>NC_137491.1:20372639-21793380 GCF_963082875.1 Corella eumyota
GCTTTTTTTATCGAAGGAACGACCGATATTGGTGAAATCAAGTATTTAAGAAAAACAAAACCTGATCTAAATGCTTATGCAGCCAGGTAAGTTAAATGTTTATAAAAATATTTTTTAGGAAAACTCAATTACAGTTTATAATACTAACTTGTATATTTTTTAGAAAACGAGAAAACTTTTACGACGTCACTATTTCGTGTGGGGGTGTATTAATCCCAGCAAACAAAATGGTTTTGGCTTGCAACAGTCTCTACTTTGAAGCAGCTTTCGACGTTCCGGTATGTAAAATTATGTTTACCTAGCAATCTATCATTCTATTAATACACAACATAAAATATGCAAGTTATTAAAATCTAATTTAATTTCTATGCGTATAATGAAAAAAATATTTTCCAAATATCATTTAGATAAAAGAAAGATATTTAAATTCTATAGAAGTTGAAAAAATTGACGCAACATCCATGAGATCAGTTATTGATTATATTTACAACGGAAAAGTTAAAATAAACGCCACCAATGTTTGCCAATTGCTCGATGCTGCTGAATATTTGCAAATAGAAGGTAAACTTTGTCGATATTTGCTTTTGACTAATTTACTAATTTATTATAAATTTTTCTTTGTAACAATTCTCGAATTATTTACAGATTTAAAAAAAGAATGCATTTTGTATTTGCAAAATGCAATTACTTGTCAGAATTGCTTTACTCTTCGCTTATTGGCTGATCGTTACCATAGCGACAGCCTTCGCAATGATGTAAAAGCATTCATTCGTGACAACTTTGATACAATTCTGTCACGTGATGAGTACAAAGAATTAACAGAAGAAGAATTTTGTTTTTTGTGTTTAGTTTGCCAAAAAGTAAACAACTTTTGTGATTACGAAAAATACCTTTAACGTCTACCTTTAAAGTTTTTAATTTTTATAGATTAGCAAAACGACTTTGTACAAAATTGTTGTTGAATGGATCAAGCTTAAATTCGACGAACGTAAAGATCGCTTCCTTGAAGTTTTGGAGAAAGTGGATTTAAAACTAAGTGAACTTTCTTTGCAGTTTCTTATTAATGTTGTTGCACAAGAGGTTGGTATTTTAACCTAAATATTTTAATTTTATATAACTTTACTTTCATAATTTGTCGTTTTAGAAATTTATTCAGAAAAACGATGTTTATATCGAGATGGTTTGCAATGCAATGAAGATTTTATCACCAAAAGGTAATAATATGATGTAAATTAAATAATACCGGCAGCGTGGTGTAGTGGTAAAAACACTTGCTACATCATCATGAGGTCGTGGGTTCAATTCCCACCCCTTTCATGCTGTAGCGCCCTTGAGTAAGGCGCTATAAACGGTATGAACTCCTGTTGAGCTAGCACTCAATCAGCAGCATAATTATCGGGCAATTATAATCTCTATAATATCCCAAACTGCCACCTATAATATCCGAAACTACCACAGGCAACTGGAGACTGGGTGGAGTAACTGATGTTACTCTATGTTTAGGTCGTGCATTCGACCTTCCCACATCTAGAATAAAGATATATACAAAAAAAACCTTACTGTATACGTTATACTGTAAAACGTTATTAATAAAAACATATTGTAAGGTTTGTCACATTTTTCATTGCCTTTTTAACAAGTAACAAAACGTAACTTAAATAAAAGTTATCACGTAGCATTTTAAACATACAACAGAAAACTTACTTATCATCGGTGGAAATTATCGTCACAACAAAGTTACCCAATACAACATTCCTTCCAACAAGTTTACTCAACGACAGGTAGTTACCAGATTATGATAAATTAAGTAATTAAACCTGAATTTCGGCAAGATCGTAAATATTCTGTTTATATAAAAATTAATTTAACAGGAACTTCCGGAAGGCAGAAGATGTCACCGATGCGTGACGTTGAACAATTTTGTTTACGTCATCGGTGGGCAGGCTGACGGTGGTACTCGGCTTGCTACAGTTTATAGAACGACCATTGAGGGAAATCCTCTAACCTGGGAGCAAGTTGAATCAATGAACACAGCTAGAAAAGTCGCAGGAGCAGCAGTTTTAGAAGGTTAGTTGCGTTTAATATAAGTAATAAATAAAAAAATTAGTTTAATTGTTTTTAAACTATATATTTGTATCAATATATTTATTTATAACTAAGCATATCACATGTAGATGTTATTTACGTAATCGGCGGTTCCTCACCGAAAAATGAATCAAGTGGAGAATATTACTTGCCAGCCATGAACGTTTGGAACAACATTAAAGAAATGAGTCAGGAAAGATATGGACATGAGCTTGTTAATTTAAGAAGTAAAACAAAACTTTAATAAGTTTTAATAAATTGTTATTACACTTACTTATTTGTTATTAAACCATAAGTACCAAAGTAGCCTAAAACTCCTTTTAAACAAAAATTGTTTAAAGATACAATATTTGAATTATCTCTATCAATTTAGTCTTTAATATATTGTTCGTTATCATGTAATCTATACCCAGGTTATTTATATGCGATCGGTGGAACTGATGGCAATGGAGTAACCAACACAGTCGAGAAATACAATCCAAAGGAAAACGAATGGGGATTCACCGCCTCCCTACAAACTGCACGCAGGTGGTTTGTTGCTACGGCAACCGATGACGCAATTTACGTTATGGGTGAGAATTATTTGTAATACTCTTAAATATAGCAGTTTATTAGGTAGTAAAGTTGTACTGAACTACGCGAAAAAGATTTTATCGTCATTTGAAAAATATTCTTTCTAATTAAATGTTTGTTTGAGGCAATGGAACAAAAAAGAAATTGATTTATATAATTTTGACTTACAAAAGGAATTTAATCAAAAGGCCTAACCGTCAATACATTAAATGTTATGTATCTGTAAACAATAAAAATAATTTTAAAAATATTTAAATTAAAATGAAAACAATTTTAAATTAAAGGAGGCAACGATGGTGAAAACAAATTAAAATCCATTGAAAAATATGACGTCATCGGTGACGTATGGACCAACCTTACAGATATGATTACCGAGAGAAATAGTTTATCAGGTTGTTTGATTCAAAACAAGATCTACATCGTTGGAGGGTAAGTTGCTATGCTGTCGACTAATAAGTTTACGTTCTAATGATTTGAAAATAACTGAGTTGTATGTTAAAAACACAATAAAATGTTAAAACAAACGCTAGCTAAACCATATGATTATAGGTTAGACAACGACAATCAAAGAGTCAAGTCGATCCACAAATACGACATAGAAGAAGACAATTGGGTCATTGTTACAAACACAGAGGAAGTATACTACAACCACACAGTCGTTTCTTTTTAAAATACTGTTACTCAATAGTTTAACCAATTAACTAATAAATGTTTTAACAAACATTTGCAACTTGATATTCAGGCTTAAAACACTAAATTACTTCAAAACAAACTGTAAAAATTTTCAACGTAAATTGCATAAAATTTTTATTTATTTTTGTTTACAAAATGATTTAATTTTAGAGCTTAATTATTTTTACCACGTTTTAATTTACTAACCGTAAAGCACAAGATTAAAAAACAAGTTTTTCTGCTTTAAGCTGTTACGTCATATTTTTTTTATTACGTAACACTCTTCTTTATTTGTTTTTTTTACAATAAGCCTGTATGAAATGGTTGTTATTAATTTTTATGATTCAATTCAAGTTATAATTTTTGCTATTGTAAATAAATATATTTTTCTATATTACGTGATTGTGCAACTAGATATTAAAATAAAACGAATTATACAAAAATAGCAACCTTAAAAGACCAACTTTTACCTTTTTACATTTTTTAAACTAGATGAAAGATTGGCAATTAAATGTGGTTCAATTTAAAAAAAAATTTTTTGCTAAAAACTTTTTTTTCTAAACTGAAGTTTTCCTAAACTAGTTCCCAAAACTAGTGGCAATGATGCTGTTACTAAATTATCTCAACAAGTTATAATTTGTAAAAAAAGAGACGAAAGAGAACATAAATAATGCCATACATATATAACAACTTAGAGGGTAAGATAATATAACTTTGACTAATTAATTTAAGTTCTAAAGTTTCAAAATAATTTTTGTTGTACAACAACACAAAAAATGTGGAAGAAAACAATTGGGTCATTGTTACAAACACAGAAGAAGAATACTACAACCACACAGTTGTTCCTTTTTAAAATACTGTTACCCAATAATTTGACCAATTAACTATTAAATGTAATAACGAACATTTTCAACTTAAAATTTAGGTTTTAAATTTAAAATACCTAATTAAAATAAACGTGTTTTACAACCAAACACGATTTTCCTATTGTGCTTAAAAAACCTAATTTTTTAAATTCGTGAAACTAAAAGAAAATTTATATAAATTTTAAATTTTTCTTACGCAAAAAAAATTTTATAAATAAATTACTGAAAGATACTATTTATATATTTAGTTTTACCATTCTGTTTAAAAGCTCTAATACAAGCAAAAATAAAAAATAAAAGTTTTATATTTCAAAAATAATAAGTGCAATAGAAATTTAAACATAAAAATTTAAAAACTACAGAAAAAAGAAGTTAAAAAAATATAATGACAAGTCTAGTGTTATATTAAACATAATTTTAAAATAAAAAAAAGGATAAAAAAAACTTACAAAATAAAAAAAACTGTGTTGTTTTATATTTAGTTTCAAAACTTAATAGATTTCTGATTTGTTAAACTTTTATTACTGGGAATAGTTGGTAAAGTTATGCTTGTAATTTGGCGAAAAAGTGTATTTGAACCAAGTTCTAAAAACAAAAAACATCAAATTAATTTTAATAAAAATGTCATTTAATTTAATATTTGTAACTTTCTAATTTATTGAGTTTTGTTTGTAGGTTACATCACCTTATGTATCTTAAAATTTAATAAATGGCATTAATCATTGTTTAAAACTATTAAAATTGTAAGACATCTTTTTTAATTCAAATATTTTTAGCAACTTTAAACCACCCTACAATAGAAGATTAACAAAACAATTCAACTAAGTGTAAGCTAAAAAGCTATTAAAATATTTACTTATAATATGATTAAAACAATAAAATTATTTAGTTTACATCAAGTATAAGAAAGCAGTTAATAAAATGTTAAATTTTTTATAAAACTTACGATTCTGTCTATCCATAGTGCTTAAGCTTTGTGTTAGAGCTTTCATATTAGGGGGTTTACCAATTGATGGGTTAAGAATTAAGGAACTTGAGTTAAATCCAAAACCCTACAAAAATAAATTTAAAGCAAATTTGTGTTATTTAAAAAATGTTTTTGTTTTGTTGTTTATTGTTAAAGCAAATAATTTAGAAGGTGAAGGGTTAGGATTTACATTGTTCAGTTTGTTGAAGAGTTGACTTCTTTTAGTTTCATCATGAAGTTTTTTAGTGATTGCTCGAACCAAATCTCTGGAGTGTTTCAACTTGTAAGCTGAATATATTAGTTAAAGTTTAACAACTAAATATAACTTAAAACCTACCCAATATATTTGTTTAAAAATCTATTATTTTCATTTATTTATTTATTTTGATTTTTCGCGTATTGATAAAAGTAAATAATAAATACGATATACAGTTAATATTCAACAATGTGACGGGAAAAAATGACAAAATCAATTTAGTGATTTAAAACATGCCAAAAGTAATAATGTTTACATAAAGATTTTATAGTATATTATGGCATGGTCACCAAACCCAGAAGAATTTGCATTGGCCGGGAATCGAACCCGCCCTCCCTCCCCGCATGGCAGGCGAGGATTCTATCACTGAACCACCAATTTTGGTAGCCTATAACATCAGCGGCATAATGTAGTTGTTAGAAAACCTTAATTTACAAATGGATATCGCTGGTTCAACCCTTACTTTTTTCTTGTTGTAGCTTTTTTAAGAAAGGTGCTATAACCTTCTGCTCAGCTCAAAACTAACTTATTGGCAAGTAAATTTTCTGGCAATAAGCTTAATAATATTCCTAACTGCAAAAATTAACTTAAGACTGAGCCAGGGTGATATATTTTTACCTGTGTTTTAGTTAGTTGACAGATTTTGCTATAATACTGCACTTTTTTAAAACAAAATACAGAAAAAATAGCTAACATCACTACCCTAAAAAAAATTGTCTTTTTTATAAAATGAAACAACTATATATTAAAAACAAGCAATTTACCTTTAAACCTGGCAATAATATCATGTGTGAAATATGGACAAGAAATCCATTCATCAAAATCATGAATTAGATCAAGAGCTGTAAGACCTTGGTCGTTCTTTAGCCTCACATCAGCCCCTGTTGTTTATAAAAAGATTTAAAAAATTATAAAAATTTCAGTAAAATTTTAACCATATTGCCCCTAACAAACTAGTGTAACAAATAAGGACTTTTCACCTGACTGAATCAAAATGCTCGCTCCTTTAAAGTTGTTAAGTTGCATAGCTCGAAACAGAGCTGATGACCCATTCTCGTTAATGGCATCAATCTTTGCTCCAAACTCTATCAAATTCTCTATCACAACAGTATCACCAAGTAAACCTGTTGCTAGGTGGAGTGAACTGTCAATCAATATATAATCTAAAGTCATATTGTCATAAACCCGGCATTTAATTGTCAACTTAAATGTTGTAATCTTATTATGCCTTTGTATGTAGCTATCTGAACTCTTATTTTTGTACACTTTTACCTTGATATGTGACTTTATTGGTTTAACCAGAAGATGTGAAAAGCAAAGTAGTATTTGTGGTGCTAGTTTATGAATGGTTGAGAATGAATTGTAAGCAATATTAAGCTTAAAACTTGCAGTATGACTTATAAACAATTAATATTAGAGCAAATGTTACAACCAATACATAAACTTACGAATCTCCATCTGAATATTTAAAGTTAACTGAAGCCCCATTTTTAAGTAAAAACTTTGTAGTTTGTCCTCGATCTTCAGGGTTTAGTTCTTGAGATAAAATCTTGAACAAAACTTCATTTGTTTCCCCTTTCTTGAACAGGAAACCTTGATCTACCAACCTGTTGTAAAATTAAAGGCTACATCAAAATTGTAGATGCTATAAAATATTATAGGAGAACATCAAATACTCTGGCTTAGATGTAGGTTATTTTTTCAAATATATTCAACTAATTTATCAGCATTATATGCCTTATAAAATACATTACAAAATGCAAGCAATAAAAGTCTAACTTAAACCCTTTCTGTTGTTTTTAAAACAAAATTATTTGACCGGCAGCATGGTGTAGTGGTTAGAACACTTGCTACACCACACATGAGGTCATTGGATTAATCCCCACTGCTCTCATGCTGTAGCGCCCTTGAGTAAGGCGCTATAAACGGTATAAACTCCTGCTGAGCCAGCACTTAATCAGCAGCATAATTATTGGGCACTTCTAATCTATATTATTCCAAACTCCTACAGGCAACTCACGAATTGGTCGGAGTAACTGATGTTACTCTATGTTTAAGTCGTGCATTAGACTTTCTCACATCGAGGATAAAGATATATACAAAAAAAACAAACTTACCACGCTGCACACTCCAGATGATTTTGTGAAACTGCCAAGCAAGTTAAACTTGGTGGTTGTTCGTTACTTTCTCCACTAATTTGAGCTTTGATAAGATCATCTTCGGTGTTTGTTAATATAAGTTCAATGATGTCCACTCTGCCCTAATAAAGTAAAAACAATGTTTTAAAAAATTCCACTACAAAAGTTTAAGATGTACAGGTTTCAAAATATCTACTTTATATTTAAACAAGTTTGCTCACTATTCTTTTAAATAGCATTCTATAGGTAATAGTGAATAGATTGTAGTAAATGTTTTACTACCATTTATAAATTTCAAACTTAAACAGTTTAAAGTTGGATTGAAGTTACATCATGAAGTCAACAATACCCTAAACTTGTAAAATTTGAAACAAAGTAATGTTTTAAACCATTTTAAATACAGTTAGTCAAACAAAAGTAAATGTATATAGATGTCAAGTCAATAAATAAAATGTAGAAACCTGCATAGCTGCACAGTGTATTGCCATAAGTTGGTTAGAGTTACGATGAATTACATCAATTCCTCTTGACATCTTGAAATAGGAAATTTTAATTTGCGTAAACATGGTTTTAAATAAAATAAAGATTAAAAATAACATTCAGTCAAGTTAATACAAAACCAGATATAAAAAAAAGACTTTATGGTAAGATGTAGACCGGCAGCGTGATGTAGTGGTAAGATTAATCCCCACTGATCCCATGCTGTAGCCCCCTTGAGTAAGGCGCTATAAACGGTATGAACTCCACTGAGCCAGCACTTAATCAGCAGTATAATTATCAGGCAATTATAATCTATAATATCCCAAACTGCCACAGGCAACCCAAAACTAGGTCGGAGTAACTTATGTTACTCTATGTTTATGTCGCGCATTCCACTTTCCCACATCGAGGATAAAGATATTTACAAAAATAAAAGTAGGAATAAGTTGAATAAAAGTTAAAAATTTTAAATAAAACAAGAAATGAATAAACTTACCAAAGTTTGAATTCCATCCAGAAAGCTTGGTTTTTCATTTTCCCCGTAACATCTTATATGAAGAGCAGTGTTTCCCTCTTTATCTACTGAATTAACCTCAGCATTGCTGTCCAGTAATAACTGGAAACATAAAAAAATTAACAATTTCAATAAGCATAATAAACAAAAACAATTTTATTTTTATTTTTTTTTAAATTATGTTCAGGGTTGTCAAATATATTTCTAATTTATTCTTACTTCCAGTGTTTCCAGATCTCGTGCTCTATGAATCGGGGAAGCACCCTGATAGTCTTTTAGGTTTATGTCGACACGAATCTTTAACAATTTCTGAATATAAAATTTTAGTAAAATGCTGATGTTAATATAAAAAAGCTATGAAATATGTGCCCCCAAAAAAAAATTTGGCTTAAAAAACTTGAATCTTCTGAACATTTTCATATTCTATTAAAAAGGGTAAAAAGAAAACTAACTGCAGTAATAGATTATTTAAAAATTGAAATAAAATGACAGAAATTATACTAAATTTAAAAGGTTAAAATCAATTAAAATGTTGAAATTCGTGTCAACTACGGAAATTATTTTCCTTGACTTTATTTTCTGGCCTTAAAATCTTTAGTTCTGCAGTATTAAACATAATGGAAACCTTTTTTAAGATAGTATGAAACAAAATATTTAATCGATAACCTGTTTACATAAAAACTGTATACTTCTCTTTAGGCAAAATTAAGTTTAGATCACTTACCTTAATCAAATCTAGATCATTGAAATATACGGCAGTATGGAGAAGGGTGGAACCTTTAATACATCTGGCACTTGGATCAACCATTTCTCTTATACCCAGCATGTGGTCCTTAACTATTCTTCTTATCGAGGATAAATTTCCTTTGACCACCTGAGGTACTGTGGAGGCCCATAATTGGCCGATGTCTATACAGTTTTAAAAAAATAAATGTGGTAACACAATTACCCATTTATTTAATTTAATAATTATTTTAAATATTAAAAACAAAACCTTGTAAACTTTCTTTCATTTCCTCATGCCTGATAAGATCAAATGCGTTTTGACATTTAAAATTCTGAATCTTTACATTACAACCCCATTCTATAAGAAGCTAAAAAGTAACAAATTAATTAATTAAGGTAAGATGAACAAGGTTTGGAAAAAATTTAATAGTTTTTACTAAATAGAAAATAAAAGTTTTTATTTAATTTTTAACACCTAATGTAAAGTAACAAATTAAAAATAAACAACAAACAAAGAAATAGTAAAATATAACCAAATAATAATACAAGGTATATATCAGCTGTGCTAATACCAAAATTAAGTTAAAATTAATTAAGTTTAATTGGGTCAAAATCTGTATGTTTTTTACGTTTAATTATATCAAATTTTACAATGAAGTTAAACCAACCTGTCCAACATTTTTGTGCAGACTTTCCCCAGCAAAGAACAATGAAGTCCAACCAACATTATTTCTACAATTTACTTTACAACCGCTTTCCAACAAGAACTTACAAATTTCCTGTGTCAAAAACATTAAATTATTGCATATAAATTTGCATATGGTAGATTATAAAACCCTTACAAACTTTTTATTTGAATATATGCCAATGCTTTTTTTAAGTAGTTATTAGAATTTTATGTATTTATCTATTTGCTTAAACTAATATAATAAATATATTAAAAATGCTAAAATTTAAAAAAATTAAAAAGCTTTATTTTAATAGTTAATCAATTAAAAGTAAATAAAACATTTAGTTCAAGTTTTATTTTATTATCAAAACTTACAAAATGACCAAATCTTGCTGCAATATGAAGAACAGAGTTTCCAGAATTCAATTCTTTCGAGGATATAAAATCTGGATGGGAAACACTGAAGAATGTGACCATCTTTTTAACAACATCAAAATCTCCGTCACGAACAGCTTTGAAGAAAAGTCGTTGCCAACGCACAGTGTTGCCAGGAAAAACTTGGTACAAAAAACTAAAAAAATACATTTTATTTTTATTTTTTTTATAAAATTTTAAAACTTTTTCCACATTTCCAAACGAATAAATACCAGGGTTTCCCATTATTTTCATCCAACCACCAGGGGGCAAAATTTGGCAAGGTTCGAGCTTTAATGTAAGGTCTTAAAACTGATCTTGTTTTAAAATTTCTTTTTTTGTTCATTTTTATTAATAACTGATTCTTTAAAATTAATTTTACATTCTTTCTCAATATCTGATAAAAAAGCTACATTAACAATAAGCATTTTTATACAATTCACAATTTTCTTTTTACTTTTAAACTTTAGAAAATAATAACATTAACAGAAAAATAGTATAATATAAAACTAAAATATTATAAGGACCCAAACTTTTATGACCAAAATAACTGCTAACCTAACTATTATTAAAACATTACTATTACAAATAAAATTGAATAGATCTATTCCTGGTAACTATACTTTACTGGCTTACTGGTAAAACTAATAAAATCAAAATTTTACCATGGTTTAAATCCTGTAGATTTAAATACAAAAGAAGCTTATGTATACAAAACTTTATGAATACCAGTCCTTCCTAAAACTAATAACAAACTTGTTTAATTAAAAACATTTTTTTCTCTTTTTTTAAGTCAATTGAAATCTCAAAGGCTTCTTAAGAAACTACTTCAAAACTCAAGTACAAAACTGATATTACTTTTGTGACTTTAAATAATATTTAGCAAATAAAAAACATAATAATAAATAAAAAACGCTTAAAATTTTTAATTTAAAAAAAATCTTTTACAAATAAACAAAAAAGATTATTAACAAACTTAAACATTATATATTTTTGATGGTAAAACATTTAGAATGTTTAAATAAAAACACTTAAAATGATCATTTTTCAAAGATAGGATCAATTAAATTTAATTAACTTACGTTGATCCAGTTTTCAGTGTTTTGTTTCTTGACATGCTTTCCACATAACACTAAATAACAAATAATAAATGTTATAACACTTACTGTACATTACTGAATAAATAAATATATGACATAAAACTTAATTTTTTTAAATAAAATAATAATACATATTTAGTTAGCAATAATTCAATAATACTAAAAATTAGTTATAGCATTTAGCTTAGTAAAATTAATAATTTATTAGTTTAAAAATTTGTGAGCTAAATTTATTAAAGCTTAATAATCCATAGAAATATAATAAATACAACCTCATATTGAGGATAATTCTGAGGTTCAATTACTGATACTTGATCACTTTCCATTCCTAATAATTCTCTGATATTTTTCCCACATTTAGCTCCTGTTATATAAAGTTTATTTTTTATATTGATAAGATATTTAAATATTAGATAACTGCAAGTCAGTATAGCATAGTGTTTGGAGCACAAAATTTCAAGCAAATTTTTACTTTTGACAACCTATATTTTTATCTTTTGGTAATGTCTAACAGAACCTACTTTTTCCATGACAAAAATACAATTTCTAGGTTAACAATCTAGTTATAATTTGGGTCAATAATATACAAAGTTGGCTAAAGCATCAAAACATCAAGGTACTAAAGATATTCTTATACCAAGTAGTGCAATCAACTTTCTTATACATAAATATAAACAAGCTACATACCAGTAAAATCATCCAGAAAATTTTTGCTCTTTTTCACTCTTAACACAATTCTGCGATCAGGCGTACAAGTTTCTTTTTCATAAGCTCGATAAAAACCTGAACCTTGTGTCAACTGAAGATTGATTGCAATCGCCATACACAACTCATTGATTGTCATGTTTCTGTGATGTCATAAATAAAAACTTTATTTAAAATTCCTTGCATTTATTTATGTGAAATCTCACTTTCAGAACCTAAACATAGAGTAACATTTGTTACCACAACCCAGTCTTGAGTTGTCTTTAGTAGTTTGTTATATTATAGATTACACTAGCCTGATATTTAAACTGCTGATTGAGTGTTGGCTCAGCAGAAGTATATAGCTTTCATAGTACCTTTAACATGAACTACAGCTTGAGAGCAGTGGAAATCAAATATTTAGTTAATATTAGTTGTTTAAAAAAAATGTAGTTTTAAAAGTAAGTAAAATTTGGAGAAACAGTTAAACAAACCTTGGTACAGTGACAAGATCAAATCTTTCCTTCATTTTTACTGAAATTATTTTCCTGGTTTCAACTTGAACACTTTTAATATGTTGAACCCATTCGTTGATATATTCAATATCATAAGCCTCCTGTAGATTCTGTTGTTCTGCATTTAAGTTAAATAAGAAAAACATATTGAATAATTTGAGGTATTAAAAACATTTTTAATTGGTAAGTCTTTAAAATTAAATGTATTAGCAAGTATTTTTTTTAAGAGAAACTAGGGGAAAAAAGGTTTGTAAAGGTTAAATAGGCTTTCAAGTCTTTTATTTTAAATTATATTTTTGTAAAAGTTTTATTTTAAATAAAACAGAATTGATGTTTTTTTAAATCTCGCATTAAGTACTCTATTAAAATTTTTTACATATTTATTTATATTTAAATGACAAACCTTTTTGATATTCATCTAATTGGGCCTCCACAGCTTTTTTAGCTTTTAATTCCTGCATTGAATCAAGTTTTTCAGGAAACTTTGAAATTTCTGAATCAGTTTCTTGAATTAGTAACGACAACTCTTTCTGTATAAAAAAAGAAGTAAAATGTGTTAATATTTAATTTAAAAAAAATTTTAATTAACAGTAAGATGGCATATTTAAAAAATGTATTTTAATTAATTAAGTTAGTTAATCCATATTACAAACAATTTATACAAATCAAAATAAAAAACGTTAATAAATTTAAAAAGATTATTTAAACATCCAAGAATTCAAATTTAAACGATTTTAAAATTCAATTACAGACATACCATCTTAAATTTTTAACAAAAAAATAATTTAAAATGTTTTATTTAAAATAATAAAGTTTAAAATACTTACCAGTCTGCTAGTAACAGCTTTTGATTGTTTTAGTTTGAAACAAGACATAAAAAAGAAGCAAAGATAAGCACACACAGATTTGGGATCCGCCTCAGATAAATCCTCAGCTCCCATTGGATTAGAAGCATGCAGCATTTTACCCACAGTGCTTAGCGCTAAATTGATTGTCCATCTAGGAAAGAGAATTAATATAAAAAACAGAAATCTCTAAAAATTAAGTTTTCAAAAAAATATTGTTTAAAATTGATATAATACATAAATAATAGTTCTATTTACTGTTTCTTTTTAAATTACATTCAAGTTTTGGAATGTTAAAATAATCTTCAACTTTCATGTTTTATTTTTATTTTCAATACATTTTCTCGATGTGGAAAGGTCGACTTCATGACCTTAACATAGAGTAACATCAGTTACTCTGACCCAGTCTTAAGTTAACTATTATAGATTATAATTGCCCGATAATTGGGCTGCTGTTTAAGTACTGGCTCAGCAGAAGTTTATACATTACCTGTCATTCAGCATAACTTCTGTAGTGAAGGTGCCAGGAAGAAATGAATTAATTATTCCACACAACGCTCGACTGTCAACCAGATCGTCCAAGCTATAAACATGGAACTTGTGACCTTCTGATACTTTCTGCAAAAACAAAATAATTTGATTACAAGAAATATATTTAAAATTAGTATATTTGCCATATAATTTACCGCAGTAGAACAAATATATCTGATAAAATAACACTTTTTTTTAAATACTTTAGAAAATGTGCATAAAAACATACTTTATTTAATTTAAGTAATTAGAAAACAAACAACATTATATAAAAATAATTATATATACCATAAATAAAAATCAATATTCATAAAAAAAAAACATTTTTTTAACAGTTAAAATATATATAAGTATAAAAACTTAATCATATTTTAGCCACTGGTATTGTATAATTTATTAAAACAGCATTCTTTTGGTAGTTAAAGTGTTGTATTGTGTATTGTTGGTTTAAATGGCTTTGTTATTGTGTTAAAGAATGGCTGAAGGACATTTAAACATTGAAATAAAAGTGATTTGTAATATAATAGCTTGAAATAACAAAGCTGACTCTTTGTAAAGTTTTACAAGTCACAACAATAGATTTGGTATCATAACATTTGAATCACAAATTTTAAATAAGTTTAACTCAGAATATATAAATATTTAAAACAAAAAAATTTTATTTTGTCAAATATATTTATTGTTGTATTTTTCATTGTTTATTGCTTGTTAATGGTAAATTTTTTCGCAAAAACCAAAATTTAAGGCAAGAAGAAAAAATGTCTTATTGAAACTAAAATAATGCTTTTTAATAAATATCAATCTGGTAAATTGAGTAGCATGACAGTAATCTAAGAACGATAAATATATAGATCCCCTTTAAATTAATAAATATAATGTAAATATCCTTCTATAACCCTCCTTTAATTTTTTACTACTTACTTGCAGTTGTGAGTTAATCATCTCCAGAATACATTCATCAGGTGGTGGGTAACTGTACAACCCTCCTCGGGGTCGATTTATTTTTGTGGCTTTCATTTTATCTGCCCCAGGAAACTTCTCATACCCTTAAAAAAATGAAAGTTGATTATAAACATATTTAAACTATCAGTTTTATAATTCGCCCTTTTTTTGTTTCAATATTCTAGTGCACTACTTTTTGTATCATAACTAAAATACCATAAAATATTTATCATATGCAAAAGACATTTATTCTAGAAGATTGTAATTGATCTTGAGGGCTATTTGTTTTAAAGTGATGTAAGCTCTTGGGGGCCTAAAAAAGGGGTAACAGCTCAAAACCCACATTTATTAATTTATTAAAACCTTCGTTTTGGTCCTGAGGTTCTGGAGTAACATCCTCCACAACTTGGGATGCAGATCCAAATCCACTCATCATGGAATCAGCATTCCTCACCACTCTTCTTTTCTTTTTTCTACGAGGTGGTGGCTCTGGTGTCCACTATGATGTCATAAGTTAAGTAATTGTGATTATTTAAAAAAAAACTTAAAGTTAATTTTTTAACCCAATTAAAATGAATTTATTTGTCAAAATATTTACATTTTGTTTTATTTACCAAGTTTATTTTAAAATCCTACATAAATTAACTTTTTATCACACCATACACACTTGAATTCAACTTCAACACCAATAATAAAATGAGTTTTAAAACAACTTCAATTTTTATTGCAACCTTAAATGGAATCTCAGATAAAAGTTTGTCGTCATTTTGTTGCAGAAATTCCATTCTTTCCCAAGTAAACCAAATATCATGAGCCACTAACCTCCACAACAAATCAAAAACCTTCAAAGCAAAGTTTTTGTTTTATTTATTACTTATTATTTAAATGTTATGTTAGACACAAAAGGGTGCTTGTTTTCTTAAAATTCATACCAGTCAATATCCCTGGCTCAAAATTAACATTTTTATTATCAGAATATGGTTGCACTTCACAACTAATATTTGCCTGTGATAGATTACCCAAACACCACAAATAGCAGTTTTAATTCTTTTGTGAGCAATTAAATGGGCATAGATATGATCCCTGAATGACAGTTTTATTGCTATAACCAAAATAATATTTTAAATTACATGATCAGCTGACTTCATGACAACCATCCTGGCATCAATCTTTACATCCTCCTGAATGATCTCGCTCTTCTTTAACTCCTCCACCATCCATTCGATCCTCACAACTTTCTGAGGTTGAGTCAGTCCCTCAAATGATTGCAACTTCTTTAAACTTTTTCCAGTTAAACCTAAAATGGCAAAATTATTAAGATTAATCAAATGGCAAAATTATTAAGATTAAAATAACATAAAACAGTTCTTAAAAATTTTTTAAGATGCATTAGATTAAATTATAAAAGTATTTATTTGAAGGTCATAAAAATGCACATAAAGTTGTTTTTTTTAATAAAATTCAATAAATAACCAAATTTAAAATTTTTAATAACTTGGCATTATTTCAGCTTAAACGTAAGACTTTTAAAACAATAATATTAGGATAATTTTTACAGTATAACAGTTAAAATGGCTTTTAAGATAAGTTTATACTTACTGTGTAAAAGCTCTTGAATATGTGATTCCTTAATAAGATCCAACAAAACATTATTTAATAATGTATCGTAAGGCACCAATCTCAAGTTTGCCCAAGCAGTAAACCCATTTATTCTGGTGCGAAGCGACATAACTTCAAAGGTTAATTCCTACATTTAAATGCCTAAAATATAGTTCTAAAATATACATATAAATTTATATACTAAAAAATACATATAAACTATTTAATACAATGCTGAATTTTTGTTAGCTGTTGTTCTAATTTAAGCATTAAATGATCGATTTTGCAAAGCAAATACAAAACTACGAGAGACGCTTTACAATATTGACATGCTTTTAAAACGAAAAGGGGATCTCCCTGTATGTAAACATTGTAGTATACTTAACACAAATAGTAGAACAAAAGCTTTTGATAATATTTTTAAGATAAACATATATTACATAAATTATTTTTTTCAATATTAGGTTTTTCTAAAATTTTCCACATTAAATAACTAGATTAGACTAGTTTATTAAACTATAAAAGTTCCTAATAGCGTTCACAAAGTTCCAGTTCGATTCTCATTGCTTCCATTACGACAGAGTGCTTTAAATAAAATGCTAACCCGAAATTTGCTGGGCCCTTTTATCAAAAGACTTTTAAACAAACAATAACACCAGACCTTTAACTAAGCTGTCTACTTAAGACATGGTAACAAACGATTAGTGCTATACATGATTTTTTTGTAATGCCACAGCTTTGCTAGTAAATCACAATCAGTATAAGCATTTGTTTTAGGGTTCCTGTAATACATGTTAAATCGAATAA
The DNA here is from genome assembly GCF_963082875.1 of Corella eumyota. Lineage (NCBI taxonomy): Eukaryota > Metazoa > Chordata > Ascidiacea > Phlebobranchia > Corellidae > Corella > Corella eumyota. The sequence goes on from NC_137491.1 coordinate 20,390,024, forward strand.
AAACGAAGAATTTTCTGTTGTAAAAACCCTCATTTAGCCGAGATCAACTTAACAAAACACGAGCAATCCATTTGATCAGTTAGGTATACATTCGATCCCATAGATTTTATAGGTGCGTTTATCCTATGCTGTATGCCCTACAACGCTCCAATTTTAAATTGTCTAAAACTTGTTAAAAATGTAAGTAACAAACGTACCCTTTTTAAGATACAAAAAAGACACGATTTCCACAATAAATTCTATATTGAATAACCGCAGCAGAAAAAAATCAGCAAAAGAATAATAATTAAAGAAAAAAGAAAATACCGCACAAAAGCAAAACACAACAAAAAAAATCATCTTTTTCAGTGTTTCCATTGGAAAACTGACACTGAAGCACATAACACTTTAAACCCCTTTTCAGCTACAATGTGCAAGAAATTAAAGCAAAAGAAGCAAACTGATTGTCCAGCAACCACAAGAATTCAAACATTTCTAAACCAAACTCTTCTAAATTGACTACAATATGTTGATGTGTTAGTAAACTAATATTGATAATAGGCACCATTTCACCTTGAAGTTAACAATCAATGATATTTTTAAAAATGCCAAATTATTAAGAATATTAAACTATTTATTTAAAAAAGCTTTTACACAATGTATTTATATTAAATTTAAAACAGGCCGAAAGTGGTTGATCTATTTCAAACCGGTATTTAATGAAAAATAGTGAAATTAAAGCTTAATTGCTATGACTAGCCCTACATTGCTGCGAAATATATATGAGAGTATATAGCAAACATTCTTTTAACTAATACAAAAAACAAAATATTTGAAAATCGAATCAAAATATTCAATTTAATTATTATTCCCCACAACAAATCTATCACTTGTTTGCGATATCATTGTAGAGCAAGAAATGTAACACAATGATGACAACGATCCACTGGCGTGGCACATAGTTGTTACAACCTTTGTGTCAGGTCACATGGTTGTGATGTTATAGATCAAGACTGCCCACTAATGGCGGTTCTTGAAGCTCGAATTCGTTCCAATCTTTTCTCAAGATGTGAGTTGGTCATCTCCATTTCTTCTATTCGATCCAAGGCTGTTCGTAACTAAAAAAATAATTTAAAAATTAAACTTTTTACTTAACACACAAGAAAATCATCATAAAAAAATTATTTAAATTAAAGTAAATAAGAAAGGAATTATAAAAACTGTTCAAAAAAAAAAGTTTTTCTTCATTAAAAAATTTTTATGTTTTCTGGAAGCGAATTATAAAAAAAGAATAAGTTAAATTAACAAAGAACATAATTTAAAAGAAATATAAAACAAATGTTAAAAAATGGATGAAAAATACTCAATTAAATGATGTTATATTGTCAAACATAGTCCATTATAAAATCAAATTTAAATAATAATAATAATAAGGTTTATTACACTAATACTTAAAAATAATTATAAAGAAATAATTTTTATTTATTTTGTCTTTAGAATTCAGCAGTTTAAGTTTTTTTTAGACTTAAAATTTACTTACATCTCGCATGAGTTTTCTTTTTTCTGCTCTCATATCGTCCTCATTTCTCTCAAATTCCTCCGAGATTTGTTTGTGACGTTGAAGTTGATTTTCCATTCGAGCTAACTAAAAGTTAAATATAATTGTTACATTTGCTACAGTATACCATTACACTTATACTACTTGACCTATATGCGGCTTATATTGTATTTTTGTTATGTTTTTTATCCTAATAAAACTATGAAAGTAAAACAGGTATCTACGTATGCTTTTACATACATTACTTCAAATTTTTTTTGCCTAATTGAATGAAAACATTGTTTTGCTATCTATTCTTGATCTACATTTAAATTGTTTATTAGCTACATTTTATTAAATACAAAATAAAAAAACTTACATTTCCTTGATAAGCGATAATGTCTTGTTCAGATTTGGTCAGTTTAATTTTATATTCGTTTATTTGTTTATTTGCTTCCCCTGTAAAGAAAATTATATTAATATATATTAGTGGCAGAAATATCATAATTTACTATCTGCTAGTGGGAGCTAAAGAGTAACAAGTACAAGATTTGCAAAAAAAGTATTAAATTTGTAGTTTATTTAATAATACAGTGATTAGGGAGAGTAGTTACTACGACAACCATATTCTTACTTTGCATCTCCAGGACTTGCATCTCAGAGATCCCGTTCTCGAGTCCGGAGTGATGTTCATGGTCGTGATGCTTCCTCTCACTTCTTTGCTCCTCCAACTCAAGTTTTAACCTCCGGACCTAAGTGAGAAGACAAATTCAAAATAAAAAATTATTTTTGATAATTTTAAAAGCATATTAAAGTAATGTTAAAAAGTAAATATAACAGACTAATTATATTGTAACATTTATTATTTCTAGTTTATATATAAGATTAGGTTAATGCCACATATTACATATTAGGCTGTTATGAATATCTCCTTTAAAAAAGTTATTTTGTATAAGGCTGTATTGAATTTCTTATACATATTTATGTAAAGCAAAGTTGACAATATTTTTTTCTTATTTAAAGTTTTAATTATTAACGCAAGTGTCAAATAAGGCCATAACTCTTAACTGAATGACAAAGCAAATACAAAGCTCTAAGTGCAACCCATTAACCAAACAAATCATAAAATTCTTGACTGATTTTAACCAAATGACTTAATATTAAAGTGGCTTTAGTTGGTTTAACCCAAACTAATTCCTAGAGCCAGGAAGTTGCAAAAATAATATTTTTATTAAATTTTGAAATAGCCAGAATGATTTTCCTAACATAAACATATAAAACAAATATTTATTAAACTTTAAAAAACAATATTTTTAAATTTACCTGATCAATTAGGTCTTGTTTTTCTTCTGCTAAATGTTTCAATCTGGCATCTGAAAAAATTAAACAAGTTAAAAAAATAGTTTAAACATAAAATAAAACAACAATTTACAATTGAAAAAAAAAAAAATTGATTCTAAAACCTTTAAAAATAACCGAAAAAAAATACATATCAATTAAAAATATTTTAAAATAATCCAACCCCACCTAGTGGACCTTCCCCAGCAGATTGGAGAACTTGAGCAGCTTCTGGACTCACAAGCGCCAATCCGGTCCTACTAGTGGCCGAATATTCATCGTCATGGTAACCTGGGTGGTCAACATCACTGCTCCCATTTTCACCAACCAGGACTAACCCCTGCTCCTGATGAAATTAAATAAAATAAATTGAAAACTATTTGAAAAAGGGGCGTTATCATAAAATGCTTTATACTTTATAAAAAACAAGTCAATAGCCAGCCTTAAGGTTAACATATTAATTGTGGCAATATGCTTGCCACTCTTAACTAATATTTGTTCATGATTATTTGCATGACAAAAAGCATTTATTATATAGGCCTTAAATGGGACATATTTATATCACACACTTAGCTTTAGCTATAAACAGATATTTTCTTAAAAGATTTGATTGAACTTTTTATTTGCAGCGTAAAATTGTTAACTTACAAGACTTTGATTTCTCATAATTTCTTGTTCTCTGTATAACTTGATCTGTTTTGCTAAAGCCTGATTTTATGAAGGAAAGTAAAGAAAGTTAATTGAAAAGGTTAGTAAAAAAGAAGAGAAAATAATATAAAATAATTATTAAAGCAAGTTTAAATCATAAAAAAAAATATATAGCAAGTATTAAAATATAGTAGAAAAAACATTTGGTAAAGTAAAAAATTAAAGGTAAGTATCTGTAAGATGTAATCTTATTTGAAAGAAGAAAGTAAAATTTAGAATAAAAGTGAAAGTAGAAAGAAGATCTACCTCTGCCTTTCTATCCTTCCATGAAATTGTTTCTTTTAAATCTTTTATTTCACTTTTTAACATAGCTTCACTACTATCTCGCTTTTTATAATCCTTTGTACAGCAAGAAATTCATAAAACAATAAAAATTTTAAAATATTTATCAATTACCATCTACGAATATGCAGTATTTATAAACACAAACAAATATATTTTTAAATGTTTTTTTATCATAATTAATTTTTATTGTTTATTTTGGATCAACATTTAATTATGATTCTTACTTGTATAAGTTCATCTCTCTGATAAAGTGATTCTTGTAAATCCGAACATTTCTTCTGTAGAGCTCCAAATAAACGTTTGTGTTTTTCCATTTCCTGTTAAGTTATAAAAAGTTTTAAAGTTGATTTTTTTTATATGGAAAAAATTTGCATTATTTATCAACAAAAAAAATAACTAATCGTCATTTTTTAACAAAACAATTTGTTCTCTAATAAATTAAATTTTGTTTGCTCAATTTTGCTATTTTTTTAAATTACAATATAAATACTAGAAGCAATATTTTTAATATTATAAATTGTTTCATGATAATTTTATAACAATTAAATTACTTAAAATGGTATTTAGGATTGACAAATATAAAATTTCTTAGTACAAAACATTTAAAACATAATGATCTTAAAATAGATATTGAAATTTTACTGATTCATTATCGAGATTTTAATTAAATGTGTCATCAAATTTACAAACCACTCAAAAAATATTAAAAAATTAACATAATTATAACATAGTTACTGTATAGTAGAAAGTAACAAATTACTTATTGTGCCCAAGGGCAATATAAGGTTATAGTATAATTGTAACTTTAACAAATATAAACTCAGCCCCCTTTGATAATAAAATAACAAAAACATGTTAATTTTACTAATAGTATCAAAATTAAATCCCAGTATAAATCTTTAATTTAATAAAATTCTGTTTAAAATTCACTACTTTCTTAAAACCCATATCCTTATTAGTAGTTTACAAGAAGTTTTATCTTTCATTATAATATACAACAGTGTTATTATTGATATTACAGTATAACAACCATTTTCAATTTATATATATAAAAGGAGTTTTGTTAAACTTGCCAAAATACTAATGTAAACTATGTATCATGTTAAAAAAAACATAAATTTAAACTGCAATAAACTTGATTGTTTAAAAAACTAAAAAAAACACTAAAAATACATTTAAAAAAATATAGAAAAGTTGATTATAAATAACAAATTTCCAAAAAAATTTAAAAAATAATTTTAACAAAAACACAAATTTGTAATCTTCCCACCTGACACTTGTTTTTATGCTCTCTCTTTAAGCGATAAAGATCATCTTCCTGCTCCTCCAGCAGATCTCTTAACTGTTGGGAGTTATACTGAAGCTGGGACTTCTCGTTGTCAAGAGTTGCAATCTGAACCATCGCTCTTTTGTATTTTTCCTCCATCTCTGCAAGAGCATCCTGGAAGAATTAAAAAAGTAACTTGTTAATTTGTGTTAAAGTGGTTGGAATTTGGTAGCAGTTAACAATTATTTTTGTTATTTATTTTTTTTATTGTAAAAGATGCAAACGAAGGGCTAAAAATTGGCAATTAAACTTGGTGGATGAAATTCAGTGAATCTTTATTTTGTGTAAAAATTATTCAAGTTGACAAATAAAAATAATTTCTATTTCCAATGTTAAAAAACAACAAACACTATGATTGTAACAACATCATTATAATGTATGAAAATGACTTAATTAGTTGAAACAAATTAAAACGAAAACAACAAAACTTAAAGTTAGTTAAACGACTTTCAGTTTGAGGCAGGTTTATTTCTGACTTAAAGACTGGATTTTTTACTTTCATGTAATATAATCAATAGGTCATAAGAACAATTAAACCTTACAAATTTAATTAAATTGAACATACATGAAGAGGTAACTTAATTGATTTAGTTCTTTAAACCTTAAAGATGTCAAATGTTTAACTTACTCTAACTTCCTTAAGTTCGTTAAAATATCGGCTTTCTACAGCTGATATTGTATCTTTAATATTATGAAGAATCTGAGAGAAGAAAGAAAAAAGAGAAATTTAAGAAAAGAGAAAAAGGTTAAGAAAAAGCTAAAAACAACACTAAAAAATATATGAAAAAATACCAATAACTAAAAAAAAAATAAAGAAATGTAGATGATACAGTTGAAGATATTGGAAACAGACATAAAAAGGAAACTTAATTATTAATTTGGACAGGTGTTACAAGGTTAAAGGAAGTTTCTTTACGAATTCACAATATGTTAGAAAAGATCAATAAATAAACATTTGCCATTTTCAAAGATTTTAAAATTAAGATTTTTGCAAATGAATTAAATTTTTAACATGTCAAAGCAGCCCTTGTTTTTTTTACACTAAATATTTTTATATAAAATTACCTTAAGATCTTGATTGGATGCATCATTATTAAATGAACTTGTGACATCATAATTATCAAGTCTCGGAGCTAAATTGTTTGAGTAAGAAAGTTGACTGGCAGCACTTGCAGTCTAAAATAAAAAATAATAATATTAAAAAACAGTATGAATTTAACTTTAACAAAAACTTTAAAAATAAACCACATTTACTTTTAAACCATTTTAAAAAACACACAAAACCCAACATTTAAAACCTTTATCAAAATTCTAAAAAAATAGATTTCTAAAGCTTAACTGAAAACAAACAAATTTTAAGCCAAACATATTAAAAATTTTGTAGCAACTTTTGCTTAATAAAAAAGTAATACAAATCCATATTTTTAATCGAAACATCAAACTTTTTAAATATTTTTAGAGATATATTTAGAATACTAAACAGTCTTGTGATATAATAGCAAATATTTATGTAAATAATAAAGACCTGGGTGTCTGTATTATCTTGCTTTAATCTCCATTTTAGTCCATTTTTTTCATCTTCAATCTTTCGATTCATGATATTCAGACCTCTTAAAGCCATTTTTGTTTCTTTTCTGTATTTTTCACAATTTGGACATTGCAAGTTAGCCTCATTTGACAATATCAGATCTTGGTTTGCAGTATTTACATTAACTTCATCAGATTCTGTGTCTTCATTGCTATTTTTATCAGTTTGTATTTCTTTCTTAGCATCCACAACTTTCACTGTTGTATCAGTAGATTGTGTGTCTACTAACAAGCATTGTTCATCACTTGTTTCTATTGTTCTCTCAACAATGTCTTTTGTTTGTATTGATTCCAAGGCATTGTCAATTAAACTGTCGGTGAGAGATAAAGCCCACTTCAGCAAGAGAGGCGATGTGAGAGAATCCCCTTCTTCTTCCTCTAAATTGCCTTCTTCTCCATATGTACTCTCTTCATCATACTGAACCATTAAGCTTGATGTAATACTCATGGCATCATAATCAATCTCTCCTTTATTCCCTTTATCAGTTGTTAAGGTTATGGTGCATGGTGGTTGCTCACATACTGGTATTTCTGGACCATTTGAACTTGTGTTAGAACTTACAGAATCAACTTCAACTTGGCTGTAGTCGGTTGAAGTGGAATCACTGCCCTGTGCAGCATCCGATTCAGTTTGGTCTGGTGGTTGAACAAAGTTTTGCTCATTTTCCTGTACACTTTGGTCACTCTGTGGTAAAATTTGGTCACTTTGTGGTAAGATTTGGTCACTTTGTGGTAAGATTTGGTCACTTTGTGATAAAATTTGGTCTTCTAAAGTCAAATTTTGATCATTTTGTAACAAAGTTTGGTCATCTTCTGCTGAATTTTGTAGTTTTTCTGTTTCAACTTGGTCAATTTCTAAAATAGTTTGGTCCTTTTCTGGTAAAGTTTGGTCTTCTTCTGCCATAGTCTGGTCTTTTTCTGCCACATTTTGGTCATTCTCTGGTATATTTTGGTCATCTTCTGGCAAATTTTGATCTTCTTGCGAAAAAACATCATTTTCTGGCACAACAATTTGTTCCTCAATTAACTTTTCAGCTGGTTCAAGATCAGCTAACGAATGACATTCGGCAACTTCATAATTGGATATTTTTAGCTCTTCGGACTGAGTTTCAACATCCTTTTGTTGATCAGTAATAACAGTGGATTCAATATTCTCTTGTTCAATAGAGCTGGTGGAACTTCTTTCAACGTCATCTTCCAGTTGAGTGTCATTTGCAGCTTGGGTTTCTAAATTTTCCTCCGATAATATTTCTTCATCTTTTACTTCTTTCTGAGCATCACTAACAATTGCAAGATCAGGTTCACTATCTTGGGTATTAACCTTTATATTTTGATCCATTTCATTCTCTGATTTTCCTTCTGCATTCTCTAGAAGATCTTGAGACAATTTATCAGGTTCTTGGGTGATAATTTCTGGTTCATTTTTATCATTTTCGTGATCATTGTTTATCCCAACAATTTCACTTAAATTCTCATCATTTTCAATTTTTTGGATGACATTTTCGTCTCGAATTTTAGTGTCAAGATCTTGAGTTTTATTTTCCTCAAGATTACCGTCATTTTCCTCTACATCAGAGTCACTCATTGCTTCCGAGATGTCGTCAAAATCAAGCTCCTCTCCCTCTTCATCTGAGGAGACTTCACCCTGATCTTCCTCTTCATCTGAGGAAACCTTATTCTCCTCCTCATGAGGAACCGAAGTATCAGAAGGTTCTTTGACTTCTACACCATCTTTACCTGATGCTGGTGTCAAAAGCTCAACTTCAGTCTGATCAACCTTTACATAATTTTCTTCAGTTGTCATTATTGTCGGGGTTTGGGGTTCGACAATTTCACCCTTGTCTTGGGCTAAAATTTGGGGCTCAATTTCATCAATGGAACCCTCAACATTATTTTTTTCAGTTGAAGTTGACATTTCATCTTCAATTTCTTGATTTTTTGAAATTTCATCACTTATCTGAGATTCATTACTTGAAAAATCCTCAATTTGAGTTTCATCCACAGGGATTGATGGTTCTGGCCCATTTTCGTGATTTTCTGTGGCTTCAAAACTTTCTGGTGTTAAATTTTGAGTCTGAATATCAACTAAAGATTCTTCATTATGAGTAGATAAATCCTGGGTTTGTTCTACTACTTTTTCGATTTCATTGGAACTTTGAAATTCTTCTGTTTCAGTTGTAATATCAATGATTTGGTCAGTGATAGAATTAACCTCCAAATTTTCCTGTTCAACATTCACATTTGTTTCAACTACATCAGAGTTAGGTTCCAAATTCTTAATTTCTTGCTCTTGATTAATATTTTCTTGAACTAAGTCGGGTTCTACAATATTTTCTTTTTGCTCAAGAATGGCTGAATCAAATTCTTGGTTATCTTTTTGAATTTCAGCTTCAATAATTTCAGATTGGTTTTCATTATCCTTAGTTTCTGTAGCCTCAGAGTCTACTGCTGGGCTTGGGTCAACAATTACTAAGTTTTCAACTAAATTTTCCGGCGTAACTTCTAATAAATTTTGATTTTCTTGAATATCTTTGTTGTTTTCCATAACAGCTTCGGGAGATTCAGGTCTTTGTGTTTTCAAATCGTCAACTTCTTGGGCTTCCAATTCGTTGAATTGTAAATTTTCTGACACACTTTCTTGTTCAACTTCTTGCTGCGGTTGTAAAATAATTTCTTGCTTACCAGAGTTTAAATTTTCATTTATTTCAACATTTTGAACAAGGGTTTGCAGAACGTTCTCAACTTCAGAATCTACCAAATTATCTGCCAACACTGGGTCTGTAACTTGAACACTTTCCTCATTTAAATTATCTGGAACTGTATCTCCAACATTTAAATCCACATTTTCAGATGAATTTAGTTTCATTTCATCATCCTTATCATTTTTATTGGAAATAGAAACTCGTTTTTTATTGGTATCCATTTTCTGTCCCATATCCTCTAATAATTGATTGTTTGTATCCCCACTTAAGCTGTTGTTACAGCTTAGTTGTTGAGTATATTCACAAGCACTTTCACCTAAAATATGTGAGACTAAATCCGTTTTCTTTGTGACAAGTTTACAAGGATCCACAACAGCATTGGTACCACCCTCGACAAGATTTATGTCCCTGTTACTTATTAACTTTTTTTCTAATTCCATTGTTTTACTATTGACAGAGTCAATATTCATATTGGCTTTAGCTTTATGATCACAGCTTTCTATATCACGCACAGTGGAATGCTTAGGCTCTAATAAACCTTGGAATTTATCAGCAACTGTCTTTAAAATATCATTCAGCACCAATTTAGCTTCGCTATCTTGAGCAGACATATTTAACGCAGGGTAATTTCCAATTTCGTTCTTGTTGTTGTTTAAAGCGGGTTCAATACACAAACTATCACCAGATGACTCAACAGGACCAGCATGTTGTGAATCACTTGCATTCATTTCTAATTTGTCCTTCTTTAAATCTAAAACATTTTCCTGATTACTTGCTGTTTTTTGTGGATTTAATTCCTCAGTTATATTGTCAGATTTATTATTACTTTTAACAGCAGTGTTAAATTGATTGTTCTCTCTTTTTTTCGGTGAATTTTGTTTGTTATCATCTGAGCCTAAAATGTTTTCTGTTGAACCTTCATTTCCCATACCTCCTTCTAAACAAGAATGCGGTTTAAACCGGTTAAAAGTGGATTTATTAGAATTCCTTAAACTAGTGTCACTACAAAATGCCAAGCAAGCACTCCCTACTACATTTCCTTCTACACTAACATGCGCAACGTCATTTGTATACAGCGTAGAAGCAGTCTTGCTACTAACAGGAAGCACGTTGGCTTCCTGCCAAATAAATTGTTGTTGTTGTTGTCTTGGTAACAACATTTCTTCTTTTTTTGAGCACTCAGCATCATAGAAAATATTTTCTGATGCGGCAGTGGCATTTGATGTTGAAGAACACATCGAAACAGAGTCAGAGTTTTTAAGACTTAATGATTGCTCACTTGTGCTAGTTGTTGAAGATGTTTGTTTAGTAAGTTTAGGACGAGGGTTGGGATTTTCACCTAAACTGTCAAGTTTTTCAATTTCTAGTTCATGTTCTTCACTTAAAAGATCACAACCGTCAAAAGTTTCGTCGACCAAGTTTTGAGCATAATCAGTTAAATTTCGGCTTGCTCTTTTGCCAGGCAAATAAGGAGAACCAGTTCCGCTTCTTTTTCTTTGTTTTGATAATCCTTTTGTTTTAGCAAAAGAAGCATCTTTTTGAACTTTTTTAATAGTGTTTTTTATAAGATGAGACGAATCTGTTATCTTATTTTTGTCGATTGTTTTAGTTTTTCCACCAACAAAAGAACCTTCAGGCGAATCTTTATTCATTTCGTTGCCCATTTTTTAGTTTTATTTCTATTTTTAATAAATGCAAACATGCAGCACCAATCTACAAAACTACAAGAATAAATGAAATGAATAATTACTTCATACAATAATTTCAATGACTAACCACTTTCAAAACACAATGGGTAAGTATTGTAACAACGTCATATTATCCAATAGATTTTTCTTTATATAAATTTTATAAAACAGACATAGCCAACTGTGTAATATATAATCTAATACAAAACCAACAAGAAAAGGTAAACAAATTTTAGCCTTCTGTTATTTTAAGTCAATGACATTTCATAATTTAACTAAATTGCTATCTAGGAGAAACCTACTATAATGACATAAGAATAATATTACAACACTCTTACTAAATGTATCCAAATATAGAAGTTTTAAAGTGCTAAAACACTACAAAACACTAATACTTTAGTCTAGTAAGTTAAATAATTCTAAAACCCTTTAAAAAAAAACTTTAATCCATCTTTTAAAAATAATTTTAAACTGTTAATTTTTATATAACTTTTAATTAAAATATTATTTTATTCAAATATATTTTGCAGTAACTATTGTCTAAATACTACAACAATGTGGTAATCATATAAGGAATAAATTATTGTCCATGCACAAAAACTAAATCTATAAAGTACACCAATTCAAATCTTGCATTCAACTAAAATTTTAGTTTGCACTGTACCTTATGTGTTATAAAATCTAAACTTAGATATTAAAATCCAACCTTATTTTTATGACTTCAACACTCTACACTTATTTCCTAGCAACTAAAGTACAAAACAGTTGAGTTTAATGTGCTAAACACAGCTTTAAAATACGTTGTATTGTGTTAAAAAATTGCTTGGGTAATACTGAATACAAATTTACTTATTCAAACGCAGTGAGGTAAAAAACCACGCAAATGTAAAAACACACGTCTTCGAAAAATAATATGGTCCTTAAAATGTATCCACGCAGCTTAAAAGCGCTTTTTTGTACTGTGGATTACGTAACAAACAGTAGATTGTGATGTAACAATACATACTTCAACTACAAAACATTGAACCTTTTCAAACGTGGGTGCTTATCAGTGTATAGACACTCGATAACAACTCGGGGTGAATTGTTATTTAATCGCGCGGTCTGGTGTCGTTTTTTTTATTTTCGAAGTAACTTCAGGCTAGATATATAAAACCCTTTTTTCAAAATTTAATAAGCGATAACCCTTTTACGTTTTATCCATACGCACTCTCACATCCTCTAAGCTTACTTGTATCTAGAGATAATATCAATACACTTAATATAATATACACAAAAAACCTTTCTATATGATAAGCTTAAACAGGCAAGTAAAGTATTTTTATTTTCAAAATCTGTATAAACTTATTAAGATTTTAAATGTTTAGTGCTTTACTGTTGTGATCCTACATATAAAACCTTTAAATTAATTAACTTTTGACTGTTTTATATTCAGGCGCCCAGTTAGTAATTTATCGTCTTACAAAAACAATTTTTTTTACATTTATTTTGCTTACTTAAGCTTTAACATTCAACTAATTGCTTTGCTGGCTAAATTTAATAATTAACAAAAGATTCAGCAAAAAATAATCCAAACCAAGTTTCATGTTTTGCGCAATAACTTACTAAATTAGGCATTGTAATATACACAAGTTTCGTTTAGATAAAAATATCATACTAGTAATATTTCTATGTCGGCATATCTGTTATAAGTTTATTTGTTATATTAGAATAAATATATAAGCTATATTAGTTTGCAAAACTAAAAAAAAAAAATTCTATAAACTTTTTCATAAATTTATCTATATTACAACTGCTATCTATGCCTAAACCTTGATGTGAAATTTCAATTCAGCTTTAACGGCGATTTGGTTATATTTCTGGGAATGACAAACTCTAAATATTAGCACTAACAGACTGGCATGTAACTATTTGACGACATCCCTTACCTTTCAGTGAGATAATTAAATAATTAAAACAGTTTCGCTAATAATGTCAAACTGTGAATTTGTTAATGATTTGTAAGGTGAAGTGGTGAAATAATGAAGAATTTATTTACTTTCTAGCAAGTTTTTGTTGGTTTAGTATTTAAATATATATTAAACTTGTTTATTTTCTGATGTATTTAACTAAAACTTGATACTTTCAATTTCAAATTCGTAAATTATGAAGTCTGTCTGTCTATCTATATATAACACTATATTCTAAAACTAATTAAGAGATAAATTAGACAGTATAAACTCAATTTAAAGCAACTTTTATGTATTTAAAAAGCACAAACTTCTTTTCTATCTAACTTAATTTAAACCATGTGTATATAGTCAAGTACTTTTCTGTTTAAACCAATCGTTTCTGTTTGAATAGGCAATGTCTAAAACTTAAAAAACACGGCCTTTACTTGGGACTAAGTAACTGTACATTAATATTTATAAGTATATTGAATGTTTTGCTGTATAGGCCATAATATAAATGATTAATAAAAGCATTTTTAATAAAAACAGACAAATTATAGAGCGTTGTAATACGAGACCAGGGATCAAATTTAACGAAAGGCCAATTAGGTTTAAAAGATCTCTTTTAAAAAGTAGAAATTAAATACCAAACCTTAAATTTCGAATTTTAAAATAGAACAGGTATTTTAAACTATACTGTTATATTAAACCACTTTACCGCATTTTTTTATTCTATTGATCCATAATTCTATTCTCAATACAAATTTAATTAGAATTTTTATTATAAAAAACCACATTTATTTACCAGCCTACTGTATTTACAAAACACGCAATTTCTAATATTCTAAACATTAGAATGAATGCTTTTATATCTAATATACACAATGCGTAGGTACAAGCTCCAGTAACACTGAAATATTAATGATTTGTTGAATAAAAAAGCCTTTTTCGCTAGACTGGTGTTCAATTTTGTTATTTTCGCTCCCCAATTATATTCAATTAAATCCAAGAATACAACAATTTTAATTTAATTTTCTAACTTTGACGATGCCAGTTAAAATATCTTAATACTTATTTTTGTTATAATTACGTTAAATAAACATTAATTAGAAAGTTTTAATTACATTTTAAAATACAATTTGATACAAAAATATGCTTAAAAATGCTATTACTTTACTAAATATACTGTAACATTCAAGTTATGTTCCTTGAAAAAACAGACACTATTACCAGAAATAAAAAACAAATATACCAACTAACATAACACTAGCTTACAAAGCTAACAAAATTACAATACACTACATTTAACATACACTACATTATATCTAACCACCCTGCTATAAATTTCAAAACAATACCACGCAAAACCCTTTACCTACACTCGCGCACAAAGTCTTATGTTTAACCCAACACAAGTGTTTTAAATCGTGCCTAATGGGTTAAAAAGATGAAACGAACCGAAAGGATGTAGCGCTAGAGTTCTAACAGTTATAACTCCTACGTTTTAGTCACGTGACCCTTGTTTAATTGCTTCTAATTAAATTGTTCAAAAGAAAACAGAGTTCATCAAACTAACATGCCAAAATTTAAATTACAATACCTACTATAAAAATAAACGACATATACGCTATACAATATTAAACAAATACTGAATAAACAATAAACTAAACTCGTATACTCGACACACAATATTTTTTCACTTCAATTTAAATTCCTTTAAACCACAAAACTGAAATAACAGTTAAAGTTCACTGGGGTTTAAATTCCAATTCTCTTTTTTTATCTGTTGCTTAGAGCGAAAAATAAATCTTGCACTGCAATAATAACCTATACTAATACACACAAAACTATTTTTGTTATAATCTAAATCTATGTTTAACTTTATAAAAATAAATTAATTTAAAAACTTTTTTTCACAAAACTTGCAAAACTTTTTTTCGAAAAACAACCTCAATTGGCATCGACGTCCCACTGTGACGTTACAATAAAATAACTGTGACGTCATAAGTCTCCTATTATGGTAAATTGTTTGAAACTAAATAAAAAAAGGCTAAAAGTGAAAGAAAAAAATGATAAGAACAAAATAGAAAAGGTGTGAAAGGAAATATTCGATTCCAGACACTTGTGATTCACACGTCGACAATTACTTACTATGACGTCATAAACATATAGATAAGAAATTGCTCGAGTTTAAACAGTTTAAACACTAACATTATTATTTTTAAAATTATAAAACTTAATAAACACCCTTTTTGTGGTTTATCAAAAAGGGAATTACCCGCTTTTGATACGATTGGACGCAAAAGTCCAATCGACTACGATGACGTCATAGTTAGGGAAGCGGAAATGTCAGTGTTACGTCATAATATATTTACAGATTTCCTTAAATAACAAACCAGAAATTTTAAATATTTTCCAATTTTTTTAAACTTTTACTAAAAAATACTTTTTTAAAATAAACTTTTTTATTCTAACTAAAAGTTTATAAGTAAATGGGCTAATCACTGGTAAAATATAACAATTAATTTATTAATTATAAAAACTTAAGTAAAATTATTAATTTTTTTACATCTATCTTTTTAAATAAATATATTTCACTGACTCAACTCATCTGCTATATACAACCTAATATATTATTACAATAAAAACAAAATAAATATCCACAATATTAAACTTTTTAAACTTTTGTTTTTAAAGTTATAAAGCCCAGTCTTAAACCTATTCCATTGGGAAACAGGTGGAGTGAAATGTAAATTATTCACTAATGATAAATATTGCCCTATTTATGATTTTTAAAATATGTTCTTATACTTAACATAAAACTAATAAAGCTAAAAATAAAACCTTGAAATTCGAACAAAATTAAAATAAAACATAGAAAAATGCCAAAAAAATTGAATTTTGAAATTACAGAAACAAGTAGTCAGCACAATAACATTAAAACTTTACACAAACTATAAAATTTCAACATTGTGCATAATATTGTTTAAAATCAAATTAAAAAAAGATTAAACTTACCCTGGAGGAGGCAATAGATGGAGGTTTGGAAGTTCTTTCATCCCATTCTCCCTTCTCTTGAGACTAAAAATTAAATAAATGTTGATGTTAAATTTTAGGCCATAACTACAAATAGAAACATTATCATATTAAAGAACAATACCAGGCATTTTTGTTGAAAATTTTGTATTTTTAATATGTTTAACTTATACTAAGTTTTGAGTTTTAGCCAAAAGAATTTTTTTTGACAAGGGTTAATAATATTTAGGTGTTTAAATATTAATTAAAAACTTAAAGGCTTGAAAAAAGATTAATATGTTGGCGATGTAATATTAATATATTAGTAAAACTAAAATAATGTTTTATTACTTAAATTAAATTGTTGGAAAAAATAGTAATGTAGAAATAACTGTCATATATACCAAATAAAACAGTATTTAAATTTTAAGAAATGTTTAAAAAAGCATATATATATATATATATATTTTCAAGGAATTGATAAAAAATAAAAAGCACTTAACATCTGTTATTAATTACTATTAACAAGATTTAATTGCAAATAAAGAAACAAGAGAAAAAGGTTTGCACTTAAATACATACATAAAATATCGACTACAACAATATCGACTTCACATATTAAAACCAAAAGTTAAATTTAGAAAAAAAAATTGAAAAAAAAAGGACAATAAACTAGGTAATATTAGTTTTGATCATCTTGAAAAAAAACACACATCTTGTAAAAAATGAAATTAATTACCTCATTTTCTACCAATGGTTGCGTTTCAGAACTTTTAGAGAAGAAATATAATAACCATTGATGCAAACACATTCTTATATATACATGCTGGTTTTACATTAAAACAAAATCAATATAATCCTAATGAACTATTATTAGAGTACTTATAAGTTAACTTTCTACACACCTAAAGAAAATTAAATTTCACAAAACTTGTATATATAAAACTTTTAATACAAACTTCACTTTATACTTTGTAGCAAATATCAACATGCAGCCTACATTTCAACATTCTATGCAATGCCTAATAAATTCTGAGTAATAGTTTGACAAAATAAAATTGTCGCAATTCAGCCAAATTGTTGATAATATGCCTATACTTATTAATGATAAAGCTTTTTTTTGCATCATATTTGCTAATTTATATATTTTAAAGTGTAGCATTTAATTTTGGCCGGGGATTTTTAGCAAATAATTATTTTCGGGCTAAGATTTTGTTAATTTTTTAAAAGGGATTTTATATTTCGCAAAATGATAAAAAAAATATTTTCTTAAAGTTGTCATAATCTCTCTTTTTCAAAGTATATTTAAATTTTTAACTTTATTGGTTGGTATACTTGTTAGCTTAGACTAATATCATGATCAACCTGTTGAAAATGAATAACTCAATTTCCTGACAATTAATTCATATTTGAAACACAGCTTGCTATATAAACAATATCACCAACTACAAAAGCTGAAAAGTCAAAACTTCTACCTTAAAACAGAATTTATAAACAACAACTATATACTGGAAGCTGATTTAAAATTAAGAATTAATTTGATCCAAAAATCAATAACATTTAAAAAATGGAAATCCCTTTCAAAAACATTTAAAACTGATTACAGATTTTTGTTATTTTACAGGAATATGATATATTATAAACCAAAACAAAAATTTATGTATTCAAAAAAAATTAAAAATTAATTCTTTAGTACCCTTTAAATCTAGCCCGAGTAATTAAATAATATAAACAAAAATCTTATTAGAAAAAGAATTAAAAAATTAACTAATAGTAACAATACTTTCCGCATACAAAAGATCACTCAACTCAACAAACAGTATATATATAAAGTAAGTAAATTTTTAGGTATTAACACAAAAAATCAGACCATGCTTTTACAACAACCAAGCTGTTGCTGTCAAATATCTTCTCAAGCTAAAGTTGTCAAAAAAATTCCAACCTTACACAGAAAAAAAAAATTCTTGTGCAGAGAAAATTTTAAAAACGCTTTTTAAATTTTACCCTAAAAGAATAAGAAGAGAAACAACTTTCAGTGTCACTGCAACCTAAGTCCGAGTCATCAGAATCACCACTAGGTGGCCTTGAAGCAAAAGATAAAGTCGAAAATGAAGAAGAATTTCTCTAAGAGGAGAATATATCAAAGTAAGAACAAAATTTTTTAAAATAACCGAATATATTCTTCCAAACACTGTTACTACTTAAACTAAATAAAGTTAAACTTTTAAATCCACATTCAGCTATACTATAGATAAATTTAAATAAAAATTCTTACAGACCAATTTTTAACTGTTGTCTGTTTAACTACTCTATTCAATTATCATTACAACATTAACAATCACTTAAAAACCAAACACATTAAAGTTAAAAGGTTTTTACCCGCTCATAATTGAAAGTTGATGTGGAAGAAGACCGACGTGACAATGACCTTGAACTTTATTAAAAATGTCAAAGATTATAGAGGTCACATGTTAAATGAAAGTAAATTTTTAGAAATAGAACAACAGTTTGAAAACAAATTCAAAGCATCACAACAAAAGGCAAATCCCAAAAACACTATTTCTTTAATTACTAATTTTTAAAAATTTTAACCCCAACAAATACCAAACTTCTTAAAATTTAAATAAACAACTAACAAGACACAAAACAAACTTTAAAAATCACATTTTGATCCACAATACACAATATTCAACCTGTTTCTTTTTAATGTTTTTTCATCACTAGGTGGAACAACAGAGCATGAGGAAGACCTCGATAAAAGAGAAGAGTAACTTTTTCTTTTTTTCTCTTCTTTATCAACAATTGAAGATCTCCGAGAGAAAGTAAGATAACATTGATTTGGATTGTTATGGATTGGAGGTTTGTTGGTTACAACTGTGGTGGAGTTTGTTGACTGCATTAGGAAACAGTTAAAGAAGAAAATTTCAGATTTTAGAAAGAAAATATAAATTTCAATTAATTACTAAAAAAATATGGTAAAAGAAAATAAAACAGACTACAATAAAACTTCAAATAAATATTTAAAAATTTAGTAAAAAAAAAGAAAGTTAATTGACGGTTGAAAAAGACAATAATTGAAAAAACTAAAAAAATTGCATTAACTAAAAAAAAATGAAAAGTATAAAATAAATTAAAATATTAAGACCAACAAATATTTGTTTGTTAGTGAAAACTGTGACATCATAATCTTACTTTTAAAGAATTGTTTCGGGAAAAAGAACGAGACTTTCGACCCAAATAGGAACCAGTAGAATGATGAGAATTCTTTATATTTATAAAATATTTGCAAGATGTTTATAGTGTAAAAACAACAAGAATATGAACAAAAACTAATAAGTGACACAATAGCTAAAACAGCAAATCTAAAAAGACTAATTGCTATAATACACTATAATAACAATAAATGAAAATTAAAATAAAACACTTTCTTTATAAGTTACAAGATCAACATTTGTTATTTTGCCTACTGCTTTGCAAAAACTATATATTAATAAATGCAAAACTAAGTTTATATTAAACTTCAGTAATTCATAACAAACATATTTTTTTTTTAAATACTCCCCATTTTGGTGTAAAACTACAAGGATATGTAATTTAGTTAATTTTGTACCTCTTTTTGTTGTCTCTCTAGCTCCCTCATTCTGATTTCTCTTGCTTCAATTCTTGCAGCTCGTTTTTGTGCAAGTCGAGCTTCAGCCTTAACATAAAACCATTTTTTTACTTAGAATTGAATATTATATAATTGATATTTAACACGTTAAGTTTTATTCATTAGCAAATGGAAACAATTTTATATTTTTATTCCATGGTTCCATTGCACAATTTTAATGTTTTTAACTTGTTCAATTTATTTTAAATAAAAGTAACATTGCTTTTGTACCTCAAACCGATTGTAAGCAAGAGGTACCAATTTGTAATAACTGATATATTGTATTAAGGTTAATGCATGTAGTTTGTTATTTTAACATACTAAATAGTCTAGTTATTAAGATAGAAAAATATTAAAAATAAAACCTCTTTAGCGATCTGACTTAAAGTTTCATCCTCGACATTGTGAGTTCTTCCAGCTCGTCTTCTTCCAGTTGATGATGCGCTTGACATTCTTTTTAATTGTCTTTGATTGTTTAGTGATTGTCTTTAAGTTCTTTTTGCAGTTTTCGTTTATTTTCGTTCTTGTATGTTGTTTTTTATGGTACTGTTTGATGATTTTGTATCCAATTATTCTTAGTAATTATAGTAATTAGTTAATTTAATCAACCTAGAACACCTAATAAAAAGAAAGATTTTAAAAGCCAGTGATAAACAATTTTAACTTTAACAAATTGACAAGTAATAACTGATAAGTTGGCAGTATAATCATAAAATTATTATAGTAATGAATATTTACAAAACTTATAAAAAACAATGACTTTTAACATAATGTGGTGAATTTTTTATCTCTTGCAAAAGGTTAGGCAGTGAATATAACTTTCAAAATGTAAAACAAAACAATTTGAAACCAAATACAAAATAATATCCAAACTACCAAAAAGAAAGTATATATACATTTTTACAAAAATAAAATTTTAGGCAATATTGTATAAATTTTTTCCAGGCACTTTACTAATGAGCTTAAGTACAGTAAGCATTAAAATACAACAGTTTGTTTTTTCACCAAGAGAAGTTGCTTGCTTAATATCATTAAAGGTAAGATGGTGTGTTGATAATTCCTTGGCACTTATTCGAATGCTATCCAGTGCAGAGTTGGCTTGCTCCAAAGTCATTAAGTTCTTAATTGAATCTTCTAACTCGTTAAAATCTTCCTCCTCAATCCAATAACTTTTTCTTCTATCATTTGATTTTAAAGATCTGCTGATATTTTTGTTATCTGCATCAAAATATGTTCTTTTAACATTATCAGTTTTTTGTGGCTCTGTTAGTTTAAGGCATGGTGATTCGGGAGTGCCTAATTTTTGATTAAAGAATTTTTTATTTTGTTTTTGTGTCTCCGAAGTTAGATTACAGATGGTTAAATCAGGAGATTGAATGTTGGTGTGATTTTGACCCATGAGCCAACTTCTACGAGAATGTAGTTGTAAAATTTCATGGTCTGGTGTTACAATTTTTGCTTCTAAACTTTTAAGTCGATCTGAAATGTTAATTTCGCTTGGAATTGATTTTTTACTGATTGGAGCTAAAGCCGGTGTTTCAGGAGTGCTTAAAGGTGCAAAAAAGGGAACAGCAGAAGATTTGGATGTGGTTTGTTTGGTACATGGAGTAGTTAAACTGTTAAATAACTTTCCAACATTATCGTTTAAGTTTTTTATTGATTGTTTTGATTCGAACTTAGGAGAGGGTGGAGTTGCTACTTCTAACTTTTCATTCTTTTTTTCAATTGTAGGAGGGACAGGACTCTCTACAACATCACAATCACTTTTTATGGCATCATCAAGGATGTTTGTTTTTGAAACATTGACTGTTTCTTTAATTTGAATATCTGAGCTTACTAGTTGGTTTGTTATTTCTTTCAATATTTGAACTTGCTTTATTTCAGTGACAACTTCTTCTTTTTTGGGTTTTTTAATCAAGGAAACAAATCCTTGACCAGTGAGAGAATTATTGAAGTCATCGCATTGCTTCGTTGCAACTTGAAGAAATTCCTTAGCACATTTATTAAGTTGTGCAACCATTTGATTATTCTTAGTCAACAGATCAAGTTGAGTGTTACAGTTTTTAATATCTTCACTCACCTCTCTGTGTGTATCATTTAACTTATTCCATTCTTGAATTGGAAAGTTGTCGGAACGAGAATAAGTCTGAAATCTATGTTTAAGTTGCGGTATTTGAAAATTAATGGTGTCAGATAATTGAGTTAGTGAACATAAAGTGTCTTCAATAAAGTGTTTTCTAATTGACTTGGGATCTTTATTTTCAACCATTTTCATCAGTTTACTTTCAAAAAATTTAGGATAAATATTAAGTATGTACAAAAAGTTAATAACCTATATTTAATACAGAATAACTATAACAAAAAAATATAATTTAAACCTAGTCTATTCATATTAACAAATACGCAGAAAATGTTTACAAATCAACTAACTATACCATTATTAAATATATTATTAATGTTATACAAGTTACCTTAAAAACCTAGTTATATCAATATAAAAAGGCAGTATATAAAATGTTTTGATTCAGTAAACATAGTTTTAAACATGCTTGCTTCCTGTTTGGAACTTGCTTAGCAGTAAAACACGATCAATAATCATTTAATTGCTACCCTATGACACTAACTCATATTCTCAGCTTAAAACCAGCTTTTTTACGACTATGTTTATAAATTTACCAAAAAAATGTATAAACAATTTAGAAATATAGCAATAAAATAACCTCTAAATAAGTGCAAAGTATTTTTTAAATAAAAGTTATATTGTTATTAGTATATATACTAACTATTAGTATAAAATAAATAAATAAGTTACCTAACTTACTAAAAAAAGAATTCATATCTAACATATGCTTATATGTATAACTAAAAGCCCAAAAGCTATAAACAAAACAGACAATTAAATATTTACAAAACAATAAAATTTTTAAAGCAGAAACAATAAAACCTATTTTTCTCAAACCTGAGCCACTATTAAAACCAATATAAGTTAGGATAATGGTTAAAGTTATTTAATCACAATACCCATGGATGACATCAGACAGCTGTCATGTCACAATCGACCTCATTAACAGAATACACATTAGCACATAGCCAGTAATTTATTAACAGTGTTAAAAATGTGTACTGTAAAATTCTTTATTTTGAAAGTATATAATACTATTTATATATAGCCTATATAAAGAACCTTTTCACCTAAAAATTCAACAACCTTTTTAAACATATATATTATTACATAACAAGTTATTCCTTACTTGAAAAAACAATCTAATATTATAAATTGATACCATAAGACTATGACTAAGTTGTAAACAGAAAATAAACAAAACAAATACACATAAAAATGTAGGGTTATTATGCTACTTAAAATAGATAACCACATTTATAAAATATTATTTTAAATATTTCAATAAACACAATTCACATTTTTGGTATTAAAATGTTATTTACTTTGGAGGTTACTGTAATTACCCACACAGACAAAATATATTTTTTTAAGTTTGCTTGCAATCTAAATTGTATTGTCTGACTATGCTAAAAATAAATCCCTTGCCGGCTATACAAAATTCCAACTGCATTAAAAAAATTCAACAAGACTATATTTTCTTACAACCAAAACCTGTACAACCGTTTGTTATGTTAGCTTTTACTTGTCAGCTTGTTAAATGCATAACATCTGACAGGTCTGAAGGTCAATTTAAGACTTATGCAGTTATCCTTTAATTTATTTTATAATTATTAGTCAGTTGGTGTTTTATTTAAAAATATATATACATATGCAACTGGCAGGCACAATTTGACTATCAAAAATAAATTAGGTAAATATTAAAAAATAATTATATGACAATTTCTGCATTTAATCCATGACGCCTAGCTCTGTCTGTGCAGTTTGCAGAATCTATAATATCCTAAAAAGGAGCAGTTTTAATAAAAAACTTTAAACAAGTTAAACTGAAATTTAGTTTCTAGTTAATAAGCATTTATTTCTTTGAATACTGAAATTGATGATTTATAAATTTTAAGTTTTTAAACTGATGACGTAATGTGTAAATTTAAAACTTTTTTTACCAAACAGAGCTTGTAACTAAATGTGTTATAATTTAAATTCATTCTACCCGCAAATCCATTTAATAAAAAAAGCCTATTTTATTAAATCTCGTAATTTAAATTACTAATCTTGAATAACTAAGAGGTAGAAAATAGTTTTAATTAAATTTTATATCAAGTTTAAAATTACCCCTCTAGATACATGCTATACTTATTAGTTTAACTTTTCATAAATAAGTTAATATTCAAAGTCTTCAGTTCCTTTTTTGTATATATATCTTTGTCCTTGATGTGGAAAGGTCAAATGCGTGACCTAAACACAGAGTAACATTAGTTACTCCGACTCAGTCTCGGATTGCCTATCGCAGTTTGAGATATAATAGCCCGATAATTGAGCTGCTGGCTCAGGAGCTTATAGCGCCTTACTTTTTACTACTGCCAACATGTCATTTTATGGTAGAATTAATCTCAGATTGTAGACCTGATTTCCAATGCCAAAGAGTAGTATTTTATGTTAGTGAAGCTTAGACCCAAAGTCCTAGATTCGATTACCACTGCTACCATGTTTGCATAGCCGGCAGCGTGGTGTAGTGGTAAGAACACTTGCTACACCACACATGAGGTCGTGGGTTCAATCCCCACTGATCTCATGCTGTAGCGCCCTTGAGTAAGGCGCTATAAACTCCTGCTGAGCCAGCACTTAATCAGCAGCATAATTACCGGGCAATTATAGTCTCTATAATATCCCAAACTGCCACAGGCAACTCAAGACTGGGTCGGAGTAACTTATGTTACTCTATGTTTAAGTCGCGCATTCGACTTTCCCACATCGAGGATAAAGATATATACAAAAAAAAAACATTATTAAGTCAGACTTATTGTAAGGTCTTAGGTCTGATTAGCACTGCATGTAAGTAATATCTTTTATGGGTAAAGCTAATACTTAAAATATTTGGTTTGATTACCACTGCAAACGTGACATATTGCACTTCAATATAAGGCTAAACCTAAAGCTCTAAGGTTTAATTTCCACTCCACTACTTGTGATATTTTCTATAAGGCTAACTCTAAATTCTGATTTTCACTCCACTTAGCTAAAATTTTTCTTAAGTGAAGCTAAATCAAAAGTTCTTGGTTTGATTCCACAGTTAACATGTTCTATAGTGCTTTAGAGTTTGGCTTACCCTTAGGTCTTACGTTTAGTTTCACTGCTTTTAGATAATTTTTTTTTAAATTGGAATAACTACTAAAGTTTTTAATTCAAGTAACACTGTTAACGTCATAAAGCATTTTAGAGTAAAGCTCAGATTTGAAGTCTACAGTTTGGTTACCACAACAAATGTTGTGTAGCCTTTTAGAAGTTAAGCTAACTGTAAGGTACTCAGTTTGTAAAACTCAGTTTGTCGTTGGTTCAATTACTACAGCTAACATGTTATATAACTGCTAACATGTTATATAACATGTTATATAAAAAGCGTGGGGCTTACTCCATAGTCTTAAGTTTGATTTTCATTACTGGCAATATTTCTGAGACCTGAGGTTTAGAGTTTAATACTTAATGCTAACATCTCATACAACATTAAAGAGTAGGGCTAACTCCCAGGTATTAGGTCAGATCGTTACTGAAGGCAAAATTTCCTAATAGTAAAGCTAAGACATGAAGTTGTTGATTTGATTACCATTCCTAACATGTCATATACCAGTTTAACGAATGGATAACAACCAGGCTTTCAGTTTGATTATACTGCTGGCAAGATGTTGTATAAGGAAAATTAGACCTGAAGTCTACAGTTTGATAACCACCGCTAACATATTGTATTTCCTTTTTAGAGTAGGGCTAACTCTGAAGTATTAAGTTTGATTTTCACTGCCTGCAATATTTCTTATAAGTGAAACTAAGACCTGAAGTCGTTGGTTTGAATACCACTGATAACATGGTATATAACTTGTAAGAGTAGGGCTAACTCAATTGCCTAAGGTTTGATTTTCACAGCTTGCATTATTTTTTATGAGTAAAGTTAATACCCTAAATCTACAATTTAATATGTACTGCTAAATTGATATATAACATATTTAAGAATGGGGCTAGCTCTATGGTCTTAGGTTTAATAACCACTGTAACATGTTACATAACTTACAAAAGTAGGGCTAACTCAATAGTCTAACGTTTGATTACCACTGCCGACAATACCTTTAAAACCCGAAGGCTTAAGTTCGGTTGCCGCCTTTAACATTTGACATACTTTATAAGAATAAGGTTAACTCTATGGTCTCTTTTTTGATTTCCCATGCTAACATGTTGTATGGGTTTTTAATGTAAGACTAAGGTATTAGGTTTGATCTCCACTGCTGGCAATACTCTTAGGTAAAACTAAGACCTTAAGTCATTGGTTCAATTACCACTGCAAACATGTTATATAACTTGTAAGAGGTAACTTACTTTAAAGTCTTGCGTTTAATTTTTACTGCTGCAGTATTATAAGTAGCCTAAGGCAAAGACCTAAAGTCAGTTTTGATAACCAATGCTAACATGTCATACAACATTTAAGAGTAGGCTAAGGCTAACTCTAAGGTCTGATTTTTACAGCTGGAAATATTTCTCATAGGTATCTTAAAGCAAAGAAAAATCTACAGTTCGGTAACCACTACTAACATGTTGTTAGGTTAATAAGAGTAAAGCTAACTTTAAGCTATTGAGTTTCATTACCACTTTAGGCAATGTTTTTTTGTGAGTAAAAATTTGACCCAGTCACTGTTTATAATATTCTCCTTAAGTAAAGTTAGGACCCGAAATCGTTGGTTCAATTACCAGTGCTAGTGTGTCACATAGGCTTTTGAAGTAAGGCTAACCTCAAGATATTAGAACTGATTTTCATTGCTGAAAATATTTAGTTTTTTTCACATAGTTTTTTGAGTTTACTTTAAAAAATTCGATATAATTTAAACATCTAGTAAATAAAACTGTTTCTAAATAAAACCAAGACACAAGGACCTAGGTTCAATCACCACTGCTAGCATGTTGCATATGTTTTTGGGTAAAGCTTATCTAAGGTTACATTTGATTTCCAATGCGTGGGAATATCTTTTTTAAGTAAAACTATTATTTAGATGCTTTTGTTTGATTACCACTGCTTAAGTATAAGTAAAGCTAACTCAGCTCTTGACGCAAAATTAATTGTTTATTTTATTGGAGTTAATTGCAATCTTTATTTATTTTTAACAATATATTTATCTTACCTTTGCCACAAGTCTAAAATCAAAATAGCCTTTGTAGCTGGTTACAATAGACTACGTAGCTTTACCAATGTTAATTCAAGAAGGCTAGTGAAAATTACTGTCAAAGCGCCATTAGAAAAAAACGAAAAAGTTAGCCTAGCAAATTGCTGCCTTTTCTTAAACCACAGCCTAAAAAATTTAAAAATTTTTAAGAAACATTGTTAAATATTTATTATTCTATAATTATAAAGCATATTAGGCTTAAAACTAACCTTTCAAGTACGAATTTGTTCAAAACTCCCGAGAAAACTTCCCAATGACATCTTTTGGTTGACCTTTAAAAAATTGTTTTAGTAGTAAACAAATTTAGTCCCAACCCAGCCTTGTTTGTGACGTCAATTAAATGTGTTAATTAAAAATTCTAGTAATTTTTAGCACCGAACTAGGTTTTATAGCGCTAATAATATTTTATAACAATATTGATAAAATTAAGTATTGGTTACGTTTTCAAACCATTAAACGATGTTTAAAATGTTTAACAGAAAAAAATTATATCTAAAATGTTCAAAGTCTTTGCATGTGATTAAAAAACATAATATAATGTTCAATCTGTTTTAAAGTTATACATTTTATTTTTTTTATTAGTTAAGGCTAAGTATAACAACACATTGCTAACAAACAAATAATTATATTCAAAAGTAATTAATCTTGCTCGTGCAAAAATGAGTTAAAACTACTGTTTCCATGTTGACTTTTTTCTTTCAACAGAAACAGCACACGTTGTTCTTGTTCCTAAATTTTTTGTATAAAATTCGTGTTAGTATACTTTAAAATATCAAAATGCCTCCGAAAAAGCAACAGAAAGCAAGTAATAAGACCGAACAAAAAAAGAAGGACCGAATTATTGAAGTAAACTTATAGAAATATTTTTGTTTATTTTGTATAAAATTTGGTAAACTTGTCTGTTTTTTTTTTAAAATTACTAGTTAACCTAGGAATATAATGGGATCTTTATTAGTTTCGCACGCCCAAATTTAACAAAGCGTTACAACCTAAGTATGGCAATTGTTCAACCAGACATTAAAAATTAGTTGAAATAAGTTTTAATGAGTGTAACTTAGTCCGCTTTACGAGTCAGATGTGTTAATGGGTAAACTGAATATGTGAGGGTTAGGGTAAGGGTTTAATTTATGCAACCTTTTTGTTTAATTACATGTGCCGCATTATGGTTACACACCCTGTTTATGTAGGGCGTGCGAAACTAATAGAGATCCATATAATGTTAGCTTGTTAACAAAAAAATAATAATGAGAAAAATATAATTATATAAAATGCAAAGTTTTTACTTTTCTTCTAGGATAAAACGTTTGGATTAAAAAACAAAAAAGGTAACAAACAACAAAAGTTTGTAAAACAAGTCAACCAACAAGTTAAACAAGCTGGCGACCCAGCAGCAAGAAGGGTAAATTAAATTTTTAAGGCTTTTAACCACTTTAATATTGGAGATCTTTTATTTAAAGCAAATAATCTAAATATGTTTGGCTATTCAGGGATTGGGCAGATAGGGTTTTAAGAAATGTTAGTGGAAAGCCTGTTTTAATTATTGTTTATTGTGGATTGACTTCTGTTTAAATAATTTGTTTTAATCGTTATTTTGTCATCACCTTTAAAGTGTTAAATAATAAAGTCTTGTTTTGTTTTAACTTTTAAAATATTGCTTTATATACTACATGACTGTTTTAAAAACAATTTAAATAGCAATAAAATTATACATTAATGATATTATTTTTTCATTGTTTTCATATTTATTATTAAGGCTGAGCAACTAAAGGCTGATGAAAAAAAGAGAAAAGAAGCTGAAAAAAAGAAACAAGCAGAAATTGACAACCTTTTTAAACCTGTTATTAACCAAACTAAAGTTGGAAAAGGTTAAACTTTTTTTCTTTTTTTTTCAAATATATAAACTCTAACATTAACAAGTTGATTATTAACATTAAATAAACCAAAATTTATAAAACTCTTAAAGATATAGTATTTTAAATGATATATATTATTTTAATGTGTATACGTTTATTTAGGTGTTGATCCAAAATCAGTGTTATGTGCTTTCTTTAAACAAGGATTATGCGCAAAAAAGGCAGACAAATGTAAATTCTCTCATGACCTCGCAATTGAGAGAAAGGGAGAAAAAAGGAGCATGTATGCTGATGTGAGAGACAACGAACTAGAAAATGGTAATTTTTTCACTAGAATTTAATTTTTTTATAAAAAAAATTCAATTATGTATGAGATCATAACACATTTATTGTTAAGACACAATGGACAAATGGGACGAAGATAAATTGAAAGAAGTTGTTGAGAAGAAGCACGGAGAAGGGAATAAACAAAAAACTACCACTAATATTGTGAGTATGAAGTTTTCTTAACAAGGTCTAAGTTTACGAGTTCGATTTCTGCTGGTAATTAGGTTTTCTGTTGTCAAAGTATCATAGCTAACTTAAATTAAGATCTAAGGTCCTGGTTTCAATTCTCACTGTTGGCATTTTGATCAGTGCTTAATTTTAAAAAGTGCTTGCAATATAAAGCTTGTTTACAAAAAAACATTTATATTTGTGTTTATTTTCATTTAGGTTTGCAAATTTTTTATTCAAGCAATTGAGGAGAAAAAATATGGTTGGTTTTGGGTTTGCCCAAATGGTGGTGCTAGTTGTATGTACAGGTATTACTTTTTTTACTATTTTTTGTCTGGTAGTATGGTATATTGAAAATAAAACGTTGAAGGTTCGAGCTGCATCAATGCCACACTTATTGCTCTTTAACACAGTTTTCACAAAAACGGGTTATTTTGCAATAAAATATAAATCTTATCACCTTAAGGTTTCAAAGGACAAAAAATAGCTAATTTTACCTTTTCTGAAAAGACATGTAATTATTTTTCTGGTAATAAAATGTATATTTTACATATCAAAAAATATTTACAAAAATTCGTTTTAAACAATTATTTTGAACTTTGTCATATTATTTAGGAATTTATTTTGAAAAACAAGAACAACTACTCAAACTATTTAAAATTTTTTGCCAGACATGCTCTACCTCCAGGCTTTGTCCTCAAATCAGATAAAAAGAAAATGGACGAACAAAAAGTTAAGATTTCAATCGAAGATCTAGTTGAAAGAGAAAGGGCAGCTCTGGGTTCAAAAGTGACGAAGGTAGAAAAAAACTTGCAAGAGTTATAAATATTTTCTGTAATGTTTGTTTTATACTTTGTTATTTTTTTATAATAAGCAAAAATTTGTTATATATACTTTATTTAAGGTAACTTTGGAGAGCTTTTTGGCATGGAAAAAAAGAAAAAAGGCTGAGAAAGTCAAAGCTTTAAAAGCAAAGAAGGATAAAAGATCTAAAGACTTCAAATCTGGGAAACTGTTAGGGGTAAAATTAATCTCAAACCATTACTTTGCTGATATTTAAAACCGTGGCAAAAAAGTAGCCATTTAAAGGTTTGGTTTATTGTTGCAACATTGTTCTATAAAGCTACATAGTAACAACTATGTAACAACAGCATTGTTACGATGATAAAACAACAACACTAACATTGTTGTAACTATGTACCAAAGTTATTGTTACAATGCTGTTAGTTACTGCACTAACATTTTCAATGATTTTATTTTGAAACCTCACTAACAACAATGGTAATAACAATGGTAACATTGTTACAGGTTAGTGGTCGAGAAGTTTTTGAGTTTCGACCTGACATGGCGGGGGAAGATGATGCAGATGCTGATGATGTCAGGTATCCATGGTTACATTAAAGATAAACCATTTAAATCAATCTGTATTTAAACTAATTAAAAGTACCTCATATTGTTAGTACTTTAAAAAATAAATTTTAACAAATGTTTGAAAATCAGTTACAAACGAGAAGAAGAAGAGGAAGAAGAAGGGAGAGGGATTAATGATCAAATGTTTATCCCGGAAGAAGTGGACGCATCTGGGACTCAAGCACCTGAGAAGAGATTACAACCAAGTAATGGCGAAGATACAGGAAATGGTAAACTATTTTGTTTTTTATTTTAATATTTATTTATTCTCGATGTGAGAAGGTCGACTTCACGACTTTAACATAGAGTAACAACAGTTACCCTGACCTAGTCTTGAGTTGACTTTGGGATATTCTAAATTATAATTTTCTGGTAGTTAAGTTGCTGATTAAGTGTTGGCTCAGTAGAAGCCCATATCTTTTATAGGACTTTACTCAAGGCGCTACAGCATGAGAGCAGTAGATATCGAATCCTTGTTCTCATGTATTAAAGCCAAGTGTTTTGACCACTACACTGAGCTGCTGGTTTCTTTACTAAGCAATAATTTTGTAAATCATTCGGCATAATAAAGTCAAAATATTTGTAATTTCATAATTTTTTTTATTTTCAAGATAAACAAGAAATTGATCAATCCATACCAAGCACGTCCAAAAATGACGTCACAACGAATGGGGAAAATCCCATCGATGACGTACCCGTCGACGAAAACCTTTTTACTGAAGATCTCGACGATTTAGACGAAGAATTAGAAGGATTGGATATTTAATACTCGGTTGATGACGTCATGAATAACTAGTGGTGTCGTCGCTAATAAACACTACACCATTTGTTTAATGAGTCGAAAAGTTTGTAGTGACGTCATTTAAACGTGGTTTCGGTAACTCATGTTTTGCAATTAAATTTTATTCAATGTATAAAGTGTTGTGGTTTTTTTTAATTTCAAGGTTTAAGTGGCCTGTTCATAACAAAGTCATCGATTTGATTTATCCGGAATGACCTACAGTTAGTTTCAATTAGAGACTACATTGGGAAAATTTATTTCCTGTTTGTTTAAAGAATGTTTAGGGGTTTAAAATATAGAATTTGTTTTTCTTAATTTGCGACAATGCAGATTTTTATTATCAGATTTACTAGTTTGGGTTGATTTTGTTGAAATATTTTCCGGTTTAAAGTTAGGTTCATTTTAAATTAAGTTAGGTTAAAAGTTAGAATTTCTTCTGATTTATTTTTATTTATATAAATTTATAAACGAAATAATTTGCTTATTTAAAGTTAAGTAAAAATGCATTCTGTTCAAATTTTAATCATATTCGCTTTGTGCAAAGGGAAGACAAATAACTTTTTTTAGCATAATCTAGTTTTATAATCAGTTATTATATGTTGCTGGTCTGGTGGTTTTACTTGTTTGGTAACCTGTCCGTTATTTTTAAGTGTCTTATCATGCCCAGTTGTGTGATGATGGCATGTTCAATTGCCCAGGATTTGGTTGTCTTAACATGGAGAAGATATGTGATGGTATAATTGACTGTCCTGGTGGATGGGATGAATCAATCGATGCCGGTTGCCAACAACCTTGTAACTTGATAAATATTTCTTGTGTTGTAAACTTTAATACAGTATAAACACTTAGCTGTGAATATGCCTATTGCTTTAAGATAATCTTTGTCCAACACGAAACCAACGCCAGGCATTTAAAGAAGAAAACAGAGAGTGTAGAAGATATTGTGCAGGAGGAAGGCGTTGTGGAAGAAGAAAAACTTGTCAATGCGATGGAATATGCGGCTTATCTTGCTTTAATTTAAGTAAAAGTTTGAATTAATTTTTGTTGTTTTAAACAAATTCTATAACTTTGTTATAGTAGTATTAGTAATAATAATAAAGTGGTATTTTTTTTAAAGAAATATATTAAAGAAAATTAACAATTGTTTACACTTTTTAAGTTACCACGCGACTTTTGAAATTTTAAAAGACGTTTTTTATAAAACCCATGTTTTAAACTAGGGTAGTAACGTTAATTCAGTATAATTAGGAAATTCGGTTGGTTCAAGTAAATATTTTAAATTGTGTTTCAATAAAAATGTTGCAGATGCAACTTGTGGCCAGCCACCTCCCGTCAGCAGCAGTTTGGATACATTTATTAAAAGACGTCAAAAAGGAGGTGGGTTTGTTAAAGTACCTACTTCACAATATGGTGATATTGCCCATTATGTTTGTCCTAGTGGGATGATTCTTGTTGGTAAAAAAAGGGTTTGTAATGCATCAAAAAGGTGGTCAAATTTTCCGGTCAAATGTGTAGGTAAATTTCTGTTCATGTATATAATAATGTAATATGTATATGATAATGTAGTACTTTTTTCGTCCAATATAAATCTAAAAATTTTATGTTTTAAAATAAATGCCAAACTGTTTTTACCAAAACTCTTTAAAATTGTAGATTACAGTAAATGTGGTCAGGTTCAAAACACAGGCTCAATTATTAAAAAAGCTACAGCGAGGGTAATAAGTGGGGAACAAGCTTCACATAAAGCCTGGCCTTGGCAGGCCGTTTTGTTTAACATAAAACGCGCAAAAATTTGGCAAGTATGTATTAAAAACATATTCTTGATGCTATGTTACTTAATTTAAATTTTTTAGATAATAATTTAAAACTAAAATATTTTTTCTAGAGCTTATTATGTGTTTTTAATTAAAGTTATTTTATATTTAAAAAATTTAGTCGACTTTCCTACATAAATAAATTTAATTTTCTATTTAAAAAGTTTTTTTTTAGAAATAACCTTTTTGTAAAACTAAACTTTTAATATAGAATCTAGATAGAGTATCTTTAAAAGGTGGTGGGTCGTTAATAAATGAGAATTGGATTTTAACAGCGGCTTCCACTATAGATTCTCTGACAAGCTTTGCACCTGGTAACTCTTTGAATGAATCTGCAATTGCTCTAGGTAGCTTAAACACTTCAAAGATATTTTGTTTAATTTTATTATAATAAAATATAGTTAGGTTTATGTTGTTTTTTCTATAAACTTATGTTTTATTCAAATTAGTTTATTTTTTGTAAGTAGGAGCTCGATAATATAGCCTGATTACATAGTCTTCAAGTTTTGGATTATATTAATTAAAATGCATAACTATTAACCTAGTTTACTTTAATTTGGCTGTAGTTTGAATTGTTAATTATTTTATAAGCTGTCTAGAAAGTCTATAAACTTACAGGCTATATAAATTTTACAGGTTTGATAAAACGGCCTAAGAATGAACATGATCTTTATCGATCTGCAAGATTTTATAGGATTGCAAATGCATATAAACATCCTGATTATAATCAGGATAACTTTTACTATGACGCCGCGTTGGTAAGTTTTGTTGTTATCTCTGTGAAACTTAATTTCTGAGTACGAAAATCCCTGCTTAGCTCAGAAACATGTTTAGAAGTTACTTAAAGGATATTAGGTTCACGTTAACTGTCCGTAACTCAACAAAAAAGTTACGTTCTCAAAACCAGTGAATTTAGGAGTTACGTAATATTTACGAAATAGCTCTCTCGCAATGTAGCCTATCCAAATAAATAATAAACAATAAATGATAAACATTAGCTATAAATTACTACATTTTAGTGTAATATAATTTAATTAAACTGTAATATAGTTTAATTGGGCAGTACGCTTGTTGATAAACAATAGTCGTCAGGCAAGACCTATTGTTTTAAGTTTTCGACTTATCTATACACCGACGGTTGTTTTGCAGACATCATCTTAGTCTTTAAATATATATACCCTTAAGTTTTGTTATCTTACATAAAACAAAACCGGTAAAGTACCTTAGATAAAACAACGCTTCGTTCACAAAACGAGAGAACCACACAAAACGAAAAAAGCGCTGCGTAGGAGAGTTACGTATAAGCTACGAGTAAATTTGGGAGGTACGTAGTGTTTATCAGTTTTGTCTGGGTACGGACAGTTAACGTGAACCGGGTATTACCACAAGTCAAATATATTAAAATTTACAAAGGCATTTAAGACTTACTTTAAAATTGATGTAAATAATTTAAAGTCGATAGTTTTTTTTATTAGTATATATTATAAACTAAGCACTTAAAAAAAATTTTGAAAAGGAAATAATTTTAGTAAAATAACTCTTACATTAAATTTTTGTGCTATCAACATATTTTTAAAAAGTTTTTGATATTTTATTGTTGATTAGATACGAATTGGAGTAGAATTAGAAGTTAATAACCGCGGCGAATTAGTAAGAAGAGAAGGACGTGGCAGACAACAAATCTTTAGTCCTTACATACGACCAGTTTGTCTACCTTGTACCAACTCCTGTATTCCAGCAAAAGCATTTCAATACAAAAACCAACCACCACTGTTTACTGGACTTGAATCACCAGCTAGAAAATGTGAAATTGAAGGTAAAAGTTAAAGTACATTTTGATAAAATGTTTAAAAGTCAAATAAAAATATAGCTCTAAGGTTACATAAAAAATAAATGCAATGATATTAAGGCATTTTTATACATTAATAATTTTAAATTCGTTTTTTTTAAGGGAAATGGTTATCAAATTACTTTGGTAATCAACGTGAAGCTATTGTCGCAGTTACAGGGTTTGGTAGTGTACAACAAAGAAACATTAGTCAGCAGTTTCGATTTCAAATTCCGGAATATCTTCAAGAGGGATTGCTGAGATTATTAAGTGGTCGGAAGTAAGTTTATTTTAAAAGTAAAAAGATTGTTTGTATTTCTAAAGTTTTATTTAAAATTATTTTTATTTGTAATAAGTTTGTAGGTAAAAAGCTTTACTTTGTTAAAAAGTAAATCATTTTTTGTCAGGTGTAGACTTTGGATTAATAGAATGAATAGAATAATTGCTGACTTTTCAGTCAGTTACAACACAGCTCAAATTTGTGCCGCATCGGGTAAGTATGTTTTAAGTTTTTATTGTAAGTAGAAAATTTTTAAGTTTAGTTTACTTAGGTGAAAGTGTAGTACAATGATATTTTAAAATTAATTTTAAATCATAGGTCTGCCAATAAATAAAACAACAAACTCGTATGTTGATGCCTGCCAAGGTGATAGTGGAGGCCCATTAGTCAGAAGGGTAAGCTGTTACTATTTTTGTGAATTTTTTTAATGCAAAAACATTTCGTAACAGCCTAACCGTAGTAAATTTATTCTGCTTAGGTTCAAGGCGTTGTTGTTAGTTCCGTATTTGTATTTATTAATCAATAAGCTAATATTTGAAACAGCGCAAAATACCTATTGTGCTTAAATATAAAAAATTGTTTGGTGCACTTTGTCATTATACTATCTATTAGTTAAAACATGAAATTTTTGATTTACTTTGTGATTATTATTAGTACAAAGATGCTGAAACCGGCGAAGTCTGTTGGGTTCTGATTGGAATTGTTAGTTTTGGATATGGGTGCGCAGATACGAGTAAAAAGAACACAATCTATCCTGGAATTTACACCGATGTTGCAAGTGTTATGCCCTGGGTTAGTGATGTCACAAACATTACCTTACGTTAGGATTCTAACCTTTAATTTTCTATTAATTAACTAAGTAATTGTTTTGTTATTTGATTCTAATATCTCTGTGATTAAACTTTGTAAAATTATGAATTCTTTTATTTCTCAATGTGCAATTTTTCTGGATTGTGACAATATTCTTATTTTTTTTATTTTAGTTTTTCGCGAATTAATGACAGTGAATAATATAATATATATAATAAATATTACATCAATGCGATGGGAAAAAATGACAAAATCAATTTAATGATTTAAAACATGCCACAAATATTAATATTAACATAAAGATTTTAAGTATGTTATGGCATGGTCACCAAACCCAAATTATTGATTTTTTAATTTTATATTTAAGTATCTATTTTCTATTCTTGATATTTGATTTTATTAAATATCAAAAATATATTTGACTTTTAAATTTAAAATAAACTAAAGTGAATATTAAAAAGCTGGTGCTTATCATTTCATCTAAATTTAAACTTAAAACATAAATTTAATGTTTACTATCCGACAGCGTGATGTAGTGGGGAGAACACTTTATACACCGCATGAGGTTCTAGTTTTGATTTTAAGTAAGTCACAACAAAACAGCATTAACTTCTTCTAAGCAAACACTTAATAAGCAGCTTAACTATCGGGCAATTATAATCTATAATATTCTAAACTGCCGCAGGCAACTCAAGACTGAGTCGGGGAAACTATTGTTACTCTTTGTTTAGGTCGCGCATTTTACATTCCCACATCAAGGATAAAAATATATATAAAAAACTTTGTTTTTAAAATTGTAAACAGTATTGTGATAAAATTGGGTTTTTTGTTGTTAAAAGTAAATAAAAATACTTATATATATTTTTTTGTATTTGTTTATTTTTACTAATAAAAGAAGGTTATAGAGCATTATAAATTTAGAGCATAAGCATCACCCTAACATAGAACATCATAATGTTACTCCAACCCAGCGTCGAAACGACTTTGTGACTAAAGTGTTTGGGATATTATTGTTTATAATCTCTAGATAATTAATCTGAAATTTGGTTCAGCAGAAATACAATACGTCTAAAGCGTCTTATTTATAAGTGTAACAGCATGAAAGAAGTCAAAATCAAACCAATGACTTCATGTAGTAAAGCCAAGTGTTTAAACAACTATGTTTTTGCTTTGGCTAGCAAATAACAAACTACTTTGTTTTCGCTTTAACTGCTAAGTTTTACCCTGGCTACTGGATTTTGCAAAGTTTGATAAAGTAAACGATTGTGTATATAGTATAAGTTAATTAAATGCTTAGGCCGATGTGATATTACGTCTAGACAACCTTGAAATGTATATCAAGGCGCCTATAATTACTGTACGTAAAATTATTTTGCAAAGTTACCAACTTGCTGTGTTTTAAACATTTCTCAAGAATATGTTGATCAAAACAGAACAATTCATTTTCGATTTCTTAAAAATTCAGTTTCAATCATTGACGTCATCATGAATATTACTTCCTGGCGTTCCTGTTTGTAAGATATTATTCAAAGAAAAAGTTCAAGGTTTATTTTGGGAAATTGACTTCCTTTTTTTAACATAGCCTAGTTTAAGTAGGCTTTAAACCTGGCTTTAATTTTAAAACCTAGTTGTTCGGTTTTGTGAATTTTTTTAAACTTTTTTAAATTAGATATAAAAATGATGTTTAATTAAGCAAGAAACTTAACGTTTAATGTTTTAGAATTAAAATTTTAGTTAAGTAATATAATTAAGAATAATATTTAGCTTGGGTAAATTTTAGTTCAAGTTGAGAAAAATGCATTATGCCCAGTTTTTGGTCAGTTTCTTATTGTTCGAAGGTAAGAAAATGGAATTTGTTTAGTTCAAAATGTGAAAGCGTAATATGGAAATATGTACATAAAAAAGCGCATTATTTTTTTAAATTGTGCGCAAAACTTAATTGATCTGGAAGGGTCCAGTGCTTTAAATTAAAAACAAATTTGTAAATACTTTTTTTAAAATCACTTTATTATAAGCGGGAATAAAGCCATTAACACAAAACCCGCTAAAGACTTACTGTCTTATACAGTTTGTAATATTTTTTAATATTTATGTTATCTGTTTAAAATTTAATGTTAATAAAAAAAAACTATAAGGGGCAGACTAGGCTGTTTTATTATGTTGGTCTGGTGGTTTTATTTGTTAAGTAACCTGTCAAATATTTTTAAGTGTCTTATCAAGCCCGGTTTTGTGACGATGGAGGGTTTAACTGCCCAGGACTTGGTTGTAAGAGCATGGATCTGCTGTGTGACGGGAACGATGACTGTTTTGATGGAATAGATGAATCACCTGACTTGGCGGGCTGCCCACGTGTAATATCGCGTAATATTTTTTACCTAATTTTTTGCAATTTTGTTTACAAAGTTATAAATTTTTTTACGTAAGTTCATTAGGCGCAACAGAAAAAAAAAGTTTCAGTATGCTTATTGTCATATTAGTTTAATCTAGTTAAAACCTGGACGTAACTTTGTTAAAACTAACTAAGCACCTGCCTTTTATGCTACATTTATATTTATTTTTCAGATCGCTTCTTGTGGTAAGATTGTATTAAACATTTGCTTCAAAAATTTAAGCGTTTTTTAACAAATATATTTAACCTATATACCTACTTATGTAAAACCCGTATTTGTAAATTAAGCCTGGTATTTAAATAAAAAATTTTCTGATTTTAAGGCAATTCTTGTCCAAGGAGAGATCAACTACAGGCAATGCAAGAAGAGAACAGACTGTGTAGAAGATCATGTGCAAGAAGAAGACGATGTGGTGGAAGAAGAAAGACCTGCCAATGTGATGGAATATGTGGCTTATCTTGCTTTAATTTAGGTAAATATGTTCTACTTGTAGCAAATTTTATTAATTTTAATTTTTAAGAACTGTCCTTAGTTATTGGTTGTGTACAAGAATATAAAATTCCGGCTAATTCTTACGAAAATAAACGCTGAATTAAAGTTAAGTCGAAATCCATGTTTATTGGGTGGCGTTCGTTTAGCAGAACGAAATTGCCTAACTATTTTTTAAAACGAACATTTGTACCATGAAAAGCAGAAATGAATCGTTGAAAAAATAATTTAATACTAGAAAAACGAGGTTAGAGTTTCCATGTAAAAAGCGTTGTTAAATATAAACCGCAAATTCGTCAAACAAGTTAAAGTTAAAAGCATTTGAACTCATTAAAACAGGGAGAAAAAAAGTCAAAGCTTGTCAGCAATAAAAATACCGATTCCATTTTAAATCAACATAAAAAAACTATTTGTTTATAAAATTTGAAGTTAGCTTATACGGATTTATTTAAAATAAGCTACATACTTAACAATGTTTTAGTAAAGGTATATAACAAATCTTTAAACCACTGGCTAAAACAATGATTACTAATTTATTTAATAACATTTAGAAAATGCTCTAAGCTTTTGCAATGTTTAGATTGGTTCTTTAAATCATAGAAATAATATAAAAAATAATTTCGCTCCTAAAATTTTATTTTATTTGACCACGTGTTTCGAATTTGGGAGTTCGGTGTTGTGTTGGTTTAAATAAACAATATTTTTCAGAGGCTACCTGTGGAAATCCACCTCCTGTCAGAGACAGTTTAGAAACATTTATTTATAGACGTCAAGATGAAGGTGGATATGCAAGAGTATCTATTTCAAAGTATGGTGATATTGCTCATTATAATTGCCCAATTGACATGGTTCTTGTCGGGGAAGATAGGGTTTGTAATTCATCAAAACTGTGGTCAAATTCTCCTGTCAAATGTGCACGTAAGTATTTTTTAACTGTTCCAAATGTCTTAAAATGGTGACAGTTTTTATAATTATTATTGTTTACAGTTTTCTGCTCGGCGGATTTGGATTTAGTAGATGCCTACTACCTTACCTGTGGTCCAGAATGTATTGATAATGGAGATTGTGAAAGTGGGTTAACTTGTGGGTGCCAGGGTCCATGTGGAAGAACCTGTTTTAATCCTGGTGAGCTTTCTTTACTATTACAAAAACTCGGGATCGGCAGCCTGGTGTAGTGGTCAGAACACTTGCTCACTTGTTGTAAACGGTATAAACTCCTGCTGAGTCAACGCTTATCCAGCAGCTTAATTATCAGGCAATTATAAACTATAATATCCTAAATTGCCAAAGGCAACTCGAGACTGGGTTGTGGGTAACAGTTGTTACTCTATGTTGAGGTTGTAAAGGCAATCTTCCCACATGGGG
The DNA here is from genome assembly GCF_963082875.1 of Corella eumyota. Classification (NCBI taxonomy): domain Eukaryota; kingdom Metazoa; phylum Chordata; class Ascidiacea; order Phlebobranchia; family Corellidae; genus Corella; species Corella eumyota. The sequence goes on from NC_137491.1 coordinate 20,430,608, forward strand.
GATAAAGATATATATTTTTTTTAAAAATGATGTAAAAATTCTCTACCCGGTTTAGTATTTTGACATTGTAAGATTGTCTGTTAATTATGCTGCTTTTTCGAATTGTTTTGGTGAGAAATATATAATTGTTTTGAAATAATAACAGTAATAACTTGAATTCAAATGTTTTTCAGTTTTTAAATATTAAATGAGTTGTGTATTGACACAAATTGCAAAATATAACTTCAAAATATAGTTAAAAATTTCTTAAACAATTTAAGGTAGTTTTTTTATCTGACAAAAATAAGTTTTTAAGTCTTACAACAAAACATACAATATATGACCTTTTACAAACTAACTCATTTCTTAATATTTAATTTTAGCTTTTGATTGTGGAGCAGCAGTTGTGCCTGCAAATGCTAATGTTCGGTACACAGGTCAAGGCCATGACAGAGTGGCACATTTCAGATGCAACAGCGGTTACTATGTTTCTGCAGGTGATTCAATTCAATCTTGTGCAGGGGGTTGGTATGGAGTTCCTATTCAATGTAGAGGTAATATTTGTTTAAAAGAAATGTTTATTAAAATGTTATTACATTAACCCAAAATGGGATTTTGTTTAATTTAAAACTAATAAACTATTTATAAAATGCCCATATAAAGACTTAATTTTGGTGGGTACTTACAGAGACAATGTTAAGAACGATTACAGAAAATAATTACCAAAAAATATACACTTTTAAACAGTTTTGATTGCAAAAATGTTTAAAGTAAGAAGGTGAAAACAATAATATTTTACTACTGAAATTAACTTTTAAAAACTAAAAAAATATTCTTAATCTCTTTTAGAAATCTTTTGCGATGATCCTGCGGAGAGCATTGAAGCCACAGGCGGGTTCATTTTAAATGGGCAATCTTTCAGATATCGGGTAAATCACACAATTGAGTTTTATTGTGGCAGCAATTATGACATGTATGGGCCACCTGTTAGAACGTGCCAGGAAAACGGCAGATGGAGTGGCATCTTAACTAGATGTGACATCAGGCGTAAGTTAAAGTTGTAACTTTATATTTGGGCCATAAAATCTACTTCGGCAGTCACCTTAGATATATTTCAACAAATTTATTAAACTGTTGTCTTAAGGTTGTTTAAGTAAAATAACCATTTTTATATTTGGGTTTTTCGTGCATTAATTACGTGTATCGGAAAAAAATTTACATAATCAATTTAATGATTTAAAACATACTACAAGTATTAATTTTTACATAAGGATTTTAAGTATGTTATGGCATCAAATCCAGCAGTCATACAGCTGTAAAGTCTGTCTTGCATTTAAAATTATATAAAATAACAGACAACTTGATGTCGTGGTTAGCACACATGGCTTTAAAGCTTATGGTCAATTGTTAAATTCTCTCTGAATGCATAATGTAGTGCTTTTGCGTAAGTTGCTAAAATTGATTTGAAATCCTGCCAAGACAAAAAATTATTCACTGAAAAATAATGTGATATTAAACTTAATGATATCCAAAACCGTCAAAGGCAACTTTAAACTGATTTGTGGTAATACATGTTACTCTATTTATAACCTTCCCACATCAAAGATTAAGGTATTCGGATAATGATATATGTGAAACCAAGATTGTGATAATAATGCCTGATAATCATGGTTGTGTTTTTAAAAATAACCAAAAAAATTTTTTTTTGCTTTCAATATTTTTATGATAATGTGCAAAATAAAAGATGAAGAGAATGAAAATAGATGTGCAGATCCTGGAGTTCCGATAAATGGTTTCAGAAGTCGAAAGGGTCGCAGAAATTTAGGCGATTTTGATGAAGGACAATACTATGTATTTGGATGTAGAGAAGGTTTTGTTCTAAGTGGAGATAAAAATCAAACCTGTTTGTGGATGGAAGAATGGAGTGGTGACAATGCCCCCGAGTGTCAAAGTAATTTATTTAATTAAATTTAAAAAAAATTTTTTGTTTGTTTTCGAATTTGTAAAGGCTTTTAAAAGATCGATAAGAAATCTTTTTAACATCTATAAAAGTTGACTCTATCTTAATTTATGTTTTTTTGGTTAAATTATTAAAATTTATAGATATTTTGTATCCGGACCAAACATCGGATGTCTTTCGAAAAATTTCAAATTCGATTGAAAATCTTCCAAAACCAGGAAATAGTCGTGCACGGTCAATTGATGAAAAATATCTTTACGGTCATGAAATTTATTTTGTGATTGATTGTTCACCAAGTATTGGTGATGTGCACTTTAAAACTCAAATTGGAGTAGTTAAGAATATAATTAATAGAGTAAGTTTATTTTTTAATTTTTTTTTTTGTATATATCATTATCCTCGATGTGGGAAAGTCGAATGCGCGACTTAAACATAGAGTAACATCAGTTACTCCGACCCAGTCTCGAGTTGCCTGTGGCAGTTTGGGATATTATAGATTATAATTGCCCGATAATTAAGCTGCTGATTGAGTGCTGGCTCAGCAGGAGTTCGTACCGTTTATAGCGCCTTACTCGAGGGCGCTACAGCATGAGATCAGTGGGGATTGAACCCACGACCTCATGTGTGGTGTAGCAAGTGTTCTTATCACCACAACACGCTGTCGGTTTTTATTACTCGAAGTTTATTTTAGGTATATACAAAAAACAAAACATAAAGAAAATGCAATTTTATGCACCATTTAAAACTAACAACACTGTTCTGCATTTCTGTGAACAAATTTCTTGTTTTTTAACATACAGAGTCATTTTTTTGTAATTTAGTGACAATAAAGTGACTGATTATTCGGTCAGGTTACGTTATCAGATCGTGATCGTGATCTGATCGAAAATAAATATTACAATTACCAGTTGATTTCGATCATAAAAAAACGGCGATCGGCATCATCACTATTAGTTATGCATAAACTAATTGAAATAGTAATGTATATATTGTGTTATTAATCTGTTGTACAATCTGCTATATAAATTTATTATTTCTAGATGAAATCTTACAAGAATGGAGTGTATTATGGTATTATAACTTTTGCCACCAAAGTTGAAGGTTTAACAGAACCAGGAGAGGAACTATCTGTGAAGGAATTGAATAAAATATTGGAAGATTTAAAGAAGAAATATAAGAATAGTAATTTTCTTTTAAAGGCATTAAACATGTTTTATAAACAATTTTAAAACACAAAATTTTGGCAACAGTTTTTTTAACAATAATTAAAATTGTTTAACAATTTAAAAAGAACAACAATTAAAATAAATTTAATTAAATAGATGTTTGATCTGTTTTCAATTTTCTTTTTTTTTTCAATTTCTTAGATAAATTAAATTTGGAAAGCGGAACTGCTACAAAGAAAGCAATGGAAAAACTACAGGAAATGATTGCAAATATTAGAGTAGATCATCCTGATAGAATGAGGCATTGCTTTATACTAACAGATGGTAAATGTAAAAGTGATGGTTTAAGATAATCTTTAAACATATCAAATGTTTAAAACCTAAAAATGAATGAAAAATATTATATGAATAGTTTAGTATAAGTAAGGGTAATATTGAAAAAAATTTTCAAAACAAAAAGATATATTTAATTTGTAGGCAAACACAATGATGGTGGTTCACCAATACACATTAAGGACGAACTAGAACTGGAACTTGGTAACAAAATTGAGGTAAAATATTTTGAATATTTTAACACAAATTTTGTTTCAAAGCTTTAAGCATTTTATTTTATAATCTTGTCCCAATATATAACTTAATCTTTGGCAATATACAGAAATTAATTTTACATTCAGTTTTACAGTATAACTTCCTGTCGTGAGTGCAAAAGTGATGCAGATGCTTTAAAGGAATTAGAAGGATTGGCATCCAAAAAAGAAAACTTTATTTTCGTTGAGGATTTTATGACAATTAATGAAGCTTTAAACGCTGTTACAAATTTAACTATTGGTAAATTTTTTAAAGGTTTTGTTGTTTTTTTTAAATTTTTTTAAGCATCAGGTGTTTTAGTTTATCAATAACAATAACATGAATATTATTTAAAAGACAAAATAAGTTTATTAATTACATATAATTTTTTACATAAAGTTTTGCAACTGAGACCTTTGAAGCTACATTATACCAAGTTTGTTAAAGTAACTTTTAACATTAAAATTTTAAATTAAATCTTTTCTGTTGATTAAAAGCACATTTAAATTGTAGATTACAGTAAATGTGGTCAGGTTCAAAACACAGGCTCAATTATTAAAAAAGCCTCAGCAAGAGTCATAAGTGGAGAAAAAGCTTCAAATACAACCTGGCCTTGGCAGGCCGTTTTGTTTTGCGAAGTCAGAGCAAAAATTTGGCAAGTATGTAATAAATGTTGTTGTTGTTATTGTTACTATTATGTAATAGACATTATAAAGTTTAAAGTTTAAATGTTGCAATATTGTTGCACCCTTTAATTAATATTTGCCTTAAGAACACACCCACACACCACAAACAGCATTTTTGTTTATTTTGTAGTCTTGTAAATTTGACTAACATATATAAATTTATATATAAATAATTTTCCTTTTAAGCTTCATTATATGTAGATGTGACTTTAATCGACAGCGTGGTGTAGTAATCGGAACACTTGTTACACTACTTAAGCCCTCAAGCTCAATTCCCTATGCTTTCTTGGTGTAGCGCTCTTGAGTATTAACAGTTTTATTTCATAATATCCCAAACTGTGTAGGGCAACTCAAGACTGGGTTTGGTTATAAATAAATATAAAACATTTAATTTTTTCTATAAATAACATATCCATTAAACCACAATTTTAATATAGAATCTAGAAAAAGGTTTAAAAGGTGGTGGGTCGTTAATAAATGAGAATTGGATTTTAACAGCTGCACATGTTATAGATGATCTTGATAAAACTGCTAAACCTGATGACTATACGAATAGATCAGTAATTGCTTTTGGTAAATACTTTATGGTTTTTTTTTGTGTATTTGAAAACTTATCTATTTAGCGAAATCCTTTTTTTTAATTGGTTTATGTTAGAGGTTAACTTCATTGCCTTTTCAATAATTTACATTTTATTTTGATCCAGTCTTTTTATGTAAGTTTAGCTATTTTTAAAATTAGTTATGTTGCTTGATTATTTACCTGATATTAATGAGCTTATTAACTAATATCAAGGTACGAATTAACGTTTAAAAAACGATTTGCTAAAAACGAGGTCGCATTTTTAAAGTAATTATTAGGTTTTAGTTATAATCTTTGTTTTTTTGTAACACTTGACGAGTTGCGTGGCATTTTTAAAATGTAATGTATTGTTAAACAATCGTTAAAAATATTTCGCACAAAAAACGAAACATTTTTGATTACTTTAAAGCTGTGTTATATATTTAAAAAATTGCGCAACAACTAAACGAACTCAGGAACGAAATTTACGCATTGCCAAAATATGGAAAGTTATTGTTATTAAATGCCCTATAGTAACCTACATTTACGCAGGATTATGTTGATGTAATTAAATTAATCTAAACCGGTTTAAAATAGATCGTAAAAATACACAAATACACACAAAGTTTTATTATTGCCTTAACCTTTTTTGGTTGATTCGCTATTTCTCATATATTTGTAAAAAACGATTCGCTAATTTTAAAAAACGATTCGCTTTTAGCGAATAGCGACTCGTTATTTCGTTCCCTGGATATTATCTTTGCCATTAACAAAAAACTTATCTTTAAATTTTTATTTATAAATTTTACAGGTTTAATAAAAAGGCCAACAAAGCGAAATGATCTTTATCGGTCTGCAAGATTTTATAGAATTGCAAATGCATATAAACATCCTGATTATAATGAGGGTAACTATCACTATGATGCTGCATTGGTAAGTTTTGTTTTCTTAAAAAACTGAAGTTTCTAAGTTTGATTACCTGTCTGTCTGATTTAACTTTTATTTTTAATTTGTTGTTGCCTAGATACGAATTGGAGAAGAATTAGAAGTTAATAATCGCGGCGAATTAGTAAGAAGAGAAGGAGATAGCAGACAACAATTCTTTAGTCCTTACATTCGACCAGTTTGTCTACCTTGTACTAACTCTTGTATTCCAGCAAAAGCATTTAAATACAACAACAACCAACCACTGTTAACTGGACTTGAATCATCAGCTAGAAAATGTGAAATTGAAGGTCAAATTAATATTAATTGTCTTTTGACAAAATGTTTTAAAATATTATTTACTTAATGTTTAAATTGAAGGAAATTAAAATATAAAAATTCCATGCTATTATGTTTATATATTAAAAGTAAATTTAAATACGAAAATTTACAAAAAAAAACTTTTAAATTTAATTTTGTTAAAATCTTTTTAGGGGAATGGTTTTCCGATCGTGATAGAGGAAGTAGTAAAGCTGTTGTCGCAGTAACTGGGTTTGGTAATATACAACAAAGAAATGATGGTCAGGAAAAAATTAAATTTCCCAAATATCTTCAAGAGGGTTTGCTAAAATTGTTAAACGGGCCTGCGTAAGTTTAAATATAAAAAACACTCTGAAAACGATTGTCAGTTTTGCTTTTGCACTTTAAAATTTAAGTTTTAGGTTTACTTTGTTTTTATCACATAATAAAATAAATTTATTTTATTTAGATGTGAAAAGCAAATTGAAAAAATTAATAAACATACTGTTGGTCGACCATATAGCTACACCACAGCTCAGATTTGTGCGGAATCAGGTTTCTATGTTTTTAATTTTTTTGTTCAAAAAAATGGATAAATCATATAAGTTAATTTGTTTCTGTTAACAATTTTTCTACTGCTTTAAACACATAAAAAAATATGGTTTGTAGTTTATTACAGATTAAAAATTTACTGTAAGACTTGTTTACAAAATCCATTAATTGTTACAAGAAACCACAGTCAATAATTATACAAAACACACATAGGTTATTATACCTTTAATTACCTTTTTCTATGTAACGAAAATCATTTTATCTTAAAGTAAATTCTTGAAGTAAGATTTTTGAACTCAAAATTACTTTCAACTCCGTGCTTTTGGTGTTATTTTACGAGTATTTTAGTTTCTTTATCTTTTTTAACTAATAAAAATTGCATTTTATGTTTGCATTTGAGGTTTTTTCTTTACCAAAATTGAAATTTTTTAAAAACTTTTTGATGATTTAAAATGGATTTTAAATCATAGGTCTGCCAATAAATAAAACAACAAACTCGTATGTTGATGCATGTCAAGGTGATAGTGGAGGCCCATTAGTCAGAAGGGTAAGCCATTGTTAATATATTTTCATTTATTTGTTACACTTGCTTACATTAATTTTTTTAAATAATTTTATTCAGTCTTTGTCAGTTTACTGTTTGTAATTTGTGATTTATAACTCCCAGATTGATTTTCAGTTTGGCAAAAGCTTTATTTTACTTTTATCTTGAATGACAATAGGCTTAGCAATTCGGCCTACACATGAAGTAATTTTTTTTAACAATATTTTTTTTTGTATATATCTTTATCCTCGATGTGGGAAAGTCGAATGCGCGACTTAAACATAGAGTAACATCAGTTAGTCCGACCCAGTCTCGAGTTGCCTGTGGCAGTTTGGGATATTATAGATTATAATTGCCCGATAATTATACTGCTGATTAAGTGCTGGCTCAGCAGAAGTTTATACCGTTTATAGCGCTTTACTCAAGTGCGCTACAGCATGAGATCAGTGGGGATTAAACCCACGACCCCATGTGTGGTGTAGCAAGTATTCTTACCACTACACCACCCTGCTGGTAATATGAAAACTTCGTATAAATAATTTGCAATAAAAATACATAAAAGGCCTTAAGATAAAAATAGATCATCACGCTTTGTTTTTGCACATAAAACATAAACTTTAAGGTAAATTTAAATGTGTAAATATTATTAGTACAAAGATGCTGAAACCGGCGAAGTCTGTTGGGTCCTGATTGGAATTGTTAGTTTTGGATATGGGTGCGCAGATATGAGTGAAGAGAACACAATCTATCCTGGAATATACACCGATGTTGCAAGTGTTATGCCCTGGGTTAGTGATGTCACAAACATTACCTTACATTAGGATTTTAACCCTTAATTTAATCATTAATGGAATGAGACTAAATAATTTTGTTAAAATTGCTTAACTTGTTTTAAATTTACAAAATCGCTAACAGTTGTTATGAAGATGATAACATTTTAAGTTTTAACTATGTTTTGTTATAAACCATATAACAAAAATTTGGTTAAATCCACTTGCTATAAATATTGTAATACAACTTCTTGCTATAAATATTGTAATACAACTTCTTGCTATAAATATTGTGATACCACTTCATTAAACTGGTTTCAATAATTGTAAATATTTTTCATTTCGAAATATTAAAGTTTTTTTTAAACATGTTTTTATTTTTAATTGTTACGTCACGAATATATATACAATATTTTGATCTAAACACGAAAAAAAAAACTTATTTTTATTAATAAACCCCTAAATTTTATTTAATGCTGATAATTTTATCTCTATCGTAACATTTTTGGAACAGTTTGTATGATGTATTTCTGATATTACAAATAATTTGGTAAATGTTGCTTGTAAATACAAATCATGTAAAAAAACAACAGACTTTAATTTTGTACAAAAAAATTTTTTGTTAATCCGCCTGGTGGTAGTAACGAGCAGTTTTAAATTTGTCTAATTGCTTGATGTTGTAACATGCTATTATTGTTTAAAGGGTTTAAGCTAAAATAAAAAAAACGCCATACTGTCGCCTTGGAATCTGGTTTTAAATATAGCTTGTATTTTAACAACTTCCAGTTTTAAAACAGTAGTCGGGTGTCGGTTTGTTTTTATTCAGGTTAAATGCTTCGCAGCAGAAAGGTGCTTATTTTTTAATTTTTTTTGTTTTTTTATTTGTATATATCTTTATCCTTGATGTGGGAAAAACGAATGCGCGACTTAAACATAGAGTAACATCAGTTACTCCAACCCAGTCTCGAGTTGCCTTTAGCAGTTTGGAATATTATAGATTATAATTGCCCGGTAATTATGCTGATGATTTAAGTGCTGGCTCAGCAAGAGTTCATACCGTTTATAGCGCCTTATTCAAGGGCGCTACATCATGAGAGCAGTGGGGATTAAGCCCACGACCTCATGGTTGTGTAGCAAGTGTTCTTACCACTACACTACGCTGCCGGTATTTGTAAGCTTATTTTATCTTTAAAACATTCAAAAATGTTAATTATTGATTTGAAAAAAAGAATAATTTGCTTTAAACTTTATAAATTTTTATTGGTGAATATTTGTGTTTTTTTATCCGTGAAAAAAATGTCAGTTTTGAATTGGTTTGCAGTATAGGTTGCAGACCCTTGTTTTAAAAGATATATCTAGAAGGCGGTAACCAGTATTCTACATAGTAGTTTCAATCATAAACGCTTGATCGTACTACATACACATTAATCTACCACATTTTTTTAATCGTTTAATACACTAATGTGATAAAGTTTATAATATTCTGATAAACTTTTAAAGTTAAATCTGTTAACATACCACCCAGCTTGTTTTTCGCCTGGCTTAACACAAGGTTTTCTGATTTTGGATCAAATTTTTTAGCCAAAGTTATATTAGGAGATTTATTTTAATTTGGGGTTAACTTGAAGGTATGTTTTTGGTATATCATTAACTTAAAACCTCTAAAACATTAACGTTTTGTATATTTTTACGCTAATGTGTTTTATGTTTATTTTATATAATATCAACTTTGTAAAATTAACTGAAATGCTAAAATATTGCTGGGTTAAAACCTCGCAAAAAACTTTACGGATTGGAATCTTTTTTTAAGTTTTTTTTGGGCGTTTATAAAGGAATAAGACGTTATACAATAAATACTACACTAATACAACTAAAAAAAATTAACATTAATTTAATTTATTTAGTTGTGATAATATTTTAAATGGTAAATATTCCAATATAGTTAATGTAATAGGTTACTATATCACAACTGGCTGGGTAGGGATAAAAATACAACTTGCATAGGTCGCGAAAAGTTGTTGCTAGCGTGCGTGTTACACGACATTCATAGCTTGGAAAAACCGCAAAGTGCTTGAAAATTGAACTTTTTGCTGTGGGGTTGATTTCGCATTTTTCCATGTTGGCAAAAAGCGTCTGCAGTCATGCAAAACATTCTTGGCCAGCTTGCGAAATAAATGAAGTGGAAAAATCTGGAAACGTTTAAAGTTTAAAGTTGAGGAATTCCTAACAAGTTTATGATTACATTTGTACATTTGTGCATTTTTATTGATAATAATTGGTTAACTGACGCTAAAAAAGAATTTTTAAACATGACAATTTGTAAAATTCACTTTTTTCCGTGAAATAAACCATTTGTTAATTAGTGATTTATTTTGTCTAATTTTTAATGCATTTTTGTCCAATTTTTAATGCATTTTTTGTATTTAGTTGCAATTTAAATTACACGTTAAAATTTTGTGAATTAATCAAGAAATAACAACACCATTAACCTGGTTGTTGCGTATTCTGTAGCCTTATCAAAGTGTCAACAAAATTCTGGAAAAATCAACAAAAACCTGGGTTCCATTTTATATTCACCGAACTTTTTTCAGTCGGTTTAAATGTGTGATAACAATATGTTCTATTACGTCATATAATTGTCTATTGTTGCGACACACTAGCTCGGTTTTCCAGGCGCTATTACTTCCGATAAAAGCCCGAATTGACTTAATTCTCAAACTATTCATTCGACCTGCAGCTGAGTGGAAAAAATTGAGTTTTTATTTCGACATGCAGATGCTAAAGGTAAGGTTAAACTTTTTGTTTAAAGTTAATTAGAATTATTTAACTTTTTCTGTCAAGTTTTAGGTAATAATGACGTCACAATAATGTAGCGTATTAATTCAAATTACTAAACCGTTTTGTTGTTTTACAGGGTATGACGTCACAAAGTTAATAGTATGACGTCACAGTTAATAAATGGATTTTTTCAAAAAATGGAAAAAACAGTCTGGAATGGCGAGGCACGTGATCACGTCGAAAAACGGCTGCTACGAGTCTACAAACAATCGAGTAAGTGACGTCATAGTACAAGTTAAATTTCACCATTTTACGTCACATTTTTTATTAAGAATTGCAAAATGACGTAATAGGGTTGCCGTAGTTACGTCAAAATGTTTTTAGATTTTACAAATTGTCGGTAATTTTGTTTTAAACGTTGCACCTTGGTTGTTTGAACAGTTAATTACATTGTTTGTCTCTGCATAAGTTGGATAAAACAATGATAACGTTGCTTAGCAACCCAGGGCCGGTATCTCACTAATTGGGAGGGGTCGATGGGCAAAATATTCATTTTGGTGATTTTATTCTTAGGTAAATTCTTCAACGTATGAAATAATTAATTAATCAATTTTTTTTAATTTAATTTTGAAAAATTAAACAAAAATTTTATGTTTAATTTTTTTATTAATAGTTTTGTTAAATTAAAGTAATAACGATTAAGTTTTTATTTAATCAGAAATATGGCTTAAACATATTCTTAAATAAGTTACTATGACAAAAAATAATTCCTAGAAAAATTAATTTGCATATTAGTAAATCCAATTAACAAATCTTGTTTAAAAGCAGTTTAGCAACTTGCTAAAATTAAATTTTTAAAAAAAATTAAATTTTGCTAAAATTAAATTTTTAAACTAATCTTCGATTTTCAAACCCAATTTAATATTTAACCCCTCTTTTAACCTGCATCTCACCAGCCCTTTTAATATTTAATATTGGAGTTAATCTGTAAGCTAACAATAGGAAAACCAGGAGCCCGAACTTGCAAATATTAAAACCTGCTGCTTAATTATTATTAGTTGTTTAAAAGTCTTTTAAAATTCAGAATTTTCAAATTGTTTTGCGCTTTGTATTATGATAGGTAATTCTTTGCGTTATGACGTAATAAGTTTAATTTTTTTGCATTATGACGTAAAAGGTTGAAATATCCTTCGGTATGACGTAATATAGCTTTAAAATGCTAAAATGTATGTTAGTCAAGATTTTAGAATATTTATTTGGCGGGGATTTCTACGTCATAATTTTAAATGATATCGTTACCATGACAACAACGATACAAAAAATTTAAAAATAAATCTAAAATTTTTTGGTTTTGGAAGATCGCAATTAAAGTAGTTATTTTAAAATAATAATTAATCAGATTAATTAACAAAAGTTGGAGTTTTTTTAGTTCAAGGAATTTTCAGGTTTTATAAAAATTCCATTTTGTCTCTTTGTGACGTCACTATTTAAAAATTTAAAATATTTAAATCGATTCTTCAAATTTTGCAAGATTAAAGGATATATAGTTACATGCGCAGTAGGTCAGTGCGCATCTTATTGTGCATGGCATGGAATCGTGCGACAATCTAGAACGTTCCCGAATTCGAATCACGAATCGGGATTTTCAGGTTTTTAGTTTTCTTTTATTTTTTATTTAACTGGTGTTCCTGGAAAAAAATAATCGAATCGATTTCAGTTAAAAATCTGTCTATTACGTCACACAAATTTCCATTGTGCTGAAATAATCGAATTCTTAAACAGACTTCTAATTAGTGTTAAGTTAGGGTCAAAAATGTTTTCCAAGTAAATTTAAAATTAAAGTCGTTATGGCAACCGTTGCTACGAAAAATTTATGGCATCTTACATACGTTGCTAGGACGTTTAGTGACGTCATAATAATTAGTTGTGAAAGTGACAGAAAAAAGTTATTTTAGTTAAAATTAATAGAACAAATTATTTTAATTAATTAATTAATTAATTGGTGAATTTAATATAAAAAGTAATTAATTTTTTATTAAAATTTTAATAATGTTTACGGAAATAATATTTAAACGATTAAATTCTAATTTTATGAATAAAATATAAATTTTTGTGTAAGTTCAAGTTTATTTTGTGTATTTTTAAAATGTGAACTTGGTGCAGTTGACCTTGAAAAGTTGAAATTTTTAAGGTCGTGTAAAATTGAAAAATGTTGAAATCTTCTGGTATCGCCCGGGGTCATGCAAGGCTTGGAAAATCATATTTGTCACGTGACCACGGTCCCAGAGTTCGAGAGAACTCACCTTTTTCTCTTGTTTCTTTATTCGAGAGAGAGGTCAATTTTCTCGTTTTCTCTTTATTGTGAACACCCGGCATTTCTACCTGCGGGCAAGTTTAACTTTTTTCCCGGCGAAATTAAAGTTTATGCGCCGGGGTTAACATCATAAATTTTATTGTTGTCGTTTTACGAACCTTAACATCGATGTAATAGCGAGGCGTTTGTGACGTCACTTACCATGTTTATTACCAGCGTTCCGTTTATCGCGCGTAATTTTCCTGAACTTGAACTTGTTTTTAAATATACTAATCGCTATTTTCAGAGAATTGTTTTTAAGGTATTAATATTACGTCAGCATTCGTAAAAATATTATTCATGTCTGGAAATATTACTCTGAAATCTAAAAATATTTTTCTACTCCAGAAAAACAAGTTTTAAGATATTTTTGATTAAATTGCGGAGGTTGAGATTTAAACATAAATAAGCTGAGGTTGGAAAAGAAATATTTTTTGCCTGTTTTCATGCATGCCGTATTTTGTTAGTTAAAGAGAAAGCGGGAGAGATTTTAGGAAGAAAACGGGGAGAAAATAAGAGAAATTCTGTCGTAATTTTGCAAACCCGGTTTAAGGCAAACATTCCAACGTTGAACTGAAATGAAGTGAAACAAAAATGTAGACTTAGTTAAAAAAAAGGAACATTTTTTATCTCACAAAAAGGAATTTTGTTAACTAAAAATACAGAGAAAATTTAAACTCAATTTTGCAGTAAAAATCGTATATTGAATTATAAATATTAGTTCGTTTCTATATTGTTCATATGCATGCGATTAGGTTAGCTAATATATGTAAAAGATCAGGCAAATGGTATCTTAACTATGGTAAAAAATGTTAAATATTTTGTATAAGCAATGTTTCTGCAGATTACAAACTAAATGCAATTGCAGATGTTTAAAAGTTGTGGTTAAGTAAAATTTTGTGAACAGGAATTTAGTTTTAGTAAGTTAATTTTGTAATTAAAGCATTTTGACTCTAAATAAAAAAACATAGTATTAAAATTTCCTTTTAAGTAAATCTAAAAGACAATTTTATATTGCGAAAAAATCTTACCGAAATATAGGTTTATCTACATTAACTTATGACGTCATTTATGGTGACGTAAACGCACTTTTTGAAAAAAATTTTTAAATACAAATAATTTTAATTAATTTCAATATCACTTTTAAAATTATTGTTTAGCCTTGATGTGTTGTATTATATAAAGGTTTAAAATTATAAGAACTTGTTGGTAGCGCAAAGTTTCGACTATTACAAAAATATTTTCGTTCAAATTGAAAGCGAATTCTCGAGATATTGATTGGGTCGTTGTCGTTGGACCGGTTTTAAGTTTTCCTTTTTTCCACGTCGGCCTCGGGGCATGGCACCTTTACTTCCATTTAAGTTGCCGTGCATTGCAAGAAATCTTTTTGTGTTTGGAGTTCATCAAGGACAGAATGAAACATTTTGAATGTGTGTAAGTGTTGTATGTTATATATCTAATCCGCGAGCAGTAACTATAAAGATTAGAAGATATAGGATATTAGTTTGTTAATAACATAGAAGTAGATTAACATATTTTAAAACTTAGTTATGGCTTGAAATATTTAAAAAATTGTATATTTGTGTGTTATTTGCTTGATTCGCTGATTTCGCTTTTTTAGATGTTTTAAAATAGTTTGTTACCAATAGGTTAGTAGATTGTTAATAAGGGAAAATAGGTCAAGGTAAATTAAACGTTAATTATAATGTATTTTTAACGTTATTTAAAACTATAGTTTGTGTTATTTGCTTTGAAAACTTTTCAAAAATGTTGAAGATGTTGGTTAGTAGTTTGTTAATATAAAAAGGAAGATTCACATGTTGTAAAAAATAAGATATAACTTAGTTTATTCATTTATGTATTTTATGTTATTTACTTTATTCGCAAGCGATATCTCAGTAAAGACCTTTAAAACAGATATAAGTATTTTGTTAATAAGGGTAAATGTACATTTTTTAAAAGTTAGATATAGCTTAATTTATTAAAAAAAGCTGATATATTATATGTTTTATTTGAAACCCGTCGCTCATTTAAAGGGTTTAAGATATAGGTTATTAAAAGAAAAGTTTAGGTATTTTAAAAGTAAGTTATAATTTAGTTTATTTATAAAATTATATTTTTAAGTTACCAATTAAACAAATTTACCATAACGCATATAGTTTTTAATGCAAAAAAACGATTAAAAATTTTTGTTGTAATAAAACACGTGTGGCATTCAAAGATGCCAAAAATCGTGAAAGGGTTTCCGTGCAAAATTTAAGTTTCCACTTCCAGGAAAATTAAGCAATCTAGCTTGCAAGTTAACACAAACGCAGGAAAGGCTTTTAAAGGCGTTGGGAATTAGTGGTAAAAGTTAAATTTACTTTAAAATATGTAGACTGCAAATAAATAAAATTTAATGTTTTAATTTTTACAAATATTATAAATTTTTATATGAAATTTCAATTCCTAAATTTTTTTTTTTGATTTAAATTTTTTCTTAAATTTTGGAATTTTTTTGTTTAAAAAGCTTGCTTACGTCACTAGGCACGCGTATGACGTCACAGAGTGTCATCTATATACGATGGAAGGATATTTCGTATTCCATATTCAACAGGAAGTCGGTATTTTTTAAATGTTTACATTTAGACAACGTAGCTCAACAGTGCAAGTAAAAGTGAATTTTAAGAAACAATTTATTGCGTTTTTATGTTTTAAGTAGAAGTTTACGCATTACTACATCAAGCTTTATTTGCAAGTATTTTATAGTTTAGTTTATTTTAGTATTTAGTTGTAAAAATAACGAATTAAATAAGAATTAGAAATTTTTTCTCGTTTGAAATTTTGGTTTTTGTAATTGAAGCAAAAAATTGTGCTGATTTTAAGTTTTAAAGTCTAAAAATGAAAAAAAAATTAAGTTAAGTTATTTTTAAAGTTTTTTCCCAACAATTTTACCTAAAAAACGCATCCAAATATTAATTAAAAGTTTGTTATATATTTAATTTATAACAACAATAAAAAACAATTTCCTATAACTTGGTTTAAACGATGTATAAATGTCATAATTGAATTTAAACAGTAATATGTTCTAATATTGTAAACATTGTATTATATTTTAAAACAAAATTTAAACAAATCTTTAGTTAATATTTAAAAATTATTTTTTGTTTTATTATATAAACAAACTTGTATAGTGATTTTGTTTATAGAGAGCATATTATATCATTGGTCCAATCAATCAAACTAACTTCCCATAGAATGGAATAACGTAAGGTCGTTCAAATTAATGTGCTTAGTTAAAGCTTATAGATGGATAGGAATTTATTTTTTTTAAAACTTTTATTTAAGAATTTTAGGATAAAGTTATGTACTAGTATAAGTTTAACTAAGAAAGTTGTAATACACAGATAAAAGCTGCAATGAAAAAATGGCGAAACTAGATATTTTAACTTTATTTTTTTATTAATGAAAGTTTAGATCCTTTTTAAGCGATTTATCAAAACTAAATTTGAAATAGAGTTTTAACTATTTTGTGATTGATATTTTGCCACGACAATACGGTGGCAGGATGTCCTTGTTTTGACTTTTACGTTAGTTACAACCCTTCGCCGACGATCAAATTAACTTTATGTTAATTTTGACCAAAAGATGGCAACTATATACGATTACTGTTTAAAAAATTTTAAAGTTGAAGCGACTTTAGACAAAATAATTTTTCGAATCCAAATTGAAATCAGAATTTTTTTTTGGTATTTTAGGAGAAAAATTGCTTGAGAATAATAAAGTTGATTATTATGAAGTATAAAGGTTAATTTATTGCGCCATAATATCTATAAAAATGGAGGTATTTTTAGAATTTTTGTTATTGCTGGAAAACCAGTTTTAGAAAAAAAAAATTTAAATTTAGGGTGATTTTTAAAATAAATAAAAATGTTAATTAGTAATTAATATTTATTGTTGTTTAAATAAAGAATAATTGATATTACGTTAAATAATTATTATTTGTGATGTCGAAAAGAATTAAGCTAATTTTTTTTAATTTGTCATAGAAATTGAAAAAATATAATTGTAAATAAAATGATATCTCTGTGTTTTCCGGTATTCGATTTTGGATATATTACAAAACACAATAATTCGCAACATCAATTTTCGTCATTTTATCATCAAATTACGCTTTAACTCTATATTCAATTGTAAACAGAATTTTTTAGGTTTAAATATACGAATTTGGTGTATTTTTGGGCCAGTTTTAGATATAGAGTTATGGATATTATTCGTTGTATTGTTGATTATTGGCAATTAAATAATGAGTATTGTTTAACAACAATGGATTAGTTTTTATAACAATTAGTTTTTAATATAACAAAGGTTAACAATGGTGTAGTTGTTTTACCAAATTTTGAAGGATTTTAATTAAAAAAAGTTCTAAATTTACTTTCTATTTTTTATATATATATTAATAACCTATTTTTTACAGGTTTATGTTAAATAAGTTGTTATAATTTAATTTATTTTGATATTATTATTTTGGTATAAATTTTTATACAACAAAAAAACAAGGTAATTATTAAACAATTAATTAAAATTTACAAACTTTGTAAACTTAAAATTTTGATTTTTATATTTTATGTTATGTAGAATATTTAATTTGTTTTAAATCTAAAATTTAATTAATTTTGCAACTTAAAATTTTTTTAATTTTACAAACCTTAAATTTCTTATGACAAAATAATCAAGAATTATTTTCACACAGATACAGGTGTAATGCCTGCGAATAGTATGGAGGATATTACACGAACCGATGTCAATTCTCCAGAACAAAAAAACTGGGAGGAAAATAAGGAATCACCTCCACCAAGTAAAAATAACTTTTTTTATCTCTTCTGTGACCAAATACTTTTTACATTTATTTATTTACCATTTTTTATCAATATCTATTTTACAATTTCTATTCTAAGATATTAATTTTGGTTAAAAACATTTTTAAAATGTTTTTTAAAATATTTTTTTTAGAAAATTCTAGCACAAATGGGTCCCCTACTTTTAATAATGACGTCATAATGACATCAACAAACGACGAGGCACCTACGCTGTCTATTCAACTTCCCACTCTACCTTCGATTATGACGTCACTATCTCCTACGTCACAATCAAGCAAAGAAAATGGTATTAAGAAAAAACGAATATTTTATAATAGTTAGGAAAATATTGTTTATCAATTGTTATTGTTTCTTTGGTTCAAAATAATAACGTGGGAAGTTGCATTGTGACGCAATAGTCGTCCCACGTGACGCGATAAACTGTTTGTGTGACAATTTGTCCTCGGGCGATGTTGCAAATTTTACACCGACGCAAAATAAACAAGTTTTTCTTCTGAAGGAAATTTTTAATCGATTTTTAGCTGTTCTGGAATACAAAACTGATTATTAATAGAAATGATGCCATATTTTTTATATTGTGACGTCATTTTTTAACAATAAGTTTGTCTAGATCAACCATCCGTGACGTCATTACAACAATCGGTCAGCCCGACACCTACATCACTTGTCTTAAACAACAAAAATGAAGGTTTGTGACGTCATAATTTGTTATTATAACAAAAAAGAACAAAAACATAAAATTTATTTATTTTTCATTTTTATTTATTCCGTCACAATCTTATGTAAATTACGTCATAATCTCATGCTTGTTCTGTAACAGATTTGAACAATGACGCGAAGTCGCAGCAAGCGCGGAACTTAAACTTGATCGCATGTGAGGAATGTGGTTTGATATGCGCGGGTCAGAGTCATTACCAGGTTCATATTCGATCTCATACAGGTATAAGCTTTATCAGATGTTTTTTCACTTTTTTAAATATTGCTTATTTATTTTTTTAGTAATATAATTTTTAATTTTTTTTTTGATCTTGTTAATTTTGTATAGTTCAAAAATTGTATAATTCTTTTTTTGAATTTTTTTTGCTATTTTATTTTTCAATTTATTTTTTTTTAGCCTACATTTTTTTATAATTTTTGGTATTTTTTTAATAATTTTAAATTTAATTTTGTATTTTTTTGTAAAAGTTTTTTTTTATTTAAATAAAGTTAAAATTTAAAGAAATAAAAATTTGGAAAAAAAATTGACTAAACATTTTAATTTTTTAACAATTAAAATAAATGTATTTAAAAATTAATAACTTTATTAAGTTGTTTATCACTTTTTCTTAATGATTTCATAGTCACCATTGTTTGTTTCGATGACGTCATAATGTAGACTTCGTTCCAAACTTTAAGGAAAATTTCAACTTGTTTTGAGAAAATTAAATTTTCGATTTAATTATTAGGCTTCGCAAATCGATAATATTGAGAAAAAGAATCTTGTTGTAATATTTATAAACTTAAAATCTCCTGTTATGGCTATTTTGAATTATTATTCGCTATTTTGGTCAATTTTGCACACTTATATAGCGGTGAGGGTGTTATTTTTAGTTCAGTAAACTTATTTTCGATATACTTACTTTACATTTGAGAGAAAATGACAAATTTACGGAATTAGGAATTGATATTAAATATGGAAATTTTGATATCACAAACTTTGTTATTACTTTATTGAATTAGCGTTTTATGCCCACGCAAAACTTAAATTTATTCATAAATTTGGTTTATTAATCATAGCTTTTATATTTAAAAAGTTCTAGACTGCCCGACCGGCGCCCGAGGGTATATGGCGTTTTCTTTTATACTGCCAATAACGTTGGATTTAAAGTTAAACATTTTGTAATAAAATTTCCTGGCTATATATTTAATAAGGAATTTTTACTTTTTTTTAATACTTTAAATATTTATTTTAATTCATTTTTAATAATTAAAGTTACACTTAAATGTTCGTAGTAAAAACATTGAAATACTTTGAGTCAAAAAATATTAAAATTAGTGAACAAATTTTTTAAACTATAAAATATTTAAATTTTTTCAGAACAATTTTTTTGACATGGAAAAAATATAAAATCTATCTTAAAATTAAAAATATTCTACGCGAGAAAAAAAATGTAATAAAAATTGATGTCTTAATTTGATTTAGGAATTTCAAATATTTTTACTGATAGACAAACTTTAAATTTCTTATTTTTTTTTGTTCAGGTGAGCGTCCGTTTAAATGTTCAGTTTGTGGGGTTGCATTCACTCAGAAGGGAAACTTACGACGACATTACAAGATTCATTCCGAGGAAAAACCGTTTCAGTGTCCGGTTTGTTCTTACCGATGCAGAAGAAGGGATGCCTTGAACGGACACATGAGAATCCATTCTGGTATGTTATAAAATCTACAAGAATTTTTAATTTTTTAAATTTCACCAAGTAAGATTAAAAAAAGTGGGTAGTAATGGTTTTGTAATGTTAGTGTTTTTTTAAAGATATATATCATTTTTTAATTTTCTTTAAAAAAGGCTTCAAAATTTAGTAAAATGTTTTGTCATGTTTAAAAAAAGGCTGATGGTAAAGTTTTAAAGTTCCATAAATTTATTTTAATATAATAAAGTTGTGTAAAAAAATGGTCTTAAAATGTCATATATTTTTGTTTAAAAATCTATGGTATTTTTCCTTTTTTTCTTGTTTGTAGAATCTATATTATTTTTTAATTCTCCAATGTGTTGTGTAATATAATACACATGGTATTGGAATGTTTGGGTTTTTTGTTTTTGATCTAATACCTTACAGGTGATGTTTGTTCTTGTTTGTTAAAACTATTAAAAATGCCATCGTTAATGTGATCCGATAATATTGGAAATTAGTTTTAATTTTCTCCTGACGTGGTTTCCATAAAAGATTACCAAAAAACTTTACCCGATAAGTTAAATTAATGAACTTTGTTGATAGGTTAATGTGTAACATTTTTTAATAAAACGAATAAATAAAAACAATCAATAAAATATGAGGAATGATGAGCTTATTTATTATGGACAATACGAATTTCCTGTATTAGACCGACATAACAACAATGTTTATTAATCATTTGGACAATTTTAGTTGTTACTCAATGTTTTATATTATATGTAAATGTTAAATTCATTGGGTGTTTTAAAGTTTTACTCATTTCAGTACATTTATATTGGCGTGCACTTTGTACTTATATTTATTCATCTAATTTTGGTTGTTTAGTTCTGATGTAATTATTCTTATTGTTTATATTATTTTTAACCAACTTTGATTCCTGTCTAGTTTAACACTTGTATAGATAGTAACTTAATTAACACATAAAATACTGAGAATGTAATATGTTCGCTGTTAGTAAGGTTATATATGTGTTTTATCGATTTAAAACCTTTAAAAGTCCTGCTACCTTTCTTAGTTTAATAACTGTACAGTTTTACAGATCAAAAAAGGCTATTGAAAACAATTTAAAATTATTTTTGTCTCTATATAACTTAATTTTAAAGAACATAAAGGAAAATGTTTAAAACATGAAAATTATTATTAATTTTTTAATTTAAGACACTATTAGTTTTTAATACTTTAACTTTGATACAGATGTTCGCCCATACAGATGTGTATATTGTGCTAGAAGTTACAAGTCACGACAATCTTTGAAAGAACATGAATACCAATGCACTTATAAGAACGACCCGATATCAAAAGGTAAGTTCTGTTTTTCTACATTTTGTTTACATAGTTTAGTTTTTTATGCAGTATAATTATTATAATAAAAATTAACTGTTTTTTTTATACTAAGGTTCACTTTTGTTATAAATTGAAGATGTTTCGGATTTTAACGAAAAGCCCCTTTTTGTTTTATTTTATTATAATTATTTTATTGAATTTTTAAATTTTTAGTTAAATTTAAAAATTCTACTTTTAAAATTTAGTTTCGGGTCGTTCTTCGTCAGCCTCGCCCGCAAAACTCAACAGCAAGATGTCGCCAAAGAGGCCAAATTACTCCCAATCCCAACTTTTACCTTTGCCCATACCTCCCATGACGTCATTACTTCAGTCTCAACAATTTCTTAACCTAAGCGCCAACCATTCGTTGACCTTGGGACAGAATGCGAGCAGTAGCGGGAAAAGGAAAACAACAACCCCGCAGAAATTTACAAGATTTCCCAAGGTAGTATTAACATATTTTAATATTAAATTATCTCAATATTTTTCTGTTTTTAAATTTTGTTTTTGCTGATACTAAGAAGATTATTTATGTTTTGAACGGTTTCAGACGTCTTAACGACAATTTGTAACAAAGTTTTTGTGAAAAGTGTAAAGAATTTACATATATACAAAAGATTTGGTCAATTGTTTTAAGCAGGGGCATTTTAATACACTAGAGCAAATTTGACCCAAAAATAAGAAAAATATATGTGTTAATGAAACCTACATTGTTGGAAAAAGGCAAATTAAAGGCAAAAAGTTCTTTTTATTGTGTTGTTAAAACCTGGAAACAGAAAACTTTTTTAAATTGATTAAATAATGTTTTTTAGACAGAGGAAAATTCTAACTTATCGAAAGTGATTGCTCCCAAACCAATCTTACCACCTAGCATCTTACCTTCTACTGTTGCAAATGCATTACAGTACATGCCTTCTCTTATCACTTCAATGATGCAGCAACAGCTTAAGAAAAACCAAGAGGTAAAATATTGGGTGTTTGTTGTTAATTTTATATAAAAGTTGATGATCAAGTGGTCTTAGGTTTAATTCGCACCAAAACCGATCTATTTCAAGATTGATATTTTAGTTTAAAATGTAGTTGTTAGTAAAAAAAAACCTAAAAAATACTCTAACTAGACTGCTTTATAAAGTTAATCCTAAAAATAAAAAAAAAATGATTATATATTTTTTTAGGAAAACGCTTTACAAGATGAAGCCATCGATTTTTCATCAAAACGAATTCTTCCAAACAAGTTCGAATTGGCGCGAAATATTGGTGAGTGTGATGTCATAATAAAAGCATGGTTTGTTTAATGTTAACATTAACTTTTTATTAAAGTTGATGTTGCTATTTTAATTTTGTTTTAAAGCTTTTATTTAAAACCTTTCTGCATTTTTGTTTTGGCCTTGCTTAGCTGACAAAGACGAACTGAAAGATCAGCTCCCTTACGCCAACCAGCGGACGTCGGTTGAAGGTGAATTCGTTCTAACCTCAGTGACAAACGGGGACCAACCTTTCAGGCCTATTAGTAATCCTAATAATATTGCTTTAAAAGCATGCGACCTTAAAGAAAAAGGTATAATTTTAGTTTAAAATTATATTTGTCTAATTTTTTGTTTGGTTTTGTGCTTTTGCTGAAATTTTATTTAAATATTTGGCATTAATTTAGTCAAACCGACAAATATTATTTTATAAATAAGTTTTCGTTTGTTAATATGGATGTGTTAAAGTATCTTTGTTACAGAATAGATTAAAATTTTATTTTATTCTTTTTAACAAGTATTTCAATCTGAAGTATTCTTATAGCATTTTTTTAATTGTTAATTAATTTTTTAGCAATAAGTCGTTTGGTTGAAGATTACCAGAATAATAATGGAAAACGATCGAGCTACACACCGCCCTCTAACGGTGGAAGTTCCAGAAGAAAAAGACCAAAATATTTGAATGAAAGGGTGATCAGCGCATCTAGTTCACCCGTTAACGTAAGAAAAATTAGTGAAAACTTTAAGTTAAAAAATTGACTTCGTAGTATGTTAAAGTTATATCTTTTGTAATTAGGGATACTATTTCAATTGCCTTTTATAAGCATAACCAATGTATATTTTGGTTTTCCTTTTCAATTGGATTTTCCTTTTCAGAATTTCTCTTTTCAATAACGTTACAAAGATCAAATTTAATAATGTTTACTAAAGCCCCTATGCTTCGAGAATACTTTTTTCTTCTTTGTGTTGTGACCAAATGTAATGGCCTGACAAAAAAAGGCTACATTTTGTTTGAAAAGAACTTAAATTTTATATTGAAATTAATATTTAGGTTGAGAACCAATCGCGTGAAAAAGTTTCTCCGACTCTGATCAAATATAGAAACAATGCTGCGGAACAAAGCGAGGATACGTCATCAGAAGGACGAAGTACGTCACCACTTGGAAAATCAGGTGATTATAAAAACAACAATATAACACGACAAACCAATCGTACAAAAATATGAGAACATTTAATTAATAAACTAGAACTTCAAATTATCGGTCAAAAATATGTTGTTAAATATTTTCTAATTTTTGGCTCTCGCTAGGTGACGCCTCGCGCTCAGGATTGCGCGTTTTCTCCACTTCAGCCGGGGAGGAAGAAAACGAGATCGAGGAACTGAAAGCTTACCTTTGCTCTCATTGTCGTTGCTTGTTTCTTGATCACGTGATGTTCGCCATCCACGCCGGTTGCCATGGTTTCCGAAACCCACTCGAGTGTAACGTGTGTGGTTACCAGGCAATCGATCGTTACGCGTTCCAATCTCACATCGTAAGAGGAGAGCATCTTATAGTGCGCGGGGATCATGAAGATGTTGAGGATAAAGTGGAAATAGCGACACCTAGTGAAGATTTAACAGCGCGATCGGAAAACGAGGCCGAGAATTTTATTTCGAGGCCTTCGTATTTACCGAAAGCAGTTGTCCAATGAATTTCTTATTAATAATTTCTCTTACTAATTTATTTTTTGTACTTATAATGCACTTTGTCAACACAAATAGTGTTCTAATAGTCAATTTAAGCTACTTATCGTGTACATATATACTTAAATGTTGTTGCTTTCTGCTTTTTTTTGCAATGTTAAATTTAAAACAAAGTTTCTTATTAATTCCTTAAAATTGCACTTACCCTTGCACATAAACCCTTTCTACTTGGACAGAATTATTCTCTTACGCTAGGCTAAATATTAAAGCTCTAAAGTTTGATAAATATTTTTGAAAGTTTCAGTTAAGACTGCATGTTAATTGTTGTTTTTAAAAAAAAATTAATTTAAAAAATTAAGGTCTTAAAATCTTGTTTAAATTTGCACTTAAAAATTTAGTTTCATTTTCATTTATTTGGTACAAAAATTATCTCTGTTAATGTAGGTATAAAATACGTTTATTATTTTTTTAAAATTTACCTTCTGCTATGCTTGTGCCTTAACTGCTCGCTATTCATTTCTAAAATTTAATTCGCTGCTTTTGCAATGTTTATGGCCTGAGGTACAAGCGTTTATTAACTAAATTCTTTACTTATTTTAGTATTAACCACTCATGCATTAATATATCACTTTTTTATAATTTGCTTCAAAGTATTTATCCTCAAAATCTAATACCTCATTAATGGGCAGGTTTCTTTAAAAAAGTAATCAAAAATTTTGTAAAATTAATTTTAAAAAATTTCGTTAATAAAAATTAATTTTCGCAATTTTTTTTTTTAATCAAAATTTTACAAATTTTTAACAAAATACGCGCAATATTTTTTTAAATAATTACGTAAATTATCAATTTTTTTCCCGCAACTTTTGCCCGCAATTTTTGCCCAAGTACCTCTTGCATTTAAATTTCTGACGGCATAACACCTCAAAATAAGTGTGCTTGATTATTTAAATAGGCTAACAACATTTGAATGCAAAATTTTGGCGTTATTCGCGTTAATACCTTTTTTTCTTGCTAAATAATTCTATTTTTGCAATTGTACATTTTGCTATTTAATTTTGTTTTACATTCTATTTATTATTACCTTTGTGGACCATAATTTGTTAAAGCTTTCTATTAAAAAAGTGCAATTTAAATTGCTATGTTAAAGTGTTGGACGAGTGTTATTTGCTTTGCATGCAACCTTACGTGCCTTTCGGTGATTGGTCAACAATAAAACAGTGTTTCCAATATTTTATGTCGTAGCTCCAAAACAGTGTTTCCAAAATTTTATGTGGCCATTATCCTGAACATGGAGAAGATACAATTTTAAAAGTTACTTTATTAATTAAATTTCCATTTAAAACAGTTTTAACTTTCAGCTTAGTCTATTGAATCTTTTCCTACTAATAAATTAATGGCAAAATTTCGATTTTTGTTGTTACTTATTAAAGGATAAATAAGTTAAGTTTGTAAGGCCAATTACTTTGATTTGGGTATTATATTTCATGTGATTGTGGTTTACAATAAGTTGTATTTAAGCTATACAAAAGGTTTACTTTACTTTAGGTATATTAAATTTAAATTCTCCTTCTTTAACCTTAATAAACAGTTATACTTACCGATTTTTTGATCCAACGTTTTTAATAAAGTACTTTTATTAAAAAATTAAAACTAATTAAAAAAAACAAAGATGAATAAATTTTAAATTTCAACATACAACAGTAACATACACAGTGTTATAATGTTTAAATAAATGGAATAAAGGGCCACTTTAATACCGAATTATTTTTAACACCAATAAAATAATTGCATTTTTGAACAATAAATTAAAAAAATATCTGTTTAATTAAACTACATTAAAACCAATTTTAGGTAAATTAAATTTGTGTTATTGTAGTAAAGTAGCCCAATCAATATAAGGTAGTTTCAGTTGTAAATAGCATTTAGGTATCAGTATAAAACTTACAAAAAAACGTTTTTCTTAAAAGCACTATACAAAACTATGAAAAAAAAACAGCAGTGAAAAAAAAAGGTTATTTGTGTTACAATAATAAACCAAATTGTCACTTTAAATTTTGATATAAATACTTGTTTTTAGTGAAGATCTGTTTCTTTAATCGTGGTTAGCTAGTCTACAACACCCGCTAATTTTGGTCGCGCTTTTTGTTTTGGAGCATTTATCGGTGGCAGTGATGTCACAAAGGAATCACTTGCCCCTGATTTCTCGCTACGATCGAATGAACTGGATTTGGGCATATCTTGTTTCCTGATGCTTCCAACACTTGACCTTGTTCCTTTATGTCTCAAGATCAAGTCGTAAACCATTTCCTGTTCCTCAAAACATTGTTTGATCATTGTTAATTTTTGGAGGTAATCCATCTCCGATGCTGGTGGCCAATGCCGTGCTCGGCAGGTATCCGAGAGATTGTCAATCGCCATCGACAACCGACCTAATTCTAGAAGATTCCCTCGTTGGATGACAGTCGTGTCAACCACTTCTTGCTCGTATTTGTTGATCCTTTGAGTGACCTTGTCTTTGTAGGTTTGAAGGTCAGTCATTTGGCTGTTGATTAAAAGTTTTTGTTTCACTCGTTCATGTTTGATTTTATCGAGTTTTCGCTGCCCTTTTTCGATGGCGGTTGCAATGTCATGATTCCTACCCTCAAGGTCATCTTGAGTACAGGATAAGCCCTCGTGTCGTTGAATCAAACTTTCAACTAAATTCTCTCCGGTCATTTCTAAATAATCATCTGGTATTACATCCACAACTCTCATGAGATATTCCTCAAATTTCTTGTGTTCTTTCAGCTTTTTTAGCACCATCATTTTGGTTTCGCCCAATTTTTCAACCTCATCCTTAATCAGGTTTAAGTTTTTAGTTTGAAGTTTGTTATCCTTGACTTCTAGTTGATATTTACGCAGTGCACGGGATCGTTTCGATTCATTTTCTTTCAAAAAACGATCAAATTTAACAACTCTATCTTTTGTGTTCTCCTGCCTTTTTCTTAATGCTTCCTCTCTTGCTTTGTTCTTCATCATTCTCTCATGAAATTCTTCCCTTTTTTTCTTTAACTCGCGATCAATCTCTTCCATCTCAACTGCTTTTCTTAAAAGCGAAGTCTTCTGCAGAGTGTTGATCCCAGTTTTGAGAAGTTGATCGGCTGACTCCTTGACAACTGCAAACCTTCTAATATCATCATCTAGAAAATGATTATTTTAATTTATCTGAGCATTTATTTTCACTACATATCACATTTATATTTAACACATTTAAAAGTTATCAACTCAATATAACATTCCGGATGGTAAAAACAAAATAAAACTATAAAAATTGTAACTACAAAGATTACCTAGATTTAAATTTAAGTTATTGTTTTAAAAATCAAAATAAAATTATAGGCAACGTTTTAACCATTGGCTAATTATCATTTGCATGTATTAATCTGAATACCTTCTTTTAGAGGTAAAAGCTTTAACTTACCATCATCATTGGGTTCATTTAATTGGGTCACGAAAACATTTCTCTTCTGAGGTTGTAAGTTCAAGCGGTAAGCCTGGTTGTTCGACGTTGTAAGCGGCATTTTGATAAACTTTTCCTATTTCTTTCGTTTATCTGTTATATTAAATATTGTCCTAATAAAAATACCTAAAGTAAATTGCATTTTATATTTTATGTGTTTAGAAGTTATTTGACAGTAATGCAAAATTGGTATGATTTGAACAATGATTGCAGATGGTGTTTTAAACATGATTATAAGTCCGGAAAAAGAATATTTACAATAACTAGGGGTAAATAAACAACAAATATGGCTAAAGAACTTAAAGTAAAAAATGAAGTAAATTGTTCTTTTTGAATGGGTCTAAATGAAACTAGTGACAAAAATATTTAATCTTTTGGCTTAGCAGATCTTCCAAATACAACAACCATTGGTTTTCCAATTAAATTGTAACCGTTTGTTAATTTTAAAGCCTTTTTTGCAACCTCAATGTTGGGCAAACTTATAAAAGCTTGACCTTTCATTCTACCTTTTGTCATTAACCGAATGTTGAACATATTTTTTTCAATTTCATCTTTGAAATTCACGAATGTACCAAAAATAAACTGAAGATCTTTTTCTGTGACTTTTTTAGCAAGATTTTTGACATAGAGTCTACACGAGGGATCTCCTGGTAAATATTTATCAAACAACGAATTAGATTTTATATCCCGAGTTGAAAGTCGACCTTTTTCGAGTTGTTTCTCAGTTATAAAATCAAAAGTTAGCAAATAATCGTCATTGCTATCATCTTGTGAAGTTTGATCGGGTTTTGTTGACAATATAGGTTCTATTTTACCAAATCCACCTTCAATATCATTACCTTTATTTTTTTGGATTTCAGATTGTTTGTTATTTATGTCATGCATGTTTGCTGGCTCGATATCTGTTGCTAGTGTTTTAGTATGTTCACTCATATATTCTTGTGTCTCAATTTCTTTCAGTTCTTTATTTAAAATAGATTTTTGTGGTTCAACCAAAGTTGGCTTAACCTGTGGCATTACCTCCCGATAAACACTTTTTGGCATATTTAAAAGAATTGATTTTTCCCCTGGTTGGAATTTAGTTTTCTTGAAAACTCTTCGTTTTTTCTTTTTGGTTTTTTTGATCGACTTCATAGTTGGTTTAAACACTTTCAACTTTCGCTTTGGAGAACTTGAAAATTTGGTGAATTTTCTCTTCAATGATTCAGTAACTTTAGTAGGGGGAAGTTTGTCGTAAAACATGGAAGATTTATCTTTTTCTTCACTTTCAATTTCAGATTCTGAGCTTCCAATTGATTCAACTTCAGGAATTAATTGTGAAAAATATTCAAGTAGAGTTGGAGGTATAATTGCAACTTGGGAAAATGGGGGGAACAAATTCATTTTATTCATTAAATGTAAGACTTGTGTATAAAGTTTTGGAACAGTTAACAAAGCATTGCAAATGTTAAGAAGTACATCAGCATTTGGGGCAGGATATTTATATTTCAAGCCTGGATTTGAGAAATATTCGATCCCAAAATGAGGGGCAATAGGTGGAAATCGTTTACAAAATTTACAAGATTCGAGGCCTTGATTTTTATTCTCAATTGTCTTATTTTCTCCCAGTTTTTCATTTTTATCCCCCTTTTCTTTATCCACATTGTCTAAAATTAAGATATTTGATTCTTTATTAGATTTTTCCTTGGCAAATTCCACTGACAAAACACAATTTAAAACTTCAAGTTGATGTAATCGATTTAAAGCGTTTTTAGCTTCGTTGTGGTCAGAAAAAGTAGCAAATGCACAATGTTTAAATTGTCCATGATTTGGCATAACTCGAACCTCCTTTGCACCAAAACATTTTAACAATTCAGATTTTTCGTTGGGTGTTAATTCTTTAGGCAAGTGTTTGACAAGTAAAACATTACTTTGTATCATTTTTATTCGTGGTGTGCAGCTATTAAAAAACTGTGTGAATTTGATTATGTTAGACTTGGTTAATTTAGCGTTAATTTATCAGACAGCCAGACTGGCTTTTTAGATAGTTGTTCCAACTGACAGATAACTGACTATCTGACTGTCAGATTGGAAAGTCAATTAAATACAATCTGATAATTTACCTAAAAACACAATCTATTCAAAAGCTTGACTTAGATTCTTATTATTACGATATTTTGTTACCTTAGACAATTAATAAACCACAAAGTTTAAAACTTTTTTAATTTGAGCATTGTTAAAAAATAAATAAAGCGCGTTAGCGCCCTTTAGTGAATTTGAACTAGTTGTGCTTGACTTTTTGTCATGACAACATAGACATCATATAATTGTTTTTCTTTATTGTAATTAGTTTTTTATGTTAATTTATTATTACAAAATATTATTAGATTGAGTTTTGCAAATATTTTAGGTCATTAAATATTAATTATTTTAAAGTTATTTTTAGTTTAAAAATAGAAGTTTTTTGCGTTTTGTAAAAAAGAATTTTAATTGTTTAAACTATACTAAACCACACACAAAAGTTAGATATACATTTTAAACATTTCATCCAAGATATGACGTCATTTTTTGTTGTAGTACGACAAAAATCCAACCATAAACAAGCAATATTGTGCTTTGTAACGTTGGTAAACAGGCGTTTACAATCTTCGGAAATACGCACATAGGAAATCAAAATTGACCGTGCAAAAAGATTTAAAAGAAAAATTTAAAAAAGTGTTGTTTAATATTGATTGTAGTAAGATTGATAGTAAACCAATTGTTCTTTATTAGAACAAGCTGCTCTGACGTTTTGCACCTTTTTTATCAGGATAACATATGTGCAAGAATGCTTCAAATACGTCATTTTTAAAGCTACTAGTTTGCAGACCACATGCTTTTCTTGCCTAATTTCCGGCGCTCAATTTAAAAGAAGAAATTCCATATGTCTACGGCATAAAGCACAACTCAGGCTCTCGAGACAAAAGAGTTCAGATTTTTAACTTGTAGATTTTTTTACTGAGTTTACATTTGTTAATTTGTTTCGTAATATCGGGGCGTTTTAAAAATGCTTAATCGTTATTTTAAACAGGATATCATTGGCATATTATAACAACGTGATCAATTGCCGTATAGGTGTAATAGTTTAATAAAGTCGTTAAACCTGGATTTCAGAATATTAGTTAGAAAGCAAAAGAAAGAACGTTTAGATTTACGTTAAAAAGTCCGTAGCTAAATAAAGGTTAGTATAAAGTGTTGGGAAATGAAAGGTTTTAGATTGTAAACAATATGAGTGGTATTTTTATGTTGTTATATTACTTTTTAAAAAGTGTTTAAAATGTTAAAAAAAACATAAAAAAATGGGATTAAAAATAAATTACTGTAGAAACAATTTGTTTTGTTTATTAAACGTTAAATTTTCCAGGATTCGAGGCTGCATTGTGGTGTTAAATTACTTTCCTGTTAACTATGAGTTAAGTGTATATTCTAGTGAGCCTTAACTGGGTTTTAGTCTTTATTATTATTAATATAAATCACATTTTTTTGCAATTTATTTGCTTTGAAGTATGTTACGAAAGTTAAACAATGGTTTTGTTTGTAAGCAATAAAGAACCATTGTCGTAAAATCAACCTCCTTGTTTTAAGATAATGCGCTAACAATGACTGATTATTATAACTTACTGTCACTCAAAATTATATTTTTATTTTATTTAAACTTTGAAATTAATTTGAAGACTCCCTAGCGGTCGAATAAAAGTCGGAAAATAAACCAAACATCAAGGAGAGAATTTTGACACTCGCAGATTAACTCTTAAACCGCGAAAAACATCAAACTTGTATTAAAATCAACGCTAAACGTAACTAATCGCGGTTAAAGGGCTTTAACAGGTCTCTTATGGTCTGAACAATAAATATTAAATTTCAAAATTATTTGAAGTCAAAATTATGAGTTAAATACCAAAAAATCGTTTACCAAGAGTTGCCCACACATACAACCAGACATGTAGGAAAGAATAATAAGGTAATTAAAGGTAGAGGTGTTACAATTGTTCCTGTTCTGGCCACCTGTTTGCTTATTATTAGAACACGATAAGTTGTGTTTTTATTAACTATAAATATTTTAAAATTAATAAGATAGAAATTAAAAAAAATAACTCGAAGAACTAATACAAAAATGATGTGAAGTAAAAAAGTGTTAAATTAAGTGTTTTAGTGCCTTTTAAACCACGAAAAAACTAATTAAAAATACGTTGAATTTTAACATTTTTACGTGATCTGGATCGTTTTTGTGAGGGTTAAACTTTAAAAAATTAAGCGTAAAAGGGAGATATTTGATACTAAAGCATTAGTGAAGTTTTAATATATATTTTGTAGGTGATGTAATAAAAAACGTATTTAGGCGAGCTATTGATTTAACAGCAATTTTAGAACATCGGTGTTTTTATTTAAACTTAACTCTGTGTTCAGATTTTTATAATAAATATTTATGGTTGTTTAATCAGTTCATAGAACGTTAAGTGATCATTATTATCATGACTTTACTTATGAACCACAGCCTCATACAACTATATATAGGTTGTGTGTTATTTAAACAACTTTGTTTTTTAATTTTTAGTTTTACTGATATTAATAAATATTTTTCCTTATGTGTTTTTTAATTAGCGTAAATGTTTAAAATTAATAGTTTGTTATTTTGTTTAGGGACCAATTTTTATTAGGGTTAAATAATTATCGCTGAAATGTCAGGTGATTTTGGGTTTACAATCAATCCTTGTTACGTCACTAACCACACAAACATTACACAACAATGTATCGAGACTACGACGAACCCGTACATCGGTCAATGTAAATGGAACTCACTGAACTCTGCTCTTGTGTTTGTTCTTCTTCTAACTTTGATCCTTAACCTCCTGGCATCTATTATTCTGTTCCGGGTCCCGTTGGTCACTCTTCGGGGCCGCAGCAACCCTGTGTACCTCTGCATCAGGTTTCTTAACGTCAGTGATGTCATACAGGTATTATGACGTATTTATTTTATAATTGGATTTGAATTAAAAATTATTTTAAATTTTTATCGTAAACAAAGCATTTAACTTTGATTAATGTGGAGTCAAATTTGTATTATTAATTAATAAAACCGTTTCTCTTAACCTTCAATAGTTAAAAGTAAACAATTAATTAAAAATAAATTAATTATGAGCGTTTATAATTGTTTTAATGTTTATGTCGCATTTGTTTAGGTTTAAATTATTCATAAAATTCCAGAAAAAGTTTTGTATATTATATTGTTTGGTATATATTACAACAATATAAATTATTCAAGCACGGATTTATTTAAATAATTTACACACTGCAAAATATAATGTATATTATTACGTCATTGGGTATTGTTTCAAATTTACTTATCCTCAATGTGGGAAGATTGACTTCACGATCTAAACATAGAGTAATATCAGTTACCCCGATCCAGTCTTAAGTTGACTTTGACAGTTTGGAATATTATTGATTATAATTAACCCGACAATTAATCTGCTGATCTGTTTTCGGGTCAGTAAAAGTTTACATCCGTTAATAGCACCTGACTCGAGGGTGCTACAGCATTAAAGCAGTGGGAATCTAACCCAAGACCCCGTGTAGTAAAGCCAAGTGTTCTAACCACTACACCATGCCATTGTTAAATTAAACCTGTACACTAATTTTAAAAGGATTTTTTCACTCAACTTTAAGAGTACTTTAGTATAAAAGCCGTTGTGTTATTGTGACATGTATTTATACTTTGTTTTTTCCAGGCAACTTTACTTCTTCTGATGCCAATTTTTGCTGACCCGAATTGTATTTGGACGGGCGGGCATATCTCTTGCAGTATTTTGGGTTTCTTGGCACTCTGCCTTCTACTCGTTTCACCATTGATCACTATTCTTATGGCATTTGACCGTGTGATCGCACTATATCAACCCTTTAAGTACAGAAGCAATTTGGGATTAAAAGTAAGTCGTGCTTAAAGGGTGACTTTTGATTTTTTTTGTTAAATATAATTGATGGACTAAAATAAAATTTTAAGAAATTTGAAATTTGAATTTTAAAAGATAAATTTGTATTTAATTATGTTTAAAATTTGGGCATTTTATTTTAAATTTAGTTTTTTATATTTAGAATATTGAAATAATTAAATTATAACTTTTATCGATTTTCTAAATAATTTATAAAAGCAAACTACAATTATGTTTAATTAAAATATTAAAAGAACAAAATTTAAAAGTTTTTAATTTTTTTTTATAAAATTTAAAAATTAAAATTAATTAAAAAAGCGCAAATAATGACGTCATAATTACGTTCGTTTGATGAACGGAGATCGCTCGAAGAAAATTAAACGTCAACTTTTGACAATTAAGTTTCAAAAACGTCACAATATCAAATCTATTACGTCATATAACAGAAGTTAACTTCTTGTCGTAATGTGTCCAAAACATTCTAGTTTCTCATCAGATGTCATAAAAAGGAAATTATTTAAAAATATTTAACAACGAACAACTTCATATTGCGATGCCATTTTATTTTATAAAAATTGACATTTTTTAATTATAGAAACTAATTTACAAAAACTACCATTTTGAATACTTTATAAAGTAAAAACAATTCCTAGAAATTACCCCTTTATTGCGACATTGTTGTCTTAATTTTTATTGTAATACTTAAAATTTGTTTTTGTATAAACAACCCAAATAATTATATTGAAGATAGTTACGATTTTTTTTTATCTTTTTTTTACCATATCACCTTAAGGTTATAGGTTTTAAATTTTTTATGGGGTAGGGGTGTG
The DNA here is from genome assembly GCF_963082875.1 of Corella eumyota. NCBI lineage: Eukaryota > Metazoa > Chordata > Ascidiacea > Phlebobranchia > Corellidae > Corella > Corella eumyota. Next base: position 20,465,566 of record NC_137491.1, read on the forward strand.
ATATTGTGACGTGTTTGAGCTATCCGTAAACACTAGGCTCCAGGCCGAATAATGTGGCAATGGTGCGGCTCAAACCCGAAACATTTCGGCTGGTAATCCGCTGCCATGACCGCTTAACCACACTACCGGATAGTTACGGTATCGCAGTGGTAAATTTTTACACACTATAATAAATAAAGATTTGTAAACAAATATGTATAACCAATTTATAGCCCCTCAAAATATATAAAACTGCCATTTGTGGTGCGCAGGTAAATTATCACAAGCATATATTAACTAAGAGTTGTGACTATATTATAACAAAAAAAAGCTCAGCCGTTGGACGAGCTATCATATAGTATTTAGTAAAAACTAAAAAATAATTTAATTTTTAACATAATGTTAGGTTTAACCCTTAAAAATAAAAAAAAAATAAAAAAAATTCAAATCAGTTTTAATTTCGAATTTTGCATAAATCTAAATGTGCGAAAAATTCTTAAGTTTGGCAAAAAACTTTAATTATTTTAACACGAGATTTCTGTCTCTTAAAACTGCGAATTTAATTTGAATGACCGTGTGAGTTGCTTGTTGCTTAACAATAAGCTTTATTACCTCACAATTCACCTTTATTCGCCAACAACTTTCATCAGGAAGCTTTTGACCTCGTGTGAATTTGTTTTAAGATAAAATATCTGACTTTTGAAGTTTCTTTTTTTATTTTAAAAGCCTTTTAGTTATTAATTTTAGATTACTTTGCAATTTTTTTAATATTATTTTGTGTTTTGCAAGTGGATAAAAAAAGGGTTTTAGACGTTTGAGTAAACTTTTAATTTTCTTTTTTAATTTTTTTTCTAGATGTTAAAAGTGTTGCTACCACTTGCTTGTTGTTTGGTGTTTTGCATCACAATCCTCCCTATTTTCGGTGTAGGGGAATACCATGTTGTAAGAGGAAGGCGAATGTGTTTGATTGATACAATTACAGGTTAGTTAACTTTAGGTATTTTCCGTATTACAATAAGGTTATATATTTTTATATTTTTATTCGGTAAAGGTATGTTGCTAGGACGTTTTTTTTTTGGTAATTCGTTTGGCTCAAGGGCAAATAGTGTGACATTGGTGCGGCTAAAACCCGAAACCTTTTGGATTGTAGTCCGACGCCATGACTGGAAAACCACATTATGGCGCGATATAGCATTATGGAAGATCTTTGCTTGCAATTTTTTTAAATTTTTCCCAATTTTTTTAATTTTTCCCATATCTTCTTAAGGGTTTTTGATATTTTTATCGGGTAAGGGTGTGCGGTTTGGGACGAGTCCGATCCATCCGTGAACACTAAGCTTAAGTGCAAATAGTGTGGCGTTGGTGCGGCTCAAACCTGAAACCTTTCGACGCGCAGTCTGACGCCATAATGAATTACCACATTATCGCGCGATCTTTGTTTTAAATTTTTTTACTTTTTTTTGTTTTCATACCCTGTTTAAAAGGATAAGTTTTTGATATTTTATCGGGTAAGGGTGTGCGGTTTGGGACGTGTTTAAGCTATCTGTAAACACCGGGCTTAAGGACGAATAGTGTGGCATTGGTGCGGTTCAAACCCTAAACCTTTCGGCTCGCCGGTTTATCACACTAGCGCAAGTTTTTATACTTTCGTTAATTTTTTTTTATAATCAGATGACTTCGTTGATCGCGCCTACGTCATTTCCGTCCACGTGATCTTCTTACTTGCATTGTTGTTTATGGCGGCCTGCACTGTTACGTTCCAAGCAAAACTTTGTACAATGTCGTTCGATAAAAAGGTGGGGAAAATGGTTTTTAATTTTTTAAATTATTTTTTGAAATTGTAGCAATCTTTTAGGATTAAGTCACAAGCTTATATTTAATTTTTGTTCAATTTAGAAAAAAAAAACAATATATAGGTTAACACATTTAAAAATTAACGCGGGTACTTTTTTATTTTAATTAATTATTTAAAAACATCACAATATATTTAATTAACGAGGTCATAAGATCATATTTAATAAGAAAACTCAATTAACTCATTTAACCCGAAATATAAAATATCTAATTTCAATTTGAATTAGAACATTCAAAAAAATATTTTCCTGTATGTTTCAATTAGTGCTGAGTAATTAAAATATTTAATTAATTATTATTTCTACAATTTTTGTAAATATATTTTAAATTTATAGCTTAATGAAAATAATTATTTTGTTTATTGTTTTTGAATCAATAGCTATTGTGACGTCATTATATTGTCGCCCGCGTTGTATTTATTTTGCGTTGGTCTAGGATCTATTTACGTTCGCGGATGCTGCTGTAAATTTCGAGTCAAATTTATAAATCATTTCTTGATTTTGACCTAGATATTAACTTGTTTGTTTTTATAATAAAGACCATATTGTCTACGTCATCAATTCAACCTGTCAAATTAACTTGTTTTTTTGGGTTGACTTTTTTATCATTTTTTTGTGGTTAAAATTTTACTCAAAAATTAATCACTTTTCTATACTTACTCATTGCCATTGTCACGTCATATTTCCGATGTTATTGTCAATGTCATAACTAACAACGTCCGATTGTTTGGAGACAATGGTTTGACAATAAACGATTCTTAATGACATCTAATCGACTTGTAATAAATTAAGATTGCCAATTAAATATTTAATAAAAAATGAAAAAAAATGTTAAAAAAAACATTTTTTTTTTATATTTATTTTTAGTTAAAAAAATAATTTTATGAAAACTAGTCTTGTTGTTTTATTTTTTGTGATAAATTGATTAGTAAAAATTGTTTTTAAAATATTCATTTTAAGTTAAATTTGTTTTTAAAATATTCATTTTTAAGTTAAATATTCTTGTTTTTTGAGTAAAAATTATCTTGGATTTAGAAATAGATTTTTTGGCGCCATCGTTGTTTTAATTGTTGTTTTCTTCCATTTGTTTGTCTCAAAATTCTAGATAAGAGATCAATAAACTCAATTCATTTGGTTTAACTCTCGTGCTATTTCTAAATAAGGAAATTCGAGAATGCCAAAAACAAATCAATTGTCACTTTTTTGCTTCCGACTTTCGTCGCTTCTTCGATTTTCTTATCGGTCGCGTGCTCCTTTGTGACGTCATTGTGCACGCGACAGTAATGTATTGTGTTGTAACAATGCAAAACAATTGGTGCTTCTGCGGTTAATTAAAAATTGTTTTTATCGATTTTGGGAAAAATAAATTTTTGTTTTAAAAACATTTTAAGAAATTAATTTTTTTCCTTATTTGTTAAATATTTAAGTTGAACTTTGTTAATTTTGTAAGATAATTCAACAAAATTAAACTTTTTTTTTTTATTTTTTAAAATTATTTATTAAACAACCTTTTTCGTGTTTTTAGCATAAACCATTAAACAAAAAGAAATCTTCGAATAAAAGAACAAGAAACGCGACTTTAACAACAATGGCCGTTTGTCTCATCTTCATTGTTTGCTACATGCCTTATGTTGTAAGTAGATTTAATAAAATTAATAATTAAAAGGATAAATCCAAGTTTAATACATGGTTTACATTAATAATCTAAAAATGTGAATATTTTTAATCTTTTTTGATTTTTACTAACTGTTTAAAGTATTAGTAGTTTTTTCTTAATAAATTTAAATTCAACTTGGCTACTTAACAAAAAAATGGCAATTAAAATTAAGTCTTTTTTTGTATAAAAAAGTATATCCATTTTTTATCCAAGTTTTATTTTTTAATAAGATCGCACTTTTATTTAATTTTAATATGACTTTGCAGAAATTTGTTTATTTATTTGTGTTACATTTTCTATTTTTGTTGTATTTGATTAATTATTATTGTACGATAAACGACCTTTATTTAAAGTACATGTACTTCTGTTAACCCCTTATTTGCAAAACTGCATTTGCAAAAAAATAACAAAACTTGATATTTTTTGTTGTCAAAAATATTTTAAAGATTGTTAAGCCCGATTTTAAATAATGTTAAATATTTTTCTGATAATTAAAATCTTTTTAATTTTGAGATATTAAAAATGGTATGGTGCTAGCTAGATTTTCTTCCTAACTTAAAAAAATTATATTTCATCAACCACATGGGGTCGTGGGTTCAATCCCCACCGATCTTATGCTGTAGCGCCCTTGGGTAAGGCGCTATAAACGGTATGAACTCCTGCTGAGTCAGCAATTAATCAGCAGCATAATTACCGGGCAATTATAATCTATATAATATCCCAAACCGCCGGGTCGAAGTAACTGATGTTTCTCTATGTTTAAGTCGCGCATTCGACTTTTCCACATCGAGAATAAAGATATATACAAAAAAACAACTCAATATTCTAACATTTTTTTAAAATTGAGGATAAACGTAAATATGTTCACAGATTCGAGTTTTATACGAAGCATCAACCGGTGTGAAATCACCAACTTGGTTGACTTGGATAACTTTCTGTTTGGCTTTTCTACAACCTTTACTTAACCCCATCGTATATGTGGCAACTAATGTGCGATACAGGCAAGAATTCAAGGTAAGGAATATTATTTTGTATTTCTTGGTTAATGTGAATGACTTAATTCTATAACTAATTTTATTATTACTATTTTTTTATATTAAATTTTATTTATGTATGCATATACATTGTAATATCAGTGAGAGTCTTTTGTTTAATCACCAGTTTACAACATTTTTAAACTTCGAAAATTTAAAGTATTTAAAGTATTTAACTTGTATATCAAATTTCAACTTTAAGCATTACATAATACGTTGTTATGATTTAGATATTGTTACGTCAGATGAAAGCGAACGAACTTGAAACGTCATCAGATAGTGGGACATCTCGTGGTCCGTTTTCCGAATTCAGACGACGGTTGTCGAGCGGTAGTAAGTCACGTGATATTGTATTTTATAATAGAATATTTTAAAGCAGATTTGTAGGCGAGTCATCAGTTTAAATGCAACAAACAACTTGCTTAAAATTGTTCAGTAAATGTAAAGATTTGGTGGTAGAGTATATGTTTTGTGGGTTATTATTATAGGGATGTAGGGGTGAAAAAACGTCGTTGATGTTTCTAAAAAATCAAGGGTTTTAGTTTTGTTAAATGGTGTCAAAATAGTAAATTTGTAAAAAAGCTATATGGACCAATAGACTAATAATGTGGTTATGGGTCTAAATGCGCCAAAAGACCGACAATATGGCAAATGTAAAAAAAAGGACGAGCAGAGACCAAGGGCCAAAGATGTAATATTTGTTGGAAATCTTAAACTTTTAGGCTTGTTATATCATTCCATGACCAGCGAAAAGCCAATAATGTGGTAAAGTGGCATTAGTACAGCTACAACTAAATTTTTTAGGCCTGTAATGATCAGAACAACACCACTGTGACAAGGTTTAATATTTAACTCTTTAAATATTTTGTTTAGATAAAAGACTCAGCAAGAGACTATCACGCAAACATCACAGCAGTCAAGCTTCTGTTACCAGCCCCAATTCGTGCAGAAAATCTACACTTACAGGAGTTAGGTCACCAAAGTTAAATCTTGCAAGAGAGCATTCACATGATCCCGATGCTCAAAAACTCGATAATGACGTATTTGAGAGGGTAAATTGCGTTTTTTAATAGCACAAAAAATTATAAATTATTTCAGAATTGATATTTAAATTAATTTGTTGAAGGAAATACACCCTTCTTCGCCCTACGTCACTGCCTACCTTACAGGCTCTCTAGATCGACGAACGATAGTTCGAAGAACGGGGTCAAACCAGACTCCAACCCCAAGTTATTGTCATCAACCTGGAGGTTTTGGAAGATTGGGATCAACTACAAGGACCGGTGACGTAGACGGCTCGAGGGTTCGAAGCCGAACCGTTTCTGGGTCAGATTTGACATCGTTTACACCCGGCGATCGGCGGGATTCGAACCGGGGGTTGAAGTTTAATAATTCTAACTTTGTTAAGCTTAAAGTGTCTAAATCCTTACCCAGACCTAGAAGTTCTTCTTTGAGCGGATCGAAGCCCGATTCTGAACACTACGGTGCGCCATCTACCGGCTTGTTAAACGAGCGAATTACTCAACTCGATCACGAGCCTATAGTGTACAGAGATCGTACAACGCAGATGTCGTTAACTAAAAAACCGAGCCAAAGAGACAGTGGGGTCGCCGATACGAGCGAAACCAACTCGTGATTGATGACGTCATAATCGGGTCTAACTTTATCACAAATCCGATGACGTCACAGTGTCAGAGTTATACCGAGTAAAATAAGTGAATCTGAATATATGGTGACTATTTCCGTACGTGATGACGTCATATTTTGTAAAATTGTTACTCAAAATCCATGACATCATGTCTTTAGATGATGTTGACAACTATTTAAAGAGCAGTGGACGTTTTAGTCGTTTTAATATTGGCCAAAATCTATTTTTTGAAATCTGCTTTGGCGGTAAAAAACGATTTATAGTCACTTTAAATTTTTCCTTTCTTTAATGTTTCTAGTTGCACTATAAAGTTACACAATAAAACATTAAAACAATCTCCAAGTTTTTAAATTTTTTACATAGTACAAAAATAATATTTAAAAAATATAAACCATACACATTTAAAACCAACATTTTAAACAGGCTTATTGTGAATGAGCAAATAAAGTAGAGTGTTACGTAATAAAAGAGAATATGACGTAAAGCTTAAAGCAGAAAATTTGTTTTCCAACTTCGTGCTTTACCGAGTTGTTCATTTTCTTTACAAGAATTTAGTTGAACTTTTGAAAGCTAGTTAAGTTAAGATTGTTAAAAGTAATATTTAGTTTATAAACAGTTACAAGGTATTTAAAGTTGTTTATTACAACATAAAACATACGACAATATGTAAGGTAAGTTGTTGTTTAGTTTTTACAATCATTTATATTTTGATATTTTTTAAATGGATTTTTAAAATTTTAGCACCGTTTTGCTAAAACTGTCTAAACACGACCAATCTAGCATACCCAGTTTATGTAAAATTTAGTATAAGCGCACAATAACAATATTTAGCAAGTCTTATGTACTTGAATACAATTTAACCTGTAAATATGTTTTTACCGGGTATATTTAAAATTACAGCCAATACTCAGATGGTTAAAAGTTCGCAAGACGAACCTCTTTAGGATGTTAGGAAAATGTTTTACAAAATTGTGAAAATAAAGCATTACGTTTTCTACGACGCTGCTTGTTATTGTTATAGGGTTACCAGAAAATCTTAAAAATAATTAAAGCATGATTTTTTCGTTGTTTCGTTACTACATCATGTTCGTAAATTTCATAAAAGTTTCAGATGTAGTTTATAAAATGATTGCATAAAACGAGGTTAAGAAAATTGGTAACGTTATTAACAAAATTGTTTTTTCTGGATTTTTAACTACATATTCACTGCATTTCAATGCAACACACAATTTTAATCACTGTGTTAAGCCTAAATATCGATTTGCAAATTTGTTAAAACGTCCACAAATTAAGTTTTTTAAGCTGACTGTTGGGTTTTCTTTAAAAAGAAACGACTGTGTGATTGTAGTATTCTTCCTCTGTGTTTGTTACAATGAACCATTTGTCTTGTTCTATAATGTATTTGTGGATCGACTTGACTGCTTGTTTGTCGTTGTCTAACCTATAATAAATTATGAAGTAATTAGTTTTTGTTCAAATTATGTAAAATTTAAAACATCTTACCCTCCAACGATGTAGATCTTGTTTTGAATCAAACAACCCGAAAAGACATGTCTCTCTGTAATCATGTCTGTAAGGTTGGTCCATACGTCACCGATGACGTCATATTTTTCAGTAGATTTTAAGGACTTTCCGCTATCGTAACCACCTTTGAATACATAATGTCTTACTTTAGTTTACCGTTTAGCTAAATAAACTGGTAAACAGACTGGGGCACTTTAAAATACTTGTTAATAGTTTAAGGCTTACGTTACCAAATGGATTTTATTAGTGCCAGGCATAATATTAATTCATTGCCTTTTTATTGTTACGTACCCATGACGTAAATTGCGTCATTGGTTGCTATAGCAACAAACCAACTGCGTGCAGTTTGTAGAGCAGCAGTAAATCCCCATTCGCTTTCCTTTGGATTGTATTTCTCGACTGTATTGGTTACTTCATTGGCATCACACCCACCGATTGCATATAAAAACCCTGATCAAACAAAATAAATTGATGTTGTTTACATAAAACATAGAATTATTAGATTGGGTTAGGAAGCAATATCCCAAATTGTTTAAGTAATAAAGGCTTTAAGAAATTTGCCTTTTAAATTAACCAGTTCATGTCCATATCTTTCCTGACTCATTTCTTTAATGTTGTTCCAAACGTTCATGGCTGGCGAGTAATATTCTCCACTTGATTCCGTTTTTGTTGAAAATCCTCCCACCAAATAAATAACATCTACATACCAAGTATACATAGGTATACATAAAATATATATTTAGTGATTTACAAACTTAGCTTAAACCAAGAAATTTGTCTTATTACAAATTTTACCTTTTTATTAAAACGCAACTAACCTTCTAAAACAGCTGCTCCCTTACTATGTCCAGCTGTATTCATTGAATTAACCTGCTCCCAAGTTGGGGGATTTTCCGTTATGTTTATTCTATAAACTGTAGCAAGTGGCTTTTTATCCTTGTCAGCTTGACCACCGATGACGTAAACAAAATCGTTTAAAGTAACACATCTGTGAGCTATCCTACCTTCTGGAAGTTCCTAAAAATTTGTGAAATATTTTGTGAAAATAAAATGTTTCTCACTAACTGTTTATTTTATTGCATTATTCTTTTACTTATTTTTCCCAAGTGACCAAGATAAATATTTGTAAATTAAATTACCAAACAAAACAGAATATCTACCTGTAGTGGAGTAAACTTGTTGATAAATATGCTGTATTCAGTAACTTGATTGTAACGATCATTTCCACCGATGATAAGCAAGTTTTCTGTTCGTTAATACAGCAGCAAAACGTGTTTGTTAAACATATGATATAGTATTTTAAATGTTATTTATAAAGTATACACAACTTTTATTATACCTTTAAGGGACAACACTTTGATTGCTTGACAAACATCTTTTATGTATTTGTGATTTTTCAGGACGAAATCCTAAATTTAATTTATGTTAATTAATCGTTTAAAAACTAAATTACCGAATCCCTAAAATACAAACCTCTTGTGCAACAACATTAATTAGAAACTGTAAAGAAAGTTCACTTAGTTTTAAATCCACTTTCTCCAGAATTTCAAGAAGGCGATCTTTACGTTCTTCGAATTTAAACTTGATCCATTTAACAACAGCTTTGTACAAAGTTGCTTTCATAGTCTGTACAAGAAAATTAACATATATTTAGTTATTGGAAAAATTGTAATATGTAAAATTATTCACGTTTTTGCAAGCAGAGTACAGAAAACAAAAGTTTTCTTCTGTAAGCTCCTGGTACTCATCACGTGACAAAATTATACTAAAGTTTTCACGCATAAACGACTTGACGGAATCACTTAGTTTATCGCTATGGTAACGATCAGCTAATAGGCAAAGATTAAAGCAGTTCTGGCAAGTAATTGCTTTTTGCAAATACGAGATACATTCATCTTTTAAATCTGTAAATAATTTACAATTTGTGTAAAAAACATATATATAAAACAGTTCAACACTTGCTTGTGATTTTTTTATGCAATCATTGACAACGTTCACCTTCTATTTGCAAATATTCAGCAGCATCGAGCAATTGGCAAACATTGGTGACGTTTATTTTAACTTCTCCGTTGTAAATATAATCAATAACTGATCTCATGGATGTTGCGTCAATTCTTTCAACTTCCACCGAACCTGAATATCTTTCTCTCATCTAAAAATACTAAAATTTGCCTGTACTGCTGTTACAGGCAAATTTGTAAATTAAACTTACCAAAAAGTCAAATGCTTTCTCAAAGTAGAAACTGTTGCAAGCCAAAACCATTTTGTTGGCTGGGATTAATACACCCCCACACGTGATAGTGACGTCATTATAGTCTTCTCGTTTTCTTTTATTAATGTACTAAGTTTAGACCCTTTTTGTAATTAATGGTGTTTGTGTGCTTATCTTACCTGGCTGCATAAGCATTAAGATCAGGTTTGATTTTTCTTACATACTTGTTTTCACCAATATTGGTCGTTCCTTCGATAGAAATAACGTTGTCCATAATATTTCTGCCAATAAATACCAAACTTACTAAAATTTGTATTCAAAGCCTTATAGTAGTAATATGATAGTAAGAAATGCTCAAGTGAAAAGTGGTATGGGAAGTAACGTTTGAATAGCTTTATGCGGGAAGTTGAAAGGTTAATAAAGTTACTAGAGTTTCTTGGAAACACTATATTTTTGGTTACTTCCTACAGAATTAATTTTAAAATTAAAAGTCGATTTAAATGTTATAGTTAGATAACTCTAAAAAATTTAAATCTTTAGATTAAATTATTTTAAATATCAGCTATTTCATTGTTTAAAACCTAGATTATAAGGGATTTTAGCCTACAAGACATGGCAAGTGTTTATATTTCAATTGTTAATTTATTGTAAAAATAGTTTTTGATGGTCTTATATTGTATTTTAATAATAAATAACGTTTTGTTTTAGGTATTAGAAGTTAACAAATTCGTTGAATTGGCAGCAAAATAGTTTTTAAACAAAGCACAAAAATTCAACAGAACTTTCTGTTCAAGATTATTGCGGAAATTAAAGAAATGTCAAGTATCACAAGAACCCAATTGTCTTTTTCTATGTCGTATTTGTGTATCGATTTGACAGCCTGTGCTTTGTAAAAATTATTAATAATTTTAGCCTCTTACTATAGAAACACATTTTTTCAAATAAGTGACTTTATTGAAAATTAATTAATAAATATATAACACAACTTCAAAATTTTTTACATCTTACCCTTTAACGCAGTAGATTTTGTTTTAAATCAAACAACCTGAACATGCATGGGTTTCTGTAATCATGTCTGTAAGGTTGGTCAATACGTCACCGACTTGGTACAAGTAAAATAAGGGTATTAAAATATTACAGTGTTAAAAAAAATCCCACACTCGAAAAACACTAATAGATTAAATGGTTACAAATACAATTAAACTTAAAAATTAAAAAATAATAAAAACCACAATTTTACTCGGACAGAAATGTATGAGAATCAGGCTATAAATACATTTTAAAAAGAAACGACTGTGTGGTTGTAGTATTCTTCTTCTGTGTTTGTAACAATGACCCAATTGTCTTCTTCTATGTCGTATTTGTGAATCGATTTAATTGCCAGATTGCCTAGCCTATGATGAAAATAACTTTTTGGAAATTTTATGATTAATTTTATGAAGATTATTGAGAATAATCGCCTTATACTATAAATACACATTTAAAAAAATCACTTTATTAAAAATTAGTCAATATTACAATAACTTTTTGTTAAAATCTATAGTAATTTACCCTCCAACGATGTAGATCTTGTTTTGAATCAAACAACCCGAAAAACCACTTCTCTCTGTAATCATGTCTGTAAGGTTGGTCCATACGTCACCGATGACGTCATATTTTTCAGGTAATTTTAATTTGTTTTTGCCATCGTGGCCTCCTTTGATTAAAAATATGATATTATAATTAATAAGCTGTTTTCTCTAAAAAAATAATTTTACGTACCCATGACGTAAATCGCGTCATCGGTTGCCGTAGCAACAAACCACTTGCGTGAAGTTTGTAGGGAGGCGGTGAATCCCCATTCGTTTTTCTTTGGATTGTATTTCTCGACTGTGTTGGTTACTCCATTGCTATCATACCCACCGATCGCATATAAATAACCTGAATAGAATAAATATTAAATCAGCAACTTTACGTTTTCTAGTCATACTTCTACATAATTTTGTATTCTTTTAATTAATAAAATTGTACTTTGTGCCATATAATATAAAAGCTTCAAAAAACAATAATTTGTACCTTTTAGTTCAACTAGTTCGTGACCAAATCTTTGACTTTTCATGTCAGTTATTTTGTTCCAAATATTCAGTGTTTCCAAATAATATTCTCCAGATGACAAATGATTTGGGTCCAAATATCCCCCAGTTACAAAAATTAATCCTGTTTAAACAAAATTTATTTTATGATCTATTAAAATTTGAAATGTGTTTAAATTTTAATATTACCTTCTAAAACAGCTGCTCCTGCGACATTTCTGACTGAGTTCATTGATTTAACTTGCTCCCAAGTAGAGGGATTTCCCTTCATGTTCATTTTATAAACTGTAGCAAGTGAGGTTTTACCATCGTCAGCTTGACCACCAATGACGTAAACAAAATCGTTTAACGTCACGCATCGGTGAAGGGCTTTGCCTTGTGGAATTTCCTAACAAATAAAATATCGACTTTAAACGAAAATAAAATAAAATTTGTTTTACTAGATAATTTATTTTATTACAAATTATTTATTTACTTTTACTAATATATTTTTATTTACCTGTAGTTGGGTAAACTTGTTGGAAGGAATGTTGTATTGAGTAACTTTGTTACGATGTCCATTTCCACCGATGATAAGTAAGTTTTCTGTTGATTAAATAAAATTAGTTTTTTAAAAAATTGTAACTTATCTGCATTTTCAGGAGAAACAACCTTTTCCTTTTGTCGACAAAGCTTTTATCGCTTCAGTTACAGCTTTAATGTAAATTTTGTTTTCCCAAACAAATTCCTAAATTTAAATCAAATTACGTTTTATATAATTAAACTGATTATTTGTTATTCCTTTAAACAAACCTCTTGTAAAACAACATTGTTAAGAAACTGCAAAGAAAGTTCACTTAGTTTTAAATCCACTTTTTCCAAAACTTCAAGGAAGCGATCTTTACGTTCGTCGAATTTAAACTTGATCCATTCAACAACAGCTTTGTACAAAGTCATTTTGCTCTGTTATAATTAAAAAGTTTTTAGTTTAAGTTAAAAAAAATGATATAGTACATAGGTAACTAACGTTTGTACAAACTGAGTACAAGGAACAAAATTCTTCTTCTGTTAACTTTTTATATTCATCACGTGACAAAATTGTATCAAAGTTGTCACGCATGAATGCTTTGACGTCATCACGAAGATTATTGCTATGGTAACGATCAGCCAATAAGCGAAGACTGAAGCAGTTTTGGCAAGTAATTGTATTTTGCAAATAAGTAATGCATTCTTTCTTTAGATCTGTAAATAATTTACATGTAAATAAATCATATTTGTTTACAACAGTTTAACACTTGCTTGTGACTAAAAATATTGACAACGTTCACCTTCTATTTGCAAATATTCAGCAGCATCGAGCAATTGGCAAACATTGGTAACGTTTATTTTAACTTCTCCGTTGTAAATATAATCAATAACTGATCTCATGGATGTTGCGTCAATTCTTTCAACTTCCACCGAACCTGAATATCTTTCTTTCATCTAAAAACAATTGTTTTTGCTATTTAACTCTAGTATTGTTTAAAGACTCGGCATTGTCTTGTTGTTGTTCTTTATGTAACGTAACTGAATTGCAAAACATGGATACTCTTTTTTTAATTTTAAATAAAGAGCTTCAAGTAACATGTAATTACAAGTTACATGTAATTATTTAGTCCAAAACATTTACATATATTATTTTAAATGTAATGATTAGAGTGGAATTAAATTAAGGCATATTAGTTTAATTACTTCAATAAACTTACTGGAACGTCAAAAGCTGCTTCAAAGTAGAGACTGTTGCAAGCCAAAACCATTTTGTTTGCTGGGATTGATACACCCCCACACGTAATAGTGACGTCATTAAAGTTTTCTCGTTTTCTGATAATTATAAAGTAAAGACCAATTATAACATTAGGCTATTTAAGTAAACGGTTAACTTACCTGGCTGCATAAGCATTTAGATCAGGTTTGGTTTTTCTTACATACTTGATTTCACCAATATCGGTCGTTCCTTCGATTGAAATAATGTTGTCCATAGTTTTAACTGTAACTACTCAAACTAAACTTTAACTTGTATTTAAAATCCTATATAAGTAATATAATGGTAAAATACGCTTTACTTGTTGACTGTGGTGTTATGGCTGAATAACTTAAATGTGAGAGAACAGTATCGCTTGGTAAAACAAACATTACCTTGTTTGCTTTGTATGACGTAAGTTATAAAAAATTCTTTGTTCACCGTTATTTAATACTATTTATATTGTGTATACTTTTCTCCTAAGCAAAACGCTTTATTCAATGACAACTTGAATTTGGTTGTTTTTTTAGAATAGAATACATGACTTAATATACACCATGTCGGTATTAAATAAAAAAAATCATCTGTGAAATTCGATTTAATAGAGAACTGTTTGCTATGCTATTTTTAGTGAAACTATCTTTGTAAAGATTTTGCTTTTATTTCATCTGATTACGTGTTTCAAAAAAAAATTGCACTTTGTTTAAAATATTGTTTTAGTTAAGTAGACACAAAATTATAATTGCCTTGTATAAAACGAGTATTTAAAACAAATATTTATTGTTAAAAACCAGAAAATCAAGTTGCAAATGTTTGTTAAAACGTTTGTTTGCATTTGATGCCAGTAGTAACAAATCTTTTTGTTAATTTTTATTTCTGTTAATATCGTATTTACTTTTAGCCAAAGCAAAATGGTTTATTTAACAGCTTAAACTTGTAATTTTTAATATAAAAATATAAAAACTTAATTATATATTCAATACACATAATATTATTTAACTTTAGTTTAATATGTACATTATTAAGCGTTTAAACAAATCATAGCAGGATTTAAACTTGTTTATAGCAAAATTACGCAAAAATAAGAATAGATCTCAGCCCCTGAAATTTTTAAAACATTTTAATATATAAAATAAACTTTTTTTTAATATAAAATATTTGTAAAAAAAAAATAATAAAAATAAAGTTTTTCCCCAAGAGAAAAAGGAGAAAGGCTTTTTTGTACCTTGCTGATTGCGTAGTAGCAGTGTAACCGGTTAAGTTAGATAGACTGTTCAGACAAGTTGGTGAATATATTGCTGAGTAAATTGAAATATTAAAATGCATTTAAAAGCTGTTATTTTAGTTGGAGGCCCTGAAAAAGGTAATTTCTTAAAATTAATTTTATAAAATGTTGTGATTGGTTAAAAGTAGCCTATAAAATTATATAACTATGTTAAATATTTTAGTTATTTACTAATTGTCAATTTAGTTTGTTTTAAAAATCTATTTAAACTTACACAATCTATTTTAACATAAGAAAATATATATTTATTAAACACAGAATAATAAACAAAGGTTTAAATAAATTGTAATACAGAAATTCTACAAATCACAACAAAAATATGAAAAAATCAATGTTTCATAATTTTTAAGTTTGCGTTAGAAAGGAAACTTTAACTTGTTCATTTTGTTTTTTAACTTGTCGAAATAACATTACAAAATTTTATTTGGAGATAGCTTTGTTCAATTTAAATCTAACTGGTATATAACCCAATACGTTTTTAATATTTTTTGTTAGTATTTTAAATTACAACCTGGCAAGTTATTTAAGCTGTAAAACTAAAAACTTGGTATCTATAACCCCAGGCTATAATACGTTTAAGTTTTAGAACGTATTGTACGTTTTAAAGAAAAACGTTTGTATATACAAAAATGTTTATTAGATTATCTTGTAAAATCAAAATCTACAATTAGTTTAAGTACACTACATTTGAATAAGTTTTAATATAATATACATGTTTAAAATATCAAATTGGTTGGTATTTTTATTAAGTAAAACATACGTTTAAAGCTTTTTTTATGTTTACTTTTCTGCGGATTAATTTTTTTAATAATGTTTAAAATTTTGTTTTAAGGAACTCGATTTCGACCTTTAAGCTTGGATGTCCCAAAACCTTTGTTTCCAATTGCAGGGTTTCCCCTGGTTCATCATCACATCGAAGCATGCTGCAAGGTTTGTAGAAAAAATAAGATATCCAAGTTGTAGTACTGTCCAAATAAAAATAATGTTAGCTTTGTTTGTATTTAATAAAAATCATTAAGCAGGTTTATGCTTAAATTGGGTCAATAAAATGTTAAAGCGTAGGGTTTGGTAATAAAAGATGGAAAGGGGAAAAAGGGAATAAATTGATGAGGATATATCATTTTATCCAGAGTTATATATATATAATTTATTAATATGTTGACTAATTCCTTATTTTTTTTCTAAATCAAAAATTTTTTCAAAATTGTTAAAGGTCAAAGAAGTTTCAGAGATTCTCCTGATTGGATTTTTTCAACCCGATGACGCCATCAAGCGGTTTATTCGACGAGAAAGACAAACTTTTGGAAAACCAATCAGGTAAAAACTGCGATGCTTATTCATTCTAGATCTTACAAAGCATATTAAAACCCCAAACTTGCGTTATATACCTTTATTTACACAACGTTAAACAAGATCTAACGTTTGAAGTAAGCTTGGTGTGATAAAGGCAGATCCTAATATTTATTGTTACTGGCTGAATGGTTTGTTGTTAGTTGTTTATTAAATTGTTTTCGCAATAAGCAGTTTACTTAGGGATGTTTAAAAAGCGGGCAAAACCTCAATATATTACGGGCATACTTAAATATAATACAAAGATGGCAGGTCGTAAAGATCAAACTTATAATTCCTTAGGTTGGCAAAAGATACTTCAAACGAAAGTTATAAACTCAAGTAGATGTTTGTCTTAATAGGCACACTTTGTGCCACAAAATTTAAATTAAATCTTTCATTCAAATTCTTTCGTTTAAAGACCTCATTAATTGAATCAAAACCTTTTATATTTTAAGTTACCTACAAGAGTATACGATGTTGGGTACAGCCGGTTGCATTTATCATTTTCGTGACGTCATAACGAACGGACATCCAGATGCCTTCTTTTTAATGTTTAGTGACGTTTTTTGTGAGTTTCCGTTCCAAGAAATGATCAAGTTCAAAGAGAAGTTTATGCCCTATGTAATGCTGACAACAATGGTAAGATTGTAACGTCATTTTAAATTTTTGATGATTATGCAAAAAATTTAACACATGGTGTTAAAATGAATAGGTTTTATTTTAGCCTGAGAATTAAACTTTTAAAATAAAAAGCATTGCTGTAATTAACATTTTTATAAGTGTCAATGGAAAATAAATAATTATTAATTAAATTATAATTTTAGTTTACAAATTCCTTAAAAATATTAAAAATTTCAACATTTAGTAAAAGACATGCCAAATAATGTTCGTTAACAAACTCAATTTTATTTTTAATTTGTAATTTTCAAGGTGCCTAACACTCAAACAGTTAACTATGGTTGTGCTGGTGTAAACCCAAATACTAAAGAAGTTGTGCATTACATCGAGAAACCTGAATCGTTCGTTAGTGAATACATCAATGCTGGGATGTACTTGCTAGATTGTGATATTTTCAACGAAATTGGGGATCTCTTCAAGAAGAGACATACACTAAGTGTCTCCAGCTCGTACAGTGATGTATTTGCCACGTAAGCATCTCAATTTTTCTTTCAATAGTATGATTTATTGGGTGTGGCATCGGTTTTAAACAACAGTTTAATTGTTTTATAGTCAGACGTGCTCGAAGAACGATTATGACGCAAGAAAGGGTCTTGGAATGATTATTCTCGAACGAGATCTCTTACCCTACCTTGCTGGAAAAGGGAAATTATTTTCCTACTCTTTAGATTCGTTTTGGATGAGCATAAAATCGGCCGGATCGGCATTATATGCAAACCGAGCCATTCTAGAAATTTATAATTCGAGTCATCCTGACAGATTAAGTGACATGAATTGTTGCCAGGGCAACGTTTATATTCATCCGACCGCGGAAGTTGATCCAACATGCTTAGTTCGTTTAAATGTTTTAAAGTGGTTGCTAAAATACTGTTTTAATTTTAGTTGATTTCTTAAAATAATTTTTTGGTAGTTTGTTGTTTAGTTTCGTCTTAATCTTAAACATAAAACTATTTAAAGTTAATTAATAATTAGGTTTGAACAAAAAAAATAACATTTTGAACTTATGTTATTTTAGCTTGGGCCTCACGTGACTATTGGAGCAGGAGTTGTGATAGGAAAAGGTGCAAGAGTCAAGAACTCAATGATTCTAGATGGCGCTGTTTTACAGGTAAAATACTAATTTATTCAGTGAAGTTATTTCATAAATCTTGGATTGGCTTATTTAAATGTTTAGGAAATTATTTGCAAAATTAATACTTAATTGTTAATTTTAAAATATATTACATCTAGGACCATTGCTGTATACTAAACAGTATCATAGGTTGGCACTCGGTCGTGGGTGAGTGGACACGAGTGGAGGGGACCCCAACTGAGTTAAACCCAGATGCCCCACATGCTACAACTGACAACTTTTATTTATTCGACGATCAGGGAAGACTGAGACCTTCGATAACTATACTAGGTATGTTTAGGGCTTAAATAAAGGCCGCTTTTATCTCTTGCAGAAAGCCTAATGCACTCTTAATGTCTGGGTATTTTTTAAGTATTGGGTTAGTTTTGGATCCTAATTATGTATTTTGTCTGTTATACCTATTTAAAAAGTTTGTATGCAGAGGGGCTACTTGTACTGCTTTTTAACTATAAGTTACTCTTAACATTTCTACTTTGCACTTGCTAGTTTACCTTATTAATTGCCTAGTTATATACTTGTATATATACCCGATATAACCTAAGATTTTTACAATATGAAAGCAGTTATAAAATCTTAAAGATAAACTTGGAACAGTATTTCTCTAAATTAACATCTATTTGTAACAGGGCGTGACGTAACAGTACCGAGCGAAATCGTCATCAGAAACTCGATCGTGATGCCAAACAAAGATATCAGCCGGGGTTTCAAGAATCAAATTTTGCTCTAAAATGTCTTAATATGACGTCACTGTTATGGTCACGTGATCAACTAGTCTTGCAATCATAATTTTAATGTATATAATGTTTAGTTTTAAAACTCGTTTATTATAATTATTAATTTGTGTAAAGTATAGCTAAAAATTATATATACATTTATTACATTGCCTTAAACATACTTTAAACTTTATTATACATGTAGTAAAGCTCCTTTATATAAATTATATTGTTTACGCTAATTTATATGTAAGTTTGAGGTTGAATTTTGTTTAATATTTACTTGGAAAGTGCCTTATATCTATTAAAATATTAAGTTTAGTTGCAAAAAATATTTATTAGTAAACTGTGATAAATATTTATTATTACAAATAAACAAAATTGTAAATAAAGTTATTTTGTAAAATTTGAGGACAAACAATATCTATTAAAATACATTGAAAGGAAATTCAGGGAAACACTAAAAGCATGTTTATATTCACTTTTCTGTAGTAGTTGTAGCAGAAATTTTGTTTATTGGGCGAATTTAGCAGTTAAGAAAATATAAACTTGGTTTACCTAATAAATAGCAGAATAATTTAAGCTATTGTAAGGTTATTAGTCTTTAAAAGCAATGGAAAGCTCTCAATGGGAAAATGTTTGTGATTTAAACGAACATGTTTTGAAAGTTTTAAATTCGTTTGGTTTTCGAACGATGACTTCTGTACAAGTAAGTTTGGTTGTTATAATGGTAATTGTAAGTTTATAAACGCAACACTATATAATTTAGTAGAGATTTATCCTTTATATTAAAACTTTATAAACAGTATATAAATTGTAAATTTAAAGGTTTCTATATACATTATCAGCACTTTTCGTTAACATTTATTGATAATGTGTAATGGTCGTCTCTTAAAGAACTCAACATAGAGTAACATTTGTTATTGTGGCCCAGTTTTGAGTTGACTTTGCCAGTTTTGGATATTGTTGATCATGATTGCTTTTTAATCTGATAATTAAACTGCTAACTGCTTTTAAACTTAGCAAAAATGTGTGTCTTTTAAATGGCTTGACTCAAGAGCGCTATGGCATGGAGGCAGTAAGAGTCAAACTAATGATTTTATGTTGTAAATCCAATTGTCTTAACGTTTACACCAGGGCACTAGTCCTAGTTAAAATCTTCAAATTTTTAAATTCTTAAAAAGTTTGTAATTTTTAACTGTGTTAAACTAAACTTAATTCTTAGATTGCCACAATTCCTGTTTTCATGCGAAACAAAGATGTGTGCGTGGAAGCAGTAACTGGAAGTGGGAAGACTCTTTCCTTCATTGTTCCACTTCTTGAGATCCTCCTTAGGAAGAAGGAAAAGTTTAAGAAACATCAGGTTTGGAATATTAAAACTTTTTGCCTAAGTGTTTTGACTTTTTTTAATTGGTTTTAGTTAAGGATCTTGTTCCATATTATTTTTAAAACTTTTTGAATTGATTATGAATATAATTTTTTCTTTGAAGGTTGGTGGAATAATAATCAGTCCCACGAGGGAGCTAGCAAGTCAGATATTTGAAGTTTTATCCTCATTTTATGACTCGGAGAAATGTCCATTTACAAGTTGTTTAATGATTGGAGGAAGGGGAGAAATTGAGAGAGATCTACAAGAGTTTGAAGAAAAAGGTAAAGCTCTCTCACATTTTGTAAACGGAGTTTTTTTAATTTTAAAAGAGAGAAACTCTTGTCTTTAAAAAAAAGGGAAAATATTCCAATTCACAAAACCAATAAAAGTAATTAAATTTTTTCATTTTTGTAAGAAAAAGTTTGGGCCTCTTATTTTTTTGTAAGAAAAAGTTTAGGCCTCTTATTTTTGTATTTTACTGTTAGTTATTCCATATATAGGTATATATATATATTTTAAAGTTAAACCATTTATAAATTTTTTTTTAGGTTCTAACATTATAGTTGCCACTCCTGGCCGAATTAGTTCTGCACTTGAGAAATCTGTAAGTCTAAGGTCTGGGGCTCGATTCCTGGAGATTCTAATTTTAGATGAAGCAGATAGATTATTGGACCTCGGGTTTCATAAAACTTTATCAACTATTTTAGGGTGAGTGGTTTTTAATTTTTTGAGTTAATATGTCAAGATTTTAAATTAGAAATTTTACCAATAATTAAAAAAGCATTTTCTTTATGAGATAAATTAATTAAATATCATCAGAATATACAAATTAGGAATATAACTTATAATCAAATAAGGTAATTATTGGGCAGAACTTTTTAAATTTTATGTTCACAGAGAAAAATGAATATTTATATAGCGAAATTTAAAATTATTGTATAGGTATAATTAAAGAGTAGCTACTTGCTACATAATGACTATTTAAGTACTTATTATTTTTGTAACAATTACAGTTACCTTCCAAAACAAAGACGAACTGGTTTGTTTAGTGCAACTCAAACGAACGAAGTTGAACAACTTGTGAAAGCTGGAATGAGAAACCCGGTCAAGATTTCGGTCAAAGAGGTAGAGTTTTGTTTATTTGATTTACTAGTTGGTGTCTGACATCTAGTGTTTTAATTGTCATGAAACTTATATTTGTCTTAATAATTTATTTATTTTAAAGACCTATAAATTGGACAAAACTCAGCTTTTACTAACTTTTATTCTACATATATAGGTTCAATAATTTTTTTTTTGTTACTTTAATTTTTTAATCTACAGAAAGCTGAACAGTTTGAATCAAACAACAACATTGCCGCCAAAACTCCATCTTCCTTAAGTAACCACTACATTGTGTGCTCAACTCTAACTAAGTTCAACTTTCTGGTGGATTTTATATCAAATAACAAAGATGAAAAGATGTTGATTTTTTTTTCCACTTGTGCTTCGGTTGAATACTTTGGAAGAGCAATAAAAGGTAGGCATGCATATGATTAGTTTTTGTAACCATTTTATCGATACAAACTAAAATCAAGTATATTAATATAGCATTTGTTATTGCATGCTGTAAGCCAAGTTTTAGCATATTGCTATTACTGGTTTTAGACTATTTTAGATTAGTTTTGGTGTTTGTAAGTGTTTTAATTGCCTTTAAATATTATTTATTTATTTTATTTAGATTTAATTGGTTCCAACCTCAATATTTTGTTATTACATGGAAAAATAAAGAAAAAACGCTTGGAAATATTTTCGAATTTTAGAAAATTAACAAGGTAAATTATTTAAAAAAATTGTCGATTTGCTTAGCTTAACTTTATATTATTTTAAAAATTATTAAATAAATTGCAAATAAAATCTCAAAACTTAAATTTTTTTTTTCCAATATTATTTTTGACAGTTACCTAATTCTTTTTTAAACAGCCTAAGTAAAATTCAAATAAAAAAAAACATTTTAGAAGTTAAAAATGTAATTTTATTGTTTTAGTGGAATTTTGATATGTACAGACGTGATGGCAAGAGGGGTTGATATACCTGAAGTAGATTGGGTTTTGCAATATGATCCTCCAAGTAATGCCAGGTTAGTTTACTTTAAATGTTTATTTTAATCAAGTTTTATAGTGTATGTTAAGGGGATAGTTACATGCTAGAGACTTAATGTTATAAGAGATAAGAAATGTCCATACTAGAATGTTTTAAGGTCTATATAGAAAGACTATTGCAAAATACCAGCATAGAAAAGTGTTCTTTGTTTTATTTTATTGATTATTTTAGACAAGCGCTGATTTTAAATTTAAACAGGTTGGTTCTTTTGATGTTTAATGCAAAATACTTTGTTTTTGAAAAAGTAAACAAAAAATAAAGTAAAGGTTTTAAAAGTTGAACATCAATTTACCTATAAAATAATTTTGATTTTAATTTTTATATCATTTAATTACTATAAAATTAATCATGTTTGCTTATTATAAAATGGCCAAATAAATACTCTATTTGTCCAAACATAAGATTGGCTAATTTTATTGTCCATTAAAATAAATTTTGTTTAAATATGATTAGAGAAATGAGCTTCAAAGATAAGATTTTGTATTTTGTGTTTAACTAATCTTCGTTTTTGGATATCATTAATTTGCGACAATTCGCTTGCAACATATTTCCCAAAAATATCTTCATTGTCAAAAGATTCTTTTTTCCTTATTTCTCTTCTGTCTTCACATTCTCTTTTTTCTTCAACTCTCTCAAATCTTTCCTTAAAATCATCATCTTTTCGACAAATAAATTTCGGTGGCGATGAATCTTCTTCAACAATTTTTCTTTTCGTTGATAATGCTTGCTCATGCGAAACTCCTACATTTTGATTGGCTGTGGAAGTCCAACCAAGAACAACAGGATAGTTATCCTCATTTTGTGGGGAGTTAACGTATATGGGACTTTCCGGGGGTTGATTAACATTATTTTGGGGTGAATTTGTGATGTCATATTGGTAAGTGTTCTCAAAAGAATCTTCGTAATTGTCTTCAATTGTTAATGCTTTCTCAGAGTTCGGCTAACATGCAAAAAATTAAGAATTTGTTTGAAACTAATCCAGTAAATTTCAAATAAAAGAAAAGTTTATGCCTATTTAAATATAAAAGTTTTATTAACATTCTAAATAATATAAAAACCGATCATTTATTTTTCATAAAAATATTTAAAATAAAAGCCAGACCTCATTATAGCTGAACTCCACATTCGGTCGATTTTTTCTTAAAGTTGTAAACTCGTCAAGAAACATTAACTTTTGATAAAACGGCCACAAGCTCGCCTCCGAGTGACCTAGTTCACCTTCTCTACCATTTTCCTCCCACTTCAAAACTTTGGCTTTCTCTCGAGAAAATTGACTTCGAACTCCGCGAAGTTTTCTCGCAACCTCGTCAGCTAGAACGTGTAACAAAATTAAATATGATAATGATATAAACTAAGGTAAATAAATGATAAAAGTTGTAGTGTTATTGGATAAAATTTTTTTTTAGAAACTGTATGTTAAAGGCTAAGCTGTTTATAAAGGGCATAATAATAACCTTACACTTCTTTGGTTTTAAAACCTAAAATAATGCAATTTCACTTTGTTATTTAAAGGAAAATATTTACCATTTAACTTTTAATTTAATTATTTTAAACTTTATTTAAAATTGTATACTTACCAGTAGTGTTTAGTTGCTCAGCCATAGATTCCAAAGCTTGAGCTCTAATTTCCTTTTTCTTGTAAATCTGAATTGTGTTGTTGTATAAACATGGGTTAGCTTCATACAATTTAATCAATTTATTCACTTTAGCTTTACTCCAAAATATTTCTAGTCTGTTGCTTAGGTCTTGTACATCCATTTTTGATGCTTTTTGGGAAAAATTCCTAAATTTATAAATAATTTAATAGACTATTAAACTAAAACTACTAAGTATAAATTAGCATATAAAACTAATATGTTTTAAAAAACACAGTTACATATACAGAGATGTTATCACGCCAAGGTTGCATATGCTAATAAATGATTTTCCAAACCTTTAACATAGCATTTCTAAAACTGTATTTCTAGTATTTCTAATTTCTGTTTTTAAAGTAATTTTCCTGTCTACTCGCTATTCAACCGTTCAACAAGGTTTGTGTCAACACGCTTTGTTAAAAACAATCGCGCATTGTTAGCGCACACTCACTCCTATACTAGTTGATCAACTTTCTCATGTTGAGTGTGTGTGTAAAATGTTTTAGACAGGAATGTAGGTCTGGTTGAGCGTCGTTTTGTAATACTGTCGTCAATTTAATTGACTAAATATTGATCGATAAAAATCAGTGAAATTAAGATACTGTTTCTGCTGTTAACCTCAGTATGTTAAACCTGTAATAAATGGTTTCTTAATTTTGTTGCTGTGGTTTTTTAAATTTATTTTAACTAACTATTTTTTTATTTTCTAAAATACAATTTTAAAAAACTTCTTTTAAAAAATCTTTTCTAAAAAAAAAATTTAATAACTTTTAAATAGACCTTTTCTACTAAGGCTCCATTTGCCTTTTATTGTGTAAAAATGATATGTTCTATTACACTTATAGGTGCACTTATAACGAATCGCACATGACTTGCATTTTTCCGTTAGGGATGTATTTAATTTAAATATAGTTAAGTTAGTAAACGCCTACTTCAAAACGTTAATTTTTTTATAGATTTGAAGTTTCAAATCTAAATATATTTTCGTTAATTTAAAAATAAAACGATTTTTGTTTTATGAGTGTTTATGGTTTAAAAATGTTGTTGTATAACATTATACAAAAACAGACGAACAAACCTGAAAATTATGACGTAACAAATAATATAGTGTTACGAAGAAATCAACAAATTTATGATTTTAAAGTTTATTTGTTGAAATTTCGATTTTTTAAACAAATAATTATTGGATAATAATTCATATTTTATAACGTCACAGTTAATTAGTTTTATGGCATAACTAACAATATATCATTGTGACGTAGTGCCTTCGTACATCGATGCGGAAGAACAGCAAGGGTTGGGAGAAGAGGAAACGCTTTAGTTTTTCTTCTAGAAACCGAAATCTCGTACGTAGATTTTATTGAAATCAACCAAAAAGCTCCAATGTTGGTAAGTTGGTCCAAAACTTAGTATTCTGTGCTTTATAAATTATGTATAAAGTTAACTTAGGTTATGTTTTATTTGTTATTGTTGTTGTGTTATTTGTTTACTCCAACCCGGTATCGAGTTACCTGTGACAGTTTAGTATATTATAGATTATAATTGCCCGATAATTATACTGCTGATCAAGTATTGGCTCAGCAGGAGTTCATACCGTTTATAGCGCCTTACTCAAGGGTGCTTTAGCATAAGAGCAGTGGGGATCAAACCCACGGCAAAGGGGCAGTATTGTGTTTTTTTTGATAATTAAAGTAAAACGTATCATTACCGGTTTATTAAATACTTTTTCTTGTCATAGGAATATACCTCCTCGCAAGCCAACGAAACCAACTGGTTAGCTCAACTGCGTCATCTTGCGGAGAAAGATCGAGCAACAATGGAGCGGGGAACACGTGCTTTTGTGTCGTTCGTTCAAGCTTATGCTAAGCATGAATGCAGTCTCATATTTCGACTTAAAGGTAAGTTAAACGAAGTTTGGTATTTTTTTGGTTTAAGGGCAATTTTTGACTGCATTAAAAAGATAATCGAATATTACCCACTACCCAGCGTTTTGCTTGAGTAAAAAAAAGCAATATTTTGCCATTTTGGACTTTACCATCTTGCAAAAAACCCTATAAAGTATTTAAATAACAAAAAAATGGTTCAAATCTATTAAAATTTTTAACTTTGTTAATTTAAGTTTTCAAATTTATATTTTTAGATCTGAACTTGGGAGAACTGGCTACTGGATTTGCTTTGTTAAGATTGCCACGAATGCCCGAACTTAAGAAAAAATCCATCACCGATTTTCAAGAATCAAAAATTGATTTCAACTTAATACCATACTTGTAAGTTTTTTTTTGTAAATTAAATTTTTTTTGAGGATTTCTGAAATAACCTTTAATGTTTTTTAGTAAAACAAATTTTAAATTACTTAGCTTAAAAGTGAAATTTGTATAAACATAATATAAAGTCTTTAAAACTTGGCTGTTGCTTATATTGGTTTATAAAAATATGTTATATAAACTCTAAGTTTTAAATTTAAATTGTTTCGGTTTAACTTAGTTTTGCAATAACATTCTGCTTTTATGTTAAGGGATAAGAATAGGGAAAAGCAAAGGAAAATTTCATTAAAACGAGAGAATGTTGAAAAAACGAAATACGTCAGCAAGAAACAAAAATCCTGGTCTCAAAATAAAGAGAAAAAGGAAACAAGAAAAATTAAAAAGGAAAAGAAAAAATTAAAGAAATTAAAAATGGTGAATTGTCTTTAAATTTATATTAAATTAAGAATATGAATCAAATCGTTTTAAATGTGCTAATTATGGCCTAAAGAACTTATTAATTTTTTTGTTGCAGGAATTTAACGAAGAAGAAATAGAAGAATTACGCAAAGATGCTCAACTTGTGAAAAAATTAAAAAACAAAAAAGTAATTTAATATTTTTATTTCAAATATATTTTAACTTAATTTCAATAATTAACAGAAATGGGCTTTTAAGTGTTTTTAAAAAATTTAAAAAGTATCACGTGACTTTATTAGCCAATTAGATCGTTTTATTGACCACGTGACAAAAACAATGTTGATCCGTTTCTATTGGTTACACTTGTGAATAAATGACGTAATTATTTAGATAAGCAAAGACGACTGTGATCGCCAACTTGAAATTAACGAAACGACCTCGTGACGTCATCAACTAATTAGTGAGTATGACGTCATAATACGTTTTTTTTTAATATAAACACAAATATGTTTTTGTTCGTTTATTTAAGAAAATAATAAATTAAATAATTATTCTAAACAATTAATAAATAAGTTTTTGAATATTTAAAATTCAACTTTTTTTGGAATGTTTAGATTATATTCGTCATCTCTTATCTGCAACGGGTCACGTGATTGTCCACGTGACTTGGTGATGCAAAAACCGTTAAAAGTTTTGAAAGAATTTTGTTTTTTAAAAATAGATGAGGTGTTCTTATTTAGTGGAATAAAAATCAAAACAATTGCATATTAATCAACTATTTTACTTGTTAAATTAACACTTATTAATAAGGGCAGTCTAAATTTAAAAGTAACGGTAAAATTTGTGGGTTAAAATCTAACACGAAATTTTGCCCTTTTTCCGCCAATTTTAACACGTGTTTATTCAGATGTCACGTGACCCAAAGTTCGTTTTGGATGTTGATTTTACATCAGTTTGTTTCAGTGATCCCAAATTAACTTTTAGCTGTCGCGAACTGATCCACGTTCTTCTGAAGACCACGTAATTCTCTTTGTGTCATTTTAAGTAAAAGTTTTCTCGCTTCAAAGTTATCAGCGATGATGAGTCCACGTTCAACTTTGTTAATGTAATCTAACATTGCCTTCACTTCACCACCGCTCTTTTGCGCCACCACGCGGGGGGAAGAAACCACTTCTTTTTCTCTCAATCTGGTGAAATTTTCGAAACTGAATTTGTCACGTGACGACATGCTTCGTTGCTTCGATTTTATGTCGCTGCGTGACGTCACAGAACCTATCAACCGACGCTTGTGTCTTTCGCGTTCTAAACACCTCGATTTTTCCTCCATTTTTTTCCGGATTCGATCTTGTTCCGCGTTCGTCATCATCCCGAATTGACTCCCGGATTTGTTTTTCGCCGATTTTGAAAAGTTTTTGTTTGGGGTATTAGGGGAAGCCCCTGCTACGGACCTGCGACGAAACATCAAAAGATTCGGGGTTTTCAAGCTCGCTCTTCGTTTCGGAGAAGGGAAATTACCCTCGATTCGCTCCACATTTTCTTCCTGAGGTCCGCTGAAGTGAACAGCGGCAACCGCGGTCGAAGGTCGAATCTTTTGTTTCGTCATCATGACGTCATCGTTTGCGTAATCGCCTTTGATCGACTCGAGTTCTGCGTCGCGCTCATAATGTTCAGTTACAATTCCACTCTCGGGAATTTCCCGTTTTATAGGCGCTGTACTTGGTCTTAGGTTTACTTGAACTTTAATGACCTCATCGATAAGCGAGTCTTCTACGTCATAGTCAGATGACGTCAGCCGGTCGTGACCACTTTGACGACTTTGTGCGCTGTTGAGTCGACTGCGGGAAGCACTTACTGAAGATCTCTTCGGTTTATCTGGAGAAAATTTAAAAAAAGGTTACAGTTAAATAGCTCTTTCCCATAAAAAGCTACATTTCCTTATTTTTTAAAAGGTAATTTGATGGTAAATATAAATTTTATTCTGTATTGAATAAGCGTATAACATGCTGGCAGTTAGTATCTGGTCTATGACCTTACGTTTTGATATTAAAGCTTTCTTAACAAACCACAACCTTACTACTTACCAACCACTCCATACGGAGTCTCAGCAGGAAGTCTTCCAAGATGATCCGAGGAGGGAGGAGGCCTCCATCCACCCCCGAAACTCATCTGAGCGTTGGCACTAACTTGTGGGGTCACCTGGGAATAATTGGGGTTAAATAATTGCTCACTGATTAATTTTAACACTATCTTGTAGTAAAGTGGTACTAAAGTGAATGTGGTTAAATTTAACATCAGCTTATAATATTTCTTTATGTAAATGTCTATGTTATATTATTTATAATATTTATGACCTAAGTATACTACAAATTTTTTTATTAAAATATTTTAAAACTTACATTTCTGTCTGGTGGAACCAATCCATTTCTCTTGTAGTAAATCTGTGGTGGGTCGTTGTCTCTATAACAACCTGACAACGCCCTCACTCTGTTCATGAACGCTCTTGAGCGCTCTGCTGTCATCTTCCGGTTGTGTTTCCGCGTCTCCCGCTCCGGAGTTGTGGTTGGTATCGTTTCTTTTATCACCTCTGTGAATTCTCCGCTGTGACGTTATAATAAAGTGTTATACGTCACAATCCATATATTAATGCACACTTAGAGACAAAATTGTACAAATTTACAATCCATTATTACTGCATAAAATATACTATAACGTCATACCCGAAACTCATCTCGTCTTCGCTTTTTTCATTTTCCTCTTCTTTTTTGATCCGAGTTTCTTCAACCTGTAGTTGTCGATCATAAATTCGTTCTAATTTTTTCATGTACTCAGTTTCAAGTATTGCATATTCTTTACTGCGTAATTCTAAACAAATATAAGTGGGTAAAATTAGTTTTAAAATTGTAAGTTTGTTTTTAGGGAACATGGAAGTTAATTAAATAATTTTAAATGTCTAATTTTTATCCGTTTAAGAATTTAAAAGAACTTTTTTAAATCATTATTAAATTTTTGAAGTTTAATTCTTTTTTAAGGCCAAAATCTAACGATTAGTGTCAAAAATGCCAATTTTTACTAGTTAATTTTTACGATGTTAAATGTTAGTTTTACTTACTTTTATTCCAATCTAAATAAGAAGTTTGAACCACGAGTCTTTCATTCTCTAATTTGTTTTTGTGGACTCTTAATTTGTCGTTTTTTTTCGCTTGTTGTTGGCGATGGGCAATCAATTTATCTAACTTGCTGGTTTCAGGCATTTTATTGTGACTTGAATTCGATGGTTCTGGGTATGTTTGTTTGTTATACTTTTTAAAGGTTTGACGTAAGGTTCTTATAAATTAATCTTTCAACTTCGCTATCTTTCCTAAAATTCTTGTTCTTTACAATTTTCTTTGCTATGTTTCTTCTATAAAGATCACGAAATAAAGATTTTTTGTTGGTTGATTTTCAATGGTGTTTCTTTTATATGAGTTCATTAAAAGCAAATTCTGTTTTCATTTTATTCTGTGAAAAATATGTTAATCAGATTATAAATAAAAAACAGTTTTGTTTAAAAATAGAGTTTTTTCCTTAATCGTAAAAGTCTGCTTATGGCTAAATCAATATTTTATAAACTTTCTATAATTAATTTTTTCAGATTTAAATAATTGTAAAGTCAATATTAGTTTTATCAAGTAATTTAATCTTATACAAATAATAAATATTTGTTAAGATGCCGCTTTAATCTAATTTTAAAACTGATTCGATTTATCGGGATTTAAGTTAAATTGGTTTTTAATATTTACCGAAACATATTTAATAGGTATTTAAATACTTTAATGTTTTTTTAAATTAAAAAAAAAATTAATTAAATTTAAGAATACAACCTCAGCCTATTTTTATTACTATAATTTGTATAAAATTAAACTTTTTTGGCAATATCTAAACGCAATAAGTTATATAACAAGGCATTGGAAACTAAAATAAAACAATTTTATGGTTTAAAACATGCCAAAATTAATATATTTTAACATATGGTTGTATTAAATATCATGACAAATGGTTACCTAAGCAAAAATAAATCTTAATACAAAGCATTCTAAATAAAGTGTGTGCGTATTTTTTACGTCATAGATACTTTAAATAGCTGAAATAATTAAATTAAATGTAGTTTCCAATTGTATTGTAATCTAGGTGGCTTACTCTAATGACATGGGTTTAAAGTTACGAAACGCATCATAATAAAGTGGGCGGGGCTTTAATAACAATACAACTTTGATTGACACATCGTGGTTTTCATATTCATATCTTACGAATTTTTTACATTGTAAAACTTACATTCCATTTAAAGTAAAGTAATTTAAACAAAAAATGTAAAAAATATAATAATTTTAAGCCTTTTTGTAATAATTTATGCATAATAATAAGATTATTTAAAACAGATACAAAAACTTTCAAAGTTATCTTTTACCAGTAAACGGCAATTTTGTTAAAGTAAAAATCAAACAAATATAAAGTACACTTACTAACTTACTTAAGTGCATCGCCACACGTCGGAATATCTTAAGTTTTGAAGTGTTTTAGTCAAGAGTAATCTCTCATACTTATTGTAACACTCTGACCACAAACTTATCTTTTATAGTTTCTGTAAAATATACAAAAATACATGTGCTATTATTACCGTTCTAAAATCATTTTAAATATATATATTTATTCAAATTCATAAAATAATTTATTTTGAGGTTTCTTTAACATTTCTTAAAAATTACAGAAAATATTTTAGTAAATTTTAAATCAAAACATTTCTTCTTGTTTGCTCAAACATTATGACAAATTGATATTTTCCTAATGTTGCTAACACCTTATTTAGACTTGCACACTCTTTTAAATACATTTAATCTTCAACTTTGTCTAAATTAAAATAAAATGTACACTTTCAACTTTTTTTAATGTAGCTAAATATGTCCTTGTTAACTTTGAAATCAAACTTTCCCGTGTAAGGTTTAAAACTTCATGTATCGCCAACTATAACCGCCTGTTAAGCAAACATTAAAGCTATTGTAAATTTACAATTTTATTTTTACTTTGTGTCAATATTAGGACCATAAATTTAACGCGGTTCTTTTCTTTATTATCAGCATTTAATTCTGCGAAAATGCTCGTTAAGTTTATATGATAGGAACTAGTAGGTGATTAAAATTTAATTTTATTAGGCGTCGCTATTATTTATTAATTTGCAAAACTTTTAATAAAACTTTAGTGAAATGAAAAACAAAATAACTTTGTTTATTATCTATTGGTAAAGTTCCTAATATATCTAAATCTATTCTAAACAACAAAACAATGTCGTTACAAGTTGGTCACACAAGTTGCACAACCAACACACCTTTTCATAAATAACTGTAAACACATTGCTTGTAAGTAATATCCACTGATACTATTACAATAAAACTATTACTTTATTTGAATAAACAACACTTTACTGTTTAAAAAAAATTAATACACTCTATAACCTATACTAGAGATCTAGCAACCGTATACTACCTGGCAATCAAGCAACACAAACTTTTAAATTAGATTTCTTTAATTTTTTTAAAAGTTTTTTGTGATTTATTTTAGTAATTTTAAACCCTATGATTTAACTAAGCTACGTTGATCTGAATACAATTGAATTTAAAATCTCTAAATCATATTTAATTCAATTATTTCAGCTATTTAAAGTATCCTATAACATGTTAATATAAGGATTGTTATGTGGTCCCCTTTTTAACATACGAAAACAAAAAACAACTTCTTGTAAACTGAACTATAATAATTCTACTACGCAAATTTTAAATATTTTTAGAAATTAATTTAAGAAATAATTTCTATAAAATATTTTTTTTTACAACTTTGCATCTAGGTATATCAATAATTTTAAAACTGGCGGTCCTTTGGTCTTGTCTGTGTCGTAATAATTAACAACAATGCCCGGCTTCTACCCAGCTGAGATAATCAGATTAGTTGTCACTGTCCTGACCGGGAACTCGAACATTGTGACGTCACAAAAGCGTGCCATTGTGACGTCACAGAACGAATAAAAGGGCTCAATGTTTACATACATCAGATACAATGTTCACTCGAAAACGTGGAAACAAAAAGTTTAAAAGGAAAACATTAAAACTGTTTGACCTGACTTACTCAAGTGTTTGTTTAGCATCAGTTTAAAAGGATTTTAGACCAAGCTATCAGTTAACGAAAGCCCAATAGCCGTACAACCCTTTAAAACCATTCACTTTATTTCAAGGGTTTCTAAATTTTTGGTAGGGCTTAAAATAATGCCAAGTATTGTTAAAGGGTTAAACTAGTGTTTATGCTTACAGATGGCACGTGGATACTTCTAGTGTGAGATTATTATGGGTTAAACATAAGTTGGAGGTCAGATTTTTATTGTTTAGAGGTCAAATTAAACCTGGCATTGTTGTAACTTTTTTCTTAACATCTGGCGTGGTCTAGACATTAAAATTCACATTTTAAATATTTGTATTTTTAAGTTGGTAAACAACTAATGTTAACAAATCAAAAATAAAAAAATGTCAAAACTAAATTTAGTTTTTTTATAAAAAAAGTTGTGTGTTTTTTATTGTATTACGTTAATGTTGAATGGCAAAAAATATTTGACAATTTGATGTAAATTTAAACGTTAGATTTGACTTTTTAATTTTTGTGCTAAATATTTTGTAAACAAATTTGCCTCAATTTTAAATTTAATATTTTGCAATATTGTTACGTTTTATATTTCGTCCTATTTTAACGATAACATGATGCTTTTTGTAGTAGAATATATTTTATTTACTGAATACAAAAGTAACATATCAAGTTACAATTAAATAAAAATAAAATATGTAAAAGAAAAGAAGTTTATGGAATCAAATAAATATTTACAAACAGGCATAAAATCTGCCCTTATTTTATTTAATAACATGTAACAAGAGAAAAACTTTTTAATGTTTTAACCTTTTTACACCAAAGATTGTGATAATTTACGAGCCTTTTCTTTTTCATGTATTTGTGCTATAAAAACTTTTTCTTGCTGGCTCTGCCAAATATCGGGAAATAAAATTGCCCGCCAGTTGGCGTAGTTGCACAGCATGCACACCATATTGAGCCCCAAATTGATGCTTGTTGCAGCAATGATTTCAAATCGGTTTTGATTTGACCGTGAAATAAATATCACCCCGACTGTAATTGTAATGTTACATAAAACACAAACTGCAGCCAATGTAAATGCACGGTTAATAATGCAGGCCTGCAGGTCGCACGAAAGACTGGAATTTCTAAATAAATATACATAGCACTAATAAATGTATTAAAGCATTTTAATCTATGTTTTAAATTTAAAGGTTTTTTTTTACACTTTAACTAATTTATCAATATGACCTACATACATTTATTTTACTTTTTACCTTCTGGATAACACACTTGCATTTCTCATTAGGTTTTTTGGTTTATTTTTGTCATTTTTGTTCTTTGCCTTGGGGTCGTTTGGTCGTTTTGTTATCATCATTTCATCCGTATTTTTCTAAAATATTTTTGAAATTAAAAAAAAATTGTTAACAGTAGATTATTTTTTATAAATCGTTTTCACAAATGTTAAATATGTGTAAACGGTTTTAATATAAATTAATCATCGACCAAAAAACATAAAAGTGATATTTTTTGTCACGTGAACTACCTTATGCATGATCAATGGGTAAACGAATAAACCGAGCAGCATAAGTTGATAAAAGAAAAATCCACCAACGAAAGTTAAATACCATTTGTCAAAGGTTGGAATGTTTGATTTCACCAACACACAGCGCTAAATGTTATAAGAAGTGTTTATCGTATACTTATCATTATTTTATTAATCGTATTTATGATTTAAAGTTTACTTAAATAAAATGATTGAGAATATGTCACATTAAGCAAACAGTTGTAATATTACTAAACACTTAAACAAAACACTGAAAACCAAATACCAAATAATATCACAATGTATGGGCAAAGCTAAGCGACCAAACCTGATAAGAGATACGAATACAAGAAAATATGCCTATAAACGCATTGCCTAAAACTAACGACATGACTGAAAAAGATAAGGACTGTAAAAACAGTTTTTATTTGTAACGGGAATGTATTGCTATTTTAAAAACAAAATGGCAATCAGTTTGCTAAGTGTATATTTGATTTTTCAACTAAAGAAGATGATATTCTAAGTTGATATTTCTATTATTAAACCGTATAAATTATAGAGATTTATAAAATAAAAATAGCAGGTAATTTTTTTTTATATTCATCTAAGCCAATTGTATTTAAAATTTTTAGTAATTCAATTTTATAAAACTCTTACCCCGTTCTCGATCGAGTAAAATCTCCAAAAATATTGCCCAACAACCGGAGTGGTGAAAATAATAATGATCCCAACTAAGCTGAACCAACTAACGAAGTTGATCCATTTGTTTGTAAGATGGCTCAACTTTGGATCAGCGTAAAAGCCCCTGTATAGAAAATAAAACAAAGGTCATATCATAGGCAAGGCCAAATAAACAAACTTTAAGCAATAATTAATGCTTTTAGGTAAATTAAAATCTCTGTTATTATTTTTTAAATGGATTCAACATTACCTTTGCCGAATCCATAAAAAGATAAATGTTCCAATAGTAGATATAGCATACAGGTTCGAATCCACCAACACCAGGTAGTGGCAAACTAGCTTCGACCTCCAGAACTCAATCAAATACACTTGGCTTAACCCAGAGTAAGCGATGTTAACGATTGAATTGATGACACAAATGACCCACATTGCCTTGACACTTGGGGCCTCTGTTTTTCGCATTTTACCTAAAACAAAAAAACAAATGACGTCAGACTACGAGCTAAAAGGTTTCAGGTTTGAGCCGCACCAATGCCACGCTATTTGCCTATGAGCCCGGCGTTTAAAGGTAGCTTAGACACGTCCCAAACCCCACACCCTTACCCGATAAAAATTTCAAATTCTATTTCCTTAAGGGGATACGGAAAAAATATAAAAAAAAATTAAAAAAAAGCCTATTAGAAAATTACGGTAGTATGATATGCTAGTCAAGGCATGGCATTACAGGCCGAATGTTTTCAAGTTTTAATAAATTATGTAAATTATCAATAATATTACGCTTAGTTTTAATTTGGCGCCATTTTTTTATCGAACAGGGAAAAGAAAATCTTTGACAGTTTTCAGTTCGGTAATAGTTATGCTGATTCATTACCGCTTAACATTTCATATGAAGCAACTTGACATATTGGCATTTGGTATAAATGAACCCAGGGTCATGTGAAAATATTTTGTTCAGTGTCAAACTTAACGGAAGGAAGCATCGTTAACGTCTTTAATAAGTCAATGGTTAAAATCCATATAATTAGACTTTGGACTTATTCCGTAACCTTTGCTCTTATCCCAAAAAAGGCAGTGCTACACTTATTAAAATTTCTTAAACAGTATTTTTTTTTCAATTGGTTGTTTAACCAATATTGGTAACGCCTTCTTGAGACATTACGTTATTCAAAATCAAACTTTGTACTTAGATGTTTGATTGACGGGTTTAGACATTTCCTTCAGCTTAAGCGAGATATTTTGAAACGAGATATTAAACAAGCCACATTAAAGGTTGCATCATCAAATATGACGTCACTGTGGACGATTTCGTCATCAAATGAGCAATTTTATCACTGGTGCGTTTTAATAACTTACTAAACTTGTGTTTTTTTATGACTTTGAGTTAAAATTATTAAAAAAACTATAACAAATTGAAGGGTTGTACCTTGGATTTAATATTTTACTATTGACAATATTTGACATTAACTGACAAGGTGTTTACCAAAATATATGTAAACAGGAACACTATAAACATAGTATTAAAAATATGATGTTATCAAAATATATAATTTATACAACCTCGCAATGGGACTTTATAATTTTTAAAGGCTATGAACTTTCTTTTTACAATCAAATGGTAACTTTAAAAATATAAACTCCCAAATACATATGGTCTAATATTTATAAACTTAATTACGAAAAGGGGAGTATATAAAATACATTAAATAACAACTTCGTCATTAAACACCACTTTTGACGTAACAAACTTACGTTTTACGTTCTCCCACATGCAGATTCGAACAAACGCGTACACGTGGAACAAAGCACAAATCGAAAACAAACCCTGCGTTGTAATCCATCGCCACTCCATGTATGGACTATTCGTGAGGTCATCGGTGTTGTTATGACGTAACGGGAGCTTCGTAGTATTATTGGTTGACGTCATATTTTTAAAATCAACTTTTAATTTCCTGTTCCTCTATTTAAAAACGATAGCTAGGCTTATATGGAATTTGTAACTAAGAAATTACTTTTACGTCCATAAAAAGTTTACACTACTGCCAACAACCAAATAATGTCAAGTACTTATATCATTACCAACAACTGGATGTTAACAAAAAAATTTAGCCTTTGATCTGACATTTCCCTTCTATCTGAATCTGGTTAAACTTCATCACTAACTTCCTATTAATCTTTACTATTAAAAATTTTGATAATTTTTTAAACTAAGCTGCAGAGTTATCTGCAATCTCTGATTGACAAGAACATTTAAAAAAATATTAAAGGTTGATTTTACGGCACGCGATTTACGCAGATGATTTTGTGACCTTTTGAGATTTTAACAAATATTTTTGGCAAGATTTCAGTTAATTTATTATATATTCGTTTCAACTTAAACGTTCCTTACTCTTAGTATGGTAAATGATGTTTAAACAGTAAAAAATGAATAAATGTATTAACCGAATTAAAAAAAAAATAGGTTTAAATATTATATTTTTAAAGGTTTTTTTTCGATTAAATCAAACAATTTTTATTTAATCACTAAAAAAATAAATATCCGTGATTTTAAATAAAATTAAAAAGTATTAACCAAATTAAAAAAAAAATAGTTCAAAATATTGTTTTTTTCTTCAAAGGATTCTTTTTCGATTCAATCAATTAATTTTTATAATCAGTAAAAAAATAAATATTTGTAATTTAAAAAAAATTTAAATAAAAATTAACTGATTTATTGAAAAAAATGCTCTTTAAAAAAACAAAAATATTAAATACAATTTTTTTATTTTAGTTTGAATATAACATTTTGTTTTGTATTAATTTAAATAAAGTTTTGTCTTATTAATGCAAACGAAAAACTTTTGACAAAAGAATATTTTTAATAACATTAAATAGGTAATATTTAACAACTTGCAAATCACTTTGGTTGAAAAAGACAAACAACAAATCAATTATTTTGTGAGATCAATATTTATTAACTTGCGATAAAAAAGATAAGGAGAAATTATATTTTTATAATCTTTAAGTATTTGACATATCGTGCAAACTAATGAAAAGGAAGTGATGTTTTAAATGTTAAAAAAATTAAACTTTGACTTAGTTAAATCAAATACTTTATAAAAACAATTCTTAATGCTTGATTTGTATTTTTATGCAACATTCAATTCATTAACGTTTTTGCGTGTAACCTTTTAGACTTGTTGATATTATTTACAGATATTTATTCTTTTAGTGATTAAATAAACTATTTCATTTAATCGAAAAAAAAACTTTTAAAAAAAACAATTTTTTGTTATTAAACTATTTTTTTTTTAATTCGGTTAATACATTATTTCATTTTTTTACTGCTTTTAAAAAAAAACAATATTAAACACTAGTTTTTTATTTTAATTTTACAATGACATTTTTTTTTCTTAAAAAAAAATTCGTTTGTACCAAATTTTATAAATTATTTTTTTTTGAAAAATTGCGATTTTTGACATTTTCTATAAGTATATTATTAAGTTAAGCTATGTCATATGGTTTATCCATTTGATTGACAAAAAGAATAGAATATGTGATATTAAAATATGGTAATCGCATTATTGACAATTTTAATCATTTAATTTCCTTAAAACAAAGTTAGAAATTATACTCTTTAAGCTTTATATAGTTGTTAATTATAAAAATCTTTTTTTTGTTTGAATTTTTCTTTTGAAAAGATGATATAGTTGGAATAATGTAAAGCTCAATCGTCCTCCTTAATAGCTTGGGAGTTAGAACCTTTAATTTTTGATCAAACTCACCGAGTTCGAATCCAGCTAGGAGCTAAAATTTTTTATTTTGATTAAAAAAACATGAAATGTTGCAGTTGTTAAAATGCATTCTGAGTTTAATTGGGTCACGTGATAAATTTGGCCAATGGTATTGCATACAAATTTAAAAAAAAAATAAAATTTTAAATCAAAAAATAATTATTTTGTTTGAACCGCACGAGTCCAATAAACGTGTTTACAAAATATTTTTTGAAAATATTAATATTCATAAAAGTTATGACACTTTTATGGAAATTTTATGAAATCTTAAAACCTAAAATTTTATATTTAATAAGACGCACATTGGCCTAACTAACATTCAAGATAAAACATTTCGCAAAAATTTTCAGTAAAACAAAAATTAGACCTAATTTTTATTTTGGGTTTAATTAGGTCACGTGATATTTTTGGTCAATGCTATTGCATATAAACTTTAAAAAAAAATAAAAAATTTTAAATCGAAAAATAAATGTTTTGTTAGAACCGCACAGGTCCAATTAAAGTGTTTACAAAATATTTTTTTTTAAATATTAATATTCATAAAAGTTATGGCACTTTTATTAAAAATTGATGAAATCTCAAAACCTTAAATTTTATATTTTATTAGACGCGCATTGACCTAACTAACATTCGAGATAAAACATTTCGCAAAAATTTTCAGTAAAACAAAAGTTACAGCAAATTTTCATTCTGGGTTTAATTAGGTCACGTGATATTTTTGGCCAATGCTATTGCATATAAACTTTAAAAAAAATACCAAATTTTAAATTGAAAAATAAATGTTTTGTTAGAACCGCACAGGTCCAATTAACGTGTTTACAAAATATTTTTTAAAAATATTAATATTCATAAAAGTTATGACACTTTTATTAGAAATTGATGAAATCTCAAAACCTAAAATTTTATATTTTATTAGACGCGCATTGACCTAACTAACATTCAAGATAAAACATTTCGCAAAAATTTTTAGTAAAACAAAAGTTACAGCAAATTTTCATTCTGGCTTTAATTAGGTCACGTGATATTTTGGCCAATGCTATTGCATATAAACTTAAAAAAAATAAAAAGTTTTAAATCGAAAAATAAATGTTTTGTTAGAACCGCACAGGTCCAATTAACGTGTTTACAAAATATTTTTTAAAAATAGTAATATTCATAAACGTT
Organism: Corella eumyota; assembly: GCF_963082875.1. Taxonomy (NCBI): domain Eukaryota; kingdom Metazoa; phylum Chordata; class Ascidiacea; order Phlebobranchia; family Corellidae; genus Corella; species Corella eumyota. Next base: position 20,505,553 of record NC_137491.1, read on the forward strand.
ATGACACTTTTATTAAAAATTGATGAAATCTCAAAACCTAAAATTTTATATTTTATTAGACGCGCATTGACCTAACTAACATTCAAGATAAAACATTTCGCAAAAATTTACAGTAAAACAAAAGTTACAGCAAATTTTCATTCTGGGTTTAATTAGGTCACGTGATATTTTTGGCCAATGCTATTGCATATAAACTTTAAAAAAAAATAAAAAATTTTAAATCGAAAAATAAATGTTTTGTTAGAACCGCACAGGTCCAATTAACGTGTTTACAAAATATTTTTTGAAAATATTAATATTCATAAAAGATATGACACTTTTATTAAAAATTGATGAAATCTCAAAACCTAAAATTTTATCTTTTATTAGACGCGCATTGACCTAACTAACATTCAAGATAAAACATTTCGCAAAAATTTTCAGTAAAACAAAAGTTACAGCAAATTTTCATTCTGGGTTTAATTAGGTCACGTGATATTTTTGGCCAATGCTATTGCATATAAACTTTAAAAAAAAATAAAAAATTTTAAATCGAAAAATAAATATTTTGTTAGAACCGCACAGGTCCAATTAACGTGTTTACAAAATATTTTTTAAAAATATTAATATTCATAAACGTTATGACACTTTTATTAAAAATTGATGAAATCTCAAAACCTAAAATTTTATATTTTATTAGACGCGCATTGACCTAACTAACATTCAAGATAAAACATTTCGCAAAAATTTTCAGTAAAACAAAAGTTACAGCAAATTTTCATTCTGGGTTTAATTAGGTCACGTGATATTTTTGGCCAATGCTATTGCATATAAACTTAAAAAAAAAATAAAAAATTTTAAATCGAAAAATAAATGTTTTGTTAGAACCGCACAGGTCTAATTAACGTGTTTACAAAATATTTTTTGAAAATATTAATATTCATAAAAGTTATGACACTTTTATTAAAAATTGATGAAATCTCAAAACCTAAAATTTTATATTTTATTAGACGCGCATTGACCTAACTAACATTCAAGATAAAACATTTCGCAAAAATTTTCAGTAAAACAAAAGTTACAGCAAATTTTCATTCTGGGTTTAATTAGGTCACGTGATATTTTTGGCCAATGCTATTGCATATAAACTTAAAAAAAAAATAAAAAATTTTAAATCGAAAAATAAATGTTTTGTTAGAACCGCACAGGTCCAATTAACGTGTTTACAAAATATTTTTTGAAAATATTAATATTCATAAAAGTTTTGACACTTTTATTAAAAATTGATGAAATCTCAAAACCTAAAATTTTATATTTTATTAGACGCGCATTGACCTAACTAACATTCAAGATAAAACATTTCGCAAAAATTTTTAGTAAAACAAAAGTTACAGCAAATTTTCATTCTGGGTTTAATTAGGTCACGTGATATTTTTGGCCAATGCTATTGCATATAAACTTAAAAAAAAATAAAAAATTTTAAATCGAAAAATAAATGTTTTGTTAGAACCGCACAGGTCTAATTAACGTGTTTACAAAATATTTTTTTTAAATATTAATATTCATAAAAGTTATGACACTTTTATTAAAAATTGATGAAATCTCAAAACCTAAAATTTTATATTTTATTAGACGCGCATTGACCTAACTAACATTCAAGATAAAACATTTCGCAAAAATTTTCAGTAAAACAAAAGTTACAGCAAATTTTCATTCTGGGTTTAATTAGGTCACGTGATATTTTTGGCCAATGCTATTGCATATAAACTTTAAAAAAAAATAAAAAATTTTAAATCGAAAAATAAATGTTTTGTTAGAACCGCACAGGTCCAATTAACGTGTTTACAAAATATTTTTTGAAAATATTAATATTCATAAAAGATATGACACTTTTATTAAAAATTGATGAAATCTCAAAACCTAAAATTTTATATTTTATTAGACGCGCATTGACCTAACTAACATTCAAGATAAAACATTTCGCAAAAATTTTCAGTAAAACAAAAGTTACAGCAAATTTTCATTCTGGGTTTAATTAGGTCACGTGATATTTTTGGCCAATGCTATTGCATATAAACTTTAAAAAAAATAAAAAATTTTAAATCGAAAAATAAATGTTTTGTTAGAACCGCACAGGTCCAATTAACGTGTTTACAAAATATTTTTTTTAAATATTAATATTCATAAAAGTTATGACACTTTTATCAAAAATTGATGAAATCTCAAAACCTAAAAATTTATATTTTATTAGACGCGCATTGACCTAACTAACATTCAAGATAAAACATTTCGCAAAAATTTTCAGTAAAACAAAAGTTACAGCAAATTTTCATTCTGGGTTTAATTAGGTCACGTGATATTTTTGGCCAATGCTATTGCATATAAACTTAAAAAAAAAATAAAAAATTTTAAATCGAAAAATAAATGTTTTGTTAGAACCGCACAGGTCTAATTAACGTGTTTACAAAATATTTTTTGAAAATATTAATATTCATAAAAGTTATGACACTTTTATTAAAAATTGATGAAATCTCAAAACCTAAAATTTTATATTTTATTAGACGCGCATTGACCTAACTAACATTCAAGATAAAACATTTCGCAAAAATTTTCAGTAAAACAAAAGTTACAGCAAATTTTCATTCTGGGTTTAATTAGGTCACGTGATATTTTTGGCCAATGCTATTGCATATAAACTTAAAAAAAAAATAAAAAATTTTAAATCGAAAAATAAATGTTTTGTTAGAACCGCACAGGTCCAATTAACGTGTTTACAAAATATTTTTTGAAAATATTAATATTCATAAAAGTTATGACTCTTTTATTAAAAATTAATGAAATCTCAAAACCTAAAATTTTATATTTTATTAGACGCGCATTGACCTAACTAACATTCAAGATAAAACATTTCACAAAAATTTTCAGTAAAACAAAAGTTACAGCAAATTTTCATTCTGGGTTTAATTAGGTCACGTGATATTTTTGGCCAATGCTTTTGCATATAAACTTAAAAAAAAAATAAAAAATTTTAAATCGAAAAATAAATGTTTTGTTAGAACCGCACAGGTCCAATTAACGTGTTTACAAAATATTTTTTGAAAATATTAATATTCATAAAAGTTATGACACTTTTATTAAAAATTAATGAAAACTCAAAACCTAAAATTTTATATTTTATTAGACGCGCATTGACCTAACTAACATTCAAGATAAAACATTTCGCAAAAATTTTCAGTAAAACAAAAGTTACAGCAAATTTTCATTCTGGGTTTAATTAGGTCACGTGATATTTTTGGCCAATGCTATTGCATATAAACTTAAAAAAAAAATAAAAAATTTTAAATCGAAAAATAAATGTTTTGTTAGAACCGCACAGGTCTAATTAACGTGTTTACAAAATATTTTTTGAAAATATTAATTTTCATAAAAGTTATGACACTTTTATTAAAAATTGATGAAATCTCAAAACCTAAAATTTTATATTTTATTAGACGCGCATTGACCTAACTAACATTCAAGATAAAACATTTCGCAAAAATTTTCAGTAAAACAAAAGTTACAGCAAATTTTCATTCTGGGTTTAATTAGGTCACGTGATATTTTTGGCCAATGCTATTGCATATAAACTTAAAAAAAAAATAAAAAATTTTAAATCGAAAAATAAATGTTTTGTTAGAACCGCACAGGTCTAATTAACGTGTTTACAAAATATTTTTTGAAAATATTAATATTCATAAAAGTTATGACACTTTTATTAAAAATTGATGAAATCTCAAAACCTAAAATTTTATATTTTATTAGACGCGCATTGACCTAACTAACATTCAAGATAAAACATTTCGCAAAAGTTTTCAGTTAAACAAAAGTTACAGCAAATTTTCATTCTAGGTTTAATTAGGTCACGTGATATTTTTGGCCAATGCTATTGCATATAAACTTTAAAAAAAAATAAAAAATTTTAAATCGAAAAATAAATGTTTTGTTAGAACCGCACAGGTCTAATTAACGTGTTTACAAAATATTTTTTGAAAATATTAATATTCATAAAAGTTATGACACTTTTATTAAAAATTGATGAAATCTCAAAACCTAAAATTTTATATTTTATTAGACGCGCATTGACCTAACTAACATTCAAGATAAAACATTTCGCAAAAATTTTCAGTAAAACAAAAATTACAGCAAATTTTCATTCTGGGTTTAATTAGGTCACGTGATATTTTTGGCCAATGCTATTGCATATAAACTTAAAAAAAAAATAAAAAATTTTAAATCGAAAAATAAATGTTTTGTTAGAACCGCACAGGTCCAATTAACGTGTTTGCAAAATATTTTTTGAAAATATTAATATTCATAAAAGTTATGACATTTTTATTAAAAATTGATGAAATCTCAAAACCTAAAATTTTATATTTTATTAGACGTGCATTGACCTAACTAACATTCAAGATAAAACATTTCGCAAAAATTTTCAGTAAAACAAAAGTTACAGCAAATTTTCATTCTGGGTTTAATTAGGTCACGTGATATTTTTGGCCAATGCTATTGCATATAAACTTTAAAAAAAAATAAAAAATTTTAAATCGAAAAATAAATGTTTTGTTAGAACCGCACAGGTTCAATTAACGTGTTTACAAAATATTTTTTTAAAATATTAATATTCATAAACGTTATGACACTTTTATTAAAAATTGATGAAATCTCAAAACCTAAGATTTTATATTTTATTAGACGCGCATTGACCTAACTAACATTCAAGATAAAACATTTCGCAAAAATTTTCAGTAAAACAAAAGTTACAGCAAATTTTCATTCTGGGTTTAATTAGGTCACGTGATATTTTTGGCCAATGCTATTGCATATAAACTTTAAAAAAAAATAAAAAATTTTAAATCGAAAAATAAATGTTTTGTTAGAACCGCACAGGTCCAATTAACGTGTTTACAAAATATTTTTTGAAAATATTAATATTCATAAAAGTTATGACACTTTTATTAAAAATTGATGAAATCTCAAAACCTAAAATTTTATATTTTATTAGACGCGCATTGACCTAACTAACATTCAAGATAAAACATTTCGCAAAAATTTTCAGTATAACAAAAGTTACAGCAAATTTTCATTCTGGGTTTAATTAGGTCACGTGATATTTTTGGCCAATGCTATTGCATATAAACTTTAAAAAAAAATAAAAAATTTTAAATCGAAAAATAAATGTTTTGTTAGAACCGCACAGGTCCAATTAACGTGTTTACAAAATATTTTTTTTAAATATTAATATTAATAAAAGTTATGACACTTTTATTAAAAATTGATGAAATCTCAAAACCTAAAATTTTATATTTTATTAGACGCGCATTGACCTAACTAACATTCAAGATAAAACATTTCGCAAAAATTTTCAGTAAAACAAAAGTTACAGCAAATTTTCATTCTGGGTTTAATTAGGTCACGTGATATTTTTGGCCAATGCTATTGCATATAAACTTAAAAAAAAAATAAAAAATTTTAAATCGAAAAATAAATGTTTTGTTAGAACCGCACAGGTCTAATTAACGTGTTTACAAAATATTTTTTGAAAATATTAATATTCATAAAAGTTATGACACTTTTATTAAAAATTGATGAAATCTCAAAACCTAAAATTTTATATTTTATTAGACGCGCATTGACCTAACTAACATTCAAGATAAAACATTTCGCAAAAATTTTCAGTAAAACAAAAGTTACAGCAAATTTTCATTCTGGGTTTAATTAGGTCACGTGATATTTTTGGCCAATGCTATTGCATATAAACTTAAAAAAAAAATAAAAAATTTTAAATCGAAAAATAAATGTTATGTTAGAACCGCACAGGTCCAATTAACGTGTTTACAAAATATTTTTTGAAAATATTAATATTCATAAAAGTTATGACACTTTTATTAAAAATTGATGAAATCTCAAAACCTAAAATTTTATATTTTATTAGACGCGCATTGACCTAACTAACATTCAAGATAAAACATTTCGCAAAAATTTTTAGTAAAACAAAAGTTACAGCAAATTTTCATTCTGGGTTTAATTAGGTCACGTGATATTTTTGGCCAATGCTATTGCATATAAACTTAAAAAAAAAATAAAAAATTTTAAATCGAAAAATAAATGTTTTGTTAGAACCGCACAGGTCTAATTAACGTGTTTACAAAATATTTTTTGAAAATATTAATATTCATAAAAGTTATGACACTTTTATTAAAAATTGATGAAATCTCAAAACCTAAAATTTTATATTTTATTAGACGCGCATTGACCTAACTAACATTCAAGATAAAACATTTCGCAAAAATTTTCAGTAAAACAAAAGTTACAGCAAATTTTCATTCTGGGTTTAATTAGGTCACGTGATATTTTTGGCCAATGCTATTGCATATAAACTTAAAAAAAAAATAAAAAATTTTAAATCGAAAAATAAATGTTTTGTTAGAACCGCACAGGTCCAATTAACGTGTTTACAAAATATTTTTTGAAAATATTAATATTCATAAAAGTTATGACACTTTTATTAAAAATTGATGAAATCTCAAAACCTAAAATTTTATATTTTATTAGACGCGCATTGACCTAACTAACATTCAAGATAAAACATTTCGCAAAAATTTTTAGTAAAACAAAAGTTACAGCAAATTTTCATTCTGGGTTTAATTAGGTCACGTGATATTTTTGGCCAATGCTATTGCATATAAACTTAAAAAAAAAATAAAAAATTTTAAATCGAAAAATAAATGTTTTGTTAGAACCGCACAGGTCTAATTAACGTGTTTACAAAATATTTTTTTTAAATATTAATATTCATAAAAGTTATGACACTTTTATTAAAAATTGATGAAATCTCAAAACCTAAAATTTTATAATTTATTAGACGCGCATTGACCTAACTAACATTCAAGATAAAACATTTCGCAAAAATTTTCAGTAAAACAAAAGTTACAGCAAATTTTCATTCTGGGTTTAATTAGGTCACGTGATATTTTTGGCCAATGCTATTGCATATAAACTTAAAAAAAAAATAAAAAATTTTAAATCGAAAAATAAATGTTTTGTTAGAACCGCACAGGTCCAATTAACGTGTTTACAAAATATTTTTTGAAAATATTAATATTCATAAAAGATATGACACTTTTATTAAAAATTGATGAAATCTCAAAACCTAAAATTTTATATTTTATTAGACGCGCATTGACCTAACTAACATTCAAGATAAAACATTTCGCAAAAATTTTCAGTAAAACAAAAGTTACAGCAAATTTTCATTCTGGGTTTAATTAGGTCACGTGATATTTTTGGCCAATGCTATTGCATATAAACTTTAAAAAAAATAAAAAATTTTAAATCGAAAAATAAATGTTTTGTTAGAACCGCACAGGTCCAATTAACGTGTTTACAAAATATTTTTTTTAAATATTAATATTCATAAAAGTTATGACACTTTTATCAAAAATTGATGAAATCTCAAAACCTAAAATTTTATATTTTATTAGACGCGCATTGACCTAACTAACATTCAAGATAAAACATTTCGCAAAAATTTTCAGTAAAACAAAAGTTACAGCAAATTTTCATTCTGGGTTTAATTAGGTCACGTGATATTTTTGGCCAATGCTATTGCATATAAACTTAAAAAAAAAATAAAAAATTTTAAATCGAAAAATAAATGTTTTGTTAGAACCGCACAGGTCTAATTAACGTGTTTACAAAATATTTTTTGAAAATATTAATATTCATAAAAGTTATGACACTTTTATTAAAAATTGATGAAATCTCAAAACCTAAAATTTTATATTTTATTAGACGCGCATTGACCTAACTAACATTCAAGATAAAACATTTCGCAAAAATTTTCAGTAAAACAAAAGTTACAGCAAATTTTCATTCTGGGTTTAATTAGGTCACGTGATATTTTTGGCCAATGCTATTGCATATAAACTTAAAAAAAAAATAAAAAATTTTAAATCGAAAAATAAATGTTTTGTTAGAACCGCACAGGTCCAATTAACGTGTTTACAAAATATTTTTTGAAAATATTAATATTCATAAAAGTTATGACTCTTTTATTAAAAATTAATGAAATCTCAAAACCTAAAATTTTATATTTTATTAGACGCGCATTGACCTAACTAACATTCAAGATAAAACATTTCACAAAAATTTTCAGTAAAACAAAAGTTACAGCAAATTTTCATTCTGGGTTTAATTAGGTCACGTGATATTTTTGGCCAATGCTATTGCATATAAACTTAAAAAAAAAATTTTAAATCGAAAAATAAATGTTTTGTTAGAACCGCACAGGTCCAATTAACGTGTTTACAAAATATTTTTTGAAAATATTAATATTCATAAAAGTTATGACACTTTGATTAAAAATTAATGAAAACTCAAAACCTAAAATTTTATATTTTATTAGACGCGCATTGACCTAACTAACATTCAAGATAAAACATTTCGCAAAAATTTTCAGTAAAACAAAAGTTACAGCAAATTTTCATTCTGGGTTTAATTAGGTCACGTGATATTTTTGGCCAATGCTATTGCATATAAACTTAAAAAAAAAATAAAAAATTTTAAATCGAAAAATAAATGTTTTGTTAGAACCGCACAGGTCTAATTAACGTGTTTACAAAATATTTTTTGAAAATATTAATTTTCATAAAAGTTATGACACTTTTATTAAAAATTGATGAAATCTCAAAACCTAAAATTTTATATTTTATTAGACGCGCATTGACCTAACTAACATTCAAGATAAAACATTTCGCAAAAATTTTCAGTAAAACAAAAGTTACAGCAAATTTTCATTCTGGGTTTAATTAGGTCACGTGATATTTTTGGCCAATGCTATTGCATATAAACTTAAAAAAAAAATAAAAAATTTTAAATCGAAAAATAAATGTTTTGTTAGAACCGCACAGGTCTAATTAACGTGTTTACAAAATATTTTTTGAAAATATTAATATTCATAAAAGTTATGACAATTTTATTAAAAATTGATGAAATCTCAAAACCTAAAATTTTATATTTTATTAGACGCGCATTGACCTAACTAACATTCAAGATAAAACATTTCGCAAAAGTTTTCAGTTAAACAAAAGTTACAGCAAATTTTCATTCTGGGTTTAATTAGGTCACGTGATATTTTTGGCCAATGCTATTGCATATAAACTTTAAAAAAAAATAAAAAATTTTAAATCGAAAAATAAATGTTTTGTTAGAACCGCACAGGTCTAATTAACGTGTTTACAAAATATTTTTTGAAAATATTAATATTCATAAAAGTTATGACACTTTTATTAAAAATTGATGAAATCTCAAAACCTAAAATTTTATATTTTATTAGACGCGCATTGACCTAACTAACATTCAAGATAAAACATTTCGCAAAAATTTTCAGTAAAACAAAAATTACAGCAAATTTTCATTCTGGGTTTAATTAGGTCACGTGATATTTTTGGCCAATGCTATTGCATATAAACTTAAAAAAAAAATAAAAAATTTTAAATCGAAAAATAAATGTTTTGTTAGAACCGCACAGGTCCAATTAACGTGTTTGCAAAATATTTTTTTTTAATATTAATATTCATAAAAGTTATGACATTTTTATTAAAAATTGATGAAATCTCAAAACCTAAAATTTTATATTTTATTAGACGTGCATTGACCTAACTAACATTCAAGATAAAACATTTCGCAAAAATTTTCAGTAAAACAAAAGTTACAGCAAATTTTCATTCTGGGTTTAATTAGGTCACGTGATATTTTTGGCCAATGCTATTGCATATAAACTTTAAAAAAAAATAAAAAATTTTAAATCGAAAAATAAATGTTTTGTTAGAACCGCACAGGTTCAATTAACGTGTTTACAAAATATTTTTTTAAAATATTAATATTCATAAACGTTATGACACTTTTATTAAAAATTGATGAAATCTCAAAACCTAAGATTTTATATTTTATTAGACGCGCATTGACCTAACTAACATTCAAGATAAAACATTTCGCAAAAATTTTCAGTAAAACAAAAGTTACAGCAAATTTTCATTCTGGGTTTAATTAGGTCACGTGATATTTTTGGCCAATGCTATTGCATATAAACTTTAAAAAAAAATAAAAAATTTTAAATCGAAAAATAAATGTTTTGTTAGAACCGCACAGGTCCAATTAACGTGTTTACAAAATATTTTTTGAAAATATTAATATTCATAAAAGTTATGACACTTTTATTAAAAATTGATGAAATCTCAAAACCTAAAATTTTATATTTTATTAGACGCGCATTGACCTAACTAACATTCAAGATAAAACATTTCGCAAAAATTTTCAGTATAACAAAAGTTACAGCAAATTTTCATTCTGGGTTTAATTAGGTCACGTGATATTTTTGGCCAATGCTATTGCATATAAACTTTAAAAAAAAATAAAAAATTTTAAATCGAAAAATAAATGTTTTGTTAGAACCGCACAGGTCCAATTAACGTGTTTACAAAATATTTTTTTTAAATATTAATATTAATAAAAGTTATGACACTTTTATTAAAAATTGATGAAATCTCAAAACCTAAAATTTTATATTTTATTAGACGCGCATTGACCTAACTAACATTCAAGATAAAACATTTCGCAAAAATTTTCAGTTAAACAAAAGTTACAGCAAATTTTCATTCTGGGTTTAATTAGGTCACGTGATATTTTTGGCCAATGCTATTGCATATAAACTTTAAAAAAAATAAAAAATTTTAAATCGAAAAATAAATGTTTTGTTAGAACCGCACAGGTCCAATTAACGTGTTTACAAAATATTTTTTTTAAATATTAATATTCATAAAAGTAATGACACTTTTATTAAAAATTGATGAAATCTCAAAACCTAAAATTTTATATTTTATTAGACGCGCATTGACCTAACTAACATTCAAGATAAAACATTTCGCAAAAATTTTCAGTAAAACAAAAGTTACAGCAAATTTTCATTCTGGGTTTAATTAGGTCACGTGATATTTTTGGCCAATGCTATTGCATATAAACTTTAAAAAAAATAAAAAATTTTAAATCGAAAAATAAATGTTTTGTTAGAACCGCACAGGTCCAATTAACGTGTTTACAAAATATTTTTTGAAAATAATAATATTCATAAAAGTTATGACACTTTTATTAAAAATTGATGAAATCTCAAAACCTAAAATTTTATATTTTATTAGACGCGCATTGACCTAACTAACATTCAAGATAAAACATTTCACAAAAATTTTCAGTAAAACAAAAGTTACAGCAAATTTTCATTCTGGGTTTAATTAGGTCACGTGATATTTTTGGCCAATGCTATTGCATATAAACTTTAAAAAAAAATAAAAAATTTTAAATCGAAAAATAAATGTTTTGTTAGAACCGCACAGGTCCAATTAACGTGTTTACAAAATATTTTTTGAAAATATTAATATTCATAAAAGTTATGACACTTTTATTAAAAATTGATGAAATCTCAAAACCTAAAATTTTATATTTTATTAGACGCGCATTGACCTAACTAACATTCAAGATAAAACATTTCGCAAAAATTTTCAGTTAAACAAAAGTTACAGCAAATTTTCATTCTGGGTTTAATTAGGTCACGTGATATTTTTGGCCAATGTTATTGCATATAAACTTTAAAAAAAAATAAAAAATTTGAAATCGAAAAATAAATGTTTTGTTAGAACCGCACAGGTCCAATTAACGTGTTTACAAAATATTTTTTTTAAATATTAATATTCATAAAAGTTATGACACTTTTATTAAAAATTGATGAAATCTCAAAACCTAAAATTTTATATTTTATTAGACGCGCATTGACCTAACTAACATTCAAGATAAAACATTTCGCAAAAATTTTCAGTTAAACAAAAGTTACAGCAAATTTTCATTCTGGGTTTAATTAGGTCACGTGATATTTTTGGCCAATGCTATTGCATATAAACTTTAAAAAAAAATAAAAAATTTTAAATCGAAAAATAAATGTTTTGTTAGAACCGCACAGGTCCAATTAACGTGTTTACAAAATATTTTTTTTAAATATTAATATTCATAAAAGTTATGACACTTTTATTAAAAATTGATGAAATCTCAAAACCTAAAATTTTATATTTTATTAGACGCGCATTGACCTAACTAACATTCAAGATAAAACATTTCGCAAAAATTTTCAGTAAAACAAAAGTTACAGCAAATTTTCATTCTGGGTTTAATTAGGTCACGTGATATTTTTGGCCAATGCTATTGCATATAAACTTTAAAAAAAATAAAAAATTTTAAATCGAAAAATAAATGTTTTGTTAGAACCGCACAGGTCCAATTAACGTGTTTACAAAATATTTTTTGAAAATAATAATATTCATAAAAGTTATGACACTTTTATTAAAAATTGATGAAATCTCAAAACCTAAAATTTTATATTTTATTAGACGCGCATTGACCTAACTAACATTCAAGATAAAACATTTCACAAAAATTTTCAGTAAAACAAAAGTTACAGCAAATTTTCATTCTGGGTTTAATTAGGTCACGTGATATTTTTGGCCAATGCTATTGCATATAAACTTTAAAAAAAAATAAAAAATTTTAAATCGAAAAATAAATGTTTTGTTAGAACCGCACAGGTCCAATTAACGTGTTTACAAAATATTTTTTGAAAATATTAATATTCATAAAAGTTATGACACTTTTATTAAAAATTGATGAAATCTCAAAACCTAAAATTTTATATTTTATTAGACGCGCATTGACCTAACTAACATTCAAGATAAAACATTTCGCAAAAATTTTCAGTATAACAAAAGTTACAGCAAATTTTCATTCTGGGTTTAATTAGGTCACGTGATATTTTTGGCCAATGCTATTGCATATAAACTTTAAAAAAAAATAAAAAATTTTAAATCGAAAAATAAATGTTTTGTTAGAACCGCACAGGTCCAATTAACGTGTTTACAAAATATTTTTTTTAAATATTAATATTAATAAAAGTTATGACACTTTTATTAAAAATTGATGAAATCTCAAAACCTAAAATTTTATATTTTATTAGACGCGCATTGACCTAACTAACATTCAAGATAAAACATTTCGCAAAAATTTTCAGTTAAACAAAAGTTACAGCAAATTTTCATTCTGGGTTTAATTAGGTCACGTGATATTTTTGGCCAATGCTATTGCATATAAACTTTAAAAAAAATAAAAAATTTTAAATCGAAAAATAAATGTTTTGTTAGAACCGCACAGGTCCAATTAACGTGTTTACAAAATATTTTTTTTAAATATTAATATTCATAAAAGTAATGACACTTTTATTAAAAATTGATGAAATCTCAAAACCTAAAATTTTATATTTTATTAGACGCGCATTGACCTAACTAACATTCAAGATAAAACATTTCGCAAAAATTTTCAGTAAAACAAAAGTTACAGCAAATTTTCATTCTGGGTTTAATTAGGTCACGTGATATTTTTGGCCAATGCTATTGCATATAAACTTTAAAAAAAATAAAAAATTTTAAATCGAAAAATAAATGTTTTGTTAGAACCGCACAGGTCCAATTAACGTGTTTACAAAATATTTTTTGAAAATAATAATATTCATAAAAGTTATGACACTTTTATTAAAAATTGATGAAATCTCAAAACCTAAAATTTTATATTTTATTAGACGCGCATTGACCTAACTAACATTCAAGATAAAACATTTCACAAAAATTTTCAGTAAAACAAAAGTTACAGCAAATTTTCATTCTGGGTTTAATTAGGTCACGTGATATTTTTGGCCAATGCTATTGCATATAAACTTTAAAAAAAAATAAAAAATTTTAAATCGAAAAATAAATGTTTTGTTAGAACCGCACAGGTCCAATTAACGTGTTTACAAAATATTTTTTGAAAATATTAATATTCATAAAAGTTATGACACTTTTATTAAAAATTGATGAAATCTCAAAACCTAAAATTTTATATTTTATTAGACGCGCATTGACCTAACTAACATTCAAGATAAAACATTTCGCAAAAATTTTCAGTTAAACAAAAGTTACAGCAAATTTTCATTCTGGGTTTAATTAGGTCACGTGATATTTTTGGCCAATGTTATTGCATATAAACTTTAAAAAAAAATAAAAAATTTGAAATCGAAAAATAAATGTTTTGTTAGAACCGCACAGGTCCAATTAACGTGTTTACAAAATATTTTTTTTAAATATTAATATTCATAAAAGTTATGACACTTTTATTAAAAATTGATGAAATCTCAAAACCTAAAATTTTATATTTTATTAGACGCGCATTGACCTAACTAACATTCAAGATAAAACATTTCGCAAAAATTTTCAGTTAAACAAAAGTTACAGCAAATTTTCATTCTGGGTTTAATTAGGTCACGTGATATTTTTGGCCAATGCTATTGCATATAAACTTTAAAAAAAAATAAAAAATTTTAAATCGAAAAATAAATGTTTTGTTAGAACCGCACAGGTCCAATTAACGTGTTTACAAAATATTTTTTTTAAATATTAATATTCATAAAAGTTATGACACTTTTATTAAAAATTGATGAAATCTCAAAACCTAAAATTTTATATTTTATTAGACGCGCATTGACCTAACTAACATTCAAGATAAAACATTTCGCAAAAATTTTCAGTAAAACAAAAGTTACAGCAAATTTTCATTCTGGGTTTAATTAGGTCACGTGATATTTTTGGCCAATGCTATTGCATATAAACTTTAAAAAAAATAAAAAATTTTAAATCGAAAAATAAATGTTTTGTTAGAACCGCACAGGTCCAATTAACGTGTTTACAAAATATTTTTTGAAAATAATAATATTCATAAAAGTTATGACACTTTTATTAAAAATTGATGAAATCTCAAAACCTAAAATTTTATATTTTATTAGACGCGCATTGACCTAACTAACATTCAAGATAAAACATTTCACAAAAATTTTCAGTAAAACAAAAGTTACAGCAAATTTTCATTCTGGGTTTAATTAGGTCACGTGATATTTTTGGCCAATGCTATTGCATATAAACTTTAAAAAAAAATAAAAAATTTTAAATCGAAAAATAAATGTTTTGTTAGAACCGCACAGGTCCAATTAACGTGTTTACAAAATATTTTTTGAAAATATTAATATTCATAAAAGTTATGACACTTTTATTAAAAATTGATGAAATCTCAAAACCTAAAATTTTATATTTTATTAGACGCGCATTAACCTAACTAACATTCAAGATAAAACATTTCGCAAAAATTTTCAGTAAAACAAAAGTTACAGCAAATTTTCATTCTGGGTTTAATTAGGTCACGTGATATTTTTGGCCAATGCTATTGCATATAAACTTTAAAAAAAATAAAAAATTTTAAATCGAAAAATAAATGTTTTGTTAGAACCGCACAGGTCCAATTAACGTGTTTACAAAATATTTTTTTTAAATATTAATATTCATAAAAGTTATGACACTTTTATTAAAAATTGATGAAATCTCAAAACCTAAAATTTTATATTTTATTAGACGCGCATTGACCTAACTAACATTCAAGATAAAACATTTCGCAAAAATTTTCAGTAAAACAAAAGTTACAGCAAATTTTCATTCTGGGTTTAATTAGGTCACGTGATATTTTTGGCCAATGCTATTGCATATAAACTTAAAAAAAAAATAAAAAATTTTAAATCGAAAAATAAATGTTTTGTTAGAACCGCACAGGTCTAATTAACGTGTTTACAAAATATTTTTTGAAAATATTAATATTCATAAAAGTTATGACACTTTTATTAAAAATTGATGAAATCTCAAAACCTAAAATTTTATATTTTATTAGACGCGCATTGACCTAACTAACATTCAAGATAAAACATTTCGCAAATATTTTCAGTAAAACAAAAGTAACAGCAAATTTTTATTCTGGGTTTAATTAGGTCACGTGATATTTTTGGCCAATGCTATTGCATATAAACTTAAAAAAAAAATAAAAAATTTTAAATCGAAAAATAAATGTTTTGTTAGAACCGCACAAGTCTAATTAACGTGTTTACAAAATATTTTTTGAAAATATTAATATTCATAAAAGTTATGACACTTTTATTAAAAATTGATGAAATCTCAAAACCTAAAATTTTATATTTTATTAGACGCGCATTGACCTAACTAACATTCAAGATAAAACATTTCGCAAAAATTTTCAGTAAAACAAAAGTTACAGCAAATTTTCATTCTGGGTTTAATTAGGTCACGTGATATTTTTGGCCAATGCTATTGCATATAAACTTAAAAAAAAAATAAAAAATTTTAAATCGAAAAATAAATGTTTTGTTAGAACCGCACAGGTCCAATTAACGTGTTTACAAAATATTTTTTGAAAATATTAATATTCATAAAAGTTATGACACTTTTATTAAAAATTGATGAAATCTCAAAACCTAAAATTTTATATTTTATTAGACGCGCATTGACCTAACTAACATTCAAGATAAAACATTTCGCAAAATTTTCAGAAAAACAAAAGTTACAGCAAATTTTCATTCTGGGTTTAATTAGGTCACGTGATATTTTTGGCCAATGCTATTGCATATAAACTTAAAAAAAAAATAAAAAATTTTAAATCGAAAAATAAATGTTTTGTTAGAACCGCACAGGTCCAATTAACGTGTTTACAAAATATTTTTTGAAAATATTAATATTCATAAAAGTTATGACACTTTTATTAAAAATTGATGAAATCTCAAAACCTAAAATTTTATATTTTATTAGACGCGCATTGACCTAACTAACATTCAAGATAAAACATTTCGCAAAATTTTCAGAAAAACAAAAGTTACAGCAAATTTTCATTCTGGGTTTAATTAGGTCACGTGATATTTTTGGCCAATGCTATTGCATATAAACTTTAAAAAAAAATAAAGAATTTTAAATCGAAAAATAAATGTTTTGTTAGAACCGCACAGGTCCAATTAACGTGTTTACAAAATATTTTTTGAAAATATTAATATTCATAAAAGTTATGACACTTTTATTAAAAATTGATTAAATCTCAAAACCTAAAATTTTATATTTTATTAGACGCGCATTGACCTAACTAACATTCAAGATAAAACATTTCGCAAAAATTTTCAGTAAAACAAAAGTTACAGCAAATTTTCATTCTGGGTTTAATTAGGTCACGTGATATTTTTGGCCAATGCTATTGCATATAAACTTTAAAAAAAATAAAAAATTTTAAATCGAAAAATAAATGTTTTGTTAGAACCGCACAGGTCCAATTAACGTGTTTACAAAATATTTTTTTTAAATATTAATATTCATAAAAGTTATGACACTTTTATTAAAAATTGATGAAATCTCAAAACCTAAAATTTTATATTTTATTAGACGCGCATTGACCTAACTAACATTCAAGATAAAACATTTCGCAAAAATTTTCAGTAAAACAAAAGTTACAGCAAATTTTCATTCTGGGTTTAATTAGGTCACGTGATATTTTTGGCCAATGCTATTGCATATAAACTTTAAAAAAAATAAAAAATTTGAAATCGAAAAATAAATGTTTTGTTAGAACCGCACAGGTCCAATTAACGTGTTTACAAAATATTTTTTGAAAATATTAATATTCATAAAAGTTATGACACTTTTATTAAAAATTGATAAAATCTCAAAACCTAAAAATTTATATTTTATTAGACGCGCATTTGCCTATCTAACATTCAAGATAAAACATTTCGCAAAAATTTTCAGTAAAACAAAAGTTAGAGCTAATTTTTATTTTGGCTTTAATTAGGTCACGTGATATTTTTGACCAATGATTGACAATTGATAGATAGAAGCGCACTGGCCGAACTGACATTTGAGATAAAATAAGTCGAGCGTTACGAATTTTAGTTTAACAAAAATAAATCTCAGCGAGAATTGAACCAGAAGAGTTTGTATTGTTAACCGAAGATACTTACTGCTAAGCTACGAAGCCACTTCGCTAAAACCTTAATTCATTACCACTGCATCATTCTTTTGAAAAAAAATTAAAGCAAAAAAATAAACGTTTTAACAAAAATTATTAAAAAACTTTTGTTTGAACTTTTAAAAATTAAAATCGTTCGTTCGTATAATTTCAATTTTTTTGCGCTTAAACCCTTAAGTGATGTGATTGCAATCACAATTGTTACGTCGCAATCATGTTGTAGTAAGATATTAAACCTGAAAAAAAAAATATTTCAAACTTTTTATATTTCAAACTTTAATAATTTCAAGTTTTGTTATTTTGTATATTTTTAGAAAAAGTGTCATAACTTTTATGAATATCAATATTTTTTTAAATATTTGGTAAACACTTTCATAAGACCGGTGCGGTTTTAACAGAACAGTTTTTTTTTATTTAAAATTTAAATTTTTTTTATAAATTTTGTGCGCAATTTTATTGGCCTAAAAAATATCACGTGACCCATTGATACCCGATATATAAATTTGCTCGAACTTTTGTTCTACTGAATATTTTTGCAAAATGTTTTATCTGAAATGTTAATTAGGTCATTACGTATCTAATAAAATGTGTAATTTTAAGGCTTTGAATGTTTGTACATTTTTAGTAAAAGTGTCGTAACTTTTAAGGATATTAATATTTATGCAAAATACTTCGTGTATACGATAGTATGACAAAACAATTATTTTTTAATTTCAATTTTTTTTTTAATTTTGGTACACAATATTTTTTTTAAATGTTGATAAGATAATACGTTTCCAAATAAAAGGGTAGTTTAAGTTTTAAATTTTATTTTTTTAAATAAAAGTATATTTCTATTTTTTCTGAAATATTTTAAAAATATCTTTGTTATTCTACAGGTGCAGTAAGTTATCATTTAAAAAATTAAAAACCTTAAAAAGAAAAGTATGATCAAGCGATAATATGTCATATGTTTTAGATCTTAGATCAAACTATTTATTTACCTTGAACCATGATTCCGTTTTTATTTTGTCCAAGTTAACTATAGTATACTAAACAAAACATCTACAATATTTATTTGAACTATAGGTGGCGGTAATTGAAAATACGTTGCTATAACAACTAGCTATGCCACATTGCCAAAGTTTATTTATTGCTTAATGAAAAAAAAAAATTGTGAATAATCTTTTTATGTATAAATCATGTTACAAATAAAAATTTAGACAGATTAATCATGAATCAGAAAAATATTCTAAATTTTATTCAGAAGAAGCAAAATACAGAAAGGTAGTAAAGTTAGATGCGTTTTAAAATTGTAGAGAATTTATGTTATTTTTTTGCAATCTAATTTTATAATTAGGACCTAACTTTTGTTGGTTAAAGATAAAATAAATCAAAATATTTAACTTTAAATAAAAATTAATAGTGTGTAAATGTAAAATCATTGTCCATGTAGGTATTCTGTTAAATATTTATTAAATCGAAGGTATGGAGACAGGTTATTGTTCTGAAAACAAAAGTTATTATTATTTAACAATATATTGTAAAATATTGTGAAATATTGTGGTAGTAAATAAAATAAAAGCTAAAAATTAAACAAAAAATGGATGAGTCTGCTTTGGAAGCGACCGTAACTTCACCCTACGCAAAAAACACAAATTCTCAACCCCCAACCAAAGAAAACATTTCTTCACCTAGAAAACCAAAAAAAGAAGCAATTTTACTCTCTAAATATGACACAAGGTTGGCTGAAGCTGCATTGAGGCAAGCGGCAGAAGGGGGTTATCTTATTTCACCATCAAGAGCTTTTTTACTTGAAAGGTTAGTGGTACAAGTAATGTGTAGTTGTTTGCATTTGTCACATAATTGTTTTCTTAGTTGTGAAACTTTTTTAATTTTTATTTGTTTTAAATCTACAAATAAAAATATTCTTATTAAATTTTGTAACTTTTTTAAATCTGTATACCTGTTGTCATATTTTTCGATTATATAACCTAATTAACTAGATTATTAAAAATAATTTTGAGTTAATTTTACTACAAAGATGTCAACTAAATGTGTGATTATATTTAAGATGCAAGACCGCAGAGAAACAGGCAAGATCGTTGCGAGAAATTGAATATATTCACCTAGCACATTTCCACATCAGAGCACTGGGTCATATACAATCATGCAGACATATAAGGATCTGTATTCTACACCACAACTACTTAACTAGGTTCAATGCATTGGAAAACTGCCCACATTTAATCAGACTGGATTTGCATAGCAACCAGGCAAGTTTATAACTTTACCTAATTTGTTTATATTTACAAAAAAACATTTTTTGCGGCTGTTAAAACTATAACCACCACAGAAAATAGCAAAATTTAAACAAAAGTTGCATTGTGTTCAAAAATCTATACATATAATAAAGCTTAATGGACGAGACTATATGTATGTCCAATTAGGCAAGATAAAAAAAACTTCTGTTTGTGGTGTGCAGGTAAATTATTGCAGGGGAATATTAGTTAAGAGTTGTGAAAATGACAATTTAAATATTAACTGTAGGATGGGCTTAGTATATAAAATTTTATTATAAAACTATTTTTAAAATAGATAACCAAACTTCCTGATGAGCAATTTTGGGGCGAAATGAAAAACTTAAGAATTTTAAATTTACACGACAACAATATTGGAAACCTGGAAAGCATTCAATTTATCTCAGCTTGTCAAAGTTTAACTGCTTTAACCTTGTACAACACCCCTCTGTGCCTAAAAAATAACTATAGGTTTGTAAGTTTACAACAGTTTAAGTTATTTTTGGTAAAATTTGGTTAACTGTTGTTTTTGTATTTCGGGCAACTAAAAATCATGAGACATAGTCTATTTTAATAAAATTTTTATTTTAAATTTTTTTTCTAAAGTTGGTTATTAATGTTAATGGAATATATTTTCAATTAAGATGGGTTAAAATCTTGTAATAAATTGGTTATTTAGGCACCATACAGTCAACAGTATATGGTCCTTAAAAGCATTAGACCACCATGTTATAGGAGATGACGAAATTATTGAAGACGCTTTATTTTCAAAAAAGTTCTGTGCGTTGAATTCTAAATTATTTGTCGAACTTTGCCCAAAAGAAGTTGAGGTGATTATATAAGTGGGGTGTAAATTAAAAAAAAATTTTAAATATTTTGGTATACAGTATATAAGTTACCATGGAAAAGTATTGTGTTATTTAAATTAATTTATATGCAATATTTTATATATCCAATTTGTATGTCTTTTAAATAAAAAATACTACTGTTTGTGGTGCACAGACAAATTACAAGGGGAATTTATGGCTATATTACAACAACAACAACGATTGAAAAGTACCTTTGGTAACCAATTACTAAAACACTAAATTACTATTTCAGTCAGTGCACGAGCGCACCATAGAAATTGAAATCTCGACGGTCCACAAAATAATATCTGACATCAACAGGATTTTAGTTCATGGTTCTCCTGTTATAGTTATACAAAGATGGGTTAGAGGATATTTAAGCAGAAAGAGAATGAACATCAGCTATTTCAATGTCAAGTATGAAGTTAAATAACATTTATTTTATATTTTAAGATGGATTTTCTTAAAACTTTTATGTATCCCACCAAATTTAAAAAATAAGGCGATATAATTTTAGGCTAATAATTTGTAAACAAATTAATTTAATTATGATAAAGAAGAATTATTAAAAAGTAAAAATTTAATATAGGTATGTATACAAATGATTGGCAAATAATTTATTGTTTGCAGTAAAAGATTGGGAAAATTGTTTGCTGAAACTAGACAAAGATTAGGAAGTCAAGGGGAAGAAACAATGGGATTGGATTATGACACTTACTTAAAGGTAGTTATATGTTACACAACAGCATTTTTAAACTTTACATGTTAAAATAGTGTAAATATTGAATGGTGTAGTTGTCTTACAACTGAAATGGGTAACAGGGTTTTATATTTTTGGTTTATACTAACATTTCTTTACTGATTGTTTACATAATATATTTGTTGTTTGTTGTTGTTATGCTTTTCCTTCTTTAATTTGAATGGTTTATAAAGTTTTTGGGTTAACAATGGTGCCAGTTCTAATACATTGACTTTAAAATTAAAAAAAATGTAACTTATAAATTTTGGTATTCAACTAATTTTTGTTGTTAAACTTGTTTGTTAATTTACTAAATTTTAAGGTTTAGTGTGTTGTAATCTTTAAACTTAAAATTAAAAAATCAAATACAAGACTCAACTTTGAATTTTTAACTTAGAATCGACGACCTGGGTCAAAATCATCAAGCATTACAACTTCTCTATACCCTGAAACTCCATTAAAGAAATTACCACCAGCTTCTGCCCCACAGGTAAATAGGTGTTGTAACTTAAATATACATGTTTAATTACAATAACAATATAACTAAAATCAATAAGCTAAATAATTCTAATGTTTTAGTTTGTAAAGTATATTGCCTATTTAAAAGGGGGTATTTTAAACTTAAATAAATAGCCATGGAAAAGTATTGTTAATTACTACCTTAAAAAAATGCTTATTTATTGTGTTTCAAAAGCTTCAGAACGAGGATTTAAACATCAAAATTCTGCCGGCTTCCCTCCATATTAACTTGGCCAAACTAGAACAAAATGCTTTAAGATCATTTGGTAAGTGTAGTGGAGAAGTTAAATTGTAAATAATATACACAAAAGCTTTAAACAATGTTAAAATAAATGTTAAGGTAACAAACGTAATTTAGAGTCAAACTCATTAAAACTTAGTTTTTAATTAATTTTATTATTGTATGGTGCTAATGAGTTTTTAATTATAATTAAAATTGATTATTTGATTACTATAGCCTCAGTTGACTTAAAAATAATTAAATTAAAAGCAGAATAACAATTATGAGGTCACCTTGTTTGTTTGTTTGTAAGACAATACAGAGGAAAACATAACAATCGTGGTTCATCGGGACAATGAGTTGCCAAATAAATCTTTGTTTTCAAAACCGCTTGCCGTGAAATTTGAAAAAGAAAAGAAAATTTCGGGTTGGTTTTATTTTCACGTAGTGTTTATGATCTAAAATTACAACTTTTAAAATTTTTTTAAAAATAACATAACTGACCTGTTTAGAAACCCCAAGTAAAAGTCCTGCAGCCCCAAACACAACTCCTGCCACTGCCCCTGGGCGTGCCCAGCGAAAGGAACCAATCACAGTTCAGCAAATGTTGGGACCAACTGATGCCTTGGTTCACCCAATGTTAGCCCAATCTCATCCCACGTTAGGTATAATTAATGAAGGGAGTTTTTTTATATATAGTTTTATCCTCGATGTGGAAGGTCATATGCACAACCTAAACATTGAGTAACAACTGTTACCCCGACCCAGTCTCGAGTTGCCTTTGACCGTTTGGGATATTATATATATGTTAATTGCCTGATAATTATGCTGCTGATTAAGTGCTGGCTTAGCAGGAGTTTATACCAATTATAGAGTCTTACACAAGGGCACTACAGCATAAGAGCAGTGGGAATTAAACCCAAGACCTTATGTAGTGTAGCAAGTGTTCTTTCCACTACACCACAACGCTGTTTCTTTTGTGTGTATTATAACAACGTTTATGTAGTTATGTATTTCATATATTTGTTTAACTTACAGGTACTTTAGTAGAAGGAGGTAAACAGCAAGGATGTAAAGTAGATGAAGAAATACCCAACCATGAGTGGAGAATTCACGATAAAGCTTTCCAAGTTGCTGGTGGTAAACCTTCGTTTACTGAGGTATTATGATGTCACAGTTATTGTGTTTGTTTGATCATATTTCAAATAAATATGTGAATTGTAATATGCTGATAGTTTTTAAAAGTGTTTTTGTTATATTTTTGTTGTAGAAAAAAACTTAAATTTTTAATAGAAATTACTTTTTTGTTTGATCATAATTTTTATAATTTAACTTTTTTTAGATGGATCCGATTCAGGATCAGTTAATCATGAACAGGGAAGCTGGCAGAGATGTGCGCGATGCCATCGAGTACTGGCACGAACAAGACTTCATGAAACCCAAACCTCGTGCCAAGACTATTAGACCACCACCTCGGGTAAAACCCGTTAAGTTTTATTTTCTTTGTGTAATTACTAAAGCCACCGTAAAGTCGAAAACTTTAAGTAAAAACTAAAAATCTTGCCAAGTCTGTAAAACCAAATAATAGATTAATA
The DNA here is from genome assembly GCF_963082875.1 of Corella eumyota. Classification (NCBI taxonomy): domain Eukaryota; kingdom Metazoa; phylum Chordata; class Ascidiacea; order Phlebobranchia; family Corellidae; genus Corella; species Corella eumyota. The sequence goes on from NC_137491.1 coordinate 20,529,735, forward strand.
ATAAGATAACGTATCTTGTCAAAAACATCTAAAAATGGGTTAAATAAACTTTAAACACCTTTGGTTGAAAATGTCTCAAATTTTAGTACAATTTTCTACCAATCATTTATCTGAATATTTGTGTTATTGTAACAGTTAAGGGACCAGGTCAGTCTTGCTACATTGGTGGCTGTATCAAAAGCTTACAGAGATCGAGATAGAACTGATAACTTGGCTGTTAAAGTTGACAAGGTGATGAAAGTTCAACAGGAAAGAATGCAATCAAAACATATTGTTGCAGCTTTCAAGGTAAATTATGTATTTTAGCATTATTTTAATTAAAAAAAAAAACTGTTTTCAAAGCAAAGTTTTTTAAAAACTAGTAATTTACAAAAATTAACTGTAAAAGTCATCAAATAAACTAAAAAGGTAAGTACTAATAAAATCCTGAAATAAAATTTTTTGGTTTTTAGGAAGAGAAAAGAGTTGCTGCAATTAACCAGCGACAAGATGATAGAATAAGAGTTGCAGAGGCATTGCAGAATAATGATACAAGCAGAGCTACTTATATTGAATATGTAAGTATGGACTGCATTAATATAGTAGTTTTATTATTTGTTTTTAACATAATTTAAAAAGGCAAAAAACAAAAATTCAAGGATTTTTTCATGAGTCTAGATCACAAATTTTTTTTCTCCTAAATTCAAGGCCCAAGAGCGTCGAGAACGAACTCTTCAGCGCCATCGTGCTCGCCACACCGAGTTGATGTTTGCATCAGACTTCAGCAATCAACATACCTCAGTGTCGAACGCGTTGATACGACACGATCGACAAGCTGCAAAGGAGGACGAAAAAGTTGACAAAACTGAGATTGTCAATGGAGTCAAGGTTGGGAAGAAGTTATATAACATTAAAACAATTTGTGTATCTGTTAACTTTGGGTTCAATAGCAAATACTAGAAACGATTAAAACCATTTAAGACATACCATCATACAAATGTAGTCATACTACTTATGCAACTACAAGTTTATCAATATTTAAACAATTTTCTATAAAGCTTATCTGTGCATGCCTGATTAATAAACAAATGGTACAAATATGGTAACCTTTATATTCATGCTATTTTTGTTTTGTTTTTTTACAGCTTCAACTAGCAGAGCAATCAGAGTTAGTCCGAAGATACATGGAACACAAACAAGTGATGCGGCAGATGACTGGAGGTCAGGAGAAGTCGAGGTTAGATGCGAAAGTCCTCCAGGAAGCAAATGATCGAATCCTGGCAGCAAGACAAAGAGTGGCAGGGTTGAAAGCAAGAAAAGCTGCTGTACAGGTTTGTTCAAGATGTTTTTGTCAGATAATGTTGTAATTCTTTGCTATTTTTTTAAAGGAATCAAAATTTGATTTAAATATCATGAAACCTATATTTTTATGGCATTTTTTTTTTTTTGTTTATATCTTTATCCTCGATGTGGGAAAGTCGAATGCGCGACTTAAACATAGAGTAACATAAGTTACTCCGACCCAGTCTCGAGTTGCCTGTGGCAGTTTGGGATATTATAGAGACTATAATTGCCCGGTAATTATGCTGCTGATTAAGTGCTAGCTCAGCAGGAGTTTATACCGTTTATAGCGCCTTACTTAAGGGCGCTACAGCATGAGATCAGTGGGGATTGAACCCACGACCTCATGTGTGGTGTAGCAAGTGTTTTGTTACGATTTTTGTGTTTTGTTACGATTTTGTTACGATTTTATGTTTTTATAAAGATACTTTGCTTGCTTCATTTAAAGTGTTTAAAAAAAAGTTACATTTCTAAAGAGAAAAAAGTGTTGTTGTGTAAGGAATTAATAAATAAAATCACAGATAATAAATGAAAAAAGTTATTATCTATTTTTACCTTTTTCTAAGATTTTTTTTACTTTTTAGGCATACCAGCATAGTATACCGACTACAGCCGACCCAGGTTCATGGGTGATTGCCCAAGAACAACTTCCCCAAATTGCCCCCCTTCCTTCGGCAGCAGGTGAACCCCGGCTCCCTGAACTTAACCCCTCCTACCCCACTCTTCATATACATGATAATACGGCAAAAGGGGGTGATGGGTTAGGGGAATTACCTCCTGTTGGATCGTCGAAGGATTTAAAAGTTACAATTCAAACTTGAGATTTTTTTAGAAAAAATTAAATAAAAAATTGAAAAATTTTTGCCAAAAATCGTTTATCGTAATAATTCAAAGCATTTGACAACAAAATAAAATTGTACAACTCTACTCTAAATACAATCTTAAAGTTAAGCTTTTTACTTTAATTAAAAATAAAAAGGTTTTTTTCAAGCTTCGTTGTTTAAACAATTAACGCTAAGAAAAACTTTTTTTGCCAAAATTTGTACATAAACTGTTTTTTTTTTTTTAATAACAGTTTTAGTTATTCTTGTAAATTTTAGAAGAAAATAACAGTTTACTTGCCATATTTTTATTTATTGTTTGTTTTTATATTTATTTATTAATTTTTTTTGTTGTATGTGAATTTTGCCTTAAGTAAAATAAACCAAAATTCAAATAAGAGAGATTACAAGTATTTTTTTTTGTTACGAAATCATGTATTGAGAAGTATGCAACATTACAGGGATCCAATATTAAGAAATTCAATACAATTTAGCCTGTTATACCAAATAAAAAACACAAAAAAATGTCTTAAACATAAAATTGACAAACTAGTTTTACCAAAAAAAATCGTATTTTTTAACATTTTGTTTCTCTAGTTTTATAACTATTACCCATACGTTTAGTGCAGTTATAATGAAATAAGAACAACATAATAACGAAACACTCAGGGATTGTTGTAAAACAAAAACCCTTACTAATGAACAACTAAATATTAAGAAATGTAGCACCAAATTATCCAATGTTTTTAAAAAGCCCTTTTTTGCTACTTTGCATAAAAATATTGTTTTCATGATTTGGATACAATAATGTAATGATAAATTTTTAAACCAAAAGATTGGTTAAAAACAGTTTAATACTAACTTACCCACCAAATCAATGATAGAATTTATACAAGAGCTTCAGATCAATTTATATTTTTGAACTGGAATTGGTTAAGTTGTGCAAAAGTGAGATTTTAGAATATTGTCATGATCAAACAACCCTTTTCTTTTTTTTCTCACAATGATAAAAAAATTAACAGCAAGAGTTGTATTTCAAGACATGTAAAGTTGTACACGTTGTTTTGGGAGATAAATATTTGGTTAATTTATGATATTTTGCTTCAAGAATTGAGGTAGATTTGGGATCAGCTTTTAAACAAACTTTTTGTTATTATTTAAGCCAAATTCAAGTCAAGTCATTTCACTTAAAAATTCCTTGTGATTCCTTGAAGAGTTCATAGTTGTATAATTGTTGTCACAAAAAGATGATTGAATTAACTGAATTAAACTTTATCCATTTCTCAATAAGAGATTTCTGTTCAAAATAAATTCTTGAAATCATCGGTGACGACAACCAAATTTAAGTTACCTGAGTTAATCAGATAATGATCATAACATCTTGGCAAAGAATGTTTAACGAAAATGCAGTTTGTTTATATGAACAGAAGCCATAAGTAAGACAATCTATTAAAGTTAATTTTTTTAAAATGAGTTAAAATTCCGGCTTTAAAGAAAAGAAGATTTTCATGTTGATAGAAAAGGAATTAGATTCATCTTGTAATCAAACTCATTCAATTTCTTACAAAAACTCAAGCAGAAAATTGAAGAAAAACTTAAAGTTTACTAAACTAAGAAAATAGTAAGTTCTTTTAAACCCCCACCTCAAAATTGACTTTTCTCTTGACAGAGAACATTCAATATTAGACTAAAAGTTTTAAATTTCCTCAAATTCTAAATAACCCCACCCCAAGTTATTCGAACGACTTTTCTTCCACCTCCCCTTTCCCCCCTCCATGCACCCAAAGATGACCATGCAGGGACTCTTTCTGCATGAACTTCCTGCCACAAATACCACAAGGATACCCCCCTTCTCCTGTTGTTTTGTGGAGGTCCATGTGACCTTTCAAGTTTCGATTTCTGATGAAACCACGACCACATATCGAGCACCAGTAACTAATAAAACAAATAACATTTAGTATTTACATATTTCATGACTGATAAGGGCCAAATAAATAACAATTTTATGTTACTTACTTGTACTCAGATTGATTCGAAGTTGATACTCTAAAATATAACACAAAAAATCAATTAATATTTTTTTTAATTTTCCAAAATTTTTTTAAATAAAATCCTTTTAAAAAAGTGTCGACCAAAATAAAAAAGTTTTTACTTCTTTTTTGTCTTCACAACGGGGGAATATTCCACATCTTCCTCATCCGGATTATTTCCATTTATCTTCCCCGCTCCCAAGTTTATATCCTTTCCTGAAATCCCGTGGAGTGCAAGAGCATGTCTTCTTAGATTGTAGAGGTTGCGGAAAGGTTTGTTGCACTCCGGACATTGAAATCCTCCAGGTTTGTAACGAAGTTCCTTTACACGTTTTTTTATCGTTGTATTTGTTGTGGGTGATTTTCTCGAATTGTTTTTCGGTTGTTTATTGTGATCTGTTACATGCTAAAATGGAATAAAAATTTGCTGTTTAAACAAATGTACAGCGATAAATTCATCCAAGAAATTAAAACGCGAAGCATAAAATACAGGGTTACTGTAATAAACACAGGATCGAACAGGACTAATGAATCAAATGGATCACATAGATCGAAAGGATTAAATGGATTAAACCCTTGCCCATTTTGAATCTATTTAATTTATTTAATCCTGTATATTTTAAAGGTACCAAAAAATGTAAACTTTAGATAAAAAAATTGTTTAAAAAAATAAATAAAACAGATTCACCAAACAAGTTTTATTTAAAATTAAAAAGTTGACAAGTCCATTTTAAAATGACAACATTTAAACTAACTCACTGATCTATGGACAAGGATATGACATTTTAAATTCCATCTTCTTTCGAATCCTCTGTCGCAAAGTGGGCACAAATACTTTCCATTAGTTCTGTTGATCTCCTCTACATTAATACCAAGTATTTTGGCGTTGCCTGATCAAGATAATAATGTTAATAAAATTAACAAAGATTGGTAAACTTATTTTTACTGTTTTTTGCAACTTATAAATGTACAATTATATTTAAGCTATCCATACATTTAAATGCTTTTATATTTTATATAAATAGTAGACTTAGAACTAGTAAAAAATTGACCAGCACCCAAATAACTATAACAAAATATAAAAATGAATCCACTAAATCTAATATCAACTCTTAACAATTTAAATTCTATGTTAAAAAGTTAAATATTATACCTGCTAGTTTTTTCATGCGCTTTAGGGATTTCATTTTCTTTTTCTTTAATTTATTTGACCAAAGCTTGTTCTGTGAAAAACAAAAACTTAAATTAAACAAACAGCAAAATGAACAAACTTATATAGCTGTACAATCTATATGTAATGAAGCTTAGTGGACAACATATAAATATATTTATGTATGTCCAAATTGTAGGCCTACAAAATAAATAAAACTGCCATTTGTGGTGCCTTGGTGAACTAACGCAGACAAATATTAGTTGTGAGTTGTGATCATACTATGCCATTTAATGTTGATTGAAAGGTGGACTATGTTATATATACTATATGAATAAGGAAATGCATAGGTAATAAAATAAGCACTTAAAATAAAGTAAACACTTTACTTTTTGAAATGATTGCTCATGTTCATCATCCATATGTTGTTGTAAATGTTTTAGTAACTAAAAACATCAAAATAATAAATGAAAATTTCAGTCAGTTGGTGTAGAATTATTAAAAAACAATAGTTAAAATCAGCAGCATTTACTGTGACAAAAGATAATTATAAACTTTAAAAATGCAATTTTTTTTAAAAATTACAGTTTAAAGCTTAATGCTGTTGTGTAGTGGTTAAAACACTTGGCTTCAACATAAGTCCTGTGTTCGATCCCAACTGCTACCATGGGGCGCTAAAAACAAGAATTCCTGACAAACCAAAAACTGCCAACATTTTCACTAATATCCTAAACCGCCACAGGCAACTCGAGACTCGATTAGGGTAACTGATGTTACTCTATGTTTAGGTTGTGAAGTTGACATTCCCACATTAAGGATAAAGACAGTTATTAACATAGAATTAAGATAGAGTATAAAAGTATGAAAAGAAATAAAGGAAATTAGCAATCTTACCTTGAAACTCTCCCCACATATTCTACAAACACACTCAGCATCATGAACTTCTTGATGGTTCAACAAATTTGATTTGAAATTAAATCCCATTCCACAAATTTCACAACTAAAAAAATAATAATGATATACATAAGTGAGTATGTGTCATAAAGGGTATTTAGTTTAGGGCAAAACTTTAAAAAGAAACAAAACTTGTTAAAATAAAAAAGAAAGTAAATTCAGTATGTATGAAAAAACATAATTTTTTAATAAAATAAGATATATATTCATAGTAAATATTAAGTATAGTCAAGTAACTGACTATGTAAAAATAACAAGTTATTTTTTAAATCAAAATTCATAACAAAGTAAAAAAGAAAATTTTTTTGTGTTTACAAAAAATTTTAAAACTAAATTGTAAAAATTACAAAATCAAACCTGAATGGTTTTTTAGTATGCATTGTTTCCATATGTTCCCTTAAATCACTCATTTTATTGAACTCAATATCACAAACCTCACATTTAGAAATTTCCATCAAGTTATCTGTTGGAAACACTGACTAAATTTATTTATTTTTGGAAACACTGATTTAAAAAAAAAATTGTTGAAAACAGTGATTTTCTACAGCACTAATTTTTAAACCAACTTTGTTAAATTAAATGCTTTTTACATAAAAAAATATGTCAAGTTTAAAAACAAAAGCTAACCTGTGTCGTTGTTATTTAATTCCAACCCTTCAAAGTCTAAAAATTATTAAAAATATAAACAATTTTATTTTCTTATTAGGCTATAGTTAAACTAGCTTTATAAAATTTTATTTTTAAATACATCTTAAAATACAGGCATCAAAGTTTAAAATACCCTTTTAAATTTGATATTAGTTAAAATAATTGACAGTAAAAAGTAGTTACCATTGTTTTCATTATTTAAAGTATTTGCTTCCTCATTATCTTCTTCTTCAGGTTGTTTTTCATATTCTCTATCCATACTTAACCTAAATAAGATATAACATTGTTTAAATACAAGTTAAACAACTATAATAAACTAAATGCAGATATAAATTTAAAACTAGCTCTTTTAAATAAGCTTTGAATTAAATGCAAGCAACATGATTAAAATAGTTTGAAATTAAACTTAGCTTTTAATTAAATACCAAACAATAAATATAGCTTAAACATGGTTATATTAAATTGATATAATTTGAAACATTTTAATAGAAACACCTTTTTTGAAAATATTCCAATTGTTTAAGATTGCTCATAATATCATTCTCAGGTTGGCTATAAATAAGAAAAAAAAAAGAATTTATTAAAAACTTTTAAATAAATTAAATCCAATAAACGAAATATTAAAAAAAAAACTGCTTTTGACAATAAATGTTACAATTATATAAACTAGAAAATAAACTTACATTAACGCTAAAGAATTTTCTTCTAAAAATAAATAAAAAAACAAATTAGCACTGTTTTATATTTAATAATAATATGATATTTTAGTTTTAAACCATTAATTTTTACAATGTAAAAACGACAATTGGAAGTAATATTAAACCATTTGTAAAAAATGTAAAGTTTATCTACCTACTAATTCTTCTTTAACTTCATTTTGTTTATTTTCTGCTATCTAGAAAATTAATAAATTTGTTAAAAAATGGCATTTATAAAATCGAGAAAAAATATAAAAAGTCCTCTACATTTTTACTTTAAACTATCACTAATTAAAAATAAGTATTTGAAATAAGATTATAATAGGGTACAAAATATGTCTCTACAAAAATATATAATAACTCATAAAAAACAATTTTAATGTCAATAAAGTTTATAGCATATATGTGATTAACAATATCGAACTTATAAAAATAATAATAATAAATAAAGTAAAGACAAATATTTTACCTCAGTAGTCGAGTTACTTTGCTGTAGTAGAACATTCATTAAATCTGATCTTTCTCTCGTACAATATTCCATCACCTTTAACATAGAATAAAATTTTATAAACTATTATATTTAAAATGTTAAATTAAACACTAGCATTAAAAGGGCTCAAAATTTAAATAAGTATATTATATTATTAAAGTACTATCAAAAAATTGTTCACCAGAAAAGCAGTTAAGTAAACAAATTGTTCACACATTTATATATTAAAAAAACAACCATTTTTTAAAAAATTAATAACAATGTGCAAACAGAACATATACACAAACCTAAAATTATCAATTGATTGCTACTATAATACATATAAATAATATACTTACAGATTCAGCATTTAATGCATCAGCTGCACTCACAATTTGTTGGAATTTATTTTGTCCTAATCTTGATATTTCATTTAATTTTCCTGAGTACAAAATTTCCAACAAGCATTCAAACCCATAATATGTTACTCCAACTAACTGTATTGTATCCAAACCCTGAAAATAAAAACATGTTTTAAATTTAACATAGGGTTTTAAATTAAAAAAACACCAGTTTATAAAAAAACATCAAGTTTTGATTTAGTAAAAACCCATGTTTTGTGAATAAAAGTGACAAAAAAACTCCATGCAATTTAAAAGGTAAAGGGCTTTAAACACTGTTTAAAAAAACAACTAACAAACATTATTACAAAATAATCATTAATTATTTAATTTAATTGCAGTAACCACATACACAGGATTGCATAGATCAAATAGATGGTAAATTTTAATGTGCATTTAATTTCCAACTTCAACATAGCTTTAAATTTAAAATGCAATATTTAAAGAGCTATTAGCGCCATCTGTTAGTTTAAAGAGGTAGTGCTAAAATAAATAAAAAAGAGGGGAATTCGAAAAGAAGATTAGTAAAAGATATATATAAAAATTTTACCATTTATAAACAATCGTTGCTAATAGGGCTCGATATTAAATTAACCGATAATCACAACACAATAATAAGAAATAACTTACATTAATTTGTGAATCCAACTGAGCTGATGCTGCAGCCAGAATGCATCGGTGAACAAAATATTTTTTATCTCCGACCAGAACCTTTAAATCACAATATTTTCCAAGTTTCTGTTGCTGATATAAAGTGTGGACAACATAAGCAGAGTGAATAAAATCAATCTAAATAAAAATATTGTTATTATGAATCTATTTAATACAAAAGCTTTTACATTTAGTTTTTGTGGACAATACTAAAAAACGGGATGCGGGACAGTGCGGGACCGTATGTATTAGTTAACCAAAATTAGCAGAATGCATTTTTGTACCTTGCTGCGGAATAAATGCTATATTTATTTAAAGGGCTGCAGGATAATGCGGGATTGTCTTTAAATGCCAGGGAATGATGCGCTTGACTTTAAAGCGCAAGGGAAAATTAGGGATTCCGTCCTTTTACGCTTTCAGCGATTTTTTGTTAACGTTTACATACGGCCTTGGTATTTCACGCACCCCGTATTTTAGAAGTGACCAGTCAGCCAGTTTTTGTTTTACTTTTAGTTTTTTGTTTTGGTTTTTCGCACATTGATAAAAGTAAATAATAAATACGATATACAATTAATATTACAACAATGCGACGGGAAAAAATGACAAATCAGTTTAATGATTTAAAACATGCCAAAAGTAATCATGTTTACATAAAGATTTTAAGTATGTTATGGCATGGTCACCAAACCTTTACCTTTCTTTGCAAGAAAATGTCGTCGACAACAGTCTTCATAATTTCTCACTTGTTTTATATTCAAAACAATTAAAATATTAATTGCAATTTCTCTTATGTGAATTCTTTATTGTGGCAAAAAAGCTTATGACTAAAAAAACTATTTTTCCGGTAAGTTAAAGCTTTTAGGAAGCCATGGGGTTTGAAAAAAGCACAGTTTGGACATTAGGCAGAATATAGACAAGTCGTAACGTAAAATAAAAACGTATATAAGGGCATACAATTTTATATTTTTGATTATCCTCAAAAAAAGAATAAACTAAAGCCAAAATTAAATTTCTTTTAAGAGATATATGCTTATTCATTGTTTTTAAATAAAAAAATCAATTTTAAAAAAAGAAATTTTACAGTCTACACATGAAGTAATTTTTTACAAATTTAAAATTTTCGTAGAAAAGCTTTTTGAAAATTAAGTTGTCGTTGACCAGTCATTGTAACGATAGTGATTGATTACTTTTAAACTTCAAACAAGTACAACTTTAAAGAAAAATCTAGGTAATAATAAAATAGTGATCAGTAGGCTAGGGCCCAATTTTGCCAACAACATTTAGCCACGTTTAAGTGATTTATGTGAACTTGTTGCTCTTACTAGATGAAGGTCACCATTCTAGCTGCACAACAAAATTGCATTATTTTAAAGATTTAATCTTTATAACAAGATAATAAACAAAACACGAAAAGGTAGCTTTTAATGCCAAAAAAGTGTATTTTCTGATATTAATTTGATGGCATGCCAAATCATGGGGCAATATGATTATCTATAACAGCTTTGTTTATAAATTTTAATGTTCTTGATATTTTGGTCACAATTAACCTAAGGGCAACATAAATATTAAAAAACACATCTTGCATACTTTTAAAAGACCATCAGTAACTTTAATTTACCCCGAACCCATATTGAGTTGACCTAACCATTTTCAGAAGTTAAAATTCCAAATTAAAAGTCTCAATTCGTGTGTCATGTGTCAATCTGATAATTATAATAGAAGGATGCTATAACATGTCACAGTATTTCTTGTTTTTTCAAGCTCGTTAATCGGGTTATATAAATCAGATTAAGTATTTGTCATAATAACACGACTCATCTAAAGGTATGCCTCAAAAATATAATTTGAAATCTTAGTTTGTATTTTAAAATAATAAAAACAAGTAAAAATTAGAAATCTTCTCCTTAATATTAAGGTTGTTTGTGTCTCATATTAAGTTAATCTAAATTATGTTTTAAAATCAAAATCATCAAAAAAACAGAATTTTGAATTATTCAGCTTTATTGCCCTTTAACACAAAATTGTTGCAATAACATTTTTAAAAATTCTAAATTGGTCGTGACTGAATAATTAACCCATAACAACAACCCCTAAAAACATTGTTGAGTAAGAAGAGCAAATCGTGACCTCATAGTTTATGCAGGTGCGTCACAAAGGGTTGGATTATTTCATCCAAAAAAGTTATAATTCGTTAAAAACAATATTTATTCTCTGCGGTTTTATTTGCACGAACGCAACACGTGATAAAGTGAATTTAAAATACGTTAAGCTCATATCTGTCTTAATATCTAACTTAATTTTCTTTAACTTAAACTGGTTATGCCTTTGGGGCAAGCATCAACACATATTTTTGATGATTAACTTAGTTTAACCAAGAACTTTACTTGCTATAAAAGACACGGGAAAGCAAATTTAGTCGGACTTGAAAATAAAATTTGCTTAAGGAATAAAAAAGATTTGATACAAGAAATAAAATTTAGCTACATATTTTATTTAAAAATGCCAGGGGAAAGTTGATATACTTTTTTTTGTTGTTTTAAATTTGCAAATGATTTTTTATTTTGTAGGTTAATTTATGTTTTAACAAAAATGATTAAAATAATTTTGTTTGCTTGTTTGTTGGCGGCAGCATCTGCACAATTACCTCCAGATGCAGGTTCGTTAAGTTTTTTTTTAAGATTATATATATGTTAATCAAATGGCTAATTGTATGTTACTAGTTTTCAATGATAATTAATTATTAGATAATTTAAAAATATTATAAAACTTATTTTAGATAATTTAAAAGTAATATTAAAAATATTTTTTAAACACACAAAGTAAAAAAATTCAAATATTTATAGTAACCCAATTAAAAGGTAATATTTGCAATTTTCATCGGTTAAAAATCGCCCAAAAAAATACCAAATTTGTAAATTAATGAAAACTCTTTTAAGTCGGACAGGCTTTGCAAACGCCTGAACAATTTAAGTCCGAGAACGGGTTTCTAAACGTTGTGTTAACCGTCGATGTTTGGGATGTTTATTTCGGTTCGTTAAATATAAGAAGACGACTTTTTAACGGTCAAATGCCTGGTCCAACTATGTATGTTAAACCAGGTGACGTCGTCACTGTACTATTGGTAAGCAAGTAACTATTTATCTTGAATGCTGACCATAAGCCAAAAGGTTTCTGGTTCGAGCCTTAATAATGTCACACTTCTTGTGCTTAAACCCTGCGTCAACAAATGGCTTAAAAACGTTACAACAGCACATCATTTCCTAATATAGATATATAACTCAACATCTTAAAATGATAAAAAAAATAATTGCATTTTAAAGCTGGGTTGATAAATTTTGTTGACATTTACATATAAACAAATAGAAATATGTTTTAGAACAATGTTTACAATTCTTATAACAATAATTTTACATAATTTTCGATTTTTAGAGAAATAATTTGGAGCCGGCTGAAGACGGAAGAAATACAACCAGCTTCCAAGTTCATGGACTACATATGGCCCCACTTCAGGTTAATATATATAACTAATCTAACTTTGGGAATTAAGATTAATACGTCATTAAATTGTGTGACGTATCTTTGGTGACGTCACCGAATACGTCAACCGCGCCACCTTTGTACCGACAATTTTACAAGACTTTAATTTTTTTTTAAAAACCAGGCAAATTTTTACTTTTTGTAATAACAACATTCAAACAATTAAATTCCTTTTCAGACCACGGAATTTGAACCGCCAGTTAACCAAGTTTTACCAGGCGAGAGTTTTCTTTACATGTTTACAATCCCCCCACTGCAACAACCTGGTTCCTTCTGGTACTACCCTGACGTTCCCGTTAAATCTGATTATCAGGTATGTGGTGTCATTATTAATCTAGTGATCTTGTTAAGTTAATATGCTTGTGGCATAGTTTAAGATATAAAAATGTAAATACCCGTGGTTACGGCAGAATACACGGTCACATTTACGTATTTAATGATCATTTTAAATTAAATTTGTACAATATAATGGCCTGGTTAAAACAATATAAGTATTAACATAATGTTTCTATAACACGATAAAGGCAAAACTTATAAGAAGTTAACCAATGCTTGCTTATAAAATCATTTTAAAACAGTACACACTAACTATCTTGCATAAGTTTTCTAAATAAATAACATTTTTGGTAGAATTTCCAAAAAAACAATATTTAAACAAAAATAACCGCATAGTTACAATTGTTTTAATGTGTACAGTTAGCTGGAGGAATGGCTGGTATGATCATTGTTGAACCTCTCACTGTTATGCAACAACTCAAGGAGTTCATGTGTCCTGATTATTGCGAGAATGATATTGAACTTATCCTACAACCTAGTATGCTCTATAGGAAATATCCTGAACGTTATGATGACTTGTATGTTGTTGGTTAACTGTTTGTAAATAATCTATGTTTTTAAACGTTTATTAAAGTTTTTTTATTTAGATAACATGAGTTATTTTCATTTTTGCATGAACTTTTTTCATTACTCATTGGTATTTCGCAAAACCTAAATTTTAACGTTGTTGGTGTAGAATTCATGCGCAAACCTGGGTAATATTGGTAGGCCTATGTTGCATCTTTGATGTAGCATTGCGTGATATTTTTTAAACTGATGATATTTTTGTACATTGCTTTTTTTAGTAAGGCAATTTGTCTTGCAGGTATTTCACATCGATTTAATTTAAAGTTATTTAAATTTTTTTCGGCAGGAACTGCATACGAGGACTGGGAAACGGAGACGAAACGTTAGCAAAGTTACACAATATTGAATACTTTACTGTAAACGGGCAAGTTTTACCAACGATTGACCTTGAATGGTGGATGGGAAAACGCATCAGGTAAACTAAAAGTGAAACTTTACACATTAAGGCCTGTTCACACGACAAGCTTGCGTTGCGTTGCGCTGCGTTGCGTTACGTAACTTTACGAGTTCTAGGGATTAACAAATACAAAATATCTAATAAAAGTATACCGCTTACGAAATCTTGCGTAAATTTTGCTTCGGCTACAAAACTTTACAAAATCTTACGTAACTTTCGCAAACTTTTGTACGTGCGAACGACTCTGTTCATTTTAAATGGTTGCGAAATCTTACACTACGTTACCTTGCGTTGCGTACGCCGTGTGAACGGGCCTTTACCCAAAGTAATAAGAAAATCATAACAAAACAACACCTAAAATAACTCTGTTATCCTATTTTTACTGTTTTTGTTAAACAGATAAAAATTTCTTAAGTCCTAAAACAGAAATAAATAGAGCAATTTTTGTGTAATTTTATTTAACCAACGTAAATACTTTGAAAGATTTGTAAACGCGGGTGCAAGTGACGTACTTGAGATTGACACGCCATGTTTGGAAAGTGGATATTGTTGTGACGTCAGCATTATAGCAGCTGATGGGGTGTTGTTTAACAAGCCACAACAACCAAGGAACGGCCAAACCTTACTTGCTCCCGGGCAAAGAGTAGATTGGCTGATGTCGTGTACAAAGCCCGGAGTTTACGAGGTAGGATCAACTCAAAATTTTTTGTAAACTAAGTTCATGATTTTTTTTCAATATTCAAAAAATTTCTGACTTTAAAGTTGTATATATATAAACAACGCATTATCTAGTGCGCTAGGGATTAGACTTATACTTAACGCATTCTCTATAACGGCCTCGGTAAATCTAAGTTAATATAACAAAAAAAAGAACAAGTTTTAAAATTTTGCAAATGATCAAATTTAAATTTTTCAAATGTTCATCCAAAATAAAACAGAGTGTATTAAACAATATAATGTATCCAATCAAAGAAATAGTTTAAAAGAAGATTATTTTTATTTAAGTAAATAATTAACCTCTCAGATCAGGAACTTTAGAAACCTTTACATTTTTTCCATTCGTTTTTTTGATATTTTAAGCTAAATTCTGCACCATTGGGTGAGAATAACGTCAGTCGATCCGGTGAGTTCTGCTTTAGAGGAAAACTTGCAACAATAATCGTAGGCGAAAAACCTGCAGGACAGCAACCAAGTCGACTCCCAATAACGTTCGATAAACGGGAGGAATTTATCGGAGATCTTGTTTACATTGATGAGGGTGAAATAACGGGAAAGTTTGTACTCGATGCCAACCCGAATTTGTTTAGCAACGCTCCACGTCGAGATGAGAATAGTCCAGCAATTATTGACCTCAGGTAAAAAATTTTATATTAAGAGCAAATTATGTGATATTAAATTAAGCAAATTATGTGTGTGATATATTAAGAGCAAATTATGTGCACAAAAATCAATCATTAAAAATTTATATAATTCGCAATTGCATTAGTTAATAAATAATACTATATCACCTTTAAGATAATCAAGTTTTTTTAATCAAGTTTTGCTACTTTTGCCATTTGAACATTTTTTTAACTACGATAACAACGTGATTAAATAAAGTAAACCACTTATTTAACATTAACAGACGAAGTATAATATTCAACGGGATCGAAGAATGGACAATTTTAAACAGTGACCCAGAAGAGTTTAATACTCTGTACATGCCAATCAACCACGTCCAGGTATAAAATTGTTATATTATACAGGCGACAACGTAAATACAGCAAACAACTATTTATTGCCATAACAGTTTAAGCATTGTTCTTACAATAATATTGTCACTTCAGTGTTCCACACTTTATTACAATTGTTTCAACACATCTTTATATAGATGATAGTAAACATAATTGCTGATATAAAGCCATTGTTAAACGACATTGTTATAGGCCCTATTCTTTTTAAAGCATACAACATTTTTGTTTTAACATCATGTTATTGTTTGTAGATCATAAGTTACAACAAGTACAATGGACCGATCAACATGCTTATCGATGGCAAATCTACTTTAATATCACAAGATTTGACCCAGAAATGCCAGGTTCAATATCCGGGTTATGACAGTAAGATTGTTAAAGTTATACAACAACGTCTATAACATAAGCAAGTAATCTAACCAATAAAAAATACTACATTTACAATTGTGTTTTTAAGATAATAACTCTTGTTAGTTGACACAAAACTCACTTTTATAAAAAAGAAATATATGCAAACAACAAAGCATATGCTTACCCAATAAAAGAGCAAGCTTACCCAATAAAAGAGATATTACAGCAAGCATACCCAATAAAAGAGATATTACAACAAGCTTACCCAATAAAAGAGATATTACAACAAGCATACCCAATAAAAGAGATATTACAACAAGCTTACCCAATAAAAGAGATATTACAACAAGCTTACCCAATAAAAGAGATATTACAACAAGCATAACCAATAAAAGAGATATTACAACAAGCTTACCCAATAAAAGAGATATTACAACAAGCTTACCCAATAAAAGAGATATTACAACAAGCATACCCAATAAAAGAGATATTACATTTACATCGTCATAACACCACGCTACCTAATAACGATAATTGGCACATTTTTTTGTTCTTCTAGATAGTATAAAGATCAGCAGTTTAAACAAGAAAAATCTTTCAATAACTTTGTTGTTTAGGTTCAAGTTGGGATTTAGAGACCCACGAATTCCCAGCGGATTTCCCCGTCACATTGGGCCACGAAAAACGTTACAAGGATAACATGGGGGCGATTGCAATGGCTGACATAGGAGAGTGGAGGGATGTGATTACAATTCCACCCCTTGCAAATATAACAGTAAGTAGTATGGTAATAAAATCCTTTTGTTATTGTATTTGGTTACAAGACCCTCGTAAACAAGATGTTGATGTTTGTTATGCTTTAAACTACAAGATGTTACAATGCCTTTGCTTTATGCACCGTTTTGTCATACATTACGTTGTTACTGCTTGAAAGCAAACATAAACCAATGTTGCCTTACATATACAAAATGAAATATTGCTGTAGAATATTTTGTAATAATTTAACTACATAAACAATAAGTCAAAAGTAAAACCCATTGGAAGTAAAAACTGTTATGTTTCGTGTTTTTTTTAATTTTACACTAAGGAAAAACAAGATGTCAGTAGCAGAACTCAAACTTAGGCCTGTAGATTTAAAAATACTGCAAGTGTGGTTTTGTTTTACCTCCCTAGTCAATGCATACAAATACTTCTCGGTATAAATTAATTACAAATGTTTAGATCCGGTTTGTGGCTGATTCAATCAAGGTCAAATTTGAGATGCATTCAACTCAGAACAAAAACAAAACAGCGGCGGTGTCTTACTTAGGCCACATTAAAGACAGAGGTAACATGATAAGTTTGGTAACTTAGTCTGTACTTAAATAAATTTAGTTTTCGCACATTAAACTTTTTCTCTATCAACGAATAATTTATTTTATCTAAGAATGTAGGATTAAATGATTTAAAACTAAATTTTACTATATTTTAACAGTGCATTTTTCTGTTTTAGAAACATTATTTTGCAATAAATTTTTATTTTAAAAGTTTTTGTTTTTTATCTAAAATTATTTCTTAGGTTTCGTTTTTCCCCCTGTGACTGACCCATACCAGTTTGTTGTCACAAACATGGGGACCTGTATGTTGGGTGACTTTTACCCACAAGAACCTGAACCCAAGGAGGAAATGACTCCGATGCTGACCAGATTGGCAAAAGTTTTTAAGAAAATGCCGTGGTACCGAAACTACGTTGAGCAGTTCTTGGATTCCTACTTCGGGAAGAGTAAAGTTTAGGTGGAGGTTGATTAAAACGATGTGGAAATACTTAACATGTAAAAATTAAAAAAAAAGAATAAATGTTATGTGACAAAAATAATTACAAATTAATAAAGTTCAAATAATAATTTTAAAAAAATTTGATTTTAAATGTTGAATAAAAATATTTCACCCAAAAAGTGTAAATAAAAACAAAAGATGTAAAACCAGTGAAAATGTGTTAAAGCATTTTTTTAAATTGAATCATAGAACTAAATTAATAAATCCAAAGTTGTGAACTTAACTAAAATGTTTAAATACTTCAATCAAGTTTTTATTTTTTTTAACTTAAGCATTATTTAAAAATGTTTATTGAACATTTATAGAACTTTATTTTTAATTTGCATAATAATCTAAAAAAAGAAAACGATTAGTTACCACATTACTAAAAATGCAAAATATTGAATTAAAAAGCATAATCAAATTAATTACATATTAAAAAAAACTATTCTTAAAATAAAAACAAACTAACTAAGTAACTTCAACTATATTCATGAAAGCCTTAATTGCATTTACAATAGAAGTATAGTGGTAATTACAATATAGGCTAATGTTAAGTAAACATGCTATAAATAACAATAATACAATATAAACTAAAAATAAAGGTTTGTTTATTGTAAAAATCTAAAAAAAATTGCTAATTCCTTTTAGAGTGTTTTTGTAATTTAAATAAGCCACATCAATATAATTAAACAACCACCATTTTTGCATCACTTATATTCCTTTCTATTCCAGCACCCAATGTCCATTCATTTTTCCCAGGATTGAATTCTTCAATATAATTAACTAAGCGGACAGGGTTTAATGAATTATTGCAAACATCATATTTTTTTAAAATAAATCATAGAAAGTAACACAAATTAAACCTATGAAATTTACCAAAATAACATAAATTCAATGCAAATAAAACTTCAAAAGACTAAATTAAAAAAATTACAAAGTAGTTATAAACATTGGTAATAATTTTGATCTAAAATTATAAAATTATATAAAATCAAAAAACATCTATAAAATTATATACAAGTATCATGTTATATATTTTTAAGGTTATATTAGTTAAATAATCAATAAAAATAATTTAATATAATTTTAAATGCGTACTTGAAAAAAGTATTAAAATATTAAATTAACCATTATGACATCACAAATATTAATATTGGCATTAAACAACAACCATTGTTGCCCTATATATTCCCCTTTTTGTTTCAGCAATGATTGTCCATTTGTTGTTCATAGGATCAAATACTTCAATGGAATTAACTGAATTACCCCTAAATAATAAAACAATAAACCAGAGTTTAATAAATTATTACAAACTAAATATTTAGTTTAACTTACCCTTTACCCCAGCCCCCAACAACATAAATCTTGCCATCTACAACTGAGGCACAGTGACCCCATCGAGCCTTGTTCAGTGGTGTAACTTCTGACCATGTTTTAGTAGAAGTGTTGTATTTGATCACTAATGAAACAGCACCAATGCCTTCTTGACATCCACCTAGAAAAAATATGTTTAAAGTTTTTCAAATATTATTTTTATTTCTATTAAGTTTAATAATTGTTTCTGTTAAAAAATAAATTTTAAGTTAAAGACAATTACAAAAAAAATTTACTTTAAAAAAATTTGACTCACCAGTAACTAATATGTGATCATCTAAAACTACAGTTGCATGCAAAATTACATCATATTTCATTGGGGAAATAAGAGACCACTTTTGTTCATCAAAATCAAAATATTCTGATGAACTTAAACTTCTATTTTTATCGTTACATCCCCCGATTGCAAATAATTTACCTGAACATGAATATTTGGAGTCTTTACTGTTTTTATTGTTTAATTTGTTTACCGCACTGTTTTTTTAAATGTAAACCAAATTAATTAAAATTAAAAATCTAATTAAATCGTTTGACATCCTTTTATTGATCGTTAACATAAATTTTTGCAGTCGAAAAAACATTGAAATAATTTACATGAAATTTTCTACGTTTACCTTTTACAGCAAGCAATGCATGTTCTCTACGTGGAACAATCATGTCAGGAATATTTCCTCTTTTATTTGTCCTCACATCCAAGAATTCCCCATTTGATAAAGTAATATCATTTTTATCCCAGCCTCCAGTTGTGTAAATACAATCTAGAACAATAATTTACAAGATTAAAAATACTCTACAAAACCCTTAAAAAACTAAAAAATGTTTTAATTAAAAAGACCATTAATTAGTTTTTAAGTATATTTATTTTTTACCTTAAAATATTATATTTATTCTAACTAAATTGTCTGAATAAAATCTATAGCACTTTAAAACTAAATAAATTTTTAAAGTACAAGTTTAATTTCTTTTTCTTAAAAATGCAAAAGTTTATAAACCAACCATTTATGACAGCTGATGATGCATACAACCGAGCTTGTTTCATTTGAGGTTCAACTTTCCATTGTGGATCTACTTCACCTAACTTTAAACTCTCAACAGAGGATTTATCCCAACCTCCCATGACGAAAACTTGTTTGTTGACAACAGCAGATGTAGCTCCACACCTTTCTTCATTTAATTCCTTCAAATATATACCCTGTTACATTCTTCAAATTTATAAATAAGTTATTTATAACAAAAACAAATAAATATATTTAAAACTAACTTACTGGCATTGGGTTCCATTTTTTTGTAATGGTGTCAAACAAAATAGCTTCCTTTTTAAAATTAGATCCTCCCATAATAAGTAACTTTGTTGAAGCTACAAAATCTATATAATCAACCGAATATAAACATAAAATTTATGCCTATAGGATATATAAGATATATATATAAATTAAATTATATTAAAATTGAAGCAACAATTTGTCTAGTTTAAAATTAATTAAAAATATTTTTACTCTTTATATCAACAAAAAACTGTTATACAAAATTTGACACTGTCCATAGAACAAAGACAATTTTTAATTTCATTATTGCGCATAAATAAAGCTAAGTTAAACTTATTTTAATAATTACCAACCTTTAGCATTTTCTTTTGGCGAAACTAAATTAACCAAAGCAGAGATAAGTATTTGATTACACTCCAAAGATTTCATTATCAAATCCTACAAACAAGTTTGTACAAAACGTTTTTTTTATTTTTTGTAAAATAACTTTATCCTCAATGTGAAAGGTCGACTCCACGACACACATAGAGTACTGTCAGTTGCAATAAAATATTTATAACTAAACTGACCTCTTTCATAACAACTTGTTGTAGAAATTCTCTGTCAAATTTAAGAAGATCAAGAGATTGAAACAATTGGTTAACATGTTTCTGTCGTTCATTGCTGTCATGTTTTATCCAATTCATCATCGCATTGTAAATGACCTTTTCAGATGAAACCTGAAGTTGGTAAGTATTTGAATATTTAATATATAAAAGTTAATTTGTTAAGGTTACAACAGAACTTATTCACTTAAAAAAAATTAAAAAATATCTCTCGCCTTTTTTTCTTTTAATTTTAGAATAGAAAGCAAATCTTCAAAACAAAGTTTGATAAATTCTTGCTTTGATGCAACCTTTTCAAAATTCTCAGCAATCATTTTCTGGGCTCCTTGCTTTAAGTTTTCAAGGTTGTATCTTTGAGAATAAGCCAGCATGGTTAAACAATTCTCAACATCAACAATAGTTTGCAGAAATCTTCCACAAAACTTTCGAAGTTCTAAATATATAATACGTTGTAATTTCAAGGTTAAAACTATAATATTATCAATCTTACTGTTAATTTGTAGATAATCTGCTGCTTCCATAATCTCGAAGACATTTTCTTCAGTTATCAGGATTTTTGCAGTGTAGGCATAATCTAAAATAAGTTCCATAATTTCCGAGCTTATTCCTTGGATCTTTACAATGGGATTGTATTTCTCTCTCATCTGTAAAAACATGATTTCTTATAAAACTAATTTATTTTTGTGAAAATTACACTCTTTAAATATTTAACTCTTTAAATATTTTATCAGTATGACCACTGTTAAATTCTTGACTTCGAACCATTTTTAACAAATTAACAATAAAATAAAAAACTAAAATAAATAAATTTACAGTAATTGTATGTTTTAAATTTACAGTAATTGTATATTAACAATACACTAAATCATTAAAAATAAGTTGTTATTTTTGAGTCAAAAAAATTAAAATATAAGTAACAATGTAATTAAAACAACCCTAATAATATCACTGCTCTCATGTTGCAGCGCCCTTGAGTAAGACGCTAGAAACAGTATAAACTTCTGCTAAGCCAGCACTTAATCAGCAGCATAATTACCAGGCAATTATAATCTATAAAATTCCAAACTGCTAAAATCAACTCGAGACTGGGTTAGGGTAATATTTGTTACTTAATGTTTAGGTCGCGCATACAACTTTCCCACATCGAGGATAAAGATATATACAAAAATATATATATTTAAACTAAACAGTAAGTTTTAAAATATTACAAAAAATAGCCTGAAACTTAATAAAAAAACAAAGTGCCAGAATCTCATATTTACAAACTTTAAATACAAACTAACTTTTTATTGGAAAACAGTTCTTTTTAGTTTAACTTATAATCCAAATAACAAACAAAACAATTACAACTCAACTTTAACTACACACTTTCTCAAAAATATATATAAAAAACATATAAATAAACAAACATATTAGCAGTTAGCCCGTTTAAAAACTCTTTATATGAAAATTGCATAGTTTGTTACAAACTTATAAATATATAAATAATAATAAGTAAAAAGTTTAAATTAAGAATTTCGATTGCCAAAAAAATTATTTTGCTGACCTGCAAAATTCGGGAAATTATGAGTCGGGGAATCACCGATGAAAAAAGAATTTTTAAAAAATATATAGACATCATATATTTTAAATTAATTTTTTTGTTTATTTTTCTTTTTTATTCTTTGCTTACCTCTATAATTTAAATAATTTTAATAAATAAAAAAATTTTATTACATTTATTAATTTAACAACATAATTAAAATATAAATTTTTATTTTTTCTGTAAATTTTTTGAAGAGAAGTGTTTAAAAATTTAAGATTTTTTTTAAATCAACGTTTTTACTAATATCACACCAAAATACAACAACATGTCAATAGTGAGAATTAAACTTTAGGTATTTGGTTTCAAAAATATGTTTACTGTTTCACTGCCGTCAATCAAATGTCCCAAAAATATTTTTCAGAATATTTTTTTAAATGTTTAGAGTTTGATTCCATTAAGGTCCAATTTAAGATGCATTTAACTTAAAACAAAAACATAAGTGTGGTTGTTTCTTACTTAGGCAACGTCAAAGACTAATATAACACAAGTTTGCTGACTTAATTTGTTCTTGTATTTTAATTTTGTTTTCGTACATTAGATTTATCTTTCATTAAGTAATAATATACTTTAAATGATGTGTAAATACTTTTAAACATTTTTTTTTGAAAAGTTAATTTTTTAGATTTTATAATACTTTTTTTTAGTTTATAAAATTAAAATATAAGACTTTACTATAGCCTACATGTTTAGCCTACAAACTCATGTTTTAGGTTTTGGTTTTATTCTTTAAAATTATTTCTTAGGTTTCGTATTTCCCCCTGTGACTGACCCATACCAGTTTGTTGTCACTAACATGGGGACCTGTATGTTGGGTGACTTTTACCCACAAGAACCTGAACCCAAGGAGGAAATGACCCCAATGCTGACCAGATTAGCAAAAGTTTTTAAGAAAATGCCGTGGTACCGAAACTACGTTGAGCAGTTCTTGGATTCCTACTTCGGGAGGAGTAAAGTTTAGGTGGAGGTTGATTAAAATGATGTGGAAATACTTAACAGGTAAAAATTAAAAAAGCATAAATGTTATGTGACAAAAAATAATGACAAATTAATAAAGTTCAAATAATAATTTTAAAAAAAATGATTTTAAATGTTGAATAAAAATATTTCACCAAAAAAAGTGTAAATAAATAAATGATGTAAAACCAGTAGAAATGTGTTAAAGCATTTTTTTTTTTAAATTGAATCATAGAACTAATTTAATAAATCCGAAGTTGTGAACTTAACTAAAATGTTTAAATACTTTAACCAAGTTTTTATTTTTTTAACTTAGGCATTATTTAAAAATATTTATTGAACATTTATAAGACTTTATTTTTAGTTAATAATCTGAAAAAAAGAAAACGATTATGTTACCACATTACTAAAAATGCAATATATTGAAAAGCAAAATCAAATTAATTACATATTAAAAAAATTAATAAAACTAACTAAGTAACTGCGATTATATTCTTAAAATCCTTAATTGCAAATACAATAGTAGTGTAGTGGTAATTACAATATAGGCTAATGTTAATCTAATATGCTATAAATAACAATAATACAATATAAACTAAAAATTAAGTTTTGTTCATTGTGAAAATCTAAAAAAAATTGCGAATTCGTTTTAGAGTGTTTTTGTGATTTGAATAAACCACATCAATATAATCAAACAACTACCATTTTTGCATCACTTATATTCCTTTCTATTCCAGAACCCAATGTCCATTCATTTTTCCCAGGATTGAGTTTTTCAATATAATTAACTAAGCGGACAGGGTTTAATGAATTATTGCAAACATCATATTTTTTAAAAATAAAACTATGGAAAGAAACACAAATTAAACCTATGAAATTTACCAAAATAACATAAATTCAATGAAAAGTAGTTACAAACATTGGTAATAATTTTGAACCAAAATCACACGAATTTTATAAAATTATATAAAATCAAAAAACATCTATAAAATTATATACAGATATCATGTTATATATTTTTAAGGTTATATTAGTTAAATAATCAATAAAAGTAATTTAATATAATTTTATGAGTGCGTACTTGTTACGTGGTTAAAAAAGTATTAAAATAATAAATTAACCATTATGACATCACAAATATTCTGTTTGGTATTAAACAACAACCATTGTTGCCTGAAATATTTCTCTTTTTGTTTCAGCAATGATTGTCCACTTGTTGTTTGTGGGATCAAATACTTCAATGGAATTAACTGGACTCTTTAACCTAAATAATAAAACAATAAACCAGAGTTTAATAAATTTTAACAAAATAAATATTTAGTTTAACTTACTTATCCCACCCGCCCAGCACATAAATCTCGCCATCTACAACTGAGGCACAGTGACCATATCGAGCCTTGTTCAGTGGTGCAACTTCAAACCATGTATCAGTAATAATGTTGTATTTAATCACTGATGAAACTGGACCAATGACATCTTTCCATCCACCTAGAAAAAAATATGTTTAAAGTTTTTTAAATTTTAATTTGATTTGGATAAAAAAAATTCAACAAGTAATAATTTTATTTTTATTTCTACTAAATTTAATAATTGTCTGTGTTAAAAAATAAATTTTAAGTTAAAGACAATTACAAAAAAAATTTACTTTAAAAAAATTTGACTCACCAGTAACTAATATGTGGTCATTTAAAACTACAGCTGCATGCTTATTAATACCATATTTCATTGAAAAAATAAGAGACCACTTTTGTTTATCAAAATCAAAACATTCTGATAAATTCAATCTTTTATTTTTATCATTACATCCCCCAATTGCAAATAATTTACCTGAACATTAATATTTAGAGTCTTTACCGTTTTTATTGTATAATTTGTTTACCGCACCGTTTTTTTAAATCTAAACCAAATTAATTAAAATTAAATATTTAATTAAATCGTTTAACATCTTTTTATTGATCGTTAACATAAATTTTTGCAGTTGAAAGAACATTGAAATAATTTACATGAAATTTTGTATGTTTACCTTTTGCAGCAAGTAATTCATGTTCTCTACGTGGAACAATCATGTCAGGAATATTTCCTCTTTTATTTGTCTTCACATCCAAGAATTCCCCACTTGATAAAGTAAAATTATTCTTATCGATGCCTCCAGTTGTGTAAATACAATCTACAACAATAATTACTAAGATTTAAAATACTATACAAAACAAAACCTTACAAAACTAAAAGATGTTTTAATTTAAAAGACCATTAATTAGTTTTTAAGTATATTTATTTTTTTTTACCTTAAAATATAATATTTATTCTAGACTCAAAATATGTGAATAAAATCTATACCACTTTAAAACTAAATAAATTTCTAAAGTACAAAGTTAATTTATTTTTCTTGAAAGTGCAAAAGTTTATAAACTAACCATTTATGACAGCTGATGATGCAAACCACCGAGCTTGTTTCATTGGACTTTCAACTTTCCATTGTGGATCTACTTCATCTAACTTTAAACTCTCAACAGAATATTTCATCCACCCTCCCATTATGAAAACTTGTTTGTTGACAAGCAACAACTGTTAGCACAAGAAATTATAAAACATTTAGACTCTTCAATTAAAATACAATCCAATATATTTAAAACTAACATACTGGCATTGGAGTCCATTGTTGGGTAACAGTGTTAAACAAAATAGCCTCCTTTTTATAACTCTCCCCTCCCATAATAAGTAACTTTGCTGGATCTGCAATTTCAATGTTAAAATAATGTTATTTAAAAAAAATGAAAAAAAAATAAAACATTTAGGTAGAATAATTAAACGGTTTGGTTTACTTTTTAACTAAAACAAAATTTTTTTCTAGTTTATGGTACATATAATTAAAAATAAATCACAAATCTTATAAAGTTAGATTTAATATTTTTTATTCATCCACAAAAATATTTAACTAAAGTTTTATAAATAAATATTAGTTGACCTTTTTTTTCTGGTGGGGCAAAATTAACCAAAGCAAAAAGAAGTAAATGAGAACATTCCAAAGATTTCATTATCAAATCCTGCAAACAAGTTTGTACCAAGTGTTATTTTAATATTAACATTTCAAATCTTTTAATAAAATATTTTTAACTGAACTGACCTCTTTCATTACAACTTGTTGTAGAAATTCTCTGCTTAATTTAGGAAGATCAAGAGATTGAAACAATTGGTTAACATGTTTCTGTCGTTCATTGCTGTCATGTTTTATCCAATTCATCATCGCATTGTAAATCACCTTTTCAGATGAAACCTGAAGTTGTGCATATTATTAAGGATTTTAAATATAAAAATCAATTTGCTAGGTTTGTAACTCAACTTTGTTATCTAAAAAACTACTAAAAAATAATTTTCTTGCCTTTTTTTCTTTTAGTTTCAGAATAGAAATCAAATCCTCGAAACAAAGTTTGATAAATTCTTGCTTTGATGCAACCTTTTCAAAATTATCAGCAATCATTTTCTGGGCTCCTTGCTTTAAGTTTTCAAGGTTGCATCTTTGAGAATAAGCCAGCATGGTTAAACAATTCTCAACATCAACAATGGTTTGCAGAAATCCTCCACAAAACTTGCGAAGTTCTAAATATATAATACGTTGTAATTTTAAGGTAAAAACTATAATATTATCAATCTTACTGTTAATTTGTAGATAATCTGCTGCTTCCATAATCTCAAAGACATTGTCTTCAGTTATTAGGATTTTTGCAGTGTAGGCATAATCTAAAATAAGTTCCATAATTTCCGAGCTTATTCCTTGGATCTTTACAATGGGATTGTATTTCTCTCTCATCTGTAAAACCATAAATCAAGTTGACTAAACTCTTATATTTGCTTGAAAATTATTTATTATAAGGACACTATAATTTCTAATAAAACTATTTTGTAATAAAACACATTTAATTATCATGTTATATTAGTTAACTATCATTAGAAGTTTTTAGAATGTTTTATTTTACCTCAGTTGTAAACATTGTTCCAAAAAAAACACAGAAAAATCCAAGAATGTTTTTGTGAGCAGAATGCTCCTTCTTACCATCATTGATTATGACATCACAATAATCTTTGTCTTCATTTCTATCTCTGACATGAAAAACGGTAAATTATCTTTAAGCAACTTATTTTAAGGTATAAATATTTTATTACACATTATTGAATTTTACTTTAAATTAAAACTAGTTGTAGTTTACAAACCTGTTTAACTCTTCAAATATTTTATCAGTATGGCCACTGTTAAATTCTTGACTTCGAACCATTTTCAACAAATTTAAACAACATTAACAACAAACCTAAAATCTTAAAACAAAATTATGGTTAGTAAAACTACAGTGGTTAGAGATGCAAAAAAGAAATACATTAGATATTAAATTATGTTAATTAAAGAAAAAGATGACACATTTAATTTATAAAATAGTCCTAATTTAAAAACATAAATTCAATGCAAATAATATTTTAAAAGAATCAATTAGAAAAAAAAGAGATTATAACCATTGGTGGTCAATTTTAAACTAAAATTAAACAGTTATATAGAATTATACAAAATAAAAAAATTAATAAAATTATCTACAGATATCAGGTTAAATATTTTACAGGTTTTTAATAGTTTAAATAATCTATTAAAAAATTTTGAATAATTTTTAAATGCATAAATTTTAAATATTGTTTTAAAACAACCACAAAAATATTCTTAAAATGTACTTGTTATGTGGTTAAAAAAGTATTAAAATAATAAATTAACCATTATGACATCACAAATATAAATATTGGTATTAAACAACAACCATTGTTGCACCAAATATTTTCCTTTTTGTTTCCGCAATGATTGTCCACTTGTTGTTCGTGGGATCAAATACTTCAATGGAATTAACTGGATCACCCCTAAATAATAAAACAATAAACCAGAGTTTAATAAATTATTACAAACTAAATATTTAGTTTAACTTACCCATTCCAGCCCCCAACAACATAAATCTTGCCATCTACAACTGAGGCACAGTGATCATATCGAGCCTTGTTCATTGGAGCAACTTCTGACCATGTATCACTAATAATGTTGTATTTGATCACTGATGAAACTGAAAACAAGCCATCTCGACGTCCACCTAGAAAAAAAATGTTTAAAATTTTTCAAATTTTTATTTGATTTGGATAAAAAAAATTGAAAAAAGTAATAATTTTATTTTTATTTCTATTAAATTTAAAAATTGTTTTTGTTAAAAAATAAATTTTAAGTTAAAAACGATTACAAAAAAAATTTACTTTAAATTTGACTCACCAGTAACAAATATGTGATCATCTAAAATTACAGCTGCATGATCATCTACATTATAAATCGTTGGAGAAATAAGAGACCACTTTTGTTCATCAAAATCAAAACATTCTGATGAACTTAATTTTTTATCTTTACCATTCCATCCCCCGATTGCAAATAATTTACCTAAACATAAATATTTAGAGTCTTTACCGTTTTTATTGTAAAATTTGTTTACCGCACTGTTTTTTTTAAATCTAAATCAAATTAATTAAAATTGAATATTTAATTAAATCGTTTGACATCTTTTTATTGATCGTTAATCTAAATTTTTGCAGTCGAAAAAACATTGAAATAATTTACATGAAATTTGTATGTTTACCTTTTGCAGCAAGCAATGCATGGTCTTTATGTGGAACAATCATGTCAGGAATATTTCCTCTTTTATTTGTCCTCACGTCCAAGAATTCCCCACTTGATAAAGTAATATCATTTTTATCTTGGCCTCCAGTTGTGTAAATACAATCTAGAACAATAATTACTAAGATTTAAAATAACTCTACAAAACCTTACAAAACTAAAAGATGTTTTAATTAAAAAGACCATTATTTAGTTTTTAAGTATATTTATTATTTTTACCTTAAAATATAATATTTATTGTAGAGCCTAAATTGTGTTAATAAAATCTATCTATATTGGAGTCCATTGTTTGGTAACAGTGTTAAACAAAATAGCTTCCTTTTCATAACTATTCCCTCCCATAATAAGTAACTTTGCTGGATCTGCAATTTAAATGTTAAAAAAATGTTATTTAAGAAAAATGAAAAAAAAAATAAAACATTTAGGTAGAATAATTAAACGGTTTGGTTTACTTTTTAACTAAAACAAAATTTTTTTCTAGTTTATGGTACATATAATTAAAATTAAATCACAAATCTTATAAAGTTAGATTTAATATTTTTTATTCATCCACAAAAATATTTAACTAAAGTTTTATAAATAAATATTAGTTGACCTTTTTTTTCTGGTGGGGCAAAATTAACCAAAGCAAAAAGAAGTAAATGAGAACATTCCAAAGATTTTATTATCAAATCCTGCAAACAAGTTTGCACCAAGTGATATTTTAATATTAACATTTTAAATCTTTTAATAAAATATTTATAACTGAACTGACCTCTTTCATTACAACTTGTTGTAGAAATTCTCTGCTTAATTTAGGAAGATTAAGAGATTGAAACAATTGGTTAACATGTTTCTGTCGTTCATTGCTGTCATGTTTTATCCAATTTATCATCGCATTATAAATGACCTTCTCTGATGAAACCTGAAGTTGGTAGATTTATTTAAGATTCAAAACTTAAAAATTAATTTGCTAGGTTTGTAACTCAACTTTGTTATTTTAAAAACTACCAAAAAATATATTCCTTGCCTTTTTTTCTTTCAGTTTCAGAATAGAAAGCAAATCCTCGAAACAAAGTTTAATAAAATCTTGCTTTGATGCAACTTTTTCAAAATTCTCAGCAATCATTTTCTGGGCTCCTTGCTTTAAATTTTTAAGGTTGTATCTTTGAGAATAAGCCAGCATGGTTAAACAATTCTCAACATCGACAATAGTTTGCAGAAATTCTCCACAAAACTTGCGAAGTTCTAAATATAAAAGATGTTGTTATTTTAAGGTTAAAACTATAATAATAATAATAATCTTACTGTTAATTTGTAGATAATCTGCTGCTTCCATAATCTCAAAGACATTTTCTTCGGTTATCAGGATTTTTGCAGTGTAGGCATAATCTAAAATAAGTTCCATAATTTCCGAGCTTATTCCTTGGATCTTTACAATGGGATTGTATTTCTCTCTCATCTGTAAAAACATAAATCAAGTTGACTAAACTTATATATTTGCTTGAAACTTATTTATACTTTGTAAATAAAACACATTTGACTACTTTACTGTATAAACTTTTTGTCATTAAAAGTTTTAAAAATGTTTTATTTTACCTCAGTTGTAAACATTGTTCCAAAGAAAACACAGAAAAATCCAAGAATGTTTTTGTGAGCAGAATGTTCTTTCTTTCCATCATTGATTATGACATCACAATAATCTTTGTCTCCTTTTCTATCCCTGACATAAAAAACAACTCAACTTCTTTAAGAAACATATTATAAACAATTTTTTAAACAATAATACATACTACATTAATTAAAACTAATTTTCAATTAACAAACCTATTTAAATCTTCAAATATTTTATCAGTATGACCACTGTTAAATTGTTGACTTCGAACCATTTTCAACAAATTTAAACAACGTTAAAAACAAACCTAAAACCTTGAAACACAATTATTATGGGTAAAACTACAATGATTAGAATATGATTAATATTTAAATAAAAAAAGTAAAAACCTTGCACGCTTGAATTTATAAAAACAATAGATGTAAACTTAAAAACATAAAAATATCGTTTACCATAAGCAAAATGTACAATTAAACCAAAAGTCGTTTTTTAAAAAAACAAATGGTTTAAATTACTTACAATAAAAAATTAAATTTAAATCACTTAGAAAACAAAAACTTGAAGCTAACCTTTTTTACTATTACCTACAAACTAAATTCAAAATAAAGTTTTTAATTTTTTCAAAAACATTAAAAAATTGATATTAAAAGCATTTTTTTTAAATCAAAAAGCAAATAAACTGATTAAAACTTTAAAAAAGTGCTTTAATCAAACAACTTTTAACAAAAATAAGTGATTTAAAAAAAACAATAATTAACAAGCTACGACATCAAAAACAAAACCATGAATATTAAACAACAACCACTGTAGCTCGGTAAATTTTTCTTTTTGTTTTAGAAACAATTTTCCACTTTTTTACAGGATCAAATACTTCAATGGAATTTACCGTATCACACCTAAATAATAAAACAATAAACATAAGTTAAATAAACTGTAGTAATAAACTTTTAACTTACTTCTTATTTCTGCCCCCCACAACACAAATCTTGCCATTTACAACTGAGGCACAGTGACCATATCGAGTCTCGTTCATGGGAGCAACCCATGACCAAGAATCAGTCAAAATATTATACATAATCACCGATGAAACTACACCAATGACAAACTGGTTTCCACCTTAATAAAACAATTTTTCTATAAAAAATTTTGATTTTATTTATATGTATACATTTGATGTAAAGTTTTAAACTACAAAACACTTAAATAAAAAACCATGTTTTTTATATTAAATTTATAGTTGTAAATGTTCAGAAATTTTTTTTTTGCTAATTAAATTTTTAAATTTAAACCTACCAGTAACATATATGTAATCATTCAACACAACAGCAGAATGGCTATGTACACCCCATTTCATCGGAGAAATAAGAGACCATTTTCGTTCATGAAAATCAAAACACTCTGAAGAGCTTAAAATTTCATCCTTTTTATTTATTCCTCCAATTGCATATAATTTATCTAAATAAAATAAACTTAATCTTTTACTTATATTGCTTAAATTAAAGCATTAAAAAATTAAAAGGGTAGAATGAAAAACAAACAAATACAACATTACAAAGTTGTACATTTGTTTACCTTTTGCAGCAAGTAGTACATGTTGATATCGTGGAACAATCATGTCAGGAATATTTCCTCTTTCATGTGTCCTTAAAATTAAAAATTCTCCACTTGATAAAGTTAAATTCTTTTCATCTTGGCCTCCAGTTGTGTAAATACAATCTAGAATAATTGAAATCTTTTAAAGCAAAGTTTAAATTCTGCACTTAGTCACACTACACACTTTAAATGATGTAAAAAGCATACTGTTAAATACTATATATAGTAACTTAACCATTTAAAACAGCTGAGGATGCATTCCATCGAGCTTGATTCATCGGATGTTCAACTTTCCATAGTGGATCTACTTCATCTATCCTTATACTCTCAACCGAAGATTTATCATCCCCTCCCATGATAAAAACTTGTTTTTTAAAAGCACATGATGAAGCGCCCCATCTTTCTTCAATTAAAGTCTGCAAATAGTTAACATAACTTAATGTATTTCAGGT
The DNA here is from genome assembly GCF_963082875.1 of Corella eumyota. Classification (NCBI taxonomy): domain Eukaryota; kingdom Metazoa; phylum Chordata; class Ascidiacea; order Phlebobranchia; family Corellidae; genus Corella; species Corella eumyota. The sequence continues at coordinate 20,562,703 of NC_137491.1, forward strand.
TACAGAAAAAATGTAATTTATTAAGCATAAAATTAACCCAGCAAAGCATACTAAAAAAGATACCATAATGAACTAAATAGTTGAATATTAATCTTTTTTAAACTTAAATACCCTTTTATTTGTTAGAAAAAGGCAAATTTAAAAAAAATTGTTAGAAAAAGGCAAATTTAAAAAAAATAAATAAATAAAAAAGAAATTTAAAACCAACATACTGGCATTTGAGTCCATTTTTTCGTAACAGAGTCAAACAAAACAACACCTTTCTTATTATCCAGTCCTCCCATTATAATTAACTTTGTTGGAATTACAACTACAACATTATTTAATATCTATTTAAACTAGAAAATAAAACAGCAACAATTTTTTACTTCACATTGGTACCTATTTTAAAATAAATCTAATTGAATTAAAAAATTATTTAAAAAACCTATATGTATACATAGATAACCTATAAGTATTAAAACAATAAAGCCTTTCTAGAAAAGCATTTAACAGAATTTACCTCTATCTTCTGGTGGTACAAAATTTACCAAAGTAGATAAAAGTAGTTGATTACATTCCAAAGATTCCATTATTAAATCCTACAAACTAGTATTTATCAATTAAATATATATATTTTAATATTAACATAAGTTATTTTAATATTAACATAAATTCTTTTCACATAAGCATGTTAAAATAAATTATAAATCAGTTACATTAACAAATTTTAAATCTTTGTATGCACTTATTTTACATTTTTTTTTTTTCGCACTTTTTATTTGTCGAGTAAACAGGCTCATAAAATAACCTTGCAATAAAGTATTTATGACTGAACTGACCTCTTCCATTACAACTTGTTGTAGAAATTCTCTTTTAAATTTAAGAAGATCAAGAGATTGAAACAATTGGTTAACATGTTACTGTCGTTCATTGCTGTCATGTTTTATCCAATTCATCATCGCATTGTAAACTATCTGCTCAGATGAAACCTGAAAATATTCAAGTTTTTAGGGATAAAAAAAGAAAACTTTAAACTATGTTAATATAAATTTAGAATATATTATTTAGTTACCCTTTTTTCTTTCAGTTTTAAAATGAAAAGCAAATCCTCTAAACAAAGTTTTAAAAATTCTTGATTGGACGTAAGTTTTTCGAAATTTTCAGATATCAAATTTTGGGTTAAATGCTTTAAATTTTCAAGGTTGTATCTTTGAGTGTAAGCCAGCATGGTTAAACAATTCTCAACATCAAGAATGGTCTGCAGAAATCCTCCACAAAACTTGCGAAGTTCTAAAAATATAATACGTTGTAATTTTAAGGTTAAAACTATAAAAATATCAATCTTACTGTTAATCTGTAGATAATCTGCTGCTTCCATAATCTCAAAGACATTTTCTTCAGTTATCAAGATTTTTGCAGTGTAGGCATAATCTAAAATAAGTTCCATAATTTCCGAGCTTATTCCTTGGATCTTTACAATGGGATTGTATTTCTCTCTCATCTGTAAAATCATGAATCAAGTTGGCTAAACCAATATATTTGCTTAAAAATAATTTTTTATAAAGCCACTATGCTTTCTAATAAAACTATTTTGTAATTAAACGCAAATGTTGTAATATACCTCAGTTGTAAACATTGTTCCAAAGAAAACACAGAAAAATCCAAGAATGTTTTTGTGAGCACAATGCTCCTTCTTTCCATCATTGATTATGACATCACAATAAACTTTTTCTTCTTTTCTATCCCTGACATAAAAAAACAATAAATTATTTTTAACCAACTTATTTTTCGGTTTTGATTGTTTTTTTTAACAATTTTACATTCTACATTGATTAAAACTAGTTGTAGTTAACAAACCTGTTTAACTTTTCAAATATTTTATCAGTATGACCACTGTTAAATTCTTGACTTCGAACCATTTTTAAACAAGTTTAAACAACATTAACAACAAACCTAAAACCTTGAAACAAAATTATGGTTAGTAAAACTACAGTGGTTAGAGATGCAAAATATAAATACATTAGAAATTAAATTATGTTAATGAAAGAAAAAGATGACACATTTCATTTATAAAATAGTCCTAATTTAAAAACATAAATTCAATGCAAATAATATTTAAAAAAAATCAATTACTAAAAAATACTAAGAGATTATAACCATTGGTGGTAAATTTTAAACTAAAATTAAACAGTTATTTAAAATTATACAAAATAAAAAAATCAATAAAATTATCTACAGATATCAGGTTATAAATTTTACAGGTTTTTAATAGTTTAAATAATCTATTAAAAAATTTTGAATATTTTTTAAATGCATAAATTTTAAATATTGTTTTAAAACAATCACAAAAATATTATTAAAATGTACTTGTTATGTGGTTAAAAAAGTATTAAAATAATAAATTAACCCTTATGACATCACAAATAATAATATTGGCATTAAACAACAACCATTGTTGCATTAAATATTTTCCTTTTTGTTTCAGCAATGATTGTCCATTTGTTGTTTGTGGGATCAAATACTTCAATGGAATTAACTGGATCACCAAACCACCTAAATAATAAAACAATAAACCAGAGTTTAATAAATTATTACAAACTAAATATTTAGTTTAACTTACCCATACTTTGCCCCCAGAACATAAATCTTGCCTTCTACAACTGAGGCACAGTGATCACATCGAGCTTTGTTCATTGGTGCAACTTCTGACCATGTATCACTAATAATGTTGTATTTGATCACTGATGAAACAACGTCATCTCGACGTCCACCTAGAAAACATAGGTTTAAAATTTTTCAAATTTTAATTTGATTTGGATAAAAAAAATTTCAAAAAGTAGGAATTTTATTTTTATTTTCATTAAAATTATTATTTGTTTGTGTTAAAAAATAAATTTTAAGTTAAAGACGATTACAAAAAAAATTAAATTTACTAGAAATTCGACTCACCAGTAACTAATATGTGATCATCTAAAACTACAGCTGCATGATTACTTACATCATATTTCATTGGGGATATAAGAGACCACTTTTGTTTATCAAAATCAAAACATTCTGATGAACTTAAACTTCCATCTTTACCATTCCATCCCCCGATTGCAAATAATTTACCTGAACATAAATATTTAGAGTCTTTACCGTTTTTATTGTAAAATTTGTTTACCGCACCGTTTTTTTAAATCTAAACCAAATTAATTAAAATTGAATATTTAATTAAATCGTTTGACATCTTTTTATTGATTGTTAATCTAAATTTTTGCAGTCGAAAAAACATTGAAATAATTTACATGAAATTTTGTATGTTTACCTTTTACAGCAAGTAATACATGGTCTCTACGTGGAACAATCATGTCAGGAATATTTCCTCTTTTATTTGTCCTCACATCCAAGAATTCCCCACTTGATAAAAATTGATAATTTTCATCGAAGCCTCCAGTTGTGTAAATACAATCTAGAACAATAATTACCAAGATTTAAAATACTCTACAAAAACCCTTAAAAAATTGAAAATGTTTTAATTAAAAAGACCATTAATTAGTTTTTAAGTATATTTATTTTTTTTACCTTAAAATATAATATTTATTCTAGACCCTAAATTGTGTAAATACAAACTATACCACTTTAAAACTAAATAAATTTCAAAATACAAGTTTTATTTCTTTTTCTTAAAAGTGCAAAAGTTTATAAACCAACCATTTATGACAGCTGATGATGCAAACCACCGATCTTGTTTCATTGGAGGTTCAACTTTCCATTGTGGATCTACTTCATCTAACCTTAAACTCTCAATAGTGGATTTAAACCTCCCTCCCATGATGAAAACTTGTTTGTTGACAACAGCAGATGAAGCTCCCCATCTTTCTTCATTTAATTTCTGCAAATATATTTTAAAACTTCTATTAAAAAATATTAGCAATTTTATTAAATATTTACAATTTAAACTAATCCCCCTGTTTAAAACAACAACTGTTAGCACAAGAAATTATAAAAAATTTCGACTCTTTAATTAGAATACAATCCAATATATTTAAAACTAACATACTGGCATTGAAGTCCATTGTTGGGTAACAGTGTTAAACAAAATAGCTTCATTTCCATCACTATCCCCTCCCATAACAAGTAACTTTGCTGGATCTGCAATTTAAATGTTAAAAAAATGTTATTTAAGAGAAATAAAAATAATAATACATTACATAAAATAATTAAACGGTTTGGTTTACCTTTTAACTAAAACAAATTTTTTTCTAGTTTATGGTACATATAATTAAAAATAAATCACAAATCGTATAAAGTTAGATATTATTCATTCATCCACAAAAATATTTAACTAAAGTTTGATAAATAAATATTAGTTGACCTTTTTTTTCTGGTGGGGCAAAATTAACCAAAGCAGAGATAAGTAAATGAGAACATTCCATAGATTTCATTATCAAATCCTACAAACAAGTTTGTACAAAATGTTATTTTCATTTTTTAGATAATTTTTTAAAAATATCTTTATCCTTAATGTGAAAGGTCGACTTTATGACCCAAACATAGAGTAATGCCAGTTACCCATTCAAGCGGTAAAAAATAGTTAAAAAGTTTAAAATCTTTAATAAAATATTTATGACTGAACTGACCTCTTTCATTACAACTTGTTGTAGAAATTCTCTGCCTAATTTAGGAAGATCAAGAGATTGAAACAATTGGTTGACATGTTTCTGTCGTTCATTGCTGTCATGTTTTATCCAATTTATCATCGCATTGTAAATGACTTTTTCAGATGAAACCTGAAGTGAATAATATTTAATGATTTAAAACTTAAAATTTAATTTGTTAACGTTATTGTAAAACTTTATTTACTTTAAAAATGACAGAAAAAAATTCTTCCTACCTTTTTTTCTTTTAGTTTCAAAATAGAAAGTAAATCCTCGAAACAAAGTTTGATAAATTCTTGCTTTGATGCAACCTTTTCAAAATTATCAGCAATCATTTTCTGGGCTCCTTGCTTTAAGTTTTCTAGGTTGTATCGTTGAGAATAAGCCAGCATGGTTAAACAATTCTCAACATCAACAATGGTTTGCAGAAATTCTCCACAAAACTTGCGAAGTTCTAAATATACAATACGTTGTTATTTTAAGGTTAAAACTATAAAAATATCAATCTTACTGTTAATCTGTAGATAATCTGCTGCTTCCATAATCTCAAAGACATTTTCTTCAGTTATCAGGATTTTTGCAGTGTAGGCATAATCTAAAATAAGTTCCATAATTTCCGAGCTTATTCCTTGAATCTTTACAATGGGATTGTATTTCTCTCTCATCTGTAAAAACATGATTTCTTATAAAACTTATTTATTTTTGTAAATGTTACACATTTAATAACCTTATTGTATAAGTTAATTTAAATAAAAATTTCCTAAAATGTTTTATTTTACCTCAGTTGTAAACATTGTTCCAAAGAAAACACAGAAAAATCCAAGAATGTTTTTGTGAGCAGAATGTTCTTTCACTCCATCATTGATTATGACATCACAATAAACTTTGTCTTCTTTTCTATCCCTGACATGAAAAACAATAAATTATTTTTAAGCAACTTATTTTTCGGTTTTGATTGTTTTTTTAACAATTTTAAATTCTACTTTGATTAAAACTATTTGTAGTTAACAAACCTGTTTAACTCTTCAAATATTTTATCAGTATGACCACTGTTAAATTCTTGACTTCGAACCATTTTTAAACAAGTTTATACAACATTAACAACAAACCTAAAACCTTAAAACAAAATTATGGTTAGTAAAACTACAGTGGTTAGAGATGCAAAATATAAATACATTAGAAATTAAATTATGTTAATGAATGAAAAAGATGACACATTTAATTTATAAAATAGTCCTAATTTAAAAACATAAATTCAATGCAAATAATATTTTAAAAGAATCAATTAGAAAAAAAAAATAGTAAGAGATTATAACCATTGGTGGTCAATTTTAAACTAAAATTAAACAGTTATTTAAAATTATACAAAATAACAAAATCAATAAAATTATCTACAGATATCAGGTTATATATTTTACAGGTTTCTAATAGTTTAAATAATCTATTAAAAAATTTTGAATATTTTTTAAATGTATAAATTTTAAATAATATTTTAAAACAACCACAAAAATATTCTTAAAATGTACTTGTTATGTGGTTAAAAAAAGTATTGAAATAATAAATTATCCATTATGACATCACAAATATAAATATTGGTATTAAACAACAACCATTGTTGCATAATATATTTTCCTTTTTGTTTCAGCAATGATTGTCCACTTGTTGTTCGTGGGATCAAATACTTCAATGGAATTAACTGGACACCTAAATAATAAAACAATAAACCAGAGTTTAATAAATTATCACAAACTAAATATTTAATTTAACTTACCCTTTACCCGAGCCCCCCATAACATAAATCTTGCCATCTACAACTGAGGCACAGTGACCACATCGAGCTTTGTTCATTGGTGCAACTTCTAACCATGTATCACTAATAATGTTGTATTTGATCTCTGATGAAACAACGTCATCTCGACATCCACCTAGAAAACATAGGTTAAAAATTTTTCAAATTTTAATTTGATTTAGGTAAAAAAATTTCAATAAGTAATAATTTTATTTTTATTTTCATTAAAATTATTATTTGTTTGTGTTAAAAAATAAATTTTAAGTTAAAGACTATTACAAAAAAAATTAATTTTACTAGAAATTCGACTCACCAGTAACTAATATGTGATCATCTAAAACTACAGCTGCATGGAAAATTACATCATATTTCATTGGGGATATAAGAGACCACTTTTGTTTATCAAAATCAAAACATTCTGATGAATTTAAACTTTCATCTTTATTGTTATATCCCCCGATTGCAAATAATTTACCTGAACATAAATATTTAGAGTCTTTACCGTTTTTATTGTATAATTTGTTTACCGCACCGTTTTTTTAAATCTAAACCAAATTAATTAAAATTAAATATTTAATTAAATCGTTTGACATCTTTTTATTGATTGTTAATCTAAATTTTTGCAGTCGAAAAAACATTGAAATAATTTACATGAAATTTTGTATGTTTACCTTTTGCAGCAAGTAATACATGTTCTTTATGTGGAACAATCATGTCAGGAATATTTCCTCTTTTATTTGTCCTCACATCCAAGAGTTCCCCACTTGATAAAAATTGATCATTTTCATCCTGGCCTCCAGTTGTGTAAATACAATCTAGAACAATAATTACTAAGATTTAAAATACTCCACAAAACAAAACCCTTAAAAAACTAAAAGATGTTTTAGTTAAAAAGATCATTAATTTCGTTTTTAAGTACATTTTATTTTTCACTTTAAAATATAATATTTATTCTAGACTCAAATTTTGTTAATAAAATCTATACCACTTTAAAACTAAATAAATTTCAAAATACAAGTTTTATTTCTTTTTCTTAAAAATGCAAAAGTTTATAAACCAACCATTTATGACAGCTGATGATGCAAACCACCGAGCTTGTTTCATTGGACTTTCAACTTTCCATTGTGGATCTACTTCATCTAACTTTAAACTCTCAACAGAATATTTCTTCCACCCTCCCATTATGAAAACTTGTTTGTTGACAACAGCAGATGAAGCTCCGCGCCTATTTTCATTTAATTCCTACAATTATACTTTATTTGAGTTCACATTAAATAGCTTAAAAAATTATACTTTTACTTAATTTAAAAAAAAATATTAGCAATTTTATTAAATATTTACAATTTAAACTAATCCCCCTGTTTAAAACAACAACTGTTAGCACAAGAAATTATAAAACATTTCGACTCTTTAATTAAAATACAATCCAATATATTTAAAACTAACATACTGGCATTGGAGTCCATTGTTTTGTAACAGTGTCAAACAAAATAGCTTCCTTTTTATAACTATTCCCTCCCATAATAAGTAACTTTGCTGGATCTGCAATTTCAATGTTAAAAAAATGTTATTTAAGAAAAATGAAAAAGAAAATAATACATTTAGGTAGAATAATTAAACAGTTTGGTTTACATTTTAACTAAAACAAAATTTTTTTCTAGTTTATGATACATATAATTAAAAATAAATCACAAATTTTATAAAGTTAGGTTTAATATTATTCATTCATCCACAAAAAATTTAACTAAAGTTTTATAAATAAATATTAGTTGACCTTTTTTTTCTAGTGGGGCAAAATTAACCAAAGCAGAAATAAGTAAATGAGAACATTCCATAGATTTCATTATCAAATCCTGCAAACAAGTTTGCACCAAGTGTTATTTTAATATAAACAGTTTAAAATCTTTTAATAAAATATTTATAACTGAACTGACCTCTTTCATAACAACTTGTTGTAGAAATTCTCTGCCTAATTTAAGAAGATCAAGAGATTGAAACAATTGGTTGACATGTTTCTGTCGTTCATTGCTGTCATGTTTTATCCAATTCATCATCGCATTGTAAATGACCTTTTCTGATGAAACCTAAAGTTGGTAAGTATTTAAATATTTAATATATAAAATTTAATTTGTTAAGTTTACAACAGAACTTTATTTACTTTAAAAACTAAAAAAATATATTTCTTGCCTTTTTTTCTTTTAGTTTTAGAATAGAAATCAAATCCTCGCAACAAAGTTTGATGAATTCTTGCTTTGATGCAACTTTTTCAAAATTATCAGCAATTATTTTCTGGGCTCCTTGCTTTAAGTTTTCAAGGTTGTATCTTTGAGAATAAGCCAGCATGATTAAACAATTCTCAACATCAACAATGGTTTGCAGAAATTTTCCACAAAACTTGCGAAGTTCTAAATATATAGTACCCTGTAATTTTAAGGTTAAAACTATAAAAATATCAATCTTACTGTTAATTTGTAGATAATCTGCTGCTTCCATAATCTTGAAGACATTGTCTTCAGTTATCAGTAGGGATGGGCTGAAATCCAAATTACTCGGATTCGACGAGCCCGAGTATTTTGTCACGATACTCGGCCGAGTCCGAGTACTCGGTTATGACGTCATTTAAACGTATATAACTGTTCACGAGAATCTTTCCCGCATAATTTTAAAACTGCAAAATTTGCCAAAAAACACGTATTTATGGATTATAAAGTGTTTAACGTTGGCAAAACTACTTGGCGCTGATAGCAATATCATTTTAAGTCCAAACGAAAATGTTTAAGTCTCAAATTTATTAAGCGTAAAATTTAGTAAAAAAAGTGTAGTAAAAAGTGTATTAGTTGCGCAATTGTTGCTTAAATAACGTAATATAATTGAGAGTAGATTATAAATTATTAGAAAAAGGCAAACCTCGTGTTTTTTATGTTTAGTAAATCGTATACGATCTTAAATGACAAATTATTACTCGGCGTCCGAGTACTAAAAAATGCTCGACGAGCACGAGTATTAAAATATGCTTAATACTCGGGCCGAGTACTCGGACTCGGATTCGATTGGCCCATCCCTAGTTATCAGGATTTTTGCAGTGTAGGCATAATCTAAAATAAGTTCCATAATTTCCGAGCTTATTCCTTGGATCTTTACAATGGGATTGTATTTCTCTCGCATCTGTAAAAACATGATTTCTTATAAAACTTATTTTATTTTTGTAAAAGTTACACATTCATTAACCTTAATACATGAAGTATTTTAAGTTAAAGTTTCCTAAAATGTTTTATTATACCTCAGTTGTAAACATTGTTCCAAAAAAAACACAGAAAAATCCAAGAATGTTTTTGTGAGCAGAATGCTTCTTTGTTCCATCATTGATTGTTACATCACAATAATCTTTGTTTCCTTTTCTATCTCTAAAAAAAAATTACAATTTATAGTTATAAATTTTAAAAATTAATCAAAAAATACCTTTATTCTATTTAAAGAAATAAAAATAAAAAAAAAGATAATAATACCAATAACAAACCTGTTTAACTCTTCAAATATTTCATTAAAGTGGTCACCCTCAAATTGTTGACTTCGAACCATTTTTAAACAAATTTATATAACATTAACAACAAACCTAAAACCTTGAAACAAAATTGTGATTAGTAAAACTATAGTAATTAGAGAAAACCTTATATTTTTAATGAAAACAAATAACTTAAAGAAATATATTACATAGCAATTTAAAAAAATAATAGTAATTAAAAAATATTAATTTGAAGTACTTAGTTACAGAAACTTTGTACGGTCACAATACATATATCTGAGAAGATTGTAATACATTTTACCTGAATTAAGGTTAATACAACCAAAAAAAAACAAGTTATTTTGGTTAGGTTAAAAACATGAATAATTTCAATTTAAAACTTAGACTTTCTTTTAAACCACAGTGGGTCAAAAAAAAACATATCTAAACTTAAATTTTAGTCTACAAAATTAAATATAATAAAATACAAGCAGTAAAGTACAAAAAAATAAATGTTTTCAGGCACAAAAAAAAGCAGTAAGGCACAAAAAAGAAGTCATGCACAAAGTTATAAAATCAATGCAACAAGTTTTTTAACATTTCTTATTTAATGATTTACTGCTACTTACCCAGCTATCCATTTTTTAGGAGAAAAATAAAAATTTTCATTTAGCAAATAAATTAACAAATAATTAAATAAATATTTTGCAAAATAATTACAGATATAATTTAAAAATATAAATAGAAACAATTAAAAGGCAATAACATTACAAAAATTGATTATTATTAAACAACTACCATGGTTGCACAAGCTATCTCTTTTTCTGTTTCAGCAATGATTGTCCACTCGTTGTTCGTGGGATCAAATACTTCGATGGAGTTAACTGGATTAAACCTAAATAAAAAAAACAATAAACTTATTTCAGATAACCTTATCGAATATAAATTATGACAAGTTTTTCTGTTTAAAGCTAGATGTTGTGTTTCACTTACTTTTCATCCCAGCCTCCCACCACATAAATCTTGCCATCTACAACTGAGGCACAGTGACCATCTCTAGCCTTGTTCATTGGTGCAACTTCTGACCATGTATCATTAATAATGTTGTATTTGATCGCTGATAAAACTGTATTATCAACAACATCATCATAACCATCATTAGAATCACAATCAGAACCAGCTATAGAACCTATATCAGATTCAACATCAGAACCAAAATTAGATTCTATATCAGATTCAACATCAGAACCAGCATTGGAATCATTATTTACAGCAGGATTACTACCACCTGAACACATTATAAAACATATTATAAAAAATAAAATCCGCAATATTATTGTGCCATTAATGATATAATTTAAATTTATTTTATTAAATGCAAAATAAACATATTTTTAAATATATAAACACTAAAATTTGTAAATTAAAACAAGTTATATTTACCCGCAACAATAATGTAATCATTCAAAACTACAGCAGAATGGCCATCTACACCATGTTTCATTGGAGAAATCAAAGACCACTCTTGTTTATTAAAATCAAAACATTCTGACGAATTTAAACTTTTATTTTTATTACGTCCCCCAATTGCAAACAATTTACCTGAACAAAACAAATTTTAACTGATTTTTTTGTTAACTTTGGTCTAAAATAATGTTAATACAAAAAAATTAAGTTGTACAAAGTAAACAAAATAAATAATAAATTAACATAAAACATAAATAAAGGCATGCATGATATTATTAATAATTTAATGTAGTTTTAATAAGTTGAAATTGTGCACTTTTTGCAGCAAGTAAAGCATGGTTATATCGTGGAACAATCATGTCAGGAATATTTCCTCTTTTATTTGTGCTCAAATCCAAAAATTCTCCACTTGATAAAATTACATTCTTTTCATCTTGACCTCCGGTTGTGTAAATACAATCTACAACAAATAAATTTGAATTTTAAATAGCTATATGTTATTTTTTGTAATGTCATTGTTTAAATAACACCTCTATAAACAGCCTAATTTAATAATTTACAAAATCCTAGGCAACATTGTGTGTTACATTTGAAAATACTAAAATATATTTTCCATATGACTTGAAGAAAAACAACAAACATTGTTTATGTATAAATAACAAAAAAAAATATAACAACTAAATCTTTTAACAAAAGCTTAAAATTTTCCTAATTTTGAGTGACCCTTATTTTTAAATAAATGCTTTTTTTAAATGTTTTAACACTTATTTTACATGTTGTTGAACTCTGTACCATGACTATAAATATGTAATGCCATTTACATAAGCTTTAGACCGACCATTTAAAAAGGTGGATGATGAACCACTTCGAGCTTGTTGCATTCTTGGTTGCATTTTCCATTGAGGATCTACATCATCTAGCCTTAAACTTTCAACTGAGAATATCCCATCTCCTCCCATAATAAAAATTTGGTTGTTGACAACAGCAGATGAAGCTTCAATCCTTTCCTCATTTAATGTCTTGAAAGTTAGAAATATAATATTAATTTAATAAACAAATCACAACATTTCAAAAAATAATGAAATACTATTACTTTTTAAACATTTTTCGTACATAGAACATAAAAACACAAAAATGTATTAAGTAAAGCATAGAATTATTTAACAAAATTTGTTATTTAATTACTTAAACCTAAAACATGTAATGTAAGTCTGATAAACATTAAAATGCACATCAAAGTCAATCCGTATGTAATTAAGGTGTTCAAAACCTACTCACTGGCATTTCAGTCCATTTTTTCGTAACAGAGTCAAACAAAACCACATCTTTTTTATTGTTTTCTTCTCCCATTATAAGTAACTTAGTTGGCACTAAAGTAGCAACATTAAATTTTATTAATCTATTTATTAAAACACATTTATTAATTTACAAGTTTTCGTCTTTGCATTTTTATGATGAAGTACTAAAACATTCCGCATAAGTCTTTTGTATTTATTCCAGTTTATTGTTTAGTTAAAAAGATTCAAGTAGAGTTATAGTTTTAACAATTGCCAGAAAATATCAAAACTGTGGAAAAAGTTAAAATAATAAAAAAAGAACAGTAGCTTAACCCCTACCCTTTTCTTGTAGTTGAATCAATAAAGAAGAAATTATTAAATGATTACATTCTAAAGAACTCATTATCAATTCCTAAAAACATAATTTTTATAATAAAGTTATTTTAAAATAAAAAGTTTCAAGAAGATAACAAACTTATTAGTCAATTTTTACCAGATGAGTATTTAGTAATTTTCAAAAAATTATTAGGTAATAAATAAATGTTTATGCTACTATGTGATATTTAATTGACTATAGCTAAGAACTGTTTTTAAACCTAATAAAGTTTTTCACAAATATTAATATTTTAACTGACCTCTTTCATAACAACTTGTTGTAGAAATTCTCTACCTAATTTAGGAAGATCAAGGGATTGAAACAATTGGTTGACATGTTTCTGTCGTTCATTGCTGTCATGTTTTATCCAATTTATCATCGCATTATAAATGAACTTCTCAGATGAGACCTGAAAATATTCAAGTTTTTAGGGCTAAAAAAAGTAAACTTTAAACTATGTTAATATAAATTTAGAATATATTATTTAGTTACCTTTTTTTCTTTCAGTTTTAAAATGAAAAGCAAATCCTCAAAACAAAGTTTTAAAAATTCTTGATTGGTCGTGAGTTTTTCAAAATTTTCAGTGATCAATTTTTGGGCCCCTTTCTTTAAGTTTTTAAGGTTGTATCTTTGAGAATAAGCTAGCATGGTTAAACAATTCTCAACATCAACAATGGTTTGCAGAAATTCTCCACAAAACTTGCGAAGTTCTAAATATATAATACGTTGTAAATTTAAGGTAAAAATATAGTAATATCAATCTTACTGTTAATTTGTAGATAATCTGCTGCTTCCATAATCTCAAAGACATTTTCTTCGGTTATCAGGATTTTTGCAGTGTAGGCATAATCTAAAATAAGTTCCATAATTTCCGAGCTTATTCCTTGGATCTTTACAATGGGATTGAATTTCTCTCTCATCTGTAAAATATAAATCAGGTTGACTAAACTTATATATTTGCTTGAAACTTATTTATTAGAAAAACACTATGATTTCTAATAAAACTATTTTGTAATAAAACACATTTGACTACTTTACTGTATAAACTATTTGCCATTAAAAGTTTTTAAATTGTTTTTATTTACCTCAGTTGTAAACATTGTTCCAAAAAAAACACAAAAAAATCCGAGAATGTTTTTATGAGCAGAATGCTTCTTTGTTCCATCATTGATTATGACATCACAATAATCTTTGTCTTCTTTTCTATCCCTGACATAAAAAACAACTTATTATCTTTAAAAAACATATTATAAACAATTTTTTAAACAATTTTACATTCTACATTGATTAAAACTGATTTTCAATTAACAAACCTGTTTAAATCTTCAAATATTTTATCAGTATGGCCACTGTTAAATTCTTGACTTCGAACCATTTTTAAACAAGTTTAAACAACATTAACAACAAACCTAAAACCTTAAAACAAAATTATGGTTAGTAAAACTACAGTGGTTAGAGATGCAAAAAATAAATACATTAGAAATTAAATTATGTTGATGAAAAAAAAAGATGACACATTTAATTTATAAAATAGTCCTAATTTAAAAACATAAATTCAATGCAAATAATATTTAAAAAAAATCAATTAGAAAAAAAAATACTAAGAGATTATAACCATTGGTGGTCAATTTTAAACTAAAATTAAACAGTTTTATAAAATTATACAAAATAAAAAAATCAATAAAATTATCTACAGATATCAGGTTATATATTTTACAGGTTTTTAATAGTTTAAATAATCTATTAAAAATTTTGAATATTTTTTAAATGCATAAATTTTAAATATTGTTTTAAAATAAACACAAAAATATTTTTAAAATGTACTTGTTATGTGGTTAAAAATAGTAATAAAATAATAAATTATCCATTATGACATCACAAATATTAATATTGGTATTAAACAACAACCATTGTTGCACTAAATATTCCCCTTTCTGTTTCAGCAATGATTGTCCATTTGTTGTTCGTGGGATTAAAAACTTCAATGGAATAAACTGGATCATCACTAAACAACCTAAATAATAAAACAATAAACCAGAGTTTAATAAATTATTACAAACTAAATATTTAGTTTAACTTACTTTTTATTCATGCCCCCAACAACATAAATCTTGCCATCTACAACTGAGGCACAGTGACCATATCGATCCTTGTTCATTGATTTAGCATTAGACCATGTATCAGTAATAATGTTGTATTTGATCACTGATGAAACTGCCCAAATGCCATCTTGACGTCCACCTAAAAAAAATATGTTTAAAATTTTTCAAATTTTAATTTGATTTGGATAAAAAAATTTCAAAAAGTAATAATTTTATTTTTATTTTCATTAAGTTTAATGATTGTTTCTGTTAAAAAATAAATTTTAAGTTAAAGACAATTACAAAAAAAATTACTTTAAAAAAATTTGACTCACCAGTAACAAACATGTGATCATCTAAAACTACAGCTGCATGATCACATACACCATATTTCATTGGAGAAATAAGAGACCATTTTTGTTCATCAAAATCAAAACATTCTGATGAACTTAAACTTCTATTTTTACCATTCCATCCCCCGATTGCAAATAATTTACCTGAACAAAAATATTTAGAGTCTTTATCGTTTTTATTGTATAATTTGTTTACCGCACTGTTTTTTTAAATGTAAACCAAACTTATTAAAATTAAATATCTAATTAAATCGTTTGACATCTTTTTATTGATCGTTAATTTAAATTTTTGCAGTCGAAAAAACATTAAAATAATTTACATGAAATTTTGTATGTTTACCTTTTACAGCAAGTAATGCATGATTACTTCGTGGAACAATCATGTCAGGAATATTTCTTCTTTTATTTGTCCTCACATCCAAGAATTCCCCACTTGATAAAATTTGATTATTTTCATCCTGGCCTCCAGTTGTGTAAATACAATACAATCTAGAACAATAATTACTAAAATTTAAATTACTTTACAAAACAAAACCCTTAAAAAACTGAAAAAGTTTTAATTAAAAAAAACATTATTTAGTTTTTAAGATTATTTTTTTTTACCTTAAAATATAATATTTATTGTAGACCCTAAATTGTGTGAATAAAATATATACTACTTTAAAACTAAATAAATTTCAAAATACAAGTTTTAATTCTTTTTCTCAAAAGTGGAAAAGTTCATAAACCAACCATTTATAGCAGCTGATGATGCACCTATCCGATCTTGTTGCATTGGACTTTCAACTTTCCATTGAGGATCTACTTCATCTAACTTTAAACTCTCCACAGAGGATTTCCTATACCCTCCTATGATAAAAACTTGTTTGTTGACAACAGCAGATGAAGCTCCAAACCTTTCTTCATTTAATTCCTTTAAATATATTACAAATTCAAACAACACAAAAGTTTATTATATTTTTTCAACTATGACCCTGTTACATTCTTCAAATTTATTAATAAGTTTTTGATAACAAAAACAAATAAATATAATTTAAATATATTCAAAACTAACTTACTGGCATTAGAGTCCATTGTTTTGTAACAGTGTTAAACAAAATAGTTTCCTTTTTAATTCCTCCCATAATAAGTAACTTCGTTGAAGCTACAAAATCTATATAATCAACCAAAGATAAACATAAAATTTATGTCTATAGGATATATAAGATATATATATAAATTAAATTATATTAAAATTGAACCAACAATTTGTCTAGTTTAAAATTAATTAAAACTATTTTTACTCTTTATATCAACATCAAAAAAACTGTTATACAAAATTTGCCTCTGTCCATAGAACAAGGACAATTTTTAATTTCATTATTGCGCATAAATAAAGCTAAGTTGAACTTATTTTAATAATTACCAACCTTTAGCATTTTCTTTTGGTGAAACTAAATTAACCAAAGCAGAGATAAGAATTTGATTACATTCCAAAGATTTCATTATTAAATCCTACAAACAAGTTTGTACAAAATGTTGTTTTTATTTTTTGTGAAATAACTTTATCCTCAATGTGAAAAGTCGACTTCAAGACACACATAGAGTACTGTCAGTTGCAATACAATATTTATAACTAAACTGACCTCTTTCATAACAACTTGTTGTAGAAATTCTCTGCTTAATTTAGAAAGATCAAGAGATTGAAACAATTGGTTGACTTGTTTCTGTCGTTCATTGCTGTCATGTTTTATCCAATTCATCATCGCATTGTAAACTATCTGCTCAGATGAAACCTGTAGTTGTGCATATTATTAAGGATTTTAAATATAAAAATCAATTTGCTAGGTTTGTAACTGAACTTTGTTATTTTAAAAACTACCAAAAAATAATTTTCTTGCCTTTTTTTCTTTCAGTTTCAGAATAGAAAGTAAATCCTTAAAACAAAGTTTGATAAATTCTTGCTTTGATGCCACTTTTTCAAAATTCTCAGCAATCATTTTCTTGGCTCCTTGCTTTAAGTTTTTAAGGTTGTATCTTTGAGAATAAGCCAGCATGGTTAAACAATTCTCAACATCAACAATGGTTTGCAGAAATCCTCCACAAAACTTGCGAAGTTCTAAATATATAAAACGTTGTAATTTTAAGGTTAAAACTATAATATCAATCTTACTGTTAATTTGTAGATAATCTGCAGCTTCCATAATCTCAAAGACATTTTCTTCGGTTATCAGGATTTTTGCAGTGTAGGCATAATCTAAAATCAGTTCCATAATTTCCGAGCTTATTCCTTGGATCTTTACAATGGGATTGTATTTCTCTCTCATCTGTAAAAACAAAAATCAAGTTGACTAAACTCTTATATTTGCTTGAAAATTATTTATTATAAAGACACTATAATTTCTAAAAAAACGACTTTGTAAATAAAACACATTTAATTATCATGTTATATTAGTTAACTATCATTAGAAGTTTTTAAAATGTTGTATTATACCTCAGTTGTAAACATTGTACCAAAGAAAACACAAAAAAATCCAAGAATGTTTTTGTGAGCAGAATGCTCCTTCTTTCCATCATTGATTATGACATCACAATAAACTTTGTCTTCTTTTCTATCCCTGACATAAAAAACAATAAATTATCTTTAAGCAACTTATTTTTCGATTTTTGTTGTTTTTTTAACAATTTTAAATTCTACATTAATTAAAATTAGTTGTAGTTAACAAACCTGTTTAACTCTTCAAATATTTTATCAGTATGACCACTGTTAAATTCCTGACTTCGAACCATTTTCAACAAATTTATACAACATTAACAACAAACCTAAAACCTTAAAACAAAATTATGGTTAGTAAAACTACAGTGGTTAGAGATGCAAAATATAAATACATTAGAAATTAAATTATGTTAATGAATGAAAAAGATGACTCATTTAATTTATAAAATAGTCCTAATTTAAAAACATAAATTCAATGCAAATAATATTTAAAAAAAATCAATTAGAAAAAAATACTAAGAAATTATAACCATTGGTGGTCAATTTTAAACTAAAATTAAACAGTTATATAAAATTATACAAAATAAAAAAATCAATAAAATTATCTACAGATATCAGGTTATATATTTTACAGGTTTTTAATAGTTTAAATAATCTATTAAAAAATTTTGAATATTTTTTAAATGCATAAATTTTAAATATTGTTTTAAAACAACCACAAAAATATTCTTAAAATGTACTTGTTATGTGGTTAAAAAAAGCATTAAAATAATAAATTATCCATTATGACATCACAAATATAAATATTGGCATTAAACAACAACCATTGTTGCATAATATACATTCCTTCTTGTTTCGGCAATGATTGTCCACTTGTTGTTCGTGGGATCAAATACTTCAATGGAATTAACTGGATAACCCCTAAATAATAAAACAATAAACCAGAGTTTAATAAATTATTACAAACTAAATATTTAGTTTAACTTACTCTTCATCCTCGCCCCCAACAACATAAATCTTGCCATCTACAACTGAGGCACAGTGACCACGTCGAGCCTTGTTCAGTGGTGCAACTTCTGACCATGTATCAGTAATAATGTTGTATTTGATCACTGATGAAACTGCACCAATGCCATCTCGACATCCACCTAGAAAAAATATGTTTAAAGTTTTTCAAATTTTTATTTGATTTAGATACAAAAATTTCAATAAGTAATAATTTTATTTTTATTTCTATTAAATTTAAAAATTGTTTCTGTTAAAAAATAAATTTTAAGTTAAAGATGATTACAAAAAAAATTTACTTTAAAAAAGTTTGACTTACCAGTAACTAGTATGTGATCATCTAAAACTACAGCTGCATGATCATTTACACTACATTTCATTGAAAAAATAGGAGACCACTTTTGTTTATCAAAATCAAAACATTCTGATGAACTTAAACCTTCATCTTTATTACTATATCCCCCGATTGCAAATAATTTACCTGAACATAAATATGTAGAGTCTTTACTGTTTTTATTGTAAAATTTGTTTACCGCACTGTTTTTTTAAATCTAAACCAAATTAATTAAAATTAAATATTTAATTAAATCGTTTGACATCTTTTTATTGATCGTTAACATAAATTTTTGCAGTCGAAAAAACATTGAAATAATTTACATGAAATTTTGTATGTTTACCTTTTACAGCAAGTAATACATGATCTTTACGTGGAACAATCATGTCAGGAATATTTTCTCTTCTATTTGTCCTCACATCCAAGAATTCCCCACTTGATAAAAATTGATTATTTTCATCCTGGCCTCCAGTTGTGTAAATACAATCTAGAACAATAATTACTAAGATTTAAATTACTCTACAAAACAAAACCCTTAAAAAACTGAAAAAAGTTTTAATTAAAAAAATCATTAATTAGTTTTTAAGTATATTTATTATTTTTACCTTAAAATATAATATTTATTGTAGACCCTAAATTGTGTTAATAAAATCTATACCACTTTAAAACTAAATAAATTTTAAAAATACAAGTTTAACTCATTTCTTTTAAATATGAAAAAGTTTATAAACCAACCATTTATGACAGCTGATGATGCAAACCACCGAGCTTGTTTCATTGGACTTTCAACTTTCCATTGTGGATCTACTTCATCTAACTTTAAACTCTCAACAGAGGATATCTTATATCCTCCCATGATGAAAACGTGTTTGTTGACAACAGCAAATGAAGCTCCCCGCCTTTCTTCATTTAATTCCTACAATTATACTTTATTTGAGTTCACATTAAATAGCTAAAAAATACACTTTTACTTAATTTAAAAAAAAAATATTAGAAATTTTATTAAATATTTACAATTTAAACTAATCCCCCTGTTTAAAACAACAACTGTTAGCACAAGAAATTATAAAACATTTAGACTCTTTAACTAAAATACAATCCAATATATTTAAAACTAACTTACTGGCATTGGAGTCCATTGTTTTGTAACAGTGTTAAACAAAATAGCTTCCTTTTTATAACTATTCCCTCCCATAATAAGTAACTTTGCTGGATCTGCAATTTAAATGTTAAAAAAATGTTATTTAAGAAAAATGAAATAAAAAAATACATTTAGGTAGAATAATTAAACAATTTGGTTTACCTTTTAACTAAAACAAATTTTTCTAGTTTATGGTACATATAATTAAAATTAAAATCATAAATCTTATAAAGTTAGGTTTAATATTATTCATTCATCCACAAAAAAATTTAACTAAAGTTTTATAAATAAATATTAGTTGACCTTTTTTTTCTGGTGGGGCAAAATTAACCAAAGCAGAAATAAGCATTTGATTACATTCCAAAGATTTCATTATCAAATCCTGCAAACAAGTTTGTACCAAGTGTTTTTTTATTATTAACATTTTAAATCTTTTAATAAAATATTTTTAACTAAACTGACCTCTTTCATTACAACTTGTTGTAGAAATTCTCTGCCTAATTTAGAAAGATCAAGAGATTGAAACAATTGGTTGACATGTTTTTGTCGTTCATTGCTGTCATGTTTTATCCAATTCATCATCGCATTGTAAATTACTCTTTCAGATGAAACCTGAAGTTGGTAGATTTATTTAAGATTTAAAATATAAAAATGATTTGTTAAATTTACTGCAGAACTTTATTTACTTAAAAAACTAAAAAAATATATTTCATGCCTTTTTTTCTTTTAGTTTCAAAATAGAAAGTAAATCCTCGAAACAAAGTTTAATAAATTCTTGCTTTGATGCAACCTTTTCAAAATTCTAAGCAATCATTTTCTGGGCTCCTTGCTTTAAGTTTTCAAGGTTGTATCTTTGAGAATAAGCCAGCATGGTTAAACAATTCTCAACATCAACAATGGTTTGCAGAAATTTTCCACAAAACTTGCGAAGTTCTAAATATATAAGATGTTGTAATTTTAAGGTTAAAACTATAATATTATCAATCTTACTGTTAATTTGTAGATAATCTGCTGCTTCAATAATCTCGAAGACATTTTCTTCGGTTATCAGGATTTTTGCAGTGTAGGCATAATCTAAAATAAGTTCCATAATTTCCGAGCTTATTCCTTTGATCTTTACAATGAGATTGTATTTCTCTTTCATCTGTAAAAATATGATTTCTTATAAAACTTATTTATTTGCTTGAAAATTATTTATTATAAAGACACTATGATTTTTGATAAAACTATTATTAATATTTGACTACCTAACTGTATAAACTATTTGTCATTAAAAGTTTTAAAAATGTTTTATTTTACCTCAGTTGTAAACATTGTTCCAAAGAAAACACAGAAAAATCCAAGAATGTTTTTGTGAGCAGAATACGCCTTCACTCCATCATTGATTATGACATCACAATAATCTTTGTTTCCTTTTCTATCCCTAAAATACATATACAGAAATTTAAAAAAAAATTTTAAAAAATAACTCCGGTTTTATTTAAAAAAATGTAAATACAAAAATATAATATTATCAATAACAAACCTTTTTAACTCTTCAAATATTTCATTAATGTGGTCACCCTTAAATTGTTGACTTCGCACCATTTCAAACAAGTTTAAACAACATTAACAACAAACTTAAGACCTTGAAATAAAATTGTTATTAGTAAAACTACAGTGATTAGAATTACATTAAATATAAATTGCATTACACATTTAATATAATAGCCATAAATTTAAAAACACATGACACAACTTAATAAAACTTTAAGGAATAAATTCAAAAATATTTAGAAATTATAAACGTTTGTTATCAATTTTGAACTAAAATCAAATTTTTTTTTTATAAAATTATATACAGATATCAAATAACATATTAAACAAGTTTATACCAGTTTAAATAATTAAAATAAAAATTATTGGATCACGTATTTTGTCGGGTTCTGGACAACACATAATTACACTACAACTCTCCTAAAATCTTCTGTCTGGATCACGGTGCAAGAGAATTATCACCCACGGATTACGGATTCTCTCCTATGGTAAACGGCACATTGTTTCGTCTAAAGCCGGACAACACATGTGATCCAAGTATAAATTTAAAATAATGTTTTAAAACAGCAACAAAAATATTTGAAATGAAGTTGCTAATCGTATTAAAATTTAAAATTAACCGTTATGAGATCACAATTACAATTGTTTTAATAATAAACAACGACCATTGTTGCATTATATATTTCCCTTATTGTTTCAGCAATGATTGTCCATTTGTTGTTTGTGGGATCAAATACTTCAATGGAATTAACTGGATATCCCCTTAAATAATAAAACAATAAACCAGAGTTTAATAAATTATTACAAACTAAATATTTAGTTTAACTTACCCATCTATGCCCCCAACAACATAAATCTTGCCATCTACAACTGAGGCACAGTGACGACATCGAGCCTTGTTCATTGGTGCAACTTCTGACCATGTATCAGTAATAATGTTGTATTTGATCACTGATGAAACTGAACCATTTCGGTATCCACCTTAATTAAATATAACAAATTTTAATTTGATTTAGATAAATATTCTAAAAATAGTATTAAATAGCTTGTTTCTGTTAAATTTGATAATTGAGTCTGTTAAAAAAAGTAATTTTAAGAAAACATAATTAAACTATAACAAAAAATTAAATTTAAAAAAAAACTTCGACTCACCAGTAACAAATATGTGATCATCCAAAACTACAGCTGCATGACCACTTATACCATAATTCATTGGGGAAATAAGTGACCACTTTGCATCAAAATCAAAACATTCTGATGAACTTAAACTTTCATCTTTATCATTATATCCACCGACTACAAATAACTTATCTATACAAATAAATTAAACTCTTTACCAATTAATTTATTTACAAACACTGTTTCTTTAAATCTTAAGTAAATTGATTAAATTAAATATCTAACTAAATCTTTTGACATCTTTTTTTTGATTGTTGATATAAATTTTTGCAGTCGAAAAAACATTGAAATTTGTTCACATAAGGTTTTCTACTTGCCTACCTTTTACAGCAAGCAATACATGTAGTCTTCGTGAAACAATCATGTCAGGAATATTTCCTCTTTTATTTGTCCTCACATCCAAGAATTCCCCACTTGATAAAGTAATACCATTTTCATCTCGGCCTCCAGTTGTGTAAATACAAACTAGAACAATAATTACTAAGATTTAAAATACTTTACAAAACAAAACCTTACAAAACCAAAGAAGTTTTAATTAAAAACGCAATTAATTAGTTTTTAAGTATATTTATTATTTTTACCTTAAAAATATTATATTTATTCTAGACTGAAATTGTGTAAATAAAATCTATACCACTTTAAAACTAAATAAATTTCAAAATACAAGTTTTATTTCTTTTTCTTAAAAGTGCAAAAGTTTATAAACCAACCATTTATGACAGCTGATGATGCATAACACTGAGCTTGTTTCATTGGACTTTCAACTTTCCATTGTGGATCTACTTCATCTAACCTTAAACTCTCAACAAAGGTTTTACTATCGAACCCTCCCATAATGAAAACTTGTTTGTTGACAACAGCAGATGAAGCTCCATACCTTTCTTTATTTAATTTCTACAAATACAATTTGTATAAGTTAACATTAAATAGATTAAAAAAAATATTTTTATTCTTTATTTAAGAAAAAAAAATTAGCAATTTTATTAAATATTTACAACTTAAACTAATCCCCCTGTTTAAAACAACAACTGTTAGCACAAAAAATTATAAAAAATTTAGACTCCTTAACTAAAATACAATCCAATATATTTAAAACTAACATACTGGCATTGGAGTCCATTGTTTGGTAACAGTGTTAAACAAAATAGCTTCCTTTTCATAATTAACCCCTCCCATAATAAGTAACTTTGCTAGATCTGCAATTTAAATGTTAAAAAAATGTTATTTAAGAAAAATGAAAAAAAAAAATAATACATTTAGGTAGAATAATTAAACAGTTTGGTTTACCTTTTAACTAAAACAAATTTTTTTTCTAGTTTATGGTACATATAATTAAAATTAAAATTACAAATCTTATAAAGTTAGGTTTAATATTATTCATTCATCCTCAAAAAATTTAACTAAAATTTTATAAATAAATATTAGTTGACCTTTTTTTTCTGGTGGGGCAAAACTAATCAAAGCAGAGATAATTAAATGAGAACACTCCAAAGATTTCATTATCAAATCCTGCAAAAAAGTTTGTACAAAATGTTATTTTTATTTTTTGTAAAATAACTTCATCCTCAATGTGAAAGGTCGACTCCACGACACACATAGAGTACTGTCAGTTGCAATACAATATTAATAACTGAACTGACCTCTTTCATAACAACTTGTTGTAGAAATTCTCTGCCTAATTTAACAAGATCAAGAGATTGAAACAATTGGTTGACATGTTTCTGTCGTTCATTGCTGTCATGTTTTATCCAATTCATCATCGCATTGTAAATAATCTTCTCAGATGAAACCTGAAGTTGGTATTTATTTAAAGATTTAAAATATAAAATTTAATTTGTTAACGTTATTGCAGAACTTTATTTACTTTAAAAACTAAAAAAATATATTTCTTGCCTTTTTTTCTTTTAATTTTAGAATAGAAATCACATCTTCAAAACAAAGTTTGATAAATTCTTGCTTTGATGCAACTTTTTCAAAATTCTTAGCAATCATTTTCTGGGCTCCTTGCTTTAAGTTTTCAAGGTTGTATCTTTGAGAATAAGCCAGCATGGTTAAACAATTCTCAACATCAACAATGGTTTGCAGAAATCCTCCACAAAACTTGCGAAGTTCTAAATATATAATACGTTGTAATTTTAAGGTTAAAACTATAATATTATCAATCTTACTGTTAATTTGTAGATAATCCGCTGCTTCCATAATCTCAAAGACATTTTCTTCAGTTATCAGGATTTTTGCAGTGTAGGCATAATCTAAAATAAGTTCCATAATTTCCGAGCTTATTCCTTGAATCTTTACAATGGGATTGTATTTCTCTCTCATCTGTAAAAACATAAATCAAGTTGACTAAACTTATATATTTGCTTGAAACTTATTTATACTTTGTAAATAAAACACATTTGACTACTTTACTGTATAAACTTTTCGTCATTAAAAGTTTTAAAAATGTTTTATTTTACCTCAGTTGTAAACATTGTTCCAAAAAAAACACAAAAAAATCCGAGAATGTTTTTGTGAGCAGAATGCTTCTTTGTTCCATCATTGATTATGACATCACAATAATCTTTGTCTCCTTTTCTATCCCTGACATAAAAAACAACTCATTATCTTTAAGAAACATATTATAAACAATATTACATACTACATCAATTAAAACTGATTTTCAATTAACAAACCTGTTTAAATCTTCAAATATTTTATCAGTATGACCACTGTTAAATTCTTGACTTCGAACCATTTTTAAACAATTTTAAACAACATTAAAAACAAACTTAAAACCTTGAAACACAATTATTATGGTTAAAACTAAAGTGATTAGAATATGATTAATATTTAAATAAAAAAAGTAAAAACCTTGCACGCTTGAACTTATAAAAACAATAGATGTATACTTAAAAACATAAAAATATCGTTTACCATAAGCAAAATGTACAATTAAACCAAAGATCGTTTTTTAAAAAAACAAATGGTTTAAATTACTTACAATAAAAAATTAAATTTAAATCACTTAGAAAACAAAAACTTGAAGCTAACCTTTTTTACTATTACCTACAAACTAAATTTAAAATAAAATAATACATCTAAACTAAAAAAATTTTTAAATGACAAAGTTTTTAATTTTTTCAAAAACATTAAAAAATTGATATTAAAAGCATTTTTTTTAAATCAAAAAGCAAATAAACCGATTAAAACTTTAAAAAAGTGCTTTAATCAAACAACTTTTAACAAAAATAAGTGATTTAAAAAAAACAATAATTAACAAGCTACGACATCAAAAACAAAACCATGAATATTAAACAACAACCACTGTAGCTTGGTAAATTTTTCTATTTGTTTTAGAAACAATTTTCCACTTTTTTACAGGATCAAATACTTCAATGGAATTTACCGTATCACACCTAAATAATAAAAAATAAACATAAGTTAAATAAACTGTAGTAATAAACTTTTAACTTACTTCTTATTTCTGCCCCCCACAACACAAATCTTGCCATTTACAACTGAGGCACAGTGACCATATCGAGTCTCGTTCATGGGAGCAACCCATGACCAAGAATCAGTCAAAATATTATACATAATCACCGATGAAACTACACCAATGACAAACTGGTTTCCACCTTAATAAAACAATTTTTCTATAAAAAATTTTGATTTTATTTATATGTATTCATTTGATGTAAAGTTTTAAACTACAAAACACTTTAATAAAAAAACATGTTTTTTATATTAAATTTATAGTTGTAAATGTTCAGAATTTTTTTTTCTGCTAATTAAATTTTTAAATTTAAACCTAACAGTAACATATATGTAATCATTCAACACAACAGCAGAATGGCTATGTACACCCCATTTCATCGGAGAAATAAGAGACCATTTTCGTTCATGAAAATCAAAACATTCTGAAGAGCTTAAAATTTCATCCTTTTTATTTATTCCTCCAATTGCATATAATTTATCTAAATAAAATAAATTTAATCTTTTACTTATATTGCTTAAATTAAAGCATTAAAAAATTAAAAGGGTAGAATGAAAAACAAACAAATACAACATTAGAAAGTTGTACATTTGTTTACCTTTTGCAGCAAGTAGTACATGTTGATATCGTGGAACAATCATGTCAGGAATGTCCCCGCTTCCATGTGTCCTTAAAATTAAAAATTCACCACTTGATAAAATTAAATTCTTTTCATCTTGGCCTCCAGTTGTGTAAATACAATCTAGAATAATTGAAATCTTTTAAAGCAAAGTTTAAATTCTGCACTTAGTCACACTACACACTTTAAATGATGTAAAAAGCATACTGTTAAATACTATATATAGTAACTTAACCATTTAAAACAGCTGAGGATGCATTCCATCGAGCTTGATTCATCGGATGTTCAACTTTCCATAGTGGATCTACTTCATCTAACTTTAAACTCCCAACAGAGGATTTATCCTCCCCTCCCATGATGAAAACTTGTTTGTTAACAACAGCAGATGAAGCACCATCTCTTTCTTCATTTAAAGTCTGCAAATAGTTAACATAACTTAATGTATTTCAGGTTACAGAAAAAATGTAATTTATTAAGCATAAAATTAACCCAGCAAAGCATACTAAAAAAGATACCATAATTAACTAAATAGTTGAATATTAATCTTTTTTAAACTTAAATACCTTTTATTGCAAAAAATTGTTGGAAAAAGGCAAATTTAAAAAAAATAAATAAATAAAAAAGAAATTTAAAACCAACATACTGGCATTTGAGTCCATTTTTTCGTAACAGAGTCAAACAAAACAACACCTTTCTTATTATCCAATCCTCCCATTATAATTAACTTTGTTGGAATTACAACTACAACATTATTTAATATCTATTTAAACTAGAAAATAAAACAGCAACAATTTTTTACTTCACATTGGTACCTATTTTAAAATAGATCTAATTGAATTAAAAAATTATTTAAAAAACCTATATGTATACATAGATAACCTATAGGTATTAAAACAATAAAGTCTTTCTAGAAAAGCATTTAACAGAATTTACCTCTATCTTCTGGTGGTACAAAATTTACCAAAGTAGATAAAAGTAGTTGATTACATTCCAAAGATTCCATTATTAAATCCTACAAACTAGTATTTATCAATTAAATATATATATTTTAATATTAACATAAGTTATTTTAATATTAACATAAATTCTTTTCACATAAGCATGTTAAAATAAATTATAAATCAGTTACATTAACACATTTTAAATCTTTGTATGCACTTATTTTACATTCCTTTTTTTTCGCACTTTTTATTTGTCGAGTAAACAGGCTCATAAAATAACCTTGCAATAAAGTATTTATGACTGAACTGACCTCTTCCATTACAACTTGTTGTAGAAATTCTCTTTTAAATTTAAGAAGATCAAGAGATTGAAACAATTGGTTAACATGTTTCTGTCGTTCATTGCTGTCATGTTTTATCCAATTCATTATCGCATTGTAAACTATCTGCTCAGATGAAACCTGAAAATATTCAAGTTTTTAGGGATAAAAAAAGAAAACTTTAAACTATGTTAATATAAATTTAGAATATATTATTTAGTTACCCTTTTTTCTTTCAGTTTTAAAATGAAAAGCAAATCCTCTAAACAAAGTTTTAAAAATCCTTGATTGGACGTAAGTTTTTCGAAATTTTCAGATATCAAATTTTGGGTTAAATGCTTTAAATTTTCAAGGTTGTATCTTTGAGAATAAGCCAGCATGGTTAAACAATTCTCAACATCAAGAATGGTCTGCAGAAATCCTCCACAAAACTTGCAAAGTTCTAAAAATATAATACGTTGTAATTTTAAGGTTAAAACTATAAAAATATCAATCTTACTGTTAATCTGTAGATAATCTGCTGCTTCCATAATCTCAAAGACATTTTCTTCAGTTATCAGGATTTTTGCAGTGTAGGCATAATCTAAAATAAGTTCCATAATTTCCGAGCTTATTCCTTGAATCTTTACAATGGGATTGTATTTCTCTCTCATCTGTAAAACATAAATCAGGTTGACTTAACTAATATATTTGTTTAAAAAATTATTTATTATAAAGACACTAAAATTTCTGATAAAACTATTTTGTAATAAAACACATTTGACTACCTTACTATATAAACTATTTGTCATTGAAAGTTTTTAAATTGTTTTATTTTACCTCAGTTGTGAACATTGTTCCAAAGAAAACACAGAAAAATCCAAGAATGTTTTTGTGAGCAGAATGCTCCTTCTTTCCATCATTGATTATGACATCACAATAAACTTTGTCTTCTTTTTCTATCCCTGACATAAAAAAACAATAAATTATCTTTAAGCAACTTATTTTTCGGTTTTGATTGTTTTTTTAACAATTTTAAATTCTACATTGATTAAAACTAGTTGTAGTTAACAAACCTGTTTAACTCTTCAAATATTTTATCAGTATGACCACTGTTAAATTCTTGACTTCGCACCATTTTTAAACAAATTAACAATAAACTAAATCATTAAAAATAAGTTGTTATTTTTGAGTCAGAAAAATTAAAATATAAGTAACAATGTAATTTAAAACAACCCTAATAATATCACTGCCCTCATGTTGCAGCGCCCTTGAGTAATGCGCTATAAACAATATGAACTCTTGCTGAGCCAGCACTTAATCAGCATCATAATTATCAGGCAATTATAATCTATAATATTCCAAACTGCTAAAGTCAACTCGAGACTGGGTTGGGGTAACTGATGTTACTCTATGTTTAAGTCGCGCATATGACCTTTCTACATCAAGGATAAAGATATATACAAAAAAATATAAACATAAATATACTAAACAGTAAGTTTTAAAATATTACAAAAAATAGCCTGAAACTTAATAAAAAAACAAAGTGCCAGATTCTCATATTTACAAACTTTAAATACAAACTAACTTTTTATTGGAAAACAGTTCTTTTTAGTTTAACTTATAATCCAAATAACAAACAAAACAATTACAACTTAACTTTAACTACACACTTTCTCAAAAATATATATAAATAACATTTAAATAAACAAACATATTAGCAGTTAGCCCGTTTAAAAACTCTTTATATGAAAATTTCATAGTTTATTACAAACTTATAAAACCTTCAAAATTCGGGAAATTATGAGTCGGGGAATCACCGATGAAAAAATAATTTTTAAAAATTATATAGACATCATATATTTTAAAATAATAATGTTTATTTTTTTTATTATTAGGTGCAAACCTCTATAATTTAGATTATTTTAACAAATAAAATTGTTTATTACATTTATTAATTTAACAACATAATTATTAAAAAATAAAATTTTTTATTTTTTTTGTAATTTTTTTGAAGAAAAGTGTTTAAAAATTTAAGATTTTTTTTTACATCAACGTTTTTACTAATATCACACCAAAATACAACAACATGTCAATAGTGAGAATTAAACTTTAGGTATTTGGTTTCAAAAATATGTTTACTGTTTCACTGCCGTCAATCAATATCCCAAAAATATTTTTCAGAATATTTTTTCAAATGTTTAGAGTTTGATTCCATTAAGGTCAAATTTAAGATGCATTCAACTTAAAACAAAAACATAAGTGTGGCTGTTTCTTACTTAGGCAACGTCAAAGACTAAGATAACACAAGTTTGCTGACTTAATTTGTTTTTGTATTTTAATTTTGTTTTCGTACATTAGATTTATCTTTTATCAAGTAATAATATACTTTAAATGATGTGTAAATACTTTTAAACAATTTTTTTTTGAAAAGATAATTTTTTAGATTTTATAATACTTTTTTAGTTTATAAAATTAAAATATAAGACTTTACTATAGCCTACATGTTTAGCTTACAAACTCATGTTTAAAGTTTTGGTTTTATTCTTTAAAATTATTTCTTAGGTTTCGTCTTCCCATTTGTGACTGACCCATACCAGTTTGTTGTCACTAACATGGGGACCTGTATGTTGGGTGACTTTTACCCACAAGAACCTGAACCCAAGGAGGAAATGACCCCAATGCTGAGCAGATTAGCAAAAGTTTTTAAGAAAATGCCGTGGTACCGAAACTACGTTAAGCAGTTCTTGGATTCCTACTTCGGGAAGAGTAAAGTTTAGGTGGAGGTCGATTAAAATGATGTGGAAATACTTAACATGTAAAAATTAAAAAAAAGCATAAATGTTATGTGACAAAAAATAATTACAAATTAATAAAGTTCAAATAATAATTTGAAAAAACAAAAAAAATTGATTAAAAATATTTCACCCAAAAAGTGTAAATAAATAAATGATGTAAAACCAGTAAAATGATGTAAAACCAGTAAGAGAAATTAAATCATTGAATTAATTTAATAAATACAAAGTTGTAAACTTATCTTAAATGTTTAAATATTTCAACCAAGTTTGTATTTTTGTTAACTTAAGCATTATTTAACAATATTTATTGAACATTTATAGAACTTTATTAAAAAGTATAATCAAATCCATGAAATATTTTAAAAATTATTCTCAAAATAAAACAAACCAACTAAGTAACTGCAATTATATTCATAAAAGCCTTAATTGCATATACAATAGTAGTGTAGTGGTAATTACAATATAGGCTATATGTTAATTAAATATACTGTAAATAAAAATAATACAATATAAACTAAAAATTAAGTTTTGTTCATTGTAAAAATCTAAAAAAAATTGCGAATTCCTTTTAGAGTGTTTTTGTAATTTGAATGAGCCACATCAATATAATTAAACAACCACCATTTTTGCATCACTTATATTCCCTTCTATTCCAGCACCTAATGTCCATTTATTTTTCCTAGGATTGGATTCTTCAATATAATTAACTTAGCGGACAGGGTTAAATGAATTATTGCAAACATCATATTTTTTAAAAATAAATCATGTAAAGTAACACAAATTAAAGGGGATGCGTAGGAATCTCATGCAAGTAATATGACCACAAAAGGACTAAGCTCAAATTACCAGATTAAAGTTTTTTTAGGAATAATGCTCATGACGTAAAAATTTCTGACTTTAAAGTTGTATATATATTATCTAGTGCGCTAGGGTTAGACTCATACTTAACGCATTCCTTGGTAAGGCTCTATAACGGCCTCGGTAAATCTAAGTTAATATAACAACAAAAAAAAAGTTTTAAAAATTTCCAAATGTCTACAAATTTAAATTTTTTAAATGTTCATCCAAAATAAGACAGAGTGTATTCAACAATATAATGAATCCAATCAAAGAAATAGTTCAAAAGAAGTTTATTTTTTATTTAAGTAAATAATAAACCTTATAGTTCAGGAACTTTAGAAACCTTTACATTTTTTCCATTCGTTTTTTTGATATTTTAAGCTAAATTCTGCACCATTGGGTGAGAACAACGTAAGTCGATCAGGTGAGTTCTGCTTCAGAGGAAAACTTGCAACAATAATCGTAGGAGAAAAACCTGCAGGACAGCAACCAAGTCGACTCCCAATAACGTTCGATAAACGGGAGGAATTTATCGGAGATCTTGTGTACATTGATGAGAGTGAAATAACGGGAAAGTTTGTACTCGATGCCAACCCGAATCTGTTTAGTAACGCTCCACGCCGAGATGAGAATAGTCCAGCAATTATTGACCTCAGGTAAAAAATTTTATATTAAGAGCAAATTATGTGATATTAAATTAAGCAAATTATGTATGTGATATATTAAGAGCAAATTATGTGATATTAAATTAAGCAAATTATGTGTGTGATATATTAAGAGCAAGTTATGTGCACAAAAAAAAAATTTATATAATTCGCAATTGCATTAGTTAATAAATAATACTATATCACCTTTAAGATAAATTTTAACTTTAATATTTTAATCAAGTTTTTCTACTTTTGCCATTTAAACAAATACTTAACTAAGATAACAACATAATTATTTAAAGTAAACCACATATTTAACATTAATAGACGAAGTATAATATTCAACGGGATTGAAGAATGGACAATTTTAAACAGTGACCCAGAAGAGTTTAATACTCTGTACATGCCAATCAATCACGTTCAGGTATAAGATTGTTATATTTTATACAGGCGACAACGTAAATACAGCAACAAACTCTTTATTGGCACAACAGTTTAAGCATTGTTCTTACAATATGATTGCCACTACGTTGTATTAGATTTGATCGCAATTGTTGTAACACATCTTTATATAGATGATAGTAAACATATTTGCTGATATAAAATCATTGTTAAACGACATTGTTATTGACCCTGATCTTTTTAAAGCATACAACGTTTTTGTTTTAACATCATGTTATTGTTTGTAGATCATAAGTTATAACAAGTACAATGGACCGATCAACATGCTTATCGATGGCAAATCTACTTTAATATCACAAGATTTGACACAGAAATGCCAGGTTCAATACCCAGGCTATGACAGTAAGTTTGTTAAAATGTTATTTATACAACAACGTCTATAACATAAGCAAGTAATCTAACCAATAAAAAATACTACATTTACAATTGTGTTTTTAAGATAATAACTCTTGTTAGTTGCCACAAAACTCACTTTTATAAAAAAGAAATATATACAAACAACAAAGCATATGCTTACCCAATAAAAGCGCAAGCTTACCCAATAAAAGAGATACAACAACAAGCATACCCAATAAAAGAGATATTACATTTACATCGTCATAACACCGCGCTATCTAGTAACGATAATTGGCACATTTTTTTGTTCTTCTGTAGATAGTATAAAGATCAGCAGTTTAAACAAAAAAAATCTTTCAATAACTTTGTTGTTTAGGTTCAAGTTGGGATTTAGAGACCCACGAATTCCCAACGGGTTTCCCCGTCACATTGGGCCACGAAAAACGTTACAAGGATAACATGGGGGCGATTGCAATGGCTGACATAGGAGAGTGGAGGGATGTGATTACAATTCCACCTCTTGCAAATATAACAGTAAGTAGTATGGTAATAACATCCTTTTGTTATTGTATTTGGTTACAAGACCCTCGTAAACAAGATGTTGATGTTTGTTATGCTTTAAACTACAATATGTTACAATGCCTTTTCTTAATGCACCGTTTTGTAATACATTACGTTGTTACTGCTTGAAAGCAAACGTAAACTAATATTGCCTTACATATACAAAATGAAATATTGCTGTAGAATATTTTGTAATAATTTAACTACATAAACAATAAGCCAAAAGTAAAGTCCATTTGTTATAAGTAAAAACACTTATATTTCGTGTTTTTTTTAAATTTTACACTAAGGAAAAACAACATGTCAGTAGCAGAACTTAAACTTAGGTCTGTAGATTTAAAAATACTGCAAGTGTGGTTTCGTTTCACTCCCCTAGTCAATGCATACAAATACTTCTTGGTATGAATTATTTACAAATGTTTAGATCCGGTTTGTGGCTGATTCAATCAAGGTCAAATTTGAGATGCATTCAACTCAGAACAAAAACAAAACTGCCGCCGTGTCTTACCTAGGCCACATTAAAGACAGAGGTAACATGTTAAGTTTGGTAACTTAGTCTGTACTTAAATAAATTTAGTTTTCGTATATAAAACTTTTCCCTTATCAAGTTTTAATTTATGTTATCTAAGAATGTATGATTAAATGACTTTAACTAAAATTTTTTTATATTTTAATAGTTTATTTTTCGGTTTTAGAAACATTATTTTGCAATAAATTTTGTTTTAAAAATTTTGGTTTTTTATCTTTAAATTTATTTCTTAGGTTTCGTATTTCCACCTGTGACTGACCCATACCAATTTGTTGTCAATAACATGGGGACCTGTATGTTGGGTGACTTTTACCCACAAGAACCTGAACCCAAGGAGGAAATGACCCCAATGCTGACCAGATTGGCAAAAGTTTTTAAGAAAATGCCGTGGTACCGAAACTACGTTGAGCAATTCTTGGATTCCTACTTCGGGAAGAGTAAAGTTTAGGTGGAGGTTGATTAATACGATGTGGAAATACTTAACATGTAAAAATTTAAAAAAAGAATAAATGTTATGTGACAAAATAATTACAAATTAATAAAGTTCAAATAATAATTTAAAAAAACAAAAAAAATTGATTAAAAATATTTCACCCAAAAAGTGTAAATAAATAAATGATGTAAAACCAGTGAAAGAAATTAAATCATTGAATTAATTTAATAAATACAAAGTTGTGAACTTATCTTAAATGTTTAAATACTTTAACCAAGTTTTTATTTTTGTTAACTTAGACATTATTTAAAAATATTTATAGAACTTTATTTTTAGTTAATAATCTAAAAATAAGAAAATGATTAGTTACCACATTACTAAAAATGCAATTTATTGAATTAAAAATCATAATCAATTCAATTACATATTTTAAAAATTTACTCTAAAAACAAACAAACTAAGTAACTGCGATTATATTCATAAAAGCTTTAATTGTATATACAATAGTAGTGTAGTGGTAATTACAATATAGGCTAATGTTAATTAAATATACTGTAAATAAAAATAATACAATATAAACTAAAAATAAAAAAAAATTGCTAATTCCTTTCAGAGTGTTTTTGTAATTTGAATAAGCCACATCAATATAATTAAACAACCACCATTTTTGCATCACTTATATTCCTTTCTATTCCAGCACCCAATGTCCATTCATTTTTCCCAGGATTGAATTCTTCAATATAATTAACTAAGCGGACAGGGTTTAATAAATTATTGCAAACATCATATTTTTAAAAAATAAATCATGGAAAGTAACACAAATTAAACCTATGAAATTTACCAAAATAACATAAATTTAATGCAAGTAAAAATTCAAAAACCTAAATTACAAAAATTACAAAGTAGTTACAAACATTGGTAATAATTTTGATCTAAAATCACACGAATTTTTTAAATTATATGAAAAAGAAAATCTATAAAATTATATACAAGTATCATGTTATATATATTTTTAAGGCTATATTAGTTAAATAATCAATAAAAATAATTTAATATAATTTTAAATGCGTACTTGAAAAAAGTATTAAAATATTAAATTAACCATTATGACATCACAAACATTAATATTGGTATTAAACAACAACCATTGTTGCACTATATATTTCCCTTTTTGTTTCAGCAATGATTGTCCACTTGTTGTTCGTGGGATCAAATACTTCAATGGAATTAACTGGATCACTAAACAACCTAAATAATAAAACAATTAACCAGAGTTTAATAAATTATTACAAACTAAATATTTAGTTTAACTTACTCACGCCCACCCCTAACAACATAAATCTTGCCATCTACAACTGAGGCACAGTGACTATATCGAGCCTTGTTCAGTGGTGCAACTTCTGACCATGTATCACTAATAATGTTGTATTTGATCACTGATGAAACTGCACCAATGCCATCTCGAAATCCACCTAGAAAAAATATGTTTAAAATTTTTGAAATTTTAATTTGATTTAGGTAAAAAAATTTCAAAAAGTAATAATTTTATTTTAATTTTAATTAAGTTTAATAATTGTTTCTGTTAAAAAATAAATTTTAAGTTAAAGACAATTACAAAAAAAATTACTTTAAAAAAATTTGACTCACCAGTAACAAATATGTGATCATCTAAAACTACAGCTGCATGACCATATATGCCATATTTCATTGAAGAAATAAGAGACCACTTTTGTTTATTAAAATCAAAACATTCTGATGAACTTAAACTTCTATTTTTATCATTACATCCCCCGATTGCAAATAATTTACCTGAACATAAATATTTAGAGTCTTTACCGTTTTTATTGTATAATTTGTTTAGCGCACCGTTTTTTTAAATCTAAACCAAACTTATTAAAATTAAATATCTAATTAAATCGTTTGACATCTTTTTATTGATCGTTAATATAAATTTTTGAAGTCGAAAAAACATTGAAATAATTTACATGAAATTTTGTATGTTTACCTTTTACAGCAAGTAATACATGTTCTCTACGTGGAACAATCATGTCAGGAATATTTCCCTGTTTATTTGTCCTCACATCCAAGAATTCCCCACTTGATAAAAATTGATTATTTTCATCCTGGCCTCCAGTTGTGTAAATACAATCTAGAACAATAATTACAAAGATTTAAAATACTCTACAAAACAAAACCCCTAAGAAACTAAAAGATTTTTTATTTAAAAAAGTTATTATTTAGTTTTTAAGTATATTTATTTTTTTCACCTTAAAATATTATATTTATTGTGACCTTAAATTGTGTTAATAAAATCTATACCACTTTAAAACTAAATAAATTTCTAAAGTACAAGTTTAATTTCTTTTTCTTAAAAGTGCAAAAGTTCATAAACCAACCATTTATGACAGCTGATGATGCATACAGTCGAACTTGTTTCATTGGACCTTCAACTTTCCATTGTGGATCTACTTCATCTAACCTTAAACTCTCAACAGAGGATTTACCCCTCCCTCCCATGATGAAAACTTGTTTGTTAACAACAGCAGATGAAGCTCCCCGCCTTTCTTCATTTAATTCCTACAATTATACTTTATTTGAGTTCACATTAAATAGCTAAATTTATACTTTTACTTTATTTTAAGAAAAAATATTAGCAATTTTATTAAGTATTTAAAATTTAAACCCCTGTTTAAAACAACAAACGTTAGCACAAGAAATTATAAAAAATTTGGGCTCTTGGATTAAAATACAATCCAATATATTTAAAACTAACATACTGGCATTGAAGTCCATTGTTTTGTAATAGTGTTAAACAAAATAGCTTCTTTTCCATAACCTCCCCCTCCCATAACAAGTAACTTTGCTGAATCTGCAATTTAAATGTTAAAAAAATGTTATTTAAGAAAAATGAAAAAAATAATACATTTACGTAGAATAATTAAACAGTTTGGTTTACCTTTTAACTAAAACAATTTTTTTCTAGTTTATGGTACATATAATTAAAATTAAAATCATAAATCCTATAAAGTTAGGTTTAATATTATTCATACATCCACAAAAAAATTTAACTAAAGCTTTATAAATAAATATTAGTTGACCTTTTTTTTCTGGTGGGGCAAAATTAACCAAAGCAGAGATAATTAAATGAGAACATTCCATAGATTTCATTATCAAATCCTGCAAACAAGTTTGTACAAAGTGTTACTTCAATTATAACATTTTAAATCTTTTAATAAAATATTTTTCACTTAACTGACCTCTTTCATTACAACTTGTTGTAGAAATTCTCTGCCTAATTTAGAAAGATCAAGAGATTGAAACAATTGGTTAACATGTTTCTGTCGTTCATTGCTGTCATGTTTTATCCAATTCATCATCACATTGTAAACTATCTGCTCGGATGAAACCTGTAGTTGGGCATATTATTAAGAATTTTAAATATAAAAATCAATTTGCTAGGTTTGTAACTCAACTTTGTTACTTTAAAAACTACAAGAAAAGAAAATTCTTGCCTTTTTTTCTTTAAGTTTCAGAATAGAAATAAAATGCTCGAAACAAAGTTTGATAAATTCTTGCTTTAATGCAACTTTTTCAAAATTCTCAGCAATTATTTTCTGAGCTCTTTGCTTTAAGTTTTCAAGGTTGTATCTTTGAGAATAAGCCAGCATGGTTAAACAATTCTCAACATCAACAATGGTTTGCAGAAATCCTTCACAAAACTTGCAAAGTTCTAAATATATAATCTGTTGTAATTTTAAGTTAAAACTATAATATTATCATTCTTACTGTTAATTTGTAGATAATCTGCTGCTTCCATAATCTCAAAGACATTTTCTTCAGTTATCAGGATTTTTGCAGTGTAGGCATAATCTAAAATAAGTTCCATAATTTCCGAGCTTATTCCTTGGATCTTTACAATGGGATTGTATTTCTCTCTCTTCTGTAAAATATAAATCAGGTTGACTAAACTTATATATTTGCTTGAAACTTATTTATTATAAAGACACTATGATTTCTAATAAAACTATTTCCTAATAAAACACATTTGACTACTTTACTGTATAAACTATTTGCCATTAAAAGTTTTTAAATTGTTTTTATTTACCTCAGTTGTAAACATTGTTCCAAAAAAAACACAAAAAAATCCGAGAATGTTTTTATGAGCAGAATGCTTCTTTGTTCCATCATTGATTATGACATCACAATAATCTTTGTCTTCTTTTCTATCCCTGACATAAAAAACAACTTATTATCTTTAAAAAACATATTATAAACAATTTTTTAAACAATTTTACATTCTACATTGATTAAAACTGATTTTCAATTAACAAACCTGTTTAAATCTTCAAATATTTTATCAGTATGACCACTGTTAAATTCTTGACTTCGAACCATTTTTAAACAAATTTAAACAACATTAACAACAAACCTAAAACCTTAAAACAAAATTATGGTTAGTAAAACTACAGTGGTTAGAGATGCAAAAAATAAATACATTAGAAATTAAATTATGTTAATGAAAAAAAAAAGATGACACATTTAATTTATAAAATAGTCCTAATTTAAAAACATAAATTCAATGCAAATAATATTTTAAAAGAATCAATTAGAAAAAAAATACTACGAGATTATAACCATTAGTGGTAAATTTTAAACTAAAATTAAACAGTTATTTAAAATTATACAAAATAAAAAAATCAATAAAATTATCTACAGATATCAAGTTTTATATTTTACAGGTTTTTAATAGTTTAAATATTCTATTTAAAAATTTTGAATTTTTTTTAAATGCATAAATTTTAAATATTGTTTTTAAACAACCACAAAAATATTCTTAAAATGTACTTGTTATGTGGTTAAAAAAAGTATTAAAATAATAAATCAACCAATATGACATCACAATTATAAATATTGGTATTAAACAACAACCATTGTTGCATAATATATTTTCCGTTCTGTTTCAGCAATGATTGTCCATTTGTTGTTTGTAGGATCAAATACTTCAATGGAATTAACATAACCCCTAAATAATAAAACAATAAATCAGAGTTTAATAAATTATTACAAACTAAATATTTAATTTAACTTACTTATTCCACCCGCCCAGAACATAAATCTTGCCATCTACAACTGAGGCACAGTGACCACATCGAGCTTTGTTCATTGGTGCAACTTCTAACCATGTATCAGTAATAATGTTGTATTTGATCACTGATGAAACTGCACCAAAGCCAACTCGACATCCACCTAGAAAACATATTTTTAAAGTTTTTTAAATTTTATTTTGATTTAGGTAAAAAAATTTCAAAAAGTAAAAATATTAATTTTATTTCTATTAAATTTAATAATTGTTTCTGTTAAAAAAAAATTTTAAGTTAAAGACAATTACAAAAAAAATTTACTTTAAAAAAATTTTACTCACCAGTAACAAATATGTGATCATCTAAAACTACAGCTGCATGATTATCTACATTATAATTCATTGCAGAAATAAGAGACCACTTTTGTTCATCAAAATCAAAACATTCTGATGAACTTAAACTTCTATTTTTATCATTCCATCCCCCGATTGCAAATAATTTACCTGAACATAAATATTTAGAGTCTTTACCGTTTTTATTGTATAATTTGTTTACCGCACTGTTTTTTTTAAATCTTAAGCAAATTGATTAAAATTAAATATTTAATTAAATCGTTTGACATCTTTTTATTGATCGTTAACATGAATTTTTGCAGTCGAAAAAACATTAAAATAATTTACATGAAATTTGTATGTTTACCTTTTGCAGCAAGCAATGCATGGTCTTTACGTGGAACAATCATGTCAGAAATATTTCCTCTTTTATTTGTCCTCACATCCAAGAATTCCCCACTTGATATAATTTTATTATTTTCAACCTGGCCTCCAGTTGTGTAAATACAATCTAGAACAATAATTACTAAGATTTAAAATACTCTACAAAACAAAACCTTACAAAACTAAAAGATGTTTTAATTAAAAAGATCATTATTTAGTTTTTAAGTATATTTTTTTTACCTTAAAATATAATATTTATTCTAGACTCAAATTGTGTGAATAAAATCTATACCACTTTAAAACTAAATAACTTTCTAAAGTACAAGTTTTATTTCTTTTTTATAAAATTGCAAAAGTTAATAAACCAACCATTTATGACAGCTGATGATGCACAAAACCGAGCTTGTTTCATTGGACTTTCAACTTTCCGTTGTGGATCTACTTTATCTAACTTTAAACTCTCAACAGAGGATTTATCCTCCCCTCCCATGATGAAAACTTGTTTGTTGACAACAGCAGATGAAGCTCCCCACCTTTCTTCATTTAATTCCTTTAAATATATTACAAATTCAAACTACACAAAAGTTTATTATGTTATTTTAACTATGACCCTGTTACATTCTTCAATGTTATTTAAAAGTCACTGATATCAAAAACAAATAAATATATTTAAAACTAACATACTGGCATTAGAGTCCATTGTTTTGTAACAGTGTCAAACAAAATAGCTTCCTTTTCAAAGTTAGATCCTCCCATAATAAATAACTTTGCTGAAGTTACAAAATCTATATAATCAACCAAATATAAACATAAAATTTATGTCTATAGGATATATAAGATATATATATAAATTAAATTATATTAAAATTGAAGCAACAATTTGTCTATGTTAAAATTAATCAAAAATATTTTTACTCTTTATATCAACAACAAAAAAACTGTTATACAAAATTTGACTCTGTCCATAGAACAAAGACAATTTTTAATTTCATTATTGCGCATAAATAAAGCTAAGTTGAACTTATTTTAATAATTACCGACCTTTAGCATTTTCATTTGGTGAAACTAAATTAACCAAAGCAGAGATA
Source organism: Corella eumyota (assembly GCF_963082875.1). Lineage (NCBI taxonomy): Eukaryota > Metazoa > Chordata > Ascidiacea > Phlebobranchia > Corellidae > Corella > Corella eumyota. The sequence goes on from NC_137491.1 coordinate 20,604,666, forward strand.
AGTATTTGATTACACTCCAAAGATTTCATTATCAAATCCTACAAACAAGTTTGTACAAAGTGTTATTTTAATTTTTGTAAAATAACTTTATCCTCATTGTGAAAGGTCAACTCCACGACACACATAGAGTACTGTTAGTTGCAATACAATATTTATAACTGAACTGACCTCTTTCATAACAACTTGTTGTAAAAATTCTCTGTCAAATTTAAGAAGATCAAGAGATTGAAACAATTGGTTGACATGTTTCTGTCGTTCATTGCTGTCATGTTTTATCCAATTCATCATCGCATTATAAAGTATCTTCTCTGATGAAACCTAAAGTTGGTAGATTTAAAATATAAAATTTAATTTGCTAGGTTTGTAACTGAACTTTGATATTTTAAAAACTACCAAAAAAATAATTTTCTTGCCTTTTTTTCTTTCAGTTTTAGAATAGAAAGTAAGTCCTCAAAACAAAGTTTGATAAAATCTTGCTTTGATGCAACTTTTTTAAAATTATTAGCAATCATTTTCTGGGCTCCTTGCTTTAAGTTTTCAAGGTTGTATCTTTGGGAATAAGCCAGCATGGTTAAACAATTCTCAACATCAACAATGGTTTGCAGAAATCCTCCACAAAACTTGCGAAGTTCTAAATATTTAATATGCTGTAATTTTAAGGTTAAAACTATAAAAATATCAATCTTACTGTTAATCTGTAGATAATCTGCTGCTTCCATAATCTCGAAGACATTTTCTTCAGTTATCAGGATTTTTGCAGTGTAGGCATAATCTAAAATAAGTTCCATAATTTCCGAGCTTATTCCTTGGATCTTTACAATGGGATTGTATTTCTCTCTCATCTGTAAAAACATGATTTCTTATAAAACTTATTTATTTTTGTAAAAGTTACACATTTATTAACCTTATTGTATAAGTTGCTTTAAATTAAAATTCCTAAAATGTTTATTTTACCTCAGTTGTAAACATTGTTCCAAAGAAAACACAGAAAAATCCAAGAATGTTTTTGTGGGCAGAATGCTCCTTCTTTCCATCATTGATTATGACATCACAATAATCTTTGTATCCTTTTCTATCCCTGACATAAAAAACAATAAATTATCTTTAAGCAACTTTTTTTTCGGTTTTGATTGTTTTTTTTATCAATTTTAAATTTAACATTGATTAAAACTAGTTGTAGTTAACAAACCTGTTTAACTCTTCAAATATTTTATCAGTATGGCCACTGTTAAATTCTTGACTTCGCACCATTTTTAATAAATTAAAAATAACTTTAATCACTGAAATAAATTTGTTCCAAGTTAGCAGAGTTAAATAACATGACCTAATAATAATCTTTACAAAAAGACGAAAACCAAAATATTTAACCCAGAGCAAATTAAACCATTCCTTAAAAAATGCTCGTACCATTTATAGCGCCTTACTAAGGAGCGCTACAGCATGAGATCAGTGGGGATTAAACCCACTACCTCACGGTGGTGTAGCAAGTGTTCTTACCGCTACACCATGCTGCCGGTTAAAATTTAATCTACTTCTTTACTTACAAACTTATTTAGAATAAGATTAATGCATATTTTTGTAATCCTTTGTCACTACTTGAAAAGTTAAATATAAAAATTTTAATTACTATACACCCCATTTTTTGTCCCCGGGCCTAAATAACTGACATTCGACGGTTTAAAAAAAAAATTAAAAACAAAAATTTTAGTCGATTTGGGACCTCAAAAGCTAAGTCAAAACTTCGTTTTAACGTTACCCATCTTTTGTATTTTCTAACAACCAATACTAATACCTTGTTTAAAACTTTAAATTTTTAAAATGAAAAATCTTAGTGGATTAAAAGTTAAATAATAAAAATGTTTTACAAATATTTCTTAGGCTGACTTGCAAAAATCGGGAATTTATGAGTCGGGGAATCACCGATTGAAAAAGAACTGTAAAAAAATATATAGACATCATATAATATATAGTTTTAAGGTTTATTTTTATTATATTTATAGCTTATCTGTTAAAAATTTTTTATTGTAGATAAAAAAATAAATTTTTAGACTAAAAACGACATTATTTATTATTTTAATCCATTTTCTGATATTTGTTAAATTAAGGTAATTAGTTAATAAAAATGCTTGATTGTATTATATTTCGCTTTACGATTTTTATTTACAATTACCCAAGAGAAATTTGGATAGTAAAATTACTACAAAGACTAGGCTTAAAACAAGATTTTGGAAAAGTCAACATAAAATACATTTACGTACGTGCGAATCTAAAATCAACTTTTTGAGTTTTTCTTGCAACAAAGTGAACTGTTAGATCTATTTTTGTGGAGAGTTGTCAAAAGTAATCACGTGACCGGGTAAAATCATTAATTTTGTTGAATTCTCTAAAATTGAATCCATCGACGGAAATAACCGCGACACTTTGATCCATTATCGTAGCTGCGAGGTAGTAAGTAACACAACGATAAGTTTATATCAATAATATTGTCTATAATATAACAAAGTAGATGAATATATTAAAACGTTATAGTCAAAACGTGTAAAGAATAGCGTCAAGTTATCTTTAAACTAGTGTAAAACAAAAGATAGTCAACTGAAATATTTTACCGTGAAGAAATTAATTAATTTTTTAAATTTGCCTTAAATAGTATCAAGTGAAAAGTATTGCAACCTTAATACGGGCTTAGATAAACAGAAATACGATTTTACTTGTTAATTCTAATGTTAATTCCCTACCAAGCTTAGCCTTTTCTGTTAAAGCTTTTAAGATCATCGATAACTTCCTGGGATACAACTGTTATCTACGTTTCCTGCAAGCATATCTTGTGTATTAAAACATTACAAACAAGATAGATACGTATAACTCTTATTAAGATGGATAAAAATAAAGTTAGTAGTAGAATAAAAAGCACATTGTCACTTGCTTAGTTTAGGATAATATAAATATTATCAGTTTTAGGTTAAGTTAAATCACATTGGAAATTAGAAACTTATATCATATTACAATTAAAAAAGTCACTTAAAACGCGTTGTGTAGTAAATTTTTGCTTTTAGTTTTTAATATTTGAGTTTATTTCAACTACTAGGCTAAATTTATGTGTAAATACATTTATTAGTTTGAAAAGGAAATCAGATTTTGTGAATAAACTTTGCTCCTTGTCGTAGACTTTGCATGTTTGTAATTACATATTGTTTAACAGAGAGTTGTTAGCTATATATTGTTATAGGTCAATTACGATACCGCTATAAACTATATATAACAGTTAGTTAGTACATGGTTAAAATAAAGGAATTTGTGTTTAAAAAATGTAAAATCTCGTACTAAAATATTTGTTTAAAATATTGTCCAACTTTTAAAATCCACCCATTAGCAAACAATTAATTCATTGTTAAGTTGCGTGAACCAATAAATAGTTTTTGTCGCGTAATAGTTCAACTAAAAGTTTATATATATTCTAAAAATCCAAGATTCTATATATTGTAAATTAAAATACGGTACAGCAGATTTATTTTTAAAAGCGGGCAGAATTAAATGATGACGTCATATATTTTTAAGGCAACCTGTAAAGGAAACGTCGATCAAATAAGGGTTAGTTGAACAGTTACATCAAGTATTAATTGCGCAAATAATTCAAGGAACTTGATGTTTTAGGCAAAAATTTTAGGTTAGACAGTTGAGACTATTTCTATAAATTTATTGTATTTAACAAAGGTAACAGAAACTTTAAATTATTACGAGATATTTCTATATTTAAGAGTCCGTTTTTGGTTGGTGTTCACCTTAACAAAACAATGACAATTTTCTACTTTGTTATTCTACAGTGATTCATAATCAATTGTTTTAACAAAAAGTAAACAAGTAAGCATTATTAATCATTGTAATCGATTGTTAATTATACGGAAATTTCAACAAAGGATAATTTGTTAAAACTTTGAGAAAATTTTTATTTTTTTAGATTTATTTTTTGTGTAAATAATGTAATTATAAATTAACAAAGATGCCGGATATTAAAATTAAAGTCGTTCGTGCAAATCTTGGAAGGGAAGAGAAAATCAAATCACCTTTCGTCAACGTTCATTTTAAAGGTTTAATTTAACGTTTTTACATGCATACTTACAGCTATAATATAATGCATTTATAACATTTATATATATATTAGTGCAATACAATTAGGAATATAATTTAATATAAAAAAGTTTAAAGTTTTCATCGAAATCCCACGATTCTTAATTTATTGTTTAACCTGGCATATAGATTTCAAGTGTAAAGAAATGAAATGTTTATTTTTAAGGCGTCCATGGTTGAGTTATTGTTTGTTCGTTTAATATTTCAATTTACGTTTTGTCCTAATGCAAATACGACTTCGTAGCGGTTTCTTTTCCCTTAAACTAACAATATCCCGTTGTATAAAAGATTTATCAAATTTAATTAATTAGCCAAACGATTGTTGGTTATGGGTTGTTCTTGCAATTTTATTTTTCGTATATTTTACCGACAATGAAACATTTTCTCTTAGCCCCCTAAATTTTCACTGATTTTTATAAAAACGTTTAACTAAATTTATGTTAATTGTAGTTTTCAAATTTTGGTTTTCTGTCAAATAGGCGTATTCTGTTATTAACAAAATAAATTTGATTTTAGGCCAAACGAAAAAAACCGCAGTCTTAAAAGGAAGTGCCCCAGAATGGAACGAGGTAAGAATTAAACATTTGATTTTTCCTTCATATGTTTTGTTTAGTGTGGTATTGACATCAGATATAGAAAGCCAAAAGGTTTCGGGCTCGAGCCGCACCAATACCACATTATTTACCCTTGAACCCGGTGTTTACAGATAGCTTAAACACACCAAAAGGTTTCGGGTTCGAGCCGCACCAATGCCACACTATTTACCCTTGAACCCGGTGTTTACAGATAGCTTAAACACACCAAAAGGTTTCGGGTTCGAGCCGCGCCAATGCCACACTATTCACCTATAAATCCGGTGTTTACATTTAACTTAAACACTTTTTATTAGCAAATTTTTTCATAATAAAAGTGTTTTCAATTATACTCATGACGACATAATTATGCATTTTTTAACAGACTTTGGTATTCCCCTGTTCCGATAGTCCATCGCCCGATGACGTCATCAAAATAGAAGTTTTCGACGACGATGGATTTTTGGGAATAGACAAGTAAAAACAAATAGATATTATTACCTAACAAACATATTCAAACAAACGCTAAATAATTATTAAGATTGTTGCAAGGTTTCTAAGAATTTGTGTACCAAGATGTCTGCATACTAGCACGTTATTATAACACGATTAAGTATTATTTGAAGAGTCTGCAATTGTTTTTATGTAACAATCACGTTTACTTAGGTTCCACTTACTATTAGATAACAACTATAATATATCAAAAAATTTAAAAAATTTTAAGTTTATTATGAACTAATATATTATTTTAACACAAAAAGATGTAGGCAGTGTTTAATGTTATTATAAAACCTTTATTTCATACAAAACGTGTAAATATTTAACATGCATTTAAACCCTTATTAATTTTACATTTAATTTCGTTTTAGATCCATCGGAAAAGCTCACCTAACTTACAATGCACTCAGATTAAGCAAAGAAAAAACTTTGGATCTTAAATCAAAAAAGTCAAACGTGGTAAGTTAACATATTCATCCGCCCAACAAGCTACGTAACTATGACATCACACATACAAAAAAAATTAAAATTATGACCTAATATTTGCAGGGAGCCAACATCATCGTAGCGATCGTTGAAGAAAATCCAGCGAAATCCCAACCAAGACCTTCCATGGCAGGTGAATCATAATTTATATTATGACATCATAGAAAACCATTATAATGTGAACTGATTTCAGTTTTGCAGTCTTTGAAAAGTTCTTTATATTATGACGTTATAGATAACCATTATAATGAAAAATGATTTGAGTTTTGCAGTTTTTGCAAAGTTCTTTATACTATGACGTCATAGATATGAATTAGAACATAAATGATTTCAGTTTTGCAGTCTCAGTTAAATTTAAAATGTGTAAATTTAAAAATTAAATTTCTTATTTAAGGAGGTGAAGTAACTCACACAAACAACGAGGAAAAAGATGAGGGAGTAGAGATGGGAGGAGAAGGAGGAGATTATGGAGGAACAATCGGGATAAGTGGAAGGTTTGTGACGTCACCATTTGCTATTTAGTCCCACTTGACCTAGCCATATTGTTATTAAGTTACACCTAAAAGAGATAATTGCTACAACAATTAACATATAAGTGACGTCACAAAGCTATGTTATCTTCGTAGGACGGAGCGTTCTTCATTGAGCGACAAACCGGAAGACTTCCAAGTAAGGTTGAAGATCATCAAAGGTCGTCACCTGACCGGAAGTAACATCAAACCTGTCGTTAAAATTCACGCAGGAAAAAATGAGACGAAAATTACTCATATCAGGAAAGGGTCTTCCCCAGTATGGGATGAGGTGATTTAGTAGTGACGTCATTAAATTGTTTAACGTCATAAGTTTTTATTGCTTTCGAATAGTGGTATTGGAATTTAAAGAAAAACGATGACGTCAGATTTTTTTGTAAACTTTTGTTTGTGACGTCATTATTTATTACCAATGACGTTATAATTACAGATGTTAATGTTTAACTTCCACGAGTCGTTAAAGAAGTTGTACGATTACATTTTCGAGCTTTCGGTGAACAATTCCAAAACTTTGAGGGCAGATTCGGTCATCGGAACATTTAAGTTGGACCTGGGGAGCGTCTACGATCAACCAGGTACATTACAACGTAATAATAATACAACAGCCTACGTCACACTCTCTTAGTATGACGTCACAAGTAAAATATATCAACAACTTTTGGTAAACTCTAGGAATATTTAAAGTTTTAATCATTGCCAAAAGAGGCATTTATGATTGGTTTATTGCCCTAACAATTACAAACCAAGTTAGTCTATTGTTATCACATAGATGTATCTATTATTATGTTTAGGTCATGCATATGTTCGGAAATGGATTCTATTAACCGAAGCTGAAGATGCATCCAGTACACCAAAAGGTTATCTTAAAATTACGATCTGTGTGCTTGGCGCCGGTGATCAGCCACCTGTAAGTTAAAAGTCCAAGTTCGAATCCCGGTAAAGGTAATTTTATTGTTTTTAACAAAATGTTTTTATTTTAGGATGAGAAATCGGAAGGAAGCGACGATGACGTAGAAGGGTAAGAATGTTACATTGTGACGTAATGAACATATTTAAATATGCAATTACAAAGTGAATTGAAGCACAATATAGAATAGTGACGTCATAATATTTTTACTGACAGAAATCTGTTGACACCTGCTGGAGCAGCGTTAAGAGCGGCCACATTCTCGATGAGAGTTTACCACGCCGAAGATTTACCTCAAAGTAAGAAAACAATGAAGTTTTGTACAAAGTTAATGTTAAGGCACAGTGGAAATTTAAAAGTTGTAATATATCGACTATCACCAGATTGACGACCCTGTGTTATAACTAGATTAAGCCTTAGAAAATTAAATTAGCTTAAATTTAGTCTAGTTATAATTTAAATAACTTAAGAAGCCTTAAGTTTTTGTTATTGAAATAAATGTGGGTGATTCAAAGCTACGAAACCTTTTTTATGTCGTGTAATTTACCAAAACTTTTTTGACTTTTAGTGGACTCGTCAGCTTTTAAGAACATGAAAAAGTTTCTACTCCAAGACGACGAAGATATCAGTAAGACTCTAGTGGACCCCTACGTCACTCTTTCGTAAGTATGACGTCACAAATAAAATTCAGCAACGAATTTTCAACTTTGATTAAAAAAGACAATTATTTCACCGTGATGTCACCAAACATTCTCTGTGACGTCATTATTTAACAACTAACAAAAAGCGCTTCTTTTTTTGATTGACAGGTTTGCTGGAAAGAAGAGAAAAACTCGAACGATCAAAGAAACAAATCGACCGATCTGGAACGAGGAACTCGCTCTTCCTATCAAGTTCCCATCCATGTGTGACGCAATAACGCTCACTGTTAAGGACTGGTAGGTCAATAGTGATGTAACAATGAGTAATTGTTAGATTTAATAATGTACAGAGACGTAACAATCATAAACAGCGATATAGTTGATGACAAACAATGTTTTAATTGTTCAGGGACAGTCTCGGTGCTGACGACACAATAGGAACAACAATTATTCCCATGTCTAGAATTTCATCGACCGGTGAAGATTCAACTGGCGCTGGTAAGCATTTATGATGTCATAAGCACCCTGTATTGTGACGTAACATTTAATAGCTTAATTAAATGTTTTTTTATTTGTTTAGTTTTGTTTAATTTTTTGTTTTTTGGTTTAAAAATTTTATTTTATCATTTTACTTTTGTTTTATTCACCATTGTGACGTCATAAGACATCGACGAGGACGACTTTGATGACATAGGAGGTGACGTCATTAGTTTTTGCATGATTGTTAAATATTTTTTTAAATCTAACAATAAGAGCATGGTTAATTTACAACATCTTTATTGTAACTACACTGACTAACAAGCAAATAAGATACAGCCTAATTTGCATATTAAGTATTAATATAAATATAAAAGACTACCACAAACCTAACGTAAAAATTAAGACAACAATTACCCTAAATATCATACAAGAAAAAAATAAAAACACAGGGTAATACCCTCTAAAAATAAACACAAGACTTACCTTACAATGCAAACCAACTAACACCCAATATTTAAATCAGGTTATCCCCCTACATTTGGACCCACCTACATTAACTTTTATGGATCTCCGAGAGAATTTTCAGAACTTGGAGACAGATTGGATGATCTAAATCATGGAAAGGTAGCAAATATTTTTCATTGGTAATTGAAATACTTAATAATGATAAAATAAGGTTTAAGGAATTATTAACAAATGCTAAAAATTTAGTCAAATAATAGGTAAGCAAGTAAATTTATATTTATAATCCAGGTTTAAAAAAATTAAAATAATTTTTCGTATATATTTTATATTACCTGGTAATTTAATAAACTTGTGATTTTATTTTAAACAACATATTCTAAAGTAATTCAAGACTATTTTTGCTTCAAAAAGTGCATAAAAATCTACAAAACAAAAGCTTTTTTATAATAACACATATTTCCGCTAACGTGCAGTTAAATAATGACCTTAAAAAAAATAAATATCACCGTTTTTATTATGATTATTGTACAATAAAAGGTTATTTACTTACTTTATTAGTTTTAAAACTCTTTGAGTAAAAATTGTAACTAATTCATGACACAGGGTGAAGGTTGTGCCTATCGTGGCCGTGCCCTGGTTGAACTGACCACCAGTATCGATGAAGAAGGTCAAGATCCTACCCCACCTCTTCAACCAATTGAAGAAGAGCAAGTGGCAACTGTACAGGTAAACCTGCAACTTTAAATGATCACCATGGTTAATTTAAATAAAGTAATTTCAGTTAGTTAGGATTAACATTGCTCTAAAAACTTTTATATAAAGACATAGTCTTAATGTGTTTCAAAAACTATTATTTTTTTACTTATTTATAAAATTCAATAATATTTGCACTAAAACTATAATGCATTAAAATTTTCACTTTAAAAAAATTCATTTACGAAGTATTATTCCTAAAAATTTATTTTAACTATAAATAAAAGTACATGTAACGAACTGCTACAACTTGTTTTACCTGAACAGAAATACATGCGAAGGAGAAGGTACCGACTCGTGGTTGGCTTTCAGAGTGCCTCAATGATCGATAAATTCTACGACAACATCGAGTTCGAGGTTTCCATCGGTAACTATGGCAACAAGTTTGAAACCGATGTTGGAACTGCATCTTCCGTTACCGAGGCAACTGATCCAATATTTGATGGTTGGTGATGTCATTAATTACTAATTAAAAAATATTAATTTTAAAAAAAATACATTTTTTTTTAAATCAAACAAAATTTAGTTAAGATTAATTTAAAATAAGTAAAAAACTAAATTATTTTTATAAAGTTTTATAAACCACCAATCCATTATAAAAATAATCTATATATGATTAAACCTAATCAACATTATATATATATATTTATATATATATGTATGTCCAATTTATAGAATTACAAAATAAAAAAACTGTCGTTTGTGGAGAAATTATCACAGGCAAATATTAGTTAGGAGTTACAATATTACAACATCTAAAAATGTTAACCTTAAGACAGGCTATTGACTAGTTCCTGCAATGTTATTTATAACAAACAATAATGTTGTTGAAGGTGTGAAATATTATTTCATTCCATGGACTTCCAAGAAACCAGTAATGATGGTGACATCACAATGGGAGGACATCAGCTTCCGATTGTTTTCCATCAACTTTATCCTTAGACTGTGCGACCGGGCAGTAAGTTCTAAAACTTTAAAAATTTTAAAAATCAAATAAAGTTTTTTAATTTCTACTTTAAAAGAACCTACTTTGCTTTTCTTACTATATTTAAGATTAAATTTTACCTATTGAAGATTTACCCTCTATTTTTACTTAAATATTTTATTTAAATAAACTTTAACCATCCTAAAACCTTTGTTGTAGAATGAAAGTTTGGCTTCAGTTAAGAAGATAATCGCAAACAAAGCGTCAGAAATTGAAGTTGCATCCGAGATTGTTGCCATTCTTGACATGCTCATTCTTGAAACTTCGTGAGTTAATTCTTAACTTATCTGAATAAAAAATTATATGAGATTTAGTAAAAATTTAATAAAAAAAATTTAACCAATCAGGAAACGATTACCTGATCCACGTGGTCGAACATCATCCAATCAGCTTGACACGAGGATTCATCGACAGCGCCTCCAAGTGTTTGAAAGTGTAAACACGGAAGCAACGAGGCTGCGACAAAACTGCAATGATGCAAAAGAAGCTTTGACTTCTATACAAGAGATGATTGAAAGATTAACAAATGTATCATATGAGGTAGCAAGTTAAATAAATCAGTTGTAAAATATTCAAATTTAAGAGTGAACCTTGAAAATTTAAGAGATAAAACCTATAAGAAGTAGATTTATATCTATCAGTATAAATTAACCTTAGTATAATACAACATACTTACGATTGGTTGGTTTATTTAATAACCTGACACGTATTTTGTTGTTGCTGTTGTAGCCTCAGAACAGTGTTCCTGACGTTATTATTTGGATGACCTCAGGAACAAAAAGGATTGCTTATGCAAGGTAATAAAGAATAGCCAATTGATTAAAAGTTTGTATATAAATGATTAAATATTGAACATTATTGTCTTAAACAACACATTTAAATAAGTGTTAAATCCTTGAGTTATAACAAAAGCTTTAAATTAATCTACCTTTACTCCCACAGAATTCCAGCTTATGATGTTTTACACTGCCATGAAAACTCAGAATATAGTGGAAGATATTGTGCAAGACCTCATACCATTATACTACAGGTAAGTTTTAAATAAAGACGATTATTCCTGATGAAAAAAAAAAACACTTTAAAAAGTAACCATTGGTAAATTAAATACAAATGAAATATAACACTTAATGCACAAAAATAAAAGGCTTTTTAAGCCATATTTTACCCAATATCTAATCAGTTTAGTTAGTTGGGTATGTAAATTTCACAAAAAATGTTTAATAATATTAACAAAACAGTTTTTCAACAATAAAAAATAAATATACTTTGCCATTTAGTATGCAAGCCACAAAAAGAACAGCAAAAAGAAGATGAAGATTCCCTGTGTGTTGAGAATAACAGCCTGGCTTGGAAGGGCAATTGATCAAGAAGATTTGGACTTCAAATCACGAGGGCAAATCTCTGTTTATGCTGATACAGTAAGTGTAATGTTAAATGTAAATATAACAAAAATAATTGTAGGAACCAAATGCTTAACCATACATTCTTCTTGACTTTAAAATAACTGACACTGTCTTTAATTTTTTAAAACACTTTGGTATAACTACACGAAGTTGGTGGTTTGATTCCCACCACTTTAATGCCCTAGCACCCTTAAGTAAAGAACTATAAATGATACAAACTTTTGCCAAGCCAAAACCATTTGACAGGTTAATTATCAGGTGATAAAAGTTTTCTAATAACAAATGTTAATTTATTTCTAAACCGTTATTTTAAATTTCACACATTAGAGATAATGTTATACAATAAAATACAACTAAAAATAAAACTTGATATTTAGTTTGAAAATGAAATAAAGATTCCAGTTAAAGGATGGACTCCAGACAAATTTACCGACATTAATGGAGATGTGAGTAAAATTTCTTATAAGTTGTGTTAAATAAATAAATAAAACTGTACTGGCACAAAAATTCTGGCAAAACCCAGTTACTACAATGTGTTAATATATAAAGACATATTTGTATTTCAATTAATTATTGCTTCTTTATCTGTGTTCAGGTTGAACTTCCAAAGAGTTCGTTCAAATGTCCATCAGGTTGGATGTGGGAGAAGGGCTGGGAAATAAGTTCGGATATTTCTCTTCTACATGAATCAGCTATTGGCCAAATTACCATACCAGAGGTTGGTTAAATACTATATCAAAGTGACAGTTATTCAATGTCTCCCCTTATTTCTTTTCAAATGTGTATTATCACGGACTAAAGTAATTGTAATATGACTAAGAATGCTTGGTCAAATAATCACTTTTTGTACAGTTTAGGTTGGGTAAAAATTTATTTTAACACAAAGTTGTTTTAATTAACAATATTGGCTTCTAAAAACTGCATGCACAATTAAACAACAAAATCATATTTTTAGGATTGTTTTGAGCATCAATACCGCTTCCCAGCAGGAGCATGGCAGGATGAAAAGGTTGTAAGTAGGATGGGGGAAGATATTGTGAATGTTTCGAAAATCGAGTGCCCACAAGGTTGGGAGTGGGATGATGACTGGAAAGTGGACACCAACAGGGTTTGTGACGAGGAAGGTAATGAAAAACAAAAAAGTGGACTTTTTAAAAAGAAATTTGTGTTAAAGAAAAGAGATTTGTGTTAATATAGTATTCAACATTACTATTTTAGTTGAAAAATGAAATGGCAATAGCTATAAAGAATGTTGAATAAAAAAATATATATTAAACATTTCAAAAACGACATTTGTAAGGCACGAATTACAAGTTATTGTGCTTTAGAGAGATTTAACTATTTAAAAATAGCATAAGTTTACAAATGTTTGACCAGAAGTTATTTTACCTTCAAGGTTGGGAATACACAACAGGGAAAGATGGAGATGAACCAGATTGGGCTCATGTTGAGAAATCTTATCATTTTGGGAGGAGGAGAAGACTGATTAGAACAAGAGTTTGCATCGACCAAAAGTTGCACCAAAAAGTCTTAGTAAGATCAGTTTCGATATTTTTTTTCTTCTTAGATGTTATAAATTTAAAACGACTTAAAAACTGAAAATTTAAGTAGTAAAAACTGTTTTTTGCTAATATTGTTTATCACTTTCAGTATTGTATTCAGTAGGGCTATTTTTATATATCTTTACATATTTTTTAGATAAGTAAACAAAAAATTAAAGACAATTACACCAACAATGTTCAAACCACAACAACTTGAAATTGTCTTTTATTTTAACAGCATCGCACAGATGATCTGGTAGGAGAGGGATGGGAGTATGCAAGTGGGTTAGGAAAACAATTCCATGCGATGCCAAAGATGTTGGATCTTGCAAGAAGAAGGAGGTGGATCAGGAAGATGGTTACCACTGAGTCGAGAGGATCTGCTGCAATATTCAACCTGGAGGCTATCGTGGTGAATTTTATATAACAATATTGATGCGTTTAAACCTCTTTAATAAAAATTGTTATAACAAATTATTTAAGCACATTAATCAAAAGAAATTAGGTTCTTTTTAATATAAAAAAACAGTATGATTTCAACCCACTTAAAGCAACAAAAACTGCTAAGCATAGTAAAGTTGATAATATAAAATTATGTTTCCACAGAAAATGGAAGAAGAGCCACCCTTATCACCAGGTTTGATGGCTCATATGGGCCAAACATTTGGACACCATAGTGGAGGGGGGCCAAGTGCAACAAGTGCTATTCAAGATATTGCTTTACAAGCAGAGAAAGGTAAATCTGTTTGCAAAACTTTAATATAGTTCAACATAAAAACTAAGAAGATAACACAAAATATCAGTTTAAAACTATATATATAAAAAAATTGTGATATTTGCAATTAAACAATCAAAAATAAGTTTCTACATATTCAAATCTTGTTTCATGGTTGAATCTTTTTATACTTAACTAAATTCAAAATAAATGTTTTAGATGCTGGAGTGGATGGAGGAGGGGAACCTCCACAGCAACCTGAACCAACTGATGATGGAAAAGGAAAGAAGAAGAAAAAGGGCAAATCAGATTCATCTGATTCACGTGAGTCGTGTTAAAAATTAAAAATAATCTCTACATTAAAGATCCAAAGATTTGAGTAATTTAAAAAAAGTTTTTTTAATGCCAGTGTTTTTAAACTCGTACTCAGACCAACAATTTTAATTCAAATTTTTGTTTAAAATGCAATATCCAAGTAGCAAAAAAGAAGAAGAAAAAAGTGCCAAAAGTCCCTGCCCCCAAGATTTACATGCTGTTTGAAGAATGCCACAAGTTACATATGCGAGCTTATATTTATCAGGGAAGGGATTTGCTTCCAATGGACCAGGATAATTTTTCAGGTAAAAAGTTTAATATTAAATATGTGTTTTAGTATAACTAAAACGGTAGCATAAAGCTTTTTAACTACGCAATTTTTAAAGCATATATTAAGCACTATTTTTGTAATTATTTGTATTTCCAATATCCAACAACATACAACAAACAATAAACAATCAAAACATTTAAAAAAAATAATTTAAAATGTTACCTTTTTGAGCATTTACTTTTTTAACACCTTAAATATACTCCAAAGATTTTTCTCAACTACGGCTGTTTTTTAACCAAACCTTTTTTTAAATAAATAATACGCAACAACGTTGCTTAACTTTATCAATTATGTTTTACGATTTTAAATCACATGGCGCAATGGGACTTTCCCTGTGTTAATAAGAATATAAATAGTTTTTATTTCTATGCTAAAAACTTTGCTTGGGTATATTTAAAAAAGAGAATAGTAGCTACCAAATAAAAGTGACAATGTTTTTTTATTTATTAATGTTTTTTTATTAATTTTTTAGGATTTTTAACTATCAATATAATACAAAATAAATATATCAATACATCACATTTTAATGTGTAAATATTATTTTTATAAACTGTATTTTTTACCTTTTGTTACAGATCCAGTTGTAATGGTTTCGTTTCTTAACCAATGTCGAAGAACAGAAGTAATCAACCACACACTCAACCCAAAATGGGATCAAACTTTGATCATGGACATCAACTTTTACGGGGATCTGATCTACTTGGAGAAATATTGTCCCGATGTTATGCTGGATGTCTTTGATAAAGATGAAGTGGTGAGAAAAAATGTGTTTATTATTAACCTTTTTAAAGTATGTAAAGTGTTATTTTATGGTTCAGATTTAGAATATGTTAAGAGGTCGACAGTATTTGTATTTCTTCTTTTAAAATCTTTTTTTCAATAAAAGGTTTAAGTATAAAGTCATTTTGTCTTCAGTTTATAACTAAGTTTAAACGGTGTTGTTTTTTTCGCTTTCTTCTAACAATTTTCCACAGTTTTGCGACCCAAGAAGTTTATTTAAAACAAAAAAGAAAAAACAAACCGACCGCAAGAAGTCGCTAGGGACAATGGCGTTTAAAAAGTCCTCACAAGGCGGTAAATGTGGCTCTACGTCATCAAACAATAACCTCGCGGCACCTAGAAGGTCAGGACGACGTCACTCTATGGCAGTGATGACGCACGCCAACGAACACGGGAACGATTCGGTTTGTTGCAAGAAAATAAATGTTGCTGTCCATCTTGAATTACTCTGCTGCTATCTATGGAATATTTTGCTGCAAATACTAAGCGCATATCTTTGCCAACGCCGAATCATTCTTTGTAACAAAGAATCCTTCTTTTTAACGAGAAAATGATCTGCTAGTTGGTCATCATGTTCTTCTTAGCTTGGTCATATTTTGTTGCTGATCAATTTATTTACTGTTGTACTATATATTGCCAATTAAGCATTAACCCCCATAAGTTGCTTCATTTGTTTAATCGTTAGTTCAATTGGAAATAGGCGATGCTTCTATACTGTGCACAACTTGCAAATATTATATTATATTTAAGCGCATTTGCAAAATTATAATATATGAGCTGTTGCATTTGTGTGGGTGAATTATTGTTTGTTTATACCAACGCTAGAAGTTTAATAATTTATTTTAAAAATATGGTTCATCTTTTTGTGCTGAGTTTTAAACAAATGCAATTATATTGCAAACTTTATTTTGTCGCGCACTCACTAACGTCGCATTTAAACTTAATATTATGTTATCAACTTTCTCTTTAAACACTTGGGTTCTTTTATATTAACTTGTTTTTTTTTACCAAGCTTGCTTAATTTAGATTCCGTTCAATTTTGGTTTGAAAGTTCCCTTAACAACAAAAAAATTTCGCTCCGACCACTCCAAGAAACCCGTCAAAGTAATGTGTGACGTCATTGTGTTATTGTTGTGACGTCAAAGTGTGGTTGTTGTTACGTCACAAAGCATGTAAAGCTTTTATCATTGCTGTGTTATAAAAGCTTTGTCGTTATTGTTATTTTATGTGCACGTTATTTTTTGTTTTGTTTTTTAATTGTTTTTTTTTGAATGTTTACCTTTGTTTAATTATATATTTTATCAATGATAAAATATTTATTTTTTCTGAATGTTTAAATTTTTTTTAATGTTATTTGTATAAGTAAGTTCGACGGCATAAAACCTCACCTAAAATTAATATTTACGTATATTAATTTTACCTTATTTTTAGGTTATAAAATATATCTTCTTAGAAAAAACAAATAAGTTAAATTTTTACAAGTTTTTACAACAAATTTTAAACAAAAATCTTTTTACAGGGTTCATTGGAGTTCATGGGTCGAACATCCGGGCAGCCAACTTTGAGGTTTAACCCGGATGTAACCGAGAAGTCACGGTTGGCTTGGTTAAATGTGAAGAAGGGAAATTTAAGCGGAGGAAATCTTCTTGTTGCATTTGAAGTATTTTTGGTGAGTACAACTATAATTCAAACAAAAATTAAAGTTAAATATACCAAGCTTTATTTATGCTTATTCATTCCTTGCGTTCTTGTACAACATCATATTTTATTAGAAAACACCATTGCTAGCTTTAGTATCAATTAAAAATTCAGGATCAGCTTTAGGTAATTATTAAGCTAGCGTTCTTAATGACGTTTTATGACGTAACAAACAACATTTTAATTTAGAAACACGAAAAAATTGAGATACCAGAAATGCCCCCGAAACAGATGGACCGAATCATGGTCCCGTTTGGGATCCGCCCGGTTCTCCAGCGAACCCGGATCGAAGTTCTGGTTTGGGGGGTTAGAAATATGGGACATTTTCAACTTTTAAGTGTGGACTCACCAAGTGTTCTAATACAGGTTTGCTAGTTGTTGTAATAAATAATACAGAATGGTATATTTGACTTAAAGTTCAATAAGGGTGAAATGCAGAAAGTGCGATTAACTTAATCGGCGATTAACGCTAATCCAGGATTAGTTAATCGCCCGATTAACGAAACTCAGGATTAACTTTAATCGGTATGCAGAAACATTTTTAATCGCCGGATTAACTAATCCGGCGATTAACTTTAATCCTGGATTAAAAATATCAACAATCCAAATATTTATGTAATTTCTTTATGACGCGCTTGTGACGAACAAACAAATTGACGTAAACAATGAGATTGTTCAAGCGAAACGGCGGGCTTGCCTACTAACCAAATTTTGTTTTTTTATTTCCAAAAACTAAATTTGACGACAAACCAACAAAAATCAAAACATGAACAAGCAAATAAACAAAAAAAAAGAGAAAAAAAATTTTCCAAGGGTGACAAAACATTGTTATTAGAATGCTTAAACAATAACGAAATAAAAAAAAAAGTAAATTGCCAAAATTCTTAAATAAGGTATTTAAGGTAGGACCTAACTGAAATATTAAACAAAAAAATCTTAACATCACCGTGATATATGTTATTTCAATATAATTTGCTAGTTAGGCTATGTTCAAGTCGTAAAAGACAGCCTAATCCTTACTTTAATCTGCCGAATTCGGCGGATTAAATTTCGGCGATTAAATTTGATATTTAATCCGTCGCGGTTGATTGACTTTATTAATCGCGGTTTCTGCATACCAATCAAAAATTAATCTTCGCTTTAATCGCGGATTAAAGTTAATCGCACTTTCTGCATTCGACCCTAAGTATATCAAATAAAATAGATGTATTTTACTTTTAACCACGGCTGTAGAACATTTATGGATTAATAGACGAATCTTTATGTTCAACTTAACAAAAAAAATTAATTTTCAATTGTTTGATATTTAAACATTGTGTTTAGATTGGGGAGGTAGAAATTCGAACAAAAATTATCAAAAGTTTGAAGAAATATCCGAATTTTTCCGACCCTCGGTATTATGTTGATGCAGTAAGTAAAACTTTATTATGTTTAATGGTTTGTTTGAAAAATATCTTCAACTTAAGTTCTTAAAACCACCATCAAAACTTCCAAAAGCAAAACCACCATCAAAACTTTCATTTTCAAAGCTTCCATTTTCTTTAAGAAACCGCCATTTTTACTACTAAACTTCCATTTTTTTTAAGAAACCGCCATTTTTACTACAAAACTTTTATTTTCTTTAAGAAACCGCCATTTTTACTGCAAAACTTCCATTTTCTTTAAGAACCGCCATTTTTACTACAAAACTTCCATTTTCTTTAAGAAACCGCCATTTTTACTGCAAAACTCCATTTTGCAAAAAAAACGTTGTCATTTTGTTTTAGGACCTTCCGGTTGAGCAACTTTACTTTCCACCAATCATAATTCGAGTTAAAGACAATCGAAAGTTCGGACGAAGACCAACAGTTGGACAACATATCATCACTGACGTCAGTGCTCATCGAACAGAACCCATCTCTGACGTCATAAAGGCTGACGAACCCGATGAAGGGTTTGGTAAGTTTAGAATTGTTATTGTTTAATGGTTTCTCAAAAAAAAATTCTTAAAACTGCGCAACTAAATTGCTAAGATTTAATTTAATATATTTTAGGTGACGCATCACCAAAAGATGTCGCTATTGAGGTAGAACCTCCAAAACCCCAAACAAAACGCCCGGTAAGTGAAAAGAAATAATTTTCAACTTTTTAGATAAAACTAATTTGTGATAAAAATAATGCAATGAATTTTTCGATGATTTTAAATTATAATTTTACTAAACCAAGTTAGTGATTAAACTTGTTTACAAATAAACATTTAATTTAATTTTTAATATGGGTTAGAGTTTAATCAAAAGAATGACGTCAAAATTAATTAAGCCAATCAAGGTACGTCATCACCTCATACGTCATAATATACATTGTCATAAATTTATGTTGATCAGCATGCCAATCACTAATTTAACATAAATTCAATCAATTTGTAATCTGCATGTTTCACTCTAATTTAAGTCACCTGAAACCTTGCCACAAGATGACGCTGGAGTGCAAGTCGACGAAAAATCTCCTCTGTTAACAAACGAAGTTAAACCGAGCGATAGTGACGTCATAATACAAATTGATGACGAACAAGACAAAAAAATTAGAAGTGAACTGTCCGGTGATCAAGATTCCGTTGCTATGCAACCAACTGATGACGTACAACAACAGCAATCTGATGTTAGCGATGTTGGTGACGTAGAATCGCCTAGTAGTGACGTCACAGACCCATCTACTCCAAAAGTCGATCTCACGCCGCCAACGACAACTTTTGGCGCTGAAGAAAAAGATTCGGTTGCCATAGCAAAACCCGATGACGTCACCGAAATAAAAACCCGCGAAAAAAAGGGAAAAGATCGTTTTATGGCATTCTCGTCAGCTTTGTCGGTTTTCAAGGACAAATTAATGCGAAAAGCCTCGAGCGCAGAGGTACTACGTCATAATGTCGTTGTTACGTCACAAATATTTATAGAAATATAAATATTCTCGGTGTTAGGGCAAAAAGGTTGGTTCGGGTGGTTCAGCTTCATTTTAATTAAATTGCATGAATTTTGCATGACTTTAATTTTTATTATTATGTTGTGAAAATGGATAAACAATTATGTCATAATAAACCCTGTGTGACGTCATAACAGGTGGTCCGCGAAGACGAGTTGGATTGGTGGTCGATGTATTACGCCTCTATCGGTGAACATGACAAATGTGGAAAATATTTGGAATCCGGTCTCAACCTCATGAAGGTAACATTTAACTTTGTCAAATAAGATTTCAGTGACGTCATAAACTCTAGTTTTGATGACGTCACAGATTTTAGTTTTTTTGCGACACAAACTTTGATATTTCTGACGTCACAAACTTTAGTTTTATTGACGTCACAAACTTGAGATTTAATGACGTCACAAACTTAAATTTTGATGACGTAATAAACTTTAGTTTTGGTGACGTTACAAACTTGAGTTTTAATGACGTCACAAACTTTAGTTTTGATAATGTCGCAAACGTAAGCTTTGACGACGTCACAAATTTTAGTTTAATTGACGTCACAAAATTTTAGGTCGGATTTATAACCACGACTGAAATAATTTATTGTAACCAAGCATAACAAAAGCTTAAACTTTAATCCAGGTCTACAACAACATCCTGGAAGTCCAAGAAAACTTCGACCACTTCAGCGACTTCATCCAGACTTTTAAACTTTACAAAGGGAAGTTGGAGGATGAGGACGACGAACTGGATTGTGCTGGAGAGTTCAAGGTTTGAACCCTAAGTATTATGTACAATGATATTGCACTGTTTGTAATTGGCTGACTTTGCAGTTAGTGCAGTGCTTAGTAAGAAGCTTATTTTTCCTTATTACAACATAGCTTATTGTTTAAGGGAGCCTTTAAAATCTACAAACTACCTTCGGACAAAAGTGCTCCAGAACCGACCAAGTTCTTTGAGGAAAAACCAAATACAGACATTGTTGTAAGATCAACTATAATATAATTTACATAATGTTCACACTTCTACTTAGAAGTTAATATCACAAGTTTATCTGTATAAGCCTGCTGACGACAACATTTAACTCAGGTTACTTTTCGAAAATCATTTTAACCCATTTTTGTTTTTAAGGATGTTAAAATCCGGGTTTATGTTGTCCGTGGAACGGATCTTGCTCCACAGGATTCAAACGGATTGGCGGATCCATATCTTAAAATCAAAGTTGGTAAAAAGAGGATTTTGGATCGTGAACATTATCATCCAAACACACTTAACCCTATGTTTGGCAGGTTGCCTTTTTTTCTAAATTTGATTTTTTAATCTTTAAGTTGAAAAAACTAAATAAACGTAATTGTAAAATAAAGGAAAACGCATTTTCATACAAATATGGATCACAATATGACCCCACAACAAAAACAGAATTACAAATTCTAAAAATTCAATTTTTCAGAATGTTCGAGTTAGACTTAAAACTGCCGATGGACAAAGATCTCCACGTGGAGGTATTTGATTGGGACCTGATAGGAACAGATGATAAGATCGGAGAAACGATTATTGATCTAGAAAACAGATATCTAAGCAAGTACAGAGCTTGGTGTGCATTTCCTGAAGCATACTACACGTAAGTTTAGCCTATATTGTATTTGTGTTGTATATATAAAGATCAATATTATAAACAACATATATTGTAAGGTAACAGGAGCAAAAATGGTTAAAATGTCAGTTTTAAGAATTATTAGTGTTGTTACATTTATTGACTTAAACCATTCATTTCAGATCTGGGCCTTTTCCTTGGAGGGACCAAATGAAGCCAAAAGATTGGTTGTATGAAAAAGCAAAGAGGGATGGAATAAACGACCCAGTGTGGAACGGAAACACTTGCGTGTTTTTTGATGGAAAAACTCACAACTTGGCTAAATATGAGAAAGGAATGGTAATAAAAAATAATCTCTATATTCAAAGTCCAATTTCTATATTTAAAAAAAACAACTTCTGATGACACTTAATTATATCTATTATGCCTACTTAATAAATGCTAATTAAAATATATTAGCCCGTGTCATAGTAGAATTTTTTGCATTGTGCCAAATTATAATTTATGATGAAAGTACCTTTTTACCAAACAATCTTGTTTATCATTAGAAACCTTGTGAATACTGGGGACCAGCAGACGAAAGATTGTCACTCTATGTATTGAGATCTTACTCTCACGTGTCAGAACATATCGAGTCAAGACCTTTGTTTTCGGATGTTATTCCAGGCATCGAACAAGTAAGTGCAATGCTTGGGTTGTCATGTTAAAAAATCTTGTTTAAGTTTATAAAAAAGTTGTTCTGATAAAGATTTATGACCAACTCTAAAGCGAGAAGTTAAAATTTGAAAATGTGTTAATATGATATGTGTTAAAAATTAACTGACATTTGTATTTATGTTTCTACTTGTAGGGTCGAATACAAATGTGGGTTGATATGTTTCCAAAAACTTACGGGGATCCAGCTTTGCCTTTTAACATTGAACCAAGAACTCCAACCAAGTAAGAAAATATTTTAACAAGGCTAGATCTTATAAAAACAAGTTTTATAGCCTAAAAAGTAGGCTGGTGTTATATATCTGATGATCAAAGCATTGCTTCAAATTTAAAAAGTTATTTAGTTTTGGATATTTATACTTTAGATGTACCAACTTTAGTTTAAATCAATTTTTTTTATTCAGATATTTCTTGAAGGTAATAGTTTGGAACTGTAGTGAAATTCCCATGATGGACACCAACTTTTCAGGGACTCAAATGACTGATATTTACTTCAAGGGTTGGTTGAATGGACTTGAATCAGACAAGCAAAAGACTGACATTCACTACAGGTTAGAACTTTGTAAATTTTTCTTTAAATACAAAGAAATAACTAATTGAATCACATAAAGTTATCTTAAAATGAAAGTCACAATTTAACTTTAAATTTTATTAAAAGTCCATAAACTTGTAAGCCTATATATTTGCAAAAGCTTTGTTAAAGTGCTTGAATATATAACTAAAGCTAACCAGTATAAAGATTATATCGTCTAACTATACTATCCAGTTGTTCTAAAACAATATCACCCTATATAGGTCATTAGATGGAACAGGGATGTTTAATTGGAGGTTAGTCTTCCCGTTTGACTACCTACCACAAGAACGAATGGTCCACATTTCGAAGAAGGAACATTTATGGAGCCTCGATAAAACCGTAACCAAATTTCCACCAACTTTCAATATTCAAGTTTGGGATAACGATTTGTTTGGACCAAACGAATATATCAGTAAGAGTTTTTATGTTATGTGCCTGCTACAAATAATTGCCAGAAGCCTAATTAATTCCACAACGCTTTAAACTACATTACTATTTTTTAGTCAGGGCAAGTCTGACCTTTGGCAGTTTACGATATTAATAAATATAATTGCCTGATTAATAAAATGCCAAATAATTAGTGAAATGTTCCTATGCAATATAAACCTTCTTTGCCTAGGTGAATTGGTCGTAAACCTTAACAACATGCCAAAGTGTTGCCGGTTTCAACGTCTGTGCACCTTGGCTAACGTTCCCGACGACAGCGGCAACTGTAACATGGAGATGATCAACTTGTTCGATCAGAAGTTATTGAAGGGGTGGTGGCCTCTTTATAAAGCCGTTGATGGCAAGAACGAGCAAGCGGTGAGTCACGTGACTATGTAAATTTTATGACGTCATAACCCCGTCTGTTATGTTAATAATAACATATCAGCACTAGTTTTAAATAATGTTTCTATAGCGTGATAATTAAACTATCTACGTTATTATTTTAGGGTAAACTTGAGATGAGTATCGAGTTGGTAACGGGGGCAGAATTTGCTGAAAACCCGTCAGGAAAGGCCCGGGATTCCCCTAATATGAACCCGAAACTAGACAAACCAAAGTAAGAACGTCTTTTTTATAGAAAAGTTATTAAAATCCTAAACCAGGTTTTTGTATAGACACTTAAATAAACGTTCAATTTTTTTTCCAGTCGCCCTGCCACCTCATTTGCTTGGTTTAGTTCTCCGTTCAAGTCATTTCGTTATATTTTATGGAGGAAATATAAGTGGATCATATTGGGTTTATTGGGAGCTCTTATGCTGGCCGCTTTTATTGTGATATTCCTCTATTCTTTCCCGGTAAGTTTAGTAAATTATTTTGTATGAAAAAGGGTCGACAGAAAATTACGATACTAGATTCAAATTCTGCTTAACAAATTATTATTCAGCATAATATTAAAAAAATAGATTTTAATCCAGTGCTAATTAATTAACTAGCAACTGGTTTTAAAAATTTTTACTGGTTAAAATATAGCGTGATATAACTTTTACTTGCTTGCCTGTATAGTTATAAGCGAATACAACGCATATGTTTACTCAATATAATGTTTTTAAAAAAAAAATCCGTAATGTACGTTAGTGTATCCCTAGAAAAAATTTAAAAAAAAACTTTAAAGTATTTCATTATATCATTTCAATTCAAACACATTTAAATTACACCAACCTTTCTTAAATGTTTGAATATAGAAAACTCAATTTATATTTTTTTTATAAATTTTCTACTTCAGGGCGCTTTAACGGGCAAACTATTTAAATAGGTAAGCATAGAGCAAATATGTCGTTGTTGTAGGTGTCAATATAATTACATGCTAATTATATTGTAAGGTGTTTTGTATTGTGGTTAAAGTTTAAGGTAGTGCATGCTAAAGCGTTTTGTGTATTGGCTGTGCTTTTATTAAATAATTTCTAGATTATTGTAGCCTTTATTGTACCTGAAAATGTTTTATTTTTTAGCTTGAATATTAATAAGTCATTATGGGATTTTTTTACCATGGATAAAGTATCTCATATGTTTTATTTTATTAATTTGATATTTACTGTATGGTTTTAAACTTTAACTAGCATTTAAGATACTTTATTTGAAGGCACATTAGTAAATATGTGTATAAAGGTTACTTTAACCAAATGTTAAGTTGTTTGTGATGTTTTAGCTCAAGATTTTTCTAAAAAAACTACCTACATTAAATTATAAATAAGTACAAAAGTTACTACACCACATTAATTATTTTATTTTGAATTTCAGGGACTCTTTGGAGCACATTTATTCGATTTGTTATAAGATTTCGTGGAGGATATGAACTCAAAATATTGCATTTAAGAACAATTTTACAAATATGTCTTAAAAAAATTATGCATATTGTTAAGTATTTGTTATTTTGTGACGTACTGCGTGACGTAAATTTGACGTCATCAACAATTTATATTGCACAGAAGTTTTATATTTATCGGTTAGTTCTTAGAATTTGTTTCGCAATAGTTTAAATAAACATCAACTTAAGTTAGCGTGTGTTACTAGAATAAACGTGACGTATGCACGTCCTCTTATTACGTCACTATTCACACAGTCACGTGGATAGATCGAACACGTGTGCTCGAACAAGTAATCAAATAATGTTATCTGTTTCAACACATTAAACAACATTTAAACAAACAGAAGTTTCGACAAATTGACTTTAAAAACTTTCTATTACGTAATCAAAAAATATTTCTATTGTAAAATTCTTACACTGAATTATCTTTTTATATATTTAGTAGGCAAATTTTTCATAATTTATACACTATATATTTATTATATATTCGTAAATAATTCTACAGATCTATTTTAGCCACAAAATTTGCCGTAATTTAGTATAAAAGGCAAGAACTTGGAATAGTTAAACGTATATATTTTTGAAAAGTCATGGTATTTTACAATAAAACACAAAAATTAATTTAAAACACAGAAAATCCCAAGCATTTTAAACTATAAAAACTCCAAAGCAAGTGGTTTTAAAATGAGTCAAAAGACCTTTAAAATTACACGATCCAAAGTTGAATTATTACACAAGTTTCACATTTAAAAGATAAGAGAAAGTTTGGGAAAATTACCAGATGTTAAACAAACAAGTTTCTATAAACTGATAACGTTTATTTGTTGTTTAGTTCTTTTTATAAAAGAAATGTCGATCCCTTGGGCATTTTAAAGTGATAAACTTATAGAGAATAACATTTATTACTGGCTCGTGTATCGTATATTAGAGTCAATTAAAACAAAAAAAGTAATTGTATAAAAAGAAGAAATTATTAAATTAATTTTATAGTTTAAATTTTTATTTAGAAATTTGTAATAATGATGTTTTTATTATTGGTAAACGTCTGCCTTCTGGTCTCTGTTTCTGCGCAATGTAAGAACTAAATTAATTATTTTTAAATGGTGTTAAATCAAAACGACTTAAATTATTAAAATAATCAGTAAAATAAGTTTGAGGTTGATCAGAATTATTGTTTTAATTTAACTTTAATTTTTTTTTTTACTAAACGAAATTGTAACATAATGTTTTTATTTTCACGCGTATTCAGCCGACAGTTGCGTGAGTAGATGTAACGATTACGTGGACAACTCGTACGATTGTCAATGTAACTCTTACTGTACCCAGTATGGAGATTGCTGTGTCGATTATGTTGCAACCTGTACTCCGTAAGTAACAACTTTAATTTAACTTTATAAATAACATTATTATGAAAAAAGGTTTTGTGAAGATACTTTTTTTAAAGATAGGAGCCGTTTAATTCCATTGTTTTATTGGAGTTACCGACTATTTTGTTAGATTGTTATCTAAAGGCATTAGCATGAATTATGTATGTTTATTTTAAACAAATATTTATTGTTAAATTGCAGTTTTTTAAACATTTATAGCGTTTTAAGTAAAAAAAATCGTTTTAAGTTAAAACGATTTGTCTAAAACTGGCGCCTTGTTTAAACAATCTAAATATAAATAAAACTTAAAATACGACTGTAAAATTGTAAAATAAAATCGTCCTTTTTCTGTTTCAATTTGGTAGAGAATGTAATATAGGAAGCTGTTATTAAACGGCAGGCTCTAAGACTAATAGTGTGGTATTCGTGAGACCTGAACCCAAAACCTTTTGACCTGTAGTCCGCTGGCATTACCAGAATACCACTCTAGCGAACTGGCTTTAGATTTGTCGATTATTAACTATTTTAGCCTGAGTTTATGTAAAAATCGAATTCTAACCTTAGCCTTTTACATTCTTAGTACTGCATCCTGTGCTGGTCGATGTGGTCCATTAGATCTAAGCAAAGCTTGCCAATGTAACACTGCTTGCTTGACCTACAACGACTGTTGCCTTGACTACGACAGTTTGTGCAATGGCGGGAACGAAGTCACACCACCTACTGGGACAACTACGCCACCTACCAACCCAGGCGGATGTGGTAAGAAAGAATTTAAAAAAATTTGACCATTGGTATAAGAAAAGTTATTTAAAATTAGGTAATGCCGGTAGTGTGGTATAGCAGTTATGGCAATGGACTACGAGCCAAAAGGTTTGGGTTTTAAGCTCCGCCAATGCCACACCATTTACCCTTGAGCTCGGCGTTCACGGATAGCTTAAACACGTCACAACAGCACACCCTTCCAAATAAAATATATGTACCTATCATCTTAAGTAACTACAAAAACAAAAAGTTCGTATTTACAATCATATTGTCTACAGTCGGAGTATCTGTAAGCAACGACGAAA
The DNA here is from genome assembly GCF_963082875.1 of Corella eumyota. Lineage (NCBI taxonomy): Eukaryota > Metazoa > Chordata > Ascidiacea > Phlebobranchia > Corellidae > Corella > Corella eumyota. The sequence goes on from NC_137491.1 coordinate 20,632,440, forward strand.
TTAAAACCATTTCCATGGATCTCTGGAACGCGGACGCAGTTGACCGATTCTCGGCCAGTGACGTCACAATTAACGATCAATCCACTACGAGCGATTCGTCGACAACTGACCGAGCACCACTACCGTAAAACAATAGATTTCATTGTTTTAAATTATTTGCAATTTGTACTAAAATTTGTCATATAAAAAGTCAAGTGCTACGCTCTCATTTTAAATGGCCTGACCTTGCCCAAAATGTTTTAATAAACATTCAATTTATTATATTTAGGTTCTTCACTTATGTTAACGACGTCAAATTGGCCACCCCTAATTACAAAGCATTAACTGATCTCTTCGACAACTACAACAAGGTACAAGGTAACACCGACAGTTTCAGTGGACCACAGTTGACTGAAATCGAAGTCTTCCTTGACTTGTTTCTGGCCTCAGAAGTCGGCCAAAAACTCTACGACTTTTTGGATCTTAAAGGTAACTGAATCGTGACCCCTACAAGATATATTTCAAGCTAGTTAGTATGTGAAATAAAATGCTTGTATTTAAAATTGTAATCAAAAAACATAAACAAAAGACTTCACAATCAAGTCAATATCACAATTTGTTCACAAAATAACTGGCACAACACCTTAACCCAAATTTGTTGTTTTTAGGACTTGCTGGATGTGGTGGTCTCGAAATGTTTAAAACTTATTTAAGAATTCAATGGTTCGAACTTTTCAGTCGAAAGAGCAACGGAATTATGGACACAAGCGGGTAAAATAATGAATATTAAAACAAAAATATGAAACCGGTATAAAAGGTGGTCATAAGGCCGGACTACGAGCCGAAAGGTTACGGGTTCGATCTGTGTCAATGCCACACTTTTGCCCTTCATACCTGGCGTTTACGGATAGCTTTAACGCGTTACATTAACACACTTTTACTCAATTTAAATATAAAACCCAATATCTTAAGGTGATACGAGAAAAAACAAAAAAAATTAAAAAATTATTCTATACCATCTAGCTATCAGAGTTTAAAAACACACCGTTTCTATTAAAATACACATAACAAATTGTGATTTACAATAACTCCAAAAAATAAAAGTTAAACATTTACCCACTTACCAAATTCTAAACAACAATATTTATCTACCAGATTTGAGCATGTGTTTGTTGGTGAAATTAAAGGAACCAGTGTGTCAGGATTCCATAACTGGGTTCAGTTTTACTTGGAGGAAAAAGCTGGAAGACTTGACTACTTGGGTTACGTAAGAATGGATGAGGTCAGTTTAAACAATAACTTAATTTACGAACACAAATTCTAGATATAAAACAACGATGTGTTGAAATTCACAAACTAAAGTCAAGCAAAGCTATAATAACATATTCAATCCACGACAGAGTTTTAAATATATTTAACAGAGCCAGCCCAGTGACAAAGTTCTAGCGCACTCGCCAAATTGTTACAAAAAATAGTCGTCTCGTAATTTAGCCTAACGTTTAGGTGGCGATATATCTAAGGTTCTAATCGAATATAACCCACACCCTGAACTGCTAATAAGGACGAGACGATCTCCCTTATTTAGTAAAAGCCTAGGTACTCTGCTTTAACGGTTCACCGTAAAAACCAATTTAGCTAACTCTGTTATCTACTTGTATTAATAAAAACGGCTAAGAATAAAGTTTAATGCTTAAACACTATATACTAGACTATCGAAGAGATATAAAAAAACACAATAAAATACATTAAAAACACTACAGTGCATTCACTAACACTTAACTGCTATCCTGCGAGACTTCAAAGCCACTGGCTTTACTTCAAAGCCACGCAAAAAGTCTGAAAGCCCAATTAAGTTCGGGGCAACAAATCAAGTTAAGAAAGACCGTAACACCATACTAGATACCTTTAGGCTTACATAAAAACGTTTATGTTTCAGTAAATCACTTAAAATTATTAAATAAATGGGAGATTTAACCTTAACTACAAAAAATGTCATATAATAAACCTTTCTGGTTTTCAGTAAAGTCATCAAACAAAAGTTAAACAAAGATCTTTAACTAAATTATTTTTGTTTTAGCCTGACATCTACGGCACCCACTTTTTCTGGGAGGGTCTAATGAAGGGACTTTCCGGTTCGTCGATTGGAACCGGACCCTTCTATGAGATGGCTGTGTTTACTCTATGTCATATGGCAAGACCTGGATCGTTGTAAGTTAAAAAGGCGGATTTAAAGTCCTATTATAATAGGAAGAAACTACAAATTTTCCATTCTTTAGAATACATAATAAGGGCTCTTTATGTAAATTAAAATGCTTATAGAACGTAAAACTATAGTTTATAAGGTTTTTGTTTAACTTATGGGTAAGTATATAACATTTCAATTTTATCGCCTTAACCAATTCTGTCAGTCTGTTTTTAAATAATAACTATTTAAAAACTGCTTTCCTTTAGCTCCCACTAGCGTTTATATTTTTTAGGTTTCTGGTAAATGTATTTTAATCCACAATTTGTTTAAATAGGCTTTCAATTACTTATAGTTTATCAAATTGTTCCAACATTAAATTGTAATTTTAATTTATTTTAATCTACATTACAAGTTGTTTCAACAGACTTTACACTTGCTAGTAGTTTACCAAGCTATTTTAACACTTCGTTGTTATCTTCGTTTATTCAGATGTTACGTCAATCTTAAAGATCAAAGTGGGGCCACTGTACAACACAGCATCCAAACTTGGACCTGGTCAGGGGCTTACCCCAGCTACGGACTCAAGTACGTCGCTTCCGCTTACTTCAAAGTATAAGCACTATTGTGACGTCATCATGCTAATAAACATGAATTAAAAATAACTTGTGATTTAGTGAAGAGAATTGGTTAGATTGTTAAAATAGAAAGATGTCGCGACTTTACAACAAACTATCCCATTATGAACGTCACAATTAAGAAATAATTTAATTAAAAATGTTAAAATTTACAAAAAATTATAAATCATCAAGTCTCAAGAATATTTAAAACTAAAAATGACCATCAGACGCCTACGCGACAATGACGTAATAAACAATGACAAAAGGGCGTCGGCGCAAACGGCGACCAACAGCCACAAATAGTTAAAAATAATGCTTTCGGAATCTATTGATTGCGATTCCACACCAGACCGGGTAAACCCAACCTGATGCGCCAGTTACGACGAAAGCCCTTTTATCGATTTATTTTACTCAAATAACAAGAGGGTGAAAATAATACTAACCATTGTGGTGACTACTACTTTTTTCTACAAAAAATTATCATTATTAGTAATACTTATAAGTATATATCTACAACCATAAAGATGTTAATTTAAAATAAAATTAATTTTAAATTAATTTAGAATTATTTTCACCGCTAGCGGCGATATTTATTAATAAGGTCATAAAAAAGATTTGACTTTAATATTTTCGATTAAAAAGCCAAGTTAGGATTAAATCAGGTGAACGTTACACGTAGACAAGAAAGAATTAAATTGTCGAAAAGAAATGTAAAAAGAATCAGAAAAAATGACAAAATTTATAGAATATATAAACCTTAGAATATATAAAAAAATAAATAAAATGACAGTTTATTATTTTTTTAATTTTTTTTATAATTTTATTATTTCGTGGGCAAGAGTACGGGTGGTAGATTTTACTTTCCCTTAGGCAGAAACTTGTGAAACCTGAAACCCAATATTTAAGATCACAAGTCAAAATAAAATGGGTTTTATTGAGCGGTTAGCAGTCTGCAGATGAAAGATCAGAAGAAATATGAATAAGACGCCATTTTATTTTTAAATTTTTTATTTTAAAACAGTTTTAAAATTATTTTTAGCTGCTATATAAGCTGGTTAATGTTTATAATTATTTGTGTTGCAAAAATAGGAAAAGGTTGTTCAATTTTACGGTAATTAAATCGCGTTTCGAGACTGCTCAAAAAGTGTTAAAATATCGCGGTTTCCTTTATCGGGAACATCTTTGGCATTTTAAAAATATTTTCCGAACTTAAAGTTATGTCGAGAGTGTAACATTGTCGCACAGGTATGCAGTCTTGTGACGAAACAGAGGTTTCGAGTACCAGTTATAATGTCATAATATAGCAACCCAATTGTAGCCACTTACGTGTTGTCATTAGCAACCCAAACGTAGAAGAAATGTTTTAGTTTTGCGTAAAAACAAGTCTAAATAACAAATTCAAGAAATGAGCGAATTAACTTAAAATAAACGAGGTGTTTGGTTAAGTTTAAAACGAAATTTGTTGATTTGAATTCGTAAATCCGAAGGTAATCGAGGATAGCAACGATTCTACCTTGTTTTGATAATAACGATACAATCAAAACCTCTCACCACACTTTTAATGGTGCTCAGCCTCATCCTTAATGCAACTTTATCGAATATGTGGCTATCTTTACTTCCAGTTTGTTTTCAACAGCGCGCGTCCTTTTGAAATTCGAACCCTCAAATAAATTCGGTCTTGAGGTCCGATTCTGTGACGTCATAATTGTTTTCATTGAAACGTCACAAACGGTTGATTATAAGAAAATAATCGAGTTCATTTCTACTTTGATGGTGATGTCATAAGAGCTGGAATAATACAAGGTCGTCGGGTCAAACGGTCGTGTAGTTCTAGATCATTAATCCTAACAATTTAATGGCGTCTGCTGATAATTGACATCATAAACAACTTTAAATATAATTCGACAAATCACAATTCAACTTCTTGTTGTTCATTGTTACGTCATAGAAATATTCCAATGAATCAGAAGATTAATATTTTGCGATTAAAACTGAAACGACCGGTTTAATAAACAAACTTTTCCAATCAAGATTTCTTAAACTTGTGCAACATAACACTGTGTATGGGCAAATAATAAAAAGTAGAAAAGTTGTATCAACTCGATCCAAAATACACAAAGGTTTAAGTTAATGCATACGTTATAGTATACTTAGTTAATTGCAATTTTAAAGGAGTATTTTAAAGTAATTTTGTTGTTAAAATATCGAAATAACCAAGTTAACTTCTACAACAAGCTTACAAAGTAAAACTTTTATAACAACATAAGTTGTTTACATTTAAATCGTTAAACTAACAACATCAAAGCTTCGGTCACTATTTCATTGTTTTTGTTACAATCATCGCTTTCTGTTGGCCACGAGCCAGTAATTATGACATCACAAAATGCCGCATGTGACGTAACAATTACAGTTGTTTTTTTAATCGAAGATTTCCGCAAAGTTAGTTTAAGAGCAACGGGGAATAAAATTAATTATTTTAAAACTAATTATAGATCGTTAAAATAATTTCTAAATAAAATGAAAAAACGAATTCATTAAATCAAAATCCTAATTTTAAAGTTTTGTTTTATAGAACTTTACAAGATAGAATACAGTTTTTGCTTTTTATAAAATAATCTTAAAATTTTAATTCTTTTTTTTCCACACAGAGAATTCCAACAGCAGATTGCAATAAAAAACATTTTAAATTTTAAGAAATAAAAGTTTAATTATTTTACGATTCGCGACTTTTAAAGTGTGAAGGATTTGCAGAAAAATCGGAGTAAATGTTGTGGATTTAAAAGTGTTTATGAGTTCGTAACATCGCATGAGATCGTGACTAAAAAAACTAAAAATAGAGCAAAGAACCAAGAGCCAAGCAGACAGAATTTCAAGGTTTTTGTGTATGAGAAAGGGGCGAAGACCCCGTATTACAAAATGACTTTAAGAAGTAGAACAACCAAGGCTAAAATTGCCAACTATATTTGTGGTTTTTACCATCGAGTTATAAACAATAAAATATCGGAGCAGGAGAGTAACAGAAATATGCCGAATAGAGATTATCCTAAAGAAGCTTCTAGAACGAGATCTTTTAAAACGATTGATGAAATCTCATCAGAACAATTCGCCCAACAAACAACATGTATTGTACGTAACAAACAATCAACCAACAACGAATGTGACGTAGCGTCTACGTCACAGGATTATAATGACGTCAGTTTTAGACTCGCGCAAAACAATTTACTTCAAAATAAGAATAAACTTAATACTAGGTTGCGGGGATCTAGAAATATTTCAAAATATTCCAAAAATTCTGACCAAGTTAACAGAATAACATCAAGGCGAGCAAATAACAAACTTGGTTTCCATATTTTTCTTATTCTTCTTCTTTTTACAAGGTGTACAAACGCAGTCTGGTGGTAAGTAAACTGTTATTTTATATATTATTTTAAAATTAGGTTTTTATAACTATTTAAAATATTTTTGGACTAAATTATTTCAATGTTTTTTAAAGTAAACATGTAATTTTAAGACATAGTTATAGCTTAACTGATGAACTAAACTATATTAAAACCCGGCAAGTCTTCTATAGCTTATCTAAGTCATACAAAGCAAAAACAAATTTTAAAGAATAAAAAAATATTTCATTTTAAAAAATAACTTCTAATGAAAAGTAGGTGAAAGTGCGTTTTAATAGTTAATAGAATTTGCTGCGCCTATAATAGATTCTGCGTTTCATTTAAGTAAAATTGCATTATGCAAAAACTATTCTTATCAAAAAAGATATTAACAAAACATGTTTTGTAAGCGTATTAGGATGTTTTAAGCTTATGTTCAGGTTGTATATTACAAAGGTAAACGATGACATCAACATTTATTTACGGATACAACAATTTTGCGGATTTTATTTTTAGAAAAGTTCCTGGGGATAGGAATCTTATATTTCAAAGTTCGTTCATAAAAGCTTAAATATTGTATTTCTATACGTCATATCAACGTCATAGCGATTACGTAGGCAAATATTTCGACCATAAATAACTTAAACATACACGATGTTATATTTTATTTCAAAACGTTTAAGAAATAAAAAATTGTATTTTTTTTTATATGCTACCTACATATACCCATATAAGGTTAAATATTTACTACGAAAAAGTAGAAATCAAATTTATCAAAATCTCAAAAATGTTATCACGCGAGTGAAAAAATGTTATCTTATATCTAACCCAAGTACAGGCTTTTAAGAGCAATAATATTATTTTAACACTTTTAAATACCATGGCAGACACTAAACTGTCAAACACTCATTTTTTCTATCTGAAAATTAAAAAAAAATTGTTATATAAAATTGTATTTTTTAATTCCTAAAACTAAAATTAATAAACAAAAATAAACAAGGAATAAAATTAATTTTGAATCGAGTCAACATTTAACTGAAAATACATTTAATTATTTAATTAAAAACTAAGATATTTTAAAAGTAAATCGTTGCTGTTTAAAACAATTTTTCTGATCCACATTTTCATATATTTGTTTGTGTTTTTAAAACAAAAAATGTAACAAAATTATTTAAATTTCAAAAAACTTAAAATATTCACGAAATTTTGATAAAAACACGAGAAACTGAATATTCATTAAAATTGCTCAAACTTAACCCGCAACTCCGTGTCGAGTAAATCTTTAATTTGAAAACAAACAAAGTTTCCGAAGTTGGAAGATTACAGAAAACCCGATTACCGACCACTTCCGTTCAAATTCCTTTCACAAACTCGTTTAAAAATTAACAAAAATAAGCAAATTTTGCATTTTTTTAGATTTATAAAATTATAAATTTTTTAGCGTTTAATTATGTTACGTAATTTACAAGTAATTTCAGCGATTTTAAAACAATTTCTCGGCAGTTTAAAGCATTCTAAATATGCTTAAATTTTAACAAATTTTACATTAAAATAATTCACATCCTTTCTCCTTAAAAATTAAATTAAAAATTTTCATCAAAATAAATCATTTTTTCTCATTGTCATTTTTCAATACAATATTTGATGAATGAATATTATGACGAAACAATGACTAACCCGGAAATTAAACATAATTGAATTAATTATTATAAGCATGTCGTCTAGTTGGGATTTCAGGTTCAAATACTGACCAGGTGCAGTCGTTAAAGATAGATAAACACCTTTACATACCTAAGATTCATCATACTTAAACCCTATTTTATTTATCTTCAATTTTTTGGGTCAAATAGTTAGTCTATCAGTCTTATACTTCGTTTATTTATTAAAAACAAGTTGAAATTTAGGTTTAAATTATGCTGTATGTCTTGAAATTTATGTTTATATTAATTAAAATCAAATTAAAATGTTTTTTAAGTTAAGTTAAGTGAAATATTCATGAAGAGTTTGCTAAATATTGTCCAACATTATAAGCATTAACATCATTTCTATTACATTTAAGCACAACTCTCTCAATACCACAACCCACAATATCACATATAAACAACCGTACAAAAACGTCGCCTCGTCGGCAAGGTCCGATATCTTGGATCTGTATCTTCGGATAATAAATAATTAAAAACTCGGTTCGTTTGAACGTGGGGAACGAATACAGCTAAGATATAAACACCTCGGGCAACCAAATCGTCGTTTTTATCGATTTAGCGAAAGCCTGTTCAAAAATCGCATTTTTCCCATTTTTTAGCATGAAAATAATTAGTAGACCGGCCTAATTAGTTTAACTCTTATTAATAAGACTTAAAAACAAAAACATTCAACTACTGAACCAAAATAATTTTAAATTAGGATCGCTATTACCTATATTGCACAAAATATAAATTTATTTTCAAACTGAATTAATTATTAATTTGTAATTAACAAAAATATTTATTTTATTTTTTCAAATTTAAAAACAAATTTAATCTAAAAATAAAATCTCCAAAAATAACCGACAGAGTCACGTGTTTAAGAGTCACGTGACCCCTGGTCGTGACCTTGCCATCGGATCAAAGATCGAAAAATAATTTGTCACATTTCAGGTCAAGTTACAACAACGTAATAGAAGGTGCTTTGTGACGTAGAAGTTAACACCGATAAAGTGACCACGTTTAACTTGTGTGGCGTTGAATTCGACATTGCTTGAAAGTCGATTTATTTGTGACGTCATAATATAACAAAATCTATCAGCGAATACATCGCTTTAAATTGCACGCAACATTTCAACATTACACGCGATTAAAAAATGGCCGCACGCGATGACTATTACGTCATAATAGCATTATGGTTTTAAGTAAAACTGCATTAAACGTATGCAGAAATACCTAAATCCTATCTCTCCATCAAGTTGCATTTTAATAACCCACAAATTCTAACAATTAGATAAGCATAACCCCAACATATATACTTAACACATTTGTATCTTTAAACATGTTGAAATAATTAAATTTATAGCTTCAAATTAAAAGTGAATTTCCTTAAATTAATTCATGAAATTTTGTTTATTGAAGAAACCACTAATTCTAGAATATAGCTGTAGATTAAACAACTTTGTCGCCTTATTTTACTTCGTGGGTGTTTGATCGATTTAAGTTGTCCGATTTATATTGTTGACGTAACAATCAACTTCAATGCGATCATTGTATTCATTTATTACGTCATAATCCAATGCAATACATCATATTTTTGTTATTAGGTCACCGAGCACTGCATCCCAATTGGTCGAAACGAAAAAAATATGTCAGTGGGCGCGGCAGGTAGGGGGCGCTCCAGCGCAGCTGTGCAGAGAAAATCTTCCAGTTATTTCAAAGGTAAGACCCCTAACCCACCCCTAAAATTTAGCTTTAAACAATGTTAGTTATCCATAGCCTGGCTAGTAGATTTTTTTGGCTGTTGGGTTCCAATCTTAGCGGCCTTGTAAACTGTGTTTCTGATTTTAAATCTTTAAAACTTTGCAGATTTGTTGCAAAATGCTCTAACCATGTTTAAGTAACATTTAGGCTATTTATTACGTAACAATATAGGTTATGTAAACACTTTTGTTCAGATTACGCAAGGTATAGAGGAGGGGGTGGAAGAATGTCAGAGATCGTTTCGAAATGATCGATGGAATTGCAGTCAGATGCCAAGAGCGATGTTGGGGAAAGTTTTAAGAACAGGTGAGGTCTCAACTTGACTAGTGCTGAGTAATTGGGAAATTTAAGGACTTTAAAAACATAATTTTAGGGCGTCATAATTGCCTTAAATGGTCGCAGAAAAGTTAAGAGAGTGACAGGTTTTGCAGTTAGAAATCTGAGTCATTTTAATTGTTGTTTTCTGTTTGAGTTGAGTTGATCTTATCGCGAGTTCGCTTAAACGCTTCTTTAGCTGAGTGCGGGCTCGCTAATAGAGATTTTGTTTATAAATCTCTGACAAGAAAATTGCAAATTGTCTGCTGAGCGTTTAATGGAGATCTTATAATTTACACGACCTGAGTTTTGTAAGAAATTCACAGATTATTCGTTACTTTGTAAATTTGATTCTTTTTAAGTTAGATTTGTGGAGGCGTTGACCAATATTACAAAAAAACAAAAACAGTTTTAATTTTAGCTATTCAATTTCAAACAACACAACTTAAATAACAAACTCGTTAAAATTTTATCAACAATTTCGATCTTAATTTAATTTGAGAAACGTACGAATAAACCGCAATATTTTGAGCAAATATCTTCTCATTCAAACCCAACCAAAAGTCTATTAAGAAATTATTTTTATTAATGAGGTTTAAATACCATCACGATCGTCGGCAAATTCTGAAAACTCACAACGATATGAGGACCTTTATTTATTTTCTGATCCTATCATTTTATATACCCGACCGTCGTTTACATAAGAGTAAATATGATTTGCGAAATTCCACATCTCAGATTTAACCGAGGTTAACCTCTATATAAGGCTCTACATTTTTACTTAAGAACATACAATGCAAATGAGAAGTTTGGGCTGTAATTTTTGCACGTTTTTTGTTCTAATCCGATCGGATTTATATGGTCACGTGACTCTGCTGTAACCTCAAATATATAAAGATCATTATGATGCACAATCGACATGTCATAATGTGGATTTTTACGTCAAAACGCAAATAATAACCTTTTACAATCTCAAGATAAAAATCAATTTTTTTCTATTGCATTAATTTAATTAAATGTGACCACTTCAGTTAAAGATTTTTACATAAATAATGACCAGTGGACATTGTGTTATGATAATGCATCATTGTTATGTCATATTAAGTGTTACAGATCACCAAATATTTTGTTTAGTTAACTCAATTTAGACATACCTTTATTTAACAACAATTAAACAATTATGTAAACAATAGACATGAAATCTCAATTGATGAAACAATTACATAAATAAAAGAATATTTGTTGATTGTTTAAAACAATGCCCATTATAAATCCTTTAAACCCGCCATAATTATAAGATAAGGTGTTTAAAATACATTTAACATTAAACAAATTTGACCAGACAACAATTTAAGTGGTTTTACTACAAAAAACACTAAAACTTTTTAATGGAACCGAACTTTAAGTTTCAAATCGAATGCACAAGTCGTTAATTTCCCTAAAAATAGAATTTTCTCCCTGATATTTGTTATGTATGTAAATTGTACATAGCCGAGATAGCAACGCTAATTTTAACTCTATTAACGCAGGTAGGCCGAGATTTTAGTGTAATTAAGGCAGAGTTAGGTGGAGTGGCTGTAGATCGTAAAGACAAAGTCTGTAGAGGAAACCATGCTGGCTGTTTAGATATGAGGCTCGGAAAGTACGAATTCTAGAATTTCGCGGTTTTTCTAAACTTCAACGCCGACAAAAATGCGACGATCGAAAAAAACATATTTCAGTGACGTTATCTGCTGCTTCAAAAACCGAAAAAGAGTGTTTTTCTGGTCAAACGCAATCCGAGACTGGGTCTGCGAAGGTGTGATGGTTTATTTATGCTCATATGTAAGTTGATGGACATCGTTTAATCGTGATTAGTTCTTCTAGGATTAAAACGAGTCAAGAAATGTTAATCTCCTTGTATTTCTCTTAATCTTCGATGGCCTTTAATCCATTGACCGTCGCATTTTCGCCCTTCTCAGCTATTTTAGGCAAACTAGATTTTAACTAAGACAACATACGCAAAATATTTACAGAAATCAAACATTGGTTGAGTTTTATCGAGACCAAAATCGACGGATTTTTAGGAAATAGAAGCGCGCGTCTGAAATGTTGATCGGTTAAAAATCCATTAATCCCTGGTTTAAATGTTTAGTCTGCTCGCAAATGCGTGATGGTAACAGCCGCATGCTATCACTTTACACAAGGTTTGACATTTAAAGTATATTGCAGGCAAAACGGCGCAAGTTATTTCATAACAAACCTAAAAAATCTCACAAGAACTCAGATTGAAAAAGTCTGCAATTGGCGCTTAAAAATGCTAACCTAAATTCCAATTTTTTTGTAAATCCTATAAAACGACATAAATCTTGTTGTAATCAATTGTTTCGTGACGTGCCCGTGTCACGAAAACATGGCACAAACAAGACCACATGCCACGCCACGCCCCTGTTGTGCCACATCACAGACAACACTTTAATCCAAGCGACATTGCTGAGAATAAAATAAGTTTAATCACCCAATTGACCTCCGTAATGCCCTTTTTATTCGACTGGATGTTAAAGAATGATGAAAGTTGTCACTAATCTAAATCTGAAGCGATTTTAACAAAGGATTTTGTCGTCTTTATTTTGTCAAAGTTCAGATTGTTTTCGAGTAACGGAAACCTAAAATGCGTTAAAATTTACGACAAAAATTCTTTGATCTTAAGTTTGTGTATTATTTGTTTAAGTTCATAAATAGGCCAACAACAAGTTAAGCAAAATTAAACTTTAAGATTTATATGTGTTAAGTTATAAATTTTAAGCGTTTTAGGATGTTTCAATTTTAAAACGTTTTTTTAGTGTTCTCATTTATTCCCTACATTACCTTTACATTTAACCTTTGTAATTGTAATTAAACAACTGACCAACCTTCGGCAATAAGCTAAGAACCACCTAGCCATTAGTTAACGATAAATTGCTTAAAAGCAGAAAAAAGATAGAGCCATATTAACTACTCTAAAGCTTGTTGGAAATTGTGCTGCGTCTGCTGAGGTATTTTTATTAATGTCCAAGTGTTAAGCGTAAATTAAAATACTCCAGCAAACAGAGCGCATCTTTTAACCCGCTTTGGAGCCGTTAATTGCTGACTAATTGGGTAAAAATAATACAACATAGAAATATACAACACTAAGTAAATAAAATGTTAAAAACTGCACAAACTAAAATTTATATTCGTCCCCAGATATCAAACAAACAGCTTACTTTCAAGCCATCACTGCAGCTGCTATCCTACATTCAATAACGATGGGTTGTGTGAACGGGGAACTACCCGAATGTGGGTGTGGGAAGAAGAGCGACGAACTCAAGCGGCAGTTTATTATCCTGGTAAGTGTGACGTCATTAATGACGTAACATAACACTAATAAAAAAAATTAAAAAATAATTTTTTTGAAATTTAATTGAAAAAATGTTTTAAAAGGGCTTGTTATTAAATAAAAAGGTATTTGTCATAAGTTCTAGAATTGCCAGAATGATTACCTTTTAACAAGCTCCAAATTTAATTTAATTTTTTATTGTTTTGTTCGTAGGAAGCTGAAAAAATGAATGTTACATTAAACGAAAGTAAATTAAATGAGATGACTGAAAGTTTTTGGTGGGACGGTTGTGACGATAATGTGGAATACGGTTACATCAAGTCACAAGCCTTCCTCAACCAAACATTCGTTAAAGGGCGACATAGATCCAACTTGTTGAGGACAAAAGTTAACCTGCACAACTTCGAAGCGGGAAGACTGGTAAGCAATTAGTTAGTTGTTAATTAGTAAAGAAGTAAATAAGTGATACTGGTGATCCCGCCCCAAAACACTAAACCCCACCACCCAAAAATTCACTAATTACCCTCGCGATGTTACCAAATAGTTTATATAAGAGATTACAAGAACTCGTCCAAACCACTAAACCGAGTTGCCTTCTAGCACATTCCATTTAAACCCAAGAACGTGGAATATTCTACAAAATTAAATATCATAACACGGTTGTTTATATCACTCCGTGTGTAGTCTATATCCTTACGTGATTCTCAATTAAAAATATCCAAAACACAGACAACACAATATACAAAATATTAACACAGTATTATCCATTAATCATCAGCGTTAATATGCTTAGGGTAAGGAAATGGTGGTTTTCATATAATTAACAAATTGAGAAAGTCTTGATCTTAATCAATCTAAATCAAGTCAACGCCTCACACGATGAAGTTCAATAACAAATTAACTTTTAACTTAATTGCACTGAGTAACATTTAATCACAGTTTAGTTTTAGCCAACAAAATGTTTTTACTGACTCAAGTTTTTTAGCCAGTTTATAAGTCTAGGCCAGAAGTAATTATCTTAGTTTTTAAATTGTTTTTAAGATTGCAAAGTGGGTTTCTTATGAATATTAAAACAACATTAACTATAAATCATCATTTAAGGTTATATAATTCTGTAGATTTTAATCTAAAAATCCTACACTCATAATATATATCTTTGAAATAATTTTAACACGTGATTTTGATTGACAGGCGATCAAGAACCACATGAAGACGAAGTCTGTGTGTCATGGGATGTCGAACACATGCACCATCCATACCTCGTGGAAGGTGATGCCATCTTTAAGTGATGTTAACCTAAGGTTGAAAGTCAAATACAGAGATGCTGTCCGAGTTGCGAGCTTCAACAACAGATCCGGATTCGTTCAAGCGAAAAAGAGAAGACGTCCTTCGTCACGATCCCGAGCTTCATCACGACCTTCTAAGAGAAGAAGAAGACCGAGAGCTTCACCCAAGTCTTCCAGGAGGAGCGGAGCAGAGAGTAACATGCTGAGAAGAAATATGAGCGAGCATCGGAAAAACATTGCGAACAACAAGCGAAGGAGAATCAACCCGCGGCGTCGGAGAGTCAGAATCACCGCCGAATCGTTGGTCTATACCCGGCCTTCCCCGACGTTCTGTACAAAGTCGAAACGCTATGGAAGCGTGGGGACAGTTGGTAGAATGTGTTTGCCTAAAGTAAAAGGCATCGGGGGTTGTAAGTATTTGTGTTGCGGGCGCGGATTTAAAAGTAAAGTTATTAAAGTTACGAAGAAGTGTAACTGCCATTTTAAAAAATGTTGTAACCTGATGTGCGAGGAATGCCAAAATTACAAAACAGTACATGTTTGTTTGTAAAAATACGTCATCCACACTTCACCATTACGTCATCAAAACTAACGTTTCCTTGCCAACACATCAGTTACGTCACAAACATTAAATATTATATTAGAGAGGCTGCAGGCAGCTTAATTTCATTTTTAAAACTTTTTTTCATTTCTTGAAAATCGGAAAAGTTAATTTAATCTCCCATCTATTATACCTCTTTCAATCTTCGAACCTTTAGGTTTGATTCCCAACGAACACATGTATTTAAGATGCATTCCTTTATGACGTCACATCGTTACGTCATTCAACTACTTTCTTACACTTTTTTTCTTAACTTCATTATTTTCTATGTATTTATTTAAGCGAAGATCTTTTACTACGTTGTCGAAACCAGTTAATGTTCAAATAAAAAAATATTAAATTACACAAGTTTTGTTGTTTTCAATCAAGTTTAACATTTATTTATAAGTAAACCAAATTTGTATTTTCTCCCTGTCTATGTTAGCCTAATAAAACTAGTTTAAACGTTTTAACAATAGCAAAGTTTTATAAAAAATAATTTTCTAATATCTGTTTAAAACCACAATTGCTTAAACTGAATGTAGCTGAATAAAAGTTAATTTTTTTAAAAAACGACGATTATTGCAACAAATTATTCTGCCGCGAGATGGCAGACAAGATCAGGAATCAGCTGATGTTATGTTTGTGACGTCACGTTCAGGCAATCAACACGGGGCGTAGTAGGGATAGTTTTGCAGCTTAGGGGATAGTTTTGCAAGTTTGTTTTTGTATTTAAATGGATACCACGGCAACTAAGGACGCTTAAATTTACTAAATGTTTGTAGAAAACTTTAAACTTATAATGACCTTCAATTAACTGTTTAAAACTGTTTTAAATGGCGGAAAAAACTAATGCATTAACAGCCAGACAGCATACTATTTAAACTACAGATAAAAAGTAAAATACAGAAAATACAATTGTTTAATAAAGACATTACATATTTAAATTTACAAAACTTGGTCAAATTTTTATATCTGACCAAATTAAACAACTTTTTATTATTAAATTCTCAGATTATAGAATAATATTAAACTTGTAAACAACAGAATGTCTGCGCCAGTAGTAACGGGTATTGCCCCAAGAGAGGGGCTACCTGGAACAAAAGTGACAATTAGGGGTGAAAATTTGGGGACAAGTCAAGCTGATGTATTGGGTAAGTGGGTAAACTTAAAACCAGATATCGAAACCAAATACGTTAACTTTAAACTTTAATGAAACTTTAATAAAACATAAAGACATTAAATCACGAAAAAAATTTTGTCATTTTTTTTAAGTCGCATTATTGGAATATTTGTCATTGATGCCCAAAAAAAAACTAAACAAAAAATATTACCCTAAACTGTTTAAATATTGAAAATTTTAAATGTTAAAAAGCCGATTTTACGGCTTCAACACAAAATAACATTTGCTACCTTGACACAGTTCTTATTACATATTTGCACTGTTTAAAAAAATATATAAGTCAAATATAGATCATATGTAAAAACCCACAGCATGATTTTAAACATTATTTATAACAGGAGTAGCAATTTGCAACAAGAATTGTTCGATGACAGTAGAGTGGGTGTCATCATCGAAAATTATTTGTCGAACATCGACCGGGGTTGGGAGAGGTGACATAATTGTGATCACCAAGTCTGGTGGCACTGGCACATCTACTGTTAAGTTTACTGGCATCAAAGTAACACAAGTTGGTAAGTTTCTCTCACACATTTAATTTATCAAAGTATCTACTTTTTGTGTATTGATTTATTCTAGGCACCTTCACAGCCTTAACAACAATTTTTACCACCACAACCCTTTTTAGTTTGTACAAGTTTAAAAACCTTTAAATATTAAAAACAGTGTATAAATGTGACTTTTCTTGTAGCTAAAAAGCTATTCTAGGTATTTAAGCTTAAGATCTATCAGATTAAACTATGATTTTTATAATGTATAAACTGTTTAAACTTGTAGGTCCACTAGAATCATGTGCAGTATGGGTTGATGAAACTGAATATGTGGACAAGAGATTGGATCGAACCCAGAAAGCTGCAAACCTTTCATTAAGAACTGATCCACTTGGACTTAACTCTGAGGACCTCGGGTAAATTTCAGTGCGATTATAACTATCCTAATGTGGGTGATAAGCTATTACATGATATAAACTTCATAAAAAATATATGTTAAAATATATTTTTCTGCTCAGTGAGTACTATTAACATGATAGTAGTGGGGATTAAACCCTGAACTTTGGCATCTTTAACTACCAACTACAATGCTCAATACTTTAATAACTTTCAATTAATATCAAATGCCTAAAGTTAAAATATAAATGACCCAACTAATTTTGAAACTGAATTATTTATAATTTCAATTATTGTTTTAGAAACAAGACCAGGACTCGAATGCAGTTAGCTGAGTTGTTTGTTAATGGGAGCCCAGACCCAACTGATGAAAACTTTGAACCTTCATGGTTCCTGGTTGAAAGACATAGTCAAACTTCTTTCAGTAAACTTAAGGTAATAGGATCAGTTTTATTCTAAATGTTAGCATTTTTTTATATATTCATCTATTTTCGGACTTGCAGGTAATGGTAACAGAGCAACAACAATATTTACAACACGCCATTAAAAACTATAAAATTTGGCCAATTATAAATGCTAGGCAAATAAAATATTACAAACTATGTTGGATATAAAAATAAGATATTTTAAACCCAACAGGAAGGTCATTCTTACATGAAGAAGAGAGCAAACAGGAACACTAATAATGCTCCGTTGAATCATGTTAAAGATAGTTTACCTTTGTTCTTTGAAGTACACGAGACTTTGTCAGGTAAGTCTATAAGAGTGGGTTGCTATTATATGTCAGTGGTCCATATTTTTTAAATTGTTTTGCATTGGCAGGGCTTTAAAGTCAAGTTCACAAATTTATTATTGTTATAATTAAAATAACTTTTAAAACACCATTATTTTAACACTCCATATTTTTTTTTAGGAATTCACCACAAAATGGTTAAAGATGAACTTGGAAGGTCGGAGGGAAATATTACTGACCAGTTGGAAGACACAATTAATGGTAGGCACTTGTAAAATAGTAAACACTTTAAACAACAACAATGTCCAAATACAATTACCAACAACATAAACTAAATTTCTTGTACCAACTATAAAAACAAATAGCACATATGCCACCCCGTAATTTACAAAAATAACATTTTTGCAAAATAATCATCAGACAAATTAAATTCTAAAAATTCTACTAAAACAAGAGGTAATACTTGTTATATTATATTAACTACAACCTACAAAAAAAACTTATCTACAGAGGCCAGCCAGAAAGCCAACACTTTATTTGAATCTGTGCTGAGTTGTAAGGATAGAGCCGACTCCATTAGAAACACTCTCAACGTCTTGCAACGATTCAAGGTTAATAAACTAATAATGGTATTTTTATGTTAAAGTATAAGCAATTTTTATATGAGAACTTTATTACAACACTTTGTAATTACTTTTACCATTCTAGTTTGAATTTTATTTTAATTTTTTAGATATAAGATTTATAATATTAACCATTTTCTGTTTAGTTTTTATTTAACCTTCCACTGAGCATAGAAAGAAACATCCAGAAGGGAGATTATGGGGTTGTTATTAATGATTATGAGAAGGCAAAATCATTGTTTGCTAACACTGACGTTAACGTCTTTAAAAAAGGTTTGTTTTAAAACATGTTGTTGTTTTTTACCATGTTTCAAAAATGTGTATATTTGGTTTATTTGTATTTATTTGTCCTTAATGTGTAACATCACTTACCCCAATCCAGAGATGACTCAGGGTAGTTTTGATATAAATATTTAGCCCATACTTTACTTATAATAGATTTATTGATTGGTCTTTGGCTCAGCAGGAGTTTCTACCATTTATTGTGCCTTGCTTAAGGGCGCTACAGCATGAAATCAGCGGAAATTAAATGTAGGACTCATATAGTTAAGCTAAGTGTTTTAATTACTACACCAGGCTGCCAGTAACTTTAGTAGAAGAACTTAACAAAGCGAATGATGATTTCATTTTAAATTTTTCAAATTTAAAAATTTTAAATATATTTTCAGTTTATGCGGAAGTTGAAACCAGGATCGAAAACTTCCGAACACAACTTAAACGTGAGATCGAGCAACTTCCATCTCCCGTCTCCCGACAGAAGAAGTTGATCCGGTATCTGATTGGATTGGGAGAGAGTCAGGATCCGGCTTGGGATTGTTTGGTTCATCAGCATGGATGGATTCAGCAGGAGATGATAAGATGCAAGGATCAACATCTTCAACAAGGTAGGATTACTTCTATGTTACTCACAAAAACTCTCATGCTTTGCATTCCTAGCTGATTTTTTTTAGAACTTTTTGGTTCCATTAATTCTCTTTGTCCATTACTGCCCTCGAAAATTTTCTTCTGTATATTACGGTATTAAGTTTTTATGAAAACCATAGGATACAAGTAATTTGTAAACAAAACAGAGTACCTTTGTTGACCATTAAAATAATTTTTTATATTCAAGTTAATTGGTTCTTTCAGTGTTTTTCTATTAACTCTGTCTTTTTTAAAATTACTGATCATAATTTTCTTGCATTTTCAGCTGCAAACTGTGGAAGAGATTCAGAGAAAAGAGAGGAAATTTTCCTCAATTATTTGAAGGTGAGAATTTAGTTTAATTTTGCCAATGTTGTACACTTCAACCAATGTATTTTAAAACCAATGCCATACTTGTATCTTGTTCCAACTATTTATAAATCTTTGTTAATATGAACAGGAATTGACAAGTATTGCAGTGAGTCAGATTCCAGAACACTGGCAATTATGGAAACATTATTCAACGGGCGTGATTTTAAGTGAGACAGGAGAGAAGACGGCGGATGTTATTAAACTCAAGGAGATGGCAGCTAAACATTCAAAACAAATGAAGGTTCTTGTTGAAATAAAGTGTTTTTATCAGCTGTTAAAGTTATTTTTTTGCCCCCTTTAAACTTATTTTAAATTTCATGAAAGCCTTCAGTCAATAGCCCGCTCTATTATCAGAATTTTAATTGTTGTAATATGGTTGCAACTCTCATTTTTTGCCAGTAATAATTCACCTACGCACCACAAATGGCAGTTTTAATATTTTTCTAGGCTTATAAATTGGACATACCACCAAGCTTTATTATATATTGACGGTAACTTTTAACAAACAATACAGATTTGTAATTTAAAATAAAATAATTTTTTTAAGGGTCTTCTACGAGACACAGTGATCCTGTTTGTCAACCTCCTGAGGGCTGCATTCCTCCCAAACACGCTTCACATCGAGGATGATGAGGACCTTAAGGAGCGACAATCTTACGGGACATGGCCGGTGGATGTCACATTACCAGCAACTTTGTTGTCAGAGTGTGTGAGGACTGTAAGGTAATACAGCATCATTTTATCCAAATTTTTGGTGTAAATCAGAATATAATTCTCCTGTCTTGTTAAACTTGTTAGTTTATGTTTTTCTTGCAATAATTGTAAATGAAGCTGCAAGTTTAAATTTAACATTTTACTATTTTTTTGGAAAACTGCATATAAATACGCTAAAACAGTAACTAAAATGCGAACACCCCGCCGTTCTTGGGCCAAACTGTCTGGGCCGAGGTGTCTAAGGCTCTGCTTGAAGCGTCTGGTTACCTTTTTTTGAAAAAGTATTTTTAATATATAAATTTGATTTCAGGGAATCACTGGGAGATTTATCCTCACTGGACCTTCCACATGGAACCCTACAATCACTCAAAGATGTGATCCATGATTTGAGAGTTTTGTCGCTCAGTACTTTCCTACAAGAAGCTGTTGAGGGTAAGATGGGTTAAAAGTTATCCAATTTGAAGGTTTATAAAATATTCAAATATTAACCTTTTGTAATCCAATGTAATTGGTGGTGGGCTTGCATGTTTAAAATGAACCCATGTATTTTGTAGATGTGAAGAACTTGAGCTTAAAGGAAACTTGGGAAGTCAATAATGCCGGGATAACTGCACTGGTACGTTGTTATACCAAGTTTAAAGTAGAATAAATAAGATAATTATTATAACTGCTTTTTTTTTAAAACATAACATAATTAAAAAACGCATTTGGATTATAACTAAAAAAGTTGCAACCTTGACAACTTTATTCTTATTACATTCTTCACACAAGACCTTTTAACATTTAAATATTTTTCCACAGCCGAACCAGATAAATGTTGTGATACTGGAGTTACTTGCTGTAGTAAGAGATGTGTTAGATTCATTATATGGAGAAGAAGCAGTATTTGCAAGGGTTGCTGTACAAACTAGAATTACCCAACTTATGACAGCTCTCTTTACTGTAAGTGGTTGCTATGGTAAAAGTTTGGTTGCTGTCAAAACTTTGGTGGCAACTATTTTGTGTATATTGAATTTTTTATATTACAATAACAGATGCAAGGAGCAATATTGTTTATAAACCTAATCAATAGCCACTTATAACAACAAGTAGGCTGTACAACCTATTTATTTAACTTGCTTAGCAAAGGTATGGTAACTATGTCTGATTTTTAGGCCTAATACTTAATTCATCCTTTACTTTGCAGTCGTTTTCAACCTGCATTGAGCAAGCATCTTTCCTTGAAGATATCGAGTCTGAAACTTCAAAGACAAATCAACCCCCACCACTAGTAAGTACCTCATTCTCTTATCTTTATGTATGAGCCAATCAATGCCATTTTAAAGCTTTTATACCCTAACCATACAATAACACAAACATTTATGTCTACAGGAGAAAAGATTGGTGATTGGAATGAGCAACTTGAATTATATTTCCGAGAATATTTTGTTGGAATTATTACAAAAGTTTGGAGAACTTCAATTCCCGAATATGGATCAAACTCATCAGGTTAACTTGTTGTTTAAATTCTTGTTGTTATCTCTTTTTTACATTTATTTCGGGTGAATGTTATAGGAAAAAAAACATGAATATTAAATTCTTTATTTTGTATACCCATGAGTCAATTACATTATTGCTTCATTTAAAGTGACAAAAAGCAAAAATTTAGCAGTTTTTTTTTTTAAAACTTCACCAAAATCAGGTTTAATTTTCCAATAAATTTCAACATTGCCATGTTGTATAAATATCTGATTATATTCACTTTACAGGCAAGTGAGGTTGTATTTCGTGAGCTCGACGGCAGGTTATTTGAAGCTTATGCTGAGCACAGAATTGAACCAATCATGGCAAAGTTAGAAACTGGAATGTACAAAGGTGGATTTGATTGGTCAGAGTGTCTCAAGCCAACAGGTGGGGCTATTTTATTTATAATAGTAAACCCTAAACCTTGCTGTAAAAAAGCAGATTTTATAAAATTGAATAAAAAATCAAATTTTTTTCATTTTTTAGAAGTTCGACCTTACATCAAAATGACCTTGATGGGAATAATTGCAATTCACGCCGAGGTAAAAACAAATTTTATTTACTTGTTAAAACATAAAAGAGGTATAGGGTGTTGTGACGTTACACTGTGACCCTTATGACATCACAATAGTACCAGATGACAGTGTATAACATAGCATGAGTGAACAAATGAATACAAAATGGTGAGTGTAAAAATGAATACTGAAAGTGGTGTAATAAAACAAATAACATTAAAAATGGCAGAAATAAAAACGAAAGAATATACAGAACATAATCACCGAGGCATCCTCTTGTTAAAAAAGTTTTTAAAAGTCGTTTAATTCTTCTGCAATCCCATCCAGACGAGACTCAATTTGATCTTTGCGCGATATCTTCTCCATTTGATCTTTATCCAACATTTTTCCCTCGTTCTTTGAAACTTCCAGCGCTTCAATTTGTTTCAACAACTTCAAAAATTTCTTTTTTTCCTTGTTCAAAGCCTCCTCCCTGGCAAGTTTTCTCTGTTTTTCTTCTTGTTTTGCTTTCAGTTCTTGAACTTGTTGGTTGATTGCGCTCAAATTTTGAGGTTTTTTCGGTTGAATTTCGACCGCTTTATAAGCAGGGGATCTTTCCATTCTTTCACCAAATTGAGAGGAATTGTTTAAGTTGTTATACGTTGGAAAATTAGCAGCCAGGTAGGAAGGGCGTTTGGGGGTAGTTTTAGGGGGTTGGGGTGGCATAGTCGGGGCACATCCTACTCTTCCTCTACCCCGCCCCATGCCTATCCCTACAACCCCATTCATGACATTGGGTCGTGTTGTCGGCAATTTACAATTCACCACCAGAGGTCCCGGTTGAGTCGGAGCATTTTCTTGGTCATCACCATACAACGATGTTTGCTGTTGCCTCATTTGTTGTTCTCGGCGATGCTCTAATATTTGCTCATATCTTATGTTGCGGATGTTGTCCAGTTGATACTTCCCTCTTCTCTCTGAGTTCTCCTCCTCTTCTACCTCCTGATCCCAGCTCTCATACTCATCCCCAAAATCAAGTTCCTCTGTGGAGTACTCCGGAACAGAATTATCTCCGGTCATCCCGTTTCTTCTCTCACAATCCAACTCTCGTTCCAACATTGCTCGATCAGGACAACTCATCAAATGAAGTTGTAACTCCGGTTTTTTCATGATATGACGAGCGTTGAACGGACATGTTACCATGTCTGCTCCAGGATGATTTTTCCGACATTTCAGTATATGTCGGACAAATCTTTTTCCAGAGATTCGATGAACCGGATCATACGGACAAACAAAAAGATCATCTTTGTTGGTGTCTTCCATAGATTGTTGGTACACGGCGACATTTGAATACATCTTTGCTTGTCTTAATAAAATCCAAGTTTAAGATATTAATCAGTTATGAAACTTTTGTATTTATACAATTAAAACTTAAAACCTGTAAAATAAAATATTTAAAATCTTTAAAGCAGAACCCCCCCCCACCCCCTGTACTTTAAAATACTAAGGTTACTTAAACTTATCAATTTTATTTTTAGGTTTATGCGATCTGTCCAAAGTTAGTCGAACGAATTCTAAAAGAAGTGATTCGAACAGTAGCTGAAGAATTACTTCGCTTGATTCACTGTATTGTGAAGATTGGGGTAAATGGAGGACTACAAGCCATGCTGGATGTTAAGGCTCTCCAGCAAGCTACTATTGTGTTTCAAACTGGGCAATCAAGGTATTTTTGATGGGTTCAATTTCTTAAACTAACATTTTTGTATCAGTGGTAAAGTTTTAACTTTATTTGGGTTAAAATTTCATCATGAAAATTTAGTTTCATTATTTTTATTTTAGAAGAAGTTTTGAAGAAGCTTTGGAAACCCTGCCAGCGTTGTCAAATAATTTAGAGCGAAAGTAAGTTTAATTTTTTTCTTGAAATATTAATTTTTTGTATTAAAAATAAACTTTTTTATTATTAAGGAACTTGGATGAGAAAATAAACCACTTTAAGAGTTCTCTGTTTTTCCAACTTCGATGTTTTGAATAAAACCATCATAATCTTTACACAAATGATTTAACATTTGATGATTATTTGATTATCCAAGCTTATTTAGAAATTAATTTATGTTATACTTGCAATAAATAAAACAACTTTAAAACTTTGTATGTAACAAATATATTTAAACCAAATCAAAAACTGTCCTTGATTATTTACTGAACAAAATATATTTCTATTAAACCTCAACAGCAATCCCCAATACACTTACAAACTCAAAAATTAGATGAATAATAACACAAATTCCCGAAAAACTTGGCCTAAAATGACAGGTAAATTCACACCCAACAAATCAAAAAAGTTCCCGCTAACAATAAAACAAAGATTAGAAAAAATAATTAAATTCATTAAAAACAAAATTATCATGCTGTTTTCGCATAAAAAGTTAGTCAATAGATAATAATAAGAAGCTACAGGCCGCATTTAACACATAATAAAGCAACTGGATATCATAAATTTACTAAACCTTTAAATGTTTTACCTAAAATCTTAACGAAGAAACTTTGTCTTTAAAAAACAGCAGTGGGCATTGCTGCAAAGTCTACCTGTCAATCAAATTTTATCGAAATATGGTAACCGCAAACTTTGAGCTTTATCCTTAAACACTTACGCAGAAAAAGACAAAAAACAATAAAAATTTAATTTTCATAAATTGTTGAAAATAAATCTAATAAAAATAAAGCCCTTTTCTTTTTGAAAATTATTAAAAATTTGCAAAACCGCATGAACCGATGTGAAAAACTTGAAAATATTTTCATGGTAACGTAACAACAAAATTGTCACCTGCGTTTTTCTTTGTTTACAACCCAAAAACTCGTTCTTAAGAGTCTTTAACAATATATTTGTGTACAAGTACTCGTCTAAAATGACGAAGTTAAAGGAAGTTAAACGGGAAGGTTATTTTACGCGTGTTAGAAAGCGTTGGAAGCGAAGAGATGTCGTTGAAATTGATACCGATCACCCAAAGTTTCATTTCTCCCAATATATTAGAAGCGGAACAAAATTATTGCTGGAAAAACCTCGCCATCTTAAAGTAAATAACAACATCATTTAGTTTTGTAAATATTACGTAACAATTAACCAATATTATGACGTCTTAATATGGTAATATTTTATTTTAGCCAGTTCCTGATAAGGAAGATTATAAAACAACAATTTGTGACCATTTTCAAAGTCATTTCCATAACACGGTAATTTATATATAATTAGTCTTA
Organism: Corella eumyota; assembly: GCF_963082875.1. Taxonomy (NCBI): domain Eukaryota; kingdom Metazoa; phylum Chordata; class Ascidiacea; order Phlebobranchia; family Corellidae; genus Corella; species Corella eumyota. Next base: position 20,658,226 of record NC_137491.1, read on the forward strand.
GCGGACAATAAAAATATATAAAGGTATGTGTTCAATTTATATGCCTACAAATAAAACTACCATTTGTGGTGCACTGGGAAATTTATCACAGGCCAATATTAGTTGAGTGTTGTGACCAATTATCAACAATTAAAATCCCAACTATAGTTATTACCAAAATCTTTTTGTATTAATGAATTTTTTATTAAATAAAACAATGTTTTATCAAGTATTTAAACAACCAAACCAATCAAAATGTAGTTTGTTATATTTTTATCATTTGACCCCAATAATTGTTTTTTAGTTGATTCACATGACAGAGTTTGCTCCTTCTGTGTTTTATTACTTAAGAAAACGGGTCGGAATTTCATCGTACGAATATTTAAATGTTTTGTCCCCTCAAGATGACGAGGATTTTTATTTGGAGTTTCTTTCAAACTCAAAAAGTGGACAAAACTTCTTCTTAACGTGAGCTTTAATAATTTTTTGTTGGCAATTTTATAAGAATGAAATGTATACTAAAAAAACATAATTTTTGGCAATTATTTTGTTGTAAATAATTTATTATCTTGATAATTGAATAAATATCGATAAAATTAGAAACAATTTTTTTATAAACTCCAAAAAAACATCATTTTTGTGCTAAAAATTTCCTTATCTAATCAATTATGTAAATTTGATAAAATTAAAGGTTATATAAATGCTCTTTTTAGAAAAAAATCAAAAATTAAATGTCAATTATTAAAAATATTATTTTTGTAGTAACAACAAACAATTTATGATCAAGACAATAACTCAAGATGAAGCTGATTTTTTCTTGCAAATATTGGAGTTGTAAGTTTATGACATCATAAATAATTAACAATCAAATGGTTACACATAAACGCTTTTGTGCCACTTATCATGGTGTGTTAATTATTCATACCGTCTGAATAAGTTTAACTTTGGCCCATTTTTATGTTTTCAGATATCTTCAACATTTTGAATTATACCCTCACAGTTTAATTGTGAAATTTCTTGGCCTTTACAGCATGAAAGTAAAGAAATTAAGAAAACCAGTGAGTAAAAATTTCCCCCATTGTTTAAACAATGATCCTTTGTTAAACCTGTTTATTGTGAACATGAATGGGTATTGTTGTAGCAATTTCCTAAGTCATTGTATGTTTAATAATAGAAATTCATTATTGAACAATGAATAATATTATTAGAACCAATTCTAGCCCTTTTTATATGTTATATTTTTCAGGTTTATTTTGTTGTTATGCTAAGTATATTTTACCCCGGAGAGCGGATATCAGAGAGGTACGACATTAAAGCTTGCGAAATTGGAAGATATACAACACCGGGGGCGCCAGATAGCAATGCTGTCGTCATTTTAAAAGAGAAAAATTTTAACGACAAAAAAATTAAACTTGGTAATTATGTTCTTAAGTTAAACATTAAATATACATAACCTGTTTTAAAAAATCTTAAAACCAATTAAAACTACAATCACTAAGCTTTTTTTAAGCTTCCACTTACGTTCACCCAATTTCTTAAATGTTTAATGAGGTCCATTTATCTAATTTGGAAATACTGTAGTAAAAATTATATATGTAGTCCAATTTATAGACCTACAAAATAAATAAAACTGCCATTTGTGGTGTGTTGGTAAATTATTACGAGCGAATATTAGTTGAGAGTTGTGACCGTATTCCAACAATAAGGACTCTGACTATAGACAGGCTATTGACTAATCCATAATAATACACAACCACAGGTGATCAACGAGATTGGATCCTGCAGCAAATTAAGCACGACACCGAATTCCTTCAGAAAATTAAAGTTTTGGATTATAGTTTGTTGGTTGGGCTTCAACCTTTACAAGATGATGAAAAAAGGAATGGGTTTGCATCTGTTGTAAAGAGGACCAACAAGTATGTTTAATGTTAACTTAGTTATAAGAATTTAGTTTCTATTTGATTATATTAATAATGAGCACTTTACACTTTTTTATTAAGCAGAACCTATACAATATACATGACCAAATGGAATGTATTAGGTGTTCTTTAAATGGGTAGGGGTTTAATCCATGCTTAATTTAATATATATTTACCCTAATATATATTATAGGAACCCCCTATTGGGAAATTAAAAAAAAAAATTTGGGGTTTTAACCAATTTTATTTTTAATTTAGGTCGGTCTCCAATTCTCACTGTGTTTACCATTCACCAGACAACCATTTACCAAACCATGGTGACCATAACTTACCATTTATTGAATCAGATTACCTACCAGGTATGGTGAGTGGGGGTAGTGACAAACAGAACAGCTGTAGTTGCTTGCGTCAAGTTAGTCCGGAGCCAACTATGAACGGCGGTCTCTCTAATACTTCTCATACAATGTTGTGTTCAAATCTTATCTCTAATGAAGATATGAAGAAACAAAATCGTCGTCTTTTACCCGAGTATAAAAATGAACTTCATGTAATTGACGGAGAATTAAGATATTATGTCGGAATAATTGACTTTTTTACAAGATACACTTTAAAGAAAAAGTTAGAGAATGCGTACAAGAGAATTATTTATCCTCCGATGTCGTTCTCAACTGTTCATCCCGATTTATTTGCATCAAGATTTAGGGATTATTGGGAGAAACATACTGAGTAACTTTTAACTCGATATCAGAACATAAAGCTTAATATCTGGGCAAAGATTAAAGCTTTAATGCCAGAATGTCGACTTCTCTAGCACTTAGCATAAATTCAAACACTCCGTGTTACATTTGTTCACATCAGAGTGTAATATTATTATGCTAAATGCCTTCCCATTCTCTATAAGGCTCTAAAAACAAATATTACAGAAGTTACATAGAGTTCATGTTTTGTGTAAATGTTGCTAGATCTATACTCACTTGTAACTGAAGTTTCATATTGTATAGTTGGTCTATTTTCATATTAGAGTAGATGATATACCAAAAAAAATTTAGTTGAATAATTTAATAACATGCTCTACACACAAAAGCAATGATTTATCTTAATTTAACAAAGACTTATAAATGCTTCAACTTGCTTAATTCATTGTTATACGCTCATAGTAATCACTGTGTCCATAATTTTGTACAATGCAATATATTTTACCTGCTTTAAATCGCTGTCTTAATTAGTTAATTAAATATATTATATTCTTAATTATGTTTGGTAAATGTGAGAAAATAAAAGTATTTTCTTAACATACCAGTTTCTATATGTAAAAGGATTTATTATAAACTTTAAAATTGATTTAGTTGTAGCTATGGTTTACCATTTAAAGTTAGGTAAAAACAAAATTAATTCTATTCTTACCTAGTTAAATCCTAATTATGCCATAGTTGTATCCACCGTAAAGATTAAAGCTTTAGGGGAATTATAACATGGCATAATTACACACAATTTGTTTCACTTTAAAATTTTATTAGGATTGAATATATTTACAAATTCCATTAACACATGCATAACAAAATAATTAAACACCGACCTCTACACATGGGAAATTAAACAGAATTAAAAACTAAGTAGATTGTTTGCATAAGGTTATATGGGTGCTTCTCTAGGATACAACCTGAACAAAAAGATGGTGTAAATAAATATATCACTAGTTATAATCTCAGAGCTTTCATTTCAATATAATGAAGTTTGGTGGACAAAATATTATGTTGGTCTAATTTATATGCATCCGAAATAAATAAAACTGCCATTTGTGGTGCGTGGGTGAATTTTTGCTGGCAAAATTAGTTAAAAGTTCAACTATATTACAACAAAAAAAATGTTAAGGGCAGGACAGCAAATACTTAAATACATGTCAAAACACCCATTAAAAATAATAAATAATCAACCCCCAAATTACCTTTCATACCTTTCTTTTTTTGCTGGCTGGCATACCTGCCATGTACGCTTCACTAAACGGGGGTTGAGGAGGAATCACCCTTTGTTTTTCAACATCATGAGAGATCACCTCGACCCAATCAGCTGGGACCTCATTTTTCCATGCATCTGTAATAAAGGGAATTGTTAGAAAATGTTTCTAATTAGTTGGTTTTTGCCTAAAGCTTACCAAAAATAAAAAAACAAAAAATATTTAAATTTTTTTTTTTGATTTAATTTTTACATAAATTCACTAACCTGGGTCCTCAGCTTTTTGGCCCTTCTCTTTATTGCCTTCCTGTGGTTGTTTATTCTCATTCGGGACAACTGGGTTGGTTTCCATGGCAACACTTGACTCAGGATCAACAATCTATCCAAAAAATACGTTTTTAGTTTGTTATCAATTTACACATTTTTATGAAAAATGACAAATTTTAAATAATTATTTAAATATCTTAATTACGGGCATTGCTGGGGTAGAAGTTACGACAAATTGGTCAATTTGTGACTGTCGCGCAGGGTAAGTAACTGCCAGAGCTGTAAGATCAGTGGTTACATTTTCTGTTTCGTTAAAAAGCTTTTTCAGAAATTTACCGACTTCATTGTCTTTTTGCTGAAAACAAAAATAACAGGAATATCAAAAAAAGTAAAAACATAAAAAACTTTATTTTTGACATAAAATGAATCGAATGTTTTAATATGTAAACACTATTGAAAATATATATTGCTGAGTAAATAGATTTTATGTCAATTTTTACAAGTAGTTTCTATAATAAAACATATTGCATTAAAGCAAATAGTTTTTAAACTGAAAAGTTTCATTTAAGCCTTTGTTAAAATTATTTTTACAAGCTATATTAAATTCTTTTTGTGATTTTAGTTTAAAATAAATGTTTAACTAAAGTTACTGTATATTTTAAATACCCGAATTGAAACTTGGTTTGTTAAATTTAGGTTTAATAATTTTACTTATACTATTTAATAAATAAGGCATATCTACCCTTGAAATTCTACTAATTTAATTAATTGTTTATTTAGTTTTCATAAGATTTTATTGCAATCGATTGATTTTTACAGAATTTAATTTTAAAATATTCCAAAGAAATCGATATTTAAAACTTCAGATAAAAACAATTTGAACTAACCGAATAATTTCTAAAAAGTTGAGTTAAATCTTCTAATCCAGATTGTAATAAATATTTGTTGAGATGAATAAATAATCCGAGAGTTTGGTTGAAATGTTTGTGGAACTGACGTGGGAATTCACTCTCACCTAAAAGTAAGAAATTTTAATAAAAATTTAAAATTCCATTTATTCCTACATTTATTCGTATTTATTTATCCTCGATATGAAAAAGGCTAACTTTCCCACCCCAACATTGAGTAACATTTGTTACCTCAACCCAGTCTCGAGTAATCAGTTTGGGATAATATTTATTGTAATTGCTCATAAGCTGCCAATTAAATGTTGGTTTAGCAAGAGTTTATACTGAAAGGAACTACGGCATGAAAGCAGTGGGAACTAAACCCAAGACACTGTATATAACAACATTACAAAAAGAATTTTGCTAAAAAAAACAAAAATAATTTTCAAACTATTATCTTACTTGTCAAAAACAGAATTTCAAATGTTCGTCTGAGTGAATGACTGACAAGCGACTGATTAGAGGCTACAATGTCCGTATCAGGTCGGACACTTGCGTCCGAGAATATTTCGGTAACATACCCGGACATACTGCCTGACAATATTTCACTTAAACTCTGAAGGTAAAAAGGAAATATTGTACAATAGTTATTGGGTTTATATATTTTTATCATGGAGGAATGTGTAGTCAAGACATGTTTGAGATATCCGTGAACGCCGGGCTAATAGAAGAATATTTTGGCATAGGTGCGGCTTGAACCTAAACTTTTTGGTGTTTTTTCTATCATTTATTTAACCGTCTATATATAATGGAGTCCAAGTATAATACATATCTGTAAGTGTGTGTTTAAATTTTCAAATTATGATTCACAAAAAAAAAAAACCTGTTAGTTAACTTAGTATTTAAAGTAACTATATTAAGAGAGTAAAAAGCACATCATAAATATGGCCATTACTTAGTTACTGCTCTTACCAACTTTTAACTTTACACAACAAAACAGTAATTTTAACAATAGTTGCAAACTTACATGAATATCTTCTCTACTGGGTGAATTTCTTCCAAAGAAAAGTTCCTTAACCCTTATCATTAGAGGACCCATAAGAGGATCAAATACACTAACATCCCAGTGTAAATTATCAACAACTTTGGCTGGGAATCTAGGTAGACCCAACCTTTCCAGAATTTCACCTAATAATAAGAGGATTTTACATTTTAAATTACGTTTAATAGTGGGCGAAAGTTGTGGACAACTTAAAGGTTAATAAATAAGGTTTTTATGTTTGATTTTTCTTGCATTAAGGTGTGTCTACAACAATAGGTCATAGGTTCAATTCTCACTGCTTCTATGTCATTGTACCTCAAGTAAGGATTTATAAACGGTATAAACTCTTACTGAGTCAAAACCAATCAGTAGCTTAATTATTGGGCAATTATATTCTCAAATATTTCAAACTACCAAGGACAACTTGAGACTGGGTCGGGTAACTGATGTTACTCTATGTTTAAGTTGTAAAGTCAACCTTCCCACATCGGGGATAAATAAATGCAAAAAAATACAAATATAACAATAAACATGTTGAAGATATTTATTTATTTATAAACAACTTACCTAACACTGCAACCAAAAGCCAATTTTTCTTCTTTTGAGATGGAGTTGCAGTTGTTTGTGGTATTGAAGTTGTGGTAGTTTGTGGATTTGCAGAAGTTTGTGGCACGGTATCACTTGCAGTTGTTTGTGGACTTGCAGACGTTTGTGGTGTGTTATATTCACCTTTAAAACAACAAAATATAACTAAACATTTTAAATGGTTAGTCATTTCAAAAACAAAAAATAATGTCTTTATTAAAAGGCTTTAAAACTGGTGGTAAATACAAAAGTTAACTAACAGAATAAGTTCACCAACAGAATAAATGATGACTCACCACTTAAGACTCCATTTGAAACATTCCACACAGACTGACTCAGCATATTTGAAATCTCGTTTGGAATTACATTCTATAACAATAAGGTATTTAATTACATTTTTAACAATAACTTATTATTTAAACAATGTATAACGATGGTAAAAGAATTTCAAAAATTGATGATAAAGTTGCAATGGGTTTCGAAAATTAGTTTAAAAATCGAAAAAACTAAATTGGTAAGGGCTTCAAAACATGATACACATATATAAACTTTTCTAAGTTATGGTTAGACTATTGAAGCACTTAACATGTATGTGTGAAACTATACATAAACCCACATTTAACATATGTTATATGATGTCATAATCTCACCTGATCAGGTCCTTGTACTATCATAACATCTGCACCTACAGTAGGGTTTCCATTTCCATTTTGTTGAAGGGTTTGAGCTACATTCTGGAATATAGAGCTCATCACTTCTTGGGGAATCCCTGAAAAAATTGTTTAAATTTAATTTAAAATAACACTAGCCAAACAGGTTAACATTGCAACATTTATACTTAATAATATAACAACTAGTTGATAGCCCTGTTGTCAGCATTTTAATTGTTGCAATATGGTTGCAACAATTAACTAACAATTGTCAGCAACAATTTATCACAAATGGCATTTTTGTTTAAATTGTAGACCTACAAATTGGACATATATAATATATATCGTCCAAAAAGCTACATTATATATAAATAGCTTATAAATCCAACATACCAGGTACATTAGGAATATTCCCATTTACATTAACTCCAGCATTAGGTTGGTTGATTACTCCCTGTTGGCTACCTGAAGCTGTGGTTGGGTTGATATTAACCTGAACATTAAGTATATTTTATGCTATATTTAAGTTAAAAAAAAGCATTTAATATTAATTATGATTATGCAGAATTGAGTAAGTCAACATTTAAACTTGGAAAATATAAATTTAACTAAAATATCTTTAGGTAAAGTTAAAAGTCAACTTAATCATTTTTAATAGGATGCTTAAGGTTAAACTAAAACCTTAGAAGAAAATCTTACGTTAATGGGGGCAGGTGTTGGCTGGGGTTCTTGGTTTGACCCAGAGTTTAGGGGGTTCACCTGGATTTGAACCCGGGGTTCAATAGTTGCATTAATCTGATGAATAAAATATTACAAAAATAAGTTTCTTATTAAAATTAATAGGTTCGAATTTTAAACAGAGCTTTAGCTAATCAATATACTAAATTAATGACTAAGGAAAGAAGGTCAATCCAAGGCAGTTTTGACTACTTTAACCAGTATAGTTACAGTAAAAAAATTGGATCTTATACCTGTACATTGTAGGTTGGAGGTGCAATTGTAAATTGGGTTCCACTTCTTGCTTGGTTACCTTCTGGTTGACCTGGCCCAGTGTTAACAGTATTAGGGGTTACATTAACTGGGGTAGGTTGGGGGGTCAATGGAGTTGGGGTGGTGGTAGCTTGAGTTGGGGTATTAGATGAGGTGGTATTAACTTGGGGGTTAGCTTGTTGGGTTGTGTTAACGTTTGCAGTAGCTGCACTGGCACTAAAAGTTTAAGTTGTGTTTTATTAAAGCACGAAACACTTGAATTAATAATTAAAATTACAAATTTTTAAAATATAAAGGAACTGTAGAAAAACATAAACATTATGTCAAAAGTCAATTGCAAAACTTTAAATAATTGAAATTGATTTTTTATTAATACATAGAACAATTAAAATTTGCCATTTGCATTAAAAAATTCAACATTTTTCGGACATAAACCACCTTAAAACTAAACATTCTGTCAAAAGTCAATCCCAAAACATAATTCAAAGTATTTGGTGTTATAACATTAGATATGGTTCACACATTACAAAAGTGTCAACTATTTAAACTTAAACTTACATGTTACTAATTGGAGTTACATTTCCTCGTTGTTGATTATTCCTTATTTGAAATTGTCCAGCATCTACAGTATGGGTGACCGTCCTTAACCTAAATGGGGTCCCATTAACTGACCCCTGGATCATTTGGGGTACAGTTGATGCGACCGAGATCATTCGGGGTCGAGCCCCTGGAACTTGGGGCCGGGGTGGCATACCTTGAGGTCCAGAGGGAGTCCACCTCATCATTCTTGCACCTTGGGGTAAGGGTGTTCTTGGTCGATGTTGTCCTTGAGGGGGGTTCACCTGGATGGGGGTAAAGTGGGGTTGAGGTGGAGTCATCTGGTTGCCAGGACGATGGTTTGCTAGAAAACAACATATTTTATTGTTGTTATGTGAAAATAGATTCAAGTTAATAGGATTACTATGGCAACCCAGGGGACTCACCCATATTAGGTCTTGGAGTTTGCACAAGAACAGTCCTAGGAGGGGTTCTCCCTATGGGAATCACCACATGGGAAAGCACCCTCTGCAGTTCAGAGAAGATTTGTTGAGCTCTTAGAGTGTTTCCCAACCATCTTGTTGTATATTGGAACTCTGGACTCTGTTGAAATTTAATTAATTAATAATGCTAATTACAAGTATTTAAAAATAATCAAAATTAATAATAATGTGAAGAAATTAACCCAGTTATAGTATTTATGTGATTAAGGGTATAATAGAGGGTTTGATATAGAGTAATAAATTAAATAAATTCTGTTTAATTTTATAAGAATTGGAACCCTAAATAATATTAAACCCTAGTTACCTGGGTGCTTGTAAAAGGAGGATCAGTGTTGAAGAAAGTGATCATATTAGCAACATACGGAGACAACCTGGTTTGTGCACTAACCATTTGTTCATAAACTTGCCCTAACTCTCCTAATGAGGGATGGCTGAAGTAATAAAATTAAGTGATTGGGATTAACTTAACATTGAGCTAAGGGTTCTACTTCTTGGTTTGTTTTTAATGTGTGTTGTTATAAGTTTGTATTTTGCAATCTTTATTAAGTGTTGTACACAGTAAATGTATTTTAAACTAGAATTAGAGCAAAATTATGAGAACCCAAGATATCATTTTAGTGTGCTTTATCCAGCACATTATTAGTTGTGTTTGTAGTGAAAATCTACATTTTACTTTAATATTAAATTAAATTTGTTAGGATAGACATTTTGGCTGACACTTTTTCGTGATTATTTTTGGTTTCAAAGAATAATCAAAACCTTAGTCTAAAACAAGAATTAACTACATAAAAAAAACCTCAAAACTGTGTGTAAAAGTAAAATACTTACTTGTTGCAAGTTCTTGTTGTATTAGTTGAAGTAGAAGATGTTGATGTAGTTGGGGTTTGTTCGTTGTTTTGTTCATTGCTTTCACCTTGTTGGACTTCAGCTTTAGTAATAAAATATTAAAGTTTATTACATAACGTGGACACTAGAACTTATAATAACTAATTGATTGCCCATCCAAAAGTTTTAATTATAATTGTCATAATACGGCCATAACTAGCAACTAATTTATGATAATTTACCGACACACTACAAACAGTAGTTTTATTCATTTTAAAACCCTCTAAATTTAACATACATATTTAAATCGCCTACTTAGCTTTATATGTATATATTTATGTCAAATAAAAATAAGCTAAATTGTTAAAACATAAAATTTCTGTAGCTTATTAAAAGTTTTTTTTTAATATTAAAACTAAATTTACTTTGTGCTTCCCCTTCTCCAGTTTCGTTAATATCCTCTAAACTTTCAAGTATATTCTCCTCACTAGGGGGAGCAAAAGCATTCACTTCTGGAGCAGGGGTGGTAGCTGTTGTTGTCACATCAGACTCAGTATTGTCACTCTGTCGAAAAATTAATAAATTTTTTTTAATATTCTTTTCCAACAAAGGTAAGTACTTTTTCACAAACACCAAATAATAAATAAAGTTGTTACCTCGAGTCTTGCTAAAACAACTTCAAGTTGATCGATATATTGGCGAGCAACCGTTAACATTCTTCGGGGGGCACTGAAAGCTAAAAATAAAAATAGATATTAACCACTGCCTATGATGCAACAAAAGAGTCAAGTCTACTAATAACATGTTTAACTATTGGGGTTTTATAAGAGTATACAAAAAAAAACATCTTAGAAAAGTTTTTTTAATCAACCTTTAACAAAAAATTAAAGTATTTACTTTGTCTCGCTGGACGCGGTTGATTGCTTGCTCCCATTGTTGGTGGACGTTGATGGGGGTTTCCCTGATTTGCTCCCATTTCGATGACAAAATTCATCCCATTTGCTGCCTGCTTGACATTCAAAATTTAAGTCCATTGTTAAAATTGCAATGAAGTAATTTCATTTAAATTAGCTATTAAAAAAACGACACATTCTTGCAAAATAAAATGGTTTTAATAAACTATTTTTTATTCTTTCCTTTTGTTTTTTTAGCGAAAAAATTATCATATTCTGGGAAAAAATAAATTTAAACAAATATATCTATTAAACAAAGAAGTAACGAAAACAAAATGTTCTTAAGCTAACAAAAATCTAGTTACTAGCATTGTGCTACAGAATTCAAACTCACCATTTGACCTCCTGGAGCTCCCGGTACTGGTACGGTTCCACCTGGAACACCCGGTACCCCACCTTGCATCATTCCACCTTGGCCAAAAAACAATTGATCGAAAATCATCTGAGACTAAAAAAAAAAAAAAATTCTTTATTAATTTAAACTAAATATGGAATAGTTAAATATGATTTTTTATTACTAATAATAATATGAAAATAAATTAAATTAATCTTTTTTAAAACTGTATTTAAAAAAACCAACCAATTGAGCTGGGTTAAAGACATTTTGACCAGCTGGTGCAGTGGTGTTAGTGGTGGTTCCTGTATTATTGGTTGCACTGGTACTCCTGGTGTTTCTTGTACTGGTTGTCTGGTTAGTGGTGGTTACAGTTGGAAGACGTTGAACCAGATGCAAAGATTTTTGATGGTGGTCTGAAAAAGTTTTCAAAAAAAATTGAGTACAACAAAAATTTATAAATACCATTTTGTCTGTTTTAGATAAAATAGTGAAACAAAAATTAAATTAAAAGTTTTAACCTCTAGTTAATTTAACATCATCAGCAAGAACCCTTCCATAAAAAATCAGTCGTTGTTGGTTAGCTGGAACATTTACACTTGAAGAAATTTTCTCCTTAAATTCCTTGATTGTTATCTAATAAAAACAATAACTTTTTAAAAGCCAAAAGTCTAAATGTTTGCCCTTATAAGAAGTTAGGTTTAAGTTTAAATAATAAAATTTGTATGATGCATTAAGCAATTCGATAAAACAACCTAAAACCATAATCTTCTTTTAACTTACATTAACAGGAACTGTGAACAACCTGGATTGAGAATCCATCGTCTTAACTGTTACATCCAAAGTTTCCGACATTTTAACGTCAATAATTTAAACTTTAATACTATAATATATATTTGAATTCCTGTAAAAAGAGTTTTTTTTTTTTAAACAATATTGTTCCCTTTTTCGGTAAAGTTTTTGCCCGACTTATTATCGGTTTTCAAAGTAAAGCAGCATAATAATCATAACCATAACCATGCTGTAGCTACTAACCACTTTAAATAAACAAATATAAAAAAGATATTACATAAATTATAACCTTAAATTAACAACTAAAGAATTTAAAGTTTTGATCGAGAACTTTCCAAAAACAAAAGCTAACGATGAAGATTGCGTTGGCAAAAATAAACGTTATAACTAAACTATGTCAAAACAAATGTAGTAACTGAAACTTTAAAAGGAAGCCATTAGGTTACAATTTTTTGTTTTTTTTGTTACAGGAGCGCATGCCTTCGCAATTAATTCGAAAAATACAATATAATATTAATAACAATTTAGTTAGTATACAATAAATTAAGCCAACCTATGCAAATCAAACATTGCCCGAAGTGAGTTTTATCAAGTATGTTATACATTTAAATTGGGTAGAAATATTTAAACAAAAAACTACATTAACAAAAAAAGTCTTTAAAAGTATCAGTCGACATATTAAACATAAAAACGTTTGTCAAAAAAATTTAAAACTTCTTTAATTTTAAATATATCGATTTTGTACAAAGTATTATGTTAAAGGCAAATTGATTTTTATGACAATATAGATATAGTTATGATTACGTCATAATCTATTAGCAATTACGTCATAAATTTTATTAAATATTCACTTTTCAGAATATTTAAAAAATGTTGTTAAAGTTTGAAAAGATAAAAATTAACACAAAAATTAGAAAAGTACAAAATAAAATTGGATTTTTTAAAAAATTGGATTTTATTTTGTTATAAACAAATTTGTCAATTTAAAATAAATATTCAGATGCCATTTAATTTTTAATTTCGTTCTTTATTTAAATAATTTAATGACTTAAACATTTAAAAGACATTTTAAAAACTCTTTAACGATAGTTTCTATTCTATAACCATGGCGATTGTTGTTATAGAGTTAAACAGAGTATAAGCCTTTTATAATAGACACATGATAAGAATTGACAAGCGAAACGTAATTTAATTCTCATGGGTTGTAAAGTGCATTAATTCGGTGTTACTTTAATGCCGAATATATCGATGTTAGATTAAGAGTTTTAAACAAGTGTGAACACTATAGGAAACCAGTCCAGAAATAATTTTAGGCTCAAAATTTTAGTTTTAGGAAAAATTAAAAAAATAAAGTTTTAAAAAGAAATGTATGTTGTTAATAATGTTTTAGTTTTAAAAGTTTTTTATTGCAGAGAATAAATCCAATTTTTTTATTGCGTAGTTTTGGATTAAAAAAAAACAAAAAGGAAAATGTTAAACAATCGCAATTCGCAGTTCCAAAATTCGCAAAATACCCCAGAGAAATTTCCAAGCAATTCCCGAAAAAATTCCCCGAAATCCCGCGAACAAACCCTCGGATGCCTCCTTGTATTTTGTTTAATTTTTTCTGTGTTATCAGTCAGCGCTGTTATTCATTTAGGTTTGTTTAATATTATTTAATAATTTAAATAAAGTTTAATAATATTGATATAAATAAATGGAACGTTTGTAATATAAAATATTTAATATATACAACTTTAAATGCTTTCAAATTTATAATCAAATTTTTTAATTAACCCACTGGCAAAACTCAAACGAAAATTAGGTTTTAAGATAACTCACTCCTTTATATTACAAACAAAATATGTTTTTTTATTGTTAAGCATTTCTTCCATATCAAGATTAAAATAAACTTAAAACCAATTATCTACAATTATAACTTCAATCTTGGCATTAAATATTCAAATTTGAAAAAGTTGAAGATAAATAAATAATTTAAACTTTACATTTAGGAATAGAGAATTACAAAAGAATGAAAGAAAATACTTCGCTACTTTCCAAACTAACTTCTCTTAACCAAGACATATTTCAACTTAAAATATCTTTCCAAATTAAGGTTAAAACACAATTATTGATTAAATTTAAACTAACTATTTTTAAAATTTAAAAAATTGAATCTTTAAAATTTCTAATTTATTTATTTAAACAAAAATTAAAAAATCAACTTATCAATAGTTTAAACAATCTTTGTTTTAAAAGGCTACATCTATGAATGTTACAACCAATCAAACAACGCCACGTCATGAGAACATAACAGCTGTAACCAATAATAATAATACGTCAGTGATCGAAAAAAGGTTAGAACACTTTTCGTATCACCTTAAGCTAAGAGGCAGTGTATTTTTGTTAGAGAAAGTGTGCTGTTGTGACGTGTTTAAGCTATCTGTAAATACCAAAGTTAAAGATAAATAATGTGACATTTGCGTCGTTCGAACCTGAAACCTTTTGGTGTGTTTTAGCTACCAGTAGATGCCAGACTCAAAGGCGAATAATGTGGCATTGATACGGCTTAAACACGAAACCTTTAGGTGTGTTTTAGCTATCGGTAGATGCCGGGCTTAAGGGCGAATAGTGTGGCATTGGTGCGGCTCAAACCCAAACCGTTAGGCCTGAAGTCTAAAATCATAAAAGGCATATACATTACTGAACCAGGCGTAGCTTTTGTTGTTTAAAAATAATTATTTCAACGACAAGCTTTTGTATTTTATTTTAAATTTCTGATAAGTGATTATTTTTCCAGCAATCATCGATATTACACAACCAAGTTTCGAGAACTTTCGAAATTGATTCGCGAGATCGGAAACTCTCAAGAGTTCTTCAGACAACAAATCCATCAAAGATTAGGAAAAATAGCGACATCAAGTGGTAAATTAGAGAAAAATATTGGTAAGTAATTAAATTATCAATTAAATTAAAAGACAGAGTTAAACCAAATTAAATATTTTGTAGAAAGCTTTGCCGCGTTCTCAGCTACTTTGTCGTCGGATCAAATTCCCCCACCGCTAGGTGGTGTTCTAGAGTTCAATCACGTGACCTTGAACGAAGGTCAAGCTTACGATGGTAACAAATTTGTGGCACCTTATTCGGGCACTTATTTGTTTGTCACCAGCCTTGTTTTAAAGGAATCTTACAAGCGCAACTTTAACCCGAGCTCTGAATCAGATTTGTGCGTCACATTGAGGATAAACGAAATGACGAGCGACATTTTATTCGAGGAGAAAAACACGAAGTTGTTGATATTTTCATCGACGTTAATTTTAAAATTGGATCGCGGAGATCGCGTCAGTTTGTTTCTATTTGGTGTGACGTCACTAACAATATCGGAAAAGTCCCAATTTAGTAGCGTATTAATAAAGAGTAATTTTACGTAATTAAACATAGCTTGCATTTTAACAAAATAAAAGACAGAAATACCAGCAGTGTGGTGTAGTGGTTAGAACACTTTACCTCACTACATGAGGTCATGAGTTCAATCCCCACTGATCTCATGCTGTAGAGTCCTTGAGTAAGGCGCCATAAACGGTATAAACTCTTGCTGAGCCAGCACTTAATCAGCAGCATAATTATTGGGCAGTTATAATCTATAATATCCCAAACTGCCACAGGCAACTCGAGACTGGATCCCTACTCCCTACACAAATCACTCGTCTAACGTTTCGAGTTTACTGGCCTGCTATGACGTCATGTATATCTGACGTCATGTACACACGTAAAATCGTTTCCGTCTGACGGTGATTTTATTTTAGGTTCAGTTACAGAGGTGTATTTCTCAACCAATAACATTACACTAAGTCACGTGACATATGACGTAACAACGCCTATTTCTAACCCATCTAATATTACTAAAAATTAGTAGCCTTACATAAATGAAAAAAACAATTTATTTTAAAGGTGAAAGCAATAAACAAATATTTACCGTTACAGAGATTACTGTCATTTGACCGAAAACCGTATGCCCGAAAACGCCATTTTACCGACAATGTGACATTTTTATTAACCCCAGGTTACTCCAACCCTACTATTTGGAAAATGAATTATTAATATTTTAAAATATGTTAACTTGAATTTTGGTGAAAAATCAAAATTTTAGTTTTGGGCAATATTATTAAGTTAAATGGTTTTCGGTCATATAAGCGTATACCATATAAGGCAAGTGTTAATATAAAAATTTGGCAACCACAATTTAGAAAAACATCTTGAACTTTAAGAAAATATAATAATGGCAACTTATATTTTTTACAATTAATCTGAGTTAAATCATAATAATAAGTTGTTTGTTAAAAATAAAACAATCGATTTACAAGACGATTGTCAAAGGAACAATGGGGTTAGTAACAATTATTTTAAACAATTAAAATATTAGCAAACCAAACAGTTCATTTTAAGGAAAATATTATAATTAACGTACAAATGCCTTAGTGACCACTTTTTTTTTTTTTTTTTTTTTTTTTTTTGTATATATCTTTATCCTCGATGTGGGAAAGTCGAATGCGCGACTTAAACATTTATAAACAAAGCAACAACTTTTTAAGGAAAAAAGGATTTACTGCTGACATATTTGGTGTTATTCAATTACATTAAAGTTATTTTGAAAAAGTACAAAAATTTGGTTTAAAAATGTCCTGAAATTTTAACAAAAAATATAAAAAAGGCAAATTTTCTTCTACTCTCTTCTATCCCTGCTGTTGTCGTCACTACATTGGTACGATCTCTTTTCCGGTTGAGTGGGTTGCGTCACATATCTAACAATAGACAATTTGTTTAGTCTGTGACGTCATTTACGACTGAACATGAAACCATTGTTAGTTCCTTAAACTAGTTTTACATGAAATGTTATTTTTTTCCTAAATAAAAATACGAACCCTTGTGGATTTTTGGTTGGTGTCCAATTAATTACATTAACAGATCCATTTAAAATGTTGCCAGTAATTGTTCCATTTTGCATTGTGATGTTTGCATTTGGCATTGTTCCTAATAATGACGTAATAAATATAATTTAAATAATATAAAAAAACTTAATTAATTGTTAACCTTACCTCTGTTCTGACTGCTGGACTGTTGTTGGGCTCTTTGTGCCTCTAAAAGTATTCAAGTAATAAAATTAAATATAATTTAATATAAATTTGGTGACAAAATAGTTAAAAAAGTAATTTAATGTTAATAAACTCACCTCTAACATCAGCAGCAGTCCCCTCAACGTTAAATTGGTTCACCTGAGCGTTCAATATATTGCCCTCCATCTTTTCATTGTTGAAAACATAAGTTGGTCGATCATTATTATCCGACATTTTAACTTTTTACTACAGTTTTTACTACTAAAAATTAGGCAACTTATAAACTTGTGAATTCGAAAAACATCATTAGATATTGTTTGTTACTTATATTTAATAAACTCTGACAGAAAGATTGCATAAAACTGTCAGCTTCACTAATAACTTTACCAGTAGACAGTTTCCGGTCTGGCTGATATTGAATACCATAAGTGATATAATAATGGCATTATACAAATAAAATATTGTTATATAGAAGGGTAAAAGCATCTTTTAAACAGCATAAGAGTTAAAGCTGTATTTCAATACTTATATAAATGTGTTTTAATTGACCTCTTTTCGGTTACAACTCTTGTGAACTGGTAGCTATATAGCATTTCTGTTCTACGTAATCTTAATTTACTGCAATTTCTACAAACAAGTAATGTTTGCGTTAGTTAAAAGCAACTTTCACTTTACTATTATCACAATATTTCATCATTCTAGTTCCTACATACACTTAGTTCTTATGACGCAACAACACAAGTCGAAGTTCCGTTTTTTCCCGCAAAAATAACCGTGGGAAAATCCCGTGTTATTTTAACCTGGGGGAATACCCCGAAAATTCTAAGGTTTATTTTTGTATGCTAATACAAAAATTTCGTAAATTTTAAAACAAAATAAGTTAAATGCTGTACATTACAACTTTAAGGTTTTAAATGACTTTTATGTATTTATTTATTTATTGTAACAAATGTTTTATTGTTACGTAACAATCGCCAGTGTCAAATTACACAAATGTGTTATTGTTTATATATGGTATTGTCTTTATATGCCAATAAACACGCGAATACTATGAAAAATCATAGTTACCCTAAATGTATTTGCAAATATGTTATTTCCAAAGGTTTAACATATATGTACAGATTGTAATTCTCAACAATATCCTTTAAAAATTCATTTTAAAATCAAATCGTGTTATTTCTACTTGCAACAACACAATTGTTTAAAAAAACGTTTCATGCCTAATAGAACGGGTGAAATTAGTTTTTTTTTTAAGTAAAATCATCTTCTGATCTCTCACCCCCCATGTAAAAATATATAATGACGTATTAACGCCTTTTTCTCATCCATCTAATATCACTAAAACTTATTAAATACTGAAATAAAAATGTAGATTTTAAAATGTAGATTTAAATAAATGAAACCAATCAATTAATTTGGAGGTGAAGCAATAAACAAATATTTACAATTACATAACTGTTTGATTGTTTGTTGACAATAAAACAATCGACTAACGATACGATTGTCAAAAGAACAATGGAGTTATTACCAATTATTTTCAAACAATTAAATTATTAGCAAACCAAACAGTTCATTTTGAAGAAAATAGCATAATTAACGACCAGATTTTATGTACAAATGCCTTAGTGACCATTTATAAACAAAGCAACAACTTTTTTATTCAAAAAAAGGATTTACTGCTGACATCTTTGGTGTTATTCAATTACATTAAAGTTATTTTGAAAAATACAAAAATTAGGTTTAAAAATGTCCTGAAATTTTACCAAAAAATTTAAAAAAATTGATGTAAAGATGACCTAAAATTTTAACAAAAAAAGCAAGTTTTTTTTTCTCTCTTCTATCCCTGCATGATGTCATCACTACATTCGTGTGATCTCTTATCTGTTTTAGCGGGTTGCGTCACGTGTCTGTCAATAGACAATTTGTTTAGTCTGTGACGTCATATACGACGGAACTATCGCTATGGTTTGTTCCTTAAACTAATTTTACATGAAACGTTAGTTTTTTTCTATGTAAAAATACAAACCCTTGTGGATTATTAGGATTGGTTGGTGTATAGTTAATTACATTAACAGATCCATTTAAAAAGTTGCCAGAAATTGAACCACCTTCCATTGTGATGTTTGCATTTGGCATTGTTCCTAATAATGACGTAATAAATATAATTTAAATAAATTTGAAGTTATTTGAAATAACGTTTAACTTACCTTTGTGGTTACTGCTGGACTGTTGTTGGGCTGCTAGTGCATCTAAAAATATTTAATAATAAAATTAAATATTGGTTAAGTGACCAAATTGTTAAAAAAGAAATATGGTTAATAAACCCACCTTTAACATCAGAAGCAGTCCCCTCAACAATAAATTGGTTCACCTTAGCGTTCAATATATTTCCTTTCATTGTTTGATTGTTAAATTTATAAGTTGGTCGATCATTATTGTCGGCCATTTTACTTTTTACTAATGTTACAACACAAAGTTTTGGGCAAAATTATGACACTTTTAAACCAGAAAATAATTACAATTTTGTTTACCGACTATGCTTAAATAAATATTGGCTTAAATATTGCATAAAACTATCAGCTTTTTTTTTGTATATATCTTTATCCTCGATGTGAAAAGGTTAAATACGCGACCTAAACATAAATAACATCAGTTACCCCACCCAGTCTCGGGTTGCCTTTAGCAGTTTGAAATATTATAGATTATAATTGCCCGATAATTATGCTGCTGATTAAGTGTTGGCTCAGCAGGAGTTTATACCGTTTATAGCGCCTTACTCAAGGGCGCTACATCATGAGAGCAGTGGGGATTAAACCCACGACCTCATGTGTTGCTATGAACCTGGGAAATACCCTAAAATTTCTATACATTTACCTTATACGCTAATAAATCAAATTCTGCAAATTTAATTTTAAAAAATAAAAAAAGAAAGCAAATTTAAAAAATAAAAAAAGACTGCGCAACAAAATTTTAAAGGTTTAAAAACTTTTATGTCCTTGTTGTAACAAATGTTTTATTGTTACGTAACAATGGGCAGTGCCAAATTACACAAATGTGCTATTGTTTATAATATTGTCTTTATATAACAATGCACACGCAATAACTATAAAAAATCATAGTTACCCTGAATATATTTGAAAAATTTGTTATTTTAAAAAGGTTTATATACATGTAGGAATTATAATTCTTAACAATGCTTAAAAAAATATTTTATTAACAAATGGTACAAACAAAATTTTTACTGAAAATATCAAATACAAAACTTCTTGTTCAAGTAAACTTAAATAGATGGTTCGGTCGCAGAGTTTCTTTTTTAATTATGTTGGAATTTTTCCAACTTGCACGAGGATAACATTATTTTAAAAATTGGTCAAGTAGTTATGAGATATCGGGATTTAAAAGTGATAGGGAAAGTCCCAACGCTCGCAAGTCACGTGACGCACGACGTCATCGTCGTAAGATCATATGCTGGCAGACATAGGAAAATAACCTTATTTTGTCCTTTCTGAGCCGTTTGTTGTACTTTTTTTTAAATTTTTTTTGCAGAAAACAAACTTAACATAAAAAGCAAAATTAACCGTTTTAAACTTAAAGCACCCTGCAATAGGAACCCTACGTATTTCAGCTAGTTAAAAAACACCCGAAGAAAGACGTTAGTTTTGCCCAATAAACTATTTTGGGTACTTATTGTCGTCACGCTATTTGCATAAATAACAAGCTAGAATTTTGACTTCTGTAGAAGCTTAAAAACATAAAATAATATTCGCCTAATTGACAATTTTCCGAAAACTAAAAATTTATAAAACAACATTTTTTTAAAACTTGGGTCGAATTTTATTTAAAAATTTAAGTAAATTTGTCAAAATTGGACTTGGCCTCAGCAGGGTAGAATGGCGATTTAGTTACATTACATTACTAGTACCCAGATATGCATTGTATTCCTATAGAAAATAGCACACTAACTTTGGTTTAAAAATCCTTAACATCGATATTTATATTTATACCACTATATACTCGTTTTCGTATCATTATCTCCTGTGGTAGATTATTGGGTAACAAAAGTTTGCGTATGACGTCACAACGAATGTTAAATTTCCCTTTTGCCCACATATAAATATCGCGAGGTTTACAGAAGCAATGGATCAGAAGTAAAATAAAAATAAACTTAATTTCCAACGACTTGGTTTAACTTGCTAGGATGTCACTAACTGACAGCAGGAACCCACTGTCTAGTGGTTAGAAAACCCATTGTCTAGTGGTTAGAAAACCCACTGTCTAGTGGTTAGAAAACCCGCTGTCTAGTGGTTAGAAAACCCGCTGTCTAGTGGTTAGAAAACCCGCTGTCTAGTGGTTAGAAAACCCGCTGTCTAGTGGTTAGAAAACCCACTGTCTAGTTGTTAGAAAACCCACTGTCTAATGGTTAGAAAACCCACTGTCTAGTGGTTAAAAAACCCACTGTCTAGTAGTTAGAAAACCCACTGTCTAGTGGTTAGAAAACCCAAAAAAAAGAATTTAGTTTCGCCCAAAAAAATTGTTTTGGTCGTCACGGCTATAAGGATAATTAACAAGCTAGAATTTTAACATTTACAGAAGCTTAATAAATGCCAAATAGAATATTACTTAGTTAAATACAAATAGTATTTCTGTAGAATATATATCAATGGCATGGTAAAATACTTTTCTTAATATGACGTCATACTTAAAAAAAGTTCTATTGTTACGTTACAATTATCCGCGTCATTAAATAACAATCCAAAACTTAAAATCCTTAACTAAAAATTTAATTTATTTAAGTTTATTCTAAGATATAGAGCTTTAAAAATATTTTGCTGTAACATGCTATAATGGCAAAACACTTTTACAATACGAGGTTTAACGATATGCCAGGTGGCAGAGAAATTGTAACCATTCCGTTCATGGACTTTTACTTGTGTTATTTAACTTTATATTGTTAGTGATTTTTGTATATATTTATTTCAGCGTAGCAAATGCTAAATATTTTTGTGTAGTCTCAAATTTTAAATAAGACGCTGGGGTAGAATGCTAAATAAATAAACTTTTTAGCTTTAAATAATTTTATTTATATCAAATAATTGCTCGGCAACATTAATTAAATAGAACACAATTAAAAATTTGTTTATTAAATATTTTTAGTTGATTGTTCGAAACAATAAACGTTTGTTTATTCCTTATTAAAGACATTATTTACACAATTTTGTTAATTATTGAAGTAGTTCAAACCCATTCCACTTTGCTAAATATTAAACAATATTGTATTAGTTGGATTTTATCATCTTAATAATAAATTGCTTTTGTTTGGCAACAAGTCGAAAAAAGTTGAATTAAAAATATTTTATACCGATGGATCATTTCTTGGGTGGATCACCTTTTGGTGGATTCCCTTTTAGTGGGTCGTTTTTCGAGGGATCAAAGGGTTCAGCTGTGGTCATAAAACAAAAAGAAAATATTTAAAAAAATAATAAAGAAACGTAAATGCTTGTTTAAACTTACCATATTGATTTGAATTGTGACGATTTCCACTATAATTCGGTCTGTAAAATTTAATTTATGACGTTATAATAACAAAAAACAAATCGTCTATTTTAATTGGTCAATTTATATACCTTAAAGAAATAAACCGTACTTAAATATTGGCAGCATCGGCAGCGTGGTGTAGTGGTAAGAACACTTGTTACACCAATATTAGGCCCCCACTGCTCTGATGCTTTAAAGCTATTGAGTAAGGCGCTATAAACAACATAAACTTCTGCTGAGCCATCACTCAATCAGCAGCTTAATTATCAGTCAATTATAATCTATAATATTCCAAACTGCCTCAGGCAACTTGAGACTGGGTCGGAGTAACTTAGGTCACTCTATGTTGAGGTTGTGAAATTCGACTTTCTCACATCGAGGATAAAGATATATACAAAAAAACGTATACGTGTGTTGTCCTACTTAAACTGGTTGCAGCGATTGTCGTTGTTAGGATTCATTTTAGATTTGTTCACAAAAAGAAAGATAAAATTCTTCTCACAAATAATAAACTTACTGACAGTTATTTTTTTTGAAAAGCTTTTAGGCAATTTAACTTAACAATAACAAAATCTGTCGCTGATTTTCACATAAATCCAAGTCCTGGAATTTTTAAAATTAACAAAAGTTAGGCTTTGTATAAAGTAGTTCAAACAACTTGGTCCCACTTGTAAATAAATTATTAACAAGGGCTAAGCTTGAGTACCAAAGCGCTACATATCAGCTTTTGTTTTAGGAAATAATATTTAAAATAATTTGTGTAATATAAAAAGTTTTACAGTTTTTATAGGTCGTTAACCTTCAGGAAAACTCATATGCTCGACGACCGCATTAATAAAGTTATCCAGGCGTTTTATTCCACGGTGACTTAAAAGAATTAAAAAAACTGGTTTTTCTTCAATAAATAAAGGCAATCAACAAATGAAAGAACTGCATTAAGATGAACGCTTCTAAAAGGCGAGTGCTTTCTGCATCAATTAGCCGTTAAACTATTAAAGTAAACAAAATTAAACCCTTTTTTTACACTGGAACGAAGTACATGGAAATAGATGCTTATTTAACCTTATGTTTACCCTTAAAATTGCATGTGATGCAGCATGAAAATAAAAAATTACTAAAATAAAAGTTTAACATATATGTAAGGATTGTAATTCTCAACAATATTCTTTGAAAAATCATTTTAAAATCAAATCGTGTTATTTCTACTTGCAACAACACAATTGTTCAAAAACGTTTCATGCCTATAATAGAACGGGTGAAATTTAGTTTTTGTTTTTAAGTAAAATCATCTTCTGATCTCTCATCCCCATGTAAAAATATGTTATGACGTATTAACGCCTTTAATAAACAAAATATTGACATTCTACAAAACTTTTTAATTGTTTGTTGACAACAAAACAATCGATTTACAATACGATTGTCTTATAAACAATAGAGTTATTAACAATTAAAATATTAGCAAACCAAACAGTTTATTTTGAAGAAAATATCATGATTAACGACCAGGTTTTATGTACAAATGCCTTAGTGAGTATTTATATACAAAGCAACAACTTTTTTATTCGAAAAAAAGTATTTACTGCTGACATATTTGATGTTATTCAAAAAAAAAGTAAAAAAATTGGTTTAAAAAAAACGAAAAAAAACAAGTTTTATGTTTACTTCCTTCTATCCCTGCATGTTGTCCTCAGTACATTCTTGTGATGTCTTTTCCGGCTGAGTGGGTTGCATCACGTGTCTGTCAATAGAAAAGTTTGTTTAGTTTGTGACGTCATTTACGACAGAACTATCACTATTGTTAGTTCCTTAAACTAGTTTTACATGAAACATTTGTTTTTTTATATGTAAAAATACAAACCCTTGTGGTTTATTAGGATTGGTTGGTGTATAGTTGTTTATATTAACATCTCTATTTAAAAAGTTGCCAGAAATTGAACCACCTTTCATTGTGATGTTTGCATTTGACATTGTTCCTAATAATGACGTAATAAATGAAATTTCAATGAATTTGAAGTTTTTTTTTGTTTTTTTTTGTATTCATCTTTATCCTCGATGTGGGAAAGTCGACTGAGCGACTTAAACATAGAGTAACATCAGTTACTCCGACCCAGTCTCGAGTTGGCTGCGGCAGTTTGGAATATTATAGATTATGATTGTCCGATAACTATGCTGCTGATTAAGTGTTGGCTTAGCAGGAGTTTATACCGTTTATAGCGCCTTACTCAAGGGCACTACGGCATGATAGCAGTGGGGATTGAACCCACGATCTCATGTGTGGTGTAGCAAGTGTTCTTACCACTACACCACGCTGCCGGCTGTTATTTATTTTTTTTTTGAAATAAGTTATTTGAAATAACGTTTAACTTACCTTTGTGCTGACTGCTAGACTGTTGTTGGGCTGCTTGTGCATCTAAAAATAGTCAATAATAAAATTAAATATAGGTTTAGTGACCAAATAGTTAAAAAAGTAATATGGTTTATAAACTAACTTTTACCATCAGCACGATCCGTATTGTCGGCCATTTTACCTTTTACTGATGTTACAACACAAAAAGATTTTTGCAAAACACTTTTGAACCAAAAAAATTATGACACTTATTTTAAACTAGAAAATAAATAAATTTTGTTTACTGACTATGCTAAAATAAATATTGGCTTAAGAATTGCATCATTTTTTTTTGTATATATCTTTATCCTTGATGTGGGAAGGTCAAAAGCGCGACCTAAAGATAGAGTAACAACTATTACTCCGACCTAGTCTCGAGTTGCCTGTAGCAGTTTGTAATATCATAGATTATAATTGCCCAATAATTATGCTGCTGATTAAGTGCTGGCTCAGCAGGAGTTTATACCGTTTATAGCACCTTACTCAAGGACGCTACAGCATGAGAGCAGTGGGGATTGAACCCACGATCTCATGTGTTGCTATAAACCGGGGGAATACCCCAACATTTCTATACATTCACCTTATACGCTAATAAATCAAATTCTGCAAATTTAAAAACAAAATAAGTTAAAGGGTTGGCAACAAAACTTTAAAGTTTTAAAAACTCTTATGTAACAAATTTTTGTCAAATTACACGTTCGTGGCATTATTTATAGAATTGTCTTCATTTAACAATGCACTCGCAATAACTATAAAAATCATAGTTACCCTGAATATATTTGACAATTTTGTTATTTTTAAAAAGGTTTTATATACATGTAGAAATTATAATTCTTAACAATGTCTAAAAAAAAAATTATTAACAAATGGTACAAACAAAATTTTTACTGAAAATATCAAATACAAAACTTATTGTCCAAGTAAACTTAAACTAAAAGCACCCTGCAAACCCTATTTATTACAAGTTGTTGAAAAACACCAAGAGAAAGAAGTTAGTTTTGCCCAACAAACTAATTTGGCTACTTATTATCGTCACTTTTTCTAAAACAACAATTCATTGAAACTTGGGTCGAATTTTATTTAAAATTAAAGTAAATTTGTCGGAATTGGACTTGGCCTTAGAAGGGTAAAATGGCGATTTAGTTACATTACATTACTAGTACCCAGATATGCATTGTATTCCTATAGAAAATAGCACACTAACTTTGGTTTAAAAATCCTTAACATCGATATTTATATTTATACCACTATATACTCGTTTTCGTATCATTATCTCCTGTGGTAGATTATTGGGTAACAAAAGTTTGCGTATTTTCAATAACGCAAGTTATAAAGAATATCCTTACTGCAACTAACCAATACCAAATTTAACGTTTAAATATTTTTTTAAGCTTGATAAAAAAGATTTTGCCAACTGACTGCACCCTGCAATAGGAACCCTACTTATTACAATTTGTTGAAAACACTTAGAAGAAAGAAGTTAGTTTTGATCAATAAACTATTTCAGGAGTCCCACGTCATTGCCACGCAATTTGCATGGATAACACACTTGAGATTTGACTTCTCCGGAAACCTTTAAACAAGAAATGGTATTCGTCTAATTGACATATTTCCGATAACCTAAAATTTTAAAAACGACATATTTCTATACAATTGGCAGACTGGTTTTAATTTAAAAATCCTTTAAAATCGATTTTATATTTATACCACTATATATACTCGTTTTCATATCATTATCTCCAGTGGTAGATTATTGGGTAACAAAAGTTTGCGTATGACGTCATAACGAATGCTGAATCCCCTTTTGCCCACATATAAATATCGCGAGGTTTACAGAAGCAATGGATCAAAAGTAAATTAAAATAAACTTAATTTCCAACGACTTGGTTTAACTTGCTAGGATGCCACTAACTGACAACTGACAGCAGAAACCCACTGACTAGTGGTTAGAAAACCCATTGTCTAGTGGTTAGAAAACCCATTGTCCAGTGGTTAGAAAACCCATTGTCCAGTGGTTAGAAAACCCATTGTCCAGTGGTTAGAAAACCCATTGTCTAGTGGTTTAAAAACACCCCAAAAAAGAATTTAGTTTCGTCCAAAAAAATTGTTTGGGTCGTCACGGCTATAAGGATAATTAACAAGCTAGAATTTTAACATTTACAGAAGCTTAATAAAAGCCAAATGGAATAATATAAAGTTAAATATGAATAGTATTTCTGTAGAATATATAAATTTCAATGGCATGGTAAAATACTTCTCTTAATATGACGTCATAGTTTTCTATTGTTACGTTGCAATTATTCACGTCAAATAGTTTAAATAACAACTCAAACCTAAAATCCCTAATGAAAAATTAATTTATTTGAGTTTTATTCTAAAATTTAAAAAAATATTTTTGCTGTAACATGCTATAATGGCAAAACACTTTTACAATACGAGGTTTAACGATATGCCAGGTGGCAGAGAAAATGTAACCATTCCGTTCATGGACTTTTACTTGTGTTATTTAACTTTATATTGTTAGTGATTTATATTTCAGCGTAGCAAATGCTAAATATTTTTGTGTAGTCTTAATTTTTAAATAAGACGCTGGGGTAGAATGCTAAATAAATAAACTTTTTAGCTTTAAATAATTTTATTTATATCAAATAATTGCTCGGCAACATTAATTAAATAATAAAACACAATTAAAAATTTGTTTATTAAATATTTTTAGTTGATTGTTTGAAACAATAGACGTTTGTTTATTCTTGATTAAAGGCATTATTTACACAATTTAGTTAATTATTGAAGTAGTTCAAACCCATTCCACCTTGCTAAATATTAAACAATATTTTATTAGTTGGATTTTATCATCTTAATAATAAATTGCTTTTGTTTGGCAACAAGTCGAAAAAAGTTAAATTAAAAAATACTTTATACCGGGGAATCATTTCTTGGGTGGATCACCTTTTGGTGGATTCCCCTTAAGTGGATCGTTTTTCGGGGGATCAAAGGGTTCAGCTGTGGTCATAAAACAAAAAGAAAATATTTAAAAAATAATAAAGAAATGTAAATGCTTGTTTAAACTTACCATATTGATTTGGATTGTGAGGATTTCCACTATAATTCGGGCTGTAAAATTTAATTTATGACGTTATAATAACAAAAAACAAATCGTCTATTTTAATTGGTCAATTTATATACCTTAAGGAAGTAAACCGTGCTTAAATATTGGCAGCACCGGCAGCGTGGTGTAGTGGTAAGAACACTTATTACACCAATATTAGGCCCCCACTGCTCTCATGCTTTAAAGCTATTGAGTAAGGCGCTATAAACAGTATGAACTCCTGCTGAGCCAGTACTCAATCAGCAGCATAATTATCGGGCAATTATAATCTATAATATCCCAAACTTCCTCAGGCAACTCGAGACTGGGTCGGAGTAACTGTTGTTACTCTATGTTGAGGTTGTGAAATTCGACTTTCTCACATCGAGGATAAAGATATATACAAAAAAACGTATACGTGTGTTGTCCTACTTAAACTGGTTGCAGCGATTGTCGTTGTTAGGATTCATTTTAGATTTGTTCACAAAAAGAAAGATAAAATTCTTCTCACAATAATAAACTTACTGACAATTATTTTTGTTGAAAAGCTTTAAGGCAATTTAACTTAACAATAACAAAATCTGCCGCTGATTTTCACATAAATCCAAGTCCTGAAATTTTTAAAATTAACAAAAGTTAGGCTTTGTATAAAGTAGTTTAAACAACTTGGTCTCACTTGTAAATAAATTATTAACAAGGGCTAAGCTTGAGTACCAAAGCGCTACATATCAGCTTTTGTTTTAAGAAATAATTTTATTAATTCGTGTAATATAAAAAGTTTTACAGTTTTTATAGGTCGTTAACCTTCAGAAAAACTCGTATGCTTGACGACCGCATTAATAAAGTTATCCAGGCATATTATTCCACGGTGACTTTAAAGAATTAAAAAAACTGGTTGCTCTTCAATAAATGAAGGCAATCAACAAGTGAAAGAAATGCATTAGGATGAACGCTTCTAAAAGGCGAGTGCTTTCTGCATCAATTGGCCGTTAAACTATTTATAAATCGTTTTTTGAATGATAACATTGTCCCTTTCCATTCGTTTATCTTACGGCTTTTTATCTTTTTTATAAATTAATATTTAATGACGTCATGAGAAAAAACATCCGTCAAGAAAGTGTTTTATTTAGAGCACAAAAAACTCTTCATATATATTTTTATTCATACAATAAATAATATTAGCGCTGTTGGTTGTTTGTAGGTAATTAGAAGTAGGTTAATAATATTTATTAACTTCTTTGTATTAATTTTTTAATTCGATGCCTGTTTTAATAATAGTAATTTTGTTTTTCACAATTTCTATAAACCAGATCGTGACGTCATTAAAATAAAAACACTGCGCGCGAACTTGGCGTTTTATTAAATGCCGTTACATTCATTTCTGGTATACCCTATCAATTTGTAAAACGAAAAATAACCGAACAAATTACAAAATTTATGTCTAGATTGTAACAAAGTGTTTTAATGTGTTAATGTATATACATTATATTAGTTACAACTCTTGCAAAGTAAATAAAATTAAACCCTTTATTACACTGGAACGAAGTGCATGAAAATAGACGCTTATTTAACCTTATGATTACCCTTAAAATTTCATGTGAAGCAGCATGCTTGAAAATAAAAAAATACTAAAACAAAAGTTTAACATATATGTAAGGATTGTAATTCCCAGTAATATCCTTTAAAAAATCATTTTAAAATCAAATCATGTTATTTCTACTTGCAACAACACAATTGTTCAAAAACCTTTCATGCCTAGTAGAACGAGTGAAATTTAGCTTTTGTTTTTAAGTAAAATCATCTTCTGATCTCTCACCCCCCATGTAAAAATATATTATGACGTAATAACGCCTTTTTCTCATCCATCTAATATCATTAAAAACTTATCAAATACTGAAATAAAAAGGTTTCAAAGTAGATTTAAATAAATGAAACCAAGCAATTAATTTGGAGGTGAAACAATAAACAAATATTTACAATTACATAACTGTTTGATTGTTTGTTGACAATAAAACAATCGACTAACAATACGATTGTCAAAAGAACAATGGAGTTAGTACCAATTATTTTCAAACAATTAAAATATTAGCAAACCAAACAGTTCATTTTAAAGAAAATATCATGATTAACGACCAGGTTTTATGTACAAATGCCTTAGTGACCATTTATAAACAAAGCAACAACTTTTTTATTCAAAAAAAGGATTTACTGCTGACATCTTTGGTGTTATTCAATTACATTAAAGTTATTTTGAAAAATACAAAAAGTAAAAAAATTGATGTAAAAATGACCTTAAAATTTTAACAAAAAATGCAAGTTTTGTGTTTACTCTCTTCTATCCTTGCATGTTGTCGTCAGTACATTCCTGTGATGTCTTTAGTAGTTTATTAGAATTGGTTGGTGTACAGTTGGTCACAGTAACAGTTCCATTTAAAATGTTGCCAGTAATTGAACCACCTTCCATTGTGATGTTTGCATTTGGCATTGTTCCTAATAATGACGTAATAAATAAAATTTCAATGAATTTGAAGTTATTTGAAATAACGTTTAACTTACCTTTGTGCTGACTGCTAGACTGTTGTTGGGCTGCTAGTACATCTAAAAATATTCAATAATAAAATTAAATATTGGTTAAGTGACCAAATTGTTAAAAAAGTAATATGGTTAATAAACCCACCTTTAACATCAGAAGCAGTCCCCTCAACATTAAATTGGTTCACCTTGGCATTCAATATATTTCCTTTCATTGTTTGATTGTTAAATACATAAGTTGGTCGATCATTATTGTCGGCCATTTTACTTTTTACTAATGTTACAACACAAAAAGTTTTGGGCAAAATTATGACACTTTTAAATCAGAAAATAATTAAATTTTGTTTACCGACTATGCTAAAATAAATATTGGCTTAAATATTGCATAAAACTATCAGCTTCACCATTTTTTTGTATATATCTTTATCCTCGATGTGGAAAGGTTAAATACGCGACCTAAACATGGAGTAACATAAGTTACTCTGACCCAGTCTCAAGTTGTCTTTGCTAATTTGGAATATTTTAGATTATAATTGCCTGATAATTATGTTGCTGATTAAGTGCTGGCTTAGCAGGAGTTTATACCGTTTATAGCATCTTACTTAAGGGTGCTACAGCATGAGAGCAGTGGGGATTGAACCCACGACCTCATGTGTTGCTATGAACCTGGGAAATACCCTAAAATTTCTATAAATTCACCTTACACGCTAATAAATAAAATTTTGCGAATTTAAAAACAAAATAAGTTAAAGACTGCGCAACAAAACTTTAAAGTATTAAAAACTTTTATGTCCTTGTTGTAACAAATGTTTTATTGTTACGTAACAATCGCCAGTGTCAAATTACACAAATATGCTATTGTTTATAGTATTGTCTTCATATAACAATGCACACGCAATAACTATAAAAAATCATAGTTACCTTAAATATATTTAACAAATTTGTTATTATAAAAAGGTTTTATATACATGTAGCAATTATAATTCTTAACAATGTCTAAAAAAATATTATCGATTTTATATTTATACCATTATATGCCCGTTTTCATATCATTATCTCCTGTGGTAGATTATTGGGTAACAAAAGTTTGCGTATGACGTCACAACGAATGTTAAATCCCCTTTTCCTACATATAAATGCCAAAAATAAAAACACTGCGCGCACGAACTTGGCGTTTTATTAAGTTCCATTACATTCATTTCTGTTATACCCTATCAATTTGGTAAAAAAACACTGTTTTGGCTTGCTGCTGGAAGTATTGTCACGTCACATTTGTAACAAAATAATTCATTGTTACGTCATAATTATTCGTGTCAGGAGATAAGGTACAAAACTGTGCTTATAACGTCATAATTAAATCAAATGTGATTGAGATTTGTTTATTAAAACTGCGTTAAAACAATTGTTTAATTTGGTCACGTGAATTCACGTCATATTGATGACGTAACAACGATAAATCGATGAAATATTAACATTGAGAGTTGGTCTTTAAATTGGGATTGTGAAAAAGGTGACCAAATGTAAAAATTTGAAATTAAGTTTTTAATTTGAAGTTGTGTCCATGCTTTCCTCTGATGCCCCGTCCTCTCTGTAAAATATATTATGACGTATTAATAGAAATATACTAATTTTAAACACAACAATATATTTTATTACTGAAGTTGTAGGCCTTTCTTTGTATTAGAAAAATGAGGTATTAGATCTAATTTCACAGCATCTCTGACCATGATATTTGATACTTTTAAATTAACATTATCCATGATCAAATTCCCTTTTGGGATTTCCCCTGTTAAAAAAGTAATAACTGGTAAAGGTATTGCTTTTAAGACAATAACTTTAAATGTTTACCTTTGCCCTTGGTTTCGTCTTTGTTTTCTTGCTTTATTACCTCTACAAAATAAAAAAAATATTGTTCGATAATTAGTTTTCAAAAAAATAAAATCGTATTATTTGCTTTTATTTTAAAATTTAATTTAAAGAAAAAAATTGCTTAAGTAGATGAACGCTGCATCTGCAAAGCTTTGCATCTGCAAAGTAGATGAATGTTGCATCTGCAAAGCTCTTATAATACGTATAAGTTTATTTAAAGTTATTTATAACATCTTCAGCTGTTAATATTGCTAACATTGTTCACCGTAATATTAACATCCTCAATGTCATAAATTGTTATTTTACAAGTGGGTTTTTCTTCCTTTCCAGACATTTCAGAATTTTGTTATTTTCTATAAAACACTAAAAACAATTTCAATATCAACAAGTTATAAACAATATCTCACTAAACCTATAACAAATACCAAACTTGACGTTTAACCACTTTCTTAAACTTGTTAGAAAAGATGTCGCCAACTGAAAGCATTCTGATTAGGGAATCTATTTTTATTACAAGTTTTTCGAAAACACTTAAAAAAAAGGTTTGCTTCGCTCCATTATATTTACTTGGATTCTCATAAATGTTACTGATAATAAACTGACATTTGAATGTAACCGAAGCGTTACAAACCAGTAGAATGCACCAACATGCAGTTGATAATAAGCATATCTGTTATTATCATATTCAAGTTAGACTACATCCTTTAAACACTTAAAGGTCTGGCTTTTTAAACTTAATAAAATGGGTTCCGAAAAACTAGATAAAATGTAATAAAAGGGAACCCTTCTTGTATTTGTGCTTCATAGAATCCCCAGTTGAAGGAGTCCCTGTTTATATTGATTACAAATTTACCAAGTTCTAACTTTTGACCCTACAAGTTTTAATAAAGAACGATGTAGTTCATTTTATTGTCTTGCCATTGGAAAGCAAATATTGTCACGTCATATTTGTAACAAATTCATCTATTGTTACTTCATAATCATTCGTGTCAAAGAATGAGAAAACAAAACTTTCCTGTTGACGTTATCATTTAATACAAATGTGATTGTGATTTGTTTATTAAAATTGCGTTGATAAAACAATTGTTTAATTTGGTCACGTAAGATTTTCAATGACGTCACAATCATAAATTGGCTTACCAATTAAAAAATTTGTGAAAAAAAAATTGTAAAGTTTAATTTGTAACTTTTTCTACAGAAGATAAAAAGGTGAACTAAATGTAAATATTTGAAATTAGGTTTTTAATTTGAAGTTGTGTCCATGCTTTCCACCGATGCCCCGTCATCCCTGTAAAATATATTATGACGTATTAATAGAAATAAATTTATTTTAAATACAACAATATAAATTATTACTCGGTTTGTTGCTCGGTCTTTGTATTAGAAGGAGGTGTCATATTGTATTTTACAGAATCTCCGCCCATGATTTTGGATCCTTCTGTTGTAACATTATCCATAGTTAGACTTCCCTTGGGGACTTCCCCTGTTAACAAAGTAATAACGGATAAATAACAACGTTTTCAAGACAAAAAGTTTATTTTATTTACCTTTGACTTTGCCCCCGACTTCCTTTCCCATTTTCATTATTTCTAGAAAAAGAAAAAATGTTGTTAACAAAATATAATTTTTTAAATATAATAATTTTTTAATTTGAAAAAGGTTGCTATTGTGTTTCAGCCAATTAACACTAGGCTCAACTACAGATAAAGTTGCGTTTGCAAAAGTTGAGTTTTATTTTTTTGCTGGGTTTGGTGACCATGCCATAACATATTAAAATCTTTATGTAAACATTAATACTTTTGGCATGTTTTAAATCATTAAATTGATTTTGTCATTTTTTCCCGTCGCATTGTTGTAATATTAATTGTATATCGTATTTATTATTTACTTTTATTAATGCGCGAAACACCAAAATAAAAAAAAAATAAAATAATTTAAGAATTTATTTAAAGTTACTCATAATATCGTCAGCAGAGCCCTCAAATACTCGGGATCGATCGACCAGAATTTCATCATTCTTAAGAGTACTATTTGTTATTTTATATGCAGGTATTTCATTATTTTTATTATTTTCTGACATTTTGGGGTTTCACTATTTTCTATAAAACACTAAAAACAATTTCAATATCAACAAGTTATAAACAATATCTCACTAAACCTATAACAAATACTAAACTTGACGTTCAACCACTTCCTTAAACTTGTTAGAAAAGATGGCGCCAACTAAAAGCACCCTGATTAGGAAATCTATTTTTATTACAACCGGAAAACACTTAAAAGAAAAAGGTTTGCTTCGCCCCATCATACTTATTGGGTTCTCATAAATGTCGCAATACTGATAATAAACTGACATTTGAATGTGACCAAAGCTTTACAAACCAGTAGAATGCACTAACATATAGTTAAAGTGTGTAGCCCACGCTTTTTGTTTAGTATAATAATAAGCATATCTGTTATTACCATATTCAGGTTAGACTACATCCTTTAAACACTTAAAGGTCTGGCTTTTTAAACTTAATTAAATGGGTTCCGAAAAACCAGATTAAATAGCTTCATAAAATCCCCAGTTGAAAGAGTCCTGTTCATATTGGTTACATATTTACTAAATTTACTGTTAAAAACCTGTAAACATCTGAAGCTCTTAGCTTTTTAAACGTATCTAAACGGGGTTCCGCAAAATTGGAATAAATATATTAATAGAGAACCCCCTTTTTCACTTTTTTTTACTCAGTTTAAATAGTACCTGCTGGGAAAATACCCAGTTGAGAAAAAAACAGTTTAAATAGTACCTGCTAACACTGGTTTAATATTACCATGTTTAACTTTCGATCCACCAAGTTTTAGTAAATAACGTTACAAAGCAGTAAGATGAAATAACATAGGGTTATATATAAATGGCATATCTGTAATGAATAACAACATTAAGAGTAGAATATCATTCTAACTAAACGTAATATTTATTACAAAAGTTACCATTTGTTTCTTGGTAAAATTCATACAAAAAATAGTAGTAATTTTGTTTTTCACAATTTCTATAAACCAGATCGTGACGTCATTAAAAAAAACACTGTGCGCACGAACTTGGCGTTTTATTAAGTTCCGTTACATTCATTTCTGTTATACCCTAACAATTTGGTAAAACGAAAAATAACCGAACAAATTACAAAATTTATGTTTAAATTGTAATAAAGTGTTTTAATGTGTTACAAATACATTATATTAGTTACAACTCTTGTAAAGTAAATAAAATTAAACCCTTTATTACACTGGAACGAAGTGCATGAAAATAAACGCTTATTTAACCTTAAGTTTACCCTTAAAATTTCATGTGAAGCAGCATGCTTGAAAATATAAAAAAATACAAAAATGCTGAGACGGGAAAACCTAGGAGCTTTTTTGTTATACAAAGTTCACGTCACTATTTCAACATGAGCGATCGGTTGTTACGTAATAAACATTGTCAAGTTACTCGAATATTGTGTGCATGACGTCACAAAGAATTGTAATAATTGAAGCGACAAGAGCTATTTACATTTCATTTTTTATTTTAACAATTGTCTATTTCCATTTCTTCGGTTTTCGGTTCTTCTTCCTCTCTGTAAAAATAATTTGATGACGTAATAATAGCAATAAACAGTGGTAGTTATAGTTGGCTTTATTTAATTAAATTAATTACAGAAGTGCATCTTATTTGTTTAAATAAAGTTAATACATGGGTTGTGCGTTGGTGTTAGAAGAAGATGTTAAACCATATTCTCTGACATCACCACATAACAAATTAGTATCAGCTATGGTGGCATTTGACAAATCCACGTTGACCTTGGAAACACTTCCTGTAAAAAAAAAGTTAAAAAAAGATTCTTAAATATATTATAGAGATTGTTTACGCTTGCCTTTATTTTTGTCACCATCCTTTCTTTCTTCCTTCATTACCTCTAAAATATACAAGCTGAATATGAAAACAATTTTCTGACAAAAATTATTAAGAAATATCAATAACTTTGTTGGCGGCACATACTTGTAACTTCTTCAGCTGGTCCTGTGTATTTTCGAGCCGTATCAACCAGAAGGTTTTTTCCTTTAATATCAGCTCCACTTAAATTAACATCTGGGTATTTGTTGTCTTTAGACATTTTTTTCAAAAAACTAGAAAAATTCCTTTAAATGCTTAGTTGAAACGCTAAAAAAAATAACTGATATCAAAAATATGTAACGTACAAAATGTATATTACCAAAAGTAAAAAACTTAAGCTTTCAAAAACCTACCTAAATGGGGTTCCGCAAAACTAGAATAAATACATGAAAAGGGAACCCTGCTCTTATATTTGTGCTTTATAAAATCACCAGTTGAAAGAGTCCCTATTCATATTGGTTACATATTTACCAATTTTAACCGTTGTAGCAACAAAGTTTTAGTAAATAACGATGTAGTTTCTTTTTATTGTCTTGCCATTGAAAAGCAA
This sequence comes from Corella eumyota, assembly GCF_963082875.1. Classification (NCBI taxonomy): domain Eukaryota; kingdom Metazoa; phylum Chordata; class Ascidiacea; order Phlebobranchia; family Corellidae; genus Corella; species Corella eumyota. The sequence continues at coordinate 20,695,408 of NC_137491.1, forward strand.
ATATTGTCACGTCATATTTGTAACAAATTCATCTATTGTTACTTTATAATCATTCGTGTCAGAGGATAAGGTAAACAAAACTTTGTTTATGACGTCATAATTAAATACAAATGTGATTGTGATATGTTTATTAAAACTGCATTGATAAGACAATTGAATAAATTTGGTCACGTAAATTTATGACGTCATATTGATGACGTAACAACGACAAATTGATGACATATTAACATTGAGGGTCTTCGAATTCGGATTGTGTTAGAATAATGATCTTCGATGACGTCACAATCATAAAACAAGCTCACCAATTATATAGAGGAAGAAAAATTTAAGGCACAAAAAATTCATAAAATCTCGAAAAAATATCACGTGACTACAGATCGTGACGTCACCAAATATATAAAATAAATAAATAGAATATAGTGCAAAATATAAGCGCAAATCTTTCTCTAAAACAACAGATTAAAGTAACTGTGACGTCATATGACAATATTATTATGATGCAATAATCAAAATAATTAATATCTTATTATGACGTAATATTAAGATTAGGTTTTAAATAAACCACGTGGTTTAGCAGGTCGATCGACGCCCACAATGATAAGTTTTCCATCACGTAAGCAAGCCATTATGTGCGTCATACCCTTTGTGACGTAAACGCACGTGATTGGCCGACATAAACTTAAACTCGATATTTCATCAAAACTAAAAAAAAATATCAAATTTAATACATATGTTAGGTTTTTATTAATTATGAATGACGTCACCTAACAATGACGTCAGGCTCACCTTGACAACTCTCTGACTGCGAGCAATCCTGCGTGGTCACCCGTGACCAGATGTTCCCCGCACACGGTCATGTGACCTAACCTAGCCTCCAAGCAGTCTAATGCGAGATGTTTTCCGTTGATGGAAAATAAATGAAGAAAATGTTTTTCCTTAAATTTAATTTTATTTAAAATTAATTGTTCGAGAACTTAAGTTTAGGTTCTGCAAATAAAATCTACTTATAAGCTCTAAAAAATCCCCCAGTTAAATTAATGGTTTATTATAACCTATAAAACATGCCGTACAAACAAACATTTAATTTAAAATTAATAAAGCAAAGGTAATATATATGAATAAACAAATTATTTTGTACCAATGGAAAATTCCGTTAGACTTTTTGGTGTTAATAATTAATATAAACCCATAAAAATAGGTAGTGCAAATGCAGAACTACTATTTTAATTTATTCAAACAGTATTAAAAAGTCAATGTGCCCACTCATTTTTAAAATCTTAACGAACAAAAGCGCTGTATATTATATACATATATGTGTATAAACACCTACATTTAGAGGGAAATATGACACGCTATAGACCAAAAAACTTTTGAACAAATATGGTGTAAGTTTGAGTAGAAGCAGAACTGTTCTATTTAACAAAGAAGCAATATATTGTGCGAAACTTTTAATCAAACTAACAATGGTAAACGATACCATAAAAATAAACCCACAATGTGATTTCACAACGGCAATAAAACCATAATTCTTAAAAGGGTAAACAAATAAAATTCCCTATAAGTATATCAATGTTGCAACAGTAGTACAGGAACTTAACCATGGTAACGGGTAAACATAATGACAACACAACCAACAAAAGCAGAAGTGATATTATATTCACATACAAACCAAATTAAGCATAAAAAACAACTTGAAATGTTTTGAAGATTGATATCAAAAATATTGACATTCTTCGTTCAAATTAAAAATTATTTAAAAAAAAAACTAAAATACCAATAAAATAGAATATTTAGATCTAAAATACTTAAAATTTAAACGAATAAAAAAAAACTTAATTTTAAAAGATTTAAAATGAAAAACTTACAATTCCATGTTCCTTGTTGGCTCTTGCATAAACCACTATCCTCCCCTCACCAGACATGGCAACCAGAGGGATGGTGTATTCTAATATATGGTTGCCAACTGGTCGGATGGTTCGGACATAATGACCTTTTCTTACAGTGTGGATAATACACGTACCATCCTAAATATTTTATTTTAATTTTAAATATGGAAAGATAAAAAAAGTTTCAAAAAAATAAATTATAAACTTTGTTCCCCATAATCTTGTTATTAAATAAAGTAGACAAAAATGTTAAAGTCATTTTAGCAAACTTTATATATGCTGATATAAATGCACCTGCACCACCTTATACGCTAAAAAAATCAAATTTTAGAAATTAAAAAACAAAATAAGTTAAAGGGTGGGCAACAAAACTTTAAAGTTTTAAAAACTCTTATGTAACAAATTTTTGTCAAAGTACACGTTCGTGGTATTGTTTATATAGTATTGTCTTTATTTAACAATGCACTCGCAATAACTATAAAAAATCATAGTTACCCTGAATGTTTTTGACAATTTTGTTATTTTTAAAAAGGTTTTATATACATGTAGGAATTATAATTCTTAACAATGTCTAAAAAAATATTTTATTAACAAATGGTACAAACAAAATTTTTACTGAAAATATCAAATACAAAACTTATTGTCCAAGTAAACTTAAACTGAAAGCACCCTGCAAACCCTATTTATTACAAGTTGTTGAAAAACACCAAGAGAAAGAAGTTAGTTTTGCCCAATAAACTATTTTGGGTACTTATTATCGTCACTTTTTCTAAAACCACAACTCATTGAAACTTGGGTCGAATTTTATTTAAAATTGAAGTAAATTTGTCAGAATTGAACTGGGCCTCAGAAGGGTGGAATGGCGATTTAGTTACATTACTAATACCCAAGATGTGCATTTTATTCCTATAAAAAATAGCACATTAACTTTGATTTAAAAATCCTTAAAATCGATTTTATATTTATACCACTATATACTCGTTTTCATATCATTATCTCCTGTGGTAGATTATTGGGTAACAAAAGTTTGCGTATTTTCCATAACGCAAGTTATAAAGAATACCCTTACTGCAAATAACCAATGCCAAATTTAACGTTTAAATATTTTTTTAACTTGATAAAAAAGATTTTGCCAACTGACTGCACCCTGCAATAGGAACCTACTTATTACAATTTGTTGAAAACACTTAGAAGAAAGAAGTTAGTTTTGATCAATAAACTATTTCAGGAGTCCCACGTCATTGCCACGCAATTTGCATGGATAACACACTTGAGTTTTGACTTCTACAGAAACCTTTAAACAAGAAATGGTATTCGTCTAATTGACATATTTCCGATAACCTAAAATTTTAAAAACGACATATTTCTATACAATTGGCAGACTGGCTTTAATTTAAAAATCCTTTAAAATCGATTTTATATTTATACCACTATATATACTCGTTTTCATATCATTATCTCCAGTGGTAGATTATTGGGTAACAAAAGTTTGCGTATGACGTCATAACGAATGTTAAATTCCCCTTTTTCCCACATATAAATGGCGCGAGGTTTACAAAAAAAATAAATCAAAAGTAAAATAAAAATAAACTTAATTTCCAACGACTTGGTTTAACTTGCTAGGATGTCACTAACTGACAGCAGGAACCCACCGTCTAGTGGTTAGAAAACACCCAAAAAAAAGAATTTAGTTTCGTCCAAAAAAATTGTTTGGGTCGTCACAGCTATAAGGATAATTAACAAGCTAGAATTTTAACATTTACAGAGGCTTAATAAAAGCAAGATAGAAATAATACTTAGTTAAATATAAATAGTATTTCTGTAGAATATATATCAATGGCATGGTAAAAAAACTTTTCTTAATATGACGTCATACTAAAAAGTTCTATTGTTACGTTACAATTATCCGCGTCATTAAATAACAATCCAAAACTTAAAATCCTTAACTAAAAATTTAATTTATTTAAGTTTATTCTAAGATATAGAGCTTTAAAAATATTTCGCTGTAACATGCTATTGTAACGTACTGTGTTTTATTATCCTCGCCGTTATCTTTCTGGTCTGACGCCTTTACCCTTACGTCACTTCCCCTTTTAGCTTACCGCTTCCCCTTTTAGCTTACCTGACGCCTTTACCCTTACGTCACTTCCCCTTTTAGCTTACCGCTTCCCCTTTTAGCTTACCTGACGCCTTTACCCTTACGTCACTTCCCCTTTTAGCTTACCGCTTCCCCTTTTAGCTTACCTGACGCCTTTACCCTTACGTCACTTCCCCTTTTAGCTTAAATTAATGTGATTCTATTTGAATAAGGTTTACCGTGACTAAATTAATAAACTGTTGAATAATGTGAAATTGTGAATTAATATTAAGAACTTTGTACTCGGTTATTACACTATAATGGCAAAACACTTTTACAATACGAGGTTTAACGATATGCCAGGTGGCAGAGAAATTGTAACCATTCCGTTCATGGACTTTTACTTGTGTTATTTAACTTTATATTGTTAGTGATTTTTATTTCAGCGTAGCAAATGCTAAATATTTTTGTGTAGTCTCAAATTTTAAACAAAACGCTGGGGTAGAATGCTAAATAAATAAACTTTTTAGCTTTAAATAATTTTATTTATATCAAATAATTGCTCGGCAACATTAAATAATAAAACACAATTAAAAATTTGTTTATTAAATATTTTTAGTTGATTGTTTGAAACAATAGACGTTTGTTTATTCTTGATTAAAGGCATTATTTACACAATTTTGTTAATTATTGAAGTAGTTCAAACCCATTCCACCTTGCTAAATATTAAACAATATTTTAATAGTTGGATTTTATCATCTTAATAGTAAATTGCTTTTGTTTGGCAACAAGTCGAAAAAAGTTAAATTAAAAAATACTTTATACCGGGGAATCATTTCTTGGGTGGATCACCTTTTGGTGGATTCCCCTTTGGTGAATCGTCTTTCGGGGGGTCAAAGGGTGTCGCTGTGGTCAAAAAACAAAAGTGAAATATTTAAAAAATAATAAAAAAACGTAAATGCTTGTTAAAACTTACCAGATTGAAATTGATTGTGAGGATTTCCACTATAATTCGGGCTGTAAAATTTAATTTATGACGTTATAATAACAAAAAACAAATTGTCTATTTTAATTGGTCAATTTATATACCTTAAGGAAGTAAACCGTGCTTAAATATTAGCAGCACCGGCAGCGTGGTGTAGTGGTAAGAACACTTATTACACCAATATTAGGCCCCCACTACTCTCATGCTGTAGCGCACTTCTGCTGAGCCAGCACTTAATCAGCAGTTTAATTATCGGTCAATTATAATCTCTATAATATTTCAAACTGCCACAGGCAACTCGAGACTGGGTCAGGGTAATAGTTGTTACACTATGTTGAGGTTGTGAAATTCGACCTTCCCACATCGAAAGAATAAAGATTTTTGTACAAAAAAACGTGTGTTGTCTTACTTAAACTGGTTGCAGCGATTGTCGTTGTTAGGATTCATTTTAGATTTGTTCACAAAAAGAAAGATAAAATTCTTCTCACAAATAATAAACTTACTGACAGTTATTTTTTTTGAAAAGCTTTTAGGCAATTTAACTTAACAATAACAAAATCTGTCGCTGATTTTCACATAAATCCAAGTCCTGAAATTTTTAAATTTAGCAAAAGTTAGGCTTTGTATAAAGTGGTTTAAACAACTTGGTCCCACCTGCAAATAAATTATTAACAAGGACCCAAAGCGCTACATATCAGCTTTACATTCCTGTGATGTCATTTCCGGCTGAGTGGGTTGCATCACGTGACTGTCAATAGAAAAGTTTGTTTAGTTTGTGACGTCCTTTACGACAGAACTATCACCATTGTTAGTTCCTTAAACTAATTTTACATGAAACATTAGTTTTTTTATATGTAAAAATACAAACCCTTGTGGTTTATTAGGATTGGTTGGTAGTTGATTACATTAACATCTCTATTTAAAAAGTTGCCAGAAATTGTTCCACCTTCCATTGTGATGTTTGCATTAGGCATTGTTTCTAATAATGACGTAATAAATATAATTTTAATGAATTTGAAGTTATTTGAAATAACGTTTAACTTACCTTTGTGGTTACTGCTGGACTGTTGTTGGGCTGCTTGTGCCTCTAAAAATATTCAATAATAAAATTAAATATTGGTTTAGTGACCAAATAGTTAAAAAAGTAATATGGTTTATAAACCCATCTCTACCATCAGCACGATCCGTATTGTCGGCCATTTTACTTTTTACTAATGTTACAACACAAAAAGATTTTGACAAAACACTTTTGAACCAAAAAAATTATGACACTTATTTTAAACTAGAAAATAAATAAATTTTGTTTACCGACTATGCTAAAATAAATATTGGCTTAAGAATTGCATCATTTTTTTTATAAATCTTTATCCTCGATGTGGGAAAGTCAAAAGCGCGACCTAAAGATAAAGTAACAACTGTTACCCTGACCCAGTCTCGAGTTGCCTGTGGCAGTTTGGGATATTATTGATTGTAATTGCCCAATAACTAAGCTGCTGATTAAGTGTTGGCTCAGCAAAAGTTTATACCGTTTATAGCACCTTACTCAAGGGCGCTACAGCATGAGAGCAGTGGGGATTGAACCCACGATCTCATGTGTTGCTATAAACCGAGGGAATACCCTAACATTTCTATAAATTCACCTTATACGCTAAAAAAATCAAATTTTAGAAATTTAAAAACAAAATAAGTTAAAGGGTGGGCAACAAAACTTTAAAGTTTTAAAAACTCTTATGTAACAAATTTTTGTCAAATTACACGTTCGTGGTATTGTTTATATAGTATTGTCTTCATTTAACAATGCACTCGCAATAACTATAAAAATCATAGTTACCCTGAATGTTTTTGACAATTTTGTTATTTTTAAAAAGGTTTTATATACATGTAGGAATTATAATTCTTAACAATTTCTAAAAAAATATTTTATTAACAAATTGTACAAACAAAATTTTATTGAAAATATCGAATACGAAACTTATTGTCCAAGTATACTTAAACTGAAAGCACCCTGCAAACCCTATTTATTACATTTTGTTGAAAAACACCAAAAGAAAAAAGTTAGTTTTGCCCAATAAACTATTTTGGGTACTTATTATCGTCACTTTTTCTAAAACCACAACTCATTGAAACTTGGGTCGAATTTTATTTAAAATTGAAGTAAATTTGTCGAAATTGGACTTGGCCTCAGAAGGGTAGAATGGCGATTTAGTTACATTACTAATACCCAAGATGTGCATTTTATTCCTATAGAAAATAGCACATTAACTTTGATTTAAAAATCCTTAAAATCGATTTTATATTTATACCACTATATACTCGTTTTCATATCATTATCTCCTGTGGTAGATTATTGGGTAACAAAAGTTTGCGTATTTTCAATAACGCAAGTTATAAAGAATACCCTTACTGCAAATAACCAATACCAAATTTAACGTTTAAATATTTTTTTAACTTGATAAAAAAGATTTTGCCAACTGACTGCACCCTGCAATAGGAACCCTACTTATTACAATTTGTTGAAAACACTTAGAAGAAAGAAGTTAGTTTTAATCAACAAACTATTTCAGGAGGCCCATGTCATTGCCACGCAATTTGCATGGATAACACACTTGAGTTTTGACTTGTACAGAAACCTTTAAACAAGAAATGGTATTCGTCTAATTGACATATTTCCGAAAACCTAAAATTTTAAAAACAACATATTTCTATACAATTGGCAGACTGGCTTTAATTTAAAAATATCGTAAAATCGATATTTATATTTATACCACTTAATACCCGTTTTCATATTATTTTCTCCTGTGGTAGATTATTGGGTAACAAAAGTTTGCGTATGACGTCATAACGAATGCTGAATCCCCTTTTGCCCACATATAAATGTCGCGAGGTTTACAGAAAAAATAAATCAGAAGTAAATAAAAATAAACTTAATTTCCAACCTTGGTTTAACTTGCTAGGATGCCACCAACTGACAGCAGAAACCCATTGTCTAGTGGTTAGGAAACACCTCAAAGAAAGAAGTAGCATGAAGAATTTTGACATTTACAGAAGCTTAATAAAAGCAAGATAGAATATTATGTAGTTAAATATAAATAGTATTTCTGTAAGATATATAAATGTCACTGGATGAACTTGACGTTCAACCACTTCCTTAAACTTGTTAGAAAAGATGTCGCCAACTAAAAGCACCCTGATTAGGGAATCTATTTTTATTACAACTTTTTGGAAAACACTTAAAAAAAAGGTTTGCTTCGCTCCATTATATTTACTTGGATTCTCATAAATGTTACTGATAATAAACTGACATTTGAATGTGACCAAAGCGTTACAAACCAGTAGAATGCACTAACATATAGTTAATAATAGACTACACCGTTATTGTAGTTCGACATATTCAATAAAAAACTACTGTTTGTTTCTTTAAAATTGTTTGCGTGAGGGTTTTTAAATAACAACCGAGGCCTAAAATCCTTTAAACCAAAAGCTCTAGCTTTTTAAACCTACCTTAATCAGTTTCGCAAAATTGGAGTAAATATATTAACAAGGAACCTCTTTTTTCACTTTTTTTACCTAGTTGAAATAGTATGGAAAAATACCCAGTTGGGAAAAAAACAGTTTAAATAGTACCTGCTAACACTGGTTTAATATTACCATGTTTAACTTTCGATCCACCAAGTTTTAGTAAATAACGTTACAAAGCAGTAAGATGAAATAACATAGGGTTATATATAAATGGCATATCTGTAATGAATAACAACATTAAGAGTAGAATATCATTCTAACTAAACGTAATATTTATTACAAAAGTTACCATTTGTTTCTTGGTAAAATTCATACAAAAAATAGTAGTAATTTTGTTTTTCACAATTTCTATAAACCAGATCGTGACGTCATTAAAAAAAACACTGTGCGCACGAACTTGGCGTTTTATTAAGTTCCGTTACATTCGTTTCTGTTATACCCTAACAATTTGGTAAAACGAAAAATAACCGAACAAATTACAAAATTTATGTTTAAATTGTAATAAAGTGTTTTAATGTGTTACAAATACATTATATTAGTTACAACTCTTGTAAAGTAAATAAAATTAAACCCTTTATTACACTAGAACGAAGTGCATGAAAATAAACGCTTATTTAACCTTAAGTTTACCCTTAAAATTTCATGTGAAGCAGCATGCTTGAAAATATAAAAAAATACAAAAATGCTGAGACTGGAAAACCTAGGAGCTTTTTTGTTATACAAAGTTCACGTCACTATTTCAACATGAGCGATCGGTTGTTACGTAATAAACATTGTCAAGTTACTCGAATATTGTGTGCATGACGTCACAAAGAATTGTAATAATTGAAGCGACAAGAGCTATTTACATTTCATTTTTTATTTTAACAATTGTCTATTTCCATTTCTTCGGTTTTCGGTTCTTTTTCCTCTCTGTAAAAATAATTTGATGACGTAATAATAGCAATAAACAGTGGTAGTTTTGGCTTTATTTAATTAAATTAATTACAGAAGTGCATCTTATTTGTTTAAATAAAGTTAATACTTGGGTTGTGTGTTGGTGTTAGAAGAAGATGTTAAATCATATTCTCTGGCATCACCACATAACAAATTAGTATCAGTTATGGTGGCATTTGACAAATCCACGTTGACCTTGGGAACACTTCCTGTAAAAAAAAGGTTAAAAAAAGATTCTTAAATATATTATAGAGATTGTTTACGCTTGCCTTTATTTTTGTCACCATCCTTTCTTTCTTCCTTCATTACCTCTAAAATATACAAGCTGAATATGAAAACAATTTTCTGACAAAAATTATTAAGAAATACCAATAACTTTGTTGGTGGCACATACTTGTAACTTCTTCAGCTGGTCCTGTGTATTTTCGAGCCGTATCAACCAGAAGGTTTTTTCCTTTAATATCAGCTCCACTTAAATTAACATCTGGGTATTTGTTGTCTTTAGACATTTTTTTCAAAAAACTAGAAAAATTCCTTTAAATGCTTAGTTGAAACGCTAAAAAAAATAACTGATATCAAAAATATGTAACGTACAAAATGTATATTACCAAAAGTAAAAAACTTAAGCTTTCAAAAACCTACCTAAATGGGGTTCCGCAAAACTAGAATAAATACATGAAAAGGGAACCCTGCTCTTATATTTGTGCTTTATAAAATCCCCAGTTGAAAGAGTCCCTATTCATATTGGTTACATATTTACCAATTTTAACCGTTGTAGCAACAAAGTTTTAGTAAATAACGATGTAGTTTCTTTTTATTGTCTTGCCATTGAAAAGCAAATATTGTCACGTCATATTTGTAACAAATTCATCTATTGTTACTTTATAATCATTCGTGTCAGAGGATAAGGTAAACAAAACTTTGTTTATGACGTCATAATTAAATACAAATGTGATTGTGATATGTTTATTAAAACTGCATTGATAAGACAATTGAATAAATTTGGTCACGTAAATTTATGACGTCATATTGATGACGTAACAACGACAAATTGATGACATATTAACATTGAGGGTCTTCGAATTCGGATTGTGTTAGAATAATGATCTTCAATGACGTCACAATCATAAAACAAGCTCACCAATTATATAGAGGAAGAAAAATTTAAGGCACAAAAAATTCATAAAATCTCGAAAAAATATCACGTGACTACAGATCGTGACGTCACCAAATATATAAAATAAATAAATAGAATATAGTGCAAAATATAAGCGCAAATCTTTCTCTAAAACAACAGATTAAAGTAACTGTGACGTCATATGACAATATTATTATGATGCAATAATCAAAATAATTAATATCTTATTATGACGTAATATTAAGATTAGGTTTTAAATAAACCACGTGGTTTAGCAGGTCGATCGACGCCCACAATGATAAGTTTTCCATCACGTAAGCAAGCCATTATGTGCGTCATACCCTTTGTGACGTAAACGCACGTGATTGGCCGACATAAACTTAAACTCGATATTTCATCAAAACTAAAAAAAAATATCAAATTTAATACATATGTTAGGTTTTTATTAATTATGAATGACGTCACCTAACAATGACGTCAGGCTCACCTTGACAACTCTCTGACTGCGAGCAATCCTGCGTGGTCACCCGTGACCAGATGTTCCCCGCACACGGTCATGTGACCTAACCTAGCCTCCAAGCAGTCTAATGCGAGATGTTTTCCGTTGATGGAAAATAAATGAAGAAAATGTTTTTCCTTAAATTTAATTTTATTTAAAATTAATTGTTCGAGAACTTAAGTTTAGGTTCTGCAAATAAAATCTACTTATAAGCTCTAAAAAATCCCCCAGTTAAATTAATGGTTTATTATAACCTATAAAACATGCCGTACAAACAAACATTTAATTTAAAGTTAATAAAGCAAAGTTAATATATATGAATAAACAAATTATTTTGTACCAATGGAAAATTCCGTTAGACTTTTTGGTGTTAATAATTAATATAAACCCATAAAAATAGGTAGTGCAAATGCAGAACTACTATTTTAATTTATTCAAACAGTATTAAAAAGTCAATGTGCCCACTCATTTTTAAAATCTTAACCAACAAAAGCGCTGTATATTATATACATATATGTGTATAAACACCTACATTTAGAGGGAAATATGACACGCTATAGACCAAAAAACTTTTGAACAAATATGGTGTAAGTTTGAGTAAAAGCAGAACTGTTCTATTTAACAAAGAAGCAATATATTGTGCGAAACTTTTAATCAAACTAACAATGGTAAACGATACCATAAAAATAAACCCACAATGTGATTTCACAACGGCAATAAAACCATAATTCTTAAAAGGGTAAACAAATAAAATTCCCTATAAGTATATCAATATTGCAACAGTAGTACAGGAACTTAACCATGGTAACGGGTAAACATAATGACAACAAAACCAACAAAAGCAGAAGTGATATTATATTCACAAACAAACCAAATTAAGCATAAAAAACAACTTGAAATGTTTTGAAGATTGATATCACAAATATTGACATTCTTCGTTCAAATTAAAAACTATTTAAAAAAAAACTAAAATACCCAAAAACTAGAATATTTAGATCTAAAATACTTAAAATTTAAACGAATAAAAAAAAACTTAATTTTAAAATATTTAAATCATAAAACTTACAATTCCATGTTCCTTGTTGGCTCTTGCATAAACCACTATCCTCCCTTCACCAGACATGGCAACCAAAGGGATGGTATATTCTAATATATGGTTGCCAACTGGTCGGATGGTTCGGACATAATGACCTTTTCTTACAGTGTGGATAATACACGTACCATCCTAAATATTTTATTTCAATTTTAAATATGGAAAGATAAAAAAAGTTTCAAAAAAATAAATTTTAAACCTTGTTGTCGATTATCTTTGTTATTAAATAAAGAAGACAAAAATGTTAAAGTCATTTTAGCAAACTTTATATATGCTGGTATAAATACACTTGCACCATTTTCAGTTTACTTTTAAAATGTCGTTACAACTGGTATAACACTTACCTTAGAAGAAGAGAGAGCAACATCAAGTTCTGAGTTGATCACCACACAAGTAACAACATCTTCGTGCCCATATAAAATATGAACTGGTTGCCCGTTAATGCTTTCATTACCATTGTTGGTTATCTGTCATAATTGATTAAGTAATCTGGTTAATATCGGTGTCATAACCTGGTTAATGTTGGTATCATAATTAGTTAATGTTGGTATCATAATTGATTAATGTTGGTGTCATAATTAGTTAATGTTGGTATCATAATTGATTAATGTTGGTGTCATAATGAGTGGTGTTGGTACCACCCCGTTTGCAAGTTGCCTGTGGCAGTGTGGGATATTATAGATTATAATTGTCCGATAATTATACTGTTGATAAAGTGCTGGCTCAGCAGGAGTTTATACTGTTTATAGCGCCTTACTTAAGAGCACAACAGCATGAGAGCAGTGGGGGTCAATCAGTGTTGGTTTTATACTAAATAAGTTTAAGTTAAAAAAATGAGGTTCAACAGATAGATAACAAAATTTTTACCTTCCATATAATACAGGTTGTATCATAAGATCCTGATAATAAATAAATTCCACCATGATCCAATGCTAAACAAGTGACAACATCTGTAAAAATAATAAAACAATACAATCAGTTTTCCATAATTTCAACTTTAAAAAAATATGAATAGATCCAAATATAAAAATAAGCTAACCTAAATGTCGGACTAAATTAGCTACCATCTTTCCTCTTAAAGTCATCACCCTGATGCTGTTGTCCCAGAATCCACCGACAAATAAAAACTTGGCATCGTGGGTGGCAAGAAATAGGTTGGCTGTGAGTCTTAACCCAGGTGAGAGCAATCCTTTAATTTTCTTTTGCAGACGACTGTTATAGAAAGGGTTATAGAGCTATTACATGCAATGTGATAAAAATACAAAAATAATACTCTGATATTTGTTTAGAAGTATTGCACATTTAATAATCAGTGTTTGTGTGCTAAAACCTATGTCAAAACAAATATAATTTTTTCTCTGATTTTATAAGATTTTAATTTATTAAAAGTAACAATTTAAGTAGATATATAACCCAATAAACATTTACATTAAATAAAACAGTTTATAAGTGAAAAGAAAACACAAAAACTTTGCATAACTTAACAAAACCCGGGTTAAGAATTTAAACTGTACTTAACTTTAATTAAACAAACTTAGTATGATTGACAGCAGACCTTAATTTGATTGGCGACTAACTCACCTATGATTGACAGTTTAAATATCATTGACAGCTGACTTACCTATGATTGACAGCAGGGTCCTTCTCAAAAGTGAAATAATTGGTGATGCTTCTGTCATAAGGCAACCAACCATGTGAGCCAATCACACACCGTTCACTCACCGTAACCATGGCATCGGGCATGCCTGATTGCATGAATGAATGTGATTGGTTGCGAGGAACACTCACATATATCAAAGGATCATTGGGTACCATGATCTGGGTGAGAATGAGAGTATAAAAAAATTAAAAATTTTTTTTTAGATGTTTATAAACCCCAAACCACTTTAAACTATATTAAAATCCAAAATATAACATCAGGTTATCTATAATATCATAACTAGTCAATCGCTGACTCTTGATATTTTAATTGATTTGCCTCCCACAATTTATCCATGCACCACAAACAGCAGTTTTATTTATTTAACTAAGCTTTAAATTGAACATACATATTTATGTCGCCCACAAAGCTCCATTAGATTAAAAAGCTAAGTTAACTATAAACAGAATTTTGCAAGAATTTTACTTATTTTTTCGAGTAATTATTGTTGTTTAATAACTGCTTCATCAAACAATTTTTAAACCTAAAGGGTTAAGATAATAAAATCAACCAAAAAGATTGTTTTCACAGCTGGTTGTTGAAAAATTAAAACCAAATAATATTTACATCAACATAGAAAGTCTTCAGTTGATCCGGTTGCTCCAGGACATTTGGGCTCCTCACATCCGAGTTCAGAGTCGACATGATCCTCCCTCCTCCCATCACCTTCCTGGATGCCTCCTCCACTCCCATCCTCCTGGGATGAGGATCAGAGAGCAGCTGAGTAGGAGTTTGACCAAAGTTGTTGATCATCCCTTCGACTGCTTTACGTTGGATTGGATCACTGATGGAGTTTAGATCGACTGCTCCTGAATTTCACCAATTCAAGAAAAGTTTTTTAGATATTTTCTTTATCTCTTAGTATTTTAATTTGCTTGTAAAAAGATAAACTGGGATGGAAAATAAATCATATAATTAAAAATAAATCATTTAATCAGCTCACAGACCAAAGTTAAAGTTCTCACCTTCATAAGTGCAGTAGTAGAAGACATTACAAGCATCAACAGCAGCCTGACCTCTCTGTTTATATCCAAATATGAGGTCAATCCATTCATGTAAGTGGGAGGATACATAATCTGATTCAAGTGCTTTACGGTGCTGTAATTACAATTTAAATTAACTAGATTGCCAAAAATTGTGTTTATTGAAATGACTTTAAAATAACAAAAAATTGGACTTTTAGATGACTAAAAAGTACTAGCTGTAGTTTTTAAATAATTTAAACCAATTTGTATTTAGGTTTAAAACAAGTGTTTAACTTTATTATTACTTGAAATATGAAATCTTCAGAAGATTTGGCCCATGGAGGTAAAATAACATCATTAACTGTTTCCTTGGAGAACTGCAGTTTGCCCAAATTAAAACCTAAAAAAAAACAAAAATTTACAAAATTTTGCTTTGCAATTTTTGGCCTGACAAGAACTAGGATTTTAAATTCTTTAATTTAAAAGTAAGGCTTACACAAATAATTGATACTATAGATAGGAATATTTATTAAAAATGTTATTCAAAATTTAAAACTTAATCTGTATTAAAACATATTTTAACTCACGGTTAGAGTTGGATAGGAACTCGGGCATGTAAAAAAACTCAGGAATTAATTCTTTAACATCATTGGTTGAATCTAACATATTCTGGAATGTTGCATTCAATGAGTGGAATTGACGATCGCTCAAATCGAACCTAGTGGATATTAAATAGTTGAATATATATGTGAAGGGTAGATGTAAATAGAATATATTTGATCGTTTATTAAAATGTCTTATAAATATTTATATATAATAATGCTTAATGAACAATATATAAATATGTGTTCAACTAATATGCCTACAAAATAAACAAAACTGCCATTTGTGGTGTGTTGGTAAATTATAGTTAGCACAAAAACCTGAGAGTTTTGACTATAATACGACAAATAAAATTCTGACTGTAGGATAGACTAGTATAAACCGATAAATTTAAAATATTTATATTTAAGGTATTGAAAAAAGATAAAAACATAGGCTGATAACCTAGAAATTAAGAAAAACGTTAAAGTTAATTTCATTAATCAAAATTGGTAAAATTTATTAATATTCAAGTCCCACCTTCCAGCTTGTAATTGAATATGTAGTGTGGTGAAGGGCTCCATCCTTAACATATAAAACAACACACTTGCAGCATTGGAGTAATGTGAACCATAGTGAAACTTGGCAACCACTCCACTTGGATCTTCAAACTGATCGTGTTTATCCCGAACTAAAATAAATTGAAGAGGAAAACTTAACAAAAAACTAAATGTATAGATTTAATAGAAACATATATGTTTAAGCATCTTGGCTGATATATATGTATGTCAATTTTATAGGCATTTAAATGACTGTATTTAATGTACAGGTAAACAGTAAGCATATAAAATAAATATTATCTATCAAAAATATAAACACTAACACTATTTTACATATGCCCTAAAAACAACTTTTTGTACAACAAAAAGCACAAGGTCACTTCCTCACAATAACATGCATACAGTGCTAAAACATAAAAAGAATTAACTTAAACTTTATCCTACCATGTTGTTCATTATCTGGGTTTAAAATTCCGATCGGTTTTGATAAATCTCGATAAACTTTTGGGTCGTTTAAATCCAATTTATCTGATGTGTAATCATTTAAAATCCATGGAAACTGAAATAAAAAATATTTAGTTTGTATAATTTAAAAGTTACACTTTATAAGGGCCCTTAACCGAGGTTCTATAAACGGTATGAACTCCTGCTGAGTCAGCACTTAATCAGCAGCATAATTATCGGGCAATTATAATCAATAATATCCCAAACTGCCACAGGCAACTAGAGACTGGAATGAAGTAACTGATGTTACTCTATGTTTAGGTCATGAATCGACCTTTTCACATTGAAGTTTAAGATATAATTATATATATAAAAATAACAAAACAAGAATTTTATTATTGAAAATTAAAAATATATAAATTAGCTTAAGTTAAAAAAATGACATTGTCATGTTTAAGATAATTTAATAACATCAAATAAAAAAAGTCTTAATACACTTATAAAAGTGGAGTAACGTTATAAAAATTACAAAAGTTTAAGATTTTAAAACCAGAAGTTACCCACCACAGGATATTGACTGAGGTCGTTATAAGTTCTTCCTGCTATGGTGTTGAGTTGCATGAGGTAATCAAAGTTGCTCACTTCACGTTGGACCCACTTTGAAGTAAGACCTGATGACTTTATTAAACAAAAATTTAAAGACTTATATGTCTAATAGTCCAGCAGATAAACATGTGTTTATAATGTTAATATTAATTATAAACACATGTATAAATTATAGATATTAGTAAAGCTAAAATATTTTCAATTTAGTTAATCTTAAAGAAAGTGTATTTAAAACAACTTAAATATTCATTTACCTTTAATAGTTCTTGTGGTGATCTGATCCCATAATAAAGTAAATTAGGAGGTCTAACACTAAACAATGTCTTATAAGCAATATGCATGGTGTGAGGTTCATAAAAGTTAAGAAAATAATTAGTTTGGTCGATCAGGAATACTTCGATGGCACATTTACGAAGGTTATATCTTCTCAAGTGAACTTCTCTGAGTTGGGATAATGACCATTTAAAATCAAGACCACTCTCAAGCCCTGTAAGTTTAATATAGTTTACCATTAATTTTTAATTTAGTCATCTATATATATAGATATAATAATGAAGTGAACAATACATAAATATGTGTTTGTTTAATTTAAAGGCCCGCAAAATAAATAAAACTGTCGTTTTTGAAGCACAGGTAAATTATTACAGGCAGATAATAGTTAAGAGTTGTGCCCATGTTTCGTCATATACAAAAAGCTGCCACTGACTAGCATTTATACTAAAAAAAACAAATTGTAAAAAAAATTAAAAAAAAAGATTTTGTAAAAACTGGAAATATATTTTAATTAAGAAAATAAAACTTTTTTTCTCAATTTCTCATTTTAAAAAGCTTCAAACAAGAATCAAGTTGCTTAGAAATTTTAAATTTAACTTACCATCTTCAGTCTCTGTAGTTTTATCATAGAAGTAAACATGAGTTGTTGAAACCTCCAACTTTCCAGCCACTACATCCATCAAAGTAACAAGCTCACAATCATCACTAAACACAACTTTCTCCTTCGTGGTTTGCTCTTCTGATGTGCTACAAGGTAGAAATATGTTTGGTTATTGTTACATAATGCTACAGTGCACTCTTTGGTAGAATATGTAAATATTAATGTATAAATTAAATGGCATATATTAGGCAGTGTAGATTTCCTAAATTTAAAGTTTAGAAATATAGTTTTTCATGATTTGATAGATAACAAAAAACTTAAAATTTACAGTTTCTCTTGATTTACATTAGTTTAGGAAGATAACAACATGTTTTAGTTGTTTTTAACACAACAGCAGTTGTTCAGAGAACTTTATAACAATTTAAAAGCAGATTTTAAATTTGAAAATATCAAGCCATTTTGAACTTAAAAATGTGCAACAAATAAAAGAACCCAATATACATGAAACGAATTTTAAGCTAAATTTTGAACCACTTCCTAAAATGTTACCTCAAGTTGGTGACCAACATATTCCAATCTTCATCCCCAACCCCATCATCCTCCTTGGAAGTTTCATTCTGGGTTAAAACTGCTGCAAACTGCAATGCATCCTCACTAGGTTTGCTCGCCTGCAACATTATAACAATCGGTTAAAACAAAAGTAAAACTATTAAAAATTTATAACAACTTTCAATAATTTGGTCAAACAAATCATTTGCTTAAATTTGATGATCTAAAACCTAATATTTACTTTTAACATTGAATTGTTTGTTTTTTTTTAAGTTGATAAAAATAGTTTTGATACAGACAGGAAATTTAAACACTATAACATTAATCAAATTTTAATCAAAATTCACAAATTATAAAAAAATGTTAACGGAATGTTCAATAAAAACTACAACTTTACAAATCTGACAGAAAAGTTAACAAATAATAACCTCGATTTCACTTGGTTGTAGGTTGTCTCTTAATCTACTTGCATCCTCATGGTTATCAAAATTATGATTCTCGGTTAATTTTAACCTCATTCTAGAGAAGTTTTCAACATTCGATAATTTCCAATAAGTTTTAGCTGGGTTTCTGTCAATTAAAATCTTGTTAATATATAGATTATCTAAAGAACAAAAATTACCAAATATTTTTAAACTAATGCACAAAAATCATCAAAAAAACAAAAAAATAAAATAGTTAGTCTTTTACCTTTCCTTCCAGAACCCCCTCTCACTCGCCAAGAACCTCTTTGCTGCCCTCCACTGTCTCAAAACAGCGACATTTTGGTTGTAAAGTGATTTTGAGTTCTTGTTTTGTCTTTCTTCTTCAACTTGACGCTGCTCATAAAAGTTGGACTCAAACTAGAATTAAAATTAAATATTTAAACATAAGAAAATACTTTTTCTAGATTCATACAAATATTTAAAGTGCCATTGTATAACAGTTTTGAATTCACGTTTATAAAATTATTCACGTTAATAATGTAAAAAAAGGTATAAAAACTCTTAATATATAAAAATTACAAAAAATAATTCTATTTAAAGTATAACAGCATTAATTTAGTGACATCGTTAGTTTAATTCAATATCGATTTGATTTTTCGAAAAAATGACTTAAGTTAGAAACTTACATGAGATTTAAACCTGATTTGTGCATCCCCCTTTTCCCTTTGACTTAAGTGGAATGGAACAAGGAAATCATTTATTTCATCGGTGGAGTTTGGAGATGAGTTGGATTGAAAGACCTCCTTCTTAAAGTGAGATGCATTCTGTTTGACCTGTAAGAATATAACACATAAAAACTAGTTAATAGCCAGCTCTAAGGTTGGTATTTTAATTGTTGTAATATGGTTAACTTACAGCTAATATTTTCTTATGATAATTTACCCATGCACCACAAATGGCAGTTTTATTTTATTTGTAGCCATATAAATTGAACACACACACATAGATATATATATATATATCGTCCACTAAGCTCCATTATATACAAACCTTATTTATAATTCATGAATATAAATCAAGAGTTATTAAACTACTTAATAGAAAATAATAACATATAAAATATTCCAACTCACACTATTAATAAACTCAAGCCATTCTCCTGTTTGAAAATAATCAATAAAGTCATCAAAGAAATGGGGATTTCCCGTCAGTGGGGGAAGTCCCGGTAGGTAAGGTCCCATGTCAAGGCGGGTAAAATTTTTGTCAAGCAAGTCTCTAATTAGGGGAACTACAAACTCTTTTACATTGCTGTTCTCTGTAAAAACAACATTTTAAATTGTTATAATCTCAGCGTTATGTAGTAATTAGAACATTTAAGTTCACTACATAAGTTCGTGGGTTCAATCTCATCTGCTCTCATTCTGTAGCGCCCTTGAGTAAAGCGCTATAAGCGATATAATGTCCTGCTGAGCTAGCACTTAAGCAGTAGAATAATTATCAAGCAATTATAATCCCAAAGTGCTGAAGGCAACTCAAAATTCGAGAAAAATCAAGGTATGTTTGGTACTATAAGTTTAGGTCGTAAAGTTGACCTTTCTACACAGATGATGATTAAATAAAACATAAAAACCAAAAATAAGAAAAAATGATTAAATAATAGGTGAAGCTTGTTTTAATATTATTTGATTTAATTAAATGTTGCCAAAACTTCACAAACCTTGAATACTTTGATCAACTGAACTCTGCAGCCCATCCAACAAAAAACAAACTTCATGTGTGCTCGCTGGGTCCCTCGAATGGATGAGATTATGGAGTTTAGCTGATGCCATGGCAACCAGCTCCAACTTTCTGGTGTTGATGCATCCCAGCAACATCCGGAAGCCAATGTTGGATAACTCACCCCACTCGTTTCCTCTTCCCAATCCAGCATCCCATACCACCAGGGCATCATATAAACCAAACAGGTTCTCCAGTAACTACCACGTAAGTTAAAGATTAGTAAACTATCACCCTTATTATCTTAACACTTAATTATGCAGTAACTTGGGCTTCTAATCATAAAAAATCTTTATGCAACAAATATTAATATTATTAGATTTACAAAATTTTCTGATTTATAAAAAAAAGGTGAAAACAATGATAAAAACCTACTAATTTATCAATTATTTTGAAAAGTGTTTAAACATAACCTTACTTGCAGGCCAGCTCTTATTTATAAATTAACATTCTAAGACTTCTAGCAATATTAATAGTAAAAACATTACATTTGAAGAAAAACTTTGTTTTTTAAAAGAGTTTGGAAGGCAACTAATTTGCAGGCTAGTTCTTATAATAATAAGTAATTCCTATGGCTTTTAAACAATAGCAATAAAAAAAAAAAAGAAATCAAGTTATAAGAAAACAACATTTTAAACAAAAACCCAAAAAATTATATTTGAACTACCTTTATACTCCACATATTAGCTGAAACATCATCCCCATTAAGTTGTTGGTCGATAAACCGAACCAACTCGGCACTGTTCTCCGTCGCTTCTATCACGCTTGACTTCACACTCGTCGTCGTGGTTTCACGCACATCAGACATCGACGCCTCTAAACAATGCTCTAATATTCCAGTTTTTATGACATCATAATCTCCCAGTAATGTGTGGTTGTCTGCCACATTTCTTAAAGAATCGAACACAAGAGTGCGTTCCTAAAAAAATACAGATTTTTTTATATAAAAAAGATGAAAATTCCACCGTTGAGTTATTTTGACACATAAGTAAAGGTAGAAGTAAAAGTAGGGCCTAAGTTAAATATTAGCAAAAATACAGCATCATGACTTTAAACACTTATAGATTTTACAAGAATAAAAAAAATAAAAAAGCTTCAAATAAATGAAAGTTTATTAAGATAAATTTTTTATTTTACCTTCCAAGCCTCTTTATTTGAACCCTGAACCCCTCTCCAAGTTAAAAGGAAAATGCTTTCCACTACAAGGTCAACTAAATCTCCTTCTATCTTCACATCCTTGTGTTTGACGATTATATAATCCTGTTCGAGGAAATATTACAGTATAATCTTTGATGCATTTTGATTTCTATATTTGAATACTATAAAATTCTTTCTTTTAAAAAACAATTGTAAAGTAAGAGAGAGAATTAGCAAAGATCATAAAGTCCAAAAGGAATTAACCAAAAGTGTAAAGTTTAAAAAAAAATAGTGTAAAGAATAAGAAAAAAATAGCAAAGGCTGAAAAATAAGTACAAGAAAGAACTGACAAAGATTATAAAGTACAAGATAGAAATGGCAATGACGAAAAAGTACAAATTTTTTTAAATATAAAATAAATTAACTTACTGATCCATTTGAAATATGACTCTTGCTGTCACTTGAGAAAGATAACCTGCAATAAATAAAGTTGTTTATTACCATCATCTTTTCACGAATCTAGTTTTAAACGAATTTTTCTTACTTGTCAAAAGTTGAATCAAGTTCATCTAATTCTTTGGCAACATTATTTCCATTTAAAACAGGAACTTGAAATTCTAAGTGAACAATAACAATATTAACATAAATTTATTTAAATAGTTAATAAAGTAATTTTAGTATTTCTGGAAATAAGTCATTGTAAGTAAACTTATAGTTAAAAAATATTTCTGCGTTTCCAAATAATAAAAATTACCAGTGTTTCCAACAGGAGTATGAACATTTGATGAATATCCTTCAACATCAAGGGCAAGAAGATTGGTAAGATGTGTCTACATTAAAACAAATTTATAAAAACTAAATATAAATTAATTTTTTCAACATGGCAAGATAATTATATTTGACAGGTTACTCTTTAAAATTACACTTTCATAATGTCGCAACAAAAACTTGCCAAAAAACATCATTTTTTATTTTAAAGGGAAAATAAATTTGACCTATATCTATCAACCATTACTGAGGCATGCCGCATTATTCATATTCATAGATATAAATAACACTATTTAAAAAAATTAAATACCTTAATATGAGTTTAAAATTACTAATCATTTTTATATAATCAAGCTTAGTGGACATTATATATGTATGTTCAATTTATAATCCTACAAAATATATAAAACTGATGTTTGTGGTGCACAGATTAATTATTGTGAACAAATAGTAGTTAAAAGTTGCAACCATATTATGACATTTAAATGACAGACTGCAAGAAAGGCTATTGAACAGTAAAACAATTAATAAATTAACCCTCCTACCTGCCAACCATGTTGTCTAGCACATTCAATTAAAAAATTATTTTTCGAGTAAGCAAGTTCTAGAAAATGTTGACAAGCAAGTTTCCTTATACTTAGATCACTCCTTCTCAACAAACAAAAAACTGCTATAAAGGTGGCACTGTCACATTCTATATAAAAACAAAATTCGTATAAAAATAATGTTTAAAACATATTTGTAGATCTATATTGCAGTTATAAAAGTTCAAAATTTTAAATAAAATTCAATAAAAAACACTTCCAATTTTTCTATTTTTCTAAACAATCAAAAAAAAAATGGTAAACCTTTTAATAAATTAGTAAAAAAATGGTAAACCTTTCTACAATTGGTAAATAAATTAGTAAAACAATTTAATAAACTTACCAACAGCCATAACAAGATCTAATATTAAAGCAGATAGTTGGTGGGAGAGATTAAAGTCAGTTAGTTGAAATATTATTCCATGGAAACCAACATTAGTTAACTTTAAATTGGATTTATGTTTCTCTGCCACACTTCGGGATTTAAACAACAATATAAGAAACTAAAAATTAATAATTTTTCTATATTTATTTATCTTCAATGTAGGATTTTACAACCTAAACATAGAGTAACATAAGTTACTCCGACCCAGACTCGAGCTGCCTGTGGCAGTTTGGAATATTATAGAGATTATAATTGCCCGATAATTATGCTGCTGATTAAGTACTGGCTCATCAGGAGTTCTTATCGTTTATAGCGCCTTACTGATGGGCGCTACAGCATAAGAGCAGTGGGAATTAAACCCAGGACCTCATGTAGTAAAGCAAAGTGTTCTGACCACTTCACACCTACCTGACAAACAGCAACTTTGATTTGATCAGTAGTAGTTGAGAGGGCCAACATTGCATATAAGAAGTCGGTTGCATAAGAAGAAGACATTAACGAACATAATTGGTCCCTGCACTGGCACATCCATAAAGACTTTAACATGTCTAATATTTCACATATCTAAAAAACAGTTAAGAAAAATAAAAAATTCTAAAACAGTTTAGGCTTATATTATAATACATTATACTTAAATATGTATGATTTAGAAAATAAAACCAAATTTATAAAAATCAAAAGAATTTGAAATTCAGTTTTTTTAAAACTTTTTTATAATTTAAAACTTACGAAAATATCGTTTAAATCTTTGCATGCTAACATAAAATTAAACAGTGATGTCACAACAGCCATTGTGATGTCATCAGTGATATAATATTTGACCAATCCGAGCAGAGAATTACGAATATTGCGAATTTTTTCGGATGAAATATTTTCATCTGTTGAACTAGAACAAATTGATTTGTTAAAATTTACAAAAAATTAATAAATATATTTTAAGTGTAATAATATTATTTATATAATAATACAAATATCACCAATAAATATAACAATATAATAATAGAATCTTCTTGTAATAAATATACTTAAATTTTAAAAACCATATATTAAAATAACCAAATCTTAGTAAAAAAAAACGCATAAAAAGTTTACATTTTCTACTAGAACAAATAAGAATATTTAGGTAAATTTTAATAAGTACTCACCAGTAATAAGTTTTAATAACATCAAGCAAGTATTGCACACCGAAAGTTGAACGAAAAAACTTCTTATTTTCTTTAATGATTGTGGATAAATATTGAACGTGACTATATTGAACGTTTGCATCAGTTAGACACCAAATTCTATTGAAAAATTTTGATTTTAAAATCTGTTTTTTTCTACAAAACTATGTCAAACTATTCTTTAAAATATATTAAAAAATAAGATGATGATTATAATTAAGTATTTTTTAATTTAATATACATATAATAAATTAATTCCACATACAATTAATAAAAATAACAATTTAATATATGAAATACTTTTTAACAAAAAACTGACTAAAAAACTAGTAAATTTAATGAAGCTTATTTTAATGAACTAACCTGAAATCGAAGAGTAAATACTGGTATAAATCCATCAACAATGCCCCATTATTACATTGTGTGAAGTTGACAGCTTTTACTAAACATTGGATTGATCTTAGCAAGTGTTCATCTAATAATGATGCTGGCATCTACACAAAAATAGCAAAAATACTTGCATAAAGTTTTAAAATTCATTTTAAGAACAATTTGTTAAACAACCTTTTTAATGAGAGCTCCTAGAGTAGCCACTGTTCCACAGTTGACCATCATATTTGCATTAACTGCATGCCATCCCAACCCAGTATTACTACTTGTTATAAAGTTCATTATTAAAGTAAAGAAGTCAGCCAATAAGTTGCTGTTTAAATCTGGAAAAAAATTAAATGTTTTAAAAAATTACAAAACCTGCATTTTGAATTACTAATAGTGTATACATTATTCAAAAATAATGCAAGTGTAAGCTTTTCTATGTAAGAAACTCAACAATTAATATAGTTGTTTTAAACTCATGAGCAACCATAAAATTCTTACCTCCTGATAGCTCTTCTAAAGACCTTAAAAAAAAGAATTATTAAAAGTCAACTTACAAAAAAAAAATATATATTTTTACTTTTGAAATCAACTACTATATTAAAAGAAATTAACAAAAACTAACAACTAATAAAAAACTTAAACTTCACTTACCCTTCATTATTCTTAAACGCCTCCATCTTAAGTTGGTATTTTGAGTTGATTACTTCAATTAATGGAGTTAAAACAGTAATACCACCAAGACAGTTTATGGAGTCCTAGACAGTAAAATATAATTGTTCAATAAGTATAAAATATAAAGTTATATCATAATCCTATTTTAAGTTAAGGTAAAAAAAAGGTTTTAATTTTAACAAAAAATTAGCACCAAAACATTTTACAGAATTCACAAACAATCTAGTTAATTTTAATGTTAAATTATTCCGAATATATACAATAACTTAAGTAAATATTGCACAAAAACGGTCTAAAATAATTAAATTTAACTTGGCTTTTTCACATTAAGAAAAACTATTATTTAATCTACCAACAACTTATAAACAAATACTATAAAACCCAGAAAATCTCAACCCCCATGTACTAACCTTAACATCTGAGGTATAAATCTTATGTCCGGTTAACCTTCCTTCTCTAGGTGGGTCGTTACAACTCACATCCTTACATACATGTCTGAAACAACCTTTAGCTTCGTAATATAACACTACTTTACTTGGGGAGATTTCTTCCAGGGGGCTTTCAGCTGAACGGTTACTTCGCCACATATCTGGTCCTGATTCAAGGTTAAATGAAATATTAGGGAATTATTAAAAATCATAAAGTTAAGTAAAAGTTGAGTTTAATGTCTGGTTCTATTAAATGGTTAAGTGACAATTTAATTTAGAGATTTAGTGCAACTTGTATAAGTAAACTTTTACAAAAATTATCAATAAATTATCGAAATTACAGTGAGTTTTTTCAAGGTTAAGTGGACGTTAAGTTTAATTCCTGGTTTAATAGCGAGATTAAGCAGAGAATTTTCAAGAAATTTTTACAAAAATTGTCAATTATTTATCTATAAATAATCAAAGTACAGTAATTTTTACTAAGTTAAGTAAAAGTTAAGTACGAAGTGCTCCTATTGTGAGAGGCTGTATAATATATGCCATTTAATTCTATTAAACTTAATTTAAATATTATTTATGTTTAAAAAAAAAATTTTAATTTTCCACTCACCGATATTAAACATAGAAGATAGATGGGTTTCTTTTATGACATCATTAAAGACTACAACTGACCCCAGTTGACCCAGAAGTGAAGTGGCTTGACCCCACACCTCATCCTGTGACCCTGTTTCTATGACAACGACCCGGTCACTATTAGACGAGTTGTTCTCACTAGAAAAATATTTGAAAAAAATATTTAGAATTTTGTAAAACTTCTGTAAAAAAATGTCTTGCTTTTAAAGAAAAAACATAAATCTAGAATAATTTTATGACTTTTATATATCGACAAAACAGTAGTGTTCAATATAAAGCTTACTTTGCACTTTTATCTGGAGGTAAATAAGATGAATTAGTTCTGTGAGCTGATGAACCGATGTGACAGGAAGTAAAACTACCCGAGAGTGAAGGAAACCTGAAACAAATTAACATTTAAGTAAAAAGAGGGGGGCAATCGTCAGTACAAGTTTAGTTTGGAAATTTTAGTAAGCTAAACACAAAAAAAATCTTGCCAGTTTTGTTCCATACATCCCATGTATCTTGATAGTCAAAATTTTAATAAATAGTTTAAGTAAAAACAAAACTTTACAAAACCTAATTGCCAGTACAACATTAATTCAGATAGGGCAAAATACAGAAATACTGTTTTAAATACAACTTCACTATAATATTGATTAAAGTTTTATCTAAACCATCACAGACAAACAAGAATATTCCAACCAACCTTAACGAAGTTGTAAGTTTAAGTTCGTTGTCGATGAATATTTGGAGACTCCCGTTAAACCCAAAAACTTTCCTGGCTGGATGGTGAACAATTTGAACACAATGCTGTTTAACAACATAACAACATTTAAACTTATACAGAATTTTTTTAAAGAATTGACATTTATTTAAACCTTACTAATAAAAACCCATTTTGTGATACTTCTAATTATAATTTCCTTAATAACAAATAATTTTTTGGGTTTGCCAGGAATTTATAGTGCCTCACTTAAGGGCAGTACAGCAAAGAAGCAGTAAAGACTAAACCAAATAAAGCAGTGGGAATTAAACCTATAACCTCATGTGGTTAAATCAAGTGTTCTAACTATTACACCATGCCAACAGTCAATCAGCAATTAAAAACAGTTTTGTATGTTTACTGATGTATTACCTAAGCCGGTATATTTTAATTTATTTAACCAACATTATAAAACCAAACTTACCCATTTATTATCATGGATTGGACATTCATTAAGTTTAATGGTAAAGTAATTCTTCTTGGTTATAACAGCCACCACTAACATACAATCTGAAGTGAAAAAAGCCTCCATTCCAGTCCCTTGATCGGTCATAAAACTAAATTAAAATTGAACTTGTAAGAAAAGGTTTGTTTAAATTAAATCGACCAAAACATTTAGTTGAATAATAATTTAATTAAAACAGTTAATAGGCATAACTACCAATCTACAAAGCATTTATTTTGAATAAACACGTAACACAAAAATATGCCAAAGTTCTATATTGATAAATGTCATCTAAAGACATTTAAACAATTTTTATAATATTATGCATTTTAATTACTAGGTAAAAATGTATAATATTATTTAATAATAAAAATTAATTGGCTTCTAAACAATACCAATAATGAAATATTTTACAAGTTACCTATAAAATTGCCTTCTTTTTCTTACTCTAGCTTCAGCCATAAAAAACTCGAGACAGAGCCAAGCATGAATTGAAAACCCCGGTCCTCCCCATTTCTTTAAAACTGGGGCTGTTATACCCTGGTTGTGTTAAATAAAATAAGTAAAATAAAAAAGAAAAAGGAAATTAAAAAAAGTTAATTTAGGATTAAAATATACATGATACATTAGAGTTGGTGTAAATTAGGTAGTAATATAGTATAAGGTATTTTATATAGAGTATATTTACACTTTATGAAAAATTACAAAATAAAATTTCAAAAAAATACAGTTACTTAGTTATACAAGTATAACTAAGTATGTTTATATAGTTTAACAGAATCTAAAAGAAATAGTCCTTAGATACCTACAACCTAATTAAAACTAAATACATTAATTAAGTACTACAGAACTTGGTAATCATGAAATATCCAGTATTAAATATAACTTACAGAAGTTTGATCTTGTAGATCGAAGAAGTAGGCAGGTTTTCTATCAGTAACTTGGTGGGCTGCCATCATGCTTAAACTCTTCATTATATAATCAAAATATTTGTTCTAAAACATAATTAAATCATTTGATTACATTAGTTATTAATATTTGACAACAATAATTTACCTATGCACCACAAATGGCAGTTTTATTCATTTTAAAGGCATACAAACTAGACAAACACTAAAACAGGGTTTTACATTTAAAAAAATTAAAATTAGAAAAAAAAACAGAATTTTGCTCAACGAGAAAAATATGAGAACAATATTTATGCTGACTTACCATGTGTGGATGACTTGCAGAATCTTGTCTTAATAGTTCGAGGAAACCAGCAGTTTGTCGTGAGGATAAAGTATAAGAACCCAGTCTTTGGATCAAGTTGAGAAGATTTAAAACAGTTTCCTTGTGAAGGTCAGGATACTTAATTAAACAAGCTGTAAAAATATAAGTAAATATTTTATCTTAATGTATGTCTATACAAATATAATAAAAGTTATTTAAATGTTATATAAATAAATGCAAAAATTTTCTGGCAATAAAATTAAACTAATATGCACATACATTATCATTTTGTAAAAATAAGAAAAAATTGAACATTAAACCTAACATTTGGCGCAATTTTAATAAAAATAAGTTTATTTTAAATTAGGAAAAAAAAAATATATATCAAATCCTATATTGCATTCAAACAAGACAAACTATATTAAGTCATCACCTAAAAGTGGGTATTAAATATGTAAACACCAATGCTAACTTACTTAAAACTTTGGTTACAGTTTTACAGTGGCAAGCTAGGATTTTATTGGAAGTACAAGTGGTGAAAAGATTTGTTAGAACAGAAGATAACCAGACTTGTTGTTCCTCCTAAAATTTACACAAAAAAATGCATTAAACCATTCTATATCTTATACAACAAACATTTATGATATCAACATATAATAAGTCTTCGTTAACAATTTATTTGTATGCATGTATGTCAAATTTATAGTCTTGCAAAATAAAAAAACTGCTGTTTGTGGTCCTCAGGTAATGTATTGCAAACCAATTTTAGTTGAGTGTTGTGAATATATTATGACAAATACAATGCCGACCGTAAGCCGGGCACTTAACTTGTTAATACAATTATATTTTTCTTGTCATCTTATAAGAATAACGAAAGTTAAATAAATTATACTCCTACATACCTGTTTAATCTCTGGCAGCCAATCAAACAGCATCAAGATAATAAAAACATTTTTGATTGGAATTGGGAAAGAAAGAGGGTTGTCAGATTCTACTGCCTAAAAGTTTAATATAAATACATGTTAGAATGCTGGAAAAAGGGAAATTTAGGATGTTACATTGTTAAAATCCAAATTAAAAATAAGTGGTGTAATGAAATTACAAGCTATAAACTGTTTTAATGTTAAACAGATGGTCTGTAGTTTAATTCCAACTAACTAAGGTATTTTTGCCAGGCAAAAAATACCAGCATATTTAAAGATTGGGCAATATTTAAGTTCAACAATAAAAAACTGATTAAAGACAACATAGTTGAATTTTTGCCTAAACTGTCTGGCAGCGTGGTGTAGTGGTGAGAACACTTGCTACACCACACATGAGGTCGTGAGTTCAATCCCCACTGCTTTCATGCTGTAGCACCCTTAAGTAAAGTGCTATAAACAATATGAACATATATGAAAAAAAAACTACATTAAAAAAAAATTAACAAAATGAAAATAACAAATGAAAAACACAACAAAAGTGACTGACCATGCTAAGAAGAGCAAATAAAACTTGTTTTGTTGGAACACAGATAACACGTAGGTTATCCAAGATGAAAGTTGTGCCTAAACATTTACTGAACTGATCCTGACATGCAAAATAAAAATGAAAACATAAAATAAACGAAATAAAAAAATGAGTGAATGTAAATAATAACATAAATAATAAATGTAAAATAAAATAAATGAAAATAATAATTGTAACAGCATCCTTGCAAAAATAAAAATGAATGAAAATAATTTGTTTTTTGATTAAAGTTAACAAACCTTTGCCGTCATGGAACCAGCCACTAAGCAGTTGACAATATTAATGAAATGAGAGGCAAACTTCTCATTCTCTTCACTCCTTTCTTCACTTTCTTTACAACATTAAATTTTGTTCATGCAAATTTGATTTATAAATTTTAATAAAATAAATAAACCAGCCAAAATAATAATATTAGTGAGCTGTGAGATTTTATAATATTTTTGGTTAGTTTAATTTATTTAAGCAACTTAAAAATTATTGCAAATTTAAAAACAAACTTTAAAGTTTAACAAAAATTACATTTCTGTTACATCAAATTATTTATGTTAATTTTTAAACTATAAACATACTGGCTGCAAAGTTGGTCAAAACATTCCTTAGATAATCCAAACAACCGTGGTTCAACAACAACATTTGTAAAGCTGGTCGGTCTTTCGTGTCCAGAAAGTCAGGAATAAAACCTGGGAATAAAACAAAAGATCTTACGTTATATTAAGCAAAACAATATTTAAAAAAAACTTATTTAAGTTATAGTAGTCCCAGTCTTTTTTTTAATCAAATATAACTAAATATACCTATATATAATAGAGCTTAGTAGACAAAATATTTATGTAAAATTCATAGTCTTGCAAAATGAAAAAAACTATTGTTTGTAGTGCGTAGGTGACTTAGTATTGGCAAATATTAGTTGAGAGTTGCAACCATCTTACAACTAATAAAATACCTGTCATGAAGTGGGCGATGGACTAGTATCAGTAAAATATAAATAAGGTTTTATCTTACCGATGATTTTAAGTTGTACTTCAGGATTTGAATTTGTTTTTGATAAAAGTTTAAAATATTCTTTCATAACAGTGGACACATCTAATTGGCACTAAACAGTAAGAAAAAATAAGTTTAAAGTTACAAAATTAATCTAAACTTTAAGATCAATTGTATAAAACTGCAAGACTCTATTAAAAAGTAAAAATAAAAATACTGTTTATTTAACCAAAATTTTAATACAGAATAAAAATATTGATTAAAAAAAGAATTAAAAATAACAAGCTAAAGTAAAAGTTAAAACAATTGTACGTTGAGGCTAACAAAATAATGACCAATAATTTGATAAAATAATCAAGTTAAAAGTTAACATTGTTGTTAAACCTAAATATAAATGTTAAAAGTTAAAAAAATATTAAATTTACCTGGCCAGGATTTGAGTTATGTAAAGTATGAACCATCTTTACAATTAGTCTTAAAATCAAGTTTACATTCTCATAATCATTGTCCAAACCATTGTCTACATCATGGTCAAAGCCATTGTTTATATCATTGTCAGTGCCATTGTTTTGACCATTGTGAGCATTTAATGTTCCATTGTTTGTGTTATTTGTTACCCCAGAATATTCAGTCAAGTACCTAAACAAAAAAACCCTCATTATATATCACTTAAATGCTTTTAAACAATAAAGTAAAAGCAAAGACAGAACGTGATACTAAATCTAAGATCTAGAAATTTATTACTATTGCCTACAAGGCCTTTTTTGGGAGTTAAAATCTAGCATTAAGTTACATCTTCTTATTTTAAAAATCATAGATATATAACTAAAAAGAAAATAGCTAAGAAGTCATCAATTAACTTTTAACCTAAATATACTAAAACATGTACACCATTAAGTTACTAACTTGTGGAGGAGCTAATGTTTTAAAAATTATCATAAAGCTAGCTAAGCTGTCAAGTTTTCTACATAAGAAACTTTATAAACAAATTAAAAACTAACTTAAGTAAGATCTCCAAGGTGGTTGCAGAAGTTGCTAGCAAAGCATTACCATGGAAACCAAACAGGATTGATCCAAACATGTTAAGTAGTTGTTGTTGGAGGTTTATGCTTAGCAAGTGGGAGTGGATTTGGAGAGTTTCTGAAATTAAGATCGAAAGATTCTAAAGTTTTGACTTTTTAATTTTAATATAAAAACTAGTTGAACACAAAGCTGCATCATACTTATTAGTTAAGTTACTATTAAATTGCTTAAAAACCTATAAATCGGGCATATTTAGTATCCATTATCTGTTGTATATAAACTAGTCAAAAGCCTGCCCAATATATGGCATCTAAATTCCATCTAATATTTGCCCGCAATAATTTACCAACACACCACAAATGGCAGTTTTATTTATTTTGTTGGACACACATGTATCATCTACCAAGCAGCATTATATATAGATAACATACCCAGTGTTTATTAAATTTTAAAATAATATAAAAAAAATTTATAGCATTTAAAACTAGAATAAACACCTACCATAAAAGAATGGAATAACTTCTGTATTTAATAATGGCACTTTCACTTCTTCTTTCTTTAAAACTTTTTTTCTGTGATATATATAAGATAAAATTTAAACATTATTTATTGTGTAGCCTTGAACTCATATAAACAAAAACAGTTAAAGAAATTTTAATGAGTAGTTTAAAAAGTATATGCATGACCATTTTTAAATAGATTTTTTAAGTGTAACAAAATATGGTTTTTATTTGTATTAAAGAATATATACCTAAATATTTATTTAAAAAAAATGTTTTTAACCTTGATAATGTTTTCCTCCAGTTGAATAAAGGATCGTATAAACATTCAGTAAAGAAAAAAACTTGAGATAAAAACTTTTCAAGGTTTACAATATCTCGGTTTGTTTTGTCTTCAGATCTTAACTTAAAACAGAAAACAATTTAATTAATATCTGACCTTATGGTCAAAGTTATAAAATATTAAAAATGTTTTTTTAAATTAATTTTTAGTAAAAAGATTTAACAAAAAAAATAAAATTTAAGGTAAACATTTTAAAATTTTTATGTAAGATAATTTTATTAAAAACATAAATATTTATTTTATTATTAAGTTACCATAGCAACAACTTGTGATGCAATTAAAACAACGTGGCCGATCAAATTTGAGGACAAACTAATAAGTTCAGTGTTGCCAGTTCTAAAAATAAAAATTAATTAACGATATATTATAAAAATAATAAAACCTTAAATTTAATTCCAGTTTTAATAGAATTGCTGATTTTGGAAACATTTTAGTTAAATAAAATAAAACATGAACGTTATTGTTTAAAATTTCCTGTCCAGTTTTAAATAATTTCCTGTCATAGTTTGGCACAAAAATGATCATGTTTTAAACGTGTTTAATGACAATAAAACATACCAAATATAACATTTTTAGTTTGCTTTAAAAATTACACGAAAAGCTATTTAAATCAAATACCTAAAATATTAACATAAAAAGTAATGTTGGTAAATGTTTAATGAACAAATACAAAACACCAAACTTCATATGGACAGGTTAAATGTAGGTAATATTAAATACAAAATACCTTGAAATAATGATTAAAGTTTGTACAAGGTAAGTTGCTAGTCTAACATCAGGTAACTTGAAATCTGAACATTGATCTTGCAATCTCATTAACTGGGTCAAAATCAACTAAAATAAAATCCATGTTAGTTCATTTATTCACAGTTAGATCCTAAGAAAAATATTTAAAACAATTTCTAATTTAACTAATAAAAAGGTGTATCTTAAATATATTAAATTGAATTCAACAAAAAATAAAGAATTGAATAGTTTCCATTTGTGGTGCTTTAATTTGAAATTTAAAAATAAGAAAATAATGATTTTTAAATTAATTTGTAAACAAACAACCTGTAGTAGCTGTTCGGGGAAGTGTTCTAATTCAACCAAATTGTTTTCTTTTAATTTGTAACAACTTGCCTGTAGTGATTAGCAATTAAAAGCAGATATAAGACTTTAAAAATCTATGTTTGGTTTTATATATTATTGAAAATAAAAAAGAGACAAATCTGCTTACATTAACTTGTACATTATAAATAAAAAAAGTTTTGTTTAAAAAAATAAATGGAAAATTTTAATTTTACAAAAATAACTGTTTATAAAATACCCATGTATAAAAAAAAGGGAGTTTAAATAATGTTGAAAACTTACAGTATGTGATGTAATGTTAAGTTTTTCATAAAACTTGGGTTGAATCATCTCATTATAAACGGCAACAAATTCCTCGAGATATTGAAACAAACTCATCCGATCTCCCTAATTAAAATATTTTAACAATTTGAATGCAAGTAAATGTAGTTTTAATAAAGTATGAATTCTAACACTTTTAAAAATAGCAATCAAAACACCCACACATTAAAGTCGTTAAGAGATAAACAATAATTTCTAAATTATAGATTATTATTAATAACAATAACAATAGACCTATAGTTAAACATAGTATAGTATGACAGTGTTATTACTTTTAAATTTTTCAACAATTTACTAAATATTGATTAACCACCATTAAGTTAAAATTAGGTTAATGCTACTTAAATAAACAATTAAAAACTTGTGAATAATTAACACATAATCTTTAAATCTTAATCTATTAATTTAAAGTACCAATGATGGAAAAATTTGTTAAAATTGACAAATAACCTAACAAGAAGTCAACTGGTTTTATTGCAAATATAAAGAAGTTTTAAACAAATTAAATACAACTGTAACAAATTACCCTTGATGAATGTAGAGCCCATAGTTCATTTAAATATAGATTAGTGTCCAAACCTTCCATGTTATTTCATTATCACCAACCCTATCTTACATTCACTGTTAAAATATGTTATAATGTTGATTTGAAGATTATATGAAATGATTAAATAATTTAAATTAAATTATGGTTGACATGTTATACAATAAAACAGGTAGATGGAATTAAATTTGGCAGGGCTATGTAAACTACAATTCTATTTAACATTTTAACGCAATAACAATCTACTTTATAATTACCATTATTCTAAAACATAATTTTACCAAACAAAACTTGAATATAAACTGCACCATAAAATAAATCCCTCAATAATTGCATATAATTAAATAATTAAACAATGTTAATTAATTGCACTTGATTGAATTACACAAATTAATTAAAAAACACAAAAATTCGAATTTGAAAAAGTATAATAAGGAACTGATATGATTAAAATGATATATATACAATTTGTTACTGAATTACAAGTTTAAAGATTAATTAATTATAATAAACAACTCAAATTGGCAGTTTTAGAAATTTTTAAAGACACCCTAATAACACCCATGTGATAAACAAACAAATTATTCCTGATTTGAAGAAATATCTCGTTTAAAATCAAGCTCAGTGGAAGCCTTTAAACTCTCAGCATACATCTCATGTCTGGCGGTCATTCTAAAACACCATTTATCTGCAACTTCCTGGCACATATTAAGGTCAATAGAGGTAACCAATAAACCATCTTTGGTGCGCGATAGACCCGGGGTTCGACTCCCATCAGGAGAAGCAACGTAACTAGAACCATAAAAGTGACCAAATTCCCGATGAGCAGATTTTCCATCACCTGATGTAAACTCGTTTGGAAACGTTTCTGAACCAACACGGTTGATGGCACACGTGAAATAATGGTTTGCAATTGCACCACAGCGAGCTTCGATTGGCCACATTGGTTCGCTTAACGCACCAACAGTTGCTGATGGGTTGAACACTATTTCCGCCCCATTTACTCCATACATCATCCAGTTTAATGGGTGGTGTCGACCATAACAAATATTGATTGCAATTCGACCAAAGTTAGTCTGAAAAACTTTATGTCCGGTATTCCCCTCCATATAGTAAGTGGACTCATTAAAATCCCCGACTCTTGGAATGTGATTTTTTCTTGATTTCCCAAGATAAGATCCTGTATTAGACACCACAACTGATGTGTTCCATAATACTCCGCCATGCTCAAAATCTCGCTCCAAAATTGGAGAAATAATCACCATGTTATGCTTTCGAGCTAACTCTTGACACAACTTAGTCGTTATCCCTTCCTCTGCTGACTCAGCAAATTCTGTCCATGGAGTTTTCTCTCTCGTGCAGAAAGCAAACGGCATCGTCCACGCTTCCTGAAGACAAATAATATTAACTCCACACATTGCAGCCGTTTCTACAATTTCTGTTATTCTAGAATGCAGAGACTCGATTTGTTGTTGTACGGGAGAGTCTGTGGCAATCACTATTTTGTTCTGAACCAATCCAACTTTGACTCTACGCTGGGTCTTGCAACTACTTTGCATCTCATAATGAGCTAACTCAAAATCCTTGCTCTCTGACAATGAAATTGCATTTTCAGGTGTTTCCAATTTGTTGCATGGTTTTCCGAACAAAATTCGTTTCACTTCTGCCAACTCTTTCTCAGGAATATATTTTTCTAGACATTTTTCCACGCTTTCAAATTCCATGATAAAATCAAGTTAAAAATATTAAATATCCAAACTGTCTGCGTTTAAGTAATTCTATAAAAATAAAACAACATAAAACATAAGTAAATACATACAGACATAATAAAAACAGACAAATAAACATAAATAGCAAATAAATGAACTACTATCTATATTAAATTGATTTAAAATATAAATAACTTCGTGCAATTTTTCTGAAACCAACGAAAAAAGTTTTTATTTATAAAATAGAAGTTGTTGCCGATTTAAGAAAACTATCATTAGCAGACAACATTTTGTACAATTTTAGGTTATCCTCAATGCAAAAATTAAATTTAAAGTAGTTAAGTAAGGTATAAGCTTAAATTTAAAATAATAAAAAGTAATAATATTTAAAAGTTATAACATAAAAATTAACAGTTAACTTAAAATCCATTTAAGACAGGTGCGTTTTCGCCAAGCGCTGGTGTTCTCAACTAAAACAATCTATAAAAAAATTAAAACAGTTTTACTGCAAGAGAGTGAAGAAAAGTAATATATCAATTTGACAGTTGCAACTAACAACAAAGGGTGAAATATAATTATGGAAATCTGATACCGGAAAATCCGTGGATTGTTACTAAGTAACTAATAGATCAGTAGTTAGTAGGATAAGTCAAGTGGGCCAGTAAAATATGACGACACTATATTAAGTAATAAGCGTCTTGTGTATACGTTAACTACTGAAATTATTTTAATAATTGCAAAAATATAAGTAGTTTATATATATTATAATGCAATTTATCATAAAAGTATTTTTGGAAAGAGTAAAATTAACAAATCAGTAAATTAAATCTGATACCGGAAAATCCGTGGATTGTTACTAAGTAACTAATAGATCAGTAGTTAGTAGGATAAGTCTAGTGGGCGAGTAAAATATGACGACACTATATTAAGTAATAAGCGTCTTGTGTATACGTTAACTACTGAAATTATTTTAATAATTGCAAAAATATAAGTAGTTTATATATATTATAATGCAATTTATCATAAAAGTATTTTTGGAAAGAGTAAAATTAACAAATCAGTAAATTAAATCTGATACCGGAAAATCCGTGGATTGTTACTAAGTAACTAATAGATCAGTAGTTAGTAGGATAAGTCTAGTGGGCGAGTAAAATATGACGACACTATATTAAGTAATAAGCGTCTTGTGTATACGTTAACTACTGAAATTATTTTAATAATTGCAAAAATATAAGTAGTTTATATATATTATAATGCAATTTATCATAAAAGTATTTTTGGAAAGAGTAAAATTAACAAATCAGTAAATTAAAAGTTATCAATTTTTAACAAAATTAATTTACTAAAGGTTGCAATTACAATTAAACTTAAATTATTTATGCTGTCGAATTACTTGAAGAAAGTTAGCAAATTGCACTTAGATAAAGATAACCCGCATTTGAACTAATAATCTTATAAACGGTTAAGAAAAATTGCAACCTTTGTCGAATTTATTGTTGTTAACCATGCGTGTAAGCATGAATAAGCGGTTAAGTCATCTGGCTCACGCTAGTAGCTAGAATTGAGGAAACCTCAAAATAACCGTAACACTAGGGTCAAACGTGCGGTTAGCAATGCCACGCTATGTTAAAAATAACAAAGTAAAAAGGTGACAAGTGAAGATAAAAAACAAAGTATTTCAGGAAACTGTTTTTCGTAATTTAGGAAAAATTTTTGAATCATATTTTATAAATAAAATTTGTAAAATTTAGTATTATCGTTTTGGTTAATATATTAAAGTATTAGTATTGATGTATGTGAATAATTATGAATTTGACCGAAGAAAAACCGGGTTTTAACAACACAAATTACTTATATCTTGCAATGCAAACTCCTGGTTGGATTGTAAGCGAAGCTGTCACCATTTTTTTGATAACAACAACAATTTGGTTGTCTGTTAGCATTGGAATGTACGTTTACAAAACCGAAAAATTAAATTTCAAGAAGAATGATTTTACTGGAAGAAAAGTGTTGTTAGCAGCAGCTTTAGTTGGGCCTTTAACTATCCCTCGTCTGATTGTAACACAAGTTGTACTAGTAGTTGGTTATGGAGTCAGTGAACATAATGACAAAATCTGCGAAATTTTAATCGATGCGACCATTATCTTATTCGGTATCGGGCTACTACCCTCATACTTATACTTATGGCTTCGTCAACGTACCTTCTATTTACAACCTTCCCTAACAAAACTATATACTAAAAAAGTTAAAGTCTTAAGCTGGGGAAGCTTGGTGTTTCTGATACTTGGCGGGGTTAGCATTGTCGTTCTGTTTATACACCCACATGCTTACAAATCATCATATGATGGCTGCATATTTCGCCCTGAAGTCGAGCTTCCTTTTTACGCGCCTGCAGCAATCCTTCTCGCATCTCAAGTCATTCTTGTCGGGTTGTTTATTTACCCGCTGGTGATTCATCGAAAAGTTCAAGTTACCAGAATCGAGAAAATTCCCCAAATTAAAATCGACGAATGCTCAAACAATACAAGGTCACCCACGGATGTTGACCACAGAATTACCCAATCACAAATCTCTACGTCACCGTCGTATGACGTCACAAGTCAAGGTTATTCGGATACGTCACCAAATCGATCATCCGCTATGATAAGTGGTTTTAGAGTAAAACATCATCGAAAAAGACCCAAATCGATGTGCTCAGTTCAAAGTAACAGAGTGTTAAAAGCAATACAGAGATCAGTTGTTTGTTCGTTAGTTTGTGTTTTCAGCGACTTTGCAGCCTACATAACTTTAACTTACATACTACATTCTACTACGCCGAAAGGGATCACGAATGTGATTTATGATTTCAACTTATGGGTCAATATTTTAGGCGTCATTTTTTCGTTTGAAACGTACACGAAAATATTCACAGCGCCATGCTCTAAAATGAAATAAAATCGCCAGTGTATTTAAGTATATCGTTTGATTATATTTGTTCTACTTGCTATTATTATCAACCCCTTTTTTATTTTGTTTTACATGCAATAGTATTGTTTCATTTGTTCGCAAATATTTAAGCTTGTTATGTTTCGAATAAATTCAGTTAAAAGTGCTATAAATATTTTGCATCAAAATTACAAAAAAGACAGAAGTCTGCTTTAATATTTAATAATAAACAAAACGCCATATTGGGTAGTCAACTGTGGTTTAATTAACTTTAAATAAAGATTCGAGTTTTATATTCGTATATCGGGCAAAAAGTGTCCCATGCATAAAAAGCTCCTGTTTTAAGTCACTGGTATTAGAATATTGTGGCTTTGAGTAAAATGAAGATAAAAAAATTAAAATAACTCGATAATAAGCGACAACCAAACAGTAGCAAACTACTTAAGACTTGGCGTACAAACTCGTAGCTGGATTTTAAGTGAGGTTGCTACCATAATTTTCTTTATAACAACAATTTGGTTTCTGATCAATTTGACAGTGAACAACAACTAACTTCAAAACAAATTAGTTTTTGTTTACAACCCTATATGCCGATGACGTCACTAGTACACAAACTTCCCCAAAAATAAATATTATAACAAAAGACTACCGTAAACCTAAAATAAAGAATTATGCACATGGTGGCGATAAAGTGTTACAACTGATCAAGTAACTTTAGCTTGTATTGTAGCTTGTATCTTAATCTTTAATTAGGTTCACAAACCGGTTATATTTATATTCATTTAAATCACATTATTGGGTATAACTTTTATTTTAAATCATCTAGTTTTGTGAGTTTATAATTTAGGTGTTATTATCTTATTTGAAAATTGAACAAAAATAATTCATTTTCCTAGGCCGAAAAATAAGAAATAAAAATTTATGATGGTATAGGATAGTTGGCATTATAAAGAGATTGCCTTTGCTAGATGTGCTAAAACTTCCTGTTGCAAATTTTTTTATATTATACTGTAAGAATAAGTGAAGCTATTACTCATGTTTTATGTATACATTAAGCTTAGTTTGGTTCAAATTTTTTTATTCAAATTTTTTTAAAGTGTTTTACAATCAAGCTGTTTTTTTTAATTTTTATTAAATACAATTCTTTGTGCTAAATTATTTAAAATTTGCAAATAAACAGGCGCATTATGTTTTAAATAAATTAAAAATTAACAAAAAGAAACAATTCCCTGAATCATTTTTTAAAAGAACCTAGCCGTCAAACTGGGTATTCAACTCTTCATTGATTAAATTTATATAAAGAATTAAAATTTTGTATTTTATTAATACATTTTAATGTGAGTGTCTCATGTTGTTTAAGTTTTACGTAACAACAGCTAACGAAATAAGTTAGTGCTACTAGTTTATAGAGAACATAAGTTACAATCAGTACAAAGATAAACTTATAATATTCAAAAATGAACGGTAACCAATCAACAGAGAACAGCACAAATTACCTGAGGCTTCAAATACAAACTCCTGGTTGGATTTTAAGCGAATTTGTCTCCTCATATTTATCACATCGACCTTTTGGTTCTCAATCAGCATAGTAGGATATGTTTACAGATCAGGAAAAAAAAGTCTGAGCAAGGGGATTTTACTAGAAGCCAAGTGTTTCTATCAGCTGCAATGATTGGGCCTTTAACTGTTGTTCGTTTAATTCTTACGCAATCAATTTTGTTAATTGGCTACAATGTAAATGAAAGAAATAATCACATTTGCGAAGTAGTTTTAGATGTTGGTAGCGTGATATATGCCGTAAGTTTGTCATCCACCTATTTCTACCTATGGTTCCGACAACGTGCTTTCTATAAACAACCTTTCTTAGAAGAGCTATACTCGACCAAAGTTAAAGTTTTAATCTGGAGTTGTTTTATATGTATGATAATCAGTGTTGTAGGTTTTACAGTTCAAATTGTTCACCCGACAGACTATCAATCATCGCAGTTTGGATGCATTCTTAATTCTTCGCATAAAGATCCACGACTACTTTTGATTCTGGGCCTAGTTATGTTTTTGTTTCAGTTTATCCTTGTTGGGTTTTTTATCTATCCTCTAATTATTCACCGTAAGAACCAGGTTACCATGTTGCAGCCCCAACCTCAAGTTCACGTGGTCGAATGCTCCGATAACTCCCCAACAACAACCAACTGCAACACCAACCAAACTACATTGACAAATCTACATTCTGATGACGTCACCCGTACAATGACATCACACAAAACATATCCAAGCGATAGTGCTGTAACAAAAAAAAGTATAACGTTAAACCTCCAGAAATGAAAAAACACGCACATGGTGGCGATAAAGTGTTAAAGGTCATTAGAAGGTCGGTGGTTTGTGCAATGGTTTGTAACTTATCCCTTCTTATAATTGGCATTCCGGTTGTATTTCTAGTGTTTGAAAAAAAACAAATAATATTTGTAGTAATAGCAATTTGTATTCAACTTGATTAATTGATTGTTTTTTTTGTTGTATAGCGTGAATAATGCATTGTTTTTCTTTCATAAAGTAGCTTCATGCCTTTTAGTGATTCCTGCTAATTTACTTATTGTTCTAACCATTGTTATTGCCATCGAAATATTACTCATGATTTTGTATATATTGTTTTATATCACATGATTAAGTTTTTTATATTAAAATATGATAAAAAGGAATTAAAAGAATTATTATGACTAAAATAAATTTAAAATAAAAAAAAACACTAGAATTAAAATTGAAAAATAATTTAAAGTTGACAACTTTTGACAATACCCTGCATTGGCATTCAATAATGAACCACCTAGTTATTGGCAAGCCAACTAAAATTTAAATAAATTTATATAAAACATAAAGTTTTGTATTTATTCATTTAAATATTTTAATGCAAAAATCGCCCGTTATTAGGTTACAAAATTTTATACAACCAATACAACGGGTTAGTGGGACTTGTATTTGTGACCTTTAAACGGAGACAAAAATTTAAGAATTGTTTTTTAAGTGTGTTTTTAACACGGCGACTTGTACGCTATATGAACGAATATGGGGCTTGCTAATCTAACCGAGCACGATCGATGTAATAATTCTAAGCAAGTTGAACTTTCCGTAAACCATTCACGCAACGCAAATATGTTCATGGTTGAGTTAGAATGTGGGTAAAAATTCTTTATGAACAGATAATGTTGCAAGTAAGTGGCATTTAACAAGCTTTAGTTGAGGTTAAGATATAGGGATAATTTTCTTGAATTTG
This sequence comes from Corella eumyota, assembly GCF_963082875.1. NCBI lineage: Eukaryota > Metazoa > Chordata > Ascidiacea > Phlebobranchia > Corellidae > Corella > Corella eumyota. The sequence goes on from NC_137491.1 coordinate 20,738,765, forward strand.
AAACTCGAAAATGAGCGACAACCCAACTGCAGCAAACGACACAAACTACTTAAGACTTGGCGTACAAACTCGTAGCTGGATTTTAAGCGAGGTTGCTACGATTATTTTCTTTATAACAACAATTTGGTTTTCTATCAGCTTGACAGTATATGTTTACCAAGCCGGAAAATGGAGGCCGAAAACGGGAGATTTTACTAGAAGCCAAGTGTTCTTATCAGCTATATGCATCGGGCCTTTAACTGCTATTCGTTTGATATTAACGCAGACACTCTTGCTAATTGGCTACGGTAAAAATGAAACAAATGATCACATCTGCGAGGTAGTTCTTGATATGAGTAATGTGTTTGTTACTATCAGCCTTTCATCCGTTTGTGTTTACCTATGGCTACGTCAACGTGCTTTCTATAAACAACCTTTCTTGAAGGACATTTACACGATCAAAGTTAAAGTTCTAAGCTGGCTTTACTTCTTTGGATTGATAGTAGTGGCCATTGGGTTAACAGTTGCTCTGGTTTATCCGTCAGATTATGAGTCCTCCAATAGCGGATGTGTATTAAATTTTACACCCAACGATGTAGGTTTGATTGTTGGTGTGGGGGTTGGCTTGTTCCTGTCTCAATCTATCCTTGTTGGGTTGTTTATTTATCCTCTAATCATCCACCGTAAAGTCCAGGTTACCATGTTGGAACACCAACCCGACGTCCGCGTGGTCCAGCGTTCTAATACTGTCGCGACCATCACTTATTGCGAAACAAACCAAACCTCGTTTACAAACCTAGAAACCGATGATGTCACTGGTACGATGACGTTACCGAAAACACCCCCGAAAATTAAAACTGTAACTAGAGACCACCACAAACCTAAAATGAAGAAACATGCGCGAGGTGGCGATAAAGTTCTGAAACTGATAAAACGATCTGTTGCTTGTGCATTGGTTTGTATTTTAATTATTATTATAGTTGCAATAATAATATTTTTTGTACTTCCAAGAACCACCCCGTTAAGTTTAACTCATACCTTATACAATCTCATTTGCTGGGTTAATATTTTAAGCGTTATTCTCTCGTTTGAGAATTACAGGGAGATCTTATATTCGCCCTGTTTAAAAATAAAGAATATGAACTGTTTTAAAACCATGAGTAGTTTGCAAGTGATCGAGTAATTGTTTTTATTGGATGTAACTTGTCGATAGCTTGTCATATGATCGAGGTTTGTTGTAATATAGTTGTCATCCTTATTTAATATTTGCCTGTGATAATTTACCCACGCACCACAAATGGCAGTTTTATAAATTTTGCAGGCTTATAAATTTGACAAACATAAATATTTTGTCCACTAAGCCGTTATATATATAGATGCAATTATGCAGCAAATTTTTACTTTTTGTTACAAGTATTTTATGCACTACCACGCTTGAGTTATAATGGTTACGTCTATACGAAAATATTTGGGTGGAAATTTTGTTATTGAAATAATGAGAGTGAAGTTTTGTATTTTCTTGTATACTGGAAATTTTATTATGTCAGTTTTCGTTTGGTATTTTTTGTTATCGTTTTAACTTTGCATGATAATGTGACCCATCGTTATTTTAGTTCAACCTTTACAAATCATTTTGTATTATATTTTAATACTTTATATATCAAATTTATACATAATGTTTGTCATTATTAAATTTCGATACCAAAAAATATCTTGTGTTAAATTTTAAGCAAAAACATTTATTTGAAGGTGAATTTCAATCAGTCACTTTGACCCATTTGTTTTTAAATGAAAATTCTAGGAACTCACTGAGTATGCGAAACAACAAAATTTCTGTCAGTATGTCACGTGGGCTGTTATGACGTCAGACATAAAGTCTACATCTAAGTTGATTTCCAAATACTTCCTTTAAAAAACAATATTCAAGTCACGTTCTATCCATAACTGGTTTATTTTTTTGCAAAATTAATTTTAGCAGACTGTTAAATACATCACCGTCAATAAACGAGTAAAACAATCAACGTAAGGTTATAAGATGCAGTTGTGTATTCAATAAACATGGATTACAAAAAATAAGAGTTTTTGGTAACAAAAATGTTATCTGTGGTTGCTTCAATGCGCTTTTCAAATAATTAAAGTTCTGAATTATATTCTACCAACCGTTAAAATTTTAAGTATATCTGCTATTTGTTACGATATATAAGTAACAAAAACAAATTTTCTTAAAATTCGAATAATTTTTATCGTCAGACATTTTGGCACACGGCGAATTATAATTAAGCCTTATAGAAAGCCGGAAATGAAGGAGTCATTTAGATTTAAATATAAACAGCAGCATATAAAAGCCTAACGTTATACTTCGCACCATTCAATAAAGATGGTAATATATTTAACCATAGAAAAGTAGACAAGAAAATGAACTTTTTGTTTACAATTAAACCTCGTTGCTTACCGGTTACTGAAAGTTAGAAATAAAATACGAATTGATAAGTGGTAACATATATAAATAAATTAAGACAACATTATTTATTAATATTAAAGAATGATTTATTTTGTCAGTGTTAGTAAAGGTAACAGATAATTAATTGCTTGCTAAAATGTTATATTTCATTTGATATTTGATTGTGAAAGTTTAACTTAATTTAAACTTTTTTGATTTTAGTTATTGATACAATTTTAAAACATGAATGCAACATTGGAAACGATGCAAGAGAATGGGACAAATTTAATGAAACGTGCGATTCAAACCCCGGGTTGGATTATCAGCGAGATTTTTATTTTACTTTTTATCACAACAACGATCTGGTTCTCGATCAGCATGGCAGTTTACGTTTACAAAACCGGAAAATGGAAGTTTGAAAAAAGGGATTTCACAGGAGGACAAGTGTTATTAGCGGCAGCAAGCGTTGGTCCCGTGACTTTTATTCGGTTTGTGTTGACACAATCAGTTTTATTAGTTGGCTACGGACAAAACTCGAAAAACAATCAGATCTGTGAAGTTCTCGAAGATTCGTCGATATTTTTATTCGCAATTTCTCTCATTCCAACTTACTTATACTTATGGCTACGTCAACGTACTTTTTACTTACAACCTTCCTTGGCAAAACTATATACTAAAACAGTTAAAATTATAAGCTGGGGTTGTGGTACTTTTATGCTTATCAGTGGGATTATTGTAGCTGTTTTGTTTATTTACCCGCACGCTTATCAAGCATCGAACTGGGGTTGTATCCTACGATCTGGGATCGAAGAGGATGTCTTACCTTTTTTTATGACAACCCTAACGTTGCTCATATCTCAGTTTACTCTTGTTGGGTTGTTCGTTTATCCTCTAATCATCCACCGTAAAGTCCAGGTTACCATGTTGAAGCAAATACCGGAAGTCCATGTGGTCGAATGCTCAAATAACTCGACCGCAACAAGCAACAACAATAAAACCAACAAAGCCAAAATATCCTCATCACATTCTTTAAACCATCATGACGTCACTGATACCCACTATGTTACGTCAAACAGCATATCATCAAGTGTAATGGGAACTTTTAAGAAAATAAAACCGATGATAAAACACACGCAAGGTGGGGACAGAGTGCTCAATGCGATCAAGCGATCTGTCGTATGTTCAGTTGTTTGTATATTAAGCGACATAACCGCTGCTGCTACTTTAACTTTTATATTACCACGTAACACACCGAAGGGTATTACAAATGCTGTTTATGATTTTAGCTTGTATGTTAATATATTAAGCGTTATCTTTTCGTTTGAGAACTATAAAAAAATCTTTACTGCGCTCTGCGCTTTTAAAAAATAAAATTCCTCCTTTAGTTGTTAGATTTATGCATTTTAACTTTAAAATATTGTAAATACCGCTTTTATTTTAAAACTATGTTATAAACAGAATTAATATCAGCATAATTGAATATTTTTACATTAATTATATTTTTTGTTTAAAATTTGATTTCTATTTTCTGTATATTTTAGCATGTAATTTAAAATTGCCAGCATCAATAAAGATATAAAAATAAATTATCCTTAATTATAATCTTATTTTGATGTTATTTTGGGTTTGTTTTTCACGTTTGATTGATCATGCAACATCAGGTTAAGATTAAAATTATAATAACTTGCAAAATATGTTTTTAAAATCGCTTCCAACCAAAATTTCTTTAAAACTTTTCCCAACTTTTCAGAAAATTGTAAAGTCGTGAATTTTTTAAAATGTGAAAAATATAAAAGGACCGGTCACTTTATTTAACTTATTCGAATTAAAAAGTTAACATAGGTCGGGGTAAATGTTAATTAAAGGTGGACGGTTATAAGTTTTAGTAGCGCTAAAATTAAAATACATTAAACTATGGTCTAATTATAACCAACTTAACTTTACTTTTAAACCTTAATTAGATGAGGAAGTATTTGATCGATCGTTGTAGTTAATAAACAATTTAATGTGTTTGTTTGTTCAGGTTTTCATTTATATATTATATAGAAAGTAAACATGAACAGCACAGAATTGATGTCGACTGGGCTTTCAAACTCAACTGTATCCAATAATACTGTAAATAATCGAGCAATCGCGGTACGACAATTTGATTGGATCATAAGCGAAGTGTTTGATCTTTTCTTTATTGTGACAACAATTTGGTTTTCAGTCTGCATGATAGCTTACGTTTACAAATCTGGAAAATGGAAGTTAAGGAAAAATGACTTCACAGGAGGACAGGTGTTACTATTTGCGGCAGCCACAGGACCTCTTACTCTACCCAGATATATCTTAACTCAAACTGTTTTATTTATTGGCTACAACCCGAGTCCGTTGGAAGATTATTATTGTGAATATGTTGAAGATGCATCGATTATATTATTCGGGGTATCTTTAATCCCAACTTACATCTATCTATGGTTCAGACAGCGAACTTTCTATCTTCAACCTTCATTAAAGGATTTGTACACCCCGCTTGTGAAGGTTTTAAACTGGGGAAGCGGGTTCTTTATGGCAGCGAGTTGGGTTTGCGTCGCCGTTCTTTTCGTTTACCCAAACGCTTACAGGTCCTCCCCAACCGGTTGTATTCTACGATTAGAGCTTCAGGAAGATGTTGTGCCTTATTACGTCACAGTCACCACCCTTCTTACGTCACAATCGGTATTAGTTGGATTGTTTATTTATCCATTGTTTGTTCACAGAAGAGTCCAAGTCACTAAATTCCAGAAAACTCCGATGAAGCAAAATAACGAAATGTCGACAACAAACATAAGCCATGAATCCGGCAAAACCATGGAAACACAGCTAAATACGTCACCAAGTAATGACATCACGGAGCAGAAAATGTCGGTAAGTGACGCAACTACACCGCGTCAGTCAACATCGGATACCGAAACAAAGAAACCAAGGTTAAGGAAGAAATCTGGAAGCACAGACAGGGTGTTTAAAGCAATACAAAGGTCTGTCGTATGCGCAGTTGTTTGTGTATTGAGCGACGTTGCTGCTTTCATTGCCTTGACTTTTATATTACCACGAAGTACACCAAAAGGAATAACCAATGTTGTTTATGATTTTAGTTTGTGGGTCAATATTTTGAGCGTCATTTTCTCGTTTGAAACGTACAGGAAAATATTCACAGCGCCATGCTCAAAATAACAATTTATCAATTTTTATAAAATAATTAAAATATTTTGTTTAAGGAATAGCATGGAAAATTTCTTTTTTCTTTCTCTTCATGTTAATATTTTTGTGTATCAAATTATGATGTCACCTACACGTGACCTTTTTGTGACGTCATATCTACGTGACTTTTCTCCACACGTTCTTCCGTTCAACATTCGAAGTTCGTGTTAATTGTTTAAAAATAATCTAACATTGTTAAGTTATTATTATTCTTATGACGTAACAATGTCTATTTAAAGCTTTGCTTGTACCTAATATAATAAAATCACGAAATAAGTTGCACCAAATTAAAACAGGAAGTGACGTCATTATCCGGTTTACGAACAACGTCACAATCATGATTATTAATAGAGGATATTAAAAATATGGAAATGAGTAAATCGTTATTTTCTTGCAGCATCATTTTGCTTTTTAAACACGTCATAATATAACATGTAGAGTCGAACAAATTATATATATTTTTATATTTATTTATCCTCGATGTGGGGAGGTCAACTTCACAACCGAAGCATAAAATAACATTTGTTACCCTGATCCAGTCTCAAGTTGGCTATGTTAGTTTAAGATGTTATTGATTATAATTGTCCGGTAATAATTAAGTGCTGGCTCAATAAAAGTTTGTATCATTTGCAGTCCCTTACTCAAAGACACTACAACGTGGAAGCAGTGAGGATCGAACCAAAGACCTCATGTAGTAAAGCGAAGTATTTCGACCACTACACCATGATGGGATTTTAAACATTTATTAATAAGATATTATTACCCATTTATTTAACATTTTACAAGTTATTATTTAATTTTATATGATTTAAAACAGCCATAATCCGACAACCGCAAATCCATTTGCGCGTAAAATTACCAAAATTAAAATTCCGCCAAAATAATTGCTTGGCAACTCTGAAAGCACTAGCAACAGATGAAACTTTAACTTGCAATTATTGAACGCAGATAAACCCTCTAGAAAAGATTAAAATGAGTGGCAAAAACGGGTATACTGAGTGTTGTATGAATGGTATTAATAATTCACCAAAACAAAACGGTTATTTAAATGAAAATAGGGGCGAAATTTCCCCAATTTCAAACAGAATAGCTGAGGAACAAAACCGATCTTTAAAACCTCTTAAAGAAGATTTAGCTGACTGGATAAGTAAATTAACAGGTAAATTTATAACTTTTTGGTAATTTAACTTTTTTAAATTGCGTGGTTATGATTATAGTTTGCTAACTTTTTAAATTGTGATTGTTCTATGTAAAATAAAATAATTTTTGTGATTGTTTTAAATTAAATTTATGATTTCTGTATCGTGTTTTGTCTTTATTATAATTTTTTTCTTATAATTTACGTTTACAAAAGCACACTGCTGCATACACAGCAAAGTTCACATTACTATTAAACAAATTAAATATATTTTAAATTTACAGGTAAAAATATATTAGCGGACAAATTGTTAGATGAACTACAAACTGGTGCCTTATTATGTGAACTTGCAAATATAATTTGCACAAAAGTTTTTAAAGAAGAAGAAAGCCCAAATGTAAATTACCAACGCAGACGACCAAAATCAGCTTATATTAAATCAAATCACCAAACCAATCATTTAACACAACAACATAGATCAATTTCAGTTCAAGGATATACAAAAACAGGTTCATAAACTAATGATATATCTGTTTAACCCATTGTATAAGATACCAAATATTGTAATATTTTGTGGATTTTATAAGTGTCAATAAACAATAAGTCAAGTTTTGGTCATAAAACTGAATCATTTTAACTTTACATTTTAACAAAAAATTTGAGTCTGTAAAATTTTAAGATATAATGTGAAAACCCTTAAACATACCAAGTTTCATAAGCTATCTAAATGATGTGTTAAACAGAACTCCCACTTAATTCATACAATTTAGTTATTTATATTTTCACTAACTAATAAATCTCAACTAAACATATGTTACTAGGTTTAAAGTTGCCTGACCCACCAAGATACAGAAGCAAGGCCCAACCAGGTTCATTTCTTGCTCGAGATAATGCTGCCAACTTTATTGAATGGTGCAAGAAGTTGGGAGTGGATGAATCTTGTATGTTTGAATCTGAGGGACTAGGTAGGATTGTAATTAAGTTGGATACTTACATATTGGTGTATATTAAAAGTGTATTTTCCTTACCAAAGCATAGTACAAACATAAATAACATATTGTAACTCAAAAGGTCATAATAAATATTTCAAAGCAAAATTGTTTGGTAATTCAAAAATTGTATATCAACTTTCAAAAGTTATATATTTATCAGGATATATGATTTTTTTGAATTAAATAGGTTGCTAGATTTCACAATGTATAAGAATTTGTTTCAAATCCTCGAGAAATGTTTTTAGTTTAAACTTTAACTTTTGTTTGAGGCTTTTAAATAAAACCTGGCCCTCCCATTTTTCTTTGTTTAGCTTAAGATTTAAAGGATATCAAAATATTTACATTATATAAGGTGTGGATTATAAACCTTTTGAGATATCTATTATTTACTTTAATCATAGACTTGTTTATGGACTTTTACAATGGTCTTATAAGAAAAAACATGCCATATTTAATAACTAAATTGGATTTTTTTTTAGTTTTACAAAAACAACCACGAAATATAATTTTATGTCTACTTGAAGTAGCAAGAAAAAGTACAAGGTAATGTTTGTCTTACAATAAATTAAATTACAAAATTCTCCGATATTTAATAATGGTATAAATAATATTATAAAATTAACTAAGTATCTTGAGAATTTAAAATTATGTTAAATTAATTACTTTTTAATTAATCCAAATTAAAGACTCGGTGTAATTGTAAAAGGCCAAATTTTTTTTTACTAAAACTTAAAATTAGTTAACTTTTTAGATTGGGCATCCCAGCTCCTGAGTTGATCCGATTAGAAGAGGAGTTAGAAAGAGAAGAGATGATTTTCGGAAGTTTGGATCAACAGGAGGCTTCATCTTTAACTATGCAACCTCCGCTTTCAATCAATATCAAGTCAAGGAAAAAGGTCGGATAATGGTTTACTTTTTTTAACAACATTTTCAGTTATATAATATAATAGAACACCTGCCCTACAAGCTAGCTGTATTATTACTCAGAATGAGTTTTTTTTATTGCCTGTAGTAATGTTGTCTTTTAAATGTAATGAAGGACAAATTTAAAAAAGCAGTTAAATATAACTATAATTCAAATTGTACCCCAATATAACAAGTTGTTTTGAACAGGTTTTAAAACTAGATGATGCAGTCCATAAAGTTGTGGATGGACCTCCATTTGAAGGTCAGGTTGATATTGTGAGGGTTGGGGAAGGAAGGTACAGAATAGAAGGAAAACTGCTCTTTGTTAGGGTAAGATAGTAGAACTTTATCTTGGTACAAACCAAGTAAATAATACGTTCTCTTTTAAAACAAAATTTTTTGTAAACAAATTTTACACTGTATACAGAAATGTATAATAATGTTAACACACTATATCCAGGGTTACTTCACCAAAATATAGGGTCATATTAATAGTTACCACATACTCAATTAATAGATTATTGATAGACCAACTTTACAGCCAACTAAAATTTTACCAACAATTTAAATAACAGTGAACTTAACTTGTTTTAAATTTTTAGATGCTTCGTGGTCACCATGTGATGGTAAGGGTAGGTGGGGGTTGGGACACCCTCCAAAACTACATTTTAACCCATGACCCCACCAGGTTCATTCCCCACACCCCACCCAAAGCAAACAGGCCCCTGTTCACTTCTATAAACAATACTCCTGATATTACTAATATGGCAATGAAGGCACTTAAACAAAACAAAGATTATTTTGTACCAATCACAGGCAGATATTACTCTGCTAAAGGGACGAGGAGATTATTAAATTAATTAACATTGTTAAACTTATATTTTATTCGCCATTTTTTATATTTTGTGTAAAGTTAAAAATTTTAGTGTTCTATAACAGTTCTATAATTTGACTGCATCAATTCATTTTCAATAGTTCCATGTTTTTACTGATAATTTTAAGCTATTGTGCACTGTTTTTTTTACATTGTTCAAAACAATTGTGCCCAATAATTGGTGCCTTTTGAAGTACTAGTTTTTACCAAATTGACCTTTCTTTAACACTGTCAGACAATAAATTGGACTTTAAAAGTTTCAGTAGAATTGAATTGATATTAGCCCAGAATAATGCAAGAAGTAGATGATCAAGAATTTAGAAATTATTTTGATGAATAAAGTTTTGGTTTTGTTGCAAGAAAGTTTTAAATTTTACTTTTCATAGACTGCCAAGCAAAGTTTTTTATAGCAGCACAGCAATAAGGGTGATAGGTTAACTGAATAATGGCATCCCCTTCACAGATACAGTGACAGATTCTCTTTTGGAAAAAACATAGAGAAGTACGAGAAGATAATATTGATAATGGCGTATTGCTTAACCTGTTTACTAAAGTTAAATGTTAAAAATTAAAAAAGGAAAAAATTTGGAACTTTAGTAAATTCCTCTGGATGCAGCTTTTTGAAACGTGAATAAAACTCAGCTTAAGGCAAACAAGTAAGTTAAACCTCCAGCCTAAGGTGCCACTTCATGAATGAACTTAAAACAAATTTGTTAAGAACCAGAAGGGCCAGGTGGTGGCGCACTTCCCTCTTTTGCCATCTCCATTTGATGTTGTAACCATTCCTGTTGCTCCTGTTCTAACTGTTGTTGGCGAGCCTTAAGATGTGTTAAATTTAATTAAAAATTCTAAATAGTTTCAGTTTTTATTAATAAGATTGAATTACAACCATAAGCTTAAGTAAAAGTTTATTTTTTGTCAAGGTTTATAATAAATTATAGGTTTACATGAAACAGTAAATATATTCTTAAACAAAATAATTTTTATTGGATCTTAAAATTTTTTCCTTTCCATAAAACTAAAACCTATCACCAAAACTTTATACAAATACTGCTTAATATGGTTAACTATTACGAATGCTAAACACAATATATGTTAAAACTAACTTGGGCAAAGAGTTCCTGCTGTTGTCGTAACAACTCCTCCTCTGGAATTCCTAGATTTTCCAATCTGCTACTACCCCTCCTCTTCTTTAAAGCGACATGTTTACATTCCTCCATAACCTCCCTGCATTCCTCCACGTAAGTATTAAACCCAAGGCTTTCTAGGGCTTTATATTTTAAGTATTCAGATGTTTTAGTAAACTTAGTAAAATAAGTTTTAGTATAACTTAATATGTTCCTATTTTTATTAAAACAATTTTAAGCTACAAATATATAAAGTATTTTGGATCTTTGTTTAAACAAAATCTAGGAATTGTATTTAGCTTTGGCTTTTTTTAAAATAATACCTAGTCTCGCAAAAAAACAAATTAATTGAATGTTATCTTACCATCAATCACATGTTCTGGCATTATGGTTTTCTTGGTGTTTTTGTTGCAAATATCGTTAGATTCCGAGGCAACAAGATGAATAAATTCATTACAACATGCAACAATTAATTCTCTTGCTTCATTGGACACTCTAACCTAGTATATTAATTACTGTTTTAGTTAATATTATTGACCTTTATTAAAATATAGATCTACCAAATGTGGCAAGGCCTTCTTTAGACCCAAACATTAACATTTGTTACCCCAACCAAGTCTCGAGTTGCCTGTGGTAGTTTGGGATATTATAGATTATAATTGCCCGGTAATTATGCTGCTGAATAAGTGCTGGCTCAGCAGGAGTTTATATTGTTTATAGCGCCTTACTCAAGAGCGCTAAAGCATGAGTGCAGTGGGGATTGAGGCCACGACCATATGTGTGGTGTTAGGTCCCTTAACCTTTGTTGATTAGGAAATATTAATTTTACAGTCTTGCCAACAATTCCAAAACTGTAAAACCTAAATTTCTTAAGCAGTTAGGTCTTGGATTCATGCACACAGCTAATTATTAATTAATCACCTGTGGTAAAGTTTCTTTAATTAATTTGTTGATTGCAGCTCTTGGCAAATTTAAATCGTCTTCGTCGGACATCTTGAATATTTTTATTCAAAAAAAATAATAATGTCAGTTATGCCTTACCAATACTTCAATATCTACACGGAAATATCTTTTCTATGGATTTTATTTATAATATGGTTCGCATTTTACAAATATTTTGTATGACTTGCTACAATTACTCTTTGTTATTATTGTACAACATGGCTCGTCTGAAAATGGAGGAATAGAAAATGAAAGATCGGAAAATGAGGGAACATAAAATTAAGGAACAGAAAATGGTGATACCGGAAAATGATTAAACTAGAACATACATGACCTCCTAATTTTAAACTAAAAATAATAATGATAAGGTTTAAACAACACCAACGCAGCATTACCTTTTGTGAATTTAACTACATTAGAATATAGTTATATAACATGCAACCCGTTTATAACGAATTACTTGTCACAAAATAAACAACATCACAGCAACGATGCAGTTCACAATGTTACAGCTACGCTGCAGTTTATAATTAATATTGCATAAAGCATCGAACATATTAATAAAAGGTATTCGCTAACATATATTCCAAAAAACAAAACCAAAGGTGTTTCGGCCAAAGCTAGATTTACTTATTTTATTTGAGTTGAAAGATGTTTTAGTATTTTAAAATTATTTAGGCATGAATACATTGAATTAGGTTTTAATATTCGTAAAATTAAAACAAGAAGGAAAAAATCGGTGTAAGATATGTAAAACCCAACGACCCATATATAGGTTAGCAAACCAAAATTTTTTGAACGTTTTCTTGCATAACCGCATAGTTTGTCGTTAAGTTACGTTACATCACAAACTTTAATTAGGCTAAGGTTCTACCTACCTGTAACTTTAAAGTCTTATAAAAAAACTGTGATAAATAATCCTCTATGTGGTTTACATAAAGTAGAAAAAATATATCGCAAAAACTACTTTATTGTATTGGGGTTTAAGCAGATTAGTTTTAATAATAGGTAAGACCAAGTTTTTGAATACAGGTTGACTGAATTTTACAGGCATGCTTTTGTAGCTAGGTTGTAGCAACAAAAAGAATTTAACCAACAATTTTATAAAGGTTGTTCAATATTTTCAGATAAAGTACTCAAGTAATTATTTAAAACGTCTTGCCAACTAATTCTTGCATATTGGGAAATTCGGGGGTTAGCTGAACGCATAAGAATCCTACTCGAGCATTGCAATGTTAAATACAAGAATAAATTATATGAGACTGGAAGCAGTTGGTTCTCTGTAAAGCAAAGCATGGGATTCGACTTTCCAAACCTTCCATATTAAATTAATGCAGATTTAAAGTTAACAGAGAGCATGGTGATCATGAAATACATTGCAAAGAAACACAACATGGCCCCAGATTCGGACGAAGGTTGGACCAAGGATGAGATGCTCGAGGGTGTGATTCAAGATTTTTTAATGGCATTAGCGAAAGTTGTTACTCACCAAATTACGAAACTGATAAAGTTGAATTCATAAGAAACTTGCCGACCTCATTGGCGAAGTTTGATGCTCGATCTATAGCTAAGAACAAATGGATTGCAGGCGACAAGCTTACATATGTCGACTTCTGTCTTGGTGAAATATTAGATCATGTTCGACTCTTTAACGAAGATCTTAATATGCCAGATTGCTACGCAGAGTTCAAAAATGTTTTGGATTTTCTTTACAGATTTGACAACTTGGAGGCAGTTGTTGTGCATCGTAATGCCAAAGGTTACAGACAGCGTTATTGTAACGGACCAACAGCAAATTGGGGACAAATATTGAACTGGGTTAACTGACGTTAATATAACATTGGTTGTCTTATGTATCCATTAATATATTATTTTTTATAAAAGTTTTAATTCATCTAATTGTGTGTGTGTTATGGAAATTGTCTCAAAACTTTCTTCATACAAATCCAAATAAAGATTTGTGTAGTTGTCTGATAAATGGGATTTTAACAATTTTATGTTATTTTGTGTTAACAAAAGTTTTAGGCTTATGTAGTTACTAATCGTAACTTACGAAGATGCTAGCCAATAAAATATAAAAGATCTTAGGTTTTCGTATGTTATATATTGAATAAATTTTATTACCCAGAAAAATTTACTATTTTAAAAAACATTAATTTAAAAAAAAAACTTTTGAATACATTATTCACTGATGCATAACCGAGAAATATGGTACTAACTAGTATACTAAATTTCCAATGCCAACGTGTACAAAAAAAATAAACAAACGGAAAACTTATAAAACTGTAGGTTTGTTGTAACTACAAATGTCTTCAAAAACTTATGGTTAACTATCGTAAATTATTTTAATTAGAAATGTAAGAAAAAAATTTTCACGGTCTCCCAAAATTAGTATAAATAAAAACGTATCTTGCCTGCTTGTGTCAGTCTGTCAGTGTGTTGCATTTTTAATTTTGTTTTTATTTATTAAAATGCAAATTTAAAACCCATTATGTTTGTGATACAAAATATATACATGTGATGTCTAATATATATATTCGTTGCTAAAACTTATACAAAGAAAACAATAGTAAATACAACGTAGTAAAATACAATTATCAGAAACTATTTTTATTAACAGGAAAAATTGTTTTACTTTGTACGAGTAGAAAATTTACAATATGTCAGCTCAACCAGTTTTTGGATATTGGGGTGTGAGAGGTTTAGGTGAAAGGGTTAGAATCCTACTCGAGCATTGTAACGTAAAATATGAGGATAAATTGATAACATCTGGGGAGCAGTGGGCTTCATTGAAACCCAATCTGGGAATCGATTTCCCCAACCTTCCATATTATATTGATGGAGATTTTGTATTATCTGAGAGCATGGCAATCATGAAATATGTGGCAAGAAAGCATAACATGGTGCCAGATTCAACCGATGGTTGGGCTAAAGTTGAGATGGCGGAAGGAGTTTTGCATGATTTGTGGATGACCTTCGCAAGGATGTGTTATTCACCTGACCACGAAACTCTAAAGGTCGAGTTCTTGAAGGGCATGCCAGTTACTATGGCAAAGTTTGATGCAAATTTAGCTAAAAATGAATGGCTTGCTGGTAATCAACTTACTTATCTGGATTTTAGCTTTGGTGAGATTCTAGATCACATTCGTTTGTTTTACAAACATCTTGGCCAACCAGATTGTTACTCTGATTTTAAGAATGTGAAGAATTTTCTTCAAAAATATGATAACCTGGAATCAGTTGCTGCCCATCGCAAAGCTGATACTTACAAAGCTCTACCTTGTAATGGACCTAATGCAAAATGGGGTGGAAAGGCTGAATAAATGGGAGTAGTTTGGATTAGGTGTAGTGTCTAGTAGTTTAGTAGTTTGATGGTTAGATAATAGTTGTTTTTAGTTACTTAAAGTTCTTCTGTACTGTATGCTGCTTACTGTAATAATATAGCTACCCAAAGGTGCCATTTGCAATCGCTGTGAGAGTTTTAATTTGCAATTTACTTCATTTTAGTTTTAAAAGAGTTTAGTTCTTACGTACTTTTCTGTTTTAACTATGTTACTGTGTGTAAAGCTTGGATTTTACCTTACCTTGTGCTTCATTCATTTAGAATAATTTTAAAATATGAAATTAGTGAAAAGAATCTTGTTGTTGTTTGGGACAATTGGAATATTGTTTTGCATGTACAGCTATCTTCAAGAACCGGTGGATAGTGAAATAAAATTAAACAAAGAAGAGGAAAAAGAAAATGATAATGTTGACGTTATTCGGAACTTAGAAAATAGAATAAACAAGGTAAACACAGTTAAATAATACCAACAAAAAGTTATCTTAAAGACTAAAACTTGTTTTAATTAAGGTGCAATCTGATGTAGTTAAAAATCGATCAATTTTAAACCAAATGTTCGAAAATTTAACAAAGTTGAAAGATATCCAAGAAAGTCAGAAGAGAAGTCCTACTTTAACAACTAAGAAAATTATTGATAACAATAATAATGAAGTTAATATTAACAACAACATTAATGGAAAGGTAAAAATAATTGAGCATATTTCCATAAAATTTTTTATGTTTTTTTTTAAAATAATCACTTTTTGTGACCCAGAATATATCGCTAAAACCTATCTTTATACTTAGGATAAATAATATAAATTAAAACAAATCTAATCATGGTTTTAACCTTCCTTTTTAACCCCACTTACAGATCATTATACCTATCATGGTGATTGCATTTAATCGACCTTCAGTATCTAGATGTTTAGACTTAATATTTAAATACAAACCCTATCATGATAATATTGAACTCCCAGTGATTGTAAGTCAAGATGGTTACCATACTGAAACTGCTAATGTCATCAAGGGGTATGGAGATAAGGTAATTTTAATGTAATTTGTATAAAGGTAAAGCCTTTAAAATAATAACCACTTTTTCTAAGAAGATTTCATACAAAAGTATATTGTACTTAAGCAATGCTTTATATTAAACATTACATTTAATAATTATACTTGCCTATATACAAGATAATTATGGTTAATTAGTTTAATATTTAATATATTCTGTGTATGTTTTTATGTTGGGTATTTTACAGCTCCATCATATTCAACATGACAACTCAGGAACTGAAAATATTCCCAAAAATCAAAGAAATTTGATCGGTTATTACAAGCTATCAGCTCATTTTAAATGGGCTTTTAATGAGGTAAAACTTTGCAGTTGTTTTAAATTATGAATAGACAAAACTTATGGTTTATGTAACTCTTTAATATGTCGAATTATGTCGAAATTAAAAACTTTAATATGAAACAAACTGCCATTTGTGGTGTACTGGTAATTTTCTGTTGTGACTACAATACAACAAGCCATAAGCTATAATAATATTACCTGGTATAATGGTAAACAATGGAGCTCATAGAGCAGGTTTAACTAGTAGAAATAATTAAGTAACAAACTTGTTTATTTTTACTCAGGTATTTTCACTTTACCCATCAGCAAGTTCGGTGATTATCCTTGAAGACGACCTTGACATTTCCCCGGACTTTTTCTCCTATTTTCTGTCAACTCACAAAGTGTTGGTTAACGACGAGTCGTTATTGTGTGTTTCGGCATGGAATGACAATGGAAAGTCGGGGCTAATTGACGAGGGAAAAAGTGGGGAAACCCTGTTGTATCGAACTGATTTCTTCCCTGGTTTGGGGTGGATGATTACAGTAAGTTGAACTGATTTAATTTTGGTTATAATATAAGCAATGTAAAATTTTTTTGCAAGCTAAGATTTAATTTTTTTTACTTTTTTTAATCACAGAAAAAAGTTTGGGAAGAACTTAAACCCACCTGGCCAGATGCATTCTGGGATGATTGGTTACGCTTGCCCGAGCAACGTAAAAACAGAGCTTGCATTCGACCTGAGGTTTCAAGGTCAATGACCTTTGGTAAAGTGGGGGTCAGTAAAGGTCAATTCTTCGAGAAACATTTGAAGTTCATTAAACTCAACCAAGTCGATGTTGATTGGTCGAAAATTGATCTAAGTTATCTTAAGCAGGAGAATTATGACAAAAAGTTTTTGGACAAGGTTTATAACTTACCTGAGATAAGTTTAAATGAAATCTCACAACAACAAAGTGGTAACGAATGCAGACTTGTGTATACTTCTTTACAATCTTTTAAAAACTATGTAAAAACACTAGGTTTAATGGAAGACCTTAAAGCAGGAGTACCACGAACTGCTTATAAAGGAATTGTGACAATATTTTATAAAAATTTAAGAATTTATATCACTCCACGAAAGGGGTGGACCGGTTATAATACAACATGGAAATAGTTATTTTAATTCGGTGGAAAAAAATGTTTTTTATGCAAAATTTAGTTGTCCGAATAAAAATACAAAATAATATGATGTCATATTATCATTGTTGAACAAAAATTTGCACTTTAGTTAATTTTGTGCAATATTTTAATGGTGGTTGAATGGCGTACTTTAAGGACAAAAATTTATTTATTTTTCAGTATATATATATTGTTGAATCATTATTTAAAATTCGAGCCCACTTGTTGTGTCAACGTATTGAAATAAAAATACATTTTAAAAAACTTAATTGTTTTATAAAACATTCTTGTTAAAATATATTTTATTGGCCCAGAATTTTAAACTGTTAAAGACCCGTTGCAAATCTAAATAAACTCTAAAACTACCTTAAATAAAGGTTCAATTTATGTTAAAATTTTTCAATCATCCATGTTTTTTTATATTATTAAGTGTTCGCAAAAGTGTGCTATCTTATTGAAATTACCTTTTATGTGAGATTCTGGTTTTGCTAGTGTTTGGTATCTTCTTGTTTTTTTAATTTATTTGTCCTCGGTCTACCCTTGATCATTGTGAATAAAATTTAGCTTTTTATTTCAGTTTAAAATTTATCTAGAGAGAGATTAACAGCATTGTTTAATATACTGTGTGTTAAATGACACAACATAAATGTATTTTTACATATATTTTATAGTTAGACAGAAGTAGTTATTTTAATAAAGAGAAACACATTCAAATTCTTACCAATGGGAAAACTTAACTTTAAAAAGTATTCAACCAAATTATTTTATAAATGCCCATATTAGTTAGTAAATAATACAAAACTATAAAAAAAGGGATTTTTGTTACTCAAAAAGAATGTAGAATTTTGTACATGACTTTAAAAGTTTTTAATTTTTCTAAATGTTCAAGTTATCGCCTTCTATAAGCCCTTGATATTCTCCATGAATTTGGTTCCTCGTATTTATTATGAAGAGGTTCCAATCTCAACTGCTTCTTCTGCTTGCTCAATTTTGTTGGATCTCCCATTTTAAAGAAGTTGGGGGCAAATTCAACCAACCATTTTGGATCAATTGATGTCACTTCTCTCATGTATTCCTTTGTAGTTAACACAAGTTCGTGGTAGACTATCCACTCAGGTTGGCGGTTAAACAAAGCACTACTAGGATGAATATATACAACTTGTTGGTCAACCAGAGTCCTGTGACCTTCCTGGGGGTCTTTCTTGGCAGCATTTCTGAAAAATCCACTGCAGATTGCTTTCTGAACTTTAGTTGTGTGTTTTCCGCATGAAACAACGTCCAATTTATGTCGGTCCATGATTCCTAACATTTGTTTTCTCACATCCTGAGCTCTGCGTAAGGTTCGTGCTTGTACAAAGTTATCAAAACACCAAGGATTACTAAACTTGTTGTTTTTCCATGAGTTGTAGACAGAAAGTAAGGTTAAATGATCACCTTCTGCTTGATGGAATTTGGCTTTTTTCTGGTCAGCAATTGCTTGTTTATCTTTGGGTCGATAAAACACATTCTGAACCGACAACATGGACACAATGGTCAGAATTTCATCGCTGCAATTTAGCTGCACGGACATAATCAACATTTTACACAGCATTGGGTCAAGTGGAAACTCAGCCATTCTTCTTCCTAATCTTGTAAGCAAACCTTCATCATCTAAAGCACTAAGTTGGTAAAGTTGTTCCATGGCAGTAACCAATGTCTCCATAGGGGGAGGGTCCATAAAATCAAATGACAACAAATCATTTATCCCCATTGCTTTTAAGGAGAGAACAGTTGATGATAAATTGGTTCGTTGTAACTCTGGCACAGCAGTCCCAAGCATCTCATCGCGATAAGCCCGCTCTGTGTAGAGCCTGTAACATTTTCCTGGCCCTGTTCTGCCGGCCCTTCCCGCTCTTTGTTTAGCTTGAGCTTGCGAGATCGGCGTGACAACCAGCTGGTCAATTCCAGTCTTGCTGTTGTACACTTTTTGTTTCACAAAACCTGGGTCAACGACATAATGAATCCCGTCAATTGTCAGTGATGTTTCGGCGATGTTAGTTGCTATGACAACCTTCCTGCTTCCAGGAGGAGCTGGGTCGAAGATCCTGGTCTGCATCTCAGAAGGAAGAGCGGAGTAAACAGGAAGAATGATCAACTCTGGGACATCTGGACCTAAAGTCTTCATCCTTTCAAATAAGATCTCACAAGCAGTGTCAATCTCTTCTTGACCAGTAAGGAAGATTAAAACATCACCTGGAGGTTCGGTGAGATGAATCTGCATCACTGTGATTAAACTTGCATCCAAATAATCAGGTTCTGGGTCCTTGGTGTACATTATCTCAACAGGAAAAGTTCTTCCAGGGATTGTGAAGATCGGAGCACCGAAAAAGTATTCGGAGAACTTGACAGCATCCAAAGTTGCTGATGTCACAATCAGTTTAAGATCTTTTCTATCTTTGACTGACTTCTTTAACAATCCAAACAAAACATCAGTGTGGATTGTACGTTCATGGGCCTCATCCAACATAATTACAGAATATTGGGTCAAGTTAAAATCAATTAAACATTCACGAAGCATCATACCATCTGTCATGTACTTAATGATTGTGTCCTGACTTGTGCAATCCTCAAATCGAATCGTGTACCCAACCTCCTGTCCCAACCTACAACCAAACTCCTCTGAAACACGTTTTGCAACAGACATTGCAGCAACTCTTCTAGGTTGAGTGCATCCAATTTTACCTCTCACATTGTAACCAGCTTCAGCAATATATTGGGTAATCTGTGTTGTTTTACCAGACCCAGTTTCACCAATAACGATCAGGATTTGGTTATCGTGAATAGCTTGTACAAGTTGTTCTTTAAGTTTAAAGATTGGCAAACTTTCACGTTGTTCAATAATTGACATGTCTGTTTTCTTTCCATAAGAAGCCTTGGTTCCACCAAAAGCTTGCTTTTTCCACTCGGGGATATCTTGACCAGGGATTCCAGTTATTGGCTTACTTTGGTTGGGGTTTTGACCGTCTTGATTCGGCATCGGATCAATCCAATTCTTGTTCATTTTAGTTGGACCTGAATCGGACTCAGCTTCCCTTTGTTGTTGTTTAATTTCTCTTCTTTCTTTTGACAATGCACTTTGCATCATGGCTGCCTTAGAGAGGGAACCATCTGGGTTCTTAACAATCCTCACTGGACTCAGATCCATGCTTTGTTTTGTGTTTCCACTTAAAAATGGAGGTTCTTCTTCAACAATTTCAATCTCCAGGTCCTCGTTATCGCTGTCAACATTCGCAAGCACCCCCGTTTCCTCATCAAAATCAGGGAGATCAGTTTTGTTGTAACATCCGGCTGAAACCATTTGTTTTATCTCCCACATTTCCATATCTGACAGTTTGTTGATTCTCTTCGGGACATCATCTGTTCCTGTGGAATCGTCCGCTGGAATCATGTCTGCAGGGCAGTCAGGATTACGTCCGATGTTCTCCGTTGAAACAGTTTCGAATTTTTGCATTCGGCTTGTTCTTCCAGGGTTTAAATCCTCACCGGTAATTTGATTAACATCTTTCATAGTTAACCCGACCTTTTGACCTGTGATACTTAAAACTTTGACCTTGCAATCTTGACCTTTGTCCACAACATCAGCGACCTTTGACACTCGACCTTCACGACTTATTTCGGAAATGTGAACCAAACCTTCACACCTTCTTCGAATTCCTTTTATTTGAACAAAACAACCAAACTGCATCAAGGTTGTGACTTTTCCGTCGTAAATTTCACCGATTGTCGGATTTTCAGGGATTTCAACTTTTTGCGGTCGATGTCGATCGTTTCTGTCATAATCTGATCTTCGTCGCTTCGGACTATCGTCATAACGATGGTCGCTGCGTCTTCTGCGATCATCATGGCGGTGATGATCATCATCTCGATGACTTCTTCTTTCATCACGACTTCGGTCACGGCGACGATCATAATCGTCATGGCGTCGACTTCTATGATCCCGATCTGATGGACTTTTGTTCCTCCTAGATGAAGGAGAACTTGGTCTCTTCCTGGATTCCTTTTCGGAACTTTTGGATGAAGATTTTTTTTCCTCTTCTTTTATTGCGGTTTCTTTAGCTTCAGCTTCAAGTGAAGCCAACAATTCCCTTACATAAGTCGTATCATCAGGTTTACACAAACCAGGAAACATCTTTTTATGGAGATCCGATTTAGTTTCTTCAACGGGTTTCGTTTCTGTTAAATTTTCTTTCTTTGTTTTTTTTGATTTCTTATGTTTTGTCGGGTTCATTCGGTTGATTAACGAATACAGATTTTGTGTGAAATTTTGTGGAAAATCTGCTCCTTTTTTCTTTAAAGCTTTTGAGAATCCTTCAACAGTTTTATGTTTCTTTACAATACTGATTATAAACTCGGCTAAATCCTTGTCATTTAACCCCAAATGGTTATCCAATTCAGTACAAACTTTGGACACCAACGAAAGATATTCTAATTCTTTTAATTCATCCATTTTATTGGTTTTAATTTATCTAAAAATAATAAAATAATTAAAAATTTATATTAACGAACACTGAGCTATTTTTATAAACTAATCGTTTGAAAACTTTTTTGTTAATATATATAACAATTTAGAGTTTAAATATTTATACTACACAACCTTTGTCTTAACATTTATTTTAGAAATAAAGCTTAAGAAATGATAGGAAACGCATTGGATTCGTTTTTTTTATAAAAATAGTGGGTAACGGGTCAAAAATCCCCCAACAAAAGAACAGTGCTTCCATTAAAAAAGGGAATCGTAATACTTTGACTCAATTTTTGTGATTGTTCCTATTTATTAAAAACAAATAATACAAAAAAATAATAAAACATATTTTTTCGTTAATTTATACACTTGAATTGTCCTTTTAAACTGATAAAAATAAAAGTAATACGCTAAAAATAATGAGTTAAAAAGTTATTTAAAAACTCTGGAAACACTGCAACTTTTTTATGGAATCGAGATTGTGAAGTAAAGTAATCCTTTTCTTAAAAGTGGAAATATGGTTCGTAGCTAATCTTTAATATCCATTAAAATCTTTATATTTATCCATTATTAAGTTACTAAAGTTGTTAATTTTATTAGAAAAAGTATTTATGAGCATAGCAGACAAGTTATATGTTGTTTTTATTGACTACAGGGTAAAATAAAGGCCAGAGAGTTGCGCGGAAAATCCAAAGACGAGCTGTTGAAGCAGTTGAACGACTTTAAACAAGAACTTTCAACCCTTCGTGTCGCTAAAGTCACGGGAGGAGCTGCTTCCAAACTCTCAAAAATGTAAAAAAAACTTGTTTAATTTTTAATTGGATCATGTTTTGTTTTCGTGCAAATATTAACATGATTGGTTATAATTTAAAAATATTTCTAATTATTAATTTAAATTCACAGATGCCTTGTTCGTAAAAGTGTTGCTCGAGTTTTAACTGTCATCAACCAAACCCAGAAAGAAAATCTTCGAAAGTTATTCAGGGTAAGTTGTGTTTTTTTTTCCAAAACTAAATTAATTTAAAGATGGTTTAAATTGTCGGATTGCAAAAGTTTGTTAATTCTGTTTTAATAATAAATATTTGCATTTGTGGAAAATTGTATTTATATTTGATAATATTGTAAGTTTATATTTGTGTATGTGAGTGCTTGAATCAACTTTTAACCAAATACATAGAATAATATTTGTTAACCTGAAAATTCTTAAGTTGGTTTTATTAGTTTTAAATAATATAGATTATATTTGCCGGGTAATAAATCTGCCAATTATATTTTGGCCGGCATAATTATATGTTGTTTATAGCTTTTTACTAAAGAGCATTACAGCATGAAAGCAATGGGAAAAAAACCCAAGTTATCAATATCAATATGTTTATTATTTAACTTTTTATATTTATTTTCAGGGTAAGAAACGAAAACCAAAAGATCTTAGACCCAAGAAAACGAGAGCTCTCCGAAGAAGATTAAACAAACACGAAGAAAGTTTGAAGTCGGCGAAGGAGATGAAAAAAATGCGACTTTACCCGAAAAGAAAATATGCATTGAAAGCATAAATAAATATTTTCATTTCAAGTTTTGTGTGTTCTTGTTAAATAAGATAGAAAGTTCTGTTATATGATTGCTTAAAACTTTTACTTTAACGTATTATTAAAAGCAAATGAAATATATATGGAATATATAATCAGAAAACCAAATCACTTCAAAGTAACTTTTTACAATTGCCATAAATAATTTTTTTGTTGTCAGGGCATTATGGTAAAGTGGTCATAAACCTTGTTCAAAAGGGAAAATCCCTAAAAAGTTTGTTTTTAAACAAGATTAATTGGTTTGTTGTTTACAATTCTTAATCACAGTTTGTTACATTGAAAGTAGTTAAATTATGACTGAAACCATATTTATTAACACACTTTTACGTGGGAAGGAGAAAAGTGAATGTAGTTTAAGAAAACCAACGGAAATTGGACGATTTTCGTTAGATGGAAACCGAAAATTTCATCACGACCGACATGAAATGAGTTGCTATACTCCACCTTTAATTAATGGACGATTAACTAAAGAATTAGATTTGAATGATGGTTACAACACCCCGCGATTTATTAAACGTGACGAGGACATAAAAGAAAAACTCGATCATTTATTAGAGTGGGTTTTATTCAACAAAACCCGATTTATTGAAACGAATAATTCTAATCAAGCCAAACGGGCTAAGACAGATTCATTAATAGGTGAATACCCTGATTTTATTCTATGGAGGGGTCACGTGACCAAGTTGATGTGCACTCCATTTGAGAACAGGGATGGTTGGATAATGGCAGCTCAAAAACTTAACAACACAATTTACATCAGCGAGATTGAATCAGAAACCAAAGCAAATGAGCGAAGAAATCGGAGCAGAAAAGATAGCCTCATGACATATTGGGGGGTCAGGTTTGAAGGTTACATGACGGGTCCTTTCGTAAAACCTGGGACCCAACATAAAAACCCCCAAACTGAAACTATTACAAACACGAACAGAGCATTTTGTTCGGTGATAAGAACGAGGTTAAATGGAAGACACTCGATGGTGTATGGAGCGGAGGTAGACTGCTGCCACCCAGTGGAGGTTATTAATCCTCCCGATTGTTACGTTGAACTAAAAACAAGTCGAAGATTAACCTCAAAAAGACAGGAAGATAATTTTTATCGTTATAAGGTAAATAAAAGATTAATACCTCTTGATGTTTTGCTCATTTTATTTCTCCTAGAAAACCTGTAAAATAAAAGCAAGTTATATTCTGTTGTAAGATTTTTATAAATTGCATTGTTTTAAGTTCTTACCTTTTATGCAGGCATTAAAATGGTGGGCCCAATCATACTTAGCTGGAATCCCACAAATAACTTGCGGGTTTCGAGATGATGACGGATTTGTGACCGACATTGAAAACTTTGACACATTTCAGTTACCATCTAAAGCTAAAAGATTAAGAAATTCGTGGAATTCGAAATCATCTCTGATTTTTCTTGATAACATTTTTCAGTGGATAAAAGAACAGTTTGCAAATTTTAAAAACGAGGATTATAAAGATGTGTTAATATTTAAAAGGGGTCCTGGTAGCCAAACTATAAGTTGTAAGCTTTATAAATCACCATCTCAATTTGAATTTTTAAATAAGGAATATGTAGATGAGATCCTATGACGAAAATAGAATTTATTATTAATCTGTGTAACAGTAACATAACATACGAGGTTACAAAATACTAGAACTAAATAACGTTTAAATTTGGGCGGATAAGATAGGTTCTTAATTAAAACAAATTAATATTTCTGTACATACAATTTGCACATTAGAGTATAAAATATTGTTTAAAAGTGTTTGTGTATGTTTTAACTATGCTGTTCTACATCATCTAATTAAGAGAATAATGTTTATAAAGGCTACTTTAAGCAAGTTATATATTATTTAACACTGCATTAATAATGTAACAGTTTTCTATGTATAAGTTAGGTTTAATTAGGTTCCAATATAATGTACAAGGACAGTTCTTCTGCTAAAAAAGTTTAGATATTTCTTATTACTTTATTTTCCATTTTTGGTTTAAATAGTAAGTGTGTTTATCTTGTTATGCAAATTGATTACATCTTTTCATTTTTTCTTTACAAACTTATATTTTTTCTCCACCTAAAAGGGTGAATCTCTGCGAGGGGGTACAGTGGACCTTACAGGGGTTGAGGTCAGGTCAATGTCACCCCCAAAAACATTGTTGTACGATTGTTTGAGGAAGTTGACATAATTTCTCATGGATCTGTTGGTTGATTCTGCTTGTTCCAATCTATCTCTTACATCTTGTAACTTACTTTGTGATCTTCTTTCAGCCTGTGAAGTATAAGGGTTGTTAACATATTGAAAAAGGGGGTTTTATGTTGAAGAATATAGCAATAAAAACACAACTGTTAAATAAAAGGTTGGGGGTTGGTTAAATAACCATGGCTCAAAGTCAAACCCTTTTCTTAAAACATTATTTATTTATTGGTTATATTAAGTTACAAACCATTTTGTTTTGTGCCATTTGATTTAACAGAAGATCCAAAGAAAGAAGCTTAAGCATTTATAAACTCATTGTATATGTCGATACTCATACATATAATATATGTATGGTGTGTTATAATGATATCTAGTACTAATAAGGTCATAGAAAACATTATACAAATTGGATTAAGCACTTACATCTTCTTTAGATCTCTTCTGTGAAGCAATCTCAGTCTTTAACCTCGTTAAATTGGTTTCAAGGTCAACTATGCGGGCTTGGGCTGCATTTTCCTATAAAAAAGTTATTTTTGAAACATTTTTCCAATTTTTAGGCAGTAAAACATTACCAGTATATAATTATGACACTTTTTGGTAGCGGATATATAACCACTAGCGCATATAAATTAAGAGTTGTGTCTGTACTATGACATTTAAAATGCAGGGCATCGACAAGTTAGTTCAAATAAAACAAGATGTTACCCTAGCAGTAGCTTTATCAATCTCAGTATCAACAGCTCTTCTATTATCAGACACTGCAGATTCAAGTTGACGCTTGAAACTATCTCGTTCATGGCCCGTCTCATCCAGTTTCAACTAAAAGGAAAATATTGTTAAAACATATAAACAAACATTTGTTGTAATATTCTAAGTTGGCTTCTGAGCTAAACTAGCTTGGAGAACAAGTGTTTAACCTCAAATTAGTGGTATTTAAAATGGAATTTGTATTTTACAGTAAGTTGAAAGTGAAAATATGTCAAATCCTACCCAAAACTTCAACTCACCTTTAACTTTTGTATTGTTTCCTCTCTTCCCACCCCATCCAGAACACTTTCTTTTACTCTGATCTCCCGGTCATCCAACTTAGCATGGAGGATCTCCAATCTTGCTTCCAGAGCTCGATTCTCATCCGAAAGAGCAGAGATTCGTTGTCTCAATGTCGTTGTTTCATCACTTCGATCTTCATCCTGTTGTGAAGTGTTTATTATGACAAAAATGGGAGATTATATGATGGTTAAAGAGGTGAAAACAAGGCTATTATTAAGAGTTATAAAAATTGTTTCTTAATTCTTAAAATTTTGGGAAAATCTTTCAACTCTTATAGCATTTAAAAATGAGAATGCAAAAAGTTCGAAACTGTTATTATTTTGACTTAGTACATATATACAAACCATGAAATTTAAATTATTGCGAAGTTTTTTGTGTAGCTAAAAATGTAATCAAATCAAAACTATTATTAATCAGCACATGTACCCAGAATTATAAAGTTAATAATCTTTAGTTCACCTTATTAGTTAGTTCAGCAATGGTCCTGGTTTGATCGCTGGATCTTTGTTCAAATATTCTCAGTTTGTCCTCAGCATCCCTTAATTTAATTTCAGTTTCCTGGTGGAAAATAGTTAAAAAAATGAAAACAGAGATTGATATAAAAACAACCATGTTAATCCAATAAACCTTGAGTTAACTAGCCTTTTCAACTAATTTTTCCCCACTAAATCCAACTTTTAAAAGAAAGAGAAATAATAAATAAAGTAACCCCCAAAAAAGTAATTTTAAATTACAAATTCAAATAGCTTAAACTAAACATAGAGCTACTTTATAAGAGTGGTAATAATTATTTAATCAAAACCTTAAAGAAAATCCAAAAACACAAGCTTTAAATAACTTAATAAAACCTAATAAACAAAAAGATAATGTAAGACATAAACTAATCACTTAATGTTGACTCAACCATTTAAAGTTAAAACTCAAGTAATCCAAGCAATGTAATCATGATTAATTGGACAAACCTTGAGTAGTTCTGGTAAAGGTTCCAGGTCCCTCATTCTGTCCAACATCTGTTGTCGAACTCTCTCAATCTCACTTGTTCCATCTTCCCTGATCCTCCTAGAGGACCTCTCTACTCTCTCAGCTGACAACAGGGCCTACACACCAAGTTTGGGTTAAAATTTAAATAATATTTGCTCTTTATTTTAAAGCCAACTCAACCAACTAGGCATATACAAGATTTGTAACCAAATTAATGCTTGTGACATTAAAAATTGATAAAAGAACAATTTGCGCAATCATAATACAAGCAGTATGATAAAGTAAACTTGTACAACATAGGACTGGGTCAGCGGCTATTATTAGATTTATATTACATCCTTATTACTACAGATTAAAAAAACTAATTGATCTTACCTCTTCAGCCTCATTCTTAGCTTTCCTGAGTTGATTTCTTAAATCATTTTCAACTCCTTCACGTTGCCTCAACTCACTCCTCAACATTGCAAGTTCTTTGTTCGTTTGTCTCAACTTCTGCTCTGTGACATCATACTCACTCTTGTACCTCTCAACATCCGATCGACACATTGTTGTCTCATTAGATAACCTGGTGGGTGGATATGTGCATGTTAAACATGTGTATAAGCTTGTGGTGTTTAAGTTTATACTTAAAACAGTCAATTTTAATGGTAATTATTGTGGCAAATATTAGACTATATTACAACAAATAAAATTCCAATCATGAGCAGGTTATTGACTATTATAAGATGAAAATGAAAGCTAAAACTGTACAATTTAAAAAAATAAAAGACAAGCATAAAAAGATTGAGACTAACTTGTCAACTTTTTGTTTTAAGTCATCTTCCTTCCCCCTTGATAGCAAGTTGTTTGTCCGGAGCAGGGATTCTAGCTCATTATTCTTGTCAATAAGGGACTTGACGTGATCTTCCAATGTTACATTTTCATCTGATGCTCGCTGGTATCTAATGTGAGGTCATAATCATACAATTGTTTGAAATTAAAAAAAAATTACAGTATAAGAATAATGGAAAACCTAAAAGTTTTTTTCCTGCTTAGATTTAAAATTATTTAAACTTTTTACCAACCTGTCCCTCCAAGCATCAGCTTGTGATCTTGCTTCATCCAATTTTGCCTCCCTCTCCATCAACCTCCCTTCCACAACTTTCAGGTTTTGTTCCGATTTGTCTCCTCTTCCACGTTGTGTCCGGATCGCCTTCTTCAATCCCTCCTTCTCTCTTGCAAGACTTTCTCTCTCATCTCGTGCCAATCTTGTCACTTCTTCTGCTTCCAAGCGAGCTGTGTCGGTGTCTCGACTTATATTCTGTTGTAATAAAAGAAAAAATGTTGAAATTTCGCATGTTTTATAAATTGTATCAATAAATAACAAATTCAAAATTAAACAGTATTTTCTTTTTTTACAAACATAATAATTAACAAAATAAAACTTCTTCAATAATAAAATACACACAAAATTCAAAGATTTAACATACAAACCAATTAATTACAAATGATATAAAAAGGCTTAATGCAAAAACACTATTTACTTTTAGTTGAACATGTAGCCTGTTGTTTTCCATTTCCTTGGCACGAAGTTCTCGTTGTAGATGAGCTCTTGTCATTTCAACTGATTTGTTCAACTCATTTAATGTGTGAGCGTGGTTCTTTTCTTCTGTTACCTGGTGTGTAAATATTATGTCTTACAAATGGAATAATAAATACCATAATAATTTTAAGATCTAAATACCAAGACATAGCATGAAATTAACTTAAAATATGTGATAAAAAAGTTTTTAAAAGTCAACTTTTAACAAACTAAACATTTACAAATTTAAACTTGCAACAAACCTGTGCAGTAAGTTGATCAATCTCAGTTCTTCTCTGGAAGAGCTCGGATTTGAACCGGAGAGCTTCCGAGTCAGAGGCAGCCATCTTTTTCATGAGGATGTCGCGTTGTTCCTCCAGCCTTTGCACATCAGTCACCGACTAATAATAAACTTATTGTTACATCATAAACACCAGTAGTTTTAAAGTAAGGGTTCATATCTTTTATAACATTTGTTGCTAATAAATTGGTTAGTGGAAATTGCATACTTAAAGGTAAATATAAAATAAAATGCCTTTTTACTAAGCTATCAACTACTAATTAACTTACTTTATGTTGAGCTTGTAGTAATCTTCTGACAGTTCTGTTTGAAGTTTGAAATTCTTCAAGTTTTGATAAAAGTAAACTTCTTTGTTTGTTCAATAAATTTACATCGGTGGATGACAATCTTTTCTCCTATAAATACACAAGCAAGAATTAGTTATTACCTTTTATTTACCCAAAATAAGCTATACAGGGTTACATAACTAGCCAAAATTTTAAAATAAATGTATTTTATTAAGACAAGCTAAGCTGGGTAATGTAAAAAAACACAGCATAGGTCTTGTACATTTCAACTTCTTCCCATAAACTTACATATTTAAGTTTGGAGACAATATCTCTCAATGCTGCAACTTGTTTTCCAGCTTCAACTCCGTCCACTTCCGCTGCCACTAACTGGCGCAAAAGAGCATCTTGGTCCGAAGCTACAGAACCCATTTCCTTTCTAAAAGTAAACAATATATACTTTTTTTAAAACTCTTCTTTATTAAACAATTAGTATAAGAAACTTTCAAAAACAAACAAAGAAACAAAAACTTACAAACTGGCTGCCATATTGTCTTGATATTGGTCGACATTTTTTCTCAATCTTTGATTTTCTTTCTCTGTTTCTTCAAATTCTTTTGCAATATAATTCAATTCTTTTTGTTTATCTTCTAATGCCTGAAATTTAAATTAAATTTATTTATATTTTACCAGTCAAAAGCGTGCCCTATGTTTAGAATTTTAATTGTAGTAATATGGTCGCAACTTTCAACTAATATTTGCATGCGATAATTAACCCTCACGCCACAAATGGCAGTTTTATTAACAATATATATATAATTTTTAAGTTAACTTACAACTTGTGATTTTTCCAACAAATCTTCACGTTTCTCCAATTCTTCCTCAACTTCTTTTAGCTCCATCTAAATTAAACAAAATTATTTATTGTTGGAAACACTGGAAATAAGTTACAAATTTTTTAACATCTTACACTGGTTGAATGTAGTTTACAAGTCGGTCTTTTAACTATCCTACACTCTGGCATTTTTGTTTTCATTTTATTTTCTTTTTCAATAGGGTGGATAGGAAATATAGGTGAACAAGGAGGTTGCCATGCTTGACTGCTTATATCATGATCAAATCTTCTTCCTATTCTGACTTCCTCTGGACCTGGATAACTTTCTTCCAGTGGTTTTCTGAATGAAACCTGACAAGAAATCTTTTTGTTGGTTTTTTACACTTATCATATAAACTTTACTGCACCATAAATATTTTATTCAACAACCTTGTTTTTTGACTTCTTTTCATTTTCTGTAACCTGTTCTTTATTATTAAAATCCATGCGGTAAGATCTACATTCAACAAAAAAAATTTTTAAATAAACTTACCACTGCTATCTTAAAACCTTAAATATTTAGACAAAATTTTTTAACTTTTTTTTGGTAAGTTCAGAATTAACTAATAAATTTGTAAGAAAAATATAGAGAACCTGTCAACAAATAATGTTGAGTCATCTGGACTCCCTTCTTCTCCTAGTTGGCCATACTCTTCTGCTGCCTTTCTTGCTAACCTCTCTTCTTCTGCCTTCTTTAAAGCATTCTGTTCTTTTAAATTGCAATACTGTTCAGCTTTCTTTACTAAGTTATTTAAAGCTTGTTTAGTCCTTTCTTGTACTGGATTAACTTGTTTTATTTCAGCAAAACAATTGTCATGAAAAGTAGGTGGTTTCTCCTCCACACTGCATAAATATTATTAAGTTAAATCACTTTTTGACTAACCTATGTTATCTTATCAAATAATGTTTCTTTAAAACTTGGTGCATCATAAATCAATACTCGACAATCACAATAAAATCTTGCAGTGTTTATAATATACTCAACTGTTAACTATACCCTTTAATTTTACAGCTTTTAGATTTACCTTTCTTTTATAACTGGCTCAGTTTCTGCATAACATTCTGGCATCAACAACATGTCAGTTAAGTGAACAGTCTAAAATTAGTTTTATTTCCTTGTTAAAGACAACAAGAACTATTTTATACCTAATTTTTGCTTCAAATTACTTAAAAAGTTTACTATTGTATGGATTATAAAAAATTTCTACGATAACTAAAAGAAAAAGCACAAAACCTCATTTTTAAGCGTTCCAACTTCTGCCATGAGGCTTTCAATCTTCTTTTCGTACTCGTTTAGATGACATCTTAATCTGTTGTCCTCTTCATTGGAGAGATCACAAGTCCTCAAGGGGTTCTCGTTAGGGGGCTCAGAGGGCGGGTGAATCTCAAGTTGGGATTTCCCTGACTGTTACCCAAAAAAAAAAGTTAAAAAGTTTTATTAATAAAAATTATATATTTTTTAAATAATGTGAATTTTAGGATTGTGCATTTGATATGGCACTTGACTTAAAGTTAAAGAACTAACTTTTATACTAAACAACAAAAAAAATTAAATGAAAAAATTTTGGCTTAATAGAAAACAATTAAAAATACAACTTTATACGAACCTCCCATTTAAATTGTTTATCTAGCTTGTCCTTTGTACTTGTTTTACCAGGAGCTGGGATCCAAGGCCCATGACTTGTTTTAGGTTTAGCTCTTGGTGCTGACCTCACACTATGTCTTGCATTTCCTTGATGTGTCTTGTAACTTTTGGTCGATAATTCTGTTTGTTTGGGTTTTTTAAGGTGTAGATGTAGGGGTGTATTGTCTTGTACATGGACATGAATAGGAGATGCCATTGTCCTTTGATTATTATGTCACAGTTTTTATGTTTTATTTTTGGTTCATTAAATATAATCTAAAAAATCAACAATAATTACATAATGCAATGATTATGTACAAAAGTAAATGTAAATTCTATAGCCTATACAAAGTATTAACATATGATTTTAGGAATATAAATGGCAGTTTAATTACAAAAACAACACATTATAAGGCAGTGTGAGTACTTTTACAAAATTAACAAATTAAGATTCTGATAACCGAAGTTGAATTTCTGAAATGAAATTTGCGAAGTCATTGTAACTAACTGCAAGTGTGGTAAGATCATCCAAGTTTACTGGGCTGTTAGGTATGATGATATTGCTCAATGTGGTCTTGTTTTGGTCGGTATAAACTAACTTAACCTCCAAGCTTGAATGTTTTCCCAAATCATTTGTGTAGGAAATTTCTAAAACCTCAAACAAATTGTCTTCAATGACAATCCTTATGCCCGATGTTTCTTCAAGAGAACAACTTTGAGAAGTTGTGTCTTGTACAGATTGGAGTTCCTCAACATTCTCAAAACTTTCCACTGTGAGGTTTCTTCCAAGAAACAACAAAGTTTTCATTTCTTCCATAATGACCGAATTAATTACATCAATAATTTGTGCTTGGGTTTTAAAGTAGCCACAATCTTTTTGATAATTAGACTTTAACTGCATCAAGTTGTCTAACTTTTTATGTAATGCTTCTTGATTAATGTTATCTAGATCATGATTGTTACAATTCTCAACATAATCTCTAGTTAATTTTTCCAGTTTTTCTTTCTTGGATGAAACCAATTTTCTTAACTCCACAAACAACTTCTCTGAATCCTCATGTTTTGTAGTTTCTGCAAATACCTCTTTTAGAAATAATTCTTTTACATTTAAATCCTCTTCCAAGACTTTTAACTCCTCCGCTTCTTGATGCACATCTTTAACAAACAAGTCAACTTCTTCATCTTTGAGATACTGATCTTCTGGTTTCATCAATTCCTCAAGGAACAAAACATAAAAGTTTTTATTGACAAAACTTTGTTCCAATTCCTTTATGACCTCATTATTTTTATCTTGATCCTGACCAAGGCTCAAATACTCATGATCTTTTAACTCAGTTTTAATTTTATTAACACAAGCAAAAAACGATTGAAGATCCTCTTGGTTTTGAAGTTTTTCGTTTTCCATATTTATAAATTAATAAAATACTGAAATGCTAATAAATTAAAACAAAGAATTCAAAGTGAAACTAAACATTTAATTTACTTCAAATTACCCAACGAAATACGGCAGTTTAGAAAATTATACTTTTTTACAAAATTTACAATTTTTTTCGCCAAATTATTTTTATATATCTGTCTAGTTTAAATATCTTTATTATTATCCTGTTAAGGTTCACAAGCCTCTTAAATCATACAAATAATGCAGTAAAGGGCGTTATAGAAACTTATAAAACATTAAATCTTAACAAAAAAACGTTGAAAACTATTTTCATGTTTATTTGAATTAGCCAAAAGTAAAAAATGTAACCTGACGCCCGAGAAACGATTTTGATTGGTCGAAATTTCCAGCTGTTAATTTAATATTGTCGCACTTGGCTGATTTTAAGATTGACTTTATCCCCATTAAAATTACAACCAAACCAAGTAAAATTGCAATAAATGTTGAAAACAAAGTACATTAAAAAATTGAAGTTGTTGTTATATTTTTTTTACAAGAAATTGCAATGTTTTAGTTTACACTTTTAACAAAAACGTTATCCCAAAAAAGCTAAAATACATGCTGTTTTAATGTAATAAATTGTGACCCGTATGTAACATAATCTCCGTTATACCCAAATAAATTTGAATGACACTTAAGCTTGTTAGGTTAAACTTATAAACTGTAACGACTATAAAAAAGTTATATAGTGATAACACTTGAAAAAACTATATCAGCATACTACAAAACGGCCAGGTGAAGGTTACACAAAAATTAGAAATGATTAAACACTATTCTCTGCTAATATTATGCTAGCTAAAAACAAAATTCAAAAACATTACCTTAGGCATAAAAGTTAATCATTTTTATTGCCACAAAATATAAGAAACGGATTATACATTATAGTTACTTTCACGTTTACATCGTATTGTAAACACGCTTACAATTTAACCAAATTATTTAAATTGAAAACCCAAATACTCGTAGATGTAAACGCCACATAATTTATTTAGCTTTTTTTGCATAAAAAATTGACAAAAACGAATTTTTTTAAAAATGAACACTTACATTCTTTATTAAAACAAATTATTTGAAAAATACTAAAACAAATTATTTTGAAACCCCTCAAAAAGTACCTTAAAAAATTGAGTTTTTATTAAAACATGTCAATAACAAAAATTAATATGCCTCGTCAACACATTTAAGTGCTTCACTACATAGAGGATCCAGCACCCCATCCCCTCCATAATCTAATTTGTTGATGTTACATTTATAAACTGTTTCCCCGTTCACAATTAAACGAACCAAATTCCAATCTTTTATTTCATGGTAGGTGATTTGGTGGCCTTCATTACATAGCTGAGCTGTAATTTAACCAACTATTTAAATTTGTTATTCTTTAGTTACATTAAATACCAACACTAAAACACAACGGTTTAACTAAAAACTAAAATTTTTGTTTTAAAAGTTGGTTTAAACATAATTTAGTTAATTTACTTAAAATGGCGTATAAAATCTTGATCATTACTACTAGAAATGTTTAATTTTGAACTTCACAACGCAAATTTCGGGCCTCTATTAGCGTCTTCCGGCCGGTTTTTGAATGCAAAGAAGGGCGGAATTTTTTATACCTTACCCTAATCTTTCCTTGCGAATTTTGCCCTTTTCGCAATTATTTTAGTAATACCCATTTAAACCGGCGGACGACGACGCTAATAGAGCTGCCAAATTTCTTGCTGTTAAATAAAAAAAAATTAACAGGACCCCATTTTTTGACCCAAATTTGTGGTTCCCAGTTTTAAACATATTATTAAATTGCCAATGCCAATAGGGTCGGGTCAAGTTTTGCCACAAGTATTAGTTAGTTAAATGCTTTAAATACTTACTCTCCAAACCCTGCAATCTAGATCTTCTATGCTCAACAATTCCACAAGCTTCATATGGTCCAAACTCGATCGTTACCACTGCATTTTTTGGCATTTTGTCGTTAATTTTAATCTAATCTGTACGCAAAATAACTTTTGTAATGTACTTTGTTGTTATAACAACTAAAATTTAGCGTGTTGCCATATAAAAATAAATATATTCAAAAAAATTATTTTAAATTAATAACATGTTATTTTAACAAATGGACATTATATAATTAATTTTAATTGGATAAAATTTTTAGATAATTAATATACTGTAATATATACTTTAAAATTACAGTTTTTATATTATACTTTATATAACATTACAACAGGTGCATTATCGTAATCTAATAAATATATTACACTTGTTTATTTAAAATTGTTGTTAAAATAAATAACTTTTAGTTTTCAAGTTAAACGGTAATTTGCAAGTATTAATTTATCCCAATGGGGACTCCCCAAAATAGCGATAAAATATATAAATTTCATCCAACTGGACTTAGAACTCTTTTTCGTTTTGTTTAAGCGGGCGATTTTTTTAAATCGCATTTTATAAAATCAATTGGTGGGTCTATTTTGGATCTTATTTGTAGGTCAGTTCGAATAATGTAGTTTGTTTTAAATCTTTTTTAGATAGTTTAGACACTAATAATTTATAGCGAACTTTGACAAATAGTCTTGACACATGATTACTTACAAACTCAGACAATTTTTTTTATTAAGCCCTACTTTAATCTCCTAATCAAATGAAGCAAGTTTAAAGTATAATTTTGAACTAAATCCCTTGCTAATTCTAAAGAATTTTTGTTTTGCAAAGATTTTAAAATGTTAATCCCTAATCATTGCAATACATTCTATAATTATACTGCACTGAGCCACCAGGTTAATAGAAAGATAGTTTACGTTTTTGGAGTCTGATTGATTATAATGGCAAAAGGTGCTGTTACTTGTGGTTGTTTTAGTTTGGTGAGAATCGGCTTTTAAGTCTACATTTCGATATAGCTTTTTGGAAAAAATTTGTAACATTACTGTAAAAGTTTATGTAATAATATGGTGTTTAAATGCTTTTTTTAAACATACTTTAATATTCAAAGATTTTAGTTTATATTTTAAATGATACAAAATTATTAAAAATGTAAAGAAAATGGAAGATGAAAATATTTTAGATTTGTTAGTTCCTGTTTTTGCTGCTGGCTTGGATTCCAAATGCTTGGATAAACTGGCAGATGGGCTAAAGAAATCGAAATGCATCACTGAAGGTAGTTGTT
This sequence comes from Corella eumyota, assembly GCF_963082875.1. NCBI lineage: Eukaryota > Metazoa > Chordata > Ascidiacea > Phlebobranchia > Corellidae > Corella > Corella eumyota. The sequence continues at coordinate 20,775,736 of NC_137491.1, forward strand.
TGACTCTTTTTTCTTAAACACTAGAATTTTTGCAATCCGGCTATTTTTTTGTTTCAGACTTAAATTACAAGCCTGAAACACATTTTAAAGGATTGTTTTAAGAACATTTTTAGTTTTTTGTGTAGTTTTTTTTTTAAGCAACAAAAATAACATTAACTAACCATGCTATTAAAGATTAACATAAACCAATTTTTTTTATAAAAGTTGGGTAGTCTATATGATAAATATCAAATTAAATCTTGGAGAAATTATGTTTTATAGATAATGCGAATGCCATTAAGGCGTTATCTCCAAATGATTTTCAACAAAAAATTCTTGAACTGATAAAAGCAATAAAAGAAAGATGTAAAGCAGGCTGGAGGATTTCTTTTGTTACTTTAGTTCAAAACATCGTCAGTGAGTGTATTTTTTTATAATTTTTTTGAATCTTCAATTGCAGATAATCATACCTAATATTAATAAAATCTAACATTTTACAAGGTGAGAAAAATGATCTTTTAGTGGATGAAGTTGCAACAATAACCGAAAAAGCTTTTGAACCTGAATCCACAAATCTTTTGTGGATGTTGAAATCCTGGCATTTATTAAATGGACCAAAAAACAGGACTTCTTTAAAAAACGCTGCCAACTTTTTGTATGTTATTATATCATCAAACATATGTATTTTAATTCAAAATTTTAATTTACTATTATTCGTTTGCAGAAAAAAGTTAGAACGCACAAACATTTTGTTACATGTTTGTAATTATGTTGCTGAAAGTGAACCCAATTCTAAAACGGTTTTAACCTTTGTTGAAACAATGAAATCTGCTATTTTACCAGTTCAATCTGAAGACAACTCAAAAGTAGATTCAATTATGTCATCTCTGGTAAGTTAGATAGTTTTTAAGAGTCATGTTATTAGTTTTTGTATAACATTTATTTTTACTTTTGTTAAATTGAAATTAAAAAAATGTCGATTTCATAATGTTACATTATAATGGTATCAGAGTGTTAAAACTTAATTATTCTTGGTTATTATTAGTTGTTACCTCTTTGTCAATCATGATGTTTAAAATATAGCAAACTAATGACAACATATCAGAAATCTGGTTGTTTATTACAGGCTATCCTATTTGTCATTAAATTGGAAATAAAAAAAAATATTTAGTGTTGAACTTCAATAAACATTATTATTTATTATTTTTAGTCATCATTACTACCAAGAGATATAGAATTGCCTGGGACTATCTACAAATCAGTTGAAACCAAATTGGAACCTTTATGTCCAATGTTGTCCGATATTTTGAATGATGAACAAATAAGAGATTTAGCGACCGATCTGTACAACAACAAACATATTTCTAAAGGTAAATTGGTATATTTATTAAAAAATTAAATATATAGTTAAAACTCCAACATGTGATCAAGTTTTATGTTTTTATTTTAGAGCAATGCCAGATAATAGGGTGTGAAAAATCCAAGATACTTACAAAGTTAACCGGACCTGATTTGATTTTTAAACTTTTAGAAAGTTTAAAAGTTAATGCAAAGGAAAATTGGAAAAATGATTTTTTAGAGTCAATAAAAAATCTTGGTATCAAATTTTTTTTTGTAATTTTAAAAGTATTGTAAATTTAAAAGTAATTTTAAAAGTAGATTTTCCACAGCATGCAGTTTTTAGTTAAATATTAACAAGACTCTACTTATAAATTGTTAGTCATCATGTAGAAGTATGTTTGTTTTAGCTCCCAGTACCTTTTTAACTTTGTTCGTTTTTTTGTCTGTTATTAAATACTATCAATAGATTTAGTATTGGCTTTATTTTATCTTTTTTATTCAGAATTGGTAAAGGGGTATGATTGACTTTATATGAAACCTTAAAAAATCACTTGTATTTAGATGTGGCTGTGTTGTATGAACTGATGTCACGGTGTTTAATTTCAAACAATTCTCCGCTTTGCTATCTTTGTCAAAATTGGGAACTCTTTAAACAAAAACGAGATATTGTGACTCAAGTTGCAAGGCAGCAGTTACCTATGTTTGATGAAAGGTAATATTGTGTTGTGTTAATAAAAATTTTTATCAGCTTGTTTATTACATTTACTTTAATAAATCATTTCATTATTTAAAGTTTGAATATATTAAACCTTATTGCATAATATTTTGTGTTCAACACTGTCTAACAATTTGTCCTTTCTTTTTAGTGAAAAACTAAACCAAGCAGATTGGCTTCTTAAAATTTTGTCAGTTTCTGTAAACGTTGAAATACAAAGTTTACAACTATTTGTTAAAACATTGCAATCTAGTTTAAATGTTTTCACTTATACAGAAAAGGAAATCTTGACAACCCTCGAGGTAAGAGCTTGTAATGTAATCTTTATTGTAATCATTTTTAGCTTTATTTAAATACTGTTCCAACATTTATGTGGTTTGACATTTTATCTGGTTTATTTATATATAACACTTTGCATTATCTAGGACTCTGAGACTGTCACCGATTACCACAGCAAAAATAATTTTCTTTCTCACAATAATGAAACTGAATGCCAACAACAACAAAACTATCAGGTATTTTATAGAAATGCCTGTAAAATTTGCAATTAGAGTATTTATTTATTCAATTTTGCTTAGCTAGCTTGTCGAAAAATGTTAACATCGTAAAAAATAATAATGATAAAACTTTGCTAAAACAATTGATAGTATTTTATGGTAAATCAAGTTAGGGATACACAATTTGTACGTATGGCCAAAACCTTGTAATGTAGTTCCCACAAAATTTTTTTTAAATACATATTCTATTAAGTTAACAAGATTTGAAAAATACACACGGCTCTTATTCTAAAGAAAAATATCTGTCTAGTCACTGTTTAAAACACTTATTACCTTAGTTTTGTCTAATGCACAAACTACATTTAGTTTTATACTAAAATCTAAAATTAATTTCCACACTGAATACTTTAAAAATGCTAATTTTAGATGTTGTTTTGTTCCTTTTTTTCTGATAAATATGTTCATGCTAAAAAATAAATGGGCTCGCGTCTATTTTTTCAGGCAAAATTGCATCTGAATGTACAATTATTTTTTGCAATATATCACAGTAATTTCTAGGAATTGTTACTAATTTTATCAAATTTTATATCGCAATTTAATAGAAATAAAAAAAATTAATTTGTAAAAAACTTTGATATCAAAGTCAATATATTTACAATTGTCATGTGTGTGACTAAGTGATTTTAAAAATAAGAAGATATTTGTTTTGGCATTAAAAAAATATTTTAAACAACTCAATATTTGTAATCGTGCGATGTGGTGTCATTCCAAAACCAACACAAAAACTAATTAAAGTGGACTTACTTTTTAAAAAAAGATTTTAATAAACTATTTTAACCATTTAAAAGATTATGACTTTATCAAATTTGATTGTTGTTTATGTAAAACATATTCCTGTGCCTTTGATGTCTAAAAGTTCTGTTATAACAATATAAAGTTATTTGTTGTTCATGTAAAATGAGCCTGTAGTTGTTCTTACCTAAAGTAAATATTTGATGTCTAGAAGTTCCGTTATAACAATATTTTTATTTTATTTTTTTATTTTGGTTTTTCGCACATTGATAAAAGTAAATAATAAATACGATATACAATTAATATTACAACAATGCGACGGGAAAAAATGACAAAATCAATTTAATGATTTAAATCATGCCAAAAGTATTAATGTTTACACAAAGATTTTAAGTATGTTATGGCATGGTCACCAAACCCCAAAAAGTTAATTATTAAATTAAATGTGCCTGCACCTGGATGATACCTAAAAGAAATATTTTATTTTTAGAACATTCAGCTTAACATTTTAAAAGTTAATTATTTTTCATGTAAAACGTGCCTGCACCTAGATGTTACCTACAGTAAATTGTTCACAAATAATTGTTTAAATTATCCAATGGTTTTGAAATTTGCAGGTTACCCAACACATATTAATAAAATGGGCCTCGCATTTCTAGTTACATTTGTGACTTTTAAAAATTTACCATTTATTTTTGGCATATTATAAACTCACTTAAGCATTGCTTAGCACAAAAATACAATAGGCCAAAATGTTGTGTTTCTAATTTGAATAAAAACATTGATTTTTTTAAAGTTTGGTCATTTTGATGTTGTTTTTGGTTGTAGTTTCCGCTGTAAGAAACCACTATTAAATTTTGCATAGTAATAGCCATTATTTAAGACAAAATTTCATGTAAATTTTGTATATATTAATTACTATTTTTTATTAAAATTTGTACTTTAAAATTTAAAAAGTTTAATTCAATATTGTGAGGTTTCAATCAAAATATGTTTTTTTTCAAAGGTTTAAAACTTTTAAAATCAATTTTTAGTGGTATTTGTTTTCCAAGAACCTGTGTTATAGTTTAAATAAATAGTACTGACAGACAATTCTATATTAAATGACTTATAAATGTTTGCTTTTATAAATTCAACATTTAAATTTACATGCCCAAATAATACAACAGCCTACTTGTATTTGACATAAAAGTATAATGAAGAATAATCTAATTTGTTTGGCTTCATGTTATGTCTTTCAATATTTAGAATCCTGTTTCTTACCAAAAAGCAACTCCAGCAGTTTGTGGAGCTTTACTCCATAGAAACCCACCATTGCCTGGTGTTGTAAGTAAATTTTTTATATCTAAATTGATTGCTTAGTTATAATATTTGTTGATATATATATATATTTTTTTTCAAATAAATTTGTTTAGAGTTGTATTATATTTTAAATAATTTTAAGGATATGGCAGTTGCACCAAGCCAAACTAATAAAGACGATTTTGATGATTTCATTAACAATGTAAAAATGTTAAATCTTTTATCGACAAAATTTTGTTATAATTTGCAGAAAAGTGGTCTTGGGTTTGTACCGGAACATGAGGAAAAAAATAGAATTGAACCAAAACTAAAAAGCAACAAAGACATTGTTGAAGAAAAAGAGGTTTAATTTTTTAATTGTAATAAAAAGTTGTACAAGTAACCATTTTGTATTGAATATTACCACTTCCTTTCTAAACAAGATGTCACAAACTACCTTTATGTCTACTGAGAAATTAAAATAGAATTTATTTAAAGAACAATATTTGTTAAAAAAATATATGGAAATATGCGCAGATAAGGCTAAAAAATAAGTACGAAAGTTAAACCAAACTTTTTATATAAATTTTAAGATATATAAATTTTTTAAGACCATTTATTAATTTTTTAGAAAAACCGTGAAGTTGTTGAAAGCGAAAGACAAGATTTTAATCCAAAAATTACAAATCGTTGTGTTTTTGTTCAAGAAACTGTGGTATGATATTTTTTGTTGATTGTAAATTTATTTAATTTTAAAAAATAATTCACAGTATTTTAGTACATATACAAACCTTGGTTTTGCTATTCTATTTTTATTTAGGGAACCTAATATATACAATTTTTAAAATTTTGGTAGGGCTCAATGTCAAATAAAGAAAAGGAAGTTTTGAAGTTTGAAAAAAATCAACAAAGCAAAACACAAGATATAATCTTGGAATTAAAAGTACAAATATGACTTTCGATTGAATGACACAAAATTTAAATCATACAGTCACTTAAACTAAAAAATATTAACAATTTTTTTTTGATTAGAAACACAAGTTGCAAGTAGAAGGTAAAATAGAGGAAGAAGTGCAAAAGGCTGCAACATCCAACAAAGTTTTATTTGAAATTCAAGTTTGATTTGTTTCAATTTTTTTAAATTTTAAAAATAAATTACTATATTCTTATTCATAAATAAAAAAAATAGCCTTTGAAAAACTTAAAACAATTTACTAAAACAACTACATTGTCTAACAAACAACTACGTTGTCTAATAGGTTTAATAAACGGATAAAAATTGACTTTTGTAATTTAGAATTTTTACATTAAAGTGATAAATAGTGCATTTTTATTAAAAAAAAATATTTAGACCCGAATTGATGAATTACATCAAACTTTAAAAGTCGCTAAAGCTGACATTGAAAATGAAGAGGCTAAAAAATTGGAGGTTTAATTTTCTGTTTTATATATTTTATTATTTAGCGAAGTTACTAATTTTTACTTTTTTGAAATAATGCTATTTTACCATTCATTTAAATTAAAATTATTTTGCATTTGGTGATTTTATGTTTAAAATTTTTGATTTTCATATCATTTAATGTAAAAGATTACTAATTTTAAACAGACTAGTAATTACCTATTATGTTAAGAAAACTAGTTTGACAATGGTAACAAGTTCACAGAAAACAAAAAAAGAAAATGGTGTGAATGAAAAATCAACAAAACAGGTAATTTTTCTTTTTATAGGAATAAGCTTAACATAATAGGGAAAAAGATTCACAATATAGTGAGTAGGCTATACATTATAGTAAATAGGCTTTTACAAGAATTAAAAAGCTAATTTTTATTTGTTACAATATAACTGAATAAAACATGCTTGCAAACAAAACAAATTGACATGTGTTTGTAAGGATGTTAGCTATTTTTTTATATTTGAATATATTTTTTAATTGTTAAGTCAATCTAAAATCAAAAATCTAAAAAAAAGCTATTACAATTTTTAAAATTTCATTCTTTTTAGAACTGTAAATTAAAAGGAGTAAAAAACTATGCAGAAAATGTTAAAAAACAGTTTCTTGATTTAATAAGTATGTACTTTGAATATTATTTTTTTTTAATATTATTGCCCATAAATCAAAGTAATTTTAATTGCCAAAAAATGCATAGAATTTTAATACATTCCCCACTAAGTTTGTTAGCAATTACTGTAACCAATTCTTACTAAACTAGAATAATATAACTCTAAAGTGATTTAAACTATATTAAAATAAAATTAGTGTGGGTTGTGTTTTGTTTTAAGGTTTCAATTCCGGGGAAAATAAACAAATCCAACAAAAATTTGATTTTGTAAATTTCGAAACCAATTCAGAAATGTTGTCAGATTTTTCAAGAAAACCACCTAAAGGTTAAAATTTACTTTTTTAGAAAATAAAAACAACAATTTTTAATGTGTTATATTGGGTTTAAATGGGAACCAAAAGATTCGGCCAAAAGGTTCGGCCTGCAAAAAAAAATTGATTTTTATAATACAAATTTTACAAAAAGTATACTACAGTATATACAGTATAGTTTTAATTGGTTGTTACGATAAAGACATATGTTAGTTTTTAGAATATTTATCTCTTTTAAAGATTTATGCATTAAAAACTAATTTTAAAACAGTTTAAAGACGGGTGCTTTTGGCCTGCAAATTTTTTTACTAAACTGCGGAAGACTGCAGTGTGAAGCCCGAGTATATTGTTGGTGTAAGATCATATTTTACCAATTTTTTAAATTTTGCAAAAAACGACAGTAAGGCGATGACTAAATTCTTGTGTAAAATGTTAACGTTAGGCTGTATATAAGTATCGGCAATATATTTAGTGATACAATTTTGCAGGCCAAAAGGCCCATCTTTAATTCATATTTAAAATAGTTTTTGAGACATAAATCTTAAAAAAATTAAATATTTCAAAAACTAACATATGTCTTTACCGTAACAACCAATTAAAACTTTTACATATACTGTACTGTTTGCAAATTTTTTATTTTAAAAATCTGTTAAATATGGTCTTACGCTGACAATATATACAGGAATTTATTGCCAACTCAACGCCGTGTTATTGCCGGTCGAATCTTTTTATGGCCAAATCTTCTGGCAGCCCATTAAACTAATTGTGTTAATATTGTGTACAGAAAAATACATATTAGAATTTCAAGTTATGGTAAACAACATGCCAAAATTGCTTGAGGGGGATGTTTTAGTACTGCTTGATGTTGACACTATCTCTCTATATCCACTTTACTTTTGCCCAATGTAGGTTTTTTTTTGCATTCTATTTTTAAATGTAAAATAAATATTTTAATTTCTTAAGATCTAGGTAATTTTTATTTTAATAAACTACAATAGTTTAATATTTTTTTAATTGTTTATGTTTTTAGTCGTAACCAGTATGCTTTTCAAATTGAATTAAATGAAGAACAGAATAAATTTAAATACAAATACCTTTTTTGTAAAAAAGATTCTCCAATTTGTTGGGAACTTTTACCCGGAAAAAAAATTTACAACAGAAAATTGGAACTGTCACAAGGTGATTAATTTAAATTTAAAGTTTTTAACAAACTTATTTAAATATTTGTTTTTTATTTGTAGATATGATAAAAAGAGGTCATGTAATTGTTTTTGATTTCATTCAAACAAAACCGCTTGATAAGATTGAATATAAAAAAAGCCTACAAAAAAATTTTCATCGCTTTTTGCCCAGTTTTGAACAAATTGAGTTTAATGGTGATTCAAAAATTCCCATCACATTTTTTATCCGAATATTAAGTGATTGGGTCCATGCTTGTGAACAAGGAATGTTTATTCAAGCTTTAGAAGAGTATTATCCAAAACATATTTTAAACATAAAAAACAAGGTAAGTGTATTGTTCTATATAAGACAAAGGGAATTCCAACCATAACAATTAAGGTAGGTTTATTGTATTGAAAAGTAGTTCAGTTATTTTATTTATTGGTTGAAGTAATAAACTAAAGTGTTTACTGAAATTTTATTTCATAGTACTTAAGCAAATATAGAGTATAATAAATTAATATTATCTGCAGGATCATAGTTTAGACAAATATGTTCATGAAATGACAGAACATATGACAAAAGATAACTCCAACATTTCTCGATGCAAGCGAATACTTGGAATGTTTGTTCTTTTATGTTTAATGGAAAACAGACATATTAACTCTGAAAACAAACAGACCAAAGTTGACATATGTTATTGCTTGAGTTTTCATGATATCGATAAAGATGCACAAGTGCTTCTTATTGAACAACTTAAGAAATTTATTCTCTGTCATAAGTAAGTGCTTACTAATTAAGTATTTTTTTTAATTTTGTTAACTTTATGTTTAAATTTTACTCTTATAAATCTATCTATTAAAAGTTTGCATTTAAAAACCAACATAATTAAAAAAAAATTGTGAATTTATGTATTTATGTTTTTAAGCATTTAAAAGGTTTATTTTTTTAATAGATCAATGATGGATTTGTTACATAATGCAATGTCAAAACTTGATAGCATTCCCCAAATCTTACTTGCCTTTCCACTTTATTTAACTGTGTTTGACATTTATGTTAAAACAAATCAAAATACTCAGATGTTTGCTTCATTTAGGTTTAAGGATTTACAAAAATATAGAACACCTGAAAACCAAAGGTATTTTATATATCTTTTTAAGCTTTAACTAAAATAAATATTCAAAAAAGAATGATCATTTGAATTTGTTTATAGGATTCTATTAGCTTTGGGTCCAATCATTGCCTCTTTGTTATCTGAATTTCCATCTTTACAAATTTATTACCAACAAATGTTGAGTTTGGAGTCAACTAAAATTATTTTGGTGGAAAAAAAACATCAGAAGTTATTAAACGGAGAGGGAATTGCAAAAAAATTAATATTTATGTGGTCCCAACTTGCATCACACAAACCAATTGAAGTATGTCTGTTTGTTATTGGTTGGTTTAATTAGTTGTGTAACTTTTGCAAATAATTAAAATCACATTTTTAATATTTAATTTTAAAGTTTTGATTATTAAAAAATTATTTATTATAACTTATAATTATTTATTACAACTACCTTTTTTTAGAATATAACAGAAGAGATTTTTGTTGTCATTTCTTCTCATTTTCAAAATTTCTTGTCTTTACAACTTGCACAACAAAATGGGTATACTTTAATTTTTCAAAACCAGTTCTTGTTAAGTATTATTTCTAACAATTGTTTCGCCGAAAATGTTTCAGCGAAATTTCAGCAATTTCAGCGAAATATTAATGTAGAAAATATTTACCTTTTTAGTGAGAACTTAAACAAATTTGTGCATGAACTTCAGAAATATTTCAAAGCTTTTGAAAAAATCTTAGAAAAACTAATACTTTATTGTGAAAATAATGTTAAATTTCATACTGGATTTGTGTCAAATACTTTTAGTTTGATTGATGAACTTGTACGTATTGTTACAATTTTGGTTAATGTAAGTAAATCTTGTAAATTACTTACCTGTATTGTTTTTCGATTTTAAAAATGTTGTTTACTTTTGTTACTTTTAAATATTTTTTGTGTTAAATGCAATTTCATTAGTGGATTATATACAAAACATTTTTTTGTTTGCTGATTTATTAAAATTAATTTTATACAATTCTAATTTAAATCGAATAAGACTTTTATGATAATTATAAAATTGTTTGGGTTTAATTAGGCTGTGCTTTAATAAAATTTTTTTTGTTTAAGAAAAATATAGCAGATGATAAACTACTAACAACTGTTAAAAACAACATAAAGGAATTAAATAATGTTCTTATTTCTACGATCAACAACATTTTTAACAATGTTCATGTTGAAAAAATTTCTCCTGAAACTGTTATGGTATTTTGTAACTATCATATATTAAAATCTTTCAAACCATTTGATTTGTAAACAAATTTGTATTTTATTTAGTTTTGGAATGTACTGATAATAGATTGGTCAGACAAAAAGTTTAAAGAAAATTGGATGAAAATCTGTCACCAACTTATAAGAAAGCAGATTATTGAAGTAATTTAAAACTTAATTCTGTAGTTGTAAAATCTAACTTCTGTCAGTTTACAATTTTTAACTACCTTTTTAAGTTAAAATATTCAGAATGGTAACCTTATTTTATCTATCAAGTTACCCAGATTTTTTTTAATGTTTGTCAGGTATTTGAATCTAAATTACCTTCTTTATTGGAATTTTATGCTAAGCAACTGGAAGACATGAAACCTCATGCTCAAATTTCTGAATGGTTTTCTGTATTTGTTTTGGATATGGTTGAAAAAGAACCAGTGGTAAAATTATTTAATAGATGCTTTTATTGTATGCTTCTTTGGTAAAATGCATAGAATAGTTAATTTTTTTTAAATTTATTTAAGAATAACAAGAAGGAAAACACAACGGAAGTTAAGGAAAGTGTTTGGAGTTCCCCATCAATGAAAAAAGTTTGTCAAAAAGTATTTTTAAAGCAATGGAATCATGTAAGAAGCAATCATCAAGATTTTAATTCTGGTCTTCTCGAGTTGCTTGAATCCTGGAAGCCAGTGGTTACTATTCTGAAAATACTTAGTAAGTTTGTTTTATTATTAAAAAATCACCTAATATTAGATATGTGATTTTGTTTTTCACTTTTCTTTTATTCTACATATGTGACAGTTTGGTTTATTATTTAAGTTTACTCTTTTTAACATTAATAAAAAGTATTTTTAATAATTTATACATTGACTCAACAAAAAAACTAAATTAATTTCATGATTTAAAACTCATTTTACAGTATAATATGACATGGTTACCAAACTCAATTTTAAATTTATTAAACCACATCAATAAAGTATGTTGTGATTGTATTTTTTACCTTTAAAAGTTTTTTTTTATTTTTTTTTTTTTGGTTTTTTGCACATTGATAAAAGTAAATAATAAATACGATATACAATTAATATTACAACAATGCGACGGGAAAAAATGACAAAATCAATTTAATGATTTAAAACATGCCAAAAGTATTATTGTTAACAAAAAAATTTAAAGTATGTTATGGCGTGGTCACTAAACCCAGAAAGTTTTGTTTTATAGGAAAATGTTTATGGTACTACTTCATACCTGTGTATATTATGGATATAAATTAACCAAAAAGTTTAAAAAAGGGGGAAAAAGAACAATTTTAAATTCATGTGTATATATATAAATAAATATATTGACACTAAAATTTTCTTAGGTTAAGATTGTAAGACTCAAATAAATTTAAAAAAATCTACATTTTGGCGAGAATTAGGTCTTGGGTAAAACATAACATTACTAATTAAAATATTTTTTTGTGTGTTTAGGAAACCCTTTTTTAAGTATGTACTTAATCAGTAAATTATGTTAATGCCTAAAGTAAGTTTTTAAAGGGCAATCTGCACAAAATTCTTAGTTAAATAAAAAGTTAAAAAGTATGTGCCCAGTATTTTGTAAAAATAACTGGTATTGACAAGGCTAGCAGTAAAAATACAGTAGAAAATATGTTTTTAAATTAACGGTTAAGGAATTATAAGTGGGTAAGCATTCCAGTTTACATTGGTTTGTGTTGTATAAATAGGTATCCACAAAAATTATTTTTACAGTTATTTGGTGATTGAGGTTAAAATTTAAGGTTAGAATGTTTTTAAGCTGTAATAAAGGAACGACCTTCACTTAAAATTAGAAAATAATATGGTAAAATTATCGCATTTTGTTAAGATTGTGACGAAATTTATTTTATTAACTCTTTCAATAGTTTTTTTGCACATGGCCTAGTTGTAAGGTAGTGTAGTAAATGGTGTATTGGCTGGTTTAAAAATTGTAGTAAAAAGCTAATATTGTTAGTTAACTAATTATAAAAAATAGATTTTCAAAGGTTTATTAGTTAATAAGTTGTTATCTGCAAACTGGACTGGGATAAAAGAAATTAGGTTGCTCTGTTTCTGTAAACAAAAATACCAAAAATCCCACTTGCTTGTCAATTGATGTTTAAATTGATTAAAAAAGTTTTTTTTATAGTATAGTAATGTAATTAAAAATATCTGTAATTTTAACAGCGTAGATTGTTTTTTATGTCAGTTTTTTTATGTAAATTGTTTTTTTATGTCAGAAGTTTAAAACGATTTTTATCTTTTTATGTATCTTAAGGCATTTGCTATCTTATTAAAAAAGGGAACTACTATAATCGTTCTATTCTGTGTAATAATAAAAAATAAGCAACTCATAAATAGTTGTAGAAAACACTTTATTTGGATTACTTGTACTTAACAGCTCTTGAAAAGTCTTGGAACTGTAAAGTAAGAGAAAAAATTGACGAGGACCATAGAATACAAGAGAGAATTAACGAGGACCGTTAAATACGAGATAAAATTAGTCGGAACTGCAAAATACGAGAGTTTAGATATGAGCCCTAAAGTACAAGGAAAAACTCTAGTAGAAAACTTTTTAAACTTTTTGTATTTTAGGTAAAGTATTGTCTAGGGCACATAAACCGGAGTATGAATTATTTGGTAATTTATTACTTAAACAACAGGTTTAGTAAATATGTCTCAAAAGGAATAATAAGTTAGTTTTGACAACCATGCCCCAAAGTATTATCAATAATATTATTATTAACTTTTACTTAGTAATGAAAATAACAAAGAAAAAAAATGCGAATAACAATATGATAATGCTTTTGGAAAAAATATCAAAATTAAAGTTTTCATTAATATCTTGCAAAACTATAAAAAAAATTAGGTTGCCAGTTAATATGTATTGCACACATTTAACACAGCCTTTTTTGGGACCATACTAACCTACTTGGTTTCTTTTTTCATTTAAAGAGATTTTAAGTCTACTGCAGTGTTCTTCTATAAAGGCCTGTATAGTGTATACTTCTTTATGCCATTAAAATTTATCAAAAAAATGGTCACACAGAAATTGTTTTAAAAAACATCTTTTTCAGATTCTATGATTAAACAAATTGAACTTCCACTAACTGATATTATTGATAAAATTAAAAACGCCTTATCCTGTATTGGAGATACTATTATAGATGGGAACATTACTGTTTATGGATTTGAACAAATTTATAACTACAGAAATACATTTTTGAATACATTGAATGCTATGGTATTAATTTTACATGTCTGTTAGAAATTTTATATTAAATTTATTTGTTAATATTAGCAGTTACATTAAAATGATCTAATTTGTAAAAATTATTTACAAGGTTGGTTCATCGGTTGATGGCTCTGATAACTTGGACAAAGTATTTGACATAAGACAGCAGGAACTTAAATCTTTTCGCACACTGAAACAAGGAATACAAAGTTTTGTTGATATAATGGATATTGTCGTAAAATGTGGTATATAAATTTGTGATTTTTGCATTTACTTTGAGATTTTATAGAAATGTTTTTTTTAATTAAGAATTTTAAAAATTAAATTTATTTTAAATAAAATCTAGCTTTGTTTACTTGGATGTTAAGTTTAATGTTTTCTTTTTACATTTTTTAAAGCTGGAGTTCAAGTTAATAAATATGATCTTCAACAAAGCCTTGGAAAAGAAGTAAAGGATTTAAAACTTAATGAACTTGTTTCATGTTCCTATGATATAAATGCACCTATTGATGTTATTTATTTTAAATTACAAAATCAACAACAAGATATTTTTACTAATATTGTCAAGACAAAGGTTTGTTAAGTGACAACAATTTTGTTTAAATATTTAATACTTTTACAAGTAATTAGTGACCTTATTTTTTTAGGCATTAAATAGCAAACTTGTAAAGATAATTGTAAGAGAATTTAGTCAGAATTTACCCAACGAACTTAAAGAAGAAAATGCTGTTTTAGATGTAGATGCCGTCATAGAAAATATTTGGAAACCAACTTTACAGTTTGTTTGCAAGCTTGTGGATACCATTAATAATGGTTTGTTACACTTTTTTGATTATTTGTAATTTTTTTTTTGTTATTGTTGATATTTTTAATTAGTATTTCCCTTTTTTTGTTGTTTTGCTTATACCAGTGTAATTCCAAGTCATATTCAAGTTTGTTTTTTGTTTAGGTGAAATTTTATTTTATACGTTAAAGAAATATTTCAGAAAATTAAATGATGTGAGTATTATTGACACGGAATTGAATAAGTTACTTGTTATTCACAAATCTTTAAACAATAAGGATGTTCAGTCTGTAATTAAAAGTGATAGAAAAGAGCAACTACACATTTTCTTACAAATGAATAACAATATCAAAGCAGTCAAAATTATTGATCGTTTAAAGGAAAATTTGAACCTAGAGGGAAAGTTTTCTGTGCTTAAGATTCCCTTGGTGAGTTAATTTTAAAACAAGTTTTAATTAAAAAAAGCTTTTGATTTAATGCTGGTATACTTTCTTTGTTTAGGACATGCAAACGAAAGAAAAAAAAAATACGTTAAGTTTGATTTCATCAAACTTGATTGAAGCATCAAACGTGATAAAAAGTATCACACCAGAAAGGTGTAACGCTATTAAAACATTTCTTGAAAAAGAAAAGTTACTTAGCTGGCTTAAAGAAAATATAAAAGGTAATTTTAAATAATTAAACAATAATCAATTAAAGAAACAAATATTAAGCTAATACAAGAAGTTGACTTTAAAGTTATTATTTTTCAATAATAATTTGTTGTTAGATATAAATGAGGTGAAAGTCCTGAGTGATCTTGCCATGATATCAGCTGGGCAAATTCCAATGCAAGTTGATCGAGTTTCTTGTTTTTTTTCTGCTGTGATGGGATTTGCTCCTCTTATATTTGATCTACCACAAACAGCTGGGTTTGATGAACTTATTACAGCATGTGAGACTGTGTGGATAAACATTCAACAAGATCCTAAACTGCTGCAAAATTGGGTAACAATTTAGTTTTTGTCATGTTTATCAAAATTTACCATATTAAGATTTAGGTTTACAGATCTCTTATTTAGGTTTCAACAAAGTTATGCAATTATTTATCTAACTTTGATTCATGCAATTTTATTTTTAAGCTTGAAACAGGAAAACAATTGGAGTGGCTTTGTAATGTTAAAGACTTGCACGGATCTGTTGAAAAATCTTCTTTAACAAAAGCTCAAAAAATAAACACAAGTGGAGTTTATAAAATAGGGGGTGAAAATAATTTAACGCCAACTGTTGAGAACTCAATGAAACTAGTCTTTGTCAACTTTGAACAGAAAATAAACAAAGACAGAAACAATCCAATAGGTTTAAAAATATTTAATGTACTGATATGATTTGTTTTAAATGAAGCATACATAAAAATTGTTTATTTGAAAAACAGGGATTTGATGCCAAAGTTGTTCAGCTGTATTTAACAACCATTTTAATTTTTAACAACCATTTTAATTTTTTAGATTTTAAAGAAATGGCATCAGGTGATTTAAAAGATTTACAGTCAAGGCTTATGTTAATAGCTGGGGAGGCTAAAAAGGGAAAACAAGATGTTGATGTTTTTATTAAAATGCTTTCAAGTGTTGAGAACCTTACAAAAGCTTATGTTAAACTTAAATCTTCTGGTTGTTTGTTGTTTCAAAACTGGTCTGCAACTGTTATGTAAGTTTTTGTGTTTATAAACTATGTTTTAAAATCAAGGTTTGCTCGAAAAGGTTTGTTTTGTAACCCTTTTTTTAGCTGTTCAGATACAAGTGGTGAACACCAAACTTTATCAGTTTATTTTGACTCTGAAAGTCCAGCAATTACGTCAAGAGAAAATGCTTTGAAAGAGGTTGTACAGTTGACCAAAGTTCTTAATGATGCACATGACAAGTATGTTTTTTTTAATTTTTTTAACTGTGTTATTAGTTTTGGCTTTAATAACAAAGACACATTATATTTAGTTTGGAAATCTAAGCAGTAACATATTTATATCTTGTCATAGCAAACTTGCTTTCTAATAAAGCAAGTCATTTTCTATGCTTATTAATAAAAGATAAGTAGGGTCACATATGTTGTCTGGTTCTAGACAAAACAACGTGCTGTTTACCATAGGAGAGAACCGTAATCCATAGGTGATAATTCTCTTGCACTAGAATCCAGACGATAGAATTTAGGAGAGGCGTAGTGTTATTATGTTTTGTCTAAAACCGAACAACATACATGATCTGATAAATAAGTTTTATCCATAATAATTTAACTTAATCACCAAACTAATTTATTTTTAGTTGGAAAAACTATTTGAGTACCAAAAGAACAGAGCATTACCATTTAAATCATTACAACATTCACCAACTTACCTACTTGTGCAAACAATTGGCGAAATGTGATGAAGATGGTGAAATAACTGACCAAGTTCATGTTTTGCTTTCTTTTGTGAAGAAAAACTTGGACTGTAATAAAATAGTTGAAACTTTAAAACAAGTTAGTCAGGTACATAATGCAGAAGAAAAAATGTGTGAAATTGCAGGTAAATTAATATTTAATTAAAAATGTTTTGCTTATTAAATTCTGCAATTAAAATATTTAAATTAATATTTTCAGAATTTATTACCTTTTATTTTAGTTAAGCATAATTTAAAATCAATTAATTTTGTAATCAATTGTTTTTTGACTTCTAATCTTACAAGATGTAATTGAAATATCAATAATTGAAAAGAAGCGAAAAGTTGTTCATCAAATAATTCAACGAGATGTACAGGAAAATATTGCTAAGGCAGCTGTGCAGAAACAATCATCTAGAAATTTGGACTTTGATGAATGCTTCTTGATGTCGTTAAAGATTGGGTATGAACCTGATGAAGTTAATAAATACGAGCGCTTGTTTGATCAAGAAGCAGGTTTGTTTTATTTGGGTACAACGAAATTAACTTAAAATTGTCAAATTAAAAAAATTGTTGAAATACTTTTAAATACAAAGTTTAAATTCATTTCTAAAACAACTGACTATGGGTGTATTTTTATGATATTTTGTATAAAACGATTTTATAAAAAAAAATTACATATTAATATTCACATATTTTAAAATTATTATAACTGGTGTAAATCAAATATTTTTTGCAAACGTTTATTTAAAATCAAATTTTGTATTAATATTTAAAACCAAATTTTGTATCAAAATAAAACCAAATTTTGTATTGAAATTTAAAACCAAATTTTGTATTAAACCTAACTTTGTTTTGTGTTATATTTAATAGAGTTTGAATCAAATGCCAACAACATAAATGTGATTCAAGATATTGTTGATGGTAGTCTTAAACTTTCCTTCCAAGAAGTTGTTGAAAAAATTCAATCAGTTTATGAACATCGAACCTTTGGATCTAAAATAAACACTATTTGTAAAAGATATTTAAAAAATACATTGGTAAGTATTATTTGTTGTTAGATGATAAGAAAAAAAAATCATTGTACCAAAGCCTAATATGTTCTGTAGGTCACATCATTAAAAGATTGTGTGAGTCTAGAGTGTTTGGGAAAGTTTCTAGCAATGTTAAGTGATTCGGTTCCACCTGATCAAATGATAAAAAGGGGTTGGCCTGATCACTTTATTGCAGGAAAACCTAACCTGGTTCTTTGTCCTGAAGCTGACATATGGAGGTCTATATTGTCAATATATTGCCACTCACCTGAATGTGAACTACCTTCTATTAAAGAGGTTTTAGTTTGTACTGAAAATACTACATCGGAAGAAGTAGAATTGTTATTAAGAAGAGCAATGTGTACAGCAGATAACAGTAGTATTATTTTACTTTTCCTATAGTCAATAAAAATACTTATACCTAATTTTAACACAACAATTGAACAGATACTTAGCAAAACAAAACATATTTGTATTTTCTGTCATATATTTTGTTAATTTGCAGGATTTGATTTTTAGTAACGTCAATTTTCTGTTATTTTTTTTTATTAAAACTTAATGTTTTATATTAAAACTTAATTTTAGGGGAAAATGTGTTTTGTCTAGCGTGCGCTGATCAACTCAAGTTTAATGTTGCTCAAAACACTGAAAAAATATTTCAACAACTTTCACAAAGTATAGAAAAAAATTCTGAATATCGTTTGATTATAATTACATCATCAACACATCATTACACTACTTGTTGCTTTGATGAGGTAAATTAAATTTTCAATTTTCAATTTTTTATAAAAATTTTTAAAAATTATTAAAAATAGCAATGTACTCTCTGTTTAAATATATATAGTTTCAAGTGGACAAATCTTTCATTAAAATGGAAGATGAGATTAAGGAATATCTTGCGAAACATCTTACTGCCAAACATGTTAAAGAAAGTGCTTCTTGTGTGAATCCTGACCAAAGTATTGTCAGAGTTGTTACATCTAATGCTGCTGGAATGGGTTAATTTTAAAAATTTTTGATAATTTTTCGATAAGGGGTAAATAATTAACCATATATAGGTTGTTATTTTATTACCTGCTTGTTTATAATTCGGTAAATTATGTATTTGTGTGTTTTTTGATTGTTTGCACTATTTAAACATAAAATTAGAATCCTTTTTATACTTATTACAAAGACTATTGTTTTAAATCTGGTATATTTAGGTAAATCTCTGTACATAACACGTTGCCGAGAAAATCTTGAAAGAATGAGTGAGAATAATTTTGTTTGGAATTCTTCAATTGTTCGTTTTCTTGAGAAATCTGTTAATACAAACGACGTGATAAACAGTTTATTTCATGAAAATGCTGACATAATTAATTCTGAGCCACATTTTATTCATCTTGATATCACTCCATCGGTAAAGTTTTTTTTTTTTTTTTTACTTAGATATGTCAAAATCAAACTATTTGATTTATTATATGATAATTATTACATTAGGGTGTAATATTCATACCTTTTCATAATATTAACTACTATTTTTTGTAATTCTATTTTTTTTATAGTTCAAAAATAATATTTTTGAATTCGTTTTTTTTGTAGATTTTGTCGATGTACTGGTTTTTAATACTTACCAACTGAACTTTATTTTAAGGTTCAAACTGGAGTTTACCCATTTTTATTCAATCTTATATTTCTTGGTTCTGTGCAAAATAGTAAAGGAGTTGTTTGGAAACGTGAACCTTCTCATTTTTATGCAATTGAATATACACTACCAGAAACTGAGGTGACGTTTGTAATAAAAATATTTTTTTTGTGGTTTTGTTTTTAATGATGTAACAGGCTTTAATTGTAATTTAAATTTTATTGTAAAAAAACATTTTGATAAAAAATATTGCAAAAGTGCAGTAAGGTATTTTGAATAGTGCATAGTAAAAAACTTAAACCATGCAATTATTTTTTGATTATTTTTTAGGCTTCTTTATCTTTTTTCAACCTTTTAACTCTTCTTCCTAACCTATCATGTTTATCACCAATGGAAGTTTGTCAGATCCTGCAAGATGAATCCCCAATTCCACCAAATGTAAAACTTATGGACACAGATATGCTTAAAAGTGAAGTATATCAAAGGCCAATTCAATATCTTTTAAGATATGCGAATAATGATGATCTTGGTAATTTTGCTTACAAAACTCCTATACTAAAAGCTTTAAAATGTCTTCAAACCCTACTTAAGTTTTGCAGTGTTGAGCAACCTTCTTGGGCTGAACTCGATCATTTTACAAAATTTTTAAATGTCCAGTTATCTGATTGTGAAAAATCAATGTTTTGTAATGCTAAACTAGTACAAGGGCTAGAAACAGATTTAAGGAGATTAAACGATCCTAAAGTGTGGGACAGTGGTTTAAATGAATTTAAGGAATTTGTAGTTCGCTTTATGATTAGGATGTCCCAAGATTTTTCAACTCCCTCAAACAATAAAAAAGATCAACCCAGGAAAAAAAAGAGGGAAGTTTTCGAACTTTATCAATTAAGAAGATCGTGGGAAAGCAACCCCCATCCATATTTATTTTTTAACCATGATCGAGTCTCAATGTCCTTTGTTCATTTTCACATTAATCGCAACGGAAATCTTTGTCATCCTAAAACTAAGCAAGTAATTGAGAATAATGTTATGAGTGAAACACTATTTTATGGTTTGAAATCACAAGGCATTGAATTACAACAAGATTTTGATCTTATATCTCGAAATGAAAAGCTACAAACACTTTGCCAAGTTTTTGGTGTTGAAAACGTTTTTGATCCAGACCCAACTTATGAACTTACAACTGATAATGTTCTTAAAATGTTGGCCATTCATATGAGGTTTCGATGTGGTATTCCTGTGATTATTATGGGAGAAACAGGTTGTGGTAAGACAAGGATGATTGAGTTTATGTGCCGGTTAAAAGCTGGAGGAAACAAGGAAATAAGAAATATGATGATTGTCAAAGTGCATGGTGGAATTACAGTTTCTATTATCCAAGACAAAGTTAGAGATGCCATTAACATGGCTAAAGCCAACAGTGCCAATGGAAAAGATGAAACAATCTTGTTCTTAGATGAAGCAAACACAACAGAAGCAATTTATGCCATCAAAGAAGTTGTCTGTGATGGAAGTGTTAATGGAGAAGAATTTAAAGATGTTGGTTTAAGAATTGTTGCTGCTTGCAATCCTTATAGAAAGCATTCAAATGAAGTTATTAAAAGTATGGAAAAATCAGGACTTGGATTTAATGTTAAAGCTGAAGACACCAAGGATAAATTTGCCGGTATTCCAATGAGACATCTTGTTTATCGAGTTGTTGCCCTTCCCCCAAGCATGTTGCCATTGGTTTGGGACTTTGGACAACTAAGTAATGAAGCTGAAGGAATTTATATCAAACAAATGGTTTTAAAACTACAAAATGAAATAAATGCTTGTAAAGATTTGCTAATTTTGGATCCAAATATGAATGAAGTTATAACAAAAGCTTTAATAACATCTCAAGATTACATGAGAAATCTAAAAGATTGGTCAAGTTTTGTAAGCTTAAGAGATGTGGAAAGAACAATTCAAAGTTACAAATGGTTTTATCAACACTTAGTTCATCTTAATCCAATGATTAATAAGGCAAAAAACGAAGATAGAAAATGTCAAAACCTAAACGCTAAAGTGGATCACGCTTATAGAGCATTAATTTTGTCATTAGGAATGTGTTATCATGCCCCCTTGATAGAACGAAAGAAGTACAGACAAGTTATTACACAAGCCATTTCTGATGTGCATACAATAATAAATGAAGAAGAATTTTTAATGGAAATAATTGCTTGTCAAAATGTTTTTATTGATTCTGTGGATTTGGAAAAAAACATTGCCCGAAATGAAGCCTTAAGAGAAAATGTATTTATGATAGTTGTTTGTGCTGAAATGAGAATTCCTTTGTTTTTGGTTGGCAAGCCTGGAAGTTCAAAATCACTTGCTAAAACAGTTGCAACAGATGCAATGAGGGGTCAAACATCTAACAATGAGTTATTTAAAAAACTAAAGCAAATTCAAGTGCTTTCATTTCAGTGCAGTCCTGTATCTGATGCAGTTGGTATTGAAACAGTTTTTAGCCAATGTGCTCAACTACAAAAAAATCAGGACTTAAACAAATATGTTGCTGTTGTTGTTTTGGATGAGATAGGTCTTGCTGAAGATTCTCCTAAAATGCCATTAAAAGTTTTACATTCCTTGCTTGAAGCTGGTTCAACTCAGTCAAGCAATATTGAAACTGAAGCCTACAACAAAGTCGGATTTGTTGGAATTTCAAACTGGTCTCTGGATCCTGCTAAAATGAACCGAGGAATATTTGTTACAAGAAGTAAACCTTCTAAAGAGGATCTACAAAAAACAGCTAAGGGAATTTTTGAATCGAATGAAAATAAGATTCAATTGGTTGAAGGAATGATTAAATCAGTTACGAATGCATATCTTGAGATATATGAAAAACAAGACAAAGAGTTTTTTGGATTAAGAGATTATTATGCTTTGCTTAAAATGATGTTTTCTTTAGTCTCTAAAGATAATGAAATTGAATCATATCAGCAAATTGGAACATTAGTTTTGCGTAATTTTAGTGGGCATCAGGCTGATACTTTAAGTGTGTTCAGAAAGCACTTATCCAATGATTTTAATTGTACCTATAATATTAACATATCTGTAATAGATCTTATAAAACAAAATTTTGATTTGGAGTATGAAAGTAGATTTCTTCTTCTGTTAACCAATCAATATGCTGCAATTAGTTTACTTAATAAGGTTATGGATGGAAAAGATTATGTTGTAATATTTGGATCAAGCTTTCCACGAGATTGCGACTATACTGAAATATGTAGAAATATCAACCGCATTAAAATGTGCATGGAATCAGGAAAGCCTGTTGTTTTACTTAATCTGCGAGATTTGTACGAGTCTTTGTATGATGCCCTTAATCAGCATTATGTAACTTTTGCTGGACAACGTTATGTTGATTTGGGTTTGGGTGGCCATCGAGTAAAATGTAGGATTGCTGAAGATTTTCGACTTATTGTAATTGAAGAAAAAGAAGTTGTATACAAAGAATTTCCCATTCCACTTATAAATCGCTTGGAAAAACATATTTTTGAAATGAGTTCTCTTCTTACACCAGAACAAGAAACTCTGGTTAACATGTTAAAAAAATGGGTTGAAAAATTCAGTCAGATAAAAGACAAGTTAAATAAAAAAATGTTTGCTATTGAAGACACATTTGCTGGACATCAAAATGATACTGCTGCCTCTGCAGTACTAAAATGTGCCAATCAACATACAGATGACCTAAAAAAACGATCCAAGTTAGTTTTACTTCAGTCTGCTTCTTATGATGGAGTTTGTCGTCTTCCAAAATCAAGATTAGAAAGGGGAATTGATGAAATACAAAACACCTACTTTAACATTCAACATCACGATACTCTTGTTAATTTGTTGAAACATGAGATATTAAAAGATACAACCACAGTGGATTACATTTCTGTCTTCGAGATCACTTCATTTTCCCATATTCTCAATGACCAAGATCGCAAAAATTTTGAGTACATGTTGCAGTTGCCAAATTATCATGTTATGTTAATTAACTTACTACAATTTCAAACTGAACAAGAATACACTGGAAGATTAAATGAATTCCTAAAGTTTTCAGTTTCAAGGGAAAATCTTGAAACAACAAAACAGAAAACACCTTATGTGTTATTAATTCAATGTACAAATTCCCAAGAAAACAGCAATCTAATATCCTGTGGAAAATACTCAGCACTTAATAAAATTAAATCCATTAAAAACGAAGTTGCAAAACTTTCTTTAAGAATCATAATTTGCTTTTTGTTTACTTTGGAAAGACATTCAGATAATAAAAAAGAACGAAAATCTTTCACAAGTTTTCATAGCAAGGATTGCACTTCAATATTTGTTGATGAACTTCAAACATCAAAAAATCATATTGGTTCAATTAATTCTTTGCAAAACAAAACCATTTTACAAGTAATTAAAGAAAGCTTACAAATGCCTAAAGAGGATTCAAATGAAGAAAACTGTCAGTTGGATTTAAATATTTTAATTCGACAATGTACTCCAGAATCAGTCAGCAAACTAATCAACAAAACCCAAAACTTTGGTCGAAATAGAGTTAAGATTCTTTTTAAAGTTTGTTTTAATAATGAAAATATTTCCTATCAATTTTTTGGTATACTTTTAAATAGAATTTTTTTACTTCTTAAAGAAAGAGAAAAGTTTATTAGCCCAGAAGAGAGCTGGATTGTTACTGAAGCTTGCTCATCACAAGCTTTGCAAGAAGGTGGAACTTTTACTAATACTCTTTGGTTAAAGTTAAGAAAAGTCACTGCCATAGCTCTGGCTAAAATCATAAGTGTGGTCGATGTGGACAACAATCTAAATATTCTTATTGAATCAAAGAGCAACCATATACTAAAATTATGGCTCACAATCTTTAGTTCAGTTCATTATTGTAAAATTATGTTTAAAGCCAATTTTGCTGGAGCACAATTTATAATTGAAAATAAGGCAAACTTTGCCAACAAGTTTCCATTTAGTCGAATGATTTTAGATATTTTATCTAGACAATGGTTTCTGGCATCAGTTGTTTTTTTGGATAACTCCATATCTGAAAATAACTTGTTTCTTAACGGAATGGAAAGGGCACGAATCTATGGATTTCTTGTGAAAGCAGTATCTCATAATGCAAGGGAGGTATTAGAATTGTTTGTACATGACCTGGTTTATCTTTATTACAAATCGCAAACGGAAGACACAAATTATGAAATGGAGTTTCAGGCTGTTCAAGATTCATTGATATCATTCTTTAATGTTAAACGAAGGAACAGTATTACACACAAAAACCCATTGGTTCAAGTATTTGTTTTGTTTATGAGCATTCATGCGGAATTAATTCAATTTTCTAAGGTAGTAGCTTCTTGTTCTGATATTCTTGTTCATAGAGGAGATTGGGTCGATCAACAAGAACTTAACACTAGCTTCATGTTACACGCTTCCGCATTTTCATCAATGGTTTCCTACATTAAAGAACAAGCCTCTGGTATAGACAAGGTTGACACTTGTCAGTTATGGAAATATAGAGTAATGAAAGTAAGGCAGGTTTCTGACAAAATTATTGCAAGTGGCCAAGTGCCAGAGGATATCCAAACTACTTGGAAACATCTTGTGTTTGTTGATTTGTTTATAAATCAACTAATACCAACTTTAAACACTAGCAGTCAACATTATCTGTCCACCTTAGCACCACTGGCAAGAGGGTTGTGGAAGGGAGCCAGCATTACTCAAGATATGTCAGGTGTAATATTTTTAAAAATAATTACAACTACTCTTCAAGGTTGCACCAAAGATGTAAGATTAAAAATTTTGTGTAAGTGGGAAGATTTAAAATGCAAGTCCTGCAATGCAGATAAAGTAGACACACCTGTTAAGTTTCCATGTGGTCATTTTTTTTGCCAAAAATGTGTTCCAGTAAATGAGGATGTAGTAAACTGTCCTAAGTGTAGAAAGGCAGTTGCGAATTTTCAGGACCTAACACCTGTTGAATTAAACAAAGAGCAAACAAAAGAATATGAAAGTTTCAAGAACTCATGTACAAGTTTCTTTTTGGAATATCTTTCCACATTTTGCTTTCCCACAGAAAAAGGGCATAATGTTAATTTAAAACCATTAGATCAGAAAGTATTTGAAATTTTAGAGAACTTAGTTATTTGCAACAAGAAAACAAAGATTATTTCACCACTTCAAAGTAATTTTGATGAAAGTCCAACAGCAAGATCATATATTTTACAACTTTTACTTCGTTGCAAACCTGAGCTGGTACAAACCCAACTTAATCACCATTTTCAATCAATGGGTGATGTTCTTCAAGACAAAACTGTTTTGATGGGAGTCTACATTCAATGTATTCAAGATAAACTCAATAATGAACTTCGATTGGGCTGGAATTCTGTTGAATATACAGTTTATGCTGAATTTGCACTCCACATATTTGAAGAATGTCAAAAACTAATAAAAAGTACAAGAAATTTCAACCAAGTTCAACACCTGGATATGTGTGCAAAGTTGCAGTTTGTTACAAGAGAATGTCTTAAATGCATAAAAGCTATAGCTGAAAACAAACCGAAAAACTTTGAAGATCACCAAAATATGGAACTATTAATAAATCGCCTCTGTATGTTTTGCAAAACTAAAAAGTATCTTATTATTCAACAATATTTGATCAAGTGTTTATGTCGAAGGCACGGTGTTGGTGACTTTGACTTTCTTTTAAACAATGAAAACTACAAAAAATGTCTTATTCCTGAAAATTTACTTCCACCTGAAGATGCTGATGACTCAAATCTTTATCGACAATCTGATTTGTTTATTTTAATTGGAGATATTTATACACAAGCAAAATTACTTTTTCTTGGTATTGCATCAGAAGATGACTTACCAGGACTTGTTCAAAAACTTATTCATTTAATTCAGCAATCTAATGACAGTCTTATTCAAATTGGTCTAGCTCTATCTGCATGGTGTATTCATGGTAATGTAACTAATCAATTAAAAATGGAAGCTAAGAATTACATATATCACCATCTTCAATTAAACCAACCAGAAAAAATCAACCAACAATTATTTGAGGACATTTCAAAAGGTGAACTAAATGTTTACCAACCACTTAATGCAACTGCAAACTTACACTACAAAGTTGTTGAACTTATTTCCATGGCAGGAATTGCCTTTCACAACAAAGCCGAGTTAACAAAATTTTTCTCGCAGATTATTGTAGATCCCCACCAAATACCAAACATGTTCCTTCCTACTATGCCACAATCCAGTTTCTTTGAAGTACAGGATGTTTTAAAACAAGAAATCAGTAACAATGTTTCTCCAAAGGCATACATGTGTCCTAACAACCATGTCTATTTTATTGGTGAATGTACAAATCCAGTTCAAGCTGGAACATGCCCTGAATGTAAATGTAAGATAGGTGGCCAAAAGTATGGGTTGCTTCATGAAGGAAATAGAGTTGGTGATTTAACTGAAGCTTCTCAAGCTGGCTACCTGTTAGGAGAATCAACTCAAATAACAGTTGCACCAGAGCGAAAATTGACAAAGTTATCAGTTTGTGCAATCAGAATATGTTTGCATGCTTCTTTCTTACTTAATGCACGACAAAACAACAACTTGAATAGGTAGTGCATCAAGTTTAATTATGTTTTGCATTCGGCTGTAGCTTAATTTTTGTTTAGAATGTTTTATATTTTTTTTAGAATTCTAAAAATAAATGGTGGTCAAGCTGAAGTTATCCAATTTTTACTAGGACATCTTGTTAAAGATTTAACCAATCTTGGAACATTTTTGGGAAAGAGTTTGGATGACACTCTTATTATTGTGCATCAAATCTTGCATAAAATTAGAATATCACAGGCAAGTTTTTGGAAATTCGTTTCAGATTTTGTTTGTTATGGATGAACTTGCATTTTTAAAAAAAAAATTTTTATTAGGTTATTAAGTTACAAATTAAAATTAGATAATTAGATTAACTTAATTATTAATTCCGTGGTTTAAAACATCTTAATATTGCTAAAAACTTGCAAAATTTTTTTAAAGGCTAATATAATATGACAAGTAATCGTCTTACATAGTTTACAATTTATTTTATATCAGACAAACCCAGCAGAGAATAACTGTTCATTGGCAAGTATGAAAAACAGAGTTATTTGGGAAGAAATGTTTCAAAAAACGTTTCTTTCATTGGTTTTTAAAGACACTGAAAAAATTATTCAAGAAAGTCAAAATGCTTTAAACAAGGCTGGTAAACTTGCTGAAGAACCCCTTCAAAGGTTTTGTTTAAATTTTTTTATGTATAAAATAGACCATCAAGTTGTTTAATTTACTACACTTAAGGTGTTTACCTTATAATTTAGAATTTTATTAATGCTAAACTTTATTAATATATTTTTTCAAATAATGCCAATTTGCATTTTTAATGCAATAACTGTAATTTAACAAATCTCCATCACCAATATTACTATAGATTAGTTTTTGAGCTAAACGAAGAAGTGCCAGTAATAGATGGAATAGTGCCCTGGGATCATCCAAACTTGTGGAAATATAAAGTCAACATTGACATGAAACATCTCAGGCAAAAGCTGGAGGCTGTAGATGCAAAAGCTGGAGGTAAAATGATATTGCGGTTTGTTGAGTTTGTACGTAGCTTAAATTTTATTTCTTATATATAAATTGGTGATGTGTTATTAGGAGAGGGGAGTATTTTGAAACCGCTTCTGGGAATAGAAAACTTGAATTATGTTCAATATATTGAAGACATTGCCTATGTTCAATCAGTTTTAATAAAAAGGTAAAACAAGACAGTTGTGGGCAATGGTTTTTTATTATAGTTTAACAGATTGTAAATAGCGTTAGTTGACTTGAATTATTTATGTAAAAAACTATTTTACGTCATTAAATGGATGAAACCTAACTTTTTTTAAAATTTTTGCGTTAAAATTTTTTAGTTTATTAATTTTACTCTTAGATATACACAAAGAATAGACATACCTGATTCGGATAAAATAACACTTAATGACTTTTTAAAGAAAGATAAAAACTTATTACAAGACAAATTAAACACTTATATCACAATTTGGAATAAGGTAATTTATGTGTGTTGATTGGCTGTTAATTCATTCACTTGTTCTTGTGTTCAATGTCATTTATAATTTTTAAACTTTTAATTCTTGTAAAGATTCGTAATATATTGGAAAAAGCAGATTTGTACAACACAAACAGAGAATACTTTAGGGAAGACATGACCTTGAACAGCCCAATATCGATGTGTTTACCCAACAACAGGGGTAGAGGGTGCTGTGGTCTTGTTTTCATAGAATATTTAATTAATATTCAGAACAATCTTCTTGCAGACTGCAGGGACAACATTGTTCCTAAACCTACGTAATTAATTATATAATATATCTTTATATGTATTGTAAAATGACTACATTGCCAAAAACATTGTTTTTTTTTTGTTTATTTATTAAGGTTTGAATTGTGTGATGTAGCAAAAGTGGGTAGGGAAAATTTGGTTTGTATTGAGGAAGAAAGAGATTTGATGCCGTTAGTATTAGCCAACTCTCAATATGAAGCAACTGCTGGTAACAAAGAAGTTACTGGCATCACTTACAATGTTGGCTTGCTTGAAAAAAAGGTTTGTTTACTAATACATTTTAAAAGATTTTATTAATAAAGTGTATTTGCTAAAGGCTTATAGTTTTTTAAATTGTTTATATAAAATTTAATAATTGGAAGTTGTTACTCAGGTTGTGGAGAAATTTATTTTAAGAAAAGCTATCATTAACATTAAGGTATTGGTTTTTGTCTTTTTAATAACTCATTTTATAAATTAATAAAATTAAACAAACCATATTTACATTGCATTGTCAACCTTTAAAAATTAATTAGAGCATTCCAAGGATGCAATATCCACAAGACATGGGCTTGAAAAATGAATGGAAAACAATAAAAAGTTTGGTGGAACAGGTAACTAAAATAATTAATAGATTTACATTTAAAATCTGTTTTAAAAAAAGAAGCAATAATAGTTTAATCAGTTATAGTTAATGCAGTTTCACTCAAGTAACTTATATAATTTTTCATATTGCCGCTGTGACTTGTAATACTTTGTATACAGGTTCCATTACCACAAAGAATGTGTACCATGATTGACGAAAATGCTGAAAAGGGAAGAACTGCTGACATTTGTGAGGCTGTCAGAACCTTAACTTTGGTCGTTCAATTTGTTTCAAGGGTAAATTGAAGTTTTTTTATATTCGTAGTATGTCATAGGTCATTTTATTATTCCTTGTATTTTATTCTTAAGGCAGTGTTGTGTACATTTTTAAGCAAACATAATGTAAGCGTAGTAAATCGGTTGGCATTCGATTCGTAGTCGAGTCTACGCGTTCAAGTTTCCTCAAAACAAGATATCTATTGTTATCAGTTGTAATTTAAACGACCCTATTAGTATTGGCCTTACTATTTTGTACTTTTGACAACAGAAAACACAATTTACGACCAAAACATATATTGACCCGTTTAAGAAAACGAAATACTTAAATTTAACGTAGTTTTGTTTCAAGCGTAGTTGCGTGAATTTTAAAATTGTGTTTATTTTTAAAAATAAATTTAAAAATCAAAATCTAATTGCTTCTGTGTAACTAGTAAACTGCTGTTTAACGTACCACTAAAATGTTAATATTTATTTAGCTTGGCGGTGAACCTAGCCAGGTAATTTGTGAATATGCAGAGAAAGACATCATGCTTCCAGTTGATGAAACAAACAACATTTTTATCCCAAAAACTGCACAAATCAAACATTGTTTGTCATTGTTTGAACGACTTTCGTGGCACAGAGCACTTAGATTGTTTGGAAATGAACAAAATCCCTTCGAGAACATTTTGGTAGAAAGTAAGTGTTTGTTTTTTGTTACCGCAACTTGTTTGTTAAAGTATTGCTGAAAAGTTAATTTAGTAAATGTTGTTTACTTTAATGTTCGCTAGTTGCTTGGTTCATCTAATAATTTTTGTACAATAATATATTAATATTGTTTTAAAATGATTTTATTATTGAAATTGATTTAGCTGAGGACATTAATGATGCGGAGTTAGAAACGGAGCTTCGCCAAAATCTTTTAGAAATGAACATTCAACGATTACAGTTTGAGCTTAATGCTTTACTTATGCTTGGACCAGAAGCTAATTCTAGTTGGGGGTAATTGAAATAATTTATTTTTTTTAGACATATTATATTTTTTTAAACATCTTATATCCATAAGATTCACATCAAAAATGTTATATTTAAAATGACCAAATTGGTCCACATTTATTTTAAATGTCTGCATTTTATTTTTTCTATGGCTTCGTGATTATTGTTAATGCCTTAACTTTTTGCAATAAAATGTATAAAACACTGATAAAATGTAAATAAACTAGCAGTGTATGTTTTTTTACAACATTAAAAATAATTCTTCGTAAACCTGTTTATTTATTGATATTATATTAATAATAAATAAATTAAAACAAACAAATGGACAAAAAGTCGTATTATATTGATTGGTTTACCTTTTTCTAGTTTATCCGTAGTCTTGCTGGCCTACCTTGAACAGAAGTACGATAACGAAGATTTAAATCATTCTTGGTGCGAGAAATTACCAGAAGAAATATTGTACAAACATGCTGTCCATGTATTCAGTCTTTCCATTGAAGTTCAAGCAAACAACTAACTTTTAAATTGTAACGTTTTAGTGTATAAAATTTTTAGTTTATTGTGTTTTATGTAAATATTTTTTAAAGATATTTGACATATATATATATATATATTTTTAATGATTAATTATCTTTAATGTTTGAAAAAATTGATATTTCTAAAAATTATTTGACCAAATGGACATTTTGCCAAAAATTAAATTTTTAAAAACGACATTTTACAAAAATTTGATCTAATTTTTTCGAAAGTTATAAGATTTGTTTTTTAGGAAAGTGATCGGTTGGGAGGGCATTAAAAAATATCTTATTGTAGCTAAAATAGTGTTTTCAGACATTTTGTTTTTGGTCGAATGTCCATTCGGTAAAATTTATTACTTTGGCTACTTTTAAAATTTTTCAACCTCTTATATTTTTTCATTATTGAATTGTGATTGATTTTAAAACATAAATATTGTTGTGCTTTTAAATCAAGATTAAGGCAAATCATCCCGTGTTAACGACAGTGCCTCCAAACGCGTTAAACCAGTAGTTAAAATGTAGATAGATTTAACAGCTAACTTAAATATTGGAAGGTATAATTTTTTTGTTATGGATAAACAATAGTTTGTCTTAGCATGGTTATACTTATCGATTGTGTGTTTTTTAATTTTATATAAATTTAATAATCCAACTCTTTAATATATCATCATTGCTTTTATAAATATTTTTGTTTTTAAAAATTAATTTGTGTGTTCTGCAATTAAAAATATTTATTGGCTGGTTGCAAATATTTTAATTATTTTTTTAAAGTTAGAATGTGTCATACTATTGTTACGTCAGTTGTTCGCTATTGTGATAAACGCGTGGTAGGAGAAAGGCGACCTAATACAGCGCATGTAAAGATTATATTACTTTAGAATAGCAAATCAATTTACAAAAATATTAATAAACCAATTTTAATTTAAAAAATGGTTCATAAAAAATCTAATAACTTTAATAAGACTTAAATTTTATAAATAACCTTTGGTGGAATACCCGTATGGGGAATTCCCGATGCAATGATATTAGTTTGCAAAATTGCGCATCTAACTGTAACTGATGAACTTTGACATCTATAATAAACAAACAAGACTTTGCCTTTTTTACTTTTGGGTTGGACAAACAAGTTCTTCTTTCTCCTTATACAGCAAAGTTCGGTTCCCTAATCTAGAAAAAAATTATATATACTTGTTAAATTAGAATAAGGAACTAATAAATTATTAATTTATTTAAACTTTTGTCAGTATGGCAGGATATGCAACGTCACTTAGGTCATTCTTTTCTTAACTTTCCTAACCAATTGTTAATTTTGCAGATATTTTTATATATTTTGAAACTCTTAGAATTATTAAAAATGTAAAGGAAATGGAAGATAAAGATATTTTAGATCTGTTAGTTCCTGTTTTTGCTGCTGGTTTAACACCCAAATGCTTGGATAAACTGGCAGATGGACTTAAAAAATCGAAATGCATCACTGAAGGTATATTATTGGTGTATAGTTGTCGGTTTTTAATTGCTTAATAGTTGTTTTTATTTTTTTGTATATATCTTTATTTTTGATGTGGGGACGTCGACTTCACGATCCAAACATAGTGTAACATCAGTTACTCCGACCTAGTCCTGAGTTGCCTGTGGCGGTTTGGAATATTATAGATTATGATTGCCTTATAATTGAGCTGCTAATTAAGTGCTGGCTTAGCTGTTTATAGCACCTTACTCAAGATAAGTACTGTTAATAGCACTTTACCCAAAACATTAAGTACTGGCTCAGCCGTTAAGAGCACCTTACCAAAAACAGCATGAGAGCATTAGGGATTGAACCCAGGACCTCATGTAGTGTAGAAAGTGTTCTGACCTCTACACTGCCAGTGTTAACTTAAATACATGAAAAAATTAATTTTGTAGTATTGGACAATGGACATTAAATGAATTCTGGTACATTCTTAATCTGGGATCTAATATTTTAAGTTTAATTGGATCAGCCTGCACATATGTAGAAATTGCACTCAAGATATTTTGTCTTGGTTTTAAAATTAAAATAAGGTTTCATCCTATTTCACTTAAAATAAAGCTAGTAATAATTTTTATTTAAACCTAATGTTTTTAGATGATGTGAAAAAAATAAAGGGAATAAATAAATCAAATCTCGACCAAAAAACACTTCAACTTTTTAGAGCGACAAAGAAAAAATCTCAATTTGGATGGAGATTTTCTTTTGTTGCTTCTGTTCAACTTACATGCAGAAGTAAGTAAATTGTTTTAAAATAATGCAAAATCAAAATTTTTTTTACCACATATGTCCAAAAAAGCACAACATAGGCAAACATGACTAATGTACATCAACACAAAACAAAGAATAAAATGCAAAAATCATGTATATACACTGTTTTTTTATATTAGGAGAAACTAGGGACATTTTTCAAAAAAGGGTTAGGGCAGGGTTTAATAAAAAAAAGTTTATTTTCAATATTTGGTTTTTATTAAATGACAGTAAAAACAGTTAACGCACTCCAGCGTGGTGGTCCTGTGTGGTAATTGGTAGGACCCCAAATAACACATACAAATAGGACCCCAAATAACACATATAAATAGTCGTTTCTATGGTAGGACCCCAAATAACACATATAAATAGTCGTTTCTATGGTAGGACCCCAAATAACACATATAAATGGTAGGACCCCAAATAACACATATAAATGGTAGGACCCCAAATAACACATATAAATGGTAGGACCCCAAATAACACATATAAATAGTTGTTTCTATGTGGTTATGTTTGGTCCTCTGTAGGGATGTGTCGAGCCGAGTGCTCGGGCTCGTACTCGTGTACGAGCCTAGGCATTTTTAAAGCTCGGTTTGGCCGAGCTTTCACGTTAAATTATTTGAGCATTATCAACTAAATTAATTTTTTCTTTTCGGTAAATTATAATGCAAATCGAACGCTGTGCAGTGTTATAACTTTTTAAATACAATAGTGTTATAATTCACACTGCGAAAATTCGTCGGTTCACCGATAAATATACTAATATATACATATTAGTATCTCTATGGTTTAATTATATCACGCGAGATATGACGTTGTTATTCAATTGTTGTCACGCCGCCAACTAGTGTTTTTATTGAAAGACTTTTTAGTACAGCGGGCGCTATTACTAGCCCGCTTCGTAACCGGTTAACTCCTAAACATGTCGAAATGCTTACATTTCTTCATGTGAATTTACGTAAGCTTAAGTAAATTTTCGCATTTTAATACAAAGTACAACACTAACCTAAGTTCAGCCTATTTCAATTTTCTTAAAACCGATAAACTTTGTTCGGCGTTTCACTGCACGTTTTAACGATTTTAAATCGCTTCTTTAAATAAAGCAATATATTCTTAAATTATTTATCTATAGCAAGCTTGCAGCGTCCACAACAAAAATTTATGTATTTTTTTCGGGCATACATTTTGCGTTACGTACCCAAAGGTCACTTAGGTATTTATTTTCGCTATTCAAAAGCTCGTATTGCTCGGCCGAGCTTTTTTTAAATTAAGATGCTCGTACGAGCCGAGCTTTTTACGATTTGGCACATCCCTAGTCCTCTGTGATAATTGGTAGGATCCTATTTTGGTATTTATGTCTAAAAAGTTAACAGATTTGCATTTTATTATTGTCAATTTTTCTAAGGTGAGAAAAAGGATTTTAAATCAAAAGAAGTTGCAACAATAACTGAAAAAGCATTTGATCCTGATTACATCAACCTTCTGTGGATACTAAAATCCTGGCAATTTTTAAATGACCAAAAATTCAGATCCACGTTAAAACATTCTGCCAACTTTTTTTTGGAATCGTAAGTTTTAAGTTAAACGAGTTAGGCTTTTTTCATGTAGATTTACTGATAATGTTATAAAACTCGCTTATTTATAGTTAAATTATTTAATTCTTGTTGTATTACTTTACAGAAAAAAATTGAAAAGCGAAAAAATTCTTTTCTATATTTGTAATTATGTTGCTGAGAGTGAACCAGATTCTGAAACGGTTTCAAACTTCGTTGAAACAATGAAATCTGCTCTTTCACCCGTTCATTCTGAAGACAACTCAGATTTAGATTCAATTATGTCATCTCAGGTAAGTTAGATATTTAAAAGTTAATCAATCTAAGTTGTACCATAATCCATATGTAATGGCTTACCTCATTGTTGTTTCCCTATATGATGGTAAATATAGAAAAATTATGCAATTTTTGGGATGTTTTTTTGGCTTTTTATACCTATCATGTAACTTGCAAGCCTTACATAAAAGAAACTTTTTCAATCTGTGATTGTTATTCAATTATAAATTTTAGTATTCTTGTGCAGGTTAGAATAATACAAGTGTAATATTGAAATAACTTTATATATAAGACATATACAATAAGTCAATTGTATGTATTGAAGGTTACCTAAATTACCTTATCTAAAAAATTAGAGAATAAAAATATAATAGTCCTTTGGTAATAATTTGTTAATATTATTATTTTCCACCTTTAGTCATCATTACTACCAAGAGATATAGAATTGCCAGGGACCAACTACAAATCAGTTGAAACCAAATTGGAACCTTTATGTCCAATGCTGTCCGATATTTTGACTGATGAACAAGTTAGAACTTTGGCAATCGATCTGTACAATACTAAACATATTTCTAAAGGTAAGCATGAATATTTTTTTGAAATCTTTCTAAATTAACGAAAAACATTTTATCGATTGCACATATTTTTCGAAAACCAAAATTTAAAAAACAACATTTTGTTGAAATTTAAGTCAAAAAAGGTATTTTTAGGGAAGGTTTGGGGTAAAAGGGGATTAATAGCAAATGTTTGATTGTCTGTGAAATTATACTTTTCGGAAATGTGCTTTTTGGTAAAAAGGTTTTCGGTAACATGACAGTAATTCACTGTTTTTAACTTAAATTGTGTTTTATTATAAATTGTTTTCTACTAAATACAATGATATGTTACTATTACCTTAGTTTGTAAAGTTAAGTCGCCCACTCAATAAATTTTTTTCGTTTGTTTTACTAGAAATTTAGGTAATTTTGAATTAGATAGGTTACTAAGTTTATAAATGTTTACATTATAGGACAATACAAGAAGTTTAAGCCTCCAAAAGAAGGTGAAAAATCAACAAGTTTATCTCCAAGGTTAACTGGACCTGGTTTAATGTTTAAACTTTTGGAATATTTAAAAAGTAATGCAAAAACAAATTGGGAAAAGGATTTCTTGGAAGCAGTAAAAAAAAGTTTGTAAAAAATGTTCATTTTGTATTGATTGTTTATATTCAATTCCTACTAGGGTTTAGTTAAACATTTATAAATTCAGGTACCAGCTATTATTCCCGCATTATTGATTTTAGATTTAAGTCAGCTTGCTTTTAACAGCATGCTCTCATATTTTTACATTTAATTTATATGGCTTATTAAATTGTTAATTGTATTTATTGCAAATATTTACTTTTTGTTACCTTGCGATTATTTCTTAGTATTAAATGTCATGATACATATAGCTGTATTTAAGTTAATTAACAGGAGTCACAGATGATTGACTATGTATAAAACTTTAAAATGACTTGTATTTAGACGTAGCTGTCTTATATAAACTGATGTCACGGTGTTTAATTTTAAACGATTCTCTGCTTTATTACCTTTGTCAAAATTGGGAACTCTTTAAACAAAAACAAGATATTGTAACTCAAGTTGCTATGCAACAGTTACCTATGTTTAAAGAAAGGTAATATGGTATTATGTTATTTCAATATTTTAATTTCTTAAATGTTACATTGATAAAATAAAATTACTTTTTGTATCTGTTCAACTAAGTATAAATATTTTATACACATCGTGTATAAATTTTAATTTAAATACAAAAAACAAATTTTCAAAGAATAAAACAGTATTTTAAAAATGCTTTTATGTTTTTAGTGAAAAACCGAAACATACAGATTGGCTTCTACATATGTTGTCAATTGCTGTAAAATTAGATGATCAAAGTTTACAAATATTTGTTAAAACACTACAATCTAGTTTAAATGATCCCACAGCAACTTTATTGTATGAG
This sequence comes from Corella eumyota, assembly GCF_963082875.1. Classification (NCBI taxonomy): domain Eukaryota; kingdom Metazoa; phylum Chordata; class Ascidiacea; order Phlebobranchia; family Corellidae; genus Corella; species Corella eumyota. Next base: position 20,813,090 of record NC_137491.1, read on the forward strand.
GATAGATTTACCGAAAGACCATACACTACTTTACCCATGGTAGCTTTTAAATACAAAATATTATGCCAATATGCTTGATTTACTGTACTAACTTAAAAATTGATTTTAATTTTCCTAAAATTAATCTATTTTTAAAGTTAAGCAGTAGAAGCTATTATATTATGCTTATATACTGTACAATATTGTAAATTTTAGGTTATTGTTGGCAACCACAGTACGAACAACTCACTTCCTTCTTTCAATGAAACCCGAGGACAACAACGAAGTTATCAGGCAATTATTAACTAAAAATTATTTATAAATAAATGTTGTATGGGTATTATAAATTTAATATAGCATAGAATTTAAAGCACTAGTTGTATTTACTTTGTTAAATTAATTATTTATTTTTCTACTCCTTGTAATTATTCTTAATAATTATATTTAGGATGACAGTAATGGTTCAACTCAACAAATAGAAGTAAGTTTAAATTTATATATAATATTCTATATTGTGTCACTTACTTAATAACCCTTTACTTATCCTATACTTTAGTCTATATCTGTTTGATATAATGTTGTCATTTTATTTTGTATTTTAACAGGATATTTTTTTAAACTGAGTTATTTTTTCTAATGAAAAGTTAGTTTCACTTTCATAAACAAATGTTATTTAAATTATGCTTTCAATAAACTAGATGACTATTTAAACATGAATTTTAGGCTGGTTCATTTGACTTCAATTCTGAAAATGATCAATCTTTGCCCCAACCACAACCGATGGTAAATACTATTTTTTTTTTTTTATTAAACTGTATTGCTCTTTATACCTCTTTTCTCTGTATTATAACAGGATAAAAATGTGGTTGTGCAGCAGCCTTCTTCTAACAAACTTGCTCCATCTATTAAAGAGGTAACTGTTTAAATTAGTTAGGCTAACAATAAAATTAGGTTTTAGGCATTTTTTATTGTCACTAATAACTTTTTTCAACTTCCTCTGTTGACATGCAGTTGCATGCACAAGTTAGATATTAACAAAATAGTCAATACCCTTGCTCTAATAAAAATGTTGAACTGGATTGGTATAAAATCATGGGAACAAATTATATCTCACTGGGTAATATGCAATTATAATTTTTTTCAGGAACACATCTCAGTTAAAAGTTATTCATCAGATGAAGACAGTCAGGTGATTTTTTTTTTTAATTCATAAAGATTTTATAGGAATTAAATGTGCATATTGGCAAAATGGAATTTAAATATTTTATTTTTTAGAGTTTTGCCTCTGATGCTGATTCTACCTCTTCTCTTTTCTTGCATGCAAATGGAATTGAGGACAAACTATTTTGTTTGATTTCTATGTTGGAAAATGTGCTGACAAGTGGACAAGTGAAATTAATAGCTCGAGAACTTACTTTACTTCACCATCTTTCTAGAAGTAAATTTTAGTCAATTTAATATTTTAAAACTTATGGTTAACTGTTTTGGACATTTATAAGTGTTTTATTTCATTTTTTAAGATTTGAATTGTATTTTAATTTAATGTAGCAGATGGTTGTTGATATAAAATATTATATTGTAGATCAGTACAAAAATCATTTTCGAAAAATTCAAAAGACTGGTAACACTTCAAATTTGGTTAAGAAACTTGCAAACTGTTTACAACGAAATGCTCGAGATAATTGGAAAAATGATTTTGTAAAAGCAGTCAAGATAATTGGTAATTTTTATAGTTATACATAAAAGTTAAACTACCCATTGTATTTTTTCTGCTGTTTCTTTGTATTGCTATCTTGGTTTCTTCATATTGTAATAGTAACATTACCACTTTTTTTATTACAGATAACTCAGAGTTATCTTTTATATTGGAAAAATGGTTGATTTCGCACAAGGATGGTCAAATACTGAAAAAAATGTTTAATAATTGGGAAAAGATTGAACAAAACCAACTTAACATTATTACAATGGCTCAAAACCTGAATATCCTACATCCCAATTTTGAAAGGTATTTATTGTGTGATTTTTAACCTGTGATACTGTCTGGTTATTAATAAATTTTGATGTTAAATATCATTTTAATTTTGTGATAAATTTTATTTTTTGTGATTATAGGCTTTTGCTGTAGAGTTTTATATTAAATAATATAATAACAAAATTTAACTATTTTTTAAAACCAAATCAATATATGAAAAAATTGTTTAGTGAAATGAAAAAGAGAAATTGGTTTTTATTGATTCTTACAACTGTGATGTTATCGGGAGAAAGTTACTTTATTCGATTTGAGCAAAAAATTGAAGGAATACTAACTACAAATAAACTTCAAACTGTAAGTCTTTTTTTATGTAAAACAGCGTACTGTTAAGATTTAAACCAGCAAATATATTCATATAAATTTAGATCACATTAAATAAAAAGGGTGTGTTAAAAGTTTTACTAATACTGTTTTAACTAAATCGGTTTATTATTTTAAAATATTATTTTAATATTGAAAAAAAAGACCTTGTACAGGAAAAAAGTTTTTATTGCTTTAAGTTAAACATTAAATATTTACTCTAGCTCTGCACTTTACATTATTGTTTACTCTGTTATGATTAACTTACAACTTTTTAGTTTTCGTTTGAATATAGGTTTTTTAATATTATGTATATTGGGTTTGAATAAAGATTTTTTTAATTTTGGATAAAATAATTTGTAAATTTTATAAGATCACTTTGATATTTAAATTTCTTCTATATTAATTCAATAAATAAACTTTTTAAATATTTTTAGGGACCACCACGAAAAGGAAATGGAAATAATTTGGATCCAATAAACTCAGAACCTTCTAAAGTAAATTTTATTTTTGTATTTATATTGCTTGTATTTTAAAGTAACATAGGTAACATTGGTCCTATAAAATCTTTTTATAGAGAATCAAAAATATTAAACAACACGTTGATAAGAAAAAGGCTGGGTCAGAAGAAGAGAACTATCAAGAGGTCACAGTTTACATATTAAACTTTTAAAGATAATGTACAGTGCATAAATTAATTTTTATACAAAAAGAAATATTTTTTATTATTAAGCTTTATATTTCATATAAACCTGTATAACTTTCTGTATTTTGTTTAATTAGGAAAGTTTACAGCTTAATAACTTTTGGTTATATTTGTTACAGAGGATGGAATGTGAACCATCATATGACCTTGAACAAACAAAACAAAATTCTGAACCTGAGGTAGTTTATGACAACTTTTTATTGTTTAGTAATAAATCTTTTATTTTATTTTAAATATTTCAGTTATGCTAAATGATGTGTAATGTATGTTAATTAATTTTAAGGACATGAACATGGAAGTTACACCAAGCCATACTAATAAAAAAGATTTGGATGATCCTAATAACAATGTAAATATAATACTTTTTAAAATTTGTATAAATCAACATCTTGTTTGTTTGTTTTTAAAAATTAGTTCTAAATTTACGAAACAGTTTTAAAATTTTTGTTTCTTAGTTAAACACTGATGAAGAATATGAAAATCTTAAGGTATATACTTTGCTGTAGTAAAAAGGGTTTAACTAAAATGTGTAAACTTTGTATGTTTTTAGTGATTCTTGGGAAAATGAATTTTACATTAGTTAATTTAGATTATAAAATAATTATTTTAATAGGAAGATGAAATAGGGGAAATTCTAGATGCACAAACATATGGTTCACAGGTTTAGAATATTTAAAATCTTGTATTCAAATAAATGTTTAAATAATTTGCTTAGAAAAAGGGTATATTTTTATTAAGTGGGCTTAATATTGCCACCGGTAAAACCTTTGTTCATTGAATTAATTGTAAATGTATGCATTAAAAGTTTAAATTTTTTGTTCTACCCAAAGGTAAAGCAGCCTGTCTATATTAAGCATCAAAAATTTAATAAAAACTCATCTAATTTAACAATTTGTTCACTTTTAAAAAATCTATTTTAATATTAAGAATGCTGAAACTTATCAAAAAGCAACTCCAGCAGTTTGTGGTGCTTTACTCCATCAAAATCCTTCATTGCCTGGGTTTAATTCTTCACATGGTGTTGTAAGTAAATTTAACAATATTGTTGAGAAAATTGGCATATTTTAATTGTAAAACTTTTTTCTCAAATATTAATTTGTAGGAATTGTTTTTTATTTTGTATGGTAAAGATTTTTACAAGGTACTTAGTAATCTTAATATAAGTTAGCATTTTATATTTACATTTTATATTTGTAAAAGATTGTGTTATGATTTGCAGAAAATAGGTCTTCCTTCATATACTGGACTTGAAGTTGCTGGCAGAAGTACCCAAGGCAGAGATTCTGATCAGTTACACGGATATCAACCCAAAGCAATTGTTCAGGAAAAATTGATCAATGAGGCTCTAAATCAGGTAAGTTTATAATTTTTTAAACTTAAAATTTACGATTGAATTATGCATTGGGTTTTTGTTGTTTATGTTTTTTTTCTTTAGGTGCAATTAGAGAATATGAAAAAGAAAAGAATTGAGCTAGAACAACAACTTAAAAATAGCTCAGATTTTATTGAAGAAAAAGAGGTTGTATTTTAATATTGTAATAATAGTAAATAACTAATATTAAAAGTGTGTGTTTTAATAAAAAAATCATTTATTCATTGTAACTATATGTAGAAAAAAAAGGGTCTTTTATGTAAAAGACAAGAACGACTAAAAAACTATTTAGAAAAATGCACCAATGAGACTAACAAATTATCTACAAAGGTGAATTTTTCTAAATTATTATATAATTTTTTATACTTAAGTTAAATTTTTTTTTTAATATATAAAAAAGTAAATTGTTTTTAGGATAATTTTAAAACAGTTCAAAGTGAAATACAAGATTTAAATACAGAACTTACGAACTGTCATGTCTTTGTTCAAGAAACTACGGTAGGCTACTTTTTTAATTGTAGTTTTTTTTATGATTTTTAATATATTAATATAATTTGTACAAGTATTGTTTATACATAAATGTCCTGTTATTGTTATATTTTAATTTAATATTGCCCCTATTTTTAAATGTGATTTTTTTTTTGTAATAGGTTACTTTATTAAATGTTGACAACGCAATTTCAGAGTTAGAAAAAAATCAACAAAGCAAATCACAAGCAAAAATCTTAGAGTTACAAGTACTTCTATATTTTTTAAAATAAACATTAGGTTTTACATATAAGGTTAACTAAACGTGCCTAAATCATTACAAAAATATTTAAAAATGATTGGTTTTTATTTTAGGAAAGCACTTTACGGGTGAACAAGGAAATGGAGAAAGAAAACCAAAAGTTTAAAACAAACAAAAAACGTTTAAAGGAAATTCAAGTTAGTATTATTTGGTTTAATTTTGTTACATTTGAATCACAAATAACTTTAATTGTGTGGTTTTAGAACAATACTAAAAAGGTGGAAGAAGAAAAAAATAGCCTTGCAGAACTTTTAGAAACTTATGCCAGCGATGATAATGGTGAAGATAAAATTAAATATAAAAAGGTTAAAATTTTTGATGTTTTTGTTTAGTGAAAAAATTAAAATCATTTTTATTTTTACTTTATAAAATAACACTAACTTTTTTTTAAATTTATAATCAGCATATTTTTTTAGAATTACGAAGAGGCAAAAGATTCAGTGGAGTCAAATAAAAAAAAGGCGATGGAAATGCAATTGTTGCTAGGTTTATCAGAGGTAAAAATCCCAATATTTAAAAATTTTAAATAACAATTAAATAAATTTTATACCCAAAAAACAAATATTTTTAGACACGGATAAGAGAACTACATCAAATTTTAGAAACTATTAAAGCTGATATTGAAGTTCAAAAATTAAATCAAAAACAGGTAGGATTTTTAACATTTTTTATTAAACCAAATGTTTTTTAATAGTTTAACTTCTGTACATAAAAACGATAGACTAGTTATTTATTAATAATCTTCAATTTTCATGAAGAATTGTTGATATTGGTGCATGTAAGTTTAATGTTTTTATGTTAATAATCTAAACATTTGCTCATGAAAATTAAACATTTTTAACAATTGAAAGTTTAAAAAATCAAAAGTATTTACGAGAAGTATATTATTCGAACCTGAAGTTACTGTTATTTCCTTATATTTTAATTTAATGTTGCCTCTATTTTTAAATCTAATTATTAAATTTTATTAGGCAACATTACTAAGTAAGGACAACGCAATTTCAGAAATAGAAAAAAATCAACAAAGCAAATCACAAGCAAAAATCTTAGAGTTACAAGTACTTCTATTACTTTTTAAAATAAACATTAGGTTTTACATATAAGGTTAACTAAACGTGCCTAAATCATTACAAAAATATTTAAAAATGATTGGTTTTTATTTTAGGAAAGCACTTCACGGGTGAACAAGGAAATGGAGAAAGAAAACCAAAAGTTTAAAACAAACAAAAAACATTTAAAGGAAATTCAAGTTAGTATTATTTGGTTTAATTTTGTTACATTTGAATCACAAATAACTTTAATTGTGTGGTTTTAGAACAATACTAAAAAGGTGGAAGAAGAAAAAAATAGCCTTGCAGAACTTTTAGAAACTTATGCCAGCGATGATAATGGTGAAGATAAAATTAAATATAAAAAGGTTAAAATTTTTGATGTTTTTGTTTAGTGAAAAAATTAAAATCATTTTTATTTTTATATTATAAAATAACACTAACTTTTTTTTAAATTTATAATCAGCATATTTTTTTAGAATTACAAAGAGGCAACAGATTTGTTGGATTTAAATAGAAAAAAAGAGACAGAAATAAAAGCAGCTCTAGGTCTACAAGAGGTAAAAAAATTACTAACTAAACACTGAGAATTTTAGGTCATAACTATTGTAAAAAACATATTTAGACTCGGATTGGAGAATTACAACAAATTTTGAAAACTAATATTGAACAAGAAAATACCAAAAAGTTACAGGTACATTTATTACCATATTTTTAAAATATTTCTTATCACAGATTAAGTGCTTTATTTTAAACAACATTCTTTATTTTCAGAAGTCTAGTTCAACCATGGTGACAAGGGCACAAAAAAGAGAAATGGAAGGAAACCTGAATAAAAATTTAAATAAACAGGTTACTGTCACAAATTGATTTACATTTTATGTTTTAATAACCTAAAAGTCCTCAGTATTTTTCTAGAAAATATTTAATATCAAATGATGTGATATTAAAACAAAAATGCAAAACTCTAATTTATATTTTAACACTATTTTTAAGCTAACTTATTAAATTTATATGGAAAATTTAAGTTGAAAAATCAATTAAAAATACTAAAAATTAAATTAAATTTCTTGTAAACTTATTTTTTACTGTGTGGCTTAAAAAATCAAAAATATTTATGCTTGTTTTTAAGGATTCTGATTTAAAAAGAAAAAAGATTAATTCAGAAAAAGGCACTTTTGCAAATGCTGTTAGCCATATTAAAAAACAATTGGGTAAAGTATTTAAACTAAAATTTGTTTACAATTTTTTTACACAATTAATTAAATATTAGGAACTTCTAATTCTTCTAAATTTATGAATGCTTTCAACAAGTTTAAATTTTAAATATGTCTATTAGATAATGTTTACACTCTATTTTATTATCTAATTTTAAGCATTTGTTATATTTAAAAAAATTAAGAAATAAATATTAAAGAAAATGATCAAAACCCACAAAATATTAATTATTCATCAATTACGAAAACCATGCCAGGAACTGAAGTGATTTCTGATTTTACAAGAAAGGCACCCCAAGGTTGAATTGATTTGTTTTTTGAAAATTTATTTAATAAATATTTGACTTTTTGAATTTTTTTTTAAAATAAGCCTTAGCTTAATATTATAGAACTCAAAGTATTAATTAAAAGTATTTTTTGTGCAGGAAAATTCATATTAGAATTTCAAGTCTTGGTAAACAACATGCCAAAATTGATTGAGGGGGATAATTTAATGATGCTTGACGTAGACAATAATTTTCGATATCCATTTTACTTTTGCCCAATGTGAGTTTTTTTGTTTACCATTTAAAAAAAAAAAATTTATTTAAATGACAAAGGCATTTTAAACATTCACCTTGGATAAACAAAAAGAGTCCCAAGCAATTTTTTAAGCGGATTGTACCTTTGTTTTTAGTCGAAATCAGTATACTTTTCAAATAGAATTAGATAAAAATCAAACAGTATTTGTCTACAAATACCATATTTTACATCCGGATGGTAGTTTCAATTGGGAGATTCTACCTGAACTGTATTATAGTGATAAAAGAATTTGCAACAGAAAATTGGATCTGTCACGAGGTAAAATAATTTAAACTTAACATTTTATCAAACTTATTAAAATATTTGTTTTTTATTTGTAGATATGATAAGACGAGGTCATGTAATTGTTTTTGATTTTATTCAAACAACACAGCTTGGTAAAACTGAATATGAAGAAAACTTGCAAAAAAATTTTTATCACTTTCTACCAAGTTTTGAACAAATTGAATTTAAAGGTGATTCGAAAATTCCTATTTCGTTTTTTATTCGAACATTAAGTGATTGGGTCCATGCTTGTGAGCAAGGAATGCTTATTCAAGCTTTAGGAGATTATTATCCTGACAGAATTTCAAACATAAAAAACAAGGTAAGAAAATTGTTTTAGAGGTTAAACCATTTTATTTTAAAAAAGTTTTGTATAATAACAACTTTGGCCTGCTTACTTAAACCTTATAATTGGTACTTTATATGATATTAAGCAAAAGTAATATAAATCTTTGTTTTTGCAGGATTTTAGTTTAAGAAAATATATTCATGAAATGACAGAAATTATGACGAAAGATAACTCAAATATATCCAGATGTCAGCGAATATTTGGAATGTTTGTTACTTTATGTTTAATGGAAAACAGACATATTTTCTATGAAAATAAACAGACAAAAATTGACATATGCTATTGCTTAAGTTTTCATGATATCAATAAAGATGCACAAGTGCTACTAATTGAACACCTTAAAGACTTTATTCAAAGTTGGCCTATGAAACTAAAGTTAGTGGATATTTATTTAAATATATATAGTACTAAAATTTAGAAGATCTAAGTTTATCAAAAACTAAATTTATAAAGCTTCGATTTCCACTGATATACAATTTTATTTCATTTATTTTTGTTTTAAAATGTTTCTATATAGATTGATAATGGAGTTGTTAAACAAGGCAATGCCAAAACTCAATAACGTTCCTGAAATCCTATTAACCCTTCCACTTTATGCAATTGTGTTGGACATTCATGTTGAATTAAAACGAAATATTTCTATGTTTGCTGCATTTGATTTTGAGGAATTACAGAAGTACAGAGCTTTAGAACATCAAAAGTAATGTTTTTTTGTTAATTAACAGAAAATAAAAACATCTTTTTGGAAATAAATTTTTCGTTTTTAGTGAAATATTTTCAAGTAATTTTTAATGAGAGCAAATAATTTAAACTAGAAAATGGTTAAAATCAAATAAATAAACTTATTACTTTATTTTTAAAGCGCTGTTTTAGCATTGGGCCCGATTGTTGCTTCTTTGTTATCTGACTATCCATCTTTACAAACTTATTATCAACAAATGTTAAGTTTGGAGTCCACAAAAGTTATTTTAGGTGAAACAAAACATCAGAATTTATTAAACGGGGAAGGAATTTCTAAAAAGTTATTGTATATGTGGTCTCAACTTGTATTGTACAGGCCAACTGAAGTATGTATATTTGTTATTAGTTGCCTTATAAAAATAAATTAATTTTGTGAAACATTTGCAATTACTCAAATAATTAAAACAAAAGTTATTAGTAATTTTACAATGACTTTTTTTAGAAAATAAATGAAGAAATTTTTGTTGTACTTTTTTCTCATTTTCAAGACTACGTGCAAAAACTTTCTTTACAACTGGCACAACAAAATAGGTACACTTTAATTTTGATCAAGTTTTTTTAATAATAATCTTTTAAACAGTACAATTGTTGATTTATTTGTACTATTTAGATTTTTATTGGGATTTTAAAGTGTAGAAAATTTTATTTTTAGTGAGGAGTTTAACAAATCTGTAAATGAAATTCAGAAGTATCTCAAAACTTTTAAAATAATTTTACCAAAACTTTTACGATATTGTAAAAATGAATATAAGTTTCATGCTGGATTTGTGTCTATTACATTTGGTGTGATTGATCAAATTGTTAATATTGCTGTAGTAATGATTGATGTAAGTCTTTTTAATTAATAACTTGTATATTTTTGTTGCAAAAAATAATTTTGTATTAGATTTAATGTTGTAACACTTTTATTTTAGGAAAATAAAGTAAAAGATGAACAAAAAATAGTTATTCAAAAAGAGATACAGGAACTAAATAATTCTCTTATGCATACACTATCAAAGATATTTGAAGATGTTTATGTGAAAGAAATAACTGTTGAAGATATTAATGTATGTATACTTGAAACCATTCTTTACCAAGTTAGTTTTTAAACAACTTTTACAAATTTGTTTAAAAACTTTTGTGGTGTAGCTTTGGAACTTTCTTCTCATGGATTGGTCGGACAAAACGTTTAAGAAAAAATGGTTGAGCATTTATCACCAACTTATAAAGAAACAAATTTTTAAGGCAATTTAAAACTTAATTAAGTAGATAGGATTATTTAAAACGGGGTTATAAATTTTATTTTCATTAAGCTTCTTTGTGTAATTTTTTTAACATAATTATATGTTTTGTAAATGCGGGGCTATTGCTTTCTGTCCACTCACATTTTGTTAATTTAGTTATTCTTTTTCTCAGGTATTCAAACATGAGTTGCCTTATTTATTGGAATTTTATGCTGAGAAATTGGAAGAAATGAAACCCCATGCACTTATTTCTGAATGGTTTTCTGAAGTTGTTTTAGATATGGTTGAAAAAGAGCCAGTGGTAAAATTTTTGATAAACCATGTTTTACTTGTTTTTTTTTATGATTTTAACAAATTTTAAATGTTTTTTTATGTATTAGTATGCTATAAAATTTTATAAAATTATTTAAGGGCAACAAAAGTATGGTGACCCGTATTAAGGAGAGTTTTTGGAAAAGCCCTAAAATGAAACAAGTTTGCCAGAAAATATTTTTAAAGCAATGGAATCACGTAAAAAGCAATCATCAAGATTTTGATTCTTGTCTTTTCGAGTTACTTGAATCTTGGAAGCCAGTGGTTACTATTTTAAGAATACTTAGTAAGTTTGTATTGGGTTAAAAACGTACTCAATATGTATGAAATTTATTTTTGTATACAAATTATTTTTTTAATTAAAGATAAACGATCTATTCCTCTGCACTTTAAAAGTAATTGTATAATTTGTTATGCAATTTATTTTATTTAATACATTGTATTAAGGCCCGTTCACACGACGTACGCAACGCAATGTAACATAGTGTAAGATTTCGCAACCATTTAAAATGAACAGAGTCGTTCACACGTACGAAAGTTACGTAAGATTTCGTAAAGTTTTGTAGCCGAAGCGAAAGTTATGTAAGATTTCGTAAGCGGTATACTTTTATTGGATATTTTGTATTTGTTAATCCCTAGAACTCGTAAAGATACGTAACGCAACGCAACGTTACCTTGTCGTGTGAACAGGCCTTTAGGATAAAATATTTGTCCTTATGCTAGGGTTAAATATTGGTTAAAAAACACTTTATTTCAGGTTCTATAATTAAACAAGTTGATGATCCAATATTTAATGATATTGCAAAAATTAAACTTGCATTACTACATATTGGAGAAACTATAAAAGATGGGTATATCAGTGTGTATCGATTTCAACAAATTTATACAAACAAGAAAATATTTTTGGATACTTTAAATGCTATGGTATATATTTTAATGCTGGTTGTTGTATTGCTTTTGTGTTGTATAAGATTATTTATTAACAGTAGTTGTCAAAATTGTTTTTTGACAATTAGGGTATAATATAACTTCTATATTTTTCACTCAACGAAGGTGCAATTTATGTCAAACTCAAGGCAAGGAGTTTTAGACTTGAGCTAAATTATATCTTTGGGTATTAGACTTGAGCTAAATTATAGATTTTTTATGTTTTTCACTTAGTTTTATAACAATACTGTTAAAAAAATCCTTAAGGTTGGTTCTTCAGTTGATCACCCTGACCATGATAACTTGGACAAACTAATTGACGTAAGACAGCAAGAACTTGAATCTTTTTGCACACTGAAACAAGGAATACAAAGTTTTGTTGATATAATGGATATTGTCGTAAAATGTGGTATATAAATTTGTGATCTTTGTATTTACTTTTGAGATTTTATAGAAATATTTTTTTTAATTAAGAATTTTGAAAATTAATTGTTCTTAAATAAATTATAGCTTTGTTTACTTGGATGTTAAGTTTAATGTTTTCTTTTTGCATTTTTTAAAGCTGGAGTTCAAGTTAATAAATATGATCTTCAACAAAGCCTTGGAAAAGAAGTAAAGGATTTAAAACTTAATGAACTTGTTTCATGTTCCTATGATATAAGTGCATCTATTGATGTTATTTATTTTAAATTACAAAATCAACAACAAGATATTTTCACTAATATTGTCAAGACAAAGGTTTGTTAAATATAAATATTGTTTTTTAATTATTAAATATGTGATAACCTTATTATTTTTACTTTAAAATTAAGCTTTAAAAGCAAGTGGTGACTATATTTTTTTAGGCACTGAACAGCAAACTTGTAAAGATAATTGTAAGAGAATTTAGTCAGAATTTACCCAACGAACTTAAAGAAGAAAATGCTGTTTTAAATGTGGATGAAATCATAGAAAATATTTGGAAACCAACTTTACAGTTTGTTTGCAAGCTTGTGGATACCATTAATGATGGTTTGTAACATTTTATTTGTCTTACTTTTATTAATTATTTGTTTAATTTTATTTTGTTTTACTATGACTGATGGTTCTTTTTTGATAACGATGTTGTAGTTTGTACCAACACATTTTTTAACATGTACTGAGCTTTCTAAAAGTTTTTTTTTGCATTTTTAAAATCTCTCTAAATTGTTCAGGTACAATTTCATTTCATACATTGAATAAATATTTTGGAAAATTAAATGATGTGGCAGTAATTAAGGCTGAATTGGATATATTCCTTACTATTTACACCACTTTAAACAACATTCAAGTTGCAATAAAAAGGGATAGAAATATGCAATTACACAATTTCTTACAAATGAATAACAACATTGAAGCAGCCAAAATTATTAATCGCTTACAAAATAAATTAAATCTATCTGGAAAGTTTGCTGTGCTTAAGATTCCCTTGGTGAGTTCAATTTTTAAAAGGTAATACCAAAATATTTTCTGCTTTTTTGCTGATGATTATTTTTCTGTATAGAACATGCAAAAAGAAGAAAACAAATATACCTTAAACTCCATTACAACAAATTTGATTGAAGCCTCAAAAGTATTAAAAAGTATAACACCAGAAGGTTGTTATACTATTAAAACTTTTCTTGAAAAGGAAAAGTTACTATGTTGGCTAAAAGAGAATATGAAAAGTAAATATAATTACTAATTTTCGAATAAGTCAACAAAAATTAGTTGATAAAACACACATTTATATATATATTTTGGATAGATTTTAATGACCTAATATAAAACTTAGTATAATCAAATCAAGTTATATTATTTTAATTCTCAGGTATAAATGAGGTGAAAGTTATGAGTGACCTTGCTATGATATCAGCTGGTGAAACTCCTTTGGAAGTTGATCGAGTTTCTTGTTTTCTTTCGGCTGTAATGGGATTTGCTCCTCTTATATTTGATTTACCTCAAACAGCAGGATTTGCTGAACTTATAGCAGCATGTGAGACTGTATGGATAAACATTAAACAAGATCCCAAACTTCTTCAAAATTGGGTAGAGTTTAATTTATTGTAGTGGGGTGTCTTAGTTGTTATAAAATTTGACATTATTTAAACAATTATATTTGTAGTAGTGTTATTTCTCTTAGTTGTTATTAAACTTAAAAATATTTTGTTTTGAACATGTGTATGTATCTCACTAACTACTTTTAATTAAATAAAGCTTTGTTTGCATTTATATTCTTAACTTACTTGAAACTTGTTTGTTTGAAGGTTGCAACAGGAAAACAATTGGAGTGGCTTTGTGGAGTGAAAGACTTGCATGGATCTGTGGAAAAATCTTCTCTTACCAGAGCTCAAAAAATAAACACAAGTGGAGTTTATAAAATTGGGGGGAAAACTGATTTGATTCCAACTGTTGAGAACTCAATGAAATTATCTTTCACCAAACTCGTAAGAAAAGAAAACAAAGACAATCAAAAAGGTATTAAAAGCAATAAATTAAAAACTGCAAATTTAATAAAAAAGAAAAATAAAGTTTTGTTTGGGTCTACATTTTTTTGCAGTAATGTGAACCAGAGCTTTGGTGTCAAAGATGTAAAGCGGTTAATTTTGTTATATCATATAATAAAGTTTTATATATTTTAGATCCTAAGGAGATGTCATTAAGTGACTTACGAGATTTGCAATCAAGGCTAATGTTGATAGCTGGAGAGGCAGAAAAGGGAAAACAAGATGTTGATGTTTTTATTAGAATGCTTTCAAGTGTTGAAAATCTCACAAAAGCTTATGTTAAACTTAAATCTTCTGGTTGTTTGTTGTTTCAAAACTGGTCTGCAACAATTGTGTAAGCTTTTATTAATTTTCAGATATTAATTTTTTTGTTATTTCTAAAAAAATTGTTTTATTGATTTCATTTTTTGCAGCTGTTCAGTTACAAAAAGTGGTGAACACCAAACTTTATCAGTTTATTTTGACTCTGAAAGTCCAGCAATTACATCAAGAGAAAATGCTTTGGAAGAAGTTGTACAGTTGACTAAGGTTCTTAATGATGCGCATGACAAGTATGTTTATTTTTAGTTTCTTTCATACATTATAAAACATCTGTTATCACAATTAACTTAAAAATCACAGTAATATTGCACTTTACTCAATTATATATGCCATTTGATGTTCATATTATTCATATATACACTATGCTTTCAAATAAATAAAATTATTTATTCTAACCACCATATTACAATCAGTTAAAGATGGGTTAATGTTCTGCATGTTAGGCGCAGGACCAACTTGTTACTATTAATACCTAATTATTTTGTAGGTGGATGGCCTATTCAAATACTAAAAAAACAGAGCATTACCATTTAAATCATTATAACATCCATCAACTCACTTACTTGTGCAAACAATTGGCAAAATGTGATGAATATGGTGAACTACCTGACCAAGCTTATGTTTTGCTTTCTTCTGTAAAGAAACACTTGGAATTTGATGAAATAGTTGAAACTTTAGATGAAGTTACACGAATAACAGATAATGATGAAGAGATAATGGAAGTAGAAGGTAAATATTTAATAAACTTAAATAAATAGTTTTGCATTAAAAACATTATCAGACAACTAAATTTATATCAACCTGATTCCTTGCTTATATTCTTTTAATTATTAAATTTTTTTGCTTGTTAATTTGATGCTGTCCAGGAGAAATTAAAAATTAACTTATGTTTATTAAATTATTATCTTGAAAGAAGTTAATAAAGTACCAATGATTGAAAAGAAGCGAAAAGTTGTTCGTCAATTAATTCAGCAAGATGTTCAAGAAAATATTGCAAAAGCTGCTGTGCAGAAACAATCATCTAGAAACTTAGATTTGGATGAATGTTTTATGATGTCGTTAGAGATTGAATATGAACCTGATGAAGTTAATAAATATGAGCACCTGTTCAACCAAGAAGCAGGTTTGTTTAATTTGATCTTTTTATATTAATTTGTACACAAAGACAGTTTCCTAATTTTTTATTAAATTTTACCCAAAATTTTAAAAGTAAAAGTGCCTTTGTTATAAAAATCATAATCAATTTAAGCTGTTTTGTTAATGACAGATTACTTAATTGCAATTTTTACAGGGTTTGAATCAAACACTAATAGAATAAATGTTATGCAAGATATTGTTAATGATCGCCTCAACCTTTCCTTAAACGAAATTGTTGAAAAAATTCAATCAGATTATGAAGAAGGAACCTTTGGATCCACAATTACCACCATTTGTGAAAGATATCTAAATGATACTGCCGTAAGAAATACTCTGTTTTTGTTGAAAACACAGTATATTCGTATAAGTTAAATTTGTTTTATATACTTGCCAGCTTATTATTGCTTTTAGGTCACATCATTGAAAGATTCAGTAAGTCTTGAGCATTTAGGAAGGTTTCTGACAATGATAAGTGATTCGGTTCCACCTGATCAAATGATAAAAAGAGGTTGGCCTTATCACTTTATTGCAGGAAAACCTAACTTGGTTCTTTGTCCTGAACCTGAAATATGGAGGTCTATATTGTCGGTATATTGCCACTCACCTGAATGTGAATTACCTTCTACTAAAGAGGTTCTAGTCTGTACTGAAAATACTTCATCGGAAGAAGTAGAATTGTTATTAAGAAGAGCAATGTGTACAGCAGATGACAGTGGTAATGTTTTACACATTGTTGTGTTTGTTAGTTAGAATTAGCATAACTATAAGTTATTCCAATAACACCCAATCAAATTCTATTGTAGATTATACAATATATAGCTAAGTTATATGCATTATATTTTTTTTTTATTGCTGTTTATTTTATATAAATTTTATTTAAGAGGTGAATGTATTTTGTCTTGCGTGTGCTGATCAACTCAAGTTTAATGTTGCTCAAGACACTGAAAAAATATTTCAACAACTTTCACAAAGTAATGAAAAATGTCCTAATTACCGTTTGATTATAATTACATCTTCAACCCATCATTACACTACTTGTTGTTTTGCCGAGGTAAATAAAAATTTTAAATTTTGTTAACAATTTATTACTGAATTTCTAAATTTAAACAAGTTACAAGAACAACATATCTTTAAAAATATTTGCATTTAGTTTCAAGTGGACAAATCTTTTATTAAATTGGAAGATGAGATTAAAGAATATCTTGCGAAACATCTTACTGCCAAAAAGGTTAAGGAAAGTGCATCTTGTGTGGATCCTGACCAAAGTAATGTCAGAGTTGTAACTTCTGATGCTGCCGGAATGGGTTTGTTGTAATAAAATCTTACTTGTTTTATAAGAAGGGGCAAAATTTTTTTTAACTATATAAATTGTAGGTTTTATACTTTTTATTTATTATGTGACTCGTTACTTGTTTGTTTTTTTTTACTCAGTTTTTAGCATCTCCATTTTAAATAGAATTGTATTGTTTTTAAAGGAAAATCTTTGTACATAACTCGGTGCCGAGAAAATCTTGAAAGAATGAGCGAGAATAATTTTTTTTGGAATTCTTCAATTGTTCGTTTTCTTGAGAAATCTGTTGATACTAACGATGTAATAAACAGTTTGCTTCATGAAAATGCTGACATAATTAATTCTGAGACACATTTTATTCATCTTGATATTACTCCATCGGTAAATTTTTGTTTACTAATATTTGTTTCTAATGCTAAACTTTGACTTACTTCTGTATGGTTTGTACATGTACTGGTTTTTAAAACATACCAACTAAACTATATTTTAAGGTTCAAACTGGAGTTTACCCATTTTTATTTAATCTTATATTTCTTGGCTCTGTGCAAAACAGTAAGGGAGTTGTTTGGAAACGTGAACCTTCTCATTTTTATGCAATTGAATATACACTTCCAGAAACAAAAGTAAGTTTTAAATTCTGTAATAAACTGTGTATAAAAGTAAACATAAATAAACAATAACATTACATTTAAAGGTTTCTTTAAATTTCCTTGGTCTTCTAAATCTTCTCCCCAATCTTTCATGTTTATCACCGATAAAAGTTTGCCAGATTCTGGAAGAAAAATCCCCGATTCCACCAAATGTTAATCTTATTGACAATGATATGCTTAAAAGTGAAGTATATCAAAGGCCATTCCAATACCTTTTAAGATATACAAATAATCAGGATCTTTATAAATTTGCATATAAAACTCCCATAAAAAATCCTTTAGAATGTCTACAAACCCTACTCAAGTATTGCAGTGTTGACCAACCTTCTTGGGCTGAACTGGGTCATTTTACAAAATTTTTAAATGTCCAGCTATCTGATTGCGAAAAATCTGTATTTTGTGATCCTAACTTAACTGGAAAAGACAGTGGATTAAATGAATTTAAAAAGTTTGTTGTTCGTTTTATGATTAGAATGTCCCAAGATTTTTCTACACCCTCTATTAATAAAATGGGTGAACTTGACGAAAATCAGAATGGAGAAGTTTTTGAACTTCATCAATTAAGAAGATCATGGGAAAGCAACCCACATCCATATTTATTCTTTAACCATGATCGAGTTTCAATGTCTTTTGTTCATTTCCATATCAATCGCAATGGTAATCTTTGTCATCCTAAAACTAAAGAAATAATTGAAAATAATGTTATGAGCAAAAATCTAGTTTTAGGTTTAAATGTTCAAAGGGTAAAATTACAACAAGATTTTGATCTTATATCTCGAAATGAAAAGCTACAAACACTTTGCCAAGTTTTTGGCGTTGAAAACGTTTTTGATCCAGACCCAACTTATGAGCTTACAACTGACAATGTTCTTAAAATGTTGGCCATTCACATGAGGTTTCGATGTGGTATTCCTGTGATTATTATGGGAGAAACAGGTTGTGGTAAGACAAGGATGATTGAGTTTATGTGCCTGTTAAAAGCTGGAGGACAAGGAAATGAGAAATATGATGATTGTCAAAGTGCATGGTGGAATTACAGTTTCTATTATCCAAGACAAAGTTAGAGATGCTGTTATAATGGCTAAAACAAACAGTGCTAATGGAAAAGTTGAAACAATTTTGTTCTTAGATGAAGCAAACACAACAGAAGCAATTTATGCCATCAAGGAAGTTGTCTGTGATGGAAGTGTTAATGGAGAAGAATTTAAAGATGTTGGTTTAAGAATTGTTGCTGCTTGTAATCCTTATAGAAGGCATTCAGAAGAAGTTATCGCGAGTATGGAAAAATCAGGACTTGGATTTAATGTTAAAGCTGAAGACACCAAGGATAAATTCGCTGGTATTCCAATGAGACATCTTGTTTATCGAGTGATTTCCCTTCCTCCAAGCATGTTGCCATTGGTTTGGGACTTTGGTCAACTTAGTAATGAAGCTGAAGGAATCTATATCAAACAAATGGTTTTAAAATTGCAAAATGAAATAAATGCTTGTAAGGATTTGCCAAATTTGGATCCAAACATGAATGAAGTTATTACAAAGGCTTTGCTAACATCTCAAGATTACATGAGGAATCTTAAGGATCTGTCAAGTTTTGTAAGTTTAAGAGATGTGGAAAGAACAATTCAAAGTTACAAATGGTTTTATCATCATTTGGAATATCTTAATGCTATGATTGATGAGGCAAAAAAGTCAGATAGAAGAAAACAAAACCAAAACTTTGAAGTGGATCATGCTTATAGGGCTCTAATATTGTCGTTAGGAATGTGTTATCATGCCACTTTAGAAAACAGAAAGAAGTACAGACAAGTTATTACACAAGCTATTTCTAATGCCCATACAACAATAAATAAAGAAGAATTTTTGATGGAAATAATTGCTTGTCAAAATGTTTTTATTGATGCTGTTGATTTGGAAACAAACATTGCCCGAAATGAAGCCTTAAGAGAAAATGTATTTATGATAGTTGTTTGTGCTGAAATGAGAATTCCTTTGTTTTTGGTTGGCAAGCCCGGAAGTTCAAAATCACTTGCCAAAACAGTTGCAACAAATGCAATGAGGGGGCAAACATCTAACAATGAATTATTTAAAAGGTTAAAGCAAATTCAAGTTCTTTCATTTCAATGCAGTCCTGTATCTGATGCAGTTGGTATTGAAACAGTTTTTAGTCAATGTGCTCAACTACAAAAAAATCAGGACTTGAACAAATATGTTGCTGTTGTTGTTTTGGATGAGATAGGTCTTGCTGAAGATTCTCCCAAAATGCCATTAAAAGTTTTACATCCCTTGCTTGAAGCTGGTTCAACTCAGTCAAGCAATATTGAAACTGAAGCCTACAACAAAGTCGGATTTGTTGGAATTTCAAACTGGTCTCTGGATCCTGCTAAAATGAACCGAGGAATATTTGTTACAAGAGGTAAACCTTCTAAAGAGGATTTGCAAAAAACAGCTAAAGGAATTTTTGAATCAAATGAATATAAGATTCAATTGGTTGAAGGAATGATTAAATCAGTTACGAATGCATATCTTAAGATATATGAAGATCAAGACAAAGAATTTTTTGGTCTACGTGATTATTATGCTTTGCTAAAAATGATGTTTTCTTTAATCTCCAAAGATAATGAAATAGAGTCATATCTCAAAATTGGCACATTAGTTTTACGTAACTTTAGTGGTCATCAGGCTGATACTTTGGCTGTGTTTAGGAGGCATTTATCTAATGATTTTAATTGTACTTATAATATTAACATATCTGTTATAGATCTTATAAAACAAAATTTGGACTTAGAATATGAAAGTCGATTTCTTCTTCTGTTAACCAACCAATATGCTGCAATTAGTTTACTCAATAAGGTTATGGATGGAAAAGATTATGTTGTAATATTTGGATCAAGCTTTCCACGAGATTGCGACTATACTGAAATATGTAGAAATATCAACCGCATTAAAATGTGCATGGAATCAGGAAAGCCTGTTGTTTTACTTAATCTGCGAGATTTGTACGAGTCTTTGTATGATGCTCTTAATCAGCATTATGTTACTTTTGCTGGACAACGTTATGTTGACTTGGGTTTGGGTGGCCATCGAGTAAAATGTAGGATTGCTGAAGATTTTCGACTCATTGTAATTGAAGAAAAAGGGGTTGTATACAAGGAATTCCCTATTCCACTTATAAATCGGTTGGAAAAACATATTTTTGAAATGAGTTCTGTTCTTACACCAGAACAAGAAACTTTGGTGAACATGTTAAAAGAATGGGTAAGCAAGTTTAGTCAGTTGAAAAATAAGGCAAAAAAAAGAATGTTTGCTATTGAAGACACATTTGCTGGCTATCAAAATGATACTGCTGCCTCTGCAGTACTCAAATGTGCAGATCAACATGCAGATGACCTTGAAAAACAATCCAAGTTAGTTTTACTTCAATCTGCTTCTTATGATGGAGTTTGTCGTCTTTCAAAATCAAATTTAAAGAAAGGAGTGGATGAAATCCTAGACACTTACTTCAACATTCAACATCATGATAACTTTGTAAATTTGTTAAAAGTTGAGATTAAAAAAGAAATGTGTTGTAGTAGTTACCTATCCGTGTTTGAAATTACTTCATTTTCCCATATTCTTAACGACCAAGGTCGCAAAACTTTAGAATCCTTGTTAAATTTGCCTAGCAACCATGTTATGTTAATTAACTTACAACAATTTCAAACTGAACAGGAATATTCTGGACGGCTGGATGAATTTTTTAATTTTTCCGTGCTTAATAAGGATTTTGAAATTTCAAAGCAGAAAACACCTTATGTGTTATTGATTCAATGTACAAATGCCCAAGAAAACAGCAATTTAATATCTTGTGCAAAATACTCAGCACTTGATAAAATTAAATCTATTAAAAAACAAGTTGCAGAATTTTCTTCAAGAATTCTAATTTGCTTTTTGTTTACTTTGGAAAGACATTCAGATAATAACAAGGAACGAAAATCGTTTACAAGTTTTCATAGCAAGGATTGCACTTCAATATTTGTTGATGAACTTCAAACATCAAAAAATTATATTGGATCAGTTAGTTTTTTGCAAAACAAAACCATTTTACAAGTAATTGAAGAAAGCTTACAAATGCTTAATGAAGATCAAAACGAAGAAAACTGCCAGTTGGACTTAAATGCTTTAATACGACAATGTACTCCAGAATCAGTCAGCAAATTAATCAATAAAACTAAAAATTTAAGTCGAAATAGAGTCAAGATTTTTTTTGATGTTTGTTTTAATAATGAAAATATATCCTATCAATTTTTTGATATACTTTTAAATAGAATTTTTTTACTTCTTGGAGAAAGGGAAAAGTATGTTGGAACAAAAGAAAGCTGGGTTGTTACTGAAGCTTGCTCACCACAAGCTTTGCAAGAAGGTGGAACTTTCACTAATACCCTTTGGTTAAAGTTAAGAAAAGTCACTGCTGTAGTTCTGGCCAAAGTTATTTCTGTGGTAGATGTTGACAACAATCTAAACATTCTTATTGAATCAAATAATAACCATATACTAGAATTATGGCTCACAATTTTTAGTTCAGTTCATTATTGTAAAATTATGTTTGAAGGCAATTTTGGTGGAGCACAATTTATAATTGAAAATAAGGCAAACTTTACCAACATGTTTCCATTTAGTCGAATGATATTGGATATTTTATTTAGACAATGGTCTCTTGCATCAGTTCGTACTCTTGATAACTCAACATTGGAAAATGACTTGTTTTTTAACAGAATTGAAAAGGCAAGAATTCATGGATTTCTTGTGAAAGCAGTATCTCATAATGCAAGGGAGGTATTAGAATTGTTTGTTCATGACCTGGTTCATCTTTATTACAAATCACAAACGGAAGACACAAATTATGAAATGGAGTTTCAGGCTGTTCAAGATTCACTGATATCATTCTTTAATGTTAAAAGAAGGATTAGTATCACTCACAAAAACCCATTGGTTGAAGTCTTTGTTTTGTTCATGAGTATTCACGCGGAATTAATTCAATATTCTGAGATAGTAGCTTCTTGTTCTGATATTCTTGTTCATAGAGGAGATTGGGTGGATCAACAAGAACTTAATACTAGCTTCATTTTACATGCCTCAGCATTTTCATCAATGGTTTCCTACATTAAAGAACAAGCCTCTGGTATAGACAAGGTTAACACTTGTCAGTTGTGGAAATCTAGAGTACTTAAAGTAAAGCAAGTCTCGGACAAAATAATTGCAAGTGGCCAAGTGCCAGAGGATATTCAAACTACTTGGAAACATCTTGTGTTTGTAGATTTGTTTATAGATCAACTTATACCAATTTCAAATACCAACAGTCAACATTATCTGTCCACCTTGGCACCATTGGCAAGAAGGTTATGGAAAGGAGCCAGCACTGTCCAAGATATGTCAGGTGTAAGATTTTTAAAAATAATTACAACTACCCTTCAAGGTTGCACAAAAGATGTTAGATTAAAAATTTTGTGTAACTGGGAAGATTTAAAATGCAAGTCCTGCAAAGCAGATAAAGTAGACACACCTGTTATGTTACCATGTCGCCATTTTGTTTGCCAAAAATGTGTTCCAGTAAATGAGGATGTGGTAAACTGTCCCAAATGTAGAAAGTTGGTTGCAAATCTTCAGGACCTAACACCTGTTCAATTAAACAAAGAGCAAACGAAAGAATATGAAAGTTTTAAGAATTCATGTACAAGCTTCTTTTTGGAATATCTTTCTACATTTTGCTTTCCCACAGAAAATGGGCATGATGTTAATTTAAAACCATTAGATCAGAAAGTATTTGAGATTTTAGAAAACTTGGTCATTTGCGACAAAAAAACAAAGATTATCTCACCACTTCAAAGTAATTTTGATGAAAGTCCAACAGCATGATCATATATTTTACAACTTTTACTTCGTTGCAATCCTGAGCTGGTACAAACCCAACTTAATCACCATTTTCAAACAATGGGAGATGTTCTTCAGGACAAAACTGTTTTAATGGGGGTCTACATTCAATGTGTTCAAGATAATCTCAATAATGAACTTCGTTTGGGCTGGAATTCTGTTGAATATACAGTTAATACTGAATTTGCACTCCATTTATTTGAAGAATGTCAAAAACTAACAAAAAATACAAGAAATTTCAACCAAGTTCAACATCTTGATATGTGTGCAAAGTTGCAGTTTGTTACAAGGGAATGTCTTAAATGCATGAAAGCTATGGCTGAAAATAGACCAAAAAACTTTGAAGATCACCAAAATATGGAACTTTTGATAAATCGCCTCTGTATGTTTTGCAAAACTAAAAAGTATCTTATTATTCAACAATATTTGATCAAGTGTTTATGTCGAAGGCATGGTGTTGGTGATTTTGATTTTCTTTTAAACAATGAAAACTACAGAAAATGTCTTATTCCTGAAAATTTGCTTCCACCTGAAGATGCTGATGACTCAAATTTTTATCGACAATCTGATTTGTTTATTTTAATTGGAGATATTTATACACAAGCAAAATCACTTTTTCTTGGTATTGCATCAGAAGATGACTTACCAGGACTTGTTCAAAAACTTATTTATCTAATTCAGCAATCTAATGACAGTCTTATTCAAATTGCTCTGGCTTTATCTGCATGGTGTGTTCATGGTAATGTAACTAATCAATTAAAAATGGAAGCTAAGAATTACATATATCACTATCTTCAGTTAAACCAGCCAGGAAAAATTAACCAACAATTATTTGAGGACATTTCAAAAGGTGAACTAAATGTTTACCAACCACTTAATGCAACGGCAAACTTACACTACAAAGTTGTTGAACTTATTTCCATGGCAGGAATTGCCTTCCACAACAAAGACGGGTTACCAAACTTTTTCACGCAGATTATTGTAGATCCAAGCCTAATACCAAACATGTTTCTCCCTACTATGCCACAGTCCAGTTTCTTTGAAGTGAAGGATGTTTTAAAACAAGAAATCAGTCACAATGTTTCTCCAAAGGCATACATGTGTCCTAACAACCATGTCTATTTTATTGGTGAATGTACAAATCCAGTCCAAGCTGGAATATGTCCTGAATGTAAATGTAAGATAGGTGGTCGAAATTATGGATTGCTTCATGAAGGAAATAGAGTTGGTGATTTAACTGAAGCTTCTCAAGCTGGCTACCTGTTAAAAGAATCAACTCAAACAACCGTTGCACCAGAGCGAAAGTTGACAAAGTTGTCAGTTTGTGCAATTAGAATATGTTTGCATGCTTCTTTCTTACTTAATGCACGGCAAAACAACAACTTAAACAGGTGGTGTATTAAGTTCTATTGTGTTTTGCATTAGACTTTAGTTTAATTTTTGTTCAAAATGTTTATACAATTTTTTTATGCTTTTAGAATTCTAAAAACAAATGGTGGTCAAGCTGAAGTTATTCAGTTTTTACTAAGACATCTTGTTAAAGATTTAACCAATCTTGGAACATTCTTGGGAAAGAGTTTTGATGACACTCTTATTATTATGCATCAAATTTTGCGTAAAATAAGAACATCGCAGGTATAAAAAATTTGTGATTGACTTTATTTTTTATACAAAAAACTTGCATAGTTCAAAACTTTATTTTATTACAGACAAACCCAGCAGAGAATAACTGTTCATTGGCAAGTATGAAAAACAGAGTTATTTGGGAAGAAATGTTTCAAAAAATGTTTCTGTCATTGGTTTTTAAAGACACTGAAAAAATTATTCAAGAAAGTCAAAATGCTTTGATTAAGGCTGGAAAACTTGCTGAAGAACCCCTTCAAAGGTTTCTGTAATTTATTTTAATATGTAGCCTATGATAAGTTATTTAAATTACAAAACTCGAAGTGTCCATAGTTTTGATATGTTATTTTATTTCAATATCACTTAACCGCATTTTTAAATAAAGTTTATAATTTAACGAAGTTCTATTACCAATATAAATATAGATTAGTTTTTGAGCTAAACGAAGAAGTGCCAGTAAAAGATGGAATAGTTCTCTGGGATCATCCAAATTTGTGGAAATATAAAGTCAACATTGACATGCAACATCTTAGGCAAAAGTTAGAGGCTGTAGATGCAAAAGCTGGAGGTAAAATAATATTGGGGTTTGTTAAGTTTATGAATATTTAAATTTTTATATTTCTGATATTGTGTTATCAGGAGAGGGAAGTGTTTTGAAACCACTTTTGGAGATAGAAAACTTGAATTATGTTCAATATATTGAAACCATTGCCCATGTTCAATCAACTTTAATAACAAGGTAAAACAAGGAAGTAGCTGGTCAAACTTCACATGAGCGTTATTCTAGAATATCAAAAACTTATGGCACATTTAACACTTTAAATATAAACAGATACAATCAAAGAATAGATATGTCTGATTCTGATAAGATCACCCTCAATGACTTTTTGTTGGAAGATGAAAATTTATTACAAGAGAAATTGTACATGTACATCACAATTTGGAATCAGGTTATTATATTTTTAGTATCTGTTTTTTATTAATACTTTTTGTTTTTATGCATGTTATATTTTATAACATGTATTACCGATTACTCTTTAATAAAACAATGTTGTATAGATTCGCCATTTGTTGGAGAAAACAGATTTGTACAACACAAACAGAGAATACTTTAGGGAAAACATGACCTTAAACAGCCCAATATCAATGTGTTTACCCAACAACAGGGGGAGAGGGTGCTGTGGTCTTGTTCTTATGGAATATTTAATTAATATACAGAACAATCTTCTTGCAAACTGCAGAGACAACATTGTTCCCAAACCAAAGTATTTAACTGCCTAATTTCTACCTATATATTGCAAAATGAATATGTAATAACAATTATTTGTGTTTTTTATTAATATTTGTTTTATTAAGGTTTGAGTTAAGTGATGTAACCCAAGTAGATAGGGAAAATCTGGTTTGTATTGAGGAAGAAAGAGATTTAATGCCGTTAGTATTAGCCAACTCTCAATATGAAGCAACTGCTGGTAACAAAGAAGTTACTGGCATCACTTACAATATTGGGTTGCTCGAAAAAAAGGTTTTTTTACTAATACATTTTAAAACATTTTTTGGGAGAGTAAATTTCAATATGTCCCTATTAACTTTAATAACTAAATGTTATAACTAGCTTTAAATGACAAACTTTATTTTTTTTCAGGTTGTGGAGAAATTTATTTTAAGAAAAGCTATCATTAACATCAAGGTAATCAATTGCCTTTTTATTTGGTATTTTTATAAAACTAAAAAAAAACGATCAAATTGATATTTAAATTTGCAAAATTTATTTAGAGCATTCCAAGGATGCAATATCCACAAGACATGGGCTTAGGAAATGAATGGAAAACAATAAACAATTCGGTGGAACAGGTAACTTCGATAATTTATTAGTATACAATAAGGATTGCCTGCCGCCTTTTAAATTTTGGTTTATCACTTAAAGTTGATAGAGTTTTACCTAAACGATTTGTATGATTGTCATATCACCTTCTTCGACTTGCAATACTTCGTATACAGGTTCCAGTACCACAAAGAATGTGTACCATGATTGATGAAAATGCTGAAAGGGGAAGAACTGCTGACATTTGTGAGGCTGTCAGAACACTAACTTTGGTGATTCAATTTCTAGCAAAGGTTAGTTAAGGTTTTCGATTTAAAATATTTTTCCTAATTAATTTATTATTATGTTATAGCTAGTTTGGTGTTAATGAAAAAACTAAGTTGTAATTTTTCAAATATCATACTTAGTCTGCAGTGATATTTAATGGTCTTGTTTTTATCGGATAAATATAAAATAAAGTAAAATAAATTGAAGCAAATTAATCACACATTTTTTATTTAAGCTTGGTGGTGAACCAGGTCAAGGAATTTGTGATTATGCAGAGAAAGACATCATGCTTCCAGTTGATGAAACAAACAACATTTTTATCCCAAAAACTGCACAAATCAAACATTGTTTGTCGTTGTTTGAACGACTTTCGTGGCACAGAGCCCTAAGATTGTTTAGAAATGGACAAAATCCATTTGAGAACATTTTGGCAGAAAGTAATATTTTTTCTGCTATAACATTTATAAAAAATTTATAATTTTTTAAAATTTTATTTTTTTTCCATTTTTAAATGCATATTTAACTTTAAACTTGTTATTCATTTAGCTGAGGTTATTAACGATGATGAGTTAAAAACCAAACTTTGTAGAAGTCTTGCACAAATGAACATTCAACGCTTACAGTTTGAACTTAATGCTTTGCTTATGCTTGGACCAGAAGCCAGCCCTGATTGGAGGTAAACAAATTTATGTTAATATGTAAATCATAAATATTTGCAAAAAACCATAAAGAATGTGCAAAACCATTATGGAGTTTAAACTATACAAATATTGAAATAAAATAATATTTTTTTTCCATATTCATATTAGGCTAAAAAATTTGTAAAATTTTTTTGGTATTTAATTAAATTATATTGATGTAATGGGAATCTTTTACAAGTTAAGAAATTAACTTAGATATTTTGTACAACTTTCAAATATTTGTTTTAGTTTATCCGATGTCTTGCTGGCCTACCTTGAACAGAAGTACGATAACGAAGATTTAGATCATTCTTGGTGCGAGAAATTACCTGAAGAAATATTGTACAAACATGCTGTCCATGTATTTAGTCTTTCAATACAAGTTCAAGCAAATTAATTGACTGTATAAAGTGTTTTGATTTTTCTTACAACATTCCATGTAAATAGTTTTAAATATGTATGCAAGAAAAAACTTATATTATTTTTTGTAATTAATGTCATTTCGTCGGTTTTATACTTTTAAAAATAGCCTTAAATTTTAACTTTTTATTTGGTGGAAGTAGACAACATTATACTTGTTTGTTCATCGTAGATCTTAGAAAAAGTTCATGATATATTAGCATAGTTCAACCCAACTTGATTTTGTGTTTATGTAAATTTACCAAATTCTTCAATAAATTTAGCTTGCTTTAAATATCTTGTTATATTGCTATAGGTTTAAAAAATGTTTGATATAGGCTACCATAAAAAAATTATGTAAGATGATTTAAGTTAAAACTTTGTATAGTGTTTATTTTTCAAAGAAAAAATGTCTGACTTAAGCTTTGACATAAGTTGACTTTGACAGTTTTGATTACTATTGTATACCATTTCTTGTTACTTACCTGCTGTTCGATTTTAGCTCTAGAGGAGTTCATATTCAAACCTTTAAACCTCTGTAGCGAAGAAAGTTGTTTATACCTAGTCGCCACAGTGCCTGTACAACCAACAACAGGAAAAAAACTTCGTGACCTTTCCTGAATCTCAAATATTTTTTGCGTAATGATTTGTATGATAAGGCAAAAACATGAATTTATTTTGTCTGTTAACTAATATACACGGGTTGTAAAAAAAATTTCTATAGGTTGTTCTAATATTTATGATTCCAAATTAAAATGTTTTTTTCAAGTCACAATTTATACATTTTAAATTTAAAACAAATTAACGTTAATATTTAAGTAAATTTGAAGGATACACGGAATTAGTAAATTATTCTTCATTAAATTATTTTAATTAATTTCTATAGGATTTAATTAATTTTTATATTTTACTATTTTAATTCCCACGGGGGAATCCCCGTTAGGTAATTAAAGTTAGTGTCTTACCGTAACGGTAATGTTACTTTCTACGTTCTTGTTTAAGTCTTAACATGTAGACAGGTTGTTATTTATTATACAGGCAGAGCAAAAGTGTTTATATTAATGTGTTTTTTCAAGACCGTGATATTTATTTAAGGTCAAGGTTAGCCAGTCAGTCACTTCGGCCTGAAAATTATATTTAAAACAGCGGGAAGTTCACTTTTTGATTACCAGTTTTCTAGGTGGTATTTAAAACAAAATAGGCTTTAAATTATATTTTTTTTATACATAATCTGCTCTCTCGTGGAATTTTTTACAGTTTAAAGACGTGCGCTTTTTGGCATTAGAAGCGAATGCGTTATGAAAGAACGTATTTTTCGAATTAGCATCGTTATTTTAAACAATATTTAAACAAAATTGATCGATCTTTTATAATTGTTTTTATTAATAATAAGCAAAACAATGTTATTAGCCACTTTCAGTGTCATCTTTTCAAATTGATGCCCAAAAATTAGCAAAAACAAGCTTTATAGTGGCGTATTTTGCGAAAAACATTTTGGTATTTAAAAAAATATTTAAAGAAAATTAATTATTTTATTATTAATTTTTCATAAAATAATTTACCTTTATATGCTAATATTTATTTTACTTTGTTTTGGATTGATGCCACGAAATTGGTAAAAAAACGCTTTAAAGAAGCGCGCTTTAATACGACAAAAGTAACGTGAGTTTTTGGTTTGTTTTTTTCGCGAAAAAAGTCGGGGAACGAATTGCGTATTGTACTGTACATTGCAACGTTTGTGGCAGTAAGGCTTTGATATCGCCCAGATGTGCAAACAGGTAAATTAAATAGTCATTAACTTGTAAAAAATAAGTCGTGATAGCGCGAAAATCCGACGTATGGAAAATACAGTAACCTCATCGCTTAAAAGCGCGTGTTTTTAATATATTTTTTGCAAGTTTTACCGGCCGAATTTTAAAAGTTAACACGGCAATTAAGTGTCAACATATTTTTTGACAATGACAAATTAAAAAATACATACATTGTGCCTTTTTTGTTTTAAATATCGCTTTGGATTGAGTCATTTTGTTGCAAAATACGGCTGGTTGACAATTCACGTACCATATTGTTGCCTGATTTTAAATATTTAATTTCTTAAATTTTAGAGTGTAAATCAAAAAAATTAACACTGTACCTTAATAACAACACGATTTTGCACCATATTTGTTTAAAAAAAATGGTTTGTGCATATTTTACTTAAAAAAACATCTTCAATATCGTCAGTTACTACGCAAAAACTAATATTTTGGCGTAATTTTATTACGCGTTTTAAAATAAAATCCATGGGCTAAGGTGGACGCGGGACGAAGCTTTTTTTTATTTATTTTTTTTGCAAAATGACAGTGAATAATAAGATATATAATAAATATTACGATAATGAGACGGGGAAAAATAGCAAAATTAATTTAATGATTTAAAACTTGCGATAATTATTAATGTTTCGACAAAGATTTTATATAAGGGCATGGTCACCAAACAAATGAATGTTATTTATTTATATTAGCTATAAAATGCCTTTGTTAATAACATTTAGAAACTTTGTATATTTTCAGGATAATAGAAAAACATGTTTTTGTTAAAAAAGTTGTTTGTCAAAAATGGGACAAAGATGGAAGATAACGAAATTCTAGATTTGCTGGTTCCTGTTTTTGCAACAGGCTTAAATCTTGAATGTTTAGAGAATCTTACAGAAGGTCTTAAAAAATCAAGATGCATTACACATGGTAAATTTTTTTATAATATTTATAATTGTAATTTATGAGAAAATTTTAAAGAAACTTGTGTATTGATAGTTGTTGTACTCTTTAAACAGCATTGTATTATTTACAGTAAATAAGATAAATTTAAAAATATTTAATTAAATTTTTGTTTTAAGATGATGCCAATGAAGTAAAAATATTTAGCAAAGATGATCTAATACAAAAAATCAATCGACTTTTTGTAGCAATAAAAGCACATTGTAAAGCTGGCTGGGCATACAACATGCATAAGTAAAAGTTGTTTGAAAATTTGTAATTTTTTAATAAGTACAAAGTTTCAACTTTTTTTTAGATCCTGGTAATGATGAGCACTTTTTGTGTGAAGAAGTTGCAGCAATAACTGAAAAAGCTTTTGAACCTGATTGCACAAAATTTTTGTGGATATTAAAATCCTGGCATTTATTAAATGATCAGAAAAATCAAGCTGCTTTAAAACATTGTGCTTTCCAGCTAGGAATAGTTTTTAGGTAACTACTATATAATTACAAATTGAAATTTTATTAGGTAGATATTTATTTTTTATGTGTTTTTAGAAAGAAATTGGACAGCAGAAAAATTCTTTTACATATTTGTAATTATGTTGCTAAAAGTGAACTTGATTCTGAAAGAGTCTTAAACTTAATTGAGACGATGAAATCTGCTATTTCACCATTTCAATCTGAGGATAATCCTGTATTTGTTATTAGATTTTTTAATATTTAAGAGTTAAATTAAATTTAAGAATTTAAGAAAGTTTTTTTTTGGTATTTAGTCACTAGTTAGTAGGATCAAATTTGTATGCAAATAATTTTTTAACAACATTTTTAATTTTTAGTCACTAAGAGAATTAGAAATGTCGAGAAGCTATTATGAATCAGTTGAATCTAAATTGGGACCTTTATGTTCAATGTTGTCCGATATTTTGACCGATAAACAAATTAGAATTGTGGTTGATCATCTTTACAAAACCAATCATATTCCCAAAGGTAGAAAAAGTTATTTTAAGTGGTATGTGTGGGTAAAAAGGTTACATTTTTTATAATTTCTACAATTTTGATATTTAACAAGCAAAAAATCAAACACCAGTTAAAAATAATATAAATATTTTGTAGAACAACATAAAGAGTTAAAGAAAGATGAAAATTTAACAAGTTCATTTCCAACAATTACTGGGCCGGGTTTGATTCTAAAACTTTTTGAAAGTTTAAAATTTAATGCAAAGAAAAATTGGGAAAATGATATTCTAGAAGCTATAAATGGATAAGGTATTTAAAATTACTCCCGTTTGTGAATCATTTTTGTATGTATATGTTAAACCTGTCTACTAGGTGGTTTAAATATACATTGAACTTATTGGTTTTTAATTTTAAATCAAAAATCTTGTTGTTTATTTTTACTTTTGATTACTTCAGAAATGTTAATTAATGTTGAACTTAGGAGTGGTATAGCTCTGCAACTTGGGTTTGATAAGATTATTGAAACATAATTGAAGGCTTTAAATTGACTTGTATTTAGAAGTAGCTGTGTTGTATAAGCTCATGTCACGGTGTTTAATTTCAAACGATTCTTTGTCTTACTACCTTTGTCAAAATTGGGAACTTCTCAAACAAAACCAAGATTTTGTAACACGAATTGCTAAGCAACAGTTTCCTATGTTAACAGAAAGGTACTTTTAAATTAACTGTATTTTTCTTAATTCACTTTAATTTAATGAATTATAAACTTTTACCAATTTTTTTCATTTTATGGTTTCGTATATTACCAAACTTTTTTAGTTATGACATATTGCAACGCAAATTAAAATTTTAATCTAAAGTCATTAAAAAAGTTTATATTTTTAGTGATAGAACACACAATGAACGTTGGCTGTTTCGTATTATTACAATTGCATTACAAGATATAGAAAGTTTCAAAAAGTTTGGAACAGATTTACAAACTAGATTCAATAAAAATTTTGATTTTACAACGATGACTTACCCTGATATTATTACAAATGAAGTTTTTGTTGCATCATCGAGGGTAACAAAGTTTTGATTGAACAAAGTTTTTTCTGATACAAATTTTTCTTTTTGTTAGATTTTGAACAAAAGTCTAAGTATAAAAAGCCTATTTGCTTTTACACATTTATTATTTACTGTAGATGTTTTTACCTCTAGTTTAAGCTTTTAGGCTTCACAAATATTACTAAGTTAACTACATTATTTGTACTTTGCTGACTTTTAAAAACTTAAGGATTTTAAAAATAACAAGAACAAATAAATTTAATAAGTAGTAAATATTATTTTTTAAGGTTTTTTATTGTACCATAAGGCATTTATGGGTTTTTGCTTTAATATTGGTTAATACATCATAAGGCATTTATAGGTTTTAGCCGTTGATTTACATTTTCTGTATGTTGTTTGATCAGAGTTATTAAATTGTTTAACAAATTTATTTGTTATAGTGTTTAAAAAAGTCATAACATGACTCTGTCATTTAATAAACAAAAAATATATTTTATTTTTACTAAATTTATTGGTATTTAAAAAAAATTTTAACATTTTAAAAAGAATAAATGCCTTATGATCATAAGTCTTTAACTTATGTTGACTTATATTTGTCTTTAGGAAAATGCATCATATCAGAGAGCCACTCCGGCAGATTGTGGTGCTTTACTTCACAAAAATCAACCTTTATCTAGTTTTGATTCAAGTCATGCTGATGTAAGTTAGTTGATAGAATATTCAATAACATTTTCGATTGAGTTTATTGTAACATTATAAGCATTTTAATTTTATATTAATTTTTTATTTATGTTAAATGACAATGTTCACCCCGAGTTTGTCAGTTAATGTTTTTGTCAGTTTTAATACAACATGAATTCTATTATACTGTTTATTATTTGTTTTTGTTTCTAGCTTCAGTAGTATAAGTTTTATTACATTATCAGTTTACTTAGGATAAAATATATATGTATCCTTTTAAGAATTTCGAAAGATGGGATGATTTTTTTCAATCAATTTGTTACGGGAACTTTGTCAGTAGTCCAGGTATGTAAATAAAAGTGACCATTGGTCCAAATAACAATAATAATTTAAATAAAGATCACAAAGATTTAATTAAACATTTCAAGTTCTTTTTTACTCTTCCTTTTTCTTAATGTAGAATAGTTAACTTTAAGACCTTAACATAAAAGTTTTTTTACACCACACAGTGTTAATTGGTTGCAGTTTTAAACATTATTGAATTTATGCAGCATGGTCACATAGTTTACAATTTTTACTTCATTGCAATCCTGAGCAAGTACAAACCCAACTCAACCACCATTTTCAATCAATGGGAGATGTTCAGGACAAAACTGTTTTAATGGGGGTCTACATTCAATGTATTCAAGATAATCTCAATAATGAACTTCATTTGGGCTGGAATTCTGTTGAATATACAGTTAATGCTGAATTTGCACTCCATATATTTGAAGAATGTCAAGAACTAATGAAAAATACAAGAAATTTCAACCAAGTTCAACACCTGGATATTTGTGCAAAGTTGCAGTTTGTTACAAGAGAATGTCTTAAATGCATGAAAGCTATGGCTAAAAACAAACCGAAAAACTTTGAAGATCACCAAAATATGGAACTTTTGATAAATCGCCTCTGTATGTTTTGCAAAAAAGGAAAGTATCTTATTGTTCAACAATATTTGATTAAGTGTTTATGTCGAAGGCACGGTGTTGGTGATTTTGATTTTCTTTTAAACAATGAAAACTACAGAAAATGTCTTGTTCCTGAAAACTTGCTTCCACCTGAAGATGCTGATGACTCAAATCTTTATCGACGATCTGATTTGTTTATTTTAATTGGAGATATTTATACACAAGCGAAATCACTTTTTCTTGGTATTGCATCAGAAGATGACTTACCAGGACTTGTTCTAAAACTTATTCATTTAATTCAGCAATCTATTGACAGTCTAATTCAAATTGCTCTGGCTCTATCTGCATGGTGTGTTCATGGTAATGTAACAAATCAATTAAAAATGGAAGCTAAGAAATACATATATCACCATCTTCAATTAAACCAGCCAGGAAAAATCAATCAACAATTATTTGAGGACATTTCAAAAGGTGAACTAAATGTTTACCAACCATTTAATGCAACTGCAAACTTACACTATAAAGTTGTTGAACTTATTTCCATGGCAGGAATTGCCTTTTACAACAAAGACGGGTTACCAAAATTTTTCTCACAAATTATTGTAGATCCCAGCCAAATACCAAACATGTTTCTTCCCACCATGCCACAATCCAGTTTCTTTGAAGTACAGGATGTTTTAAAACAAGAATTCAGTTACAATGCCTCTCCAAAGGCATACATGTGTCCTAACAACCATGTCTATTTTATTGGTCAAAGTGCAACCCCAGTCGAAGCTGGAATATGTCCTGAATGTAAATGTAGGATAGGTGGTCGAAAGTATGGGTTGCTTCATGAAGGAAATAGAGTTGGTGATTTAACTGAAGCTTCTCAAGCTGGTTACCTGTTGGAAGACTCAACTAAAACAACAGTTGCACCTGAGCGAAAATTGACAAAGTTATCAGTTTGTGCAATCAGAATATGTTTGCATGCCTCTTTCTTACTTAATGCACAACAAAACAATAACTTAAACAGGTAGTTATCAAGTTCTGATGTGTTTTGCATTTGGTTGTGGCTTAAACTCGTGTTTGGCCTGTTTCAAACAACTTTTTCTTTTTTTAGAATTCTAAAAATAAATGGTGATCAAGCTGAAGTTATTCAATTTCTACTAAGACATCTTGTTAAAGATTTAACCAATCTTGAAACAATTCTGGGAAAGAGTTTTGATGACACTCTTATTATTGTGCATCAAATTTTGCATAAAATTAGAACATTACAGGTAAATATTAGTCCTCAGCTATAAGCAAATAATTAAAATATGTTAAACTAAAATTAAATTTTATAAAAAAATATTTTACAGGAAAAATGTCTTGAAATAACTTTATCTGAATATAATTGTTTTAGGCAAATCCAGAACATATAAAATATTCATTGGCAAGTATGAAAAACAGAGATAACTGGGAAGAAATGTTTCAAAAAACGTTTCTTTCATTGGTTTTTAAAGACACTGAAAAAATTATTCAAGAAAGTCAAAATGCTTTGATCAAGGCTGGAAAACTTGCTGAAGAACCCCTTCAAAGGTTTTCTGTATATTTTATAACATTTTTTTTTATTTTTAACAGTTTGCCAATTATTTTTTATTTATTTAAGTAAAGAATTGTCTATTAGTCATATATTTTTAAACATTTTAAAAATTTTGTTACAACCCAGATTGGTTTTTGAGCTAAATGAAGAAGTGCCAGTAAGAGATGGACTAGTGCCCTGGGATCATCCAAACTTGTGGAAATATAAAGTCAACATTGACATGCAACATCTTAGGCAAAAGTTGGAGGCTGTAGATGCAAAAGCTGGAGGTAAAATAATATTGGGGGTTTGTTAAGTTTATATATATTAAAATTTTTATATTTCTGATATTGTGTTATCAGGGGGGGGAAGTGTTTTGAAACCACTTTTGGAGATAGAAAACTTAAATTATGTTCAATATATTGAAGACATTGCCCATGTTCAATTAACCTTAATAACAAGGTAAAACAGGGACTAAAGAGAAAGTAAAGTTTAACATAAAATTTGTTGTAAGATAATAAAAGTTTAAGGCACCTTTAACACTTCAAAATATTTATTAACAGATACACTCAACGAATAGATATGTCTGATTCTGATAGAATCACGCTTAATGACTTTTTGTTGGAAGATGAAAATTTATTACAAGATAAATTGGGCATTTACATCACTATTTGGAATCAGGTTATTTAAGTTTCTATACAGGTTTATGCGCAGATAAAATCCATATTATTAAATTTTAAAATCAACTTTCTCTATGATCTTTTATTTAACATAAGAAAATAATGTCAACTAAATGAAACTTTTATTTTTTGTATGGAATATATTAAGTTCATTTTAATATATAATAAGAATGTTGTTGTAAAGATTCATCATATTCTGGAAAAAAAAGATATGTACAACACAAACAAAGATTTTTTTAAAGAAAACATGACTTTGAACAGCCCAATATCGATGTGTTTGCCTAACAACAGGGGGAGAGGGTGCTGTGGTCTTGTTCTTATGGAATATTTAATTAATATTCAGAACAATCTTCTTGCAAACTGCAGAGACAACATTGTTCCTAAACCAAGGTAATTAATTTGTAATATACATATTTTTGAATGTAAAATATATTAGTAATTATTTGTTATAAATTGTTTATATTTGTCTTATTAAAGGTTTGAGTTAAGTGATGTGATGAAAGTAGGTAGGGAAAATCTGGTTTGTATTGAGGAAGAAAGAGATTTGATGCCGATAGTATTAGCCAACTCTCAATATGAAGCAACTGCTGGTAACAAAGGAGTTACTGGAATCACTTACAATATTGGCTTGCTTGAAAAAAAGGTTAATTTTCGACCTAGATTAACTTCTTTTTTTATGTGTGTTATTGTTTCGATGCTGTTACAAACCTAATTTCAGCATGATTAAAAGAAAAATTTTTGTAATTATGAAAATCTTGGGTTTTTAAAAATTTTGTTTTGAGTAGGTTTTCTTTAAGCTCTATTATTAGTACTGTGTTTCTGTTTCTATATTTTGCTTTGCTTTTTCATGTCAAATAATGTATACTATTCATTATTTTTTAGATTGTGGAGAAATTTATTTTAAGAAAAACCATCATTAATATTAAGGTATTAAGTCGTTTAATTAAGTAATTTTTTTTTAATTTAAAAAAGTGAACAAATTATATTGATATTTGAATTTGCTAAATTTGTTTAGAGCATTCCAATGATGAAATATCCACAAGACATGGGCTTACGAAATGAATGGAAAACAATAAACAGTTTGGTCGAACAGGTATTTTATTAAAAAAAAATTAAGAAGAATTTTATTGAATTATAAAAAATTTTGCAAAAATAGTAGCTCAAAAGGACCATGTTGAATTAATTATGTATTTTTTTTAAAAACAATAATGTTGTAAACCCATTTTTACACAGATTCAATTACCACAAAGAATGTGTACCATGATTGACGAAAATGCTGAAAGGGGACGAACTGCTGATATTTGTGAGGCTGTCAGAACACTAACTTTGGTGATTCAATTTCTGGCAAAGGTATTTCTAAATCTTTTAATCAGTCGTGTGGTCATTATTAGGGTATTGTGAAATATTATTGTATTAAATTAATTAGTATTTTGTGTTATTATTCTTTTATTTCGGTTTAACACCTTTTGCATCTACGTTACAACTGCCTTAAGTTATGCTGTCATTTCAAGTTTTGCTGCCAGTTTTTGTAGTATATGTGGTGTTATTTACAACATTCTTTATTATTTCTGGATTAAATGTTTGTTGTTTTAGCTTGGTGGTGAAGCAGGGCAGGGTATTTGTGATTATGCAGAGAAAGTTATTATGCTTCCTAGTGATGAATCAAACAATTTTCTTATTCCGAAAACTTCACAAATCAAACATTGTTTGTCATTGTTTGAACGACTTTCGTGGCACAGAGCACTTAGATTATTTAGAAATGGACAGAATCCATTTCAAAACATTTTAGCTGAGGGTAAATAATTATATATTTATATTGATGTATGACTAAGTAATTTTTGGTTTGTACTGCAGTATTTCTGTAAAGCTAAACTTATTATTGTTGTTTGCAATTGCAAAGTTAAGGCTAGTTGTTACACATTTTTTATCCTAAGTTTTATAGGTTACAATGTAACCTAATAATTAAATCATGTTTGCAATTCATATTTTAACATTGATCGATTTAGCTGAGGATATTAAGGGTGAGGAGTTAGTAACTGAACTTCGTCAAAACCTTTCGGAAATGAACATTCAACGATTACAGTTTGAACTTAATGCTGTTCTTATGCTTGGACCAGAATCAAATATTGACTGGAGGTATTCAAATTATTTAAATAAAGTTATTCTTTGCTATTATTCAATTTGCACCATTGTTTTTTTGAAACATGTATAAAGATTTTATTGAAACACACATATATATGTTAATAAATTAGTTTTAAAGTTTAATAAAAATTTAAAAAATGGCCTTGCTTGTTTTCAGTAGTAATTACTTTTAAAACTGAATTGTTTAAATAACATTTTTCTAAATTAATATAACATTGTTTAGCTAGCTCTGTTTTCACATCTACCTTCTTTAGTGTTAAAATTTTTAGGATTAAAATATTAAGAATTAAAAAAAAATGCAAATAATATTACAATCCACCATTTTTTAGTTTATCCCATGTCTTGCTGGCCTACCTTGAACAGAAATACGACAACGAAGATTTAGATCATTCTTGGTGCAAGAAACTACTAGAAGAAATATTGTACAAACATGCTGTTCATGTATTTAGTCTTTCCATTCAAGTTCAAGCTATTTAATAATTTTAAATTGTGATTTTTTTGTAAACTATGTAGATTTTAAAGTAGTTTATAATGTTCCATGTAAATAGTTTTTAGCAAATTTGAAGTGATTTAATTTTCTGATTTTAAGCATTATTTTTCTGTGTGTCTTGTATCATATTAGGATGACACTGGCAATATTGTATATATTAATTTTTTGATGTAATCAATAGTAGGTACGATTTTGTGTGATATTGTACGTTGCCAAAAGTTAATTGACATTAGTTTATTAGCGATAGCATTATAAAATTCAACTTGTATTTTTTGTTATAAATTTCCATTTTTAATTAGCATTAATGTTTTAAATTATGTAATAGCTTCTTATATTATGTGTTATTAAAGAGGCCAATATAATGATGTTTTAAGATTACGTAAGTTCCAAAAAAGTGATTTTTTTGTTTCTTAAATAAATGTAAATATGCTCAGATTTTTAATATGTTAAACTTCCTTTATAATTCATGCTTTTTTTAAATTGCTCATGTGCAAATTAAAATAAATTATTAATAAAACATTTCTTCATTTGAATTAAAATGTG
This sequence comes from Corella eumyota, assembly GCF_963082875.1. NCBI lineage: Eukaryota > Metazoa > Chordata > Ascidiacea > Phlebobranchia > Corellidae > Corella > Corella eumyota. The sequence continues at coordinate 20,853,301 of NC_137491.1, forward strand.
TCACATCATTGTTACGTCAGTGATTCGCACTTGTTGTTGCAAATGAAATTAGTTCATATTACCGAAAACATTTCAAGGAAAACCGAAATCTCAAAAACATTAAAGTAAAAGGGGTTAAATAGGAAATATTTGATTTTTGGTAAAATGGCGTTTTAGTGCATTTTACTTTTGTACTAAAAATTTATAAAAATACCCGTGTGGGGAATTCCCGACGCAATGATATTAATTTGCAAAATTGTGCATCTAACTGTAACTGTTGAACTTTGACATCTATAATAAACAAACAAGACTTTGCCTTTTTTACTTTTGGGTTGGACAAACAAGTTCTTCTTTCTCCTTATACAGCAAATTTCGGTTCCTCATTCTGGAAAAATTACACTGGTTAAATTAGAATGAGGAACTTATTTGCCCATTTATTCAAGCTTATTATTTCACATTGTTGTGTCAGGATATGCAACGTCAATGGAGTTATTCTGAAGTATCCTAACCAAGTGTTACTTTTTGCAGATAATCTGTTTTATTTTTATAAGTTTGAAGTTATTAAAAATGTGAAAAAAATGGAAGATAAAGATATTTTGGATTTGTTAGTTCCTGTTTTTTCCACTGGTTTGACTTCCAATTGCTTAAATAAATTGGCAGATGGGCTTAAGAAATCAAAATGCATCACAGATGGTAAGTTAACAAAAAAATTGTTTATAGTTGTCTGTTTATAAGGTATTTGTTATCATAATTACAAATTTACCGGCAGCGTGGCGTAGTGAATACTGACCGGACATTTGGCTTTAATACATAAGTTCCTGGGATGGATTCTTACTGCTCCTATGCTGCAGCGACCCTAAGTAAAAGACTATAAACGATATAAAGCCTGGTAATCCAACAATGATTTAGCAGTTGGCTAAACATAGAGTAAGATTTGTTATGCTGACCCAGTCTTGAGTTGGCTTTGTTAGTTTGGCATATTAGTGATTATAACTTACCGATAATTAAACTGCTAATTGCTTTTTACATGGTAAGAATTGAACCTTGGACCTCATGTAGTAAAGCAAGTGGGAAATCAGTACATCGTACTGCCAGTATAACCAAATGAGCTTGGGCAAAGGTTTTTTTGGTAAAGCTAAAAAGATTATTTTAAAACACATTGTGTGCAGCTGATGCGAAACAAATAAAGGGGTTAATCAATTCAAAACTTGATCAAAAAATCCTTCAACTCTTTAAAGCAATAAAAAAAGAATCTAAGTCGATGTGGAATATTTCTTTTAAAACTTTGGTTCAATCAACATTTAGGAGTAAGTATTTCAGTTTAGAATATTGATTTAACAGCAGTAATCTGAATTTTGGCTTTTTAAGAAAAATTATATTTTAGGAAATATTTTTATTATTTAAAGTTAATAAAAATGATTTGGGTAAATTATCAAGGTGAAAAAAAAGATTCTAATCCAAGAAAGGTTGTAATCATAACTGAGAAAGCTTTTGAACCCGACAACTTAAATCTATTATGGATTTTAAAATCCTGGCATTCCTTAAATGAATCGAAAAATCAAGTTGTTTTGAAAAATTCTGCTAACTTTATGTTGAAAAAGTAAGTTTTTACAATTTTTTTAGGTACATTTTAGGAACTGCAATCTTGTAGAATTCGAAATTATGGACAAATTTGTAACATAAATTTAAATAATAAATATAACTATGCATTTTTAATTAAGTTTATATTTTTTTATGATGGTATGTTGTAATACTCATGACGTAAAATTATTGCGAGTGTAGAAATTAGACATTTTCTGATATTAGCCAGAAGATGCATTGCTATTACATCATGATTCAGTTTAAAGAAGTTATTGCAAGAATTTAGATAACATTTTACATGCAAAAACTAGAGGTCAATTAGCTATTATTCCTTTGCAGAAAAGAGTTGGATAGCAAGAAAATTCTTTTACACATTTGTAATTATGTTGCTAAAAGTGAACTTGATTCTGAAACGGTCTCAAACTTCGTTGAAACGATGAAATCTGCTCTTTCACCCGTTCATTCTGAAGACAACTCTGATTTTGATTCAATCATGTCATCTCAGGTGATATAAAATTAGTTTTTTTATTTATGAATTTTAAATGGTACTTGAATTACTGTTTAAATAATTTAGTTTTAACTCTGTATCATCTGTACATGTGAAGTTTGCAGCATAAAATATATATATAAATATGTTCTATTTATACACCTACAAAATAAATAAAACTGTGTGCACCTGTAAGTTAGTGTGAGCAAAAGTATAGATTTGTATTATATTATTACAGTTAAAACGCCATCTGCAGGGCGGGCTATTGACTAGTGTAAATAATTAAGACATTAATCAGTGATGTGACAGATTAGTTAAGGTGCCATTTTATGTAGCAAATGTATTAAAGGGTTACTGAATTTTATGCTGTAAACTTTATCACAATAAATTAACGAATAAACTTAAACATATTGTAACAAACAGGAACATTAATTAAGTGTTCTGTAGCACAATTCACACAAACTATCACACACATATTATTTTGTTTAGTCATCATTACTACCAGGAGATATTGTAATGCCAGGAACCAACTACAAATCAGTTGAAACCAAATTGGAACCTTTATGTCCAATGTTGTCCGATATTTTGACTGATGAACAAATAAGAAATTTAGCGAACGATCTGTACAATGACAAACATATTTCTAAAGGTAGGTATCTATATTTTTTGGATACCTGTTGATACTAGCGAAAACCATTTTACCTAATGGACGTATTCTCAAAAGAATCTTTTTTTTCGTAGAAATTCGTCAAGGGGAATTAATAAAAAATTGGTTGTTATTGGTAAAATAATGTTTTTGTAATTTTTATACTAAATTTTTTACTTATAAGAAATGTTGTCAATCAAAATTTACAATATGGGATTTTTAATATTAAGAAGTGTTTGTTTTTTACTTAAGTTTATTTGATTTTATATCAGAAAGTTTAAGAAAAATTATAAAAAATGTTTACATTTAAGGCCAACACAAGAGGTTCAAACTTTCAAATGAGGGTGACAAATCAACAGGTTTATCTCCAAGGCTAACTGAACCTGGTTTAATGTTTAAACTTTTGGAAAGTTTAAAACTTAATGTAAAAAAAAATTGGGAAAACGATTTTTTGAAAGCTATAAAAAAAAGTTTGTAAAAATTAGTTATTTTGTATCAATTGTTTATACCTGATCACTATTTGAATATAGTTGATTATTTACTACATATGTACCATCTGTTTTTTATACATAATTTGTTGTAGATTGAAATTATTAACTTGATTTTATATTTTGAAATATAATATTTAATTTATTTAAAGCGTCAATTGTATTGCAAATATTTTTTTTTGTAAGCTTTTAGTTTTTTTATAATTATTAAATCTTATGATACATAATGCTGTATTCAAGTTATATTACAAGAGTCACAGATAATTGACGATGTATAAACCTTAAATTAACTTGTATTTAGACGTAGCTGTGTTATATGAACTGATGTCACGGTGTTTAATTTCAAACAATTCTTTGCTTTGCTACCTTTGTCAAAATTGGGAACTCTTTAAACAAAAACGAGATATTGTAACTCAAGTTGCTATGCAACAGTTACCTATGTTTGATGAAAGGTAATATTGTATTGTGTTTGTTAAATACTTTATTATTTTTTTTTTTTTTATTGTTAAAAAGACAAAGATTGGTAAAAAAACAACAATTTACTTTTTTACTGTGAACTCGAGTATTAATTGTTGTTTAATTACACAAAATATTTTTTTAATGTTTAAAGCAGTATTTTAAAAACTGTTTTTTATTTTCAGTAAAAAACCAAAACATACAGATTGGCTTCTTTATATGTTGTCAATTGCTGTAAAATTAGATGATCAAAGTTTGCAAGGATTTGTTAAAACACTACAATCTAGTTTAAATGATCCCACAGCAACTTTATTGTATGAGGATAGATTTACCGAAAGACCATACACTACTTTACCCATGGTAGCTTTTAAATACAAAATATTATGCCAATATACTTTATTTATTGTATTAACATGAAAATTGTTTTTAATTTTCCTAAAATTAATCTATTTTTAAAGTTAAGCAGTAGAAGCTATTATATTATGCTAATACTCCTGTACAATATTAAAAATTTAGGTTATTGTTGGCAACCACAGTACAAACAGTTCACTTCCTTCTTTCAATGAAACCCGAGGACAACAACGAAGTTATCAGGCAATTATTAACTAAAAATAAATTAAAAAAAATGTTGTATGGGTATTATATATTTAATATAGCATAGAATTTAAAGCACTAGTTGTATTTACTTTCTTAAATTAATTATTTATTTTTCTACTCCTTGTAATTATTCTTAATAATTATATTTAGGATAACAGTAATGGTTCCACTCAACAAATAGAAGTAAGTTTAAATTTATATATAATATTATATATTGTCTCATTTACTTAATAGGCCTTTACTTATCCTATACTTTAGTCTATATCTGTTTGATATACTGTGGTCATTTTACTTTTTTATTTCGATAATTAATTCTTTTTTGTGGCAATAATTCAACAGATATTTTTTATTAAGATGTATTTTAAGAGGATATTTTTTAAAACTAAGTTATTTTTTTTAATAAAAAGTTAGTTTCACTTTCATAAACAAATGTTATTTAAATTATGCTTTTAATAAACTAAATGACTATTTAAACATTAATTTTAGGCTGGTTCATTTGACTTCAATTCTGAAAATGATCAATCTTTGCCGCAACCACAACCGATGGTAAATACTATTTATTTTATTTTATTAAACTGTATTCCTCTTTATACCCCTTTTCTCTGTATTATAACAGGATGAAAATGTGGTTGTGCAGCAGCCTTCTTCTAACAAACTTGCTCCATCTATTAAAGAGGTAACTGTTTAAATTAGTTAGGCTAACAAAACTATTAGGTTTGTTTTGGGCATTTTTTGTTCTTATTTACTAATAGTATTATTTATGTTAAATTGATCACAACACTTGGGCAATAATTTGCTATAATAAATTGCTTAACTGGTTTTGTTTAATATCATGAGTACAAATGATATCTAACTGGGTAATAGGCAATTATTAATTTTTTTTAGGAAAACATCTCAGTTAAAAGTTATTCATCGGATGAAGACAGTCAGGTTATTTTTTAATTTGATTTATAACGATTTTATAAAAATTTAATATGCATATTTGAAAAATGGAATTTAAATAATTTATTTTTCAGAGTTTTGCCTCTGATGCTGATTCTACCTCTTCTCTTTTCTTGCATGCAGTTGAAATTGAAGACAAACTGGTTTGTTTGATTACTATGTTAGGAAATTTGCTGACAAGTGGACAAGTGAAAAGAATTGCTCATGAACTTACTAGACTCCACCATCTATCTAGAAGTAATTAATATAAATTTTTATAAATATATTTTCATGTTACGTAACAACATATTTAAAATTTATTTGAATGTGTTTTTTTTTATAAATTGAGTTATTTTTGTATGTATTTTTTCTTTGATGATTGTAGGGTAACTTCACAGGCCCTACACTGAGTAACATCTGTTAGTCCAACAGAGTGTTAAGTTGCCTTGTGGAGTTTGGGATATTTTTAAAATCTTTCATCAATAAAAAATCTGACAATTGCTTTAAGTTTGACAAAAGTTAATGCCATTTATAGCTCCTTATTAAAATAACCCACAACTTAAAAAAGTGGGGACTTACTTACAAACCTCATGCTGTAAAGTGTTACATTTTTAAAATATTTAATAATTAATTTGTGGTTTTAGCAAAATGTATTATACTTAAGTAAAAAAGGTTTTACTCAAGAGCACTACAAAATTTTTTTCTTAGATTTTTAGCACAATTTTTAACTAATATTGTAAATGTATCTAATGCAGCTCAGTACAAAAGTCATTTTCATAAAATTCGCAAAACTGATGATACCTTATCGTTGATGAAGAAACTTGCAGATGGTTTAAAACGAAATGCTCAAGATAATTGGAAAAAAGATTTTGTTAAAGCAATTAAAATACTTGGTAGGTATTAAAACTATAAGTATTATTTAAAGTATTAACAATCTTTATTTTAATAGTGTGAAATACATGACAATGTTTGTTTTTATTAAAGATAACTCGCAACTTACCTTTGTCCTGGAAAGATGGTTATTTTCACACAAGAATGGTCAAATATTAAGAAAATTGTTTAACAATTGGGAAAATATTGAACAACACAAACTTAATGTAATTACAATCGCTGAGGACATGAATATTGTGGTTTCTAATTCTAAAAGGTATTTATAACCAAATATTTATGTTCAGTTTTGTTTTTAGTCATTGGTACGAATTCAACTTGGGTTTTTTCAACTACATTCAACTACATACGTCATATCAAAATTTTATTTAACTGTTTTGTAATAAAAAAAAATTTTTATTATGTTTTGTAGTGAAATGAAAAAGAGAAACTGGTTTTTATGGATTTTGACAACAGCGATGTCATGGGGAGACAATTACTTGTTTCAATTTGAGAATAATATCGAAAGATTTCTAACTACAAATAAACCCCAGTCTGTAAGTGTTTTGTTTCTGTTGAATTTGTTAACTAAAAATAAAAAAATAAAGTTAAAATAATGTTTTACTCATTCTTTAAGTGTGTTAAAGTTGTGGTACTTGTTTTTATAAAATTAAAATTTTTTTAAATTATAGTGAACCTGATTTATTATTGTATGTTGTAAAAAATTGCCTTAAACAAAATTCTAGTTTTTATTGGTTTAACTTAAACATTAAATATTTACCCAAAGTCTTGCACAACGTCATTGTTTGCTTTGGTTCAATTAACCCAATAAAGTTCTAGTTTTTTGTTTGACTATAGATTTATAACAATAGTTGTTAAAAAAGAAGTATGTCCATTTATCTGTTTTTTTATGTTATGTTTTAAAACTATTTGTTTTTAAATTGATCAAATTAATTTTCTTAAATGTTTTTAGGGACCTCCAAGAAAAGGAAATGGAAATAATTTGGATCCGATAAACTCAAAACCTTCTAAAGTAAAATTTAACATCTACATAATTTTTAAATCTAAATCAAATTTAGGAAATCTGAACTTAATTAATTTTTGTTTATTAATTGCACTTCCAGTGGAATTTTGTATTGCCATCTTTTATTTTACTTGCCATAAAAATGATCCCAAAAAAACTTTATATCATTGGCTTTTATTTAAATTTACAAATTAAAATGTTTAAAAATTTGTTTTAATTTTAGAAAAGTAAAGTTGTCGACAAACCTGATGATAACAACCAGATGATAACACCGAAAAATAATTATCAAGAGGTAATATTTATACAGTATGTTTATTATAATATTATAGTCAAAACTTTTGTAACTTTCAGTATTTTGTTTGACTAGAGTTATTTTCAGCTTACTAGTCTTAGTTTTATTTGTTACAGAGAATGGAATGTGAACCATCACATGACTCTGAACAAACAAAACAAAATTCTGAACCTGAGGTAAAAACATGGCTATTTATTTAAAATTTAAAAAAATAAAACCCTGCTCGATGTATATGTTACAAACATAAACAAGTTTTCGTTAAAGCTAAATAACTTAGTTTATCCCCATTTATATATTTAGGAAATGGACACAGCCCCTGATATGTCGTCTGGGGATTTACCTAATATTGGACCAGGCTCAAGGGTAAAACTAGTTTGCCTTTTTAATAAATCTTTATTGGAAAAATCTACTATGATTTTTTTTTTAATAATTAGTTTTTTTATTATTTGCAGACAGCTAAAGATGAAAGCTTTGATATTGTTAAGGTAATATTTTATGTTAGCTGCATGTATTTAGCAAAAAAACGAATAACAACAATCTTTTAGTGTTGGTACTGAATTGAGTAAGAACTTTAAATAACCTAAATGATTTTTGATTAATTTTAGCAAGAGGAAATAGATCATTTGGAAAATGAGCAAAATGACGTAAGTCAAAATTTTGTTTGTTGATAAGACAAGAACTTGTTTTTTTTAAACTAAACTAAGTTGTTTAAAGTTAAATTTTAAAACGTCATATACTCTTGTGAAATTTTATTATACTATCATCTTGCTGGGTCAATAATATGATTAAAAGATAAAAATAATTTATCAAGGTTTCCGAGCCATATCAAAAAGCCATTCCTGTCACTTGCGGTGCTATCTACCCTCGGTTACCTTCATATGATACAGAAAATGTTTTTGTAAGTTGTCTTTCAATATTTTATATTTAATTATATGTACACATTTCTAAAATTTAAATTAAATTATATATAAAATAGGTACTAAATATTTTAATATCTGTTTAAACTTGTAGACTTAAATAAATGACAATTTAGTATACAATTTAGTATAATCATTTTTAAAAGTAAATCTATTTAATATAAATTATAGAAAAATAGTATGTTTGTATTATTAGCCTAATCATAACTGTGTAAATGATTATAGGGGCAAGGTTTACCTCCAGGGACACTTGATCCATTGCAATCTGATCCTTTAAACATTCAAACAAGTTCAACTTATGTAGAACTTCATTCTCAGACAAGCAATGCTGAGAAGAAAAATTCTGCCATCACTAAAGAAAAGATCAATGTTGATTCTATTCAAGTAAGTTATTCTGTATTAAAATGTTAATAAATATGCCAATGTAAACTTCTTCACATTTTTATTTAAAAATTAACTTTTTTAAATTGTTGAGTTTTTCATACACAAAGTAATTTTTAGTTCTTAAATATTTTTATTAAATTTTGTTTTAAGGTTGAAATAACTGAAATAGAAAACCAAATAGAAAAGTTGCTTCAAACAAAAACGTATGAAGAGAAAAAAATCATCGAAATAAAAGTAAATAAAAAAATTAGCATTTGTTTTAAATATTGTTTCACTAGTAATATAGTTAAAGTATTTTATAAATAAAGTGTTTGAGTAATTATTGTGCTGACTTTTGTGATATTTTTAGGAATGTTCCAAGGGATTGGTTATTGAGACAGAGCTGTATTTAAATTCACTTCAAACATACAATGAAGATGAAACTTTAAAACCAATATTTGAGGTATTTATAAAATATAACTAAGTAATTATAAAAATGTTAATTTTTTATTGCTTTTTATAGGCTAAACTAAATAAAGTTGAAACTAAATTGGCTGAAACAAAAAAAAGTGCTTTACTTAAAGGAGAAGAACTAAACAAAATTGAGGTAGTGCATTCTATTTCACTTTTAGAAGTATTTTTGTTTTATTTAGCCTTGGACAATACATAGAACTTTTTATATTACATTTAATTTTTTTTGCAAAAATGCAAAGGTTACAGGATAATTGAAGTTTTTAAATATTAATATAAAGGGTGAAATGAAGGAACTTTATGAGCGACGAGATGCTTTGAAAAAGGAATTTAAAATGGCCAATAGTTTTTCAAGCGAGGAATTCAAGGTATTGTATATTATAATGAAATAAATTAAATATATATAAATAACTAGGTTATCACACCTTGTTGACAACAACTTGTTGACAACAAGCAATTGCGGTTGTCAAACATTTATTAAAAAATATTTTGTATAAATTTTCATCTTTTTTTTGTGTAGACAAATTTTGATACTGTAGAAGAGAAATTGGGAGAACTTATTAATAATTTAGAAGTTACTGCCATTGAGGAAGAACAAACTAAAGTAACAAATAACAAATTTAAAAAAAAATTGACGTAAAATATAATGTGGTAGAAACATAATGTGGTAGAAAAGGGCTGGTAAAAAATGTGGCTTTGGTTTGTTAAGTGATAAAAGCAACAAAAAACGTTTTTTTTGCTTTATTACTTCTCCCAAACCTACTGCGTTTTATCACTGCTAGTGCATGCAAATTATTGAAAAAATAGCTTACTAAAAAATTGCCTACACATGCAAGTTAAAATTTAATGGCTTAACTGGTCGAAAAAATTAAATTATATTTTTTATACATTTTAAATATGTTAGTTATTACCAAATGCAATTTAGTTTCGATCTATGAAAATTTTAATTTAACATCGATAACTATCTATTGATTAGGTTTAACAATGGTTCGAATTATTTTAAACATATAATCTTAGACTTAATTTTTATTACTTTTAAGTCGATGGTTTTAAAACTGGAAAATGAATTAAAAAATGTCCAAGAAAGAGCAAAAATCAACAATAAATTGTTAAAGGTTTGTTTTTAAATTTGTGAGTTAAAGTGATTAACTTATGTATTATCTGGAAGATATTACAATTTTTACAGTATTTACCTTGCAAAAGTTATAACTATTTTTTAAATGTTAGTTACAAGAAACAACAGCAAATCAATTAAAAGATCATCAAATTAAGCTTGCAATATTAGAAACCAAGAAAATTGAACTAAAAGTAAATAGCTTAACATATATTAATTTTTAAACACTAAAATTGATTAGTATAATTTATATGTTTTTAATATTAATATTTAAATTATAGAAGCAAGTTGATGAGGTACAAGTTAAAAAATCTGAGTTACTGGAACCGAATTTTTTATTAAAAGAAAATGTTGAAGAAAATTCTGGACCTTCAGCAAACACAAGATCAAAATCAAAGGAAAATGAAAATAAAAAAACACAACAGGTTTGTTTTAAATTAAACAATTTTAAAACAAAAAAAGTTTTTTTTAACAGAATTTTTTACAAAATTACCAACTTTTTGCAAAGTTAACAAGTTTTTTATTACATAAATCTGCTTCTTTTGTGAAAAAAATATTGTTAAATTTGTGTATTTGCTTTTTATTATCTGTATTTAAACAAAGTCAAAAAACTCTTTTAAGGTTCCTGACAATACTCAAAACACCAATAGTGATAAGGCTGTTCAGCTAAAAGAAGATCATTTTTCAAACAATAATGGTGTAAAAAAAGTAGGTTTTTTGTATGGTATAATAAATATAAAATAATTTTGAATGGAATCAATGCTGCAAGGTTTATTTTTTACTTACATTGACATTTTTTAAATTGCTTAAGGATATAATATAGAGTTATTTTTAAGATATACAGGTTAAAGTTTTTGCAAACATCACAAAAAGGAAAATTTTTTAACTCTTGTCCCGAGTCATGTGACATAAATGTTTTTGCTACAAACTAATGCTTAACTGAAATTTTTTTATTTATGCAAGATTCTTTTCTGCAAAAAAATTATTTGTGATTTTTGCAACTTTAAAACCTGAAAACTACTTTATCACTATAGATAATAATACTGTCCCCGAGCAAGGTAGAAAAACTATTATGACTAAATAATAACCTATAATAACCAATATTAACCTTTAGGCTGCATGATCTCTTTGTAAAAAAATGGGTTACAAAATTAACTTTATAAAATGTAAAAGATCTAAGGTAACTTGAGTATTTTTTTAAAGACTTTGGAACGCAAAAGAGAAATTGAAAATTCGGAAAAGGTTTCTTATGCAGATAAAGCAAAAGGTTTTTATTTGTTGTGTATTTTCAACTTATAAATTTTCATGGTTTTTTTATTACAAATAATTTAATTTATACTAGCCTAGTTATTATCTTAATTGTTTTAAAAGTAGTGTTATGTATATCAACAAATAGTACATACAGGTAAATCCCAAACTTCAAAACCTCCTCAACAAAAAAAGATTAAAATTATAAGACAAGAGTCTAAGGATATTGCCTCAAACACTAACTCAAATTTTGATAGAATTTCTTCAAAAGGTAAGAATGATAAATAGAGTTGCTATGCTATAGTAAGCTTGCTTACAAATGGAATTATTCTATAATACTTTAATGTTACACAGATAAATTGCACTTTAATTTATGCCTATAAAATAATTTTTTCAGGAAAAATCATAGTCGAATTTCAAGCTATTCTTGATACTCAGATGTTTGACAACAACCAGGAATTATGTTTATATGATGTTAAGGAAGTCATGGCTTATCCTATGTTTTTATGTCCAGTGTAAGCCTGTTTATTTTTATTTTTATTTTTTATATTTTACACATACAAATCTATTAAACTTAAAAACATTTGTAATTATAGGAGAAAACAGTTCACGTTTATAATGGATTTGGAAAAAACACGACGGAATTTTATTTATAAATATTTAATTCGAGACATCACAACAAATGAATTGTACTGGGAGTTTCTACCTTCCAAATATGATTACTATAATGGAATTCGTAACCGAAAGATTACAATACAGTATGGTAAGTTGTGCTTGTGTGTTAGCAATATTAAAAAAAAATAAAAGTTAAAAAATAGATATTGTTTATATTAGCAAACTTTTAATATAAAAATACATTTTATTAGAATTATGTGAACATGTTTAAAAAAAATTCCATAACAACACTTAATAAGGGTTTTGTGTGTAATTGTTGTAATATTGTTGCATTAATATAAAAAAACTGCATGTTTTTAGATCAAGTTGAATATTTCATGTCTCTGGATGTTATTCAGATGAAAGAAATGAAAATAAAGCAATATGAAGCGGTGGCTCAAAATATCTTTCCACAGTTTCTTCCACCATTTAATTTAATTCAACTTGAAGTTGGTGATTTTGGAATGCCCCTATGCTTTTATATTGTAAGTTTAGCTAGCTGGTTTAAAGCTGCGAATAGTGGGATAAAAATTATCCAGGAACATTACTTTGATGATGCAAATGTATCTTATATAAAATCAAAGGTAAGATTATTAATTTGATTAATCTGAACAATTACTATTCAAACAAAATTTGTAATATATATTGTTATTAAAAGTTTTTTTTTTAACTTAAGGTTGTAATAATGTGACATTTGTAGAAACAAGTTTGTTTTAAGTTAACTTTGTTTTAGGCTTCATGTTTAACACCATTTATTCATCAAATAAGTGAAGATAAAGTAAAAAATAAATCAATGAAGTCGAATTGCAAACGTATTTTGGGAATGATGGTAGTGTTGTGTTTAATGGAATATAATAGTGTTTCCTATGATGACAAAACAACCAAAGCTGAGATTTGTAATTGTTTGAGCTTGAATGATATTGACGAAGATGCACAAGTTCAAATTGAAAAAAATTTCAACATCTTTTTTAGCAATTGGCCATACAAACAAAAGTAAGTGGATTTAAGATTGTTAATTTTAGTTTACATATTTTATCAAGTACATTTATTCATAAATTGGTAACATAAAGTTCAAAAAAATGTATTATGTGCATTATAATTGATGCTTTTAAATTTAGTAACTTATACAGAATCGGCACATTTTAACAATAATTTTTTAAATTTTAGTTATCAAAACAAACCGGTTGAGATATTTGAAAAATGTCTAAGAAAGTTAAATGAAGTACCTGAAATTGTTCTTGTTCTTCCACTGTACTCATTAGTGCGAAAAACACCTTCTGAATTAGAACATGCACCTGGATTTCGTATTTCTGAAAATAATGAAAAAAAATTTAAGTCAAAGCAAAACCAAAAGTAAGTAGCTTAGGCATACTGTGGTCTATGATTATTTAGCTTTTGATTTAAATTTTTGGGGTTAAGTTTTTTAATATTTACTGCTATACAAATGTTCCACAGAGCCATTATAGAAATGGCACCAAAAGTATGCACTATGCTGTTAAGATTTCCATCAATAAAAAGTTATTATCAAGATATGTTAAGTCTTGAGTCGGTTACGACAATGTTGTGTGACTATCCATCTCTAAGAAAAATATTTGATGATAGGGGGATTTTTAAAAAAATTGAATATATGTGGGTACAACTTGCAAAAATACAACAAACAGAGGTAATGCAATGTTCTGAATATAGGTGTATTGTCATTCATTTATTAATTATATCTTTTCGAAAAACTTTTTAGGTAATGAATTTTAAAAAAGTTTAAAGTTATACAATTTAAATGAAAAATCAGAAAAACTTATTTTTTTCTAAATTGTGCTTCATTTGTTTTAGCCCATCACCGAGGAAGTATTTGTTAAAATTACAAATTATTTTTTTGTATATCTTCGAGAACAGTTGGAGGAAATTAAACTGCATAAGTAAGTTGCTGTGACAGTGTGTTGTTTTTTTACTTTAGCAATATGTAGTTTTATTTTGACAGTTTTTAAAAAGTTTTTTTTGGAACTTTTAAATTATATTACCAAATTATATATTGCAGTGAAAATATAGAAAAATCAGCCAAAACTTTACTTGCATACTCAAAAAAAGTAAATGTTATATTGAACAATGTTTATTTTCATTTAAAACATGATGTTGAAACAAACAGTGGTTTTATTTCATACACTTTACAATGGATTGATTGCATTTTGGAAAATTCTCATTATATTGCCCAGGTACATTTTATTGTAAAAAATATTAAATGGTTATAGAAATAGTTGGTTGAATGTAATTAAAAATATAAGGTGGTTATTAGTTTTGATTTTAACTTTGTTAATTTTTTTTGTGACTAGAATTTTAAGAAAGATATTTCACAAACACAAAAATTGAAAGAGGTAATTCAGGATATATATCGATCTCTTATAAAAACATTTCAGAAGATTTTTGAAGAGATGCCATTTTATCAAAACATTGGTCTACAAACAATTCAAGTATATATTTATGTACAACTTGTATACAAACTAACTTAAAATTCAGTTTTACCAATACCAGTAAAAAATTATGACCTCACATGTGTAAAATATTTATATACACATTATAACAGTTGTGGAATGCACTAATAACAAGAGTTTGGTTTCAAGATGATTTTACTACAATGTGGACTCAGAATTTAATGCATTTTATCCAAGAGTTTATATATAAGGTTAGTGGAGGTTTTAACAAATTTTTTTTCAGAAAAATAACTGAAAAGTAAAAATATTTTTATTTTGTTTAGAAATATCAAACTAAGTTAAATGATTTGCTTGAGTTTTATGCAAAAGACTTGGAAGTTTTTAAACCGAATGAAAGAGTTTCTGAATGTTTCTCAAATGTTGTTATAAATCTTTTTGACAAAGAATCGCAAAGGGTAAAATTATTTTTTAAATCAAATTTAATCCTGATTTTTTTTACTTAAATAATATAACTGCTCACGAAAAGTTATAAAAGCTTAAATTGATAGGGTAGTAGATTTGCTTTTTTTTATTAATAGGGTAGTAGATTTGCCCAGTGGATTGATAGCAACATTTTTAATGCACCGAACATGTCCAAGATTTGCAGAAAGTTTTTCTCTAAGCAGTGGAAACACATAATTTTAACTCACAACAATAAACTATTTCGAATTCTACAACTTATTTCTACCTGGAAACCTGCTGCAACAATACTTAAAATACTATGTAAGTTATTATTAGGACATATTATTTATACCATTTATTTAATAAAAACCTTGGTGGGTTGTTAAAAAAAAATTTATATTTATATTTTTAAAATAAGGCTGATTTTAGTGATAAACCTTTAGGAGTTGTAAAAGTTTGCTTTGGCAGTGTAGCTTTTAGAAATGCCTATTAGTTGTATTTGCAAAATTTTTTTAAGTTATAAAAAAAATTATCCTGTTTTTTTCTAATTTCTAATTGGTTGTATGTTTTGATATACCATCAACATTAATACGAAACACAAACAGTTTAGAAAAAGTCTAAATTTTTTTAAAATTATGATTGTTAAGCTTTGTATTTTTATATTAAACAGTTACCTAGTAAAAAACAAAGCAAGGCTTTGGTTTGGAAAATTTAACTTTAAAACCATTGCCACTATTACAATATTAGATAAGATTGGTAGGATTTATATCTAACAGAAATCAGTTGGTTCATATTTTTCAAATTTATTGTATGTAGGCTGCTGGCCATATTGGTTAGCCTTTAAGTTTTAAAATGTAAAAAAAAATAATATCAATACAAAGTAGGACATAGAATTTACTTAGATATACCAAAAATAAAAAAGCTTAGCTATCAATAACAGGCCGTTAATCTTTAATAATTTTTTTCAGGCGATCAAAACATTTTAAATAATCTTAAGGAAAAAACAACAATCCAACTAACAGAGGTAAAGGATGGAATGGAAGATCTACAAAAGATAATATATTCAGGGAAAATATCAGTTGATGATTTACAAATCGTTATGACAGCAAAGAAGGCATTTGTTGAAGTTTACAAGGCAATTGTATGTATGGTTTCAATTTATCGATAAAAGGTGTTTAGATTAAATATTTAACCTAATTTTTTTGTTGATTTCAGTTTGGCTCTTCTGTTGATAACTACTTTGAAAAATTCCTTGATTTACGAATAAGTGAAATTAATGCTTTCTATGAAACGAAAAGTGATATTTTATCATTTCTTTCGGTTTGTGATTTCATCGAAAAAAGTAAGTAAATTATATTATTTGTTTACTAATTTTGCTTGTTAAGCTTTTCGATTATAAATTTTACTTGATATTTTAGATATAAAACTGAAAGTGCGTAAAGCCTTGCTGGGAAACAAAGTATCTGAAAAAATTCAGGATACTGCTCTTAATAAATTGGTTAAGTGTAGACATGATCCACAGGTTAATCCTGTTGTCACTTTCTTTGATGTTCCTCAACAATATCAAGTTGTAATTTCACAAATAAAAAATACAAAGGTCAGTTATTAAAATCAAAAGTCTGTAAATAAAAAACAGAAACCCAAGTTCTACTTTTTATAAAATTTAGGCCATCGACAGCCAAGTGGTTAGAAATGTTTTGAAATCCATTCAACCACCTGAGAAAATAAATAAAGAAGTTGTGCTGACAATCAATGATGTGATGGACTATTTTTGGATTCCTACAATGATGGCTGTTGCTAAACATGTAGATGACATTAATAATGGTATGTATTATATTTTGTGTTTAATTTTTCAACTTTTTATAATATCTCTAACAAATTAATATTTAGGAACATTGTCCTTTCAAACAATGAAGCAAATATTTGAAACTCTTGATAATTTTGAAATAATTAAGCCAGAACTTGAAACACTTTTGCATATTTACTTCAATGTAACTGGAAAAAAAACTACATTTTTAAAAGAACGACTTCGACAAATAAATAGCTATTTTCATTTAAAAAGCAACATCACTGCTGCAAAAGTTGTGCATAGAATTCAAACAAAACTTGACTTGAAGGGAAACTTTTGTGTACTTGAAGTTCCTTTAGTATGTATTCTTTTTTTAAATTGAATCATAAAATGTTCATATGTTTTTGTGTAAATAGATAAACAAACGGTAGTAATATGATTATTAATGTTACAGGATATGGAATCAAAGGACCATGGTTACACTCTTAAGACGATTACAGAAAAACTTGTTTCAACTACAAAAAAGTTAAAGGAAGTTTCTCCTGCAATGTCAAATGCCTTAGAAACATTTTTACAAGAAAAAGAACTGCTTAATTGGCTACGAGAGAACATGAAAAGTAAAGTATAATTTTCTTTAAATAGAATAAACCCAGAAAATATTTAAAAATATCAGTTCGTTATTAAGAATTAAATGTTCAAACTTAATTAATATGGTTGAAGTAAGTTGTTATAATGTTCAGCAATAAATGAGGTAAAAGTCTTGAGTGATCTTGCCATGATATCAGCCGGGCAAATTCCAATGCAAGTTGATCGAGTTTCTTGTTTTTCTTCTGCTGTGATGGGATTTGCTCCTCTTATATTTGATCTTCCACAAACAGCAGGGTTTAATGATCTTATAAGTGTTTGTGAAGATATTTGGAAAAACATTCAACAAGATCCTGACCTACTAAATAAATGGGTACATTTACATTTTTGAAGTGATTTTTGATAAATTGTTATAACATGTCCATTTTACACACATTACCTACTTAATATGTTAGATACTACATAAATATTATAAAAAGTGTAATAAGTTAAAGGTTTTTTTTTATATTAATTTGTTCAAAGGTTGCAACAGGAAAAGAATTGGAATGGCTTCGTGGAGTCAAAGACTTGCATGGATCTGTGGAAAAATCTTCTTTAACAAGAGCTCAAAAAATTAACACAAATGGAGTTTATAAAATTGGGGAAGAAACTGATTTAACGCCAACTGTTGAGAACTCAATGAAATTATTTTTTAATAAACATGAAAGGGAAGAAATTAAAAAGAATGACAATCAAAAAGGTTTAAAAGTTTTTAATGTAACAATTACAAAAAAATCATTTAATATAAGGTGTACATACAAATTGTTGATTATGTGTGAACAATAGATTTTATGCCTAATGTTAAAGGATGTATTAAAACACTATGTTAAGTTATGTACATATAACAATAGCAAATCTTTTAGATCCTAAGGAGATGTCATTGAGTGACTTACGGGATTTGCAATCAAGGCTAATGCTGATAGCTGGAGAGGCTAAAAAGGGAAAACAAGATGTTGATGTTTTTATTAAAATGCTTTCAAGTGTTGAGAACCTCACAAAAGCTTACGTTAAACTTAAATCTTCTGGTTGTTTGTTGTTTCAAAACTGGTCTGCAACTGTTGTGTAAGTTTTTATATGTTTACAAATACTTACAACACTACTTTTTGTTGTTGTTTGTAAACACTTTGTTTAAATGTCAATTATGTTTATCAGCTGTTCGGATACAACAAGTGGTGAACATCAAACTTTATCAGTTTATTTTGACTCTGAAAGTCCTGCAATCACATCAAGAGAAAATGCCTTAGAAGAAGTTGTACAGTTGACTAAGGTTCTTAATGATGCACATGACAAGTATGTTTATTTTTAGTTTTTTTACTGTCTTTTAAAACATCTATTACTATACAATAAACTATAATAAAAAAAATATTGATTTTTTATTTTGTCCTCTGCAGTCTGCAATTACTATTCCTCCAAAATTTTTTTAGTTTATATTTAATGGTGCATAATAAAAATATATGTTTTAATAATCAATTTATATACGACCCAGTAAAACATTTTGTACTATACTTTGGCAATTAATTTAAGGGAAATGCTTTGTTATTAGAGCACGTATTTAACATGTTGCTGTATTACATTACCAATTTTTAGGTGGATGGACTATTTAAATACCAAAAGAACAGAACATTATCATTTAAACCATTACAACATTCACCAATTAACTTACTTGTGCAAACAATTGGCAAAATGTGATGAATATGGTGAGCTACCTGACCAAGCTTATGTTTTGCTTTCTTCTGTAAAGAAATATGTGGACTTTGATGAAATAGTTGAAACTTTAGACGAAGTTACACGAATAACAGATATTGATAGTGAAATGATTGAAGTTGAAGGTACATACATATTTAATTAATTTCAACCAATAGTTCCTGAATCAACCTTAAAAAAAATATTAATGATATGTGTTCCTGGTTAAACTGTTTAAGTAAAATTTATTGATGTTTTTGGGTTCTATTTAAAGGAGTAAATGAAGTATCAACAATTGAAAAGAAGCGAAAAGTTGTTCGTCAATTAATTCAACAAGATGTTCAGGGAAATATTGCTAAGGCAGCTGTGCAGAAACAATCATCTAGAAATTTGGACTTGGATGAATGTTTCATGATGTCATTGGAAATGGAATATGAACCTGATGAAGTTAATAAATACGAGCGCTTGTTTGATCAAGAAGCAGGTTTGCTTGACTTGATCTTTTTTATATTGTTTTGTATAATTGGACAGTTTACTAAAGATAGCCAACCTTATTTGATTTAAAACATTTAATTGTGTTTATTTTTTTAAATATTTTTATATTAAATAAAGTTTTGTTTTAAATATCAGGTAACATACATTTGTATTAAAAAAATTAGTATTTGTTTATTAATTGTAGAATAAACATTTGCTGTTAAAAAACATAATTAATGTAGGCTGTTTTGTAGTTGTCAATTACCCTTTACTTGTTTAATATTTTACAGGGTTTGAATCAAACACTAATAGAATAAATGTTATGCAAGATATTGTTAATGATCGCCTCAACCTTTCCTTAAACGAAATTGTTGAAAAAATTCAATCAGATTATAAAGAAGGAACCCTTGGATCCACAATTACCACCATCTGTGAAAGATATCTTAATGATACTGCTGTAAGTTATATAAAGTTTTATGTAAGAAAAATAATTATAACTTATTTTATGGTATGTAAACATTTTTTTTTCTAAACATACCAACATATGTATAGAATAAAAATTAAAATTATAAGAAAAAACTTATTGTTGTCATGTAGGTAACATCTTTGAAAGACTCAGTAAGTCTTGAACATTTGGGAAAGTTTATGTCAATGTTAAGTGATTCAGTACCACCTAATCAAATGGTAAAAAGGGGTTGGCCCGATCACTTTATTGCTGGAAAACCTAACCTGGTTCTTTGTCCTGAAGCTGACATATGGAGATCTATATTGTCAATATATTGCCATTCACCTGAATGTGAACTACCTTCTACTATAGAAGTTTTAGTTTGTACTGAAAATACTTCATCAGAAGAAGTAGAGTTGTTATTACGAAGAGCAATGTGTACAGCAGAAAACAGTGGTATTGTTTTAACACATTTCTTGTATTCGATAAATATGTATTTAACTGGTTAAACAAAAATATTTAATTTTACCAGTTTATTCTAATTTTACCTATTTTTAATTAGTTTTATTGTACATTATATAAAGTTTAGCCTTTTTATGTGTATTTAACAATTTACTACTATTATAGTTTAATAAATTTACCTTCCAGAGGGTAATGTGTTTTGTCTGGCATGTGCTGATCAACTTAAATTTAATGTTGCGCATGACACTGAGAAAATATTTCAACAACTTTCACAAAGTAGAGATAAAAATTCTGAATATCGTTTGATCATAATTACAACTTCAACACAGCATTACACTACTTGTTGTTTTGATGAGGTAAATAAAAATGTAATATTTTGTTAATAATGGATTTACAATTTCAAAAAATATTAGGTAAAATTATTTTTTTAAAGTTTCAAGTGGACAAATCTTTCATTAAAGTTGAAAATGAGATCAAAGAATATCTTGCAAAACATCTTACTGCTAAACATGTTAAGGAAAGTGCATCTTGTGTGGATCCTGACCAAAGTATTGTCAGAGTTGTTACATCTGATGCTGCTGGAATGGGTTCGTTTCATGAATTTTTGATAATTTTTCAAAAAGTGTCAATTAATAACCATGTAACCATAGGATAGCTTGCTTACTTTACTTACCACTTGTTTATAACTGGGTAGGTTATGTATTGGTGTATTTGTTACAACTTTCGCACCATTTCAACATAAAAATTCAAATATTTAAAAATCCGTATGTCACAAAGAATATTAATGTTTTGAACTTCTGTGCTTGTTTAGGTAAATCTTTGTATATAACTCGGTGTCGAGAAAATCTTGAAAGAATGAGCGAAAATAAGTTTGTTTGGAATTCTTCAATTGTTCGATTTCTTGAGAAATCTGTTGATACAAACGAAGTGATAAACAGTTTACTTCATGAAAATGCTGACATAATTAATTCTGAGCCTCATTTTATTCATCTTGATATTACTCCATCGGTAAATTAGTTTAAAAAAATGTTTTCTTTATTTTGGTTTAAGCAACAAATTAAACCTGTATTTTATTTTTTTATTTGTTGTGTTGCAAAGCTTTTATTATTAACATATTTTTACAATATCAACTCTTATTTTTTTCTTATAAATGCTTTTTTTAAGGTTCAATCTGGAGTTTACCCATTTTTATTCAATCTTGTATTTCTTGGCTCTGTGCAAAACAGTAAAGGAGTAATTTGGAAACGTGAACCTTTTCATTTTTATGCAATTGAATATACACTTCCAGAAACAAAAGTATGTTTATAAATATTGTAATGAGTTTTTTTCAATAAAAGAAAATATAAATTACGATTAACATTGCTTTTAAAGGTTTTATCATCTTTTCTTGGCCTTCTAAATCTTCTTCCTAATATTTCATGTTTGTCACCAACCGAAGTTTGTGAGATCCTTGAAGATAAATCCCCAATTCCACCAAATGTTAATCTTATGGACACCGATATGCTTAAAAATGAAGTATATCAAAGGCCATTTCAATATCTTTTAAGATATACAAATGATCAGGATCTTTATAAATTTACATATAAAACTCCTATACTAAATGCTTTAGAATGTCTCCAAACCTTACTTAAGTATTGCAGTGTTGAGAAACCTTCTTGGTCAGAACTCGGTCATTTTACAAGATTTTTAAATGTCCAGCTATCTGATTGCGAAAAATCTGTATTTTGTGATCCTAGTTTAACAGGAGAAGATAGTGGGTTAAAGGAATTTAAAAAGTTTGTTGTTCGTTTTATGATTAGGATGTCCCAAGATTTTTCTACACCTTCGATTAATAAAATGGGTGAACTTGACGAAAATCAGAATGGAGAAGTTTTTGAACTTCATCAATTAAGAAGATCATGGGAAAGCAACCCTCATCCATATTTATTCTTCAACCATGATCGAGTCTCTATGTCCTTTGTTCATTTTCACATCAATCGCAATGGTAACCTTTGTCATCCTAAGACTAAGCAAGTAATTGAGAATAATGTTATGAGTAAAAATTTAGTTTTAGGTTTAAATGTACAACGGGTAAAGTTACAACAAGATTTTGATCTTATATCTCGAAATGAAAAGCTACAAACACTTTGCCAAGTTTTTGGTGTTGAAAATGTTTTTGATCCAGACCCAACTTATGAACTTACAACTGACAATGTTCTTAAAATGTTGGCCATTCATATGAGGTTTCGATGTGGTATTCCTGTGATTGTTATGGGAGAAACAGGTTGTGGTAAGACAAGGATGATTGAGTTTATGTGCCGGTTAAAAGCTGGAGGAAACAAGGAAATAAGAAATATGATGATTGTCAAAGTGCATGGTGGAATTACAGTTTCTATTATTCAAGACAAAGTTAGAGATGCCATTAAAATGGCTAAAATCAACAGTGCCGATGGAAAAGTTGAAACAATCTTGTTCTTAGATGAAGCAAACACAACAGAAGCAATTTATGCTATTAAAGAAGTTGTCTGTGATGGAAGTGTTAACGGAGTAGAATTTAAAGATGTTGGTTTAAGAATTGTTGCTGCTTGCAATCCTTATAGAAAACATTCAGATGAAGTTATTAAGAGTATGGAAAAATCAGGACTTGGATTTAATGTTAAAGCTGAAGACACTAAGGATAGGTTTGGTGGTATACCAATGAGACATCTTGTTTATCGAGTTATTTCCCTTCCCCCAAGCATGTTGCCATTGGTTTGGGACTTTGGTCAACTTAGTAATGAAGCTGAAGGAATTTACATTAGACAAATGGTTTTAAAATTGCAATATGAAGTAAATGCTTGTGAAGATTTGCCAGATTTAGATCCAAATATGAATGAAGTTATCGCAAAATCTTTGTTAACATCTCAAGATTACATGAGAAATCTCAAGGATCTGTCAAGTTTTGTAAGTTTAAGAGATGTGGAAAGGACAATTCAAAGTTTCAAATGGTTTTATCATCATTTGGAATACCTTAATCCTATGATTAATGAGGTAAAAAGAGCAGATAGAAGAAAACAAAACCGAAACTTTGAAGTGGATCATGCTTACAGGGCTTTAATTTTGTCATTAGGGATGTGTTATCATGCTACCTTAGAGGATAGAATGAAGTACAGACAAGTTATTACACAAGCTATTTCTAATGCACATACAACACTAGATGAAGAAGATTTTTTAATGGAAATAATTGCTTGTCAAAATGTTTTTATTGATTCTGTGGATTTGGAAAAAAATATTGCTCGAAATGAAGCCTTAAGAGAAAATGTATTTATGATAGTTGTTTGTGCTGAAATGAGAATTCCTTTGTTTTTAGTTGGCAAGCCTGGAAGTTCAAAATCACTTGCAAAAACAGTTGCAACAGATGCAATGAGGGGGCAAACATCTAACAATGAATTATTTAAAAGATTAAAGCAAATTCAAGTGCTTTCATTTCAATGCAGTCCCGTATCTGATGCAGTTGGTATTGAAACAGTTTTTAGTCAATGTGCTCAACTACAAAAAAATCAGGACTTGAACAAATATGTTGCTGTTGTTGTTTTGGATGAGATAGGTCTTGCTGAAGATTCTCCCAAAATGCCTTTAAAAGTTTTGCATCCTTTGCTTGAAGCTGGTTCAACTCAGTCAAGCAATATTGAAACTGAAGCCTACAACAAAGTCGGATTTGTTGGAATTTCAAACTGGTCTCTGGATCCTGCTAAAATGAATCGAGGAATATTTGTTACAAGAGGTAAACCTTCTAGAGATGATCTACATAAAACAGCTAAGGGGATTTTTGAATCTAATGAAAAAAAAATTCAATTGGTTGAAGAAATGATTAAATCAGTTACGAATGCATATCTTGAGATATATGAAAACCAAGACAAAGAATTTTTTGGATTAAGAGATTATTATGCTTTGCTAAAAATGATGTTTTCTTTAATCTCTAAAGATAATGAAATTGAATCATATCAAAAAATTGGAACATTAGTTTTGCGTAACTTTAGTGGGCATCACACTAACCCTTTAACTGTGTTTAGAAACCATTTATTAAATGATTTCGATTGTACATATAATATTAACATATCTGTTATAGATCTTATAAAACAAAATTTGGATTTGGAATATGAAAGTAGATTTCTTCTTTTGTTAACCAATCAATATGCTGCAATTAGTTTACTTAATAAGGTAATGGATGGAAAAGATTATGTTGTAATATTTGGATCAAGCTTTCCACGAGATTGTGACTATACTGAAATTTGTCGAAATATCAACCGAATTAAAATGTGCATGGAATCAGGAAAGCCTGTTGTTTTACTTAACTTGCAAGATTTGTACGAGTCTTTGTACGATGCTCTTAACCAGCATTATGTTACTTTTGCTGGACAACGTTATGTTGATTTGGGTTTGGGTGGCCATCGAGTAAAATGTAGGATTGCTGAAGATTTCCGACTTATCGTAATTGAAGAAAAAGAAGTTGTATACAAAGAATTTCCCATTCCACTTATAAATCGCCTGGAAAAACATATATTTGAAATGAGTTCTGTTCTTACACCAGAACAAGAAACCTTGGTGAACATGTTAAAGGAATGGGTAAGTAGGTTTAGTCAGATGAAAGACAAGTTAAATAAAAAGGTATTTGCGATTGAAGACACATTTGCTGGCTATCAAAATGAAACTGTTGCATCTGCAATACTCAAATGTGCCGATCAACATACAGATGAACTGGAAAAACAATCCAAGTTAGTTTTACTTCAGTCTGCTTCTTATGATGGAGTTTGTCGTCTTTCAAAATCAAGATTAGGAATGGAAATTGATAAAATCAAAAACATATACTTCAACATTCAACATCATGATAATCTTGTTAATTTGTTAAAACATGAGCTATTAAAAGATACAACCACAGTTGATTACATGTCTGTCTTCGAGATCACCTCATTTTCCCACATCCTTAACGACCAAGACCGCAAAAACTTAGAATCTCTGTTAAATTTGCCTAGCAACCATGTTATGTTAATTAACTTACAACAATTTCAAACTGAACAGGAATACTCTGGAAGACTGGATGATTTCTTTAATTTTTCTGTACTAAATGAAAATCCTGAAATATCAAAACAAGAAACACCTTATGTTTTATTAATTCAATGTACAAACGCCCAAGAAAACAGCAATTTAATATCTTGTGCAAAATACTCAGCACTTGATAAAATCAAATCCATTAAAAACCAAGTCTCAGAATTTTCCTTAAGAATCCTAATTTGCTTTTTGTTTACTTTGGAAAGACATTCAGATATGAAAAAAGTACGAAAATCTTTTACAAGTTTCCATAGCCAAGATTGCACTTCAATATTTGTTGATGAACTTCAAACATCAAAAAATAATATTGGATCAGTTAGTTCTTTGCAAAACAAAACAATTCTACAAGTAATTGATGAAAGTTTACAAAAGATAAATGAAGATCAAAAAGAAGAAAACTGCCAGTTGGATTTAAATGCTCTAATTCGACAATGTACTCCAGAATCAGTCAGCAAACTAATCAACAAAACTAAAGATTTAAGTCGAAATAGAGTTAAGATTTTTTTTGATGTTTGTTTTAACAATGAAAATATTTCCAATGAATTCTTTGGTATTCTTTTAAACAGAATTCTTTTACTTCTTGAAGAAAGAGAAACGTCTTTTGGTACAGAAGAAAGCTGGGTTGTTACTGAAGCTTGCTCACCACAAGCCTTGCAAGAAGGTGGAACTTTCACTAATACCCTTTGGTTAAAGTTAAGAAAAGTCACTGCTATAGTGCTGGCCAAAATTATAAGTGTGGTCGATGTGGACAACAATCTAAATATTCTTATTGAATCAAAGAGCAACCATATACTAGAATTATGGCTCACAATTTTTAGTTCAGTTCATTATTGTAAAATTATGTTAGAAGCCAATTTTGTTGGAGCACAATTTATAATTGAAAATAAGGCAAAATTTACCAACAAGTTTCCATTTAGTCGTATGATTCTAGATTTTTTATACAGGCAATGGTCTCTTGCATCAGTTGGTTACTTGGATAATGCAACATGCAAAAATGATTTGTTTTTTAACCGAATTGAAAAGGCAAGAATTCATGGATTTCTTGTGAAAGCAGTATCTCATAATGCAAGGGAGGTATTAGAATTGTTTGTTCATGACCTGGTTCATCTTTATTACAAATCACAAACGGAAGACACAAATTATGAAATGGAGTTTCAGGCTGTTCAAGATTCACTGATATCATTCTTTAATGTTAAAAGAAGGATTAGTATCACTCACAAAAACCCATTGGTTGAAGTGTTTGTATTGTTTATGAGCATTCACATGGAACTGATTCAATTTTCTGAAGTGGTTGCTTCTTGTTCTGATATTCTGGTTTTTAGGGGAGATTGGGTGGATCAACAGGAACTTAACACTAGCTTCATGTTACACGCTTTAGCATTTTCATCAATGGTTTCCCTCATCACAGAACAAGCCTCTGGCATAGACAAGGTTGACACTTGTCAGTTATGGAAATCTAGAGTACTTAAAGTAAAGCAAGTCTCGGACAAAATTATTGCAAGTGGCCAAGTGTCAGAGGATATCCAAACTACTTGGAAACATCTTGTGTTTGTAGATTTGTTTATAGATCAACTTATACCAACTTCAAATACCAACAGTCAACAATATCTGTCTACCTTAGCACCACTGGCAAAAAGGTTATGGAAGGGAGCCAGCACTGGTTCAGACATGTCGGGAGTGAGATTTTTGAAAATAATTACAACTACCCTTCAAGGTTGCACAAAAGATGTTAGATTGAAAATTTTGTGTAACTGGGAAGATTTAAAATGCAAGTCCTGCAAAGCAGATAAAGTAGTCACACCTGTTATGTTTCCATGTGGTCATTTTATTTGCCAGAAATGTGTTCCTGTTAATGAGGATGTAATAAACTGTCCCAGGTGTAGAAGGTCAAATCTTCAGGATCTAACACCCATTCAATTAAACAAAGAGCAAACAAAAGAGTATGAAAGTTTTAAGAACTCATGTACAAGTTTCTTTTTAGAATATCTTTCTACATTTTGCTTTCCTACAGAAAATAAGCATGATGTTAATTTGAAACCTTTAGATCAAAAAGTGTTTGAAATTTTGGAAAACTTAGTCATTTGCGACAAAAAAACAAAAATTATCTCTCCACTTCAAAGTAATTTTGATGAAAGTCCAACAGCACGGTCATATATTTTACAACTTTTACTTCGTTGCAATCCTGAGCTAGTACAAACCCAACTTAATCGCCATTTTCAATCAATGGGTGATGTTCTTCAAGACAAAACTGTTTTAATGGGGGTCTACATTCAATGTATTCAAGATAAACTTTACAATGAACTTCGATTGGGCTGGAATTCTATTGAATATACTGTCAATGCTGAATTTTCTCTACATTTGTTTGAAGAATGTCAAGAACTAATAAAAAATACAAGAAATTTCAACCAAGTTCAACATCTTGATATGTGTGCAAAGTTGCAGTTTGTTACAAGAGAATGTCTTAAATGCATGAAAGCTATGGCTGAAAATAGACCGAAAAACTTTGGAGATCATCAAAACATAGAACTTTTAATAAATCGCCTCTGTATGTTTTGCAAAACTAGAAAATATCTTATTGTTCAACAATATTTGATTAAGTGTTTATGTCGAAGGCACGGTGTTGGTGACTTTGACTTTCTTTTAAACAATGAAAACTACAGAAAATGTCTTATTCCTGAAAATTTGCTTCCACCTGAAGATGCTGATGACTCAAATCTTTATCGACAATCTGATTTGTTTATTTTAATTGGAGATATTTATACACAAGCAAAATCACTTTTTCTTGGTATTGCATCAGAAGATGACTTACCAGGACTTGTTCAAAAACTTATTCATTTAATTCAACAATCTAATGACAGTCTTATTCAAATTGCTCTGGCTCTATCCGCATGGTGTGTTCATGGCAATGTAACAAATCAATTAAAAATGGAAGCTAAAAATTACATTTATAATCATCTTCAATTAAACCAGCCAGGAAAAATCAACCAGCAATTATTTGAGGACATTTCAAAAGGTGAACTAAATGTTTACCAACCATTTAATGCAACTGCAAACTTACACTATAAAGTTGTTGAAGTTATTTCCATGGCAGGAATTGCCTTTCACAACAAAGACGGGTTACCAAAATTGTTCTCACAAATTATTGCAGATCCAAGCCAAATACCAAACATGTTTCTCCCTACTATGCCACAGTCCAGTTTCTTTGAAGTGAAGGATGTTTTAAAACAAGAAATCAGTCACAATGTTTCACCAAAGGCATACATGTGCCCTAATAACCATGTATATTTTATTGGTGAATGTACAAATCCGGTTCAAGCTGGAACATGCCCTGAATGTAAATGTAAGATAGGTGGCCAAAAGTATGGGTTGCTTCATGAAGGAAATAGAGTTGGTGATTTAACTGAAGCTTCTCAAGCTGGTTACCTGTTAGGAGAATCAACTCAAACAACAGTTGCACCAGAACGAAAATTGACAAAGTTATCAGTTTGTGCAATCAGAATATGTTTGCATGCTTCTTTGTTACTTAATGCACGACAAAACAACAACTTAAACAGGTAGTGTATCAAGTTGTTTTTTTTTTGCATTTGGCTGTAGCTTAATTTTTTGTTTAAAATGTTTTACAACTTATTCTGTTTTTAGAATTCTAAAAATAAATGGTGGTCAAGGTGAAGTTATCCAATTTTTATTAAGACATCTTGTTAAAGATTTAACCAATCTTGGAACATTTTTGGGGAAGAGTTTTGATGACACTCTTATTATTGTGCATCAAATTTTGCGTAAAATCAGAACATCACAGGTACTAAAATTTTCTAATTGACTTTATTTTTATACAAAAAACAAACATAGTTCAAAAATG
Organism: Corella eumyota; assembly: GCF_963082875.1. Classification (NCBI taxonomy): domain Eukaryota; kingdom Metazoa; phylum Chordata; class Ascidiacea; order Phlebobranchia; family Corellidae; genus Corella; species Corella eumyota. The sequence continues at coordinate 20,882,670 of NC_137491.1, forward strand.
TATTTTATATCAGACAAATCCAGCAGAGAATAACTGTTCATTGGCAAGTATGAAAAACAGAGTTATTTGGGAAGAAATGTTTCAAAAAACGTTTCTTTCATTGGTTTTTAAAGACACTGAAAAAATTATTCAAGAAAGTCAAAATGCTTTGATCAAGGCTGGAAAACTTGCTGAAGAACCTCTTCAAAGGTTTTCTGTGATTTATTTCAATATATGACCTATAAATAGTAGTTTAATTTACTAAACCAAAGGTGTCTAAAATTTTAATAGATTATCATATTTTAATAGTGCTAAACTGCATTGTCGAGCGATGTTTGAAATTTGACAAAGCTTTATTACCATTTTAAATATAGATTAGTTTTTGAGCTAAACGAAGAAGTGCCAGTAAGAGATGGAATAGTGCCCTGGGATCATCCAAACTTGTGGAAATATAAAGTTAACATTGACATGCAACATCTTAGGCAAAAGTTGGAGGCTGTAGATGCAAAAGCTGGAGGTAAAATAATATTGGAGTTTGTTAAGTTAATGAATATTTAAATTTTTTTTTTTATATAATTTAATTATGTGTTATTAGGAGACGGAAGCATTTTGAAACCACTTTTGGAGATAGAAAACTTGAATTATGTTCAATATATTGAAGACATTGCCCATGTTCAATCAACTTTAATAACAAGGTAAAACAGGGACTAAGTAGCTAGTAAAACTTAACATTACCGTTATTTTAAGATAATAAAAACTTTTTGCACCTTAAACATTTTAAATATTAACAGATACAATCAAAGAATAGATATGTCTGATTCTGATAAGATCACCCTTAATGACTTTTTGTTGGAAGATGAAAATTTATTACAAGCGAAATTGTACATGTACATCACCATTTGGAATCAGGTTACTATATATTTAGTAACTGTTTTTTATTAATACTTTTTGTCTTATTGTATGTTATATTTTATATTAAGTGATAACAATGACTCTATATATAATAAAACAATGTTGTATAGATTCGTCATTTGTTGGAAAAAACAGATTTGTACAACACGAACAGAGAATATTTTAGGGAAGACATGACCTTGAACAGCCCAATATCGATGTGTTTACCCAACAACAGGGGGAGGGGGTGCTGTGGTCTTGTTCTTATGGAATATTTAATTAATATTCAGAACAATCTTCTTGCAAACTGCAGAGACAACATTGTTCCTAAACCAAAGTAATCAACTGCCTAAATTCAACCTTTATATTGCAAAATGAATATGTAAAAAAATTTATTTGTGTTTTTCTTATAAATATTTGTTTTTAGGTTCGAGTTAAGTGATGTAACCCAAGTAGATAGGGAAAATTTGGTTTGTATTGAGGAAGAAAGAGATTTGATGCCGTTAGTATTAGCCAACTCTCAATATGAAGCAACTGCTGGTAACAAAGGAGTTACTGGCATCACTTACAATGTTGGCTTGCTTGAAAAAAAGGTGTTTTTACTATTGCATTTCAAAAGCGTTTTTAATAGAGGGATTTTGGAAAATGTCTCTATCCCTTTAATAACTAAATGTTATAACTAGCTTTAAATGACCAATTTTAATTTTTTAGGTTGTGGAGAAATTTATTTTAAGAAAAGCTATCATTAACATCAAGGTAACTGATATTTATTGACTTATTTTGTTAATTAAAAAAAATTAATAATGTAAATTAATATTTAAATTGCAAAATGTATTAAGAGCATTCCAAGGATGCAATATCCCCAAGACATGGGCTTAGGAAAGGAATGGAAAACAATAAACAGTTCAGTTAAACAGGTAACTTTGATAATTTCTAAATATACAGTAAGGGTCGCCTGCTGCCTTTTTAGAATTTTGGTTTCATCACTCACTTAAAGTTGATACAGTTTTACGTAAACGATTTGTATGATTGTCATATCACCCCAAATAACTTCCAATACTTCGTATACAGGTTCCATTACCACAAAGAATGTGTACCATGATTGACGAAAATGCTGAAAAGGGAAGAACTGCTGACATTTGTGAGGCTGTCAGAACACTAACTTTGGTAATTCAGTTTCTGGCAAAGGTTAGTTATTGTTTTACAAGATCTATTTCTCATTTAATGTAATATATTAATATAGTTAGTTTGATGTTAATAAAAGACTTAGTTTAACTTTTTTAAAGTCATACTTGATTTATAATCAATTATCTGCATTAATTTTTAATTGACTAGTTTTTATTGGAAAATATAAATCAAATTTTTATCTTAAAGCTTGGTGGTGAACCAGGTCAGGGAATTTGTGATTATGCAGAGAAAGACATCATGCTTCCAGTTGATGAAACAAACAACATTTTTATCCCAAAAACTGCACAAATCAAACATTGTTTGTCGTTGTTTGAACGACTTTCGTGCCACAGAGCACTAAGATCGTTTAGAAATGGGCAGAATCCATTTGAGAATATTTTGGCAGAAAGTAATATTTTTTATGCTATAAACTTTGTTAATATTTATAAAAAAATTTTAGGATATAAAACGTATTCCATTTAACATGTTACAAAGGTTTTTAAATGGAACTTTAACTGGGTTTTTAGAGTTCGAAAGTCAAAGTTAAAAAATGTTATTAAATATTTTTCTATGCATATTTAAACTTAATCTTATTTTATTTAGCTGAAGACATAAACGATGATGAGTTAGAAACAGAACTTTGTAGAAATCTTACAGAAATGAACATCCAACGCTTACAGTTTGAACTTAATGCTTTGCTTATGCTTGGACCAGAAGCTAACCCTGATTGGAGGTAAAAAATTAATGTTGACGTTTAAATATTAAGTATTAAGAATTTAGCATTATTAAGTTTAAACATCAAATAATATTATGTTTTTTAGCGCAAACACATTAAATATTTTGGTATTTAATAAAATTATAAAGATGTTATGAGAATTGTTTACACGTTTAGGGATTAATCTAAATATTTTGTACAACTTTCGAATTTTTGTTTTAGTTTATCCGATGTCTTGCTGGCCTACCTTGAACAGAAGTACGACAACGAAGATTTAGATCATTCTTGGTGCGAGAAATTACCAGAAGATATATTGTACAAACATGCTGTCCATGTATTTAGTCTTTCCATTGAAGTTCAAGCTATTTAATGACTTTAAGATGTGATGTATTGCTGTATAAAGTTTTTTTTAAGTTTTCGTTAAAATGTTCCATGTAAATAATTATTATCATGTATGCAAAAGCAAATTAGTTGCTTGTTCAATAATTCTGATTTGTATTTTTTTAAATTTTATAAAAGCCCTAAATCATTGTAGAGCTTTTTTATGTTCACTTTAGTTTAAAAAAATTAGTGACCACTATATAAATAATTTAAGCATAAAAAAGTTTTGATCGAAAATTTGCTGCAAATTATGTGTGCAGCAACTTGTATGTTGTAAATTGAAATTTGGTGACTAAATTATGATCTATTTTAAAATGAATAATGGCGTAAAATTACATTTTCATGTATATATTTTAAATAAACTGTAACCGAAATTCTTCAATAGACTTGTCCTACTATTTGCAGTTTTTTAACATCTGTAAAAACGACCTTCCCACATCAAGGGTAAAAATATATTTAAAAAAGATATTTTTGATTACATAAGTCACGTACTTTAGTCGCTGAAACTGAACTTGTTGTGGAAAAGCTAAACTTATTGAAAACAAGCTTGCATTTTTCATTAACACACCAACAAACGAACACGTGCCTTATCTTTTGAAGAATTCGCTTTGTTGGGGATAAATCTAAACCTTAATTCATTTTTAAAAATATAACATATAATTGTTACGTCATCTGTCCCCGATTGTCACTATGTAGGGAGAAAAGAAGATCAGTGTATTACTCGTGATCGTGTGTTGGCAGTTTTAGTAAGTGTTACGTACAAACTAAAAAATACGTTTTTAAGGTTTATATACCAATAAACTGAACGTTTAACATTGTTTAGTCATATTATGAGATTATTTTCTTGTAATGATTTTGTGTTGTGAAAGTAGCTTTACTTTGACATGCTGTTAGCGGAGTTGGTAACAAAACAATCCTGACAATCGATCGATTGATCGTTACAATAAAGTTACAATCATAAGCATTGTGGATTGTTTTGGCAATATACTGATTGTTTAGTTGTTGGTTCAACGGTGACGAACAGATTATTAGGCATTGTTTAAGACATTGTTTTGGATAACTTAAATAAAACATTAGAATTTTAGACAAACACCAAATAATTAAACGTTACAGCAGCATGATCAGATGGGTCACAAATTTAACTAAATATTAAACTCATTGTACAGACCTAGAATTTGTTTGAATAGGTAATTAAATTTGTATAAATGTCTGTTTTGAGGCATGCAATTGATGCATCAAATTTAGGAATGGCTACAATTTTGGCTGATAACTCAATGGTAAGGAAATTTATTATGTCTATAGTTCTGTATGTTCTGAAAACTAAATTTTATATAGGTCTACATTTAAAATAATAATGTTTATGTATTTTTATTTTTTAATGTAAAAATTATTTGATTGCTAATGCTTATAATAGAAAGTCTATTAAAGTTTTTGTTTCCCGACTTTATATTTCATTAATTAAAATTTTAAGTTTTTTATTTAAAAAGTTTATGTTTATTTTCATGATATTTTATTATTGTAGCCGACAATAAATAAGGACAAGGCTCCAGAAAAATTAGTTGGATATTTAATGAAGAAAAAGAAATGGCCAAGAAAGGGATGGCATAAAGTAAACAATATTGTTACTTAATAATTTTTTTTTTAGTAATAAACAAAATTATTAAATAAGAAATTTTTGCTAAAAACCTATAAATTTTAGTGGTATAAAAAGTTATATTACGTTGTAAAAATTAATTTTTTATTTATTCGAATAGAAAAACATTTTTTAATGATGTGTAACTTGTAAGTATATTTTTTAATGATAAAAGTGACATTATTATTTATTTTTGTTATGTGATTTATTCTTTATTTTAGAGATATTTTGTTCTTGAAAATGGATTTTTAAAATATGCAAAAAGTCCTTTGGGGGTAAGTTTTATTAGTTTTTTTGTTTTAATTGGACTTTAATGACATCTTTTATTAATGTACTTGTGGATTTTTTATGGTTAAAACTAACACACTATCCCATAGAATTAAAAAGGAAACATGACCAATTGAACGTCGGTTTTGATTAACAATATAATATAATAAATTAGTTATATTGGTTATATATATAGTTAAAATAATTTTTGTCATATTATTTAAATGTATTTAATATTATAAAGTAAATGATTGGGATTAGTATTAAAATTTATATTTTAGTTTTCAAATATTAAACTCTGGGATACTTTTATCAAATTAATAATATAAATATTGGTTTTGTGTTTTGTATTTGTTTTACCTAATTTTATATTTTAATAAACTAAATTGAAAATTTCAGATCGCAAAGAATAAGATTCATGGTTTAATGGATATTGGTTGGAGTGTAATGTCAACAAAAAAGAAAGCTTTAACCATTGATCTGGATGCTGAGGATACAATCTTTCATTTAAAGGTTAATTTATTATATTTAAAGATTTATAATTATGTATTTAATTAGATTTAAATTTTTAATAATTTGATTAAATACAAATATAAAATACACATAGTTTATGTGATAAACTCTTTTAATATTTTAAGTTAAATTGTTAATGCTGTATGATAAATAACTATTAAATACACCAATTAGTTTAAGAGATATAACCTTTAATGTAAACTTAATGACAATATTTGTTGATAGGATAAATCTGTAACAAGTTATCAAACCTGGGTATCAAGATTAAGACAACATCGTGATTTTCGACAACTTGAAATCAAGAAAGATACAACTATAACTAATCACAACATTAATGACTCGTTACATTTAAATGTTAGTTTGGTTTGTAAACTTAATTAATGAAATAAACATGACATTAAGCAATTATATTTACGAAAATAGTTTACTCAATCTATCTACATCATTTATCACTTATAATTTTTTAGTTTACACTGAATTTATTTATGATTAATTGATGTAATGTTTATGATATTGTTTGTTGTGTTGGTTTATTTAATTGCATATCATGAAATGTTTTTGTTGCTAGTTATTCAAAAGGTGAACTTTGATATATAGGTAGTTTTATTTTTGATTTTAATGTGTTATTTTAATTTTTAGTTAACTTCTACACCATTAGACATAGATGACCACAAAGAAAAAGGAAATATTTTGCCCACTTGTAGTCAAGGTTAGTAGTTGTGGTTTTATTTTCCAATTTGTAAAGGAAATAGAATATAAATTATTTATTTTTCTGCAAATCTTTAAAGGTTTAAAAAAATTAAAATAAGAGATACAATGGAATTGACTTTACAAATTGAAAATAAAAATTCACGAATATGCTTTTAAAATAATTTTAGTTAAAAAGAGAATTAGACTTAACGATTTGAATATGTTTCAACAGAATTACGACAAGCTCAAAGTAGCATCGCACTTCTAAATTGCATTATTGATGACCTGCAAAGTTTGTCAATTGGGATGACGTCTCGTCTTATTGTACCTCCCTCTCCAACTTTGTCAAAGAAGGAAAAGAAACAATCTAAAAAGGCAGCGAAAAAGTTGAGCAAACAACCTGTTGTAGCAAATACTCCTGAAACAAATCAACAATTTCTTGCACCAGAAAACAAGGTTTCTCCCTTGAGATTTTTTATTGAACTTAGTTGTGCAATTAGGGACGTCTTAGTTGGTTTTATTGATGCTGTATTGATTTTTATGTTTTGCTCAATTATTTTTTTAAATGATGATAATTATTGTTTAGTTAATTGTAAGAAATAGCTTAAGGATTTTTACTTGGATAGTTTGTTTTATAATTTTTCTTTAATAATTGCAATTTTAGCAGAATTCAAACAACCAAAGTCAAAGTAACCCTGATCTAACAATGTTATCTCCTCCTGGTGGGTTTGCTGTTCCAGGAATTCCATCTCAAACCACTACCAAACAAAAGTCTTCTGATGAGGATTGGAAAAGTCACAAGGTAAAAAATTGAATTTAAGTTAACAGCTTTATTATACAGTTTTGCTAGACTGTTCAAATAATTTCAACCTTGTTTAAAGGTATCCAAGTCAGTCCAAGGTACTCCAGTTCATACACAGCGGGGTTCAACTTTTTCAATGGGATCCGGATCTCAATATTCTCAACATTATAACAATGAAGCTGAGCTCACTGATAAGCACATCAACTTTGTTAGTTTGGCTTCAAAGGGTGAGAATAATCAGTTTGCTAATTAGTTTTTTAAAAGTAACAGTTCTGTAAACTTACTGGAATACTTTTTAAAAATAAAATTTGAGTGGTTAAAAAAAATAAAATAAGATTTTATTTGTTGTATTATTATAAATTAATCTTTGATAAACCATTTTAGAATGTATATAATTTAATTATGTGATGATTTACTCAAATTATAATGTAACTTTTACCATTAAGTGTCTCCAATTATTAAGAAATGGTTTGTTTGTTAAATATTTATATAACTAACATGTGATGTTTATAAGTTTTATGGTAAGGTCACTAACTTTGCGGTAATTAACTTAACAGATCACCAATTATAAATTTAATTGTTTTAGTGTCTCAAGCTTTATCTGAAGTGACCGAAAGTCTTGCTCAAAAAGAAGATTTAATTTACAACCAAACTAATATTATCAATTTAAGAAACACCATTTCTCAGGTTCTATCATTATCATAATTGTAATTAAAGGGATATTACAAATTTTGGCCTTTTTAAAAACTAAAATATATAAAGGGATATCCTATGTATTTAATATATTAAATATTAATGTGATAAACATAGTTGATATATTTTGAAAGTGTATGACTAGGAATTCTATTAAGGGAATTTTTACTATCCACACATTCAGTGTGAACATATCCTGTAACAGGAAATTGTTTGTTTAGTTAAGTTCTGAAAATCAGGAATATAAAATCAGGTTGAACAGGATTCAACAAGATTCCAACATTGCTGAACCATTTCACCAACAAAGTATATTAAAAAGAAGAATAACGGTAAATTAAAATTTAATTACCTAACTATTCTTATTAAATACACTAGAAGTAAAATAAACTGATAACTTTTTTTTTCTATTTGTTGCAAAACATCAGCCATTAAAAACTCATTACATATTGCTTTAAGATATTTTTAATGTGTTGCCTGTTAGTTTATTTATATTAGAAAGCATTGAATGAGTGTGAAAATCAATTAAATTGCAATTCTTTCTCAATTAAATTGCAATTAAAGCACAAAAATGAAAAAGTATTTAAAAAATTGTATTAATATTTACATTTAACCACTATAACAAATATTGTTAAAGTTTTGACTAATTTGGTAAAGTACTTATGCATATTTCAAATTGTTTAAGCTAAATATTTTTTACCCTAGATGTAATTTACTAAACCAGTATTTTGTTAACAGGCGAACAACAAACCAATCTTAAGTCAGTTGTCAGCAGAAAGTCAACTGTCTATCACTGAAACAACGTCCGAGTTGTTTTATGATGCGGAGGAATACATGATCTCAGATGAAGAAAGCTCAACTGATGGAGAGGTATTTTGTTTATCTGTTAATTGTAATTTTAATTCTATATACATTTTTTTTAGGGCTAAAATTTAATTTCAGAAAAATACCAAATATTTGATATTTGTTTTAGGAGTTATTAAATATTTATATTTTATGTTTTTTTGAAAGAATTTTAAAATTAGTATTGGGAATAAGTGAGAAAATAAGATTTAGAGTAAAACTTTGGATTTAACTTTGTTGAATATTGCAGGAAAGTGGAACAGGTGATGATGGAGCTTCAAGTGATGCAGATTTATCTGAAGGAAGCGAAACTACTTCTTCTCCAAGTTGTAAGTTACTATTATTTTAATTGGAATTTTATTTTTTATTGTTTACTTCTTTCGACTAAATCTTCCATGTTACAAATTTGTGCAAATTGTAAATTTTTTGTATAGATTAGTAAGAATTTGCATTTAACAAGCTTTTTAATTAATCAAAAATGACTTTAAACAATTTTTATAATTATTTGATTATTTTTATATTAAAATGAAATAAAACATCTCGTTTAGGGTAATTTGAACGTAATCAGAAATTTTTTTTTCACTATTTAATTTGTAAGTTTTTTATTTCTCTTATAGCTTATGAAGTGGAAGATCTGGGAGGAGTAGGGGGAAGGGCAGTTGTAGTTGGAAGCACAGGAAGAAGGGAAAAACTTCCCACACCTCGCCCGGACACAGATGTGAGTTTGTGGAACATCTTAAAGAAGAATATTGGAAAGGATTTAAGCAAAGTAGCAATGCCTGTCACTTTAAATGAACCTCTTAATGCTTTGCAGGTTTGCATCAAACTTTTTGTTTTAAAACTTTTGCTATAAACAAATTTATGACTGTTAATAAATGTTACATAACTTTAAATAAATGCTAAGTTGACAATATTTAGGTTAAAATTGAATTATTTTTTTGGAAGTTTTTGCTTAGCCAGACCGAATTTTATTAAATTTATGTTTATTTTAACTTAATTGCAAATATTTATATATAATTGTCGAAGAATTAATATTTTATTGTTTTGTTTTTAAATCTAGTTATTATGTGAAGAGTTAGAATATACTGAGTTGTTGGATCGAGCTTCAAACTGTGACAATGAACTTGAAAGAATGATTTATGTCGCTACATTCGCTATTTCTGGTTACTCTTCTACTTACTACAGGTAAACAACAACTTTTAGTTATAAATTAGAATAATGGTAATCTTTACTGGTACATACTTTATCAAAAATAAATTGGGCTATGTGTTGTTGTTTGGTAGGTTTAGAAACATTTTTATACGTCTGTGTTTATATTAATAAAACAATATTCACCTTTGTTATGTTTTATTTTTTTACAGAGCTGGTCAAAAACCATTCAATCCAATATTGGGTGAAACATATGAATGCATCAGAGAAGACAGGTTTGTTGTTATTTCACAACTTATTTTAAATAAAAACTTATAGATTGTTACATAAACAGTTTTGATTTAATTGATTTTTATTTCATTTTCTAAATTACTAATTTTGTTAATAGCTTAGATTTCTTACAGTTGTAATAACTCCAGTAAAAATTTTAATTAAAGTTTCATATCTTATTAGGAGATTTCGTTTCATGGCAGAGCAAGTAAGCCACCACCCTCCTATATCAGTTTGCCATTGTGATGGGGACAACTTTGAGTTTTGGCAAGGTCATTTTATTTAAGATTTGATTTAAAGAGTGTAATTTAATCCTTTATTTAGGTGTTCAATTTACATTTATAAGTCGTAATTTGTAAAAATATATTTCTGTTTTATTTTTAGATGCGAGATTTAAGAATAAATTCTGGGGAAAATCAATGGAAATATTTCCAATAGGAAGTGTTCATGTGCGATTAAAAAAGTAAATTTTATTTCAATAAATAAAAACTAAGTCTTTACTTATCAGGAGTAAATATGACACTAAATTATATAGGTATGATGAGGAATACACTTGGAAAAAGGTGACATCTTGTGTCCACAATATAATGTCAGGAACAAGATGGATTGAACATTATGGAGATATGGTTATCTCTAAAGGAGATATTTCTTGCAAGATTTCATTTAGTAAGGTTGGTGCAGTATAAACCAATTTATTTAAACTGTATTATTATTTAACTTTATTAATTTTATACACTTTATGCTTTTCGTCTATGTAATATTTTTGCTCAGTTTTATTTTGTTATTACTGCTTTGGTGTTAACTTGTATACCCTTCAATAAAGAATGCACTTTAATAAATATAAACTAACCAAAAAAAAGTGCTAACTAAAAATTAACTAACATTAACGTTTATCACATGTTCCACTAACAAGTAACAATCAAATATATTTTCAGAGTGGATATTGGAACAATAAAAATGGAGAAATTAGTGGTAGTGTAATAAACAACAACAACGAAGCTGTCCATAAAATCCATGGGAAGTGGTTTGAGGGGGTATTTTGGGGGGAGGGGAGCAGAGCCAAGTGTATTTGGAGACCAGGTAATAACTTTGTTTATATTTTGTGACAACTATTGAAAGTATTTGTTGAGAAATTATTTTTTAGGTTAAAGTTCTATATAAGATTTAGAGTTATGTATATTTTGTATATATATTCGTTTTAATGCTTAAAATTTTAAGGCAATTGTCACAAGTTTTTTATCTAAAACATAATCATAATTCTATATTGTATTTACCTTTGCCGTTTATATTTAAGGCTCTATGCCAACTGATCATGAAAGAAATTATGGTTTTACTCGCTTTGCCATTGAACTTAATGAACTAGTTTCATCTGAAGTTGATTTGTTGCCAAAAACAGACACCAGATTTCGACCAGATCAAAGGTTGGTACATTAACATAAGGGTGTAACAATTTGATATTAAGAAATAAATTTATATTTTGTTTAAAAAAGGGTTTGTGTTGCTTATATTTGAAAAAAATTTGTATTGTCTGGTCACCTCTATGGGAAATTTTTTCATTTTTTATTATTGCCAGCAAACCTATACAAGTAAGGTAATCTTTTCTTTCATAACTTTCAGATGTTTAGAAGAAGGTAGAATTAGTCAAGCGGAAGAAGAAAAAAGAAGGGTTGAACAACTTCAAAGGGATCAGAAAAAAGAGAGAGATCTTAAGAATGTAACCTACAATCCAAAATTTTTTCAGTAAGTTTTATACACAATTAACTTTTTTTTAAATCATTGATATTTTAGGTTATGTTCTGTTAAAATTAAAAAAAAAATTATATTATTTTTTTATTCAAAGATTTATTTTTAATTTTGGGTAAGTAATTTAACGTTTATTTTTGTTGCAGAAAAATTGGCAGCAATGATGAAGAATGTTGGACGTTCAAAGGAGATTATTGGAAGTTAAGAAAAGATCCGGGATTTAAAAACATGGAATTAGCAAAATTATGGTGATGCCACTTTTCATATTGTACTACTTGGATTATTGAGCTATGCACAATCAACACTGCTAAAAGTTTTTACTTAAATATAATTTTAATTTGTTTTATGTTCCCTATAATATTGCACTTTCTCAATCGAATGTTTAAACTGCACAATTAATTGAACAAATAATCAAATTAGGCTACTTTTTCAGTCTTGTTGATTTTATTGTGTTTAAGTAATGTTAGATTATATATAGCTTGGTGAGCTTTACATTACCTGCAACAATGCTGTGACTGTTTATTTTATATTTGTAAAAATAGTACAAAAATACCAAATTTTTGGATGTTATAAGCACTATACTCCACCTATCTCACAGAAAAATGAGTAGCAATTATTGACGCACTAGATTATATGTATTTGCAATAATTATCTACATAATTCCTGTACTACACTTTTTTGCATTATGGTACAATCTATTTAATAAATTGAATCAAGTTTGTTTTAGAATTTGTATCAAGCACACAAGGCACCTCTGTCGTTTGATTGGTTCAAAAACTGGGTCATGTTGCAGCATTCTTAGTAGTAAAGCCGACCAAATTTATATAACAAAGGAGTATTTAAGTTTCATGTAAAAGTTCTTTTTACTTTTTTATTACAGTTAGAACACTGCGTTATTTAATTTAGGAATGTTAATGATTATAATAATATGGACTTTTTTTACATTCATTTTTATAATACCAAGATTTCAACAATATAAATATTATGACAGTTTGAACGGTTATTAAAAAAACTTTGCCACATTTTTGTGGTTTTAAAGATAAAACCATACACGGGTTGTAAAAGAAACTTATATTTGTTGAAAAAATATAATTCACATGATTATAAGTCTAGCTCTATAAAATATATAAACTTAAATATTTTAAAAAAGATTACCATTAATTTGGTCGTGTTCGGTTTGTACATGCAAATATATTCTTTAAGAGAAACTGTATTAACTATAAAACATGGTATTTCTCCTTACTCCAACATACCCAAGGCAAGGTCAAATAATCGTATCATGTTTACTACGTACACCTTCTTGGAAAAAAAACTTAATCATTTCAAGGTTAATACAATCTATTCTTTCATATTAGGTCGCGTGAAGTTTTAAAAGGAGATATAAAACTTGCCCGCTTTGATTTTGTCCTTGACATTTAAATATTTCGCAATTTCGAAAAAGATAGTTTGATTGTTTATCTGGACAGACTGAGATAACTTTCCGCGAACAATTATCAGCAAAAAGTTTTCGTAGAAATTCGTTTTCTTTGTAAAGCAATCCAACTTCTTCAAGTTTAATTGGTGAAGAAATATTCCCCAGAAAAAAAATGTTGTGTAACTACCAAGGCAGAATGTTTTCAACTTGTAGCGAAAGACTGTTTGTTTTGTGTACAAATTTTAAACTTGTGTGCAACGTGTTCTTTTCTCGCAAAATTGGTAAACAGTTTGCGAGTAAGAAGAAAGTGTTTGATGTTAACTTAAGGTTACTTTCAGTGTTGTTAACTTAGTCAGTTGGTCAGCTCAAGCGAAATATGTTTTTATTTAAGTGTTTAATAGAGTTCTGTTATAGTTAGTTTCAAGTAGGCTAAGTCAATTTAGTAGGTTAGGTTAACGACTTTTAAACAAAACAAGCGTTAAAAATTACCTCCCAAATTTAGGTGGATTCTTTTGTATGCGTAAGATGTTGTTATATTTATAAATCTCTCTACCAACCGCACGATGTTTTTATTGATTTAAGTAGTTTTTGGCATTTCTGTTGCAAATAAACGAATTAAATTAAAAACAATTTGCAATTATATGCGAAGTAATAACTGTATGATCTATACTCTATGGCGTTTTTATATGTTTAGTTAAAGCTAATGTAAAAATATTACCTTAAAACATAATGTTATATAAAAGTCTGTTCGTATTTGTTATAAAAGGATTAAACGTAATGATTTGTATGTCAAAGGTGATGGTAAACTGGATGTTTTTTTGGCATGTTTTTAGATATATAAGATTGCAAAATGATTTGTAAATGTAAAACAAACCAAATTGAGCCATCAACATCGAGAAAAAGAAGTTCTTGTTTTTGTATTGAACTTTCTGGATTTTTTTGGAATTCTTTAAATGCGACTGGAGCAGCGAAAATTTTAACAACAAAAAGAACTGGATCGTATTTAATTCGTCGATCTCAACACCCCAAGTTCGAATACACGCTCTCGCAGGTTTAAAATTGAACAAATCTAAGTTTTAAAACATTTATTTGTACATGAAAAACTGTTCTTTTCAGATCTGTGTTTGGCTTTTTTCATTGCTTTTATTGCAACTTTTTAAATAGAAATAGTTTAACTAACTTTTGAGAAATGTGTTTTCGTTTAACACAAATTTTTCGAATTGGTTTGTGATGGTTTAATGGCGCCAGGCTTCAAGCAAAATTTTAAATAAACTAAGTTCATTCATTGGGAAAAGTTTCAAAGAAATTGTAAATATTTTTAGAAACTCCCACTGGTCGGTGTGGCACATATTCGAATAATGAAATGTTCTGAAGGTCTTTATTATCTTGATTGTGACGAAACAAAGGAAAGACCACTAGGATTTCCATGTGTTTTAATGATGATTAAATGTTGGAGTTTAGTGTATAGGTAAGATATTTTATGTTACATTTCTTGATAGATTAACGTTCCTTCAATAACACCATTAGCTTAGTTTTGTTACAAATTATAGTTTAGTATTTAAAACATTAAAGTTTAAATTTTTTAAATGAGAAACACTTTGACATTTCCTTCTTTGAAATTGAAAATAATGGAAATGTCGTGACAAATTAAAATTAAACTATTATTTTCCAATTGTTTTTAATGTGGGGTAATTGTCTGATCGGTTAGTTTATATTTGACCACTTAGAATTTAGAATTTTATTTGTTTTTTTGTTTGTGCTCATCAACTCACGCCTTCGCATCAGCAACCAATAAAAAGTAAAATTTATTGTTGTAAAGCTTATATTTTACATCGTTAACCCTTAAACAACTTCCAGTGTACAGATTAAGTTTTAAAATTCGGTAAAAGTGACGCCCTGGTATGGAATGGGTTAACATGATTTTTACGCCTCTTTATTGTGATATTAATTTTCTCACCACCCTTTAACCACGAACATTGTTTATTGTCACACTTGTATGCTAAGATTTTACACAGTTTTTTGGTAAAGAGTTAAATCCTAATTTTTTCTCCTTTCCCACGAACTCGTGTTTTAAAATGTCCTTTCTTTAAAGTTTGCCTTTTTATGACATCACAATATTTTACAGGGAATTTGGTCACGTGAGTCTTCAGTATCCGGTCTTATCGAAAATCGATGATGACGTAGCCAATTACGTCAACGAAGACAAAACAGCGATTTGTTTCCACGAAAACGAGAAAGCGGAAAATTCCGTTCGAGAATTCGTCGCCTTGTTCGTTCGAACCAAACAGTCTTCCCACAATGCAATTGCTTGTGGATGACGTCATTATATTACCACGTGATTGCAATCAAAAAATGCGTAATTTTGAGGCTGTGACGTAACAAAAGCGAAGATTGACGAAAGTTTTCTTAAAATATTTTTCTCAAATTTTTTTCATATTCTTGCTGTTTTTTTTCAAAATTATTTCGTTTATTTATTTCGCAACAAATAAAATTAAACGTTTTTAATAAATAATGACTTCGTTTTTTTGCCTACTGTGTAAAACCTTGGACGCCTAAACGTAATTTTACGTTGCCTGAAACTATCGACGTCGGCTGTTGCTTTAGTTAAAGCTTTACTTAAAACATGAACTAATTCAACTGTTTGTACAAACAATTAGGTTAGCTCTTGCTTGAATATTTATGTTTTATAAGGAAGATGACATCAAGTAGTTTTGGGATTTAATCAAGAACCAAGCTTGTACAATATCAATTTTCAAGGTAAATTAATTTTTAACTATTTATTAAAAATAGGACCTTTGTATATAAAATTGTCTGACTTGTTTTTACGTGACATTTATTTTGTTAACATTGTAAAGGTGAAGTATTTTGTACGTGTTCACCTCCATTCGTTCAAGTTTAGTCGTTACCAATTTAATATTAGTGTTGTGGTCACAGATTTAAAATGTTGATGTTGTAGTCACATGTTTTAAAAATAATTAATGTTACGGCAATTTGAGAAATTCTTAGAAATAAAAGAAGCAATATAATATACTTTATATACGTTTATTTAAAAAAAGGTAGTTTGTAAAACTAGGTATGCAAAATTGTTACAAAAACTATTTACAAGGAGCCAATGCAATACAATTGTGTTTATTTTATGCTACCTCAACTAAAGGTAAGGTTAACTTTTTTTGCTTGAAAGCGTCGAAACGAATCTCGTTCTATTAATTTAAAAATTGCAAGTTGTGCTTTCTTAAATGTTTCAGAATTTGGGTGTTTGATATCGTCAGAAATTTCGTTTCGTAATTCAGCAGTGATGTTTATCTAAAATAATAAAAAATACATTTTTAACGATATTATTTTAAAAAGAGTTCACAAATTAATAATTAGGAGAAACTGAATGTTTTTTACAGTATTTATATCAAAAATAACTTATTAAAAATGGAATTTGCTACTATTTCATTAATAGTCCTGTTAACCTCATATAAAGAATTTATTGTGATAAATTTTTTGTAAATTTCGTTTGCTTTTTTAATTTGTTCTTCCAAAACAATTATCTTTGAGTAAGACTCCGCTTCAAGCCAAAAATCCAGGTTTTCTTGGCTGTGTTCGCTTTTCATAAAATCTCTTAACAGTGCAACGGCACCTACATATTTAAGTTAAGTATTGTGGTTACTTATTTATGATTGTCATTTCAAATTTAGGTTTCTTTATTGTATCTCAGTTGTAAGCAATAGTTAACATTTAATGATTAATTTAGTTACTGCCTTTCTATTTTTATCTAAAAACTATATAATTATTTTAGGAAATTGTTTTATTGTTGCGTTGTTTACTTTACCTTTTTGTTTTAGAATTTCGGATAAGCTACTTTTTCGAGATCTGCGGTATCTAAAATAAAAAAAATTAACAGTGTTGAAATAAAGATTAGCTAGGTTAAGTAAGGTGCTTACTTTATTATGTTGAACTGTGCCTATTAAAATGAGTAATTTTTTGATTTCTAAATACTAAACGCAGATTTTAGATTTTATTAGCTTAAATTTTGACGCATTTGTAATGTTTTTAAGCATTTACAAGCCTTTCTAAATGTTTTTTTATACATTTTTAATAATAAACTGGGAATCAATTTTTATGTTTTCCAATTGGTTAAAATAAATTAAAACAAACTTACGTTGTTTTGTAATCTGGAGAATCATCTGAAGTATTACTTGAAGTTCTTCTTTTTATTGATAATCTTCGACTTGTTCTTCTTCTTAGTGAAGATCTTTTACTTCCTCCTGATAGCGATGTTGCACGTTCACTTATACAAGGCAGGCTCGACATTTTTAGCTCTATGGTTAGTTAAAAGATAAATAAGTTTAAGTTCTAAAAAAGGAATTTTTCTGACTTTTTATCAGGATCTTTTTCTATGTTAAGTAGTAATGTAATATTCGATTTTAAAGGACAATAAAAATTAGATTCAAACCTGAAAAAGATGTTCTACAGATAAATTCTTTAACTGTCAACCAAAAGCTCATAACCCAATATTCTTTCTATTGTTTAAATTTAACTATAGATTGATTTGTGTTTTAACAATGTTTTAAATGTTTTTTTTAGGTAAACATATGTTTATATGACTACATATTGATTATTTTAATCTCTTTAAAATGCTGTTCATTAAATAAAACATGAATTTATTTGTGGTATTTTATAATAGGGTTATAATTATGTTCTAGGCAGATTAGTTGAGCTGCAGATGTGATTTACAAAGAGGTTTTTTTGTTTTTGAACTAACTATATTGAATTTGTATATTGATTCATATATAAATAAAATTTTGTTAACAAATATTTGTTAAATATTTTTTAATTTAAATTTAAATTTTATTTTGCAAGGCGAATTAAATATAGAAAATCACAAATAATAAAATAAAAACAAAAAATATCGATTTTTTCAAAAGTAAACAATATAATAATTATGTTTAATCGATGTCACAACAAGTGTGAAATATGACGTAATAATGAGAAATAATTTAAAGGTATCAAATGTATATACAAGTTATTTAAAAAAATTTAAATTATACTTAGTTTTTTTTTCTTTATATAGAAAAGAGTATTACTATTTTGATTTTTTAAAATAAATATTTTATAAATTTTAATAAATGGGTTAGTTTATTATTTTTTCACTTGTAATCTACACAAATTTTTTTTGGTGTAATTTCTAAAAAGTAAGTTGTGTTTTTTATTAAATTTTAAAGGTAATATTTCCAATCGTGGATCTACGTTTCATATTAGATATTGTTTTATGTTCAGGATAAATGCCCAATATAATTTTACATATTGTAAATTGTTGTGTTTTTTGAAATCTTCGATAACAATCAGTTTCCATTAGATGAAATATTTCGGTTTGCGCTTGATCAAAAATATCCATTTGCGTTTTTTCATAAAGTTTTTGACGGATTATTTCTTTTTCGTTGTAGTTGATGTTGATCTTAAAAAAGACGGTCATTTTGTAAATATGTAGCTTCAAAAAATTTTATATATTATAATTTTTTGTTATAAATTTAGTTGTGTTTTAAAATAAAAAATTACTTGGTCCCTACACTACCTCTTTTATAGAGCCTGGTTTTATATATTTTTTAAATATTAGTTTTGCATTTCTTTTTCTTTTCTTTTTTCTTTGTTTAAATTTGTTTACATCTTCCCAAAATTCTATGTTTTCTTCTGACATTTGTTTTTTAAGAAAATTATAAAACACTTCGAATGTTTCTAAATAGTAAAAAGTAATGCTTAAATAATTATTAACCTAAATGAATAAGAGTATATATAATGTTAAATGAATTATATATACTCTTGAATTATAAGATTATGAACTATAAGAGTGTATATAATAAAACTTAAATGAATAAGAGGATATATAATGTTGGTTTTCTTGATTTAATCGTTTTGGAACATGGCACAATTTAGTTGAAAATAAAAGCTTGGACGTTAAGAACGCTAACTTTTTTATGTTAAAATCTAATTATTAAAGAAATTATTTTTTGGTAGCTAATGGATTATGTTAAACGATTTAGTAATAAACTATTTTTTTCAGAGTTAACCATTTATACTTACGTGAATGTTGAAGTATTTTTGGTAGTAGTGATAAGTTTCTCTTATGCCTGTCAAAAACAATAAATAAATCAGCACTATACTTAGGTTACTGTTTTATTTAAATCTAATGTAGATGTACTTCAACACATTAGCCATTTTTTTTGTTATAAAAACTCGGTTACAATTCTTATTGCTTTTAATCGTATGGTTTAAACTTGTTTATTTAAATGTTAAATATAGAAATACTTTTCAATGATTGGCTTATTGATTCTTATTCCAACTAATCCAATCAAATGACTGTCACAAGAAAATCTTCTGTTTAGTCTTTTTTGAGATTTGTTCATTGTTTTTGTTTGTGACGTTTTAACGTTTGTTTGTTGGTTCTAAAAAAAACATTAAAAAACTTGCAAGATTGTTTTTTGTGAACAACTTTCAAAATATATTTTATGCTACAACATATTATTTTAAATTTTGTTTAAGATTTGTTAAGCGTACATTTTTTTACTGAACAAGCATAACTATAACATTCCATTAGTCCCCCTTTCACCTTCTCTAGCAAATCATTTTTAATAAATATAAAAATTGTATTTACCTGGGTTATTTTTTTATAAAATCCTATGAATCTTAAAATTCTATTCATCTGGTGATATTTTAAAACGACATTACTTTATATAAATATCACTTCCTAAAACCCTTGTTGTTGTAGTTGAAAGCATATCTGGTGTAATAAGGATTATGTAACTCTATATCGATTTAATATCAAAAGGAGAACGTGCCAGCAAGTAATTTATTCTAGCAAACTGATTGATTGCATTTTGGCGGTATTGATTGCATTTTAAAACTAATTGTAAAAATTTCTATTTATAAAAACGAGTACAAAAGATGTTTTAAAATTGGTGACGTTAATATTACAAATATATTCATATGGCATTCATACTAAAATTGCTATGTGTAATTAAAATTAACAAGTATACAAAGCATTAACAATTCAAGCAAGTTTTTTGGTATGTTATTGGTGTTAGTAAAAGTCCTTGTTGCGTAATTTTTGTCTCTTATAAAGTCAGTCCATAAACATAAACGACTTTAGACGATTGAATTTACTTTTCGACTTCCTTTTTGTTTCTTTTTCTTCGACGATCATTTCTTCTGGTTGAATCGGTACTTCCCCCCTCGGTAAAGTCCCGTGATTGACAGTTCCATGCAACTGGTCAGTGACGTCATCGTTGTGATTAAACACTGGGTTACTGTGACTGGAAGGTTCCGGGTCTGGCAAGGAACGATCCGGGGGTCGAACTTCGAACCCAGGAATGGCAGCTTCTTCGTCTTCAGAATAAATGCTATCTACGTCATCACTTCCAGCAGGAAGCAGGGATCGAACTCGGGATTTCGGCACATGACTAAAATAATTAAAATTTTGTAGAAAAATTTACTTTGCTGTAGAAAAGATTATTTATTTTATTTGTATGCTTCATCTATAAAAAAAATCTTTGCCAGGGAATATTAAGTTAAGTTAATTGCTAAATAAATTGTTTTTTTATATCAACTTTATTTGTTGTGTCAAGTTTGGTTTACCTTGTTGTTGGATCCCTCCGTTTTGAATAAATATCATCAATATCTCGCTGTAATCCATTTGCCTCTTGTGTTGTTAGAGCTAGAAATTAAATCTTGTTTAAATTATTTGTTGAATATATATTTAAGTTTGTTTTAAATTGTTACTTTTACTAACTTTAATATGTTTTTAAATTCTTTATTTACGATTTGAGATTGTCTTAAATTTGCGTTAAAAGATAATATAGTATTCGATCTCAGTTAAATTACTTATAAATTTATTTTAATGGCCTTAGAAAAAAGTTAATATTTTTTAACCAGTTAATCGAAATACGTATTTAAATTCATTTCATATTATTGGTATTATTATATTCGATTTATTGTTGAATTGTTAACATTGAAATATCGCAAATTTAATACATGTCTTAGTGGTGTTATTTAAAATTTTATTTGTAATGAGTTACATTTGGCTTAACTATTGTAGTGGTTAAAGAAATAACTAAAGCTGATATTTATAAACGCTAAGCTGTAGGTCGGTTTTTAAAGCTTTGAAATCACCCTTTAACATTTATAACCTAAAATTGGCAAGTTTGAAATCTAAATCGTATTCTACAATATTGTAAAACTTGTTTGTTAAATCTATTTGTTACCTCGTGAAGTTGTTGATCTGAATGAACCGTTTCTTGCGGGCAATGGTGGTCGATGTGCGTTTTTGGTGGAGTTAATTATCTGTTTTGGGGGTCCGTTTCGGCGAGCTAGGTTACGAGCCTATAATATAAAAAATTGTACATTTTTAAAACAATTTTGCATAAAAGGATTTTGGGAGAAAATTTTGTAGTGCAATTGTTTTTATTTGCATTTTATTGAACAAAGTCAAAAGACAAGGTTAATGATGTTTTTAATTTGTTCGAACAAGTAAAATTGGAAAACAAAATTGAAATAATGAGACATGTGTAAATTAACTTATTTCAAATCATAATTTTAAGAGAAGGTTTACTTTAAATTTAATAAATAATTCAAGCAAAATTTAATTAAAAAATTAGTTAAACATGTTGTTTATACAAGATTTTAAGTAAAATTTATACGAGTCACCTCCTCTACTTCATCCATAACACTGTCAGCAACCTCCCCGTTACTTTTAATTCCCAGTCTTTGTAACCTTGCTGCTCTGTTTGCACTTATTGGACCCCTGTTGATGACCATAATAATTATTTTTAAGTAATTGCGTAAAAGTATTTAATTTTTTTGTTGTATTTTATCAACGTTTACGCAAAATATAAAATGTGACATTGCTTTTAAGAAAGTACTCGAAGAATATCATGTACAAATTAACCATAACGCTGGATATTAGTTAATTTTTATTAATATTTAAGAAAAAAATGACTTACCTGAAATCATCATCAATTTGTGCTCTTCTTGTTGATCTAATTGTTTCACTTTTTTGTCTATCCACAAGAGGACCTTGTCTGCCAACCGACAAACTTTCCTCCCTCCATTCTTTACCTTTTTTAGGAGAACTAGAATTAAGATGTTAAATCTGTAAAACTTTTATCTTAAAATGGTATTTGACGTCAATTTTAAAAAAAGTGCTTTGTAAAAATGCTTCTAAACGTCGCGATAGATTGTGACGTCATACTTACGAACAAATAAGCGAATTAAGAGTCTCCCAGAAGTAGAGTTCCTGTCTTGATCTTTCACCTTGTGGAAACTGAACGTAAGTTTTCTCCACCATTAGTTTCTGCAAAGGTTGGGGCATCTTCGGATAAGGAATGTTATCCAACAAAACCACAATCACTGCCTCTTTCGGATCTTGCTCAGTTCGTTCGTATATCACCTATATTTATATACATAAATGACGTCATGTATATGCTTTTTTGTTATTATAAGGCTGTAAAATTTTAAAACTTTAAACATTGTTTGTATAATTCTTTTAATAGCACTTTTAATTTTTTTTTACACAAACTTTGTCATAAGTTGAGTTTTAGTTTAGCATTTTATTTGTTTTTAGTTAGCTTACTTTGTTTATTTTACCTTTAAAATATAAATACAGGATTGTTCTTGTAGAAATTCTAGGGTAATCACTAGCGCCAGTTTGCGATTCGAATTTATGCAGTCTTGTAAAGTGTCGAACTACAATATAAAAAATTTAATCAATAGTAATGTTATGTTATAGCAAAATGCGAACGTGTGCTTATTAAGGCAAATATATCAACGCTTTGACAGATTATAAATTTATCAAAATAATGAATTTATTTAAAATTTAGATTAAATTTGGTTTTTATTGATTGCACGTAGACATACAAAAAACAAATGTTATACTGGGTTTGATTAATTATTTAAAAAAAAAAATCCTTACCTTTATTGTTTTATCGATAATAAACACTTCCACATTAAGGGACTTATTTGTTTGTTCCAACGTAAAAGATGAATATTCATCCGCGCTTGTTTTTCGGTGAAGTTTTGGAACCATGACGTTTAAAACCCATTTGTGGTTGGTCACGTGACACAAAATAGCGGCGTCGTTAAACGTTTCTTCCTATAATAACCAATTAAAATTATTTTAATTAAAATTATAAAGGTTTTTTGACGTGTAGTATGTAATTAAGCTAAGTTAGTTGAGGCCAAATGTTTAGTATAAAAAGTTGAAATACAGTTATTTGCACAATTTGAAATACTTTGTTGTGCTTTTATATTAACATTAATTTTTACAATTTAAATAGTACTAGGTTTTAATTTTAAACATAGTATGACGTGACATAAATATTTAAACACCTGTAATTTTATATCGCCATCTGCTGCAAACTTCGCTTCATAAGAAACCACAGTCTTCTTATTATCAGTCTCGTTACTTCCCCCAGCACAACAGCCACATTTATACATTACAACAGTTATGATTATGACGATAACAAGAAAACCAACAATGGCGGGAACAATAATCGCCCACAGTGGATAAGGGTCGCTTTCGGGGTCACAAGTAAGGTCATCAGAGTCCAAGGTCATTAGTGGTTTTTGGGCCAACTTTGCTGGTTTCGTACAAACGTATCTGTCTAAAGTTTACAAAAAATGACGTAATAAATGATGTCATTTAGAACGGTTAACAATACTATGTATCTGCATATGACTAGTCGCAGGCAACTTACTCGAATTCGCCGACAAGTAAAGGAATGTGACGTCATAACTGAATTGCAAGAACTCCATAAATGGGATGAGGTTACAATCACAGTTAAGTGGGTTATAAGAGAAGTCTGCGATCTTCAACGACGGAAGATTTGTGTTTTTAACTCCAATGAATTCGCTGATTGCATTTCGTTGCAAGTACAACTCTATATAAGTTGTAATGTTAGTGTTTAGGCATAATAAAGCGAACAAAGCGGCGTGTTGTTATATTTTTAATGGTATTTGTTTTCCATGTTAGTTCACAATCTATTGTTAATAAATCTTAGTGGACAAAGGCCTACAAAATAAATAAAGTCACCACCAGTTAAAAATTATTGCGGGAAAGTATTTGTTAAGACCATATCAGGACAAATCAAATGCCGATCGCAGGGTCGGCATATTTGAATAATTTTATACATCGGTTAACAGTAGCGTTTACTAATTTGAACCAGTTGCTGTTAACGTTCTCAAAAAAATTAAACATATTTTTATTAAAGACTCACCTCTTAAATCGGCAATGTTTTCAATTTCGAATATTTGTAAACTATTCCAACTTAGATCGAGAACTCTCAACGATTGAGGATATACGAAAGTTTCTTTGTGAATTGTTGAGATTAAACAATCAGTCAAGTTTAAGATCTATAAAATATTGTAAAATTTTAAATATTTATAATTTAATTATTGATAGGTATTGTTTGATTTAGGATTTCGTGTATAAAATATCGTGTGATATAAATATATCTAGTTTAATTTATAAAAGGTGATGAAAAGTTATTAACTTAAAAGACATTTTTTTGCAGTTTTAAATAAGAGAAATATGTGTTGTTGTATGTTACATTATTACTTTATAGTTGTTGCTAATATTTATGACATTAAAAATATAAATTTTGGTCAAATGTCACTTGTGGTGATTAAATCAGACAAGAAGATGTTGATATCTCTACTTGAACATGGTGGTTTGTTGAGGTTCTTTATGTTAACGTTAAAAAATCGATTAAAAGCCTTAGTTATGTTTACGTTATGTTTTACGTTATGTTGATAATTTTAATACTAGTTTATTTTACAAAGTATAGGATTTTGGCGCATCAGAAAATTATCAGATCGTAGGACAGCCTTGCTTCATATTATTTTAAGAAAGCCAATAATGTGACAAAACTATAAAGATACTTTTTTGTTAAATAATTAGAGACTTAAATTTTATTAATTTACTTGTAGTTGGTCCATGTTGAGAAAGTCATCTACGCATAACGTTCTTATTTGATTCCCGTTTATTCTTAATTCAACCAAGTTAACTAAGTGAGAAAAATCAGATCCAATTCGACTTGTGTCTAAAAAAGAGGAAAGGTTGGGAAAAACTGTTTAAAATTTTTAATTTTTTGCACTTAAATGAGAACCAGTTTATAAAGTAATTACAGTCTGCTGAATATTTATCTAGATAGATAATTTACCTTCAAAAGAGATTTGCCTTCCGCTGTTGTAGAATGAAATAATTTGGTTTTCTTGAGCGCATGCTCCTCTTTTTAGATAACTGATTCTGTTGATAGTTTAGATAACAAGGTATTAAGTGCATAATATCAAAATTACACGTTTTGTATTTATAAAAAAAATAGTTTACTTTATTTAATTTAAAGGCGAAGGTATTTAATTACGACTTTCAAGATGTTTCGCTTGCACAAAAATATTGTAATTCTTGTAATATTGTAATATGATGGCTGTGTTACTTAAAGAAAAGTTATTAATTAACAATTGTTTCAGTGGTTGGTTGGTACAAGATATTTATTCTAATGTAAAGGCCTTTAAACTTACGAGTTGTCAGATAAGTCTAAGTAAGTCAAAGGAAGAGGGAGTTTTTGTGGAACCGATCTTAAATTGTTGTTGCTTAAATCTAAATGGTTTAACATTGGGAGATCTTCAAATGTTTTTGATTTTATGTTGGATAGTCTTGCCTGCATTAAAATATTTAATGGTTTATAGTAATTGTTTATAATTTTTGTATAATTGTTGGGTTAATTTTATTATGGTTTTATTTGTTTTAATTTAATATATACATCAAGATTGACAAGTTTTGAAGTTTAAAAAGTTTGTTTTTTGAAAAATACTTGTTGAACCATTGTTAAAATCTAAACTATATTAGATTATAGTAAAGTTATAAAATATTAAAATACATGGTTAAAACTGAAATATCAACTTACAAATTGGTCGTCGCAACCCCTTATTATTAACTTCTCCAATTTTTGCAAACCCGAAAACATCTCTTTATTTATTTCATCCAGTAGTGGGCAGGAAAGATCTAACACTTTTACAGAAGAGGGGATTTTTCTTGGATCAATATCAGTAATCGAGTTGTATCCAAGATATAATTCATCAAGTGCGGTTAAATATATTCCTATAAGAAACAGTTTAAGTTAAATTAGGAATACCATTTAAGTAATGTAAGGAGAAACTTAAAAACAACTAAATATGATTCTAGCTAGTTTTAGTTTAGGAAACGGGTGTAAAATGGCAATATAGTGATGGTAGATGGCAATACAGTGATGGTATAAAATGAATTAATTAAAGTTAGCAAAATTTTTGCAACAATTGCAATTTATAATTGCAACTTATTGGTCAATGGTTTTTGATAACAGAATATTTTTATAAGCCTAATGTGTACATTTAAAACTTATTTGATTAAAACGCTTTGTATGTTATTGTAACATTTGATTTGCTTAGTTTATTTATCGTTGTTTAACTTGTTATAAAACTTTGCTATTACCTCTGGTGTCATGCAATTGTGGAATCTCGTTCAAAAACGAGTTTGACAAATTTAAAACTTGTAGAAACTGAAGTTTAATTGCGGGTTCATCAAACGTTTGATTGTTTAGTTGGTTGTAACTTAAATCTAACCAAGACAAGACCGTGAGGTCTTTAAAAGCGTTTTTCGCTATTTTCTGTTAAATGTTAAAATTTATTAAAAAAACTTAAATGGACAAATTTTTAGGAAAATAACTTTAAAAATACTAAGCAAGAACATGTAAATATATTTATGTGCAATCTTAAATATAACAGTTTTTAAAGTCTAGAGATTTATTAGACTCTAAGGTAGTTTATTTATTTGTACCTTGATATTGTTGTACGAAAGATCGAGTGTTTGGACGTTTGGTAACTCGGTGAAATCTTGCGCAGAAATATTATTTATTCTGTTGTAACTTAAATCAATCGAGGTAGCATCTTTGGGGATTTCCCCCGGAACTTCGGTCAGTCCGTCCCGGTAGCAATCTATTTCTTTTTCCTCTATTAATTTCAAAATAAGATAAGGATTATGATTTTTTGTTTGCTGCGTTTTTAAATATGTCAAATTGAATAAAATTTATTAAATCGAAAAAAACTTGAAAAAAAAAGTAAAAAGTAATAATTTACCATTTCCATTAACATAACATTCGCAATCTGTTGGGCATATTGACGTAGAACGTGCTCGTTTATGACGTAATAATATATCCAAACCGTTAACAATTCCAAATATTCCAAAAACACAAAAGATAACAAATGGAATTTTCATTTTTTTAATCCTAATTTACATCTACAAAAAATCGCTTTATGGTTATTTTATATTATAGAACTGAGGTTTTTTCCATAAAGTTGAAAAATTACTCGTCTGAACTGTCGGCACAGGTAGACCTCAAACCTGTTGAGTTAGTTTTTTTAGCTTGATTTTTTGTCTGCAATTTTCCGCGTAAACGTAGTTTAGACTGTTTACATTATTCTCTGTGATTTTAGTCTCCACTTTATTGGTTCAACTTTTTAAGTTAGTTTAAATATAAATTTATTATTTAATATCGATTGCTATTTACAAAGAGTTAAACAATTTTTTTTGGATACTTTTAAATTACGATATAAGTTTAAATTTGATTTTCTTTCTGTAATTTTCTGGGTGTACTTAGCTTATTCTTTATGATTTCTGATTTAAGCTTGCTCTTTTTATTTTAAGAGTTAGATTAAACAGTGAGATATAAACTAATATTTTTTGGTTAACTAATTTAGTTAATTTTTGGTACAGAATTAACATATTCTATTCTTTTATTTAAATCAAGTGCAACCTTTTTGTAATTCTATAATTTAAACAAACTTATAACTGAGACAAAATCTGAACTAAATTTGTAACCAACCAGACTTACACGCGTCCTTCGACATAACCACCGTGCCCCCGGCGTTCTAAAACAACGACGGAACAAATTGATATTGTGACGTCATAATTTAGTATTGTGACGAGGTATAATCAAAAAATAACGTTTTTTTGAAAGGTTGAAATTTGTGTCGATTTTTTATTGTTGCAATTGAAACTCGTGGAAGAATAAATCTATAGTGACGACCTAGGTCGTAACTTTATTTTGTCTTTATTTTTTTACATAATTTTTTTATAGTTTTTCAAAAAAAATTGACGAATTATAGTAATTGGGTACGTATCAATCTAACATTGTGAAGTCATGTATTGCATAAGTTGTTAATTGGATCGCTTAAACATTATTTTGTCATAATGATATTAAAATACTGGGTTTTAAATTTACTTATGTGAAAATTATGATTTGCATTTAAAAACAAATTTAATTTAAAACAATTACGTTAAAACGACAAACTTGAGATTGTTTTCAAACAATTAAAATTTCAATCAATCAATTGTCTAATTTTATGACGTTGTTTTCAAAATATTTTTTTAATTTTACGATAGCCAATAAAACGACAATAAAATTAATTGTCGAATCTTGAATTGTTTCTAAGAAAACCTTAATGTATATTGTGAAAATTATTTGTAAAAAAAATTTAAAACAAAATAAACAAAGTTTTAATTTGCGGACAGAAACTTTATATAAAAATAAATTTTACAATTAAAAATATCGAAAAAAAATTAATGGGTTTTAAACCTTTAATTAATTAATGAAATATAATGAATAGTTTACCCAAAGTTCAAAAAAATTATTTATTTTAATTACCCCACCATAACGAGCTGTTATATTAATTATTTCATCACCATGGCGCTAATTTGTGACGTCATAAGAAATTGGCTACATCGAACAGAAAGCGATTGTTAGCAATCAATAGAAATTGGTTTAACATTTCTTTGAAAGCGAATTGAGGAAATCAATAAATTTTATTTATGAGGAGTTTCTTAAATCGAGTAGAAATAGCAGGAAACAGTTTTGCAAAATAATGGCCTTAAAAATTTGTTGAAAAGGTGTGATGTAGGATTTACTGGTTTTGTAGAAATATAAAGAAATTTAGATTTTTAAGATATATGCATTCATATTAAAGGGTTGTATATAGTTTTAAAGTATATAAGCTAAATAGGATTAATTTACTTTAGTTTTTACTTCATTTTGTTTTGTTTTCGTTTTTTTTTGTCAAGTTTTATATTGTTTTAAATTAAGATTGACGAAAAGTTATAATATTTTTAGAATGCATTGTAAGAATGGACAATAAAAATTAAAAAAATATTTTATTTTTTATATTTTTATTACATTCCAGACATAATTTAAAAAAAAACTAAAATTTTTGAATATTTAATGAAGTTTATGTTAGTAAACCTCATTCCAAAATTTTTAAATATTTTTTACTTTGATAAATTATTTAAAATAATATTATTATTACTAGCTTAATTTTTTTAATTTTTATTCCATACTTAATACAGTACTAACTTTAGTAAAAATCCCCAGTAAAATTAGATTTTTAAGTTAAAAATAGTTTTTTATTTAATTTTAGTTTTAAAATTGGATTATAATTTTATTACATTAAACTAATTATATTAAAAGCAGTTACATTAAGTAAACCTGAGTACGAATATAGGATTGGCTTTGTCACTGTGAAGGCTTAAACGTTAGTGTAACTTATAAATATTTGATCAGCTCAAAACCATTATACCTTGGTGTTGGGAAACTTAATTATATTGATTCATGTATCAAAATATTAATTTTTCTATACGAAAAAATAAACGTTTTTGCTTTAAAAAAGATGTAAAAAATTTTAGTGGTATTAGTTGGTAAAATTTTTATTTGAAAAGCTTTGTTGTGAAAAGAGGTTGAATTTAACTTTAACACAGTCAGATTGAGCGATTTTAAAATATTTTTAGGTAAGTTGTTGTAGTAAGAACAAACATAGTTTTTTTTTTTTGTTTTTTTTTACCAAGTATATAAATCATAAAAAATAAACAAAAATGCTTGTGTTTATTTTTAGTATAAGTGGTTCATAATTAAAAGCATTTTATATAATAATTTTAATTTTATTGGTTAAAAAAACTCTTTAAACTTTTAAAAATGCAATTAATTATTTTATTCTTTTTAGATTAAAAAACTAAAATTTGCAAAAATGTTTTCTTCTCAACAAGGAAAATCTGGACCCGATAAGGAAGAAAACGGACGAAGTTTATTAACAGTGAGTATTATGACGTCTCAATAGAGTAATTATTACTTAATCAATATATCGAGTTGTTTAAGAAATCATTTGAGAATTTATTAACTTGGTGATCTTTTAAATATTATATTATTGAATTTGGTTTAAATATTTTTAAACTTTATTTACAAACACCTATTTTATATTTAAAATTATATAAAGTCTTTCAGTTTTATTTTTTTGAATAACTTTTGTAAATATTTGGTCAATTCAATTGTTTAATGGTTAGTATATATTTTTAACGTGACCATAAAAGTAGAGTATATTTGAAGTAACAATTTTAAGCTTGTCATAACCAATAGTTAATTTCTGAGATGTTTTTTTTAAATTTTTTTGGGTAAGGGTGTGGGAAGAAAATAGTGCGGCTCAAACGCAAACCCTTTCGTTTTTTATTTTTCATGATCTGTATAATACAATACCAAATTGGTTTTAAAAGTTTGATTTAGCACTGTGCGCATGTTTGCTTTTGTGCGCCACCTTTTGATCAATGTTTTTGTTTAAGATAAGGTAAAAGATGTCGCAAATTTTTACTGAGATAAGAAATAAGTTTTTGTGAGATTCTATGTTAAAATTTGGGCTATTTAAAATTCCAAGTTTAGGAAATTGCTGAAAAATTTTTTTTAACAAAATTGAAACAGTTTTACTTAGCGTTTAGGGGTATTTATAATCCAACTGGACGTTTGTTGTTTTGTGATTTTATTTATTTTATTTACACAACGTAATGGAATAGTTTTGTAATTTACTAATGTTTTAAGTTATTAAATATTTAATTTAATTTTAATGTTTATTTAAAATAATGTTGACACTTGATGTCGTTGTTTGGTGCGAGTTTCTTTGAATAATTGATCAGAGTAACGTTCAGTTTTGCAACGTGAATGTTTCTTATTAATTATTCAAGTTTAAACATGAACTTTTTGGAAATACTTTAATTGGGGGAGAGGTGCTTGTTATTGTAATGGGACGGTCGTTAGTTGATTAGATCTTTTGTTTTGAAGTAATTTTTATGTGTCACCGAAAAAAAGAGAAAATGCATTATTTAAAGACGTGAAATTGAAATCTGTTTTATGATGTCATAAATTAAAATAAACGCGAGACAACTGGTAGAATGATTGTTTTGGAATAATTAGGCAATTGTGTGCACACAATGGTAAACATACAGTGGGGGTCATTAATTCGATCAATTTTTTGAGCTTAGAATGTAATTCAGCAACAAAATCAATTTCTTATTTTCCCCCTGAGATTCGAGTAGAAGATTTTTAGCATTTATGCACAGACTTTGCCTTATTACTGTTAGAATCAATGATGTTAATTAAGCCTAAGATTTAGTAATTCAGATAAAGAAATTAAATTTGCTTGTCGAAAAGAAAAACAATTTACTTACGTTGAAGGTAACATTGCCTGAGTTATAAAAAATTATATTAGTTTTTTAGAATAAATCTAAAATATGTAGTGTAAGAGAAATATACAAAAGAATATATTGTATAAATAGGCAATATCCTAATATTATATTTAATAGATAAAGCATGATATAGAAACATAGAATAGCTTAGCCTGCCTTGTAATAATATACACTTAAATAAGTTACTGCCAAAGTAAAAGCAGGAAAAAAAGAGTTAGCCTTAATATACAAAAATAGCAACAAAACATTTTCACATAAAAACACATTAAATACAGTAAGAAATTCACTATAGCTTGTAACAGACGTTTTTATATAACTATATTTTACAAACATTAATTTGAATTTTAAAATCGAAAAAGGGGCAATTTTAATAACGATCAAAAAATCAAAAAACTGAATAATTAATGAAATCAAAAACACAGCCTAAAAATTTAAGTTTAAATCTTTAAGCATTTGTTTAACAAACTAGAATATTTGTTTCTGTTTAAATAATTGAAAAGATGTAGCATGTAAATAATGTTCGATTGTTCCGAATACGTCATAATCTTGATATTACATTGCGCCTGGGGAACGATTTTAATGATTTCGATTTTCTTGATTACCAGAAGACAAATGAGAATTTTATGCAGCTTAGATAACAAGATATTTTTAATAACAAATGGTATGCTTAAGTAAAGGCACTTGAGATAAACTTATATCATATAAATGCAAGTTAATTTTTTTAATGCAGTTTAATAAAGGTTTATTTCTATTATGTTTGTAATATTTTTTTAATGCAGTGTATAATTAATCACGTGAAATTAACAAAATTTTGTTAATCGTATTTTCGTAATCTAGTTTACTATTATTACTATGGTAGGAAAACTATTAATTAGTTCTTTTTGTAAATTTTCATATAAAAATACTTTGAATTATTTTTTAAACTAATTAAATATATTTTAAAGATCCTGAATATAGGTTTTCAAAATTGTATAATAACAGTTGTAACTTGTTTTTAACTTTGGAGAATGAACAACGTTCAAACAAACGTCCCGTTTGAGGTAAGTCACGTGGTTGTATGCTTGACTGATTTTGTAAAGTCCACCAAGTGGTTAAAATTTCTGTTAGATTGTGTCACTTGATGGTAGTATTTATCTTTGTGAAAAAAGTTAAAAAATGTTATATCGATTTTTGTGTTTGAAAATTTTTTTTAACAAGTTTAAAACTAAGACTAAATAAAACATTAGTTTAATTTTTAACAAACTTCTACTTTTATATGTCAAGTTTTTTTTTTAAACCTGGTTTCGATATCTTTAATTTATATTTTTTTAAAGTTTAAGTTTGAAAATTCAACAGTATTTGTAATTAGAGAAAATGGTTGAAACTATCCTTTTTGCGTTCAATAAAAAAAATAATATAATATTATGTAAATTAAAATAAATGACGTTTTAATGACGTCATATTGGTATTTATGGCATGAATAAGAAGCTTTTATGCGATCGATTCTAAAATGCATTTGCATCTCACCTACTATATCGATATTTCATTAATCTTTAATTATAGATGTAATCACCCAATCTTGCGTATCCTAAGTGACGTTTTTAGGTTTCTTTATGACGTGTTCAATATTTTAATTCTCGAATCGTGTTAGACGAGTAATGTGAACTTGTTAGGTGTCAATCAGTGTGAGATTAACGAGTGATGTATGAATAGGTGTGAAAACAGGCGCATTAAGATGATGCATTAACATGAAATGCGGTCATTACCCGCTTGGGAATTCGTATTATAAGTTTATTGCTACATGGAAGAAATGTAGTGCGATGTAAAATATTGTTAAATTGGAATTTCCAGGAATGAGAATTTAGATACAATTTCAGGCCAAGAAATATCGATTTTGGAGTTATTTTTAGACTGCAAAATCCTTCTTGAGGATTTCGCTAAAATCTTTTAAGTTTGATTTAATGTCGTTTACGAAAATAAAAGGGTGCACATTTCTTTAGGTTTTAAACAAAAGTTTTAATGTTAAGTTTAGAACAGAAAATTATATATTATATAACATTTTCAAGTATACACTAATATAATAGCTTGGGGTATAACTATTTAAATAGTTACAAGTGCGTTTCAGTTATTAACGTGAAAAGATTATAGTTTGCCAGGAAATATTATTTTCTACAGGATTAGTTTGTTTTCGTCAGTAAATAGGCAAACATTGAGATATGAATAATTTAAAAATAGTTTAGACTAGGGTGTTAAATGTCGTAACTCTATTCAAGCCTACAACACCATATAAATGTTAAATTTAAATTTGAATAAAGCAAAGATAGGTGCCAGTTGTACTGAAAGAGTTAAAGTTACTGTAGAAATTATGGATTAAAATAAATGTTTCTATTCCTTGGGGATTAAGTGGATGAAAAATCGAAATTATTTATCAGAAATATAATTGGATTATATTCTTTCATAACATCAGACCATAATTTAACAGCATCTGATAATTAAGATTTATTAAAAAAGTTACGTTAGGTTATAGAGTTAAAGTTGTGTAAGTTACTTTTGTTCTTGTAAAATTATCAACCGTTTCATAACATAAACACAAAAGTGTATTCAATTAACATTGATTTTGAATTCAGTATTGGAAAAATATTTTGGGTACGGAATAACAAATACATTCTGTTCTAAGAAGCCATTAGTTGTAGACCAGGTTTAAACCAGGATTTGGACAAAAAGTGTTAAAGGGTTTTGTTTTGATTTTGTTCATTTGCAATGAGTAAACACGCGGTACTGAGCTCGGGCTTTTCACGCGCAAGACGTTTTACTTTTGGGCCGAAACGACAACAATCTGTTATGAAGACTGCGCAAATGCAAGGCAATGTTATGGTAAGTAGGAGATTATATGTGAGTTATCGAAATATATTGGATGATTTCTTGTAAAAAGGCAAAAGATTGAGTTTATTCAAGTGTGGATCTTTAATTACTCTGTGCTTTAAATAGACAATGATATACACGGTAAGAATATGCTTCTATTGAATTAAAATATATTTTGTAAAAAATGGAAAAAGTCAATTTATTTTTAAGAAACTTTTGTAAATACTAATTTTTTGATTGTGCCGTGATATAAGCGGTAAATATGATTTCAGCAAGCTTTGAACTTTATTGAGTTTATGCTATAGTAAAAAGTATAAAATATAAAAGTGTATATTTATTTTCATGAAATTATTATAGGTAGTTTTTTGTTATGTGAAATTTGTTTTATAAAGTAACGTTTAAGCGAGTTTAGTGGTAAATAAGTTTCCACTTGTTTATCACCGTAAAGCGTGTTGTTTATTACAATTTGTTAGGTTATTTTTTAGGATTTTAAACTGCTATTTTTTTGATAACAACCAATAATTAGAATTTAAAAAACATACAAGATTCTGCATAATATTAGAATGTAAATGAATGTTTTATTTATTGTTTTTATTTTATATAAATATATTTTTGTTATTGATCTAAAAATTGCGCGAGACAAATATGAGTCATTTATTAAATTTTTCCTTAATCTTTTTGTCTTGTTTAATAATTTATGATGCCTAATAATAGCAAGGTTCAGTTAATTTCTTATTTGATTGGCAGGTGACATAAAAGGTTCGGTTTACTGCATTTGCTTAAAAAAACGTTCAAAGTGTTATTTTTTTTTTTTTGTAAAACTTGATGCGTTATTTCTATATAATATTTACGATTTGTTCTTTTTTACATTTTTATAGCTGCTAATTATAGATAATTAAACATCGGTAACATACATTGCGTAAATACCTCTATTATATATCTTTACGTTTTAATAAAACACAATGTCATGATTAAAACACAATACGGTTATATATTTCAAAGATAAAATTAACTTGGTGTGAAAAACATATGTTAGGCAAATTTGTTTGCAGATAATCTAAATTTCTGTTATTATTGTAGATTGAAAAACAAAATAAATTATTAAACACATCTTAAACAAACCTAATTGTTAAAATCAAATTCAATTAAATTAAGGTTTACAGGAAATTTGTTGAAAACACTCGGTTGTAACTTTGTTTCAATCGATCTGGTTTTCTTGTAAACAAGGTTTAAAATACGAAGAAACTTTTAATTGTTTTGTTGGACATAATTACATTTTATTTCAAAATCTGTTTGCAATATTTAATTTTGCAGAAATTTGTTTAAATACTATTAATTATTGTATAAAAATTAGTGTTCGTAAAGTTGCGTATTTTTAACCGCTTGGTGTCGCTATTGAGTATTTTTTGGCTTTTCTTGAAGAATGAATTTTTAATCTTTACTACAAAAATTAAGTTGTTAAAGACGGCACAAAAATTAGGTTGTTGAAGACGGCACTAGTTTTTTATTTACGCATTGAGTTAAATTTTTAAACAAATTTGATAACATCCCAAAAAATTGAAGCGATTTTTGTAAGAAACCTTTACTCTGTATTTAATTAAATTTCTTACTTAAAGATAGATCACATTACTTTACGGCTTATAAAATTATATTCAATCTAATAATAAATTCTGCAAAATGAATGCGGTTTTACATTATTTATGATACAACAACCCTTAACTACAATCGAAAAAATATCAGACGCTGATTTTATTTCGTAAAATGTGTTTCGGTGGGCAAAGAGTTATGAAGGTCACTTATATTAAGTCTTAAAGGTATTTCGTTGTTTTTGTTACGATAGAAATGTATACATTGATAAATTCCTATTATAAAAAAGTGTTAATAAAATATAATTTAATTTTGTAGCAAATATTAATATGTATATCAAGTTATTTTGAATTAGCTAAAATTCAAGTTTAGTATATTTTTCATATTGGCAAATATATAAAGCGTGTGTGAGGGTTAATATATTAACACAGTACTCTAACAAATCGAGTAATTAGAGCAATATTTTATTTATGTTTTAAACCAAAGGGAGTAGGCATGTAGGGAATATATAAACGTTAATTATTTAATACACAGTATGTCGTTTTTAGATATATCTGCGAAATGAATAGATAAAGTTTTAGAATAAATTCATTTGAAATTTTGTAACTTTATTATCTTAGCTTCCATCTAAGAATAGAAAAAGGAAAGTGCATTAAAATAAATTCGTTTTAAATATTCATGACTTCTTTTGAGGGCAAATATGTTATAAAGATATATATTTGGCAAAAACTACTTTGTGGGTTTGATAAAAGTAGCATTACATTTTTTGTAAAGGCAAGAAAATAAATATCATTAAAGTTTTAATTTACTAATTTACTAATTTTACTTTTAATCAATAAATCAATGTTGAGTTAACTTTTAATTGAAATGGTTTAAATTAACTCAGTATTAAAATAAGTATTTTTGTGAGGTGACGTCTAAGCAAAGTTAATTTGGCAATTTTGAGATAAAAATAAATTGATTACTTTTAGTTGGAGGTTGGAAATAAGATTTGTATTTAGTTTTATTAAAGAAAGCTAAACGTAATTTAAACATTAATAAAAACAGATACAGATTAAAAAAACTTGCTTAGATTAAAATATAGTTTTAACAGAACCAGTTCAAGAAAGCATTTACTCAAAGTAATTTTCAAAAACGTATTGTTTAAAGCATCATTTAATCAATAACTTGTCAAAAAATTGTTCAGACAATCATAGATGCTTGTACAAGCAAAGCTATTTAGTTTTTACAGTAAAATTTTTACATAAAATATCAAAATGTTGATGGCATCTAGACCCCACTTGTATGCTGCATTTACTCCGATAATGCCTCATCGTATCGACAAGTTAGAAAGTAAAAAACCTGTTACTTTTCAACCGAAATCGGCTCAAGAAGAAGAGGTATTGGAACGTAAAATAACAGAAATTATAGTGTCCTAAATAGCATCAAATTTAGGAGTTTGATTTGTTTTATCTATGCTAAAATTAAAGTATAAAATGTTAGAGTTCAATGTGTTTTAACCATGCTGATTTGCATTAGTCTTTTCCAAACAATTGTGATTTTACTGGTTTCTTTTAAATAATTATATTTTATCATGATATTTAAATGAATAAGGTATATTATTTTGCAATAAATGTTTAGTGTAACTTTTTATTTGGAATTTGTTTCAAAGATTGAGCTACATTTGCAAATTATGTTTTAATTTTTTAATGAAGTCGATGTGGTTTGGAAGGTTGTTTAAATCTCGAAACAACAACAGATTAAATTTAAAATATTTGAATAATTTATAAGCGTCGGATTATAATATAAGGATTTATCGGTTTATTAGAAGGGTTAATTTGCTTAAACTTTATAGTGACGTTTTGTCGATTTAATTTACAGATAAGTAAGATAATTAAACTTGTTTTAGCGTTTTCTAAATCAACGATATCGATCTTTGAAATTCTTTTAAATAAATTAATTAACTTTTTTAAAATTATTATCAGGTTTTAATTTAAAGAATAAAAAATAACAAAAACTAATTTTGTATCCAAAAGTGTAAACCTTTATTTTTATTTAGTAGTACAAATAAAGTTGTTATAGTTATAGCCAGCAATTAATTGTGATTTAAAGTTTGAATGTAATTTTTTACCTAAATTAGTTTTGGGCAAAACATATTTATAAGATTTATTTTAAACAAACTTTGTTGCGCAGGAGTTAGTGGGAAACAACCCGGAACAACGAAACTGGAAAGGAATCGCGATCGCACTTCTGGTTATTTTGGTGGTTTCAGGATTTGTGGTGTTGGCTGTTGTTTTGTTATCACCTGGTGAGTAACTTTAAGTTAAAAAAGTAAGATAAATTTTGTGAAAAAGAAACAAAATTTATTTTTAGTGAGGCATTGTTTAATATGTTTTAAAAATTTGTAAGAATGTTATATTAAACATCCTACAAGATTTCCTTTTATGACAATTTTTTACATAGAGTAGTGGGTTTTGATTATACATCAAATTTTACATAAATTTTTAAATTTAAATGGGTTTTTATTTGTTTATTATTTAATGTAGACAAATTGTATCACAATTAAACCATTGAATTAATAAAACATGAAGCTTGCCACATCAAACTTTTATTGACCTCTTTATTACGCTATTGACGTCACAATAAGTTTATAAAATATTCAGAAGAAACAGATCCATTGTTCACCACTGTTCTACTTGATGACGTCATAAAAGAAAAATGGAAATCGGGGCTGGTGATGAACACCCAATGGATAGGAAGTAATCTTGTTTGGAGAGATCGAGCAGGGGACGTTCGATTAATGACGTCACAAGAGAGAAATTCGAGTTTACTGATCTCAAATCGAATATTGGTATAGTCTTTGTTATTGATAATTTTATTTAATCATACAATTTTATTTTATATATATATATTTTTTTTACCAAAAAACGTATAAACTAATTTTATTATTTCAGTTAAGTTACGGAATATCTAGTTTTACTGTGTCACGTGATCTCCGCTACGCTCTATTGGCTTACAACGTAAACAAAATTTATTCTCATTCGTTTAACGCTTCTTACATGATCCATGATATACAGGAAAAGTAAAAATATTTTGTTTTTTAAATTTTTGTATTTCAAACTGTTTCAGAAATCTTGTCTTTTTTGGGGTCTTGTATGTTTATGTATACAAATGTAAGTTATTTGTTTTTTTTAACGTGTTTATAAAGTGACTTCTTTTACAGAACAACTCTTCCCTTGGTTCACCAGGGCAAAACTGACGTGTTTCAATTTGCTGGGTTTGGTTCAAACGGAAGTCAAATTATTTATATATTGGATGGGGATATTTACTACAAGAATATGGCTGGTTCGAGACTACAGGCTAAGCGGTTGACCAACGATGGAAAATTTGGGTTGATTTCAAATGGACTTACTGATTGGTTGTACGAAGGTAACTCGAAAATGCCTTTTTAGATAACATTTTATGTACCCAATTTTAACTAAAATTAAAAAATCTAAGACTGACTTTAACTAAATCCAACACTTCCTTGGTATATAATAAATAAAACATAATTTTGTAATTAACTCTAAAAATATTTTAGAGCAAATAATGAATACCAATATCGGTCATTGGTGGTCAAATGATGGTCGATATTTGGCGTTCGCAAAATTCGATGACTCTAAAGTTAACGACGCGTTTGTGACGTCATACGGAGGAAACAATGGCCCTTATTTGTATCCAAAATCCGAGGGTTACAAATTTCCAATTGTAAGTTGTCTTTTTTTTATTGTAGACAGTTTAGTTTTTTGGGAAAATTTTGTGTTTAAAAGCTTTTATCATATTATATCCCTTCACTTTTCGATTTACCTTTTTTAACCTGATGAAAACAACATATTTTCAATTTTTCAAAAATTATATTTTTATCTACTTAAAATATTTAGGCAGGACACACGAATCCCAAAGTGACTGTTCACGTCTTTGATTTAATTCTTTTCACACAAGTTGCTCTCTCGCAACCCCTAGTGGCAAGGTAATAAAATCAAAACTTAAAAACAGATAAATGTGTATTTTAATAAATGAATATATTTTAAAACTAATATAGGTTTTAATTTTAAAATAAAGTGTAAATTTATTGCGAACATTTGCATTACGAATACATAGGATTCTTATATAAAGTCTAATCAGAAGACTTTTAATTTTAAAAATCTGATTTAACTTTTTAAAGACAAAGATTGGGGATGCTTCACACAGTTACATGGTCACGTGACGATCAAGACATCTTGGTCACGTGGTCAAATCGAACACAATCGATCAGTGTGACGCAACAATGTTATCCAACGTCTACGTCATGTGTTGATGACGTAATGGTAGAGAACGCTGACGAAAACAGTCGTTGGATTCCTTATTTGGTAATTATGATGTCATTTTATGCGCTTTTTATGAATCATTTTAAATGTTAAATATTAAGTTTCTAATAGTTTATAAAAAATAAATCTTCTTGCTTAAATACATTTCTTCAATGTATAGAAATTAAAAATTATGTTAAAAACAAATTAATTTAATTGACAGTTAAAAATTATTTTAAATTATTTTGTTTCAGAACGTTCCGATTTTGCCCTCTACTGACCCTGGTGTTTTCTTCTCAATAAATTTGATTAAACATGGAGCTAAAGGATCATACAGGCATCTTATTATGGTCAACTATACTCAGGTATTATTGCTTATTGATTATTGAGTTAAGTCAGACTTTAAAGTTTCTTTAAACTAAGTCCTCCCAGTTTTGATAAGAAAAAGTACTCAATTTACAGCGTACTTAAATTAAGAAATGTATTATACAGTTTTACTTAAATTTTCTAAAGTGGACTGGTGTAATCTAAGAAGCCAATTACAACTTTTAATATTAAATTCTATTCATAATTTTTATTTAAATTCGTTTCTAGAAACCGCCGATGCGTAAAGAACTCACAGGTGGATTGTGGGAGGTGACGAAACTTCTCTACTTTGACGAGATCACTAGAAGTATTTATTACGTCAGCAACGAACTTGGCGTTGGAACGAGGCAAATTTACAAATTAAACATCGTCGATTTAAACAAAGAATGTTTAACCTGTAAGCCGCTTGAGGGAGCTATTCCGTTAGTAGCCACGATGCAAATAACAGAAGTGACGTCAGCTGATTGTTTGTACTATGACGCAACATTTGGGAAAAGTGCTGATTTTTTTCTGCTGAATTGCTTAGGTAAAAATTTATATTGAAGCACAATATTTTATATTTTTTTAAATTAAAATTTACTTGTCTTTTAATTATATTTTGACGTTAAACTATATTAATTGAAAAAATATATTTAAACAACTTTAGGTCCCGGACTGCCTTATACTGCCATTGCCTCTTCTCAAAGTTACATGTTGTTTGATGACTATGAGGACGTAATTAGTAGTGATGTCACAGTCAAGAACAATGGGCTTATTGTTACAAAATTGGATGACAATCCTCCGTTTACAAGATTGTACACAGACGCGATTTTATCGATGTATAAATACGACATTATTCGATTTGAAGGCAGAGGTAACAATTATAATTTAAAACTTTATTTAAGTTTTTTGGGCATCTATAACCTAGAAAATATACAATTAAAAATACATTTTGCAATGAAAAAAATGAATAAATAACAGCCTACTTAAAACATGCCAAAACTATTTAGTTATACGTAGAGTTACAAGTTCAATATGGCATTTTAATTAAACAACTTAAAAATTTGATCTAAAACTGTAAATAAAAAAGATAAATTTTATTAAAAAGTATTAAGCAATTTCCACTTTGATAACAACTTCTTTATGTTTTAGAATTGCGGGTCAAGTTGTTGTTTCCAGCAGTACATCATGCCAAAACTCCTGTTATTTTTGAAGTGTAAGTAATTAAATATTATTTTTAATAGCATTGCTATAAAAAAGAAGTAGTATAGCAGGTGTTACCTTATTAATTTTATATAAAAAACTATTGGCAACAAAAATAATATCATTAAAGTAATTGAAAATATTAAATTAATTATTTAGAGAACAAATTGGATCACAAACGGCCGACTTCAAATCCCAACTTGGTTTTGCCGAATATATGGCGTCACGTGACCAAGTGATCTTTGTTTGGGTGGACGGGATTGGTTCAGGTTTCGGCGGGAACGATTTGTTGCAGGCGGTTTCCCGCCAAATTGGCCTTGATAAAGTCAAAGAAATGAAAGCAGTTATAAAGTTAGTCTTTGTTCAACAAATAAGCGTTGTTGTGTAAATTTTTGTATTTATTTTAATTTACGTTTTAAAATAATTTTAAGATAATGTTTTATAGTTTAAAATGTTTTATTAAATTGTTAAAACATTTATTATTAAA
This sequence comes from Corella eumyota, assembly GCF_963082875.1. Lineage (NCBI taxonomy): Eukaryota > Metazoa > Chordata > Ascidiacea > Phlebobranchia > Corellidae > Corella > Corella eumyota. Next base: position 20,925,152 of record NC_137491.1, read on the forward strand.
GTACCATATTTTAATATACGTTTTGATACGATTTCAAGTTACCTTCAAACCACGTGGGACCTTGCTGTGACGTCAGCAGCCGTCATAGGTCAGGGTTATGGCGGTTACGTCACAATATTTTCTTTAATGGATGACTTGTTTCAATGTGGGGTGGCTACGTCACCGATCGTGGACTGGGAACTATATTGTAAGAAGTTGATATAAAATTATAATTATAAACTGCTGGTAATTAACAGTATATAGTAAAAGTTGATTGTTTTAAATAAATGTACTTAATCTATAAGGTAATATGTTAAATTTTCATGAATACCTTCTAGTTAATCATATTTAATATGTTTCTAGCCTCTGTTGAGTCTGAAAAGTTGTTGGGTTTGCCACGTTCTAACTTGTTAGGATATGAACAAGCAAATATTCTCAGTCGAATTAACATTCTTGATCGAAGTAATTTATTTGTGCTTCATGGTCTCCAAGATCGTAAGTAACAATACTTTAACAAGCAATCTATTGTTTTTACTAAGTGATATATTTTTACTTGCACAATTTGCAAACAAGTCAGTAGTCTACTAATACAACACTAACCGTTATATACATCACTAATAATTGCTTTATAATAAAATAATAGAAACAGACTTAAATTTTATTTTTCTGTTGTGTTACACTAAATGTTAAAAATTATTTTGAAAATTATATTATATTTTAAAATACACAGGAGTTGTACCAGTACAACATAGCATGCTACTAAAGCAATATGCAATTCAAAACAACTTGCCAGTAAGCTCTGTTATAACATCGTTTTACCCTTACCAAGACCATAGATTATCTGACAAACCAGCTCTTGAACAGATGCTGAAATCTTCCAGGATGTTCCTTAGAAATTGTTTGTCTGGAGAGTTGTTAGAATCTAGCCTGGATGTAGCAACAAACAAGTAAAAAGGTTTTATTTCTCTAAAACACTTTGTCCAAACTATTTGCACAAATTAGTTTTGGTTGGATATTATTTGCACAACCACAACTTTTACAATCATAGGTTTTCTTTATACACTGTGTTACAAAATTTACACAATTTTTTGTTTGGTTTGAAAAGGTGAAACAAATTTGTTATAGTTGATTTATTGTTTATTATTATTTTGCACTGATTTTAATGCATTATTTTGTTGCTGCAAATTGTATTTTTTTGAGTGTACACTTTTTACTTTTACCCATTAAGCAATTTTTTTTTATTTGTTTCTTTTTTAAAATTTCAAATAAATGTTAAAATAACTAAGCTAACCGGTAATTATTTATCCTGCTGAAATAGTTTAGTATTTTACGGGCGATTAGTTTTGTAAATTACAACGCTTTATTTAAATCATGCCTTGAGGCGTTATAACAGAAAACTTCAAATTAAATAGTAAAGGTAAAAGAGTGTGCAGTATAATAATGTGCTTAGAATGCGAGCCCGGGTGTTATACATTAGTTTTATATTCGTATTATTCTTGCAATTTATATTCTATTTTCACAAACAAATTCACCTCACTGAGCTAAGTGTTGAAGCGTTTGAGGATATCAACAAAGTAAGCAAGCAGATCAGGTTGGTGAATGAAGCTTTTGACAAAGTTTCAGACAAACTTGAGATATTGGATCGTGATTTAGATTCAGGTTTTAACTCGATTAAAGATTTGACTGAACTTTCAAGAAAAAACTTTATTAGAATTAAAGGAGTTCACGAAAAAGAAAATGAAAACTTGGAAGAAAAGGTACATGTTTTATATATTAACAATTTATAAAGTGGTACAAACATCTGCTGCATTAAAATAAATCAGGCTGGTTAACTTTATGATAAAATGCTTTTTAACTAAAAAAATAATAAAGTCTGTATTGATCACAGATATCGCTCTTCTCAATAATAATCGCTCTTCTCGATAATAATTTCTAAAAAAAGGTTATCTAAATTTTAATTTCTAAAAAAAGGTGACCTAAATTTTAATAAAATGTCGTTTTTGAAATTTTAGTTTTTGGTAAAATTTCTATTTGGCCTGCTTTTTGGCTTATAAAAGATAACATTTAATACATATTTTGTTGTTTGTACTGCAAATAACAGTTTCTACTTATAATAGATAGTTGAGCTGGGTAGTTATATAGATGTTTCCTTAACAACTAATGACGTTGAACGCGCCAATCGAGTGGGGGTTAAGAAAAACAACCAAGCAAGAGCCATTGTGGCTCAGTTGTCTAATTATAAGGTTTAAATTTTAGTTTTTTAATTGCATAAGCCCAATTTAAAAAAAAATACAACTGCTAAATAAAACTATGATTGTTAGCATAGGTTGTTTTTTAAATTTGGTTGAAAAATAGTTAAATTTTATATATTTTTTTGCAGTTAAAACTTCAATTAATTCGGGGAGCCTCTAATCCTTATAAAAACCTTGAGTTTAAAATAAGTGATGACGTCATAAATGCGGTAGTACCTACGTCATTAAAGAAGCCAAAGCAAAAAGAAAATAAAAATGGTTGGCTAATATTTTTTGTTTTGTAACATGTTCTAACACATATGTAATACAATCTATTATACTGTCCCTTAAAAAACAAATGATAAAAGCCAGTAGTTAAAATAAAATTGGATTTTTTTATTAAGGTTGTGGTGTTTTAAGCCACATTGACAAACCAGTTGTAAGAGCAAAATACAATCAAATATATGGGTCATGGTTGAGAGACCCCGTACCACCTTCAGGTACGTCATCATCAACATTTTGGGTGCTTTCCCATTTCTATGACAACAACTTGGTACAAGAGTTCACATCGTTGAGAGAATTGTCGAGGAATCGTCACAAGGTCGAATACAAGCTGCCTTATAAGTGGGCAGGTAAAATAAAATATATATTTTTACCCTCGATGGACATTATAGATAATAATTGCCCAATAATTAAACTGCTGATTAAGTGCTGGCTCAGCTGGAGTTCATACTTTTTATAACGCATTACCTAAAGACGCTAGAGCTTGGAAGCCGTGGGAATCGAACTCAGGACCTTAAGATATCTTGTAAAATAAACATAAGTGTGCTACATTTGGTTTAAAACACTAGAACAACCACACAAAGTCAAAGGGTTCGATTTTCACTAAATTTATGTTGCGTTTTCCTAAGGGTATATTTACTTCTATTAAATTAATGAATTTAGTATTATTTAATACTGTCAAAGACAATTTTGGTCTGGGTCGGAATAACAAATGTTGTTATTTCGTGAAAAAAATTATTTTTGTCACTTCAGTATGTTTGATCCAAATTACACATCTTAATTGTTTTTGTAGGAACTGGTCACGTGGTTTTAAACGGTTCTCTTTATTATAACAAAGCTGGTTCAAATGTCGTTGTCAAATATAACTTTGCAACAAAACTCGTTCTAGCGGAAAGAAACATTTCTGACGCAGCGTTTGGTAATCTTGCCCCTTACCAGGTTCGTTGCTTTATTTTTAATGCGGGAGAATAACAATTTAGTGATATAGAGTTTACAAAAATTTGTTTAACTTTGTTATAACTTCCTAATTGATTTAAATCAATCCTTATTTAATTAGCTTTAACACCATTTTTTTTAAGAAAAAAATTTTAATTATAAAATTAAAAATGTTTTTTGTTAAAGTGGTCAGGAACGACCGACATTGATCTTGCAGTGGACGAGTTAGGCTTGTGGGTAATTTATGCAACCCATGACAACGCATATGACATTGTAATCAGTCGACTGGATCCAAATACATTGGAGGTTTAACTTTTATTTTTTTATTTTTACGTGCCTTTAATTATTTATTGAATTGTGTTTATGATTTACAGGGTTTAAGCGATAGCAAATCCCATTAATGTTTTTAAGATGACTTTCTGTTTTAACAACAATTTAATTTGTCATAAAATCTTATATACAAAATATTATTTGTATATAGATACTTGAAACTTGGAAAACAAATTGGCGAAAACAGTGGGCAGGCAACGCATTTATGTTGTGCGGTGTTATGTACGTACTAAAAAAATACGATGAAAAAAACACAAGTCTTGGATACAGTTATAACACATTAACTAAAGAATACAAACATTTGGAGGTCAGTTTATTGGGCCCAGGTTACTAAATGGCAAATTTGTTTTTAATTTGACTTTTCATAAGACAAATTATAAACTTAATTTAATTTGTAAGCATTACATGCTATGTATAAATTGTTTACAGACTTTTAATTTTGCTTGTTTTTATTTGTCTAATGCTAATTAGTAATTTTATGTAATGTTTGCACTGTTTTTTAGATCTCTATTATAAACAAGTTTGAATGGAACACGATGTTGGCTTACAATCATGCTGATCATTTACTTTACGCATGGGATAACGGATATTTAGTTAATTATAATATTACTATTATTAATAAATAAAAATAAATCTTCGACATTGCAGTATAAATATTTTATATGATGTCTATTATATTTTATAATATTTCTATTGTTTTATATGATGTCTATTATGATTCATAATAAATTTGGGGAATTCCCAACTCATTAATTTCCAAATTTTTGCAAGGCTTTTTGCAAATTAAAAAGGAAATTATTTAAAGTGTACCAGAAAATTTTAAATAGTTGTACCAGTTAATGTTGTTATGCAGACTAATGTTATACCAACGTAGTTGTTACTGTATATAAATCTGGTTTTCCGTCCAAAAATTGTCTTTAATTTGCATTGAAGTTTCTATTTCTTGTATCCGCCCACTTTACTAAAAAAATCAGAATTTGAAAAACGGCATTTGATCAAAATTAAGTTAATATTATTAAATGATTATAAATGCATTACTTATTAGTATTAAGTTTTTGTGGTATTTGTTATTTTAATATATACAACACTTTAGGTATTCTTTTAATTACTATTCAAAAAAAAGTCAAACAAAGTATCTTAGCATTTACAATGTATTAAGTGTAAGAACTATACAATTAAGTTAAAATTTGTTTTTGTTTGAGTTAGCATATGCTAATTAGATGATTAGAATTAAACTATAAAACAAATGCTTGAATTATTTCTAGTCAAAAAAATGCAATTTTGTTTACGATGTTGTTATAAGATTTTAATGTTATATTTTTACTTCAATAAAACATACAGTTACTGTAAATTTTTTTATTTTAATGCTTTAAATTATTGTTAATTTATTAAAAATGGTGCGAAGTCAAGAATTTAACAGTGGCCATACTGATAAAATATTTAGAGAGTTAAACAGGTTTGTTAACTGCAATGTAGAATTTAAGATTGTTTAAGAGAAGTATAATATAATTAGAAAATATGCTACATAACTTAACAAAAAGGCATTATTAAACTAAGCAACAAGAATATCACAATCAACTTAAAGCCAGTTATTTTAATAAGGATAATAAATTTTAAAAATATTTTATACTATATTTATAGATAGTGTATAAAATAATCTTTTAGCTATTTATTGTTTTTATGTCAGGGATAGAAATGGAGACAAAGTTTATTGTGATGTCATAATCAATGATGGAGTGAAGGAGCATTCTGCTCACAAAAACATTCTTGGATTTTTTTGTGTTTTCTTTGGAACAATGTTTACAACTGAGGTATAATAAAACAATTTAATAACTTTTAATGACAAAAAGTTTATACAGTAAAGTAGTCAAATGCGTTTTATCACAAAATAGTTTTATCAGAAATCATAGTGTCTTTATAATAAATAGGTTTCAAGCAAATATATGAGTTTAGTCAACTTGATTTATGCTTTTTCAGATGAGAGAGAAATACAATCCCATTGTAAAGATTCAAGGAATAAGCTCGGAAATTATGGAACTTATTTTAGATTATGCCTACACTGCAAAAATCCTGATAACCGAAGAAAATGTCTTCGAGATTATGGAAGCAGCAGATTATCTACAAATTAACGGTAAGATTGATATTATAGTTTTAACCTTAAAATTACAACGTGTTATATATTTAGAACTTCGCAAGTTTTGTGGAGGATTTCTGCAAACCATTGTTGATGTTGAGAATTGTTTAACCATGCTGGCTTATTCTCAAAGATACAACCTTGAAAACTTAAAGCAAGGAGCCCAGAAAATGATTGCTGATAATTTTGAAAACGTTGCATCAAAGCAAGAATTCATCAAACTTTGTTTCGAGGATTTGCTTTCTCTTCTAAAATTAAAAGAAAAAAAGGCAAGAAATATATTTTTCTTAGTTTTTAAAGTAAATAAAGTTCTGCAGTAAACTTAACAAATTAACTTTTATATTTTAAATATTTAAATACTTACCAACTTTAGGTTTCATCTGAGAAGGTCATTTATAATGCGATGATGAATTGGATAAAACATGACAGCAATGAACGACAGAAACATGTTAACCAATTGTTTCAATCTCTTGATCTTCTTAAATTTGACAGAGAATTTCTACAACAAGTTGTTATGAAAGAGGTCAGTTTAGTTATAAATATTGTATTGCAACTGACAGTACTCTATGTGTGTTGGGAGGTGATCTTTCACATTGAGGATAAAGTTATTTTACAAAAAATAAAAATAACATTTTGTACAAACTTTTTTGCAGGATTTGATAATGAAATCTATGGAATGTTCTCATTTACTTCTTTTTGCTTTAGTTAGTTTTGCCCCACCAGAAAAAAAAGGTCAACTTATATTTATTTATAAAACTTTAGTTAAATTTTTTGTGGATGAAGGAATAATATTAAACCCAACTTTATAAAATTTGTGATTTATTTTTAATTATATGTACCATAAACTAGAAAAAAATTTTGTTTTAGTTAAAAGGTAAACCAAACTGTTTAATTATTTTACCTAAATATATTATTTTCTTTTTTATTTTTCTTAAATAACATTTTTTTAACATTAAAATTGCAGATCCAGCAAAGTTACTTATTATGGGAGGGTATAGTTATAAAAAGGAAGCTATTTTGTTTAACACTGTTACCCAACAATGGACTTCAATGCCAGTATGTTAGTTTTAAATATATTGGATTGTATTTTAATTCAAGAGTCTAAATTTTTTATAATTTCTTGTGCTAACAGTTGTTGTTTTAAACAGGGGGATTAGTTTAAGTTGTAAATATTTAATAAAATTGCTAATATTTTTTTTAAATAAGGTAAAAGTATAAATTTTTTTAAGCTATTTAATGTGAACTCAAATAAAGTATAATTGTAGGAATTAAATGAAAAAAGGTCTGGAGCTACATCTGCTGTTGTCAACAAAAAAGTTTTCATCATGGGAGGGAGGGATAAATCCTCTGTTGAGAGTTTAAGGTTAGATGAAGTAGATCCACAATGGAAAGTTAAAAGTCCAATGAAACAAGCTCGGTGGTTTGCATCATCAGCTGTCATAAATGGTTGGTTTATAAACTTTTGCAATTTTAAGAAAAAGAAATTAAACTTCTTTTTTAGAAATTTATTTAGTTTTAAAGTGGTATAGATTTTATTAACACAATTTGAGTCTAGAATAAATAAAATATTTTAAGGTAAAAAAAATAAATATTCTTACAAACTAATTAATGATCTTTTTAATTAAAACATTTTTTGGTTTTTGAAGGTTTTTTTTTGTAGAGTATTTAAATCTTGGTAATTATTGTTGTAGATTGTATTTACACAACTGGAGGGCAAGATGAAAATGATATTCTTTTATCAAGTGGGGAATTCTTGGATGTGAGGACAAATAAAAGGGGAAATATTCCTGACATGATTGTTCCACGTAGCGATCATGCTTTACTTGCTGTAAAAGGTAGACATACAAATTTCATGTAAATTATTTCAATGTTTTTTCGACTGCAAAAATTTATATTAACGATCAATAAAAGGATGTCATACGATTTAATTAAATATTCAATTTTAATTAATTTGGTTTGGAGTTAAAAAAACAGTGCGGTAAACAAATAATTATACAGTAAAAATGGTAAAGACTCCAAATATTCATGTTCAGGTAAATTATTTGCAATCGGGGGAGTTGATGATAAAGATAAAAGTTTAAATTTATCAGAATGTTTTGATTTTGATAAACAAAAGTGGTCTCTTCTTTCTCCAATGAATCAGGGTGTTAATGATCATGCAGCTGTAGTTTTGGATGATCACATATTAGTTACTGGTAAGTCAAATTTTTTTAAAGTTAATTTTTTTTGTAATTGTCTTTAACTTAAAATTTATTTTTTAACAGAGACAATTATTAAATTTAATAGAAATAAAAATAAAAAATTTTCCTTTTTTTAATTTTTTTATCCAAAGCAAATTAAAATTTGAAAAACTTTAAACATATTTTTTCTAGGTGGATGTCGAGATGGCATCGGTGCAGTTTTATCAGTGATCAAATACAACATTATTACTGATACATGGTCAGAAGTTGCACCACTAAACAAGGCACGATATAGTCACTGTGCCTCAGTTGTAGATGGCAAGATTTATGTGGTTGGGGGCAGTGATAACAGGTAAGTTAAACTAAATATTTAGTTTGTAATAATTTATTAAACTCTGGTTTATTGTTTTATTATTTAGGGGTTATGTTAATTCCATTGAAACATTTGATCCTATGAACAACAAGTGGACAATTATTGCTGAAACAAAAAAGGAAATATATTGTGCAACAATGGTTGTTGTTTAATGCCAATATTAATACTTGTGATGTCATAATGGTTAATTTATTATTTTAATACTTTTTTTAACCACATAACAAGTACATTTTAAGAATATTTTTTCGTGGTTGTTTAAAAACAATATTTAAAATTTATGCATTTACAAAATATTCAAAGTTTTTTAATAGATTATTTAAACTATTGAAAACCTGTAAAATATATAACTTGATATCTATATATGATTTTATTGATTTTTTTATTTTGTATAATTTTATAAAACTGTTTTATTTTAGTTTAAAATTGACCACTAATGGTTATAATCTCTTAGTATTTTTTTTCTAATTGATTCTTTTAAAATATTATTTGCGTTGAATTTATGTTTTTAAATTAGGACCATTTTATAAATTGAATGTGTCATCTTTTTTGTTCATTAACATAATTTAATTTCTAATGTATTTATGTTTTGCATCTCTAACCACTGTAGTTTTACTAACCATAATTTTGTTTTAAGGTTTTAGGTTTGTTGTTAATGTTGTTTAAATTTGTTTAAAAATGGTTCGAAGTCAAGAATTTAACAGTGGTCATACTGATAAAATATTTGAAGAGTTAAACAGGTTTGTTAACCACAACTAGTTTTAATTTAAAGTCAAATTCAATAATATGTAATAAAATATTTATACCTTAAAATAAGTTGCTTAAAGATAATGTACCGTTTTTCATGTCAGAGATAGAAAAGGAGACAAAAATTATTGTGATGTCATAATCAATGATGGAACAAAGAAGCATTCTGCTCATAAAAACATTCTCGGATTATTTTGTGTTTTTTTTGGAACAATGTTTACAACTGAGGTAAATAAAAACAATTTAAAAACTTTCAATGGCAAAAAGTTTATACAGTAAAGTAGTCAAATGTGTTTTATTACAAAATAGTTTTATTAGAAATCATAGTGTCTTTATAATAAATAATGTTTAAGCAAAAATATGAGTTTAGTCAACTTGATTTATGTTTTTACAGATGAGAGAGAAATACAATCCCATTGTAAAGATCCAAGGAATAAGCTCGGAAATTATAGAACTTATTTTAGATTATGCCTACACTGCAAAAATCCTGATAACCGAAGAAAATGTCTTTGAGATTATGGAAGCAGCAGATTATCTACAAATTAACAGTAAGATTGATAATATTATAGTTTTAACCTTAAAATTACAACGTATTATATATTTAGAACTTCGCAAGTTTTGTGGAAAATTTCTGCAAACCATTGTTGATGTTGAGAATTGTTTAACCATGCTGGCTTATTCTCAAAAATACAACCTTGAAAACTTAAAGCAAGGAGCCGAGAAAATGATTGCTGATAATTTTGAAAAGGTTGCATCAAAGCAAGAATTTATCAAACTTTGTTTCGAGGATTTGATTTCTATTCTGAAACTAAAAGAAAAAAAGGCAAGAAAATTATTTTTTAGTAGTTTTTTAGATAAAAAAGTTGAGTTACAAACCTAGAAAATTGATTTTTATATTTAAAATCCTTAATAATATGCACAACTTTAGGTTTCATCTGAGAAGGTCATTTACAATGCGATGATGAATTGGATAAAACATGACAGCAATGAACGACAGAAACATGTTAACCAATTGTTTCAATCTCTTGATCTTCCTAAATTAGGCAGAGAATTTCTACAACAAGTTGTAATGAAAGAGGTCAGTTCAGTCATAAATATTGTATTAAAGATTTTAAACTGTTTAACTATTTTCTTACCACTGAAATGGGTAACTGGCATTACTCTATGTTTGGGTCATAAAGTCGACCTTTCATGTTAAGGATAAAGATATTTTTAAAAAATTATCTAAAAAATAAAATTAAAATTTTGTACAAACTTGTTTGCAGGATTTGATAATGAAATCTTTGGAATGTAATCAAATGCTTATCTCTGCTTTGGTTAATTTTGCCCCACTAGAACAAAAAGGTCAACAAATATTTATTTATCAAATTTAAATTAAATTTTGTTGTAGAATAAATAAAATTTAATGACCTGGTCATTTTAAGTTTTTTTCATTATTAAAAACTGTAAAAATCGTTACTTTTAGATTAATTGTTGGCCAAATTTGTTTTCATATTAATTTGGTATTTAAGTATATTTTACTCTTTTATTAAATATTTAATTTTTTTAATTTTATGCTGCAGATCACGCAAAGTTACTGATTATGGGAGGGTATGATTATGAAGAGGAAGCTATTTTGTTTAACACTGTTACCCAACAATGGACTTCAATGCCAGTATGTTAGTTTTAAATATATTGGATTGTATTTTAATTCAAGAGTTCAAAATTTTTAATTACTTGGGCTAACATTTTTTATATTAATCAGGTCAACCTATTTAATTTGTTGTAGTTTTTTAGGGGTTGTACTAAAATACGCCCGGGAGGCCCGGGGGGCCCGGGGTAGGCCCGGGGTATGTGCTGAAAGCGCGGGGTCAGTCCAAGAGCTTCGGTGGTATTTATTTAAGTCTCTGGGTGTTTATATGAGGCTCGGGCTATTAATATAAGTCCAGATTGGTTTATACGAGTTTATATGAGGCCCGGAGTGTTTAAATAAGGCCTGGGGTGTTTTATACGTGTTTTTATGGGGCACAGGGTGTTAAAAAATGGCGCAGGGTGTTTTATACATAGCTCGCGTCGTTTTATCAAGTTTATATGAGGCCCGGGGTGTTTATGTGAGGCCCGGGGTGTTTTATCATGTTTATATGAGGCCCGGGATGTTTATATTAGGCCCGAGGTATTTTATACAAGTTTAAATGAGGCCCGGGTTGTTTTACCGAGTTTATATGAGGTACGGGGTGTTTATATGAGGCCCGGGGTGTTTATATGAGGCCCGGGGTGTTTATATGAGGCCCGGGGTGTTTATATGAGGCCCGGGGTGTTTATATGAGGTACGGGGTGTTTATATGAGGTACGGGGTGTTTATATGAGGTACGGGGGTTTATATGAGGCCCTGGGTGTATATATGAATCCCGGGGTGTTTATATGAGGTACGGGGTGTTTATATGAGGCCCGGGGTGTTTATATGAGGTACGGGGTGTTTATATGAGGTACGGGGTGTTTATATGAGGTACGGGGGTTTATATGAGGCCCTGGGTGTATATATGAATCCCGGGGTGTTTATATGAGGTACGGGGTGTTTATATGAGGTACGGGGTGTTTATATGAGGTACGGGGTGTTTATATGAGGCCCGGGGGTTTATATGAGGCCCTGGGTGTATATATGAGGCCCGGGGTGTTTATATGAGGTACGGGGTGTTTATATGAGGCCCGGGGGTTTATGTTAGGCCCGAGGTATTTTACCGAGTTTATATGAGGCCCGGAGTGTTTATATGAGGCCCGGAGTGTTTATATGAAGCCCGGGGTGTTAATATGAAGCCCGGGGTGTTTATATTAGGCACGGGGTGTTTAAATGAGGCCCGGGTGTTTAAATAAGGCCCGCAGTGTTTAAATAAGGCCTGGGGTGTTTAAGTAAGGCCCGGAGTGTTAAAATGAGGCCCGGGGTGTTTAAATAAGGCCCGGGGTGTTTATGTGAGGCCCGGGGTGTTTATATTAGGCTCGGGGTGTTTATATGAGGCCCGGGGTGTTTAAATAAGGCACCGGGTGTTTAAATAAGGCCCGGGGTGTTTAAATAAGGCCCGGGGTATTTAAATAAGGCCCAGGGTGTTTTATACGAGTTTTTATGAGGCCCTGGGTGTTTAAATGAGGCCCGAGGTGTTTTATACAAATTTTTATGAGGCCCAAGATGTTGAAATGAGGCCCGGGGTCTTTTATATGAGTTTTTATGAGGCCCGGGGTGTTAAAATGAGGGCAGGGGTGTTTTATACGAGTTTATATAATCCCCGGGGTGTTTTATACTAGTTTTTATAAGGCCCGGGATATTTTATACGAATTTTTATGAGGCCCGGGGTGTTTTATTTGAGTTTATATGAGGCCCGGGTTGTTTTATCGAGTCTATTTAGGCCCAATGTGTTGATATGGCGGCCGGGGTTTTAATATAAGGCTCGGGGTGTTTTAGATAAGTTTATATAATGGCCCGCGTTTATATGAGGCTCTAGTTGTTGGTTTCAACATCGAAAAAAATTTCAATTTTCAACTTTTATTGAATTAAATCGACCATCGAATTTTTTTTGGTCAACATACTTTATGCATAAAATATATAGGCATATTAAAAGCAACAAATTACCATATTTTCAATATTGTATAAAAAAACCACAGAAAAAGAATTAAACAATAGACCTGAAAAACTATTTTAGCAAGATTGTTGTTTTTCCGTTGCGACAACATTTTTGTGTCGTTTTTTTTTTCTTCTAGTAACGTGTTCTGAATAAATTTCGCAATAATACAAACCTTATATGGCACACTTTACATGTAAAAACTACAATTCTACTTTTAATTAGCTGATAATTTTATTACGTGATTTATTGCTATACATGTGTTATTTGTCCAATTTCAGAATTTGACTGTAAATTTGATTTGCAAGCCTTTAAGTTGTGCCAATAATATTAGCGATATATCAAAGACATTTTGGAATCTTATTAAGATTTTTAAGTTTTTTTTACAAATAGTGCAATACTTTGTGTTATAGGATGTTCTTTTTTTAATAAAGCAGGCCTCATATTAACACATCGGGCTTTATATAAAAACCCCGGGCCCCATATAAACACCCCGGGCCTCATATATACACCCAGGGCCTTATATAAACTTGTATAAAACACTCCGAACCTCATATAAACACCTCGGGCTTCATATAAACACCCCGGGCCTTATTTAAACACTCCCAGGCCTCATATAAACTCGTATAAACCGATCTGGACTTACATTAATAGCCCGAGCCTCATATAAACACCATGGGACTTAAACAGATACCACTGAAGCTCTTGGACTCACCCCGGAAATTTTTTAATAAAATTTTTGAAATAAATTTGTAGGAATTAAATGAAGAAAGATGGGGAGCTTCATCTGCTGTAGTCAACAAACAAGTTTTTATCATGGGAGGATATAAGATATCCTCCGTTGAGAGTTTAAAGTTAGATGAAGTAGATCCACAATGGAAAGTTGAACCTCCAATGAAACAAGCTCGGTGTTATGCATCATCAGCTGTCATAAATGGTTGGTTCATAAACTTTTGCACTTTTAAGAAAAAGAAATTAAACTTGTTCTTTAAAATTTTATTAATTTTAAAGGTGTATAGATTTTATTAACACAATTTGAGTTTAGAATAAATATTATATTTTAAGGTAAAAATAATAAATATACTTGAAAACTAATTAATAATCTTTTTAATTAAAACATTTTTTAGGTTTTTAAGGGTTTTGTTTTGTAGAGTAATTTAAATTTTAGTAATTATTGTTCTAGATTGTATTTACACAACTGGAGGCCAAGATGAAAATAATTTTACTTTATCAAGTGGGAAATTCTTGGATGTGAGGACAAATAAAAGGGGAAATATTCCTGACATGATTGTTCCACGTAGAGACCATGTATTACTTGCTGTAAAAGGTAAACATACAAAATTTCATGTAAATTATTTTAATGTTTTTTCGACTGCAAAAATTTAGATTAACGATCAATAAAAAGATGTCAAACGATTTAATTAAATATTTAATTTTAGTAAGTTTGGTTTAGTTTTAAAAAAAACAGTGTGGTAGACAAATTATACAATAAAAACAGTAAAGACTCTACATATTTATGTTCAGGTAAATTATTTGCAATCGGGGGATATGATAATAAAGGTAAAACATTAAGTTCATCAGAATGTTTTGATTTTGATAAACAAAAGTGGTCTCCTATTTCTTCAATGAAATATCGTGTAAATGAACATGCAGCTGTAGTTTTAGATGATCACATATTTGTTACTGGTGAGTAAAATTTTTTTAAAGTAAATTTTTTTTGTAATCATCTTTAACTTAAAATTTATTTTTCAACAGAAACAATTATTAAACTTAATGGAAATAAAAATAAAATTATTACTTTTTGAAATTTTTGTATCTAAATCAAATAAAAATTTGAAAAACTTTAAACATATTTTTTCTAGGTGGATTGAAAGATGGCTCAGTCACACTTTCATCAGTGATCAAATACAATATTATTACTGATGCATGGTCAGAAGTTGCCCCAATGAACAAGGCTCGATGGGGTCACTGTGCCTCAGTTGTAGATGGCAAGATTTATGTTGTTGGGGGCTTCGGTAAAGGGTAAGTTAAACTAAATATTTAGTTTGTAATAATTTATTAAATTCTGGTTTATTGTTTTATTATTTAGTGGGTATTATCATCCAGTTAATTCCATTGAAGTATTTGATCCCACAAACAACAAATGGACAATCATTGCTAAAACAAAAAGGAAAATATTTCAGGCAACAATGGTTGTTGTTTAATGCCAATATTTATATTTGTGATGTCATATTGGTTGATTTATTATTTTATTACTTTTTTTAACCACATAACAAGAACATTTTAAGAATATTTTTGTGGTTGTTTTAAAACAATATTTAAAATTTATGCATTTAAAAAATATTCAAAATTTTTTAATAGATTATTTAAACTATTAAAAACCTGTAAAATATATAACCTGATATCTGTAGATAATTTTATTGATTTTTTTATTTTGTATAATTTTATATAACTGTTTAATTTTAGTTTAAAATTGACCACTAATGGTTATAATCTCTTAGTATTTTTTTCTAATTGATTCTTTTAAAATATTATTTGCATTGAATTTATGTTTTTAAATTAGGACTATTTTATAAATTAAATGTGTCATCTTTTTCATTCATTAACATAATTTAATTTTTAATGTATTTATGTTTTGCATCTCTAACCACTGTAGTTTTACTAACCATAATTTTGTTTTAAGGTTTTAGGTTTGTTGTTAATGTTGTATTAATTTGTTTAAAAATGGTTCGAAGTCAAGAATTTAACAGTGGTCATACTGATAAAATATTTGAAGAGTTAAACAGGTTTGTTAATTAAAAATCAGTTTTAATCAATGTAGAATGTAAAATTGTTTAATAAATTGTTTATAATATGTTTTTTAAAGATAATGATTTGTTTTTCATGTCAGGGATAGAAAAGAAGACAAAGTTTATTGTGATGTCATAATCAACGATGGAGTGAAGGAGCATTCTGCTCACAAAAACATTCTTGAATTTTTCTGTGTTTTCTTTGGAACAATGTTTACAACTGAGGTAAAATAAAACATTTTTAAAACTTTCAATGACAACAAATAGTTTATACAGTTAGGTAGTTAAATGTGTTTTATTAGAAAGCATAGTGTCTTTATAAAAAATTATTTTTCAAGCAAATATATTAGTTTAATCAACTTGATTCATGTTTTTACAGATGAGAGAGAAATACAATCCCATTGTAAAGATCCAAGGAATAAGCTCGGAAATTATGGAACTTATTTTAGATTATGCCTACACTGCAAAAATCCTGATAACTGAAGAAAATGTCTTCGAGATTATGGAAGCAGCAGATTATCTACAAATTAACAGTAAGATTGATATTTTTATAGTTTTAATCTTAAAATTACAATATATTATATATTTAGAACTTCGCAAGTTTTGTGGAAAATTTCTGCAAACCATTGTTGATGTTGAGAATTGTTTAATCATGCTGGCTTATTCTCAAAGATACAACCTTGAAAACTTAAAGCAAGGAGCCCAGAAAATGATTGCTGAGAATTTTGAAAAAGTTGCATCAAAGCAAGAATTTATCAAACTTTGTTTCGAGGATTTGATTTCTATTCTGAAACTGAAAGAAAAAAAGGCAAGAAATATTTTTTTATTTTTTTAAAGTGAATAAGTTCTGTTGTAACCTTAACAAATTAACTTTTATATTTTAAATATTCAAATACTTACCAACTTTAGGTTTTATCTGAAAAGGTCATTTACAATGCGATGATAAATTGGATAAAATATGACAGCAATGAACGACAGAAACATGTCAACCAATTGTTTCAATCTCTTGATCTTTTTAAATTAGGCAGAGAATTTCTACAACAAGTTGTAATAAAAGAGGTCAGTTGAAACATAAATATTTTATTGAAAGGTTTTAAACTGTTTAAATATTTTTTACCGCTGGAATGGGTAACTGGCATTACTCTATGTTTGGGTCGTAAAGTCGACCTTTCACATTAAGGTTAAGATATTTTTAAAAAATTATCTAAAAAATAAAATTAGAATTTTGTACAAAGTTGTTTGCAGGATTTGATAATGAAATCTTTGGAATGTAATCAAATGCTTATCTCTGCTTTGGTTAATTTTGCCCCACTAGAACAAAAAGGTCAACAAATATTTATTTATCAAATTTAAATTAAATTTTATTGTAAAATAAATAAAATTTAATGACCTGGTCATTTTAAGTTTTTTTCATTATTAAAAACTGTGAAAATTTTTACTTTTAGATTAATGGTTGGCCAGATTTGTTTTTATATTAATTTGGTATTTAAGTATATTTTACTCTTTTTATCAAATATGTATATATTTTTTTAACATTTAATTTGCAGATCCAGCAAAGTTACTTATTATGGTAGGGGATGATTATAAAAAGAAAGCTATTTTGTTTGACACTGTTACCAAACAATGGACTCCAATGCCAGTATGTTAGTTTAAAATATATTGGATTGTATAAGAACCCAAATTTTTAATTTCTTGGGCTATTATTTTTTTAAATTAGGTCAAACTATTTAATTTGTTGTAGTTTTTTAGTACATATTTATAAAATTGCTAATATTTTTTAATAGAATTTTTGAAATTTATTTGTAGAAATTAAATGAAGGAAGGTATGGAGCTTCATCTGCTGTTGTCAACAAACAAGTTTTCATCATGGGAGGGTGGAATAGTTCCTCTGTTGAGAGTTTAAAGTTAGATGAAGTAGATCCACAATGGAAAGTTGAAAGTCCAATGAAACAAGCTCGGTTGTGTGCATCATCAGCTGTCATAAATGGTTGGTTTATAAACTTTTGCAATTTTAAGAAAAAGAAATTAAACTTGTTCTTTAAAAATTTATTCAGTTTTAAAGTGGTATAGATTTTATTAACACAATTTAAGGTCTACAATAAATATTATATTTTAAGGTAAAAATAATAAATATACTTAAAAACTAAATTAATGATCTTTTTAATTAAAACATTTTTCAGTTTTTTAAGGGTTTTGTTTTGTAGAGTATTTTAAATCTTAGTAATTATTGTTCTAGATTGTATTTACACAACTGGAGGCCAGGATGAAAATAATATTACTTTATCAAATGGGGAATTCTTGAATGTGAGGACAAATAAAAGAGGAAATATTCCTGACATGATTGTTCCACGTAGAAACCATGTATTACTTGCTGCAAAAGGTAAACATACAAATTTCATGTAAATTATTTCAACGTTTTTTCAACTGCAAAAATTTGGATTAATGATCAATAAAAAGATGTCAAACCATTTAATTAAATATTTAATTTTAATTAATTTGGTTTAGATTTAAAAAAACAGTGCGGTAAACAAATTATACAATAAAAACGGTAAAGACTCTAAATATTTATGTTCAGGTAAATTATTTGCAATCGGGGGATGTAATGATAAAAATAGAAGTTTAAGTTCATTAGAATGTTTTGATTTTGATGAACAAAAGTGGTCTCTTATTTCCCCAATGAAATATGATGTAAGTGATCATGCAGCTGTAGTTTTAGATGATCACATATTAGTTACTGGTGAGTCAAATTTTTTTAAAGTAAATTTTTTTTGTAATTGTCTTTAACTTAAAATTTATTTTTTAACAGAGACAATTATTAAATTTAATAGAAATAAAAATAAAATTATTATTTTTTGAATTTTTTTTTATCTAAATCAAATTAAAATTTGAAAAACTTTTAACATATTTTTTCTAGGTGGATGGCAAGATGGCATTGGTCCAGTTTCATCAGTGATCAAATACAACATTATTACTGATACATGGTTAGAAGTTACACCACTGAACAGGGCTCGACATGGTCACTGTGCCTCAGTTGTAGATGGCAAGATTTATGTTGTTGGGGGTATGCGTAAAGGGTAAGTTAAACTAAATATTTATTTTGTTAAAATCTATTAAACTCTGGTTTATTGTTTTATTATTTAGGGGTTATGTTAATTCCATTGAAGTATTTGATTCCACAAACAACAAGTGGACAATCATTGCTGAAACAGAAAGGGGAATATATAATGCAACAATGGTTGTTGTTTAATGCCAATATTTATATTTGTGATGTCATAATGGATAATTTATTATTTCAATACTTTTTTTAACCACATAACAAGTACATTTTAAGAATATTTTTGTGGTTGTTTTAAAACAATATTTAAAATTTATGCATTTAAAAAATATTCAAAATTTTTTAATAGATTATTTAAACTATTAGAAACCTGTAAAATATATAACTTGATATCTGTAGATAATTTAACTGATTTTTTTATTATGTATAATTTTGTATAACTGTTTAATTTTAGTTTAAAATTGACCACCAATGGTTATAATCTCTTTTTTTTCTAATTGATTCTTTTAAAATATTATTTGCATTGAATTTATGTTTTTAAATTAGGACCATTTTATAAATTAAATGTGTCATTTCTTTCATTAACATAATTTAATTTCTAATGTATTTATTTTTTGCATCTCTAACCACTGTAGTTTTACTAACCATAATTTTGTTTTAAGGTTTTAGGTTTGTTGTTAATGTTGTATAAATTTGTTTAAAAATGGTTCGAAGTCAAGAATTTAACAGTGGCCATACTGATAAAATATTTGAAGATTTAAACAGGTTTGTTAATTGAAAATCAGTTTTAATTAATGTAGTATGTAATATTGTTTAAAAAATTGTTTATAATATGTTTCTTAAAGAAATTGAGTTGTTTTTTATGTCAGGGATAGAAAAGGAGACAAAGATTATTGTGATGTCATTATCAATGATGGAGTGAAGGAGCATTCTGCTCACAAAAACATTCTTGGATTTTTCTGTGTTTTTTTTGGAACAATGTTTACAACTGAGGTAAAATAAAACATTTTTAAAACTTTCAATGACAAAAAGTTTATACAGTAAAGTAGTCAAATGTGTATTACAAAATAGTTTTATTAGAAAGCATAGTGTCTTTATAATAAATAAGTTTCAAGCAAATATATAAGTTTAGTCAACTTGATTTATGTTTTTACAGATGAGAGAGAAATACAATCCCATTGTAAAGATCCAAGGAATAAGCTCGGAAATTATGGAACTTATTTTAGATTATGCCTACACTGCAAAAATCCTGATAACTGAAGAAAATGTCGTTGAGATTATGGAAGCAGCAGATTATCTACAAATTAACAGTAAGATTGATAATATTATAGTTTTAACCTTGAAATTACAACATATTATATATTTAGAACTTTGCAAGTTTTGTGAAGGATTTCTGCAAACCATGGTTGATGTTGAGAATTGTTTAACCATGCTGGCTTATTCTCAAAGATACAACCTTGAAAACTTAAAGCAAAGAGCCCAGAAAATAATTGCTGATAATTTTGAAAAAGTTGCATTAAAGCAAGAATTTATCAAACTTTGTTTTGAGGATTTGCTTTCTATTCTAAAATTAAAAGAAAAAAAGGCAAGGAATATATTTTTTAAGTTTTTAAAGTAAATAAAGTTCTGCAATAAATTAACAAATTTAATTTTAAGTTTTAAATACTTACCAACTTCAGGTTTCATCAGAAAAGGTCATTTATAATGCGATGATGAATTGGATAAAACATGACAGCAATGAACGACAGAAACATGTCAACCAATTGTTTCAATCTCTTGATCTTCCTAAACTAAGCAGAGAATTTCTACAACAAGTTGTAATGAAAGAGGTCAGTTCAGTCATAAATATTTTATTAAAGATTTTAAACTGTTTAACTATTTTTTTACCGCTGAAATGGGTTACTGGCATTACTCTATGTTTGGGTCATAAAGTCGACCTTTCATGTTAAGGATAAAGATATTAAAAAAAAATTATCTAAAAAATAAAATTTTAATTTAGTACAAACTTGTTTGCAGGATTTGATAATGAAATCTATGGAATGTAATCAAATACTTATCTCTGCTTTGGTTAATTTTGCCCCACCAGAAAAAAAAGGTCAACTAATATTTATTTATCAAACTTTAGTTAAATATTTTTGTGGATGAATGAATAATATCTAACTTTATACGATTTGTGATTTATTTTTAATCATATGTACCATGAACTAGAAAAAAATTTGTTTTAGTTAAAAGGTAAACCAAACTGTTTAATTATTCTACCTAAATGTATTATTATTTTTATTTCTCTTAAATAACATTTTTTTAACATTGAAATTGCTGATTTAGCAAAGTTACTTATTATGGGTGGGGATTGGTGTGGAAAGGAAGCTATTTTGTTTAACACTGTTAACAAACAATGGACTACAATGCCAGTATGTTAGTTTTAAATATATTGGTTCGTATTTTAGTTAAAGAGTCTACATTTTTTATAATTTCTTGTGCTAACAGTTGTTGTTTTAAACAGAGGGATTAGTTTAAGTGGTAAATATTTAATAAAATTTCTAATATTTTTTAATAGAAGTTTTAAAATATATTTGCAGAAATTAAATGAAGATAGGTGGGGAGCTTCATCTGCTGTTGTCAACAAACAAGTTTTCATCATGGGAGGGCAGGGTAGATCCTCTGTTGAGAGTTTAAAGTTAGATGAAGTAGATCCACAATGGAAAGTTGAAAGTCCAATGAAACAAGTTCGGTGGTGGGCATCATCAGCTGTCATAAATGGTTGGTTTATAAACTTTTGCATATTCAAAAGAAAGGAATTAAACTTGTATTTTATAAATTTATGTAGTTTTAAAGTGGTATAAATTTTGTTCACACAATTTGGGGTTAGAATAAATATAATATTTTTAAGGTAGAAAAATAATTACACTCAAAAACTAATTAACAGTTTTTTTCTTTATTTAAAACAGGTTTATTTTATAAGTCTTTTTATTTTATACAGAGATTTAAATCTTGGATATTATTGTTTTAGATTGTATTTACACAACTGGAGGCAAAGATGAAAATGCTATTACTTTATCAAGTGGGGAATTCTTGGATGTGAGGACAAATAAAAGAGGAAATATTCCTGATATGATTGTTCCACGTGAAGACCATGTATTGCTTGCTGTAAAAGGTAAACATACAAATTTCATGTAAATTATTTCAATGTTTTTTCGACTGCAAAAATTTAGATTAACGATCAATAAAAAGATGTCAAACGATTGAATTAGATATTTAATTACAATTAATTTGGTTTAGATTTAAAAAAACGGTGCGGTAGACAAATTATACAATAAAAACAGTAAAGACTCTAAATATTTATGTTCAGGTAAATTATTTGCAATCGGGGGACGGAATGATGAAGATGAAAGTTTAAGTTTATCAGAATGTTTTGATTTTGATGAACAAAAGTGGTCTCTTCTTTCTCCAATGAATCATGGTGTAAATAATCATGCAGCTGTAGTTTTAAATGATTACGTATTTGTTACTGGTGTGTCAAGATTTTTTAAATTTATTTTGTAATCGTCCTTAACTTAAAATTTATTTTTTAACAGAAACAATTATCAAATTTAATAAAAACAAAAATATTTTTACTTTTTGAAATTTTTTGTATCTAAATCAAATAAAAATTTAAAAACTTTAAACATATTTTTTCTAGGTGGATACCTAAAAGACATTGGTGCAGTTTCATCGGTGATCAAATACAACATTATTACTGATACATGGTCAGAAGTTGCACTAATGAACAACGCTCGATGGGGTCACTGTGCCTCAGTTGTAGATGGCAAGATTTATGTTGTTGGGGGCAGGAATAAGTAAGTTAAACTAAATATTTAGTTTGTAATAATTTATTAAACTCTGGTTTATTGTTTTATTATTTAGAGGTTCGGTTAATTCCATTGAAGTATTTGATCCCATGAACAACAAGTGGACAATCATTGCCCAAACAAGAAAGGAAATAAATGCAGCAACAATGGTTGTTGTTTAATACCAATATTAATATTTGTGATGTCATAATGGTTAATTTAATATTTTAATACTTTTTTCAAGTACGCATTTAAAATTATATTTAATTATTTTTATTGATTATTTAACTAATATAACCTTAAAAATATATAACATGATATCTGTATATAATTTTATAGATTTTCTTTTTCATATAATTTATAAAATTCGTGTGATTTTGGTTTAAAATTATTACCAATGTTTATAACTACTTTGTAATTTAGTCTTTTGAATTTTTATTTGCATTGAATTTATGTTATTTTGGTAAATTTCATAGGTTTAATTTGTGTTACTTTCCATGATTTATTTTTTAAAAATATGATGTTTGCAATAATTCATTAAACCCTATCCGCTTAGTTAATTATATTGAAGAATTCAATCCTGGGAAAAGTGAATGGACATTGGGTGCTGGAATAGAAAGGAATATAAGTGATGCAAAAATGGTGGTTGTTTAATTATATTGATGTGGCTTATTCAAATTACAAAAACACTCCGAAACGAATTCGCAATTTTTTTTTTATTTTTAGTTTATATTGTATTATTTTTATTTACAGTATATTTAATTAACATTAGCCTATATTGTAATTACCACTACACTACTATTGTATATGCAATTAAAGCTTTTATGAATATAATCGCAGTTACTTAGTTTGTCTTATTTTTAGAGTAAATTTTTAAAATATGTAATTAATTTGATTAGGCTTTTTAATTCAATATATTGCATTTTTAGTAATGCGGTAACTAATCGTTTTCTTTTTTTAGATTATTAACTAAAAATAAAGTCTTATAAATGTTCAATAAATATTTTTAAATAATGTCTAAGTTAACAAAAATAAAAACTTGGTTAAAGTATTTAAACATTTTAGTTAAGTTTACATCTTTGTATTTATTAAATTAGTTCTATGATTCAATTTCAAAAAACTGCTTTAACACATTTCTACTGGTTTTACAACATTTATTTATTTACACTTTTTTTGGTGAAATATTTTTATTTAACATTTAAATTCATATTTTTTTTAAATTATTATTTGAACTTTATTAATTTGTAATTATTTTTTGTCACATAACATTTATTCTTTTTTTTAATTTTTACATGTTAAGTATTTTCACATCATTTTAATCAACCTCCACTTAAACTTTACTCTTCCCGAAGTAGGAATCCAAGAATTGCACAACGTAGTTTCTGTACCACGGCATTTTCTTAAAAACTTTTGCCAATCTGGTCAGCATTGGGGTCGTTTCCTCCTTGGGTTCAGGTTCTTGTGGGTAAAAGTCACCCAACATACAGGTCCCCATGTTACAACAAATTGGTATGGGTCAGTCACGGATGGGAAGGCGAAACCTAAAAAATGATTTTAAAGAATAAAACCAAAACTTAAAACATGAGTTTGTAGGCTAAACATGTAGGCTATAGTAAAGTCTTATATTTTAATTTTATAAACTAAAAAAGTATTATAAAATCTAAAAAATTATCTTTTCAAAAAAAAATTGTTTAAAAGTATTTACACATCATTTAAAGTATATTATTACTTGATAAAAGATAAATCTAATGTACAAAAACAAAATTAAAATACAAAAACAAATTAAGTCAGCAAACTTGTGTTATATTAGTCTTTGACGTTGCCTAAGTAAGAAACAACCACACTTATGTTTTTGTTTTAAGTTTAATGCATCTTAAATTTGACCTTAATGGAATCAAACTCTAAACATTTAAAAAAATATTCTGAAAAATATTTTTGAAACATTTGATTGACGACAGTGAAACAGTAAACATATTTTTGAAACCAAATACCTAAAGTTTAATTCTCGCTATTGACATGTTGTTGTATATTGGTGTGATATTAGTAAAAACGTTAATGTAAAAAAAATCTCAATTTTTTAAACACTTCTCTTCAAAAAAAAAAATTACAGAAAAAAAAAAAAAAAATTACAGAAAAAATAAGAATTTATATTTTAATTATGTTGTTAAATTAATAAATGTAATAAAAAATTTTTATTTATTAAAATTATTTAAATTATAAAGGTAAGCAACGAATAATAAAGAAAAAGTAAACGTTATTAATTTAAAATTTATGATGTCTATATATTTTTTTAAATTATTTTTTTATCGGTGATTCCCCGACTCATAATTTCCCGAATTTTGCAGGTCAGCAAAATAATTTTTTTGGCAATCGAAATTCATAATTTAAACTTTTTACTTATTATTATTTAAATATTTATAAGTTTGTAACAAATTATGCAATTTTTAAAAAAAGTATTAATTCATATAAAGAGTTTATAAACGGGCTAACTGGTAATATGTTTGTTTATTTAAATGTTATTTAAATATTTTTTTGAGAAAGTGTGTAGTTAAAGTTAAGTTGTAATTGTTTTGTTTGTTATTTGGATTATAAGTTAAACTAAAAAGAACTGTTTTCCAATAAAAAGTTAGTTTGTAATAATGTTTGTAAATATGAGAATCTGACACTTTGTTTTTTTATTAAGTTTCAGGATATTTTTTGTAATATTTTAAAACTTACTGTTTAGTTTAAATATATATATTTTTGTATATATCTTTATCCTCGATGTGGGAAAGTTGTGTGTGCGACCTAAACATTAAGTAACAAATATTACCCTAACCCAGTCTCGAGTTAATTTAAGCAGTTTGGAATTTTATAGATTATAATTGCCTGGTAATTATGCTGCTGATCAAGTGCTGGCTTAGCAGAAGTTTATACTGTTTATAGTGTCTTACTCAAGGGCGCTGCAACATGAGAGCAGTGATATTATTAGGGTTGTTTTAAATTACATTGTTACTTATATTTTAATTTTTTTGACTCAAAAATAACAACTTATTTTTAATGATTTAGTGTATTGTTAATTTGTTGAAAATGGTGCAAAGTCAAGAATTTAACAGTGGTCATACTGATAAAATATTTGAAGAGTTAAACAGGTTCGTTAACTACAACTAGTTTTAAGTAATGTAGAATTTAAAATTGTTAAAAAAAACAATCAAAACTGAAAAATAAGTTGCTTAAAGATAATTTATTGTTTTTTTATGTCAGGGATAGAAAAGAAGACAAAGTTTATTGTGATGTCATAATCAACGATGGAGTGAAGGAGCATTCTGCTCACAAAAACATTCTTGGATTTTTCTGTGTTTTCTTTGGAACAATGTTTACAACTGAGGTAAAATAAACATTTTAGGAAATTTTCATTTAAAGTAACTTATACAATAAGGTTATTAAATGTGTAACTTTTACAAAAATAAATAAGTTTTATAAGAAATCATGTTTTTACAGATGAGAGAGAAATACAATCCTATTGTAAAGATCCAAGGAATAAGCTCGGAAATTATGGAACTTATTTTAGATTATGCCTACACTGCAAAAATCCTGATAACTGAAGAAAATGTCTTTGAGATTATGGAAGCTGCAGATTATCTACAAATTAACAGTAAGATTGATAATATTATAGTTTTAACCTTAAAATTACAATATGTTATATATTTAGAACTTCGCAAGTTTTGTGGAGGATTTCTGCAAACCATTGTTGATGTTGAGAATTGTTTAACCATGCTGGCTTATTCTCAAAGATACAACCTTGAAAACTTAAAGCAAGGAGCCCAGAAAATGATTGCTGAGAATTTTGAAAAAGTTGCATCAAAGCAAGAATTTATCGAACTTTGTTTTGAGGATTTGATTTCTATTTTGAAACTAAAAGAAAAAAAGGCAAGGATCATATTTTCCTTAGTTTTTAAAGTAAATAAAGTTCTGCAATAACGTTAACAAATTAAATTTTAAGTTTTAAATCATTAAATATTATTCACTTCAGGTTTCATCTGAAAAAGTCATTTACAATGCGATGATGAATTGGATAAAACATGACAGCAATGAACGACAGAAACATGTCAACCAATTGTTTCAATCTCTTGATCTTCTTAAATTAGGCAGAGAATTTCTACAACAAGTTGTTATGAAAGAGGTCAGTTCAGTTATAAATATTGTATTGCAACTGACAGTACTCTATGTGTGTCGTGGAGTCGACCTTTCACATTGAGGATAAAGTTATTTTACAAAAATTAACAATAACATTTTGTACAAACTTGTTTGTAGGATTTGATAATGAAATCTATGGAGTGTAATCAAATACTCATCTCTGCTTTGGTTAATTTAGTTTCACCAAATGAAAATGCTAAAGGTTGGTAATTATTAAATTAGGGTCATCTTAGCTTCATTTATGCGCAATAATGAAATTAAAAATTGTCCTTGTTCTATGAACAAAGTCAAATTTTGTATAACAGTTTTTTTGTTGTTGATATAAAGAGTAAAAATATTTTTAATTCATTTTAAACTAGACAAATTGTTGCTTCAATTTTAATATAATTTAATTTATATATATATATCTTATATATCCTATAGACATAAATTTTATGTTTATATTTGGTTGATTATATAGATTTTGTAGCTTCAACAAAGTTACTTATTATGGGAGGGGATAATTATAAAAAGGAAGCTATTTTGTTTGACACTGTTACAAAAAAATGGAACCCAATGCCAGTAAGTTAGTTTTGAATATATTTAAATTATATTTATTTGTTTTTGTTATCAAAAACTTATTAATAAATTTGAAGAATGTAACAGGGTCATAGTTGAAAAAATATAATAAACTTTTGTGTAGTTTGAATTTGTAATATAATTGTAGGAATTAAATGAAGGAAGGTGTGGAACTTCATCTGCTGTTGTCAACAAACAAGTTTTTATCATGGGAGGGTATAGGAAATCCTCTGTGGAGAGTTTAAAGTTAGATGAAGTAGATCCTCAATGGAAAGTTGAAAGTCCAATGCAACAAGATCGGTGGTTTGCATCATCAGCTGTCATAAATGGTTGGTTTATGAACTTTTCCACTTTTAAGAAAAAGAATTAAAACTTGTATTTTGAAATTTATTTAGTTTTAAAGTAGTATATATTTTATTCACACAATTTGAGTCTAGAATAAATATTATATTTTAAGGTGAAAAAAAATATACTTAAAAACTAAATAATGATTTTTTTAACTAAAACATTTTTTAGTTTTTTCAGGGTTTTGTTTTGTAGAGTAATTTAAATCTTAGTAATTATTGTTCTAGATTGTATATACACAACTGGAGGCAAGGATGAAAATAATCAAATTTTATCAAGTGGGGAATTCTTGGATGTGAGGACAAATAAAAGAAGAAATATTCCTGACATGATTGTTCCGCGAAGTAATCATGCATTACTTGCTGTAAAAGGTAAACATACAAAATTTCATGTAAATTATTTTAATGTTTTTTCGACTGCAAAAATTTAAATTAACGATCAATAAAAAGATGTCAAACGATTTAATTAGATATTTAATTTTAATAAGTTTGGTTTACATTTAAAAAAACAGTGCGGTAAACAAATTATACAATAAAAACGGTAAAGACTGCAAATATTTATGTTCAGGTAAATTATTTGCAATCGGGGGATGTAATGATAAAGATGAAGGTTTAAGTTCATCAGAATGTTTTGATTTTGATGAACAAAATTGGTCTCTTATTGCTCCAATGAAATATGATGTAAGTGATCATGCAGCTGTAGTTTTGGATAATCACATATTAGTTACTGGTGAGTCAAATTTTAAGAAAATTTTTTTTGTAATCATCTTTAACTTAAAATTTTTTTTTTAACAAAATCAATTATTAAATTTAATAAAAATAAAAATAAAAATATTACTTTTTGAAATTTTTTTACCTAAATCAAATTAAAATTTGAAAAATTTTAAACATATTTTTTCTAGGTGGATGGAAAGGTGGCGATGAATCAGTTTCATCAGTGATCAAATACAACATTATTACTGATACATGGTCAGAAGTTGCACCACTGAACAAGGCTCGATTTGGTCACTGTGCCTCAGTTGTAGATGGCAAGATTTATGTTGTTGGGGGTGGTGATAAGTAAGTTAAACTAAATATTTAGTTTGTAATAATTTATTAAACTCTGGTTTATTGTTTTATTATTTAGGTGGTTTGGTGGTGATCCAGTTAATTCCATTGAAGTATTTGATCCAACGAACAACAAGTGGACAATCATTGCTGAAACAGAAAGGGAAATATTTCTGGCAACAATGGTTGTTGTTTAATGTCAATATTTATATTTGTGATGTCATAATAGTTAATTTAATATTTTAATACTTTTTTCAAGTACGCAACAAGTACGCATTTAAAATTATATTAAATTATTTTTATTGATTATTTAACTAATATAACCTTAAAAATATATAACATGATACTTGTATATAATTTTATAGATTTTCTTTTTCATATAATTTAAAAAATTCGTGTGATTCTAGTTTAAAATTATTACCAATGTTTGTAACTACTTTGTTATTTTTATTAATTTAGTCTTTTGAAGTTTTATTTGCATTGAATTTATGTTATTTTGGTAAATTTCATAGGTTTAATTTGTGTTACTTTCCATGATTTATTTTTTAAAAATATGATGTTTGCAATAATTCATTAAACCCTGTCCGCTTAGTTAATTATATTGAAGAATTCAATCCTGGGAAAAATAAATGGACATTAGGTGCTGGAATAGAAAGAAATATAAGTGATGCAAAAATGGTGGTTGTTAAATTATATTGATGTGGTTTATTCAAATTACAAAAACACTCTGAAAGGAATTCGCATTTTTTTTAGATTTTTAGTTTATATTGTATTATTTTTATTTACAGTATATTTAATTAACATATAGCCTATATTGTAATTACCACTACACTACTATTGTATATGCAATTAAAACTTTTATGAATATAATCGCAGTTACTTAGTTTGTCTTATTTTTAGAGTAAATTTTTAAAATATGTAATTAATTTGATTATGCTTTTTAATATTTTGCATTTTTAGTAATGTGGTAATTAATCGTTTTCTTTTTTTAGATTATTAACTAAAAATAAAGTTCTATAAATATTTTTAAATAATGTCTAAGTTAACAAAAATAAAAACTTGGTTAAAGTATTTAAACATTTAAGATAAGTTCACAACTTTGTATTTATTAAATTAATTCAATGATTTAATTTCTTTTACTGGTTTTACATCATTTATTTATTTACACTTTTTGGGTGAAATATTTTTAATCAATTTTTTTTGTTTTTTTAAATTATTATTTGAACTTTATTAATTTGTAATTATTTTGTCACATAACATTTATTCTTTTTTTAAAATTTTTACATGTTAAGTATTTCCACATCATTTTAATCAACCTCCACCTAAACTTTACTCTTCCCGAAGTAGGAATCCAAGAACTGCTCAACGTAGTTTCGGTACCACGGCATTTTCTTAAAAACTTTTGCCAATCTGGTCAGCATTGGGGTCATTACCTCCTTGGGTTCAGGTTCTTGTGGGTAGAAGTCACCCAACATACAGGTACCCATGTTTGTGACAACAAACTGGTATGGGTCAGTCACAGGTGGAAATACGAAACCTAAGAAATAAATTTAAAGATAAAAAACCAAAATTTTTAAAAACAAAAATTTATTGCAAAATAATGTTTCTAAAACCGAAAAATAAACTATTAAAATATAGTAAAATTTAGTTTAAAATTATTTAATCATACATTCTTGGAAAACGTAAATTATAACTTAATAAAGGAAAAGTTTAATGTGTGAAAACTAAATTTATTTATGTACAGACTAAGTTACTAAACTTATCATGTTACCTCTGTCTTTAATGTGGCCTAGGTAAGACACCGCCGCTGTTTTGTTTTTGTTCTGAGTTGAATGCATCTCAAATTTGACCTTGATTGAATCAGCTACAAACCGGATCTAAACATTTGTAAATAATTTATACCGAAAAGTATTTGTATGCATTGACTAGGGGAGTGAAACGAAACCACACTTGCAGTATTTTTAAAACAACAGACCAAAGTTTGAGTCCTGCTACTGGCATGTTGTTTTTCTTAGTGTAAAATTAAAAAAAACACGAAACATAACAGTTTTTACTTCCAATGGGTTTTACTTTTGACTTATTGTTTATGTAGTTAACCCATAACAAAATGTTCTTCAACAATATTCTATTTTATTTTGTATGTGTAAGGCAATATTGGTTTAAATTTGCTTTCAAGCAGTAACAACGTAATGTATGACAAAACGGTGCATTAAGAAAAAAGCATTATAACATCTTGTAGTTTAAAACATAACACACATCAACATCTTGTTTACGAGGGGATTGCCACCAAATACAATAACAAAAGGATGTTATCACCATAATACTTACTGTTATATTTGCAAGAGGTGGAATTGTAATCACATCCCTCCACTCTCCTATGTCAGCCATTGCAATCGCCCCCATGTTATCCTTGTAACGTTTTTTGTGGCCCAATGTGATGGGGAAATCCGCTGGGAATTCGTGGGTCTCTAAATCCCAACTTAAACCTAAACAACAAAGTTATTGAAATATTTTTTTTGTTTAAACTGCTGATCTTTGAGCAATCTAGAATATCCAAAAAAAATTAAGTGTAGATGCAATATCACCCTTATTGAATAAAATTGTTTGCCTTTGTTATGTTATTGCGTCTATCGAGTACGGTTTTGTAACTAGATAACACGATTTTAATGTAGTATACTATTTTACTGAGTATAATTTTCCAATTATGCTATTGATGATGTTGTATTTTTTTTTTAACTTTATAAAAAAAACTTGCTGTCATAGCCCGGGTATTGAACCTGACATTTCTGTGTCAAATCTTGAGATATTAAAGTAGATTTTCCATCGATAAGCATGTTGATCGGTCCATTGTACTTGTTGTAACTTATGATCTACAAATAATAACATAATGTTTACACAACGACCATTTTAATGTGAATAACAAAACAAAAACTAATGGTGTAAATAACAATATTGTTTAACAAAATTTTTATATATATTTTTTTTACCAAAAAAAAATTTTTTATATAAAAATGTGTTGCAATAATTGTATTTAAGTGTGGAACAATGAAGTGACAATATTATTGTAAGAACAATGCTTAAACTGTTATGGCAATAAATAGTTTGTTGCTGTTTTTTCTTTATAGTTTGCATAATTTCTAATTACGTCATACCTGAACGTGATTGATTGGCATGTACAGAGTATTAAACTCTTCTGGGTCACTGTTTAAAATTGTCCATTCTTCAATCCCGTTGAATATTATACTTCGTCTGTTAATGTTAAATAAGTGGGTGACTTTAACTAACCACGTTATTATCGTAGGTAAAAAATGTTCAAATGGAAAAAGTAGCAAAACTTGATTAAATTATTAAAGTTAAAATTTATCTTAAAGGTGATATAGTATTATTTATTAACTAATGCAATTGCGAATTATATAAATTTTTAATGATTGATTTTTGTGCAATTACATAATTTGCTCTTAATATAAAATTTTTACCTGAGGTCAATAATTGCTGGACTATTCTCATCTCGTCGTGGAGCGTTACTAAACAAATTCGGGTTGGCATCGAGTACAAACTTTCCCGTTATTTCACCCTCATCAATGTAAACAAGATCTCCGATAAATTCCTCCCGTTTATCGAACGTGATTGGGAGTCGACTTGGTTGCTGTCCTGCAGGTTTTTCTCCTACGATTATTGTTGCAAGTTTTCCTCTGAAGCAGAACTCACCTGATCGACTTACGTTGTTCTCACCCAATGGTGCAGAATTTAGCTTAAAATATCAAAAAAACGAATGAAAAAATTGTAAAGGTTTCTAAAGTTCCTGATCTGAGAGGTTTATTATTTACTTAAATAAAAAATAAACTTCTTTTAAACTATTTCTTTGATTGGATCCATTATTTTGTTAAATACACTCTGTTTTATTTTGGATGAACATTTAAAAAATTTAAATTTGTAGACATTTGGAAATTTTTAAAACTTTTTTTTTTGTTATATTAACTTAGATTTACCGAGGCCGTTATTGAGCCTTATTAAGGAATGCGTTAAGTATAAGTCTAAGACCTAGCGCACTAGATAATGCGTTGTTTATATATATACAACTTTAAAGTCAGAAATTTTGTGAAAATTAAAAAATCAGGAACTTAGGTTACAAAAATTTTTGAGTTGATCCTACCTCGTAAACTCCGGGCTTTGTACACGACATCAGCCAATCTACTCTTTGCCCGGGAGCAAGTAAGGTTTGGCCGTTCCTTGGTTGTTGTGGTTTGTTAAACAACACCCCATCAGCTGCTATAATGCTGACGTCACAGCAATATCCATTTTCCAAACATGGCGTGTCAATCTCAAGTACGTCACTTGCACCCGCGTTTACAAATCTATTGAAGTAGTTGTATTGGTTAAATTCAATTACACAAAAATTGCTCTGTCTATTTGTTATAGGTCTTAAGGAAGTTTTGTCTGTACAACAAAACAGTAAAAATAAAACAACAAAGTTATTTTAAGTGTTGTTTTGTAATGATTTTCTCATTACTTGGGTAACGTGTAAAGTTTCACTTTTAGTTTACCTGATGCGTTTTCCCATCCACCATTCAAGGTCAATCGTTGGTAAAACTTGCCCGTTTACAGTGAAGTATTCAATATTGTGTAACCTTGCTAACGTTTCGTCTCCGTTTCCCAGTCCTCGTATGCAATTCCTGCCGAAAAAAATTTAACTAACTTTAAATTAAATCGATGTGAAATACCAGCAAGGTTGCCTTACTAAAAAAAGCAATGTACTAAAATATAAACAGTTTAAAGTATACCACACAATGCTACATCAAAGATGCAACATAGGCCTACCAATATTACCCAGGTTTGCGCATGAATTCTACACCAACAACGTTAAAATTTAAGTTTTGCAAAATACCAATGAGTAATAAAAAAAGGTCATGCAAAAATGAAAATAACTCATGTTATCTAAATAAAAAAACTTTAATAAACGTTTAAAAACATAGATTATTTACAAACAGTTAACCAACAACATACAAGTCATCATAACGTTCAGGATATTTCCTATACAGCATACTAGGTTGTAGGATAAGTTCGATATCATTCTCGCAATAATCAGGACACATAAACTCTTTAAGTTGTTGTATAACAGTGAGGGGTTCAACAGTGATCATACCAGCCATTCCCCCAGCTAACTGTACACATTAAAATTAATGTAACTATATAGTTATTTTTGTTTAAAAATTGCTTTTTTTGTCAACTCTACAAAAAATGTTATTTATTTAGAAAACTTATGCAAGATAGTTCGTGTGTACTGTTTTAAAATGATTTTATATGCAAGCATCGGTAAACTTTTTATAAGTTTTGCCTTTATCGTGTTATAGAAACATTATGTTAATGCCTTTATTGTTTTAACCAGGCCATTATATTGTATAAGTTTTAATTTAAAATGATCATTAAATACGTTAAATGTGACCGTGTATACCTAGTTTCTATCGTAACCACGGGTATTTACATTTTTATATCTTAAACTATGTCACAAGCATATTAACTTAACAAGATCACTAGATTAATAATGACACCACATACCTGATAATCAGATTTAACGGGAACGTCAGGGTAGTACCAGAAGGAGCCAGGTTGTTGCAGTGGGGGGATTGTAAACATGTAAAGAAAACTCTCGCCTGGTAAAACTTCGTTAACTGGGGGTTCAAATTCCGTGGTCTGAAAAGGAATTTAATTGTTTAAATGTTGTTATTACAAAAAGTAAAAATTTGCCTGGTTTTTAAAAAAAAATTAAAGTCTTGTAAAATTGTCGGTACAAAGGTGGCGCGGTTGACGTATTCGGTGACGTCACCAAAGATACGTCACACAATTTAATGACGTATTAATCTTAATTCCCAAAGTTAGATTAGTTATATATATTAACCTGGAGTGGGGCCATATGTAGTCCATGAACTTGGAAGTTGGTTGTATTTCTTCCGTCTTCAGCCGGCTCCAAATTATTTCTCTAAAAATCGAAAATTATGTAAAATTATTGTTATAAGAATTGTAAACATTGTTCTAAAACATATTTCTATTTGTTTATATGTAAATGTCAATAAAATTCATCAACCCGGCTTTAAAATGCAATTATTTTTTTTATCATTTTAAGATGTTGAGTTATATATCTATATTAGGAAATGATGTGCTGTTGTAACGTTTTTAAGCCATTTGTTGACGCAGGGTTTAAGCACAAGAAGTGTGACATTATTAAGGCTCGAACCAGAAACCTTTTGGCTTATGGTCAGCATTCAAGATAAATAGTTACTTGCTTACCAATAGTACAGTGACGACGTCACCAGGTCTAACACACATAGTTGGACCAGGCATTCGACCGTTAAAAAGTCGTCTTCTTATATTTAACGAACCGAAATAAACATCCCAAACATCGACGGTTAACACAACGTTTAGAAACCCGTTCTCGGACTTAAACTGTTCAGGCGTTTGCAAAGCCTGGCCGACTAAAAAAGTTTTTATTAATTTACAAATTTGGTATTTTTTTGGGCGATTTTTAACCGATGAAAATTGCAAATATTACCTTTTAATTGGGTTACTATAAATATTTGAATTTTTTTACTTTGTGTGTTTAAAAAATATTTTTAATATTACTTTTAAATTATCTAAAATAAGTTTTATAATATTTTTAAATTATCTAATAATTAATTATCATTAAAAACTAGTAACATACAATTAGCCATTTGATTAACATATATATAATCTTAAAAAAAAACTTAACGAACCTGCATCTGGAGGTAATTGTGCAGATGCTGCAACGAACAAACAACCAAACAAAATAATTTTAATCATTTTTGTTAAAATACAATTTAACCTTTACAAAATAAAAAATCATTTGCAAATTTAAAACAACAAAAAAGTATATCGACTTTCCTTTGGCATTTAAAAAAAGATGTAGCTAAAAAATTATTTTTCTCGTATCAAAACTTTTTTATTTCCAAGCAAATTTCATTTTCAAGTCCGACTAAATTTTGAGCTTTCCCGTGTCTTTATAGCAAGTAAAGTTCTTAGTTAAACTAAGTTAATCATTAGAAATATGTGTTGATGCTTGCCCCAAAGGCCAGTTTAAGTTAAAAAAACCAGTTTAAGTTAAAAAAAATTAAGTTAGATATTAAGGCAGATATGAGCTTAACGCATTTTAAATTCACATTATCGCGTGTTGCGTTCGTGCAAATAAAACCGCAGAGAATAAATATTGTTTTTAACGAATTATAACTTTTTTGGATGAAAGAATCCAACCCTTTGTGACGCACCTGCATAAACTATGAGGTCACAATTTGCTATTTTGCTCAACAATGTTTTTAGGGGTTGTTGTTATGGGGTAATTATTTAGTCACGACTAATTTAAGATGTTTAAAATTTATTTTGCAACGATTTTGTTTTAAAGGGTAATAAATGCTGAATAATTTAAAGTATTTTATTTTGGTGGTTTTGATTTAAAAAAATAATTTAGATTAACTTAATATGAGACACAAACAACCTTAATATTAAGGAGAAGATTTCTAATTTTTACTTGTTTTTATTATTTTAAAATACAAACTAAGATTTCAAATTATATTTTTGAGACATACCTTTAGATGAGTCGTGTTATTATGACAAATACTTAATCTGATTTATATAACCCGATTAACGAGCTTGAAAAAACAAGAAATACTGTGACATGTTATAGCATCCTTCTATTATAATTAT
This sequence comes from Corella eumyota, assembly GCF_963082875.1. NCBI lineage: Eukaryota > Metazoa > Chordata > Ascidiacea > Phlebobranchia > Corellidae > Corella > Corella eumyota. The sequence continues at coordinate 20,961,440 of NC_137491.1, forward strand.
CAGATTGACACATGACACACGAATTGAGACTTTTAATTTGGAATTTTAACTTCTGAAAATGGTTAGGTCAACTCAATATGGGTTCGGGGTAAATTAAAGTTACTGATGGTCTTTTAAAAGTATGCAAGATGTGTTTTTTAATATTTATGTTGCCCTTAGGTTAATTGTGACCAAAATATCAAGAACATTAAAATTTATAAACAAAGCTGTTATAGATAATCATATTGCCCCATGATTTGGCATGCCATCAAATTAATATCAGAAAATACACTTTTTTGGCATTAAAAGCTACCTTTTCGTGTTTTGTTTATTATCTTGTTATAAAAATTAAATCTTTAAAATAATGCAATTTTGTTGTGCAGCTAGAATGGTGACCTTCATCTAGTAAGAGCAACAAGTTCACATAAATCACTTAAACGTGGCTAAATGTTGTTGGCAAAATTGGGCCCTAGCCTACTGATCACTATTTTATCATTACCTAGATTTTTCTTTAAAGTTGTACTTGTTTGAAGTTTAAAAGTAATCAATCACCATCGTTACAATGACTGGTCAACGACAACTTAATTTTCAAAAAGCTTTTCTACGAAAATTTAAATTTGTAAAAAATTACTTCATGTGTAGACTGTAAAATAGATTTTTTAGAAATAATATTTTATTTAAAAACAATGAATAAGCATATATCTCTTAAAAGAAATTTAATTTTAGCTTTAGTTTATTCTTTTTTTGAGGATAATCAAAAATATAAAATTGTATGCCCTTATATACGTTTTTATTTTACGTTACGACTTGTCTATATTCTGCCTAATGTCCAAACTGTGCTTTTTTCAAACCCCATGGCTTCCTAAAAGCTTTAACTTACCGGAAAAATAGTTTTTTTAGTCATAAGGTTTTTTGTCACAATAAAGAATTTATATAAGAAAAATTGCAATTAATATTTTAATTGTTTTGAATATAAAACAAATCATAAATTATGAAGACTGTTGTCGACGACATTTTCTTGCAAAGAAAGGTAAAGGTTTGGTGACCATGCCATAACATACTTAAAATCTTTATGTAAACATTAATACTTTTGGCATGTTTTAAATCATTAAATTGATTTTGTTATTTTGGATCTCTATTACTTTCGCACGGCCGAATTTAACAAGGCGTTATAACCTAAGTATGGCAATTGTTCAACCAGACATTAAAAATTAGTTAAAATATGTTTCAATGAGTATAGCTAAGTCCACTTTACGAGTCAGATGTGTTAATGGGTAAACTGAATAGGTGAGGGTTAGGGTAAGGGTTTAATTTATGCAACCTCTTTGTTTAATTACATGTGCCGCATTTTGGTTACACGCCCTGTTTATGTAGGGCGTGCGTAACTAATAGAGATCCGTTATTTTTTCCCGTCACATTGTTGTAATATTAATTGTATATCGTATTTATTATTTACTTTTATTAATGTGCAAAAACCAAAATAAAAAAATAAAAGTAAAACAAAAACTGGCTGACTGGTTATTTCTAAAATACGGGGTGCGTGAAATACCAAGGCCGTATGTAAACGTTAACAAAAAATCGCTGAAAGCGTTAAAGGACGGAATCCCTAATTTTCCCTTGCGCTTTAAAGTCAAACGCATCATTCCCTGGCCTTTAAAGCCTTTAAAGACTGGCCTTTAAAGAAGCATTGAGTCTAAATTTTTTATAATTTTTTTGTGCTAACAGTTGTTGTTTTAAACAGGGGGATTAGTTTAAGTTGTAAATATTTAATAAAATTGCTAATATTTTTTTTTAAATTAAGTAAAAGTATAATTTATTTTAAGTTATTTAATGTGAACTCAAATAAAGTATAATTGTAGGAATTAAATGAAGAAAGATGGGGAGCTTCATCTGCTGTTGTCAACAAACAAGTTTTTATCATGGGAGGGCAGGGTAAATCCTCTGTTGAGAGTTTAAGGTTAGATGAAGTAGATCCACAATGGAAAGTTGAAAGTCCAATGAAACAAGCTCGGTTGTGTGCATCATCAGCTGTCATAAATGGTTGGTTTATAAACTGTTGCACATTCAAAAGAAAGAAATTAAACTTCTATTTTTGAAATTTATTTAGTTTTAAAGTGGTATAGATTTTATTAACACAATTTGGGTCTAGAATAAATATTATATTTTAAGGTAAAAATAATAAAATATACTTAAAAACTAAATAATGGTCTTTTTAATTAAAACATTTTTTAGTTTTGTAAGTTTTTGTTTTGTAAAGTATTTTAAATCTTAGTAATTATTGTTCTAGATTGTATTTACACAACTGGAGGCCAGGATGAAATAAAAAATTTACTTTATCAAGTGGGGAATTCTTGGATGTGAGGACAAATAAAAGAGGAAATATTCCTGACATGATTGTTCCACGTAGAGACCATGTATTACTTGCTGTAAAAGGTAAACATACAAAATTTCATGTAAATTATTTCAATGTTTTTTCGACTGCAAAAATTTAGATTAACGATCAATAAAAAGATGTCAAACGAATTAATTAGATATTTAATTTTAATTAATTTGGTTTAGATTTAAAAAGAACGGTGCGGTAAACAAATTATACAATAAAAACAGTAAAGACTCCAAATATTCATGTTCAGGTAAATTATTTGCAATCGGGGGATGGAATGATAAAAATAGAAGTTTAAGTTCATCAGAATGTTTTGATTTTGATGAACAAAAGTGGTCTCTTATTTCTCCAATGAAATATGATGTATATGGTCATGCAGCTGTAGTTTTAGATGATCACATATTAGTTACTGGTGAGTCAAATTTTAAGTAATTTTTTTTTGTAATTGTCGTTAACTTAAAATTTATTTTTTAACAGAAACAATTATTAAACTAAATAGAAATAAAAATTAAATTATTACTTTTTGAATTTTTTTTATCCAAATCAAATAAAAATTTGAAAAATTTTAAACATATTTTTTCTAGGTGGATTTCGAGATGGCTTTCATGCAGTTTCATCAGTAATCAAATACAACATTATTACTGATACATGGTCAGAAGTTGCACCAATGAACAAGGCTCGATATGGTCACTGTGCCTCAGTTGTAGATGGCAAGATTTATGTTGTTTGGGGCTTGGATGGGTAAGTTAAACTAAATATTTAGTTTGTAATAATTTATTAAACTCTGGTTTATTGTTTTATTATTTAGTAATTCCATTGAAGTGTTTGATCCCACGAACAACAAGTGGACAATCATTGCTGAAACAGAAAGGGAAATATATGGTGCCACAATGGTTGTTGTTTAATACCAATATTTATATTTGTGATGTCATAATGGTTAATTTATTATTTTATTACTTTTTTTAACCACATTACAAGTACATTTTAAGAATATTTTTGTGATTGTTTTAAAACAATATTTAAAATTTATGCATTTAAAAAATATTCAAAATTTTTAATAGATTATTTAAACTATTAAAAACCTGTAAAATATATAACCTGATATCTGTAGATAATTTTATTAATTTTTTTATTTTGTATAATTTTATATAACTGTTTAATTTTAGTTTAAAATTGACCACCAATGGTTATAATCTCTTAGTATTTTTTTCTAATTGATTCTTTTAAAATATTATTTGCATTGAATTTATGTTTTTAAATTAGGACTATTTTTTAAATTAAATGTGTCACCTTTTTCATTCATTAACATAATTTAATTTTTAATGTATTTATTTTTTGCATCTCTAACCACTGTAGTTTTACTAACCATAATTTTGTTTTAAGGTTTTAGGTTTGTTGTTAATGTTGTATAAATTTGTTTAAAAATGGTTCGAAGTCAAGAATTTAACAGTGGTCATACTGATAAAATATTTGAAGAGTTAAACAGGTTTGATAACTACAACTAGTTTTAATCAATGTAGAATTTAAAATTGTTAAAAAAAACAATCAAAACTGAAAAATAAGTTGCTTAAAAATAATTTATTGTTTTTTTATGTCAGGGATAGAAAAGAAGACAAAGTTTATTGTGATGTCATAATCAATGATGGAAAGAAGAAGCATTCTGCTCACAAAAACATTCTTGGATTTTTCTGTGTTTTCTTTGGAACAATGTTTACAACTGAGGTATAATAAAACAATTTAAAAACTTTAAATGACAACAAATAGTTTATAAAGTTAGGTAGTTAAATGTGTTTTATCACAAAATAGTTTTATTAGAAAGCATAGTGTCTTTATAAAAAATTATTTTTAAAACAAATCTAATAGTTTAGTCAACCTGATTTATGTTTTTACAGATGAAAGAGAAATACAATCCCATTGTAAAGATCAAAGGAATAAGCTCGGAAATTATGGAACTTATTTTAGATTATGCCTACACTGCAAAAATCCTGATAACTGAAGAAAATGTCTTTGAGATTATGGAAGCAGCAGATTATCTACAGATTAACAGTAAGAATGATAATATTATAGTTTTAACCTTAAATTACAATGTATTATATATTTAGAACTTCGCAAGTTTTGTGGAAAATTTCTGCAAACCATTGTTGATGTTGAAAATTGTTTAACCATGCTGGCTTATTCTCAAAGATACAACCTTGAAACCTTAAAGCAAGGAGCCCAGAAAATGATTGCTGAGAATTTTGAAAAAGTTGCATCAAAGCAAGAATTTTTTAAACTTTGTTTCGAGGATTTACTTTCTATTCTAAAACTAAGAGAAAAAAAGGCAAGGATCATATTTTCCTTAGTTTTTAAAGTAAATAAAGTTCTGCAATAAATTAACAAATTAAATTTTATATTTTAAATATTTAAATACTTACCAACTTCAGGTTTCATCTGAAAAAGTCATTTATAATGCGATGATGAATTGGATAAAACATGACAGCAATGAACGACAGAAACATGTCAACCAATTGTTTCAATCTCTTGATCTTCTTAAATTTAACAGAGAATTTTTACAACAAGTTGTAATGAAAGAGGTCAGTTCAGTCATAAATATTTTATTAAAGATTTTAAACTGTTTAACTATTTTCTTACCGCTGAAATGGGTTACTGGCATTACTCTATGTTTGGGTCATAAAGTCGACCTTTCATGTTAAGGATAAAGATATTAAAAAAAAATTATCTAAAAAATAAAATTTTAATTTTGTACAAACTTGTTTGCAGGATTTGATAATGAAATCTATGGAATGTATTCAAATACTTATCTCTGCTTTGATTAGTTTTGCCCCACCAGAAAAAAAAGGTCAACTAATATTTATTTATCAAACTTTAGTTAAATATTTTTGTGGATGAATGAATAATATCTAACTTTATACGATTTGTGATTTATTTTTAATTATTTGTACCATAAACTACAAAAATATTTGTTTTAGTTAAAAGGTAAACCAAACCGTTTAATTATTCTACCTAAATGTATTATTATTTTTTATTTTTCTTAAATAACATTTTTTTAACATTGAAATTGCAGATCCAGCAAAGTTACTTATTATGGGAGGGTATAGTTATGAAAAGGAAGCTATTTTGTTTAACACTGTTACCCAACAATGGAACCCAATGCCAGTATGTTAGTTTTAAATATATTGGATTGTATTTTAATTGAAGAGCCTAAATGTTTTATAATTTCTTGTGCTAACAGTTGTTGTTTTAAACAGGGGGATTAGTTTAAGTTGTAAATATTTAATAAAATTGCTAATATTTTTTTTTAAATTAAGTAAAAGTATAATTTTTTAAGCTATTTATTGTGAAATAATAATAAAAAGTATATTTGCAGCAATTAAATGAAGAAAGATGGGGAGCTTCATCTGCTTTTGTCAACAAACAAGTTTTCATCATGGGAGGGGGTGGTAAATCCTCTGTTGAGAGTTTAAGGTTAGATGAAGTAGATCCACAATGGAAAGTTGAAAGTTCAATGAAACAAAATCTGTGGCGTGCATCATCAGCTGTCATAAATGGTTGGTTTATAAACTTTTGCAATTTTAAGAAAAAGAAATTAAACTTCTATTTTAGAAATTTATTTAGTTTTAAAGTGGTATAGATTTTATTAACACAATTTAAGTCTAGAATAAATATTATATTTTAAGGTAAAAATAAAATATACTAAAAACTAATTAATGATCTTTTTAATTAAAACATCTTTTAGTTTTTTAAGGGTTTTGTTTTGTAGAGTATTTTAAATCTTAGTAATTATTGTTTTAGATTGTATTTACACAACTGGAGGCCAGGATGAAAATAATTTTACTTTATCAAGTGGGGAATTCTTGGATGTGAGGACAAATAAAAGAGGAAATATTCCTGACATGATTGTTCCACGATATGATCATGTATTGCTTGCTGTAAAAGGTAAACATACAAATTTCATGTAAATTATTTCAATGTTTTTTCAACTGCAAAAATTTAGATTAACGATCAATAAAAAGATGTCAAACGATTTAATTAAATATTTAATTTTAATAAATTTGGTTTAGATTTAAAAAACAGTGCGGTAAACAAATTATACAATAAAAACAGTAAAGACTCTAAATATTTATGTTCAGGTAAATTATTTGCAATCGGGGGATGGAATGATAAAAATAGAAGTTTAAGTTCATCAGAATGTTTTGATTTTGATGAACAAAAGTGGTCTCTTATTTCTTCAATGAATCATGGTGTAAATGCCCATGCAGCTGTAGTTTTAGATGATCACATATTAGTTACTGGTGAGTCAAATTTTAAGTAAATTTTTTTTGTAATTGTCTTTAACTTAAAATTTCTTTTTTAACAGAAACAATTATTAAATTTAATCGAAACAAAGAATAAAATTATTACTTATTGAAATTTTTTTATCTAAATCAAATAAAAATTTGAAAAACTTTAAACATTTTTTTTCTAGGTGGATGGCAAGATGGCTTTCATGCAGTTTCATCAGTGATCAAATACAACATTATTACTGATACATGGTTAGAAGTTACACCTATGAACAAGGCTCGATATGGTCACTGTGCCTCAGTTGTAGATGGCAAGATTTATGTTGTGGGGGGCTGGGATGGGTAAGTTAAACTAAATATTTAGTTTGTAATAATTTATTAAACTCTGGTTTATTGTTTTATTATTTAGGTTGATTAGTGTTCCAGTTAATTCCATTGAAGTATTTGATCCCACGAACAACAAGTGGACAATCATTGCTGAAACAAAAAGGGAAATATATTATGCAACAATGGTTGTTGTTTAATACCAATATTTATATTTGTGATGTCATAATGGTTAATTTATTATTTTAATACTTTTTTTTAACCACATTACAAGTACATTTTAAAAATATTTTTGTGGTTGTTTTAAAACAATATTTAAAATTTATGCATTTAAAAAATATTCAAAATCTTTAAATAGATTATTTAAACTATTAAAAACCTGTATAATATATAACTTGATATCTGTAGATAATTTTATTAATTTTTTTATTTTGTGTAATTTTAAATAACTGTTTAATTTTAGTTTAAAATTGACCACCAATGGTTATAATCTCTTAGTATTTTTTTTTCTAATTGATTCTTTTAAAATATTATTTGCATTGAATTTATGTTTTTAAATTAGGACTATTTTTTAAATTAAATGTGTCACCTTTTTCATTCATTAACATAATTTAATTTCTAATGTATTTATATTTTGCATCTCTAACCACTGTAGTTTTACTAACCATAATTTTGTTTTAAGGTTTTAGGTTTGTTGTTAATGTTGTTTAAATTTGTTTAAAAATGGTTCGAAGTCAAGAATTTAACAGTGGTCATACTGATAAAATATTTGAAGAGTTAAACAGGTTTGATAACTACAACTAATTTTAATCAATGTAGAATTTAAAATTGTTAAAAAAAACAATCAAAACTGAAAAATAAGTTGCTTAAAGATAATTTATTGTTTTTTTATGTCAGGGATAGAAAAGAAGACAAAGTTTATTGTGATGTCATAATCAATGATGGAAAGAAGAAGCATTCTGCTCACAAAAACATTCTTGGATTTTTCTGTGTTTTCTTTGGAACAATGTTTACAACTGAGGTATAATAAAACAATTTAAAAACTTTAAATGACAACAAATAGTTTATAAAGTTAGGTAGTAAAATGTGTTTTATCACAAAATAGTTTTATTAGAAAGCATAGTGTCTTTATAAAAAATTATTTTTAAAACAAATCTAATAGTTTAGTCAACCTGATTTATGTTTTTACAGATGAAAGAGAAATACAATCCCATTGTAAAGATCCAAGGAATAAGCTCGGAAATTATGGAACTTATTTTAGATTATGCCTACACTGCAAAAATCCTGATAACCGAAGAAAATGTCTTTGAGATTATGGAAGCAGCAGATTATCTACAAATTAACAGTAAGATTGATAATATTATAGTTTTAACCTTAAAATTACAACGTATTATATATTTAGAACTTCGCAAGTTTTGTGGAGGATTTCTGCAAACCATTGTTGATGTTGAGAATTGTTTAACCATGCTGGCTTATTCTCAAAGATACAACCTTAAAAATATAAAGCAAGGAGCCCAGAAAATGATTGCTGAGAATTTTGAAAAAGTTGCATCAAAGCAAGAATTCATCAAACTTTGTTTTGAGGATTTGATTTCTATTTTGAAACTGAAAGAAAAAAAGGCAAGGAATATATTTTTTAAGTTTTTAAAGTAAATAAAGTTCTGCAATAAATTAAAAAATTTAATTTTAAGTTTTAAATCTTTAAATACTTACCAACTTCAGGTTTCATCAGAAAAGGTCATTTATAATGCGATGATGAATTGGATAAAACATGACAGCAATGAACGACAGAAACATGTCAACCAATTGTTTCAATCTCTTGATCTTCTTAAATTAGGTAGAGAATTTTTACAACAAGTTGTAATGAAAGAGGTCAGTTCAGTCATAAATATTTTATTAAAGATTTTAAACTGTTTAACTATTTTTTTACCGCTGAAATGGGTTACTGGCATTACTCTATGTTTGGGTCATAAAGTCGACCTTTCATGTTAAGGATAAAGATATTAAAAAAAAATTATCTAAAAAATAAAATTTTAATTTTGTACAAACTTGTTTGCAGGATTTGATAATGAAATCTATGGAATGTTCTCATTTACTTCTTTCTGCTTTGGTTAATTTTGCCCCACCAGAAAAAAAAGGTCAACTAATATTTATTTATCAAACTTTAGTTAAATATTTTTGTGGATGAATGAATAATATCTAACTTTATACGATTTGTGATTTATTTTTAATTATATGTACCATAAACTAGATAAAAAATTTGTTTTAGTTAAAAGGTAAACCAAACTGTTTAATTATTCTACCTAAATGTATTATTTTTTTTCATTTTTCTTAAATAACATTTTTTTAACATTTAAATTGCAGATCCAGCAAAGTTACTTATTATGGGAGGGTATAGTTATGAAAAGGAAGCTATTTTGTTTAACACTGTTACCAAACAATGGACTTCAATGCCAGTATGTTAGTTTTAAATATATTGGATTGTATTTTAATTCAAGAGCCCAAATTTTTTATAATTTCTTGTGCTAACAGTTGTTGTTTTAAACAGGGGGATTAGTTTAAATTGTAAATATTTAATAAAATTGCTAATATTTTTTAATAGAAGTTTTAAAATATATTTGCAGAAATTAAATGAAAAAAGGTGGGGAGCTTTATCTGCTGTTGTCAACAAACAAGTTTTCATCATGGGAGGGGATGGTAAATCCACTATTGAGAGTTTAAAGTTAGATGAAGTAGATCCACAATGGAAAGTTGAAAGTCCAATGAAACAAGCTCGGTGTTATGCATCATCAGCTGTCATAAATGGTTGGTTTATAAACTTTTGCATTTTTAAGAAAAAGAAATTAAACTTGTACTTTAGAAATTTATTTAGTTTTAAAGTGGTATAGATTTTATTAACACAATTTGAAACTAGAATAAATCTTATATTTTAAGGTAAAAAAAAAATTATAGTTAAAATCTAATTAATGGTCTTTTTAATTAAAACATCTTTGGTTTTGTAAGGTTTTGTTTTGTAAAGTATTTTAAATCTTGGAATATTTGTTCTAGATTGTATTTACACAACTGGAGGCCAGGATGAAAATAATCAATTTTTATCAAGTGGGGAATTCTTGGATGTGAGGACAAATAAAAGAGGAAATATTCCTGACATGATTGTTCCACGTAAAGACCATGTATTGCTTGCTGCAAAAGGTAAACATACAAATTTCATGTAAATTATTTTAATGTTTTTTCGACTGCAAAAATTTATGTTAACGATCAATAAAAAGATGTCAAACGATTTAATTAAATATTTAATTTTAATCAATTTACTTAAGATTTAAAAAAAACAGTGCGGTAAACAAATTATACAATAAAAACGGTAAAGACTCTAAATATTTATGTTCAGGTAAATTATTTGCAATCGGGGGATGGAATGATAAAAATAGAAGTTTAAGTTCATCAGAATGTTTTGATTTTGATGAACAAAAGTGGTCTCTTATTTCTGCAATGAATTATAATGTAGATAATCATGCAGCTGTAGTTTTAGATGATCACATATTTGTTACTGGTGAGTAAAATTATTTTAAAGTAAATTTTTTTTGTAATTGTCTTTAACTTAAAATTTCTTTTTTAACAGAAACAATTATTAAATTTAATAGAAATAAAATTAATATTTTTACTTTTTGAAATTTTTTTTACCTAAATCAAAATAAAATTTAAAAAACTTTAAAAATATGTTTTCTAGGTGGATGTCGAGACATTCGTGCAGTTTCATCAGTGATCAAATACAACATTATTACTGATACATGGTCAGAAGTTGCACTAATGAACAAGGCTAGAGATGGTCACTGTGCCTCAGTTGTAGATAGCAAGATTTATGTTATGGGAGGCTTAGATGATAAGTAAGTTAAACTAAATATTTAGTTTGTAATAATTTATTAAACTCTGGTTTATTGTTTTATTATTTAGGTATGCTCCAGTTACTTCCATTGAAGTATTTGATCCCACAAACAACAAATGGACAATCATTGCTGAAACAAAAAGGAAAATATCTGGTGCAACAATGGTTGTTGTTTAATGCCAATATTTATATTTGTGATGTCATAATGGATAATTTATTATTTTATTACTTTTTTTAACCACATAACAAGTACATTTTAAGAATATTTTTGTGATTGTTTTAAAATATTATTTAAAATTTATGCATTTAAAAAAAATTCAAAATTTTTAAATAGATTATTTAAACTATTAAAAACCTGTAAAATATATAACCTGATATCTGTAGATAATTTTATTGATTTTTATTTGTCTAATTTTATAAAACTGTTTAATTTTAGTTTAAAATTGACCACCAATGGTTATAATCTCTTAGTATTTTTTTTTCTAATTGATTCTTTTAAAATATTATTTGCATTGAATTTATGTTTTTAAATTAGGACTATTTTATAAATTAAATGTGTCATCTTTTTCATTTATTAACATAATTTAATTTCTAATGTATTTATTTTTTGCATATCTAACCACTGTAGTTTTACTAACCATAATTTTGTTTTAAGGTTTTAGGTTTGTTGTTAATGTTGTTTAAATTTGTTTAAAAATGGTTCGAAGTCAAGAATTTAACAGTGGTCATACTGATAAAATATTTGAAGAGTTAAACAGGTTTGTTAACTACAACTAATTTTAATTAATGTAGAATTTAATATTGTTAAAAAAAACAATCAAAACTGAAAAATAAGTTGCTTAAAGATAATTTATTGTTTTTTATGTCAGGGATAGAAAAGAAGACAAAGTTTATTGTGATGTCATAATCAATGATGGAAAGAAGGAACATTCTGCTCACAAAAACATTCTTGGATTTTTCTGTGTTTTCTTTGGAACAATGTTTACAACTGAGGTAAAATAAAACAATTTAAAAACTTTCAATGACAAAAAGTTTATACAGTAAAGTAGTCAAATGTGTTTTATTACAAAATAGTTTTATTAGAAATTATAGTGTCTTTATAATAAATAATTTTCAAGCAAATATATAAGTTTAGTCAACTTGATTTATGCTTTTACAGATGAAAGAGAAATACAATCCCATTGTAAAGATTCAAGGAATAAGCTCGGAAATTATGGAACTTATTTTAGATTATGTCTACACTGCAAAAATCCTGATAACTGAAGAAAATGTCTTTGAGATTATGGAAGCAGCAGATTATCTACAGATTAACAGTAAGATTGATATTATTATAGTTTTAACCTTAAAATTACAACATGTTATATATTTAGAACTTCGCAAGTTTTGTGGAGGATTTCTGCAAACCATTGTTGATGTTGAGAATTGTTTAACCATGCTGGCTTATTCTCAAAGATACAACCTTGAAAATTTAAAGCAAGGAGCCCAGAAAATGATTGCTAATAATTTTGAAAAAGTTGCATCAAAGCAAGAATTTATTAAACTTTGTTTCGAGGATTTGCTTTCTATTCTGAAACTGAATGAAAAAAAGGCAAGAAAATTATTTTTTAGTAGTTTTTTAGGTAACAAAGTTGAGTTACAAACCTAGCAAATTGATTTTTATATTTAAAATTCTTAATAATATGCACAACTACAGGTTTCATCAGAGAAGATAACTTACAATGCGATGATGAATTGGATAAAACATGACAGCAATGACCGACAGAAACATGTTAACCAATTGTTTCAATCTCTTGATCTTCTTAAATTTAACAGAGAATTTCTACAACAAGTTGTAATGAAAGAGGTCAGTTAAGTGAAAAATATTTTATTAAAAGATTTAAAATGTTAATATTAAAATAACACTTGGTACAAACTTTTTTGCAGGATTTGATAATGAAATCTTTGGAATGTTCTCATTTACTTCTTTCTGCTTTGATTAGTTTTGCCCCACCAGAAAAAGAAGGTCAACTAATATTTATTTATAAAACTTTAGTCAAATTTTTTTGAGGATGAATGAATAATATTAAACCTTAATTTATAAGATATGTGATTTTAATTTTAATTATATGTACCATAAACTAAAAAAAAATTTGTTTTAGTTAAAAGGTAAACCAAACTGTTTAATTATTCTACCTAAATGTATTATTTTTTTCATTTTTCTTAAATAACATTTTTTAACATTTAAATTGCAGATCCAGCAAAGTTACTTATTATGGGAGGGAATAGTTATGAAACGGAAGCTATTTTGTTTAACACTGTTACCCAACAATGGACTTCAATGCCAGTATGTTAGTTTTAAAAATATTGGATTGTATTTTAATCCAAGAGCCCAAATTTTTAATTACTGGTTTTTACATTTTTTTTTTAAATATATTTGTAGAAATTAAATGAAGAAAGGTTTGGAGCTTCATCTGCTGTTGTCAACAAACAAGTTTTCATCATGGGAGGGTTGGGTAAATTCTCTGTTGAGAGTTTAAAGTTAGATGAAGTAGATCCACAATGGAGAGTTGAACCTCCAACGAAACAAGCTCGGTTGTGTGCATCATCAGCTGTCATAAATGGTTGGTTCATAAACTTTTGCACTTTTAAGAAAAAGGAATGAAACTTGTATTTTTGAAATTTATTTAGTTTTAAAGTGGTATAGTATGTATTAACACAATTTGAGTCTAGAATAAATATTATATTTTAAGGTAAAAAAATAAATATACTTAAAAACTAATTAATGGTCTTTTTAATTAAAACATTTTTTAGGTTTTGTAAGGTTTTGTTTTGTAGAGTATTTTAAATCTTAGTAATTATTGTTCTAGATTGTATTTACACAACTGGAGGCCAGGATGAAAATAATCAATTTTTATCAAGAGGGGAATTCTTGGATGTGAGGACAAATAAAAGGGGAAATATTCCTGACATGATTGTTCCACGTAAAGACCATGTATTGCTTGCTGTAAAAGGTAAACATACAAAATTTCATGTAAATTATTTCAATGTTTTTTCGACTGCAAAAATTTAAATTAACGATCAATAAAAAGATGTCAAACGATTTAATTAGATATTTAATTTTAATTAATTTGGTTAAGATTTTAAAAAAACAGTGCGGTAAACAAATTAAACAATAAAAACGGTAAAGACTCTAAATATTTATGTTCAGGTAAATTATTTGCAATCGGGGGATGTAATGATAAAAATAGAAGTTTAAGTTCATCAGAATGTTTTGATTTTGATAAACAAAAGTGGTCTCGTATTTCTCCAATGATTTATAATGTAGATGATCATGCAGCTGTAGTTTTAGATGATCACATATTTGTTACTGGTGAGTCAAATTTTTTTAAAGTAATTTTTTTTGTAATTGTCTTTAACTTAAAATTTATTTTTTAACAGAAACAATTATTAAACTTAATGGAAATAAAAAAAAATTATTACTTTTTGAAATTTTTTTATCCAAATCAAATTAAAATTTGAAAAATTTTAAACATATTTTTTTTTAGGTGGACGTCAGCGTGGCATTTGGGCAGTTTCATCAGTGATCAAATACAACATTATTACTGATACATGGTTAGAAGTTACACTAATGAACAAGGCTCGATTTGGTCACTGTGCCTCAGTTGTAGATGGCAAGATTTATGTTGTTGGGGGCATTAATGAAGGGTAAGTTAAACTAAATATTTAGTTTGTAATAATTTATTAAACTCTGGTTTACTGTTTTATTATTTAGGAGTCCAGTTAATTCCATTGAAGTATTTGATCCCACAAACTACAAGTGGACAATCATTGCTGAAACAAAAAGGGAAATATTTAGTGCAACAATGGTTGTTGTTTAATACCAATATTATTATTTGTGATGTCATAATGGATAATTTATTATTTTAATGCTTTTTTTAACCACATAACAAGTACATTTTAAGAATATTTTTGTGGTTGTTTTAAAACAATATTTAAAATTTATGCATTTAAAAAAAATTCAAAATTTTTAAATAGATTATTTAAACTATTAAAAACCTGTAAAATATATAACCTGATATCTGTAGATCATTTTATTGATTTTTTTATTTTGTATAATTTTATATAACTGTTTAATTTTAGTTTAAAATTGACCACCAATGGTTATAATCTCTTAGTATTTTTTTTTCTAATTGATTTTTTTTAAATATTATTTGCATTGAATTTATGTTTTTAAATTAGGACTATTTTATAAATTAAATGTGTCATCTTTTTCTTTCATTAACTTAATTTAATTTCTAATGTATTTATATTTTGCATCTCTAACCACTGTAGTTTTACTAACCATAATTTTGTTTTAAGGTTTTAGGTTTGTTGTTAATGTTGTTTAAATTTGTTAAAAATGGTTCGAAGTCAAGAATTTAACAGTGGCCATACTGATAAAATATTTGAAGATTTAAACAGGTTTGTTAATTGAAAATCAGTTTTAATCAATGTAGAATGTAAAATTGTTTAAAAAATTGTTTATAATATGTTTTTTAAAGATAATAAGTTGTTTTTTATGTCAGGGATAGAAAGAAAGACAAAGATTATTGTGATGTCATAATCAATGATGGAACAAAGAAGCATTCTGCTCATAAAAACATTCTCGGATTTTTTTGTGTTTTTTTTGGAACAATGTTTACAACTGAGGTAAATAAAAACAATTTAAAAACTTTTAATGGCAAATAGTTTATACAGTAAAGTAGTCAAATGTGTTTTATTACGAAATAGTTTTATTAGAAATCATAGTGTCTTTATAATAAATAAGTTTCAAGCAAATATATAAGTTTAGTCAACCTGATTTATATTTTACAGAAGAGAGAGAAATACAATCCCATTGTAAAGATCCAAGGAATAAGCTCGGAAATTATGGAACTTATTTTAGATTATGCCTACACTGCAAAAATCCTGATAACTGAAGAAAATGTCTTTGAGATTATGGAAGCAGCAGATTATCTACAGATTAACAGTAAGAATGATAATATTATAGTTTTAACTTAAAATTACAACGTATTATATATTTAGAACTTTGCAAGTTTTGTGAAGGATTTCTGCAAACCATTGTTGATGTTGAGAATTGTTTAACCATGCTGGCTTATTCTCAACGATACAACCTAGAAAACTTAAAGCAAGGAGCTCAGAAAATAATTGCTGAGAATTTTGAAAAAGTTGCATTAAAGCAAGAATTTATCAAACTTTGTTTCGAGCATTTTATTTCTATTCTGAAACTGAAAGAAAAAAAGGCAAGAATTTTCTTTTCTTGTAGTTTTTAAAGTAACAAAGTTGAGTTACAAACCTAGCAAATTGATTTTTATATTTAAAATCCTTAATAATATGCACAACTTCAGGTTTCATCAGAAAAGGTATTTTACAATGCGATGATGAATTGGATAAAACATGACAGCAATGAACGACAGAAACATGTCAACCAATTGTTTCAATCTCTTGATCTTCCTAAATTAAGCAGAGAATTTCTACAACAAGTTGTAATGAAAGAGGTCAGTTCAGTCATAAATATTTTATTAAAAGATTTAAAATGTTATAATTGAAGTAACACTTTGTACAAACTTGTTTGCAGGATTTGATAATGAAATCTTTGGAGTGTTCTCATTTAATTATTTCTGCTTTGATTAGTTTTGCCCCACCAGAAAAAAAAGGTCAACAAATATTTATTTATAAAATTTTAGCTAACTTTTTTTGTTGATAAATGAATAATATTAAACCTAACTTTATAAGATTTGTGATTTTAATTTTAATTATATGTATCATAACCTAGAAAAAAATTTTGTTTTAGTTAAAAGGTAAACCAAACTGTTTAATTATTCTACCTAAATGCTTTTTTTTTTCATTTTTTTTAAATAACATTTTTTTAACATTTAAATTGCAGATCCAGCAAAGTTACTTATTATGGGAGGGGGTTGGTATAAAAAGGAAGCTATTTTGTTTAACATTGTTACCCAACAATGGACTTCAATGCCAGTATGTTAGTTTTAAATGTATTGGATTGTATTTTAATCCAAGAGTCTAAATTTTTTATAATTTCTTGTGCTAACAGTTGTTGTTTTAAACAGAGGGATTAGTTTAAATTGTAAATATTTAATAAAATTGCTAATATTTTTTTCTTAAAATTAAGTAAAAGTATAAATTTTTTTAAGTTATTTAATGTGAACTCAAATAAAGTATAATTGCAGGAATTAAATGAAGAAAGATGGGGAGCTTCATCTGCTGTTGTCAACAAACAAGTTTTCATCATAGGAAGGCAGGGTAAATCCTCTGTTGAGAGTTTAAGGTTAGATGAAATAGATCCACAATGGAAAGTTGAAAGTCCAATGAAACAAGCTCGGTGGTTTGCATCATCAGCTGTCATAAATGGTTGGTTTATAAACTTTTGGTTTTGTTTTGTAGAGTATTTTAAATCTTGGTAATTATTGTTCTAGATTGTATTTACACAACTGGAGGCCAGGATGAAAATAATCAAATTTTATCAAGTGGGGAATTCTTGGATGTGAGGACAAATAAAAGAGGAAATATTCGTGACATGATTGTTCCACGTAGAAACCATGTATTACTTGCTGCAAAAGGTAAACATACAAATTTCATGTAAATTATTTCAATGTTTTTTCAACTGCAAAAATTTGAATTAACGATCAATAAAAAGATGTCAAACGATTTAATTAACTATTTAATTTTAATTAATTTGGTTTAGATTTAAAAAAACAGTGCGCTAAACAAATTATACAATAAAAACGGTAAAGACTCTAAATATTTATGTTCAGGTAAATTATTTGCAATCGGGGGACGGAATGATAAAAATAGAAGTTTAAGTTCATCAGAATATTTTGATTTTGATGAACAAAAGTGGTCTCTTATTTCTCCAATGAATCATGGTGTAAGTGATCATTCAGCTGTAGTTTTAGATGATCACATATTTGTTACTGGTGAGTAAAATTTTTTTAAAGTAAATTTTTTTGTAATCGTCGTTAACTTAAAATTTATTTTTTAACAATACAATTATTAAATTTAATAAAAATTTAAATAAAATTATTATTTATTGAAATTTTTTTATCCAAACCAAAAAAAATTTGAAAAACTTTAAACATATTTTTTCTAGGTGGACGTCGAGATGGCTCAGTCGCAATTTCATCAGTGATCAATTACAACATTTCTACTAAAACATGGTCAGAAGTTGCACCAATGAACAAGGCTCGATATGGTCACTGTGCCTCAGTTGTAGATGGCAAGATTTATGTTGTTGGGGGCCTAAACAACTGGTAAGTCAAACTAAATATTTAGTTTGTAATAATTTATTAAACTCTGGTTTATTGTTTTATTATTTAGGCATCCAGTTACTTTTATGGAAGTATTTGATCCCACAAACAACAAATGGACAATCATTGCCGAAACAAGAAGGAATGTATATTATGCAACAATGGTTGTTGTTTAATGCCAATATTTATATTTATGATGTCATAATGGATAATTTATTATTTTAATACTTTTTTTAATCACATAACAAGTACATTTTAAGAATATTTTTGTGGTTGTTTTAAAACAATATTTAAAATTTATGCATTTAAAAAATATTCAAAATTTTTTAATAGATTATTTAAACTATTAAAAATCTGTAAAATATATAACCCGATATCTGTAGATAATTTTATTGATTTTTTTATTTTGTATAATTTTAAATAACTGTTTAATTTTAGTTTAAAATTGACCACCAATGGTTATAATCTCTTAGTATTTTTTTTCTAATTGATTCTTTAAAAATATTATTTGCATTGAATTTAAGTTTTTAAATTAGGACTATTTTATAAATTAAATGTGTCATCTTTTTCTTTCATTAATATAATTTAATTTTTAATGTATTTATTTTTTGCATCTCTAACCACTGTAGTTTTACTAACCATAATTTTGTTTTAAGGCTTTAGGTTTGTTGTTAATGTTGTATAAATTTATTAAAAATGGTTCGAAGTCAAGAATTTAACAGTGGCCATACTGATAAAATATTTGAAAAGTTAAACAGGTTTGTTAACTTCAACTAGTTTTAATTAATGTAGAATTTAAAATTGTTAAAAAAACAATCAAAATCGAAAAATAAGTTGCTTAAAGATAATTTATTGTTTTTATGTCAGGGATAGAAAAGGAGACAAAGATTATTGTGATGTCATAATCAATGATGGAACAAAGGAGCATTCTGCTCACAAAAACATTCTTGGATTTTTCTGTGTTTTCTTTGGAACAATGTTTACAACTGAGGTAAAAAAAACTATTTTATATCTGTCTGATGGCAGATAGCTTATACAACATAATAATTAAATATGTTTTATTTAAAAAATAGTTTTGTTAAAAATTATAGTGTCTTTATAATGAATAATTTTCAAGCAAATATATGAGTTTAGTCAACTTGATTCATGATTTTACAGATGAGAGAGAAATACAATCCCATTGTAAAGATCCAAGGAATAAGCTCGGAAATTATGGAACTTATTTTAGATTATGCCTACACTGCAAAAATCCTGATAACCGAAGAAAATGTCTTCGAGATTATGGAAGCTGCAGATTTTCTACAGATTAACAGTAAGATTGATAATATTATATTTTTAACCTTAAAATTACAACGTATTTTAAATTTAGAACTTCGCAAGTTTTGTGGAGGATTTCTGCAAACCATTGTTGATGTTGAGAATTGTTTAACCATGCTGGCTTATTCTCGAAGATACAACCTTGAAAACTTAAAGCAAGGAGCCCAGAAAATAATTGCTGAGAATTTTGAAAAAGTTGCATCAAAGCAAGAATTTATCAAACTTTGTTTTGAAGATTTGCTTTCTATTCTAAAATTAAAAGAAAAAAAAGCAAGAAATATATTTTTTAAGTTTTTAAAGTAAATAAAGTTCTGCAGTAAACTTAACAAATTAAATTTTATATTTTAAATATTTAAATACTTACCAACTTCAGGTTTCATCTGAGAAGTTCATTTATAATGCGATGATAAATTGGATAAAACATGACAGCAATGAACGACAGAAACATGTCAACCAATTGTTTCAATCTCTTGATCTTCCTAAATTAAGCAGAGAATTTTTACAACAAGTTGTAATGAAAGAGGTCAGTTCAGTCATAAATATTTTATTAAAAATTTTAAACTGTTTAACTATTTTTTATCGCTGGAATGGGTAACTGGCATTACTCTATGTTTGGGTCATAAAGTCGACCTTTCACATTAAGGATAAAGATATTTTTAAAAAATTATCTAAAAAATGAAATTAAAATTTTGTACAAACTTGTTTGCAGGATTTGATAATGAAATCTATGGAGTGTAATCAAATGCTTATCTCTGCTTTGGTTAATTTTGCCCCACTAGAAAAAAAAGGTCAACAATTATTTATTTATCAAATTTAAATTAAATTTTGTTGTAGAATAAATAAAATTTTATGATTAATTTTTTTTCATTATTAACAACTGTGAAAATTTTTAATTTTAGATTAATTGTTTGCCAGATTTGTTTTTATATTAATTTAGTATATTTTACTCTTTTTATCAAATATGTATATATTTTTTTAACATTGAAATTGCAGATTCAGCAAAGTTACTTATTATGGGAGGGGGTTGGTATAAAAAGGAAGCTATTTTGTTTAACACTGTTACCCAACAATGGACTTCAATGCCAGTAAGTTAGTTTTAAATGTATTGGATTGTATTTTAATCCAAGAGTCTAAATTTTTTTTAATTTCTTGTGCTAACAGTTGTTGTTTTAAACAGGGGAATTAGTTCAAATTGTAAATATTTAATAAAATTTCTAATATTTTTTTCTTTAAATTAGGTAAAAATATATTTTTTTAAGCTATTTAATGTGAAATAATAATAAAAAGTATATTTGTAGGATTTAAATGAAAAAAGAAGTGGAGCTTCATCTGCTGTTGTCAACAAACAAGTTTTCATCATGGGAGGAAGGGGTAAATCCTCTGTTGAGAGTTTAAAGTTAGATGAAGTAGATCCACAATGGAAAGTTGAAAGTCCAATGAAACAAGCTCGGTGTTATGCATCATCAGCTGTCATAAATGGTTGGTTTATAAACTTTTGCAATTTTAAGAAAAAGAAATGAAACTTGTATTTTAGAAATTTATTCAGTTTTAAAGTGGTATAGATTTTATTAACACAATTTGAGTCTAGAATAAATATTATATTTATTTTAAATCTTGCTAATTTTTGTTAAGTATTTTAAATCTTGCTAATTATTGTTCTAGATTGTATTTACACAACTGGAGGCCAGGATGTAAATGATATTACTTTATCAAGTGGGGAATTCTTGGATGTGAGGACAAATAAAAGGGGAAATATTCCTGACATGATTGTTCCACGTAGAGGACATGCATTACTTGCTGTAAAAGGTAAACATACAAAATTTCATGTAAATTATTTCAATGTTTTTTCGACTGCAAAAATTTAGATTAACGATCAATAAAAAGATGTGAAACGATTTAATTAAATATTTAATTTTAATTAATTTGGTTTAGATTTAAAAAAACAGTGCGGTAAACAAATTATACAATAAAAACGGTAAAGACTGCAAATATTTATGTTCAGGTAAATTGTTTGCAATCGGGGGATGGAATGATAAAGATGGAAGATTAAGTTCATCAGAATGTTTTGATTTTGATAAACAAAAGTGGTCTCTTATTCCTCTAATGAATTATAATGTAAATGATCATGCAGCTGTAGTTTTAGATGATCACATATTAGTTACTGGTGAGTCGAATTTCTAGTAAATTTAATTTTTTTTGTAATCGTCTTTAACTTAAAATTTATTTTTTAACACAAACAAATAATAATTTTAATGAAAATAAAAATAAAATTCCTACTTTTTGAAATTTTTTTTATCCAAATCAAATTAAAATTTGAAAAATTTTAAACCTATGTTTTCTAGGTGGATGTCGAGATGACGTTGTTTCATCAGTGATCAAATACAACATTATTAGTGATACATGGTCAGAAGTTGCACCAATGAACAAAGCTCGACGTGATCACTGTGCCTCAGTTGTAGATGGCAAGATTTATGTTGTTGGGGGCAGGGATAAGTAAGTTAAACTAAATATTTAGTTTGTAATAATTTATTAAACTCTGGTTTATTGTTTTATTATTTAGGTTATTTAGGTTTGATCCAGTTGATTCCATTGAAGTATTTGATCCCACGAACAACAAGTGGACAATCATTGCTGAAACAGGAAGGACAATATTTCATGCAACAATGGTTGTTGTTTAATGCCAATATTTATATTTGTGATGTCATAATGGATAATTTAATATTTTAATACTTTTTTCAAGTACGCATTTAAAATTATATTAAATTACTTTTATCGATTATTTAACTAATATAACCTTAAAAA
The DNA here is from genome assembly GCF_963082875.1 of Corella eumyota. Lineage (NCBI taxonomy): Eukaryota > Metazoa > Chordata > Ascidiacea > Phlebobranchia > Corellidae > Corella > Corella eumyota. Next base: position 20,983,691 of record NC_137491.1, read on the forward strand.
TATATAACATGATATCTGTATATAATTTTATAGATTTTTTTTGATTTTATAAAATTTTATAAAATTCGTGTGATTTTAGTTTAAAATTATTACCAATGTTTGTAACTACTTTGTAATTTTTTTATTTTAGTCTTTTGAAGTTTTGATTTAAATTAAATTTATGTTATTTTGGGTAATTTCATAGGTTTAATTTGTGTTACTTTCCATGATTTATTTTTTAAAAATATGATGTTTGCAATAATTCATTAAACCCTGTCCGCTTAGTTAATTATGTTGAAGAATTCAATCCTGGGAAAATTAAGTGGACATTGGGTGCTGGAATAGAAAGGAATATAAGTGATGCAAAAATGGGGGTTGTTTGATTATATTGATGTGGCTTATTTAAATTACAAAAACACTCTAAAAGAAATTAGCAATTTTTTTTTATTTTTAGTTTATATTGTATTATTGTTATTTACAGTATAATTAATTAACATTAGCCTATATTGTAATTACCACTACACTTCTATTGTATATGCAATTAAGGCTTTTATGAATATAATCGCAGTTACTTAGTTTGTTTTATTTTGAGAATAATTTTTTTAAATATCTAATTAATTTGATTTTGCTTTTTAATATTTTGCATTTTTAGTAATGTGGTAACTAATCATTTTCTTTTTTTTAATTATTATGCAAATTAAAAATAAAGTCTTATAAATGTTCAATACATTTTGTTAAATAATGCATAAGTTAACAAAAATACAAACTTGGTTGAAATATTTAAACATTTTAGTTAAGTTCACAACTTTAGATTTATTAAATTAAGTCAATGATTAAATTTAAAAAAACTGCTTTAACACATTTTCACTGGTTTTACAACATTTATTTATTTACACTTTTTGGGTGAAATATTTTTAATCAACATTTAAAATCAAATTTTTTTGTTTTTTTAAATTATTATTTGGACTTTATTAATTTGTAATTATTTTTTGTCACATAACATTTATGCTTTTTTAAATTTTTACATGTTAAGTATTTCCGCATCATTTTAATCAACCTCCACCTAAACTTTACTTTTCCCGAAGTAGGAATCCAAGAACTGCTCAACGTAGTTTCGGTACCACGGCATTTTCTTAAAAACTTTTGCCAATCTGGTCAGCATTGGGGTCATTTCCTCCTTGGGTTTTGGTTCTTGTGGGTAAAAGTCACCAAACATACAGGTCCCCATGTTTGTGACAACAAATTGGTATGGGTCAGTCACGGATGGGAAGACGAAACCTAAGAAATAATTTTAAAGAATAAAACCAAAACTTTAAACATGAGTTTGTAGGCTAAACATGTAGGCTATATTAAAGTCTTATATTTTAATTTTATAAACTAAAAAAAAAGTATTATAAAATCTAAAAAATTAACTTTTCAAAAAAAAAATTGTTTAAAAGTATTTACATATTATTTGAGGTATATTATTACTTGATAAAAGATAAATCTAACGAGAACAAAATTAAAATACAAAAACAAATTAAGTCAGCAAACTTGTCATGTTATACTAGTCTTTGACGTTGCATAAGTAAGAAACAGGCACATTTGTGTTTTTGTTTCAAGTTGAATGCATCTTAAATTTGACCTTAATGGAATCAAACTCGAAACATTTAAAAAAATATTCTGAAAAATATTTTTGAAACATTTGATTGACGGCAGTGAAACAGTAAACATATTTTTGAAACCAAATACCTAAAGTTTAATTCTCGCTATTGACATGTTGTTGTATTTTGGTGTGATATTAGTAAAAACGTTGATTTGAAAAAAAATCTCAATTTTTTAAACACTTCTCTTCAAAAAAAATTACAGAAAAAATAAAAATTTATATTTTTTAATAATTACGTTGTTAAATTAATAAATGTAATAAAAAATGTTTATTTATTATAATTATTTAAATTATGGAGGTAAGCAACGAATAATAAAGAAAAGTAAACATTATTAATTTAAAATTTATGATGTCTATATATTTTTTAAAATTTTTTTTCCATCGGTGATTCCCCGACTCATAATTTCCCGAATTTTGCAGGTCAGCAAAATAATATTTTTGGCAATCGAAATTCATAATTTAAACTTTTTACTTATTATTATTTATATATTTATAAGTTTGTAATAAACTATGCAATTTAAAAAAAAAATTAATTTATATAAAGAGTTGATAAACGGGCTAACTGCTAATATGTTTGTTTATTTATATGTTATTTATATATTTTTTTGAGAAAGTGTGTAGTTAAAGTTAAGTTGTAATTGTTTTGTTTGTTATTTGGATTATAAGTTAAACTAAAAAGAACTGTTTTTTAATAAAATGTTAGTTTGTAATTAATGTTTGTTAATATAAGAATCTGGCACTTTGTTTTTTTATTAAGTTTCAGGCTATTTTTTGTAATATTTTAAAACTTACTGTTTAGTTTAAATATATATATTTTTGTATATATCTTTATCCTCGATGTGGAAAAGTTGTATGCGCGACCTAAACATTAAGTAACAAATATTACCCTAACCCAGTATCGAGTTGACTTTGGCAGTTTGGGATATTATAGATTATAATTGCCTTTATACTGTTTATAGCGCTGTTTATAGCGCGTTTATACTGTTTATAGCGCATTACTCAAGGGCGCTGCAACATGAGAGCAGTGATATTATTAGGGTTGTTTTAAATTACATTGTTACTTATATTTTAATTTTTTTGACTCAAAAACTTATTTTTAAGGATTTAGTTTATTGTTAATTTGTTTAAAAATGGTTCGAAGTCAAGAATTTAAAAGTGGTCATACTGATAAAATATTTAAAGAGTTAAACAGGTTTGATAACTACAACTAGTTTTAATCAATGTTGAATTTAAAATTGTTAAAAAAAAACAATCAAAACTGAAAAATAAGTTGCTTAAAGATAATTTATTGTTTTTTGATGTCAGGGATAGAAAAGAAGACAAAGTTTATTGTGATGTCATAATCAATGATGGAAAGAAGGAGCATTCTGCTCACAAAAACATTCTTGGATTTTTCTGTGTTTTCTTTGGAACAATGTTTACAACTGAGGTAAAATAAAACAGTTTTAAAACTTTCAATAACAATTAGTTTATACAATAAAGTGGTCAAATGTGTTTTATTACAAAATAGTTTTATCAGAAATTATAGTGTCTTTATAATAAATAACTTTTTAAACAAATATATTGGTTTAGACCACCTGATTTATGTTTTTACAGATGAGAGAGAAATACAATCCCATTGTAAAGATCCAAGGAATAAGCTCGGAAATTATGGAACTTATTTTAGATTATGCCTACACTGCAAAAATCCTGATAACCGAAGAAAATGTCTTCGAGATTATGGAAGCAGCAGATTATCTACAAATTAACAGTAAGATTGATAATATTATAGTTTTAACCTTGAAATTACAACATGGTATATATTTAGAACTTCGCAAGTTTTGTGGAGGATTTCTGCAAACCATTGTTGATGTTGAGAATTGTTTAACCATGCTGGCTTATTCTCAAAGATACAACCTTGAAAACTTAAAGCAAGGAGCCCAGAAAATAATTGCTAAAAATTTTGAAAAAGTTGCATCAAAGCAAGAATTTATCAAACTTTGTTTCGAGGATTTACTTTCTATTTTGAAACTAAAAGAAAAAAAGGTAGGAAGAATTTTTTTCTGTCATTTTTAAAGTATATAAATAAAGTTTTACAATAACGTTAACAAATTAAATTTTAAGTTTTAAATCATTAAATATTACTGACTTCAGGTTTCATCTGAAAAAGTCATTTACAATGCGATGATAAATTGGATAAAACATGACAGCAATGAACGACAGAAACATGTCAACCAATTGTTTCAATCTCTTGATCTTCTAAAATTAGGCAAAGAATTTCTACAACAAGTTGTAATGAAAGAGGTCAGTTCAGTTATAAATATTGTATTGCAACTGACAGTACTCTATGTGTGTCGTGGAGTCGACCTTTCACATTGAGGATGAAGTTATTTTACAAAAAAAAAAATAACATTTTGTACAAACTTGTTTGTAGGATTTGATAATGAAATCTATGGAATGTAATCAAATACTTATCTCTGCTTTGGTTAATTTAGTTTCACCAAAAGAAAATGCTAAAGGTTGGTAATTATTAAAATAGGGTCATCTTAGCTTCATTTATGCTCAATAATGAAATTAAAATTGTCCTTGTTCTATGGACAGAGTCAAATTTTGTATAACAGTTTTTTTTTTTAAATAAAGAGTAAAAATATTTTTAATTAATTTTAAACTAGACAAATTGTTGTATCAATTTTAATATAATTTAGTTTTTTTATAAATATATCTTATATATCCTATAGGTATATATCTTTTGTTTATATTCGGTTAATTATATAGATTTTGTAGCTTCAACAAAGTTACTTATTATGGAAGGAATTAAAAAGGAGGCTATTTTGTTTAACACTGTTACCAAACAATGGACTCTAATGCCAGTATGTTAGTTTTAAATATATTTATTCGTTTTTGAAAGCAATAACTTGTTAATAAATTTGAAGAATGTAACAGGGTCATAGTTAAAATAAAAATAATAAACTTTTGTGTAGTTTAAATTTGTAATATATTTAAAGGAATTAAATGAAGGAAGGTGTGGAGCTTCATCTGTTGTTGTCAACAATCAAGTTTTCATTATGGGAGGAAGGTTTAAATCATCTGTTGAGAGTTTAAAGTTAAATGAAGTAGATCCACGATGGAAAGTTGAACCTCCAATGAAACAAGCTCGGTGGTGTGCATCATCAGCTACTTTAAATGGTTGGTTTAAAAACTTTTGCACTTTTAAGAAAAATAAATTAAACTTGTACTTTAGAAAAATTTATTTAGTTTTAAAGTGGTATAGATTTTATTAACACAATTTGAGTTTAGAATAAATATTATATTTTAAGGTAAAAATAATAAATATACTTAAAAACTAATTAATGATTTTTTTAATTAAAACATCTTTTAGTTTTTTAAGGGTTTTGTTTTGTAGAGTATTTTAAATCTTAGTAATTATTGTTCTAGATTGTATTTACACAACTGGAGGCCGGGATGAAAATAATCAATTTTTATCAAGTGGGGAATTCTTGGATGTGAGGACAAATAAAAGAGAAAATATTCCTGACATGATTGTTCCACGTAGAGGACATGTATTGCTTGCTGCAAGAGGTAACGTCAAAAATTTCAATTTTTTTTCGACTGCAGAAATTCATATTAACGATCTATAAAAAGATGTCAAACGATTTAATTAGATATTTAATTTTAATCAATTTACTTAAGATTTAAAAAAAACAGTGCTGTAAACAAATTTTACAATAAAAACGGTTAAGACTTTAAATATTTATGTTCAGGTGAATTATTTGCAATCGGGGGATGTAATGATAAAAATAGAAGTTTAAGTTCATCAGAATGTTTTGATTTTAATAAACAAAAGTGGTCTCTTATTTCTCCAACGATTTATAATGTAGTTGATCATGCAGCTGTAGTTTTAGATGATCACATATTTGTTACTGGTGAGTCAAATTTAAAGTAAATGTTTTTAACTTAACATTTATTTTCTAACAGAAACAATTAATAAATTTAATGGAAACAAAAAAAAACTATTACTTATTGAAATTTTTTTATCTAAATCAAATTAAAATTTGAAAAACTTTAAACATATTTTTTCTAGGTGGACGTGGAGATGGCATTGATCCAGTTTCATCAGTGATCAAATACAACATTATTACTGATACATGGTCAGAAGTTGCACCAATGAACAAGGCTAGAGATGGTCACTGTGCCTCAGTTGTAGATGGCAAGATTTATGTTGTGGGGGGCTTGGGTGATGGGTAAGTTAAACTAAATATTTAGTTTGTAATAATTTATTAAACTCTGGTTTATTGTTTTATTATTTAGGTTATTTAGCTGTGATCCAGTTAATTCCATTGAAGTATTTGATCCCACGAACAACAAGTGGACAATCATTGCTGAAACAAGAAGGAATATATATTATGCAACAATGGTTGTTGTTTAATGCCAATATTTATATTTGTGATGTCATAATGGCTAATTTAATATTTTAATACTTTTTTCAACCACATAACAAGTACGTACGCATTTAAAATTATATTAAATTATTTTTATTGATTGTTAAACTAATATAACCTTAAAAATATATATAACATGATATCTGTATATAATTTTATAGATTTTCTTTTTCATATAATTTAAAAAGTTCGTGTGATTTTAGTTCAAAATTATTACCAATGTTTGTAACTACTTTGTAATTTAGTCTTTTGAATTTTTGATTTTCATTGAATTTATGTTATTTTGGTAAATTTCATAGGTTTAATTTGTGTTACTTTCTATGATTTATTTTTAAAAAATATGATGTTTGCAATAATTCATTAAACCCTGTCCGCTTAGTTAATTGTATTGAAGAATTCAATCCTGGGAAAAATGAATGGACATTAGGTGCTGGAATAGAAAGGAATATAAGTGATGCAAAAATGGTGGTTGTTTAATTATATTGATGTGGCTTATCCAAATTACAAAAACACTCTGAAAAGAATTCGCATTTTTTTTTTTATTTTTAGTTTATATTGTATTATTTTTATTTACAAAATATATTAGAATAATATTAGCCTATATTGTAATTACCACTACACTACTATTGTATATGCAATTAAAGCTTTTATGAATATAATCGCAGTTACTTAGTTTGTTTTATTTTGAGAATAATTTTTGAAATATGTAATTAATTTGATTATGCTTTTTAATTCAATATTTTGCATTTTTAGTAATGTGGTAACTAATCGTTTTCTTTTTTTAGATTATTAACTAAAAATAAAGTTCTATAAATATTTTTAAATAATGTCTAAGTTAACAAAAATAAAAACTTGGTTAAAGTATTTAAACATTTAAGATAAGTTCACAACTTTGTATTTATTAAATTAATTCAATGATTTAATTTCTTTTACTGGTTTTACATCATTTATTTATTTACACTTTTTGGGTGAAATATTTTTAATCAATTTTTTTTGTTTTTTTAAATTATTATTTGAACTTTATTAATTTGTAATTATTTTGTCACATAACATTTATTCTTTTTTTAAAATTTTTACATGTTAAGTATTTCCACATCATTTTAATCAACCTCCACCTAAACTTTACTCTTCCCGAAGTAGGAATCCAAGAACTGCTCAACGTAGTTTCGGTACCACGGCATTTTCTTAAAAACTTTTGCCAATCTGGTCAGCATTGGGGTCATTACCTCCTTGGGTTCAGGTTCTTGTGGGTAAAAGTCACCCAACATACAGGTACCCATGTTTGCGACAACAAACTGGTATGGGTCAGTCACAGGTGGAAATACGAAACCTAAGAAATAAATTTAAAGATAAAAAACCAAAATTTTTAAAACAAAAATTTATTGCAAAATAATGTTTCTAAAACCGAAAAATAAACTATTAAAATATAGCAAAATTTAGTTTAAAATTATTTAATCATACATTCTTGGAAAACGTAAATTATAACTTAATAAAGGAAAAGTTTAATGTGCGAAAACTAAATTTATTTATGTACAGACTAAGTTACTAAACTTATCATGTTACCTCTGTCTTTAATGTGGCCTAAGTAAGACACCGCCGCTGTTTTGTTTTTGTTCTGAGTTGAATGCATCTCAAATTTGACCTTGATTGAATCAGCTACAAACCGGATCTAAACATTTGTAAATAATTTATACCGAAAAGTATTTGTATGCATTGACTAGGGGAGTGAAACGAAACCACACTTGCAGTATTTTTAAAACAACAGACCAAAGTTTGAGTCCTGCTACTGACATGTTGTTTTTCTTAGTGTAAAATTAAAAAAAACACGAAACATAACAGTTTTTACTTCCAATGGGTTTTACTTTTGACTTATTGTTTATGTAGTTAACCCATAACAAAATGTTCTTCAACAATATTCTATTTCATTTTGTATGTGTAAGGCAATATTGGTTTACATTTGCTTTCAAGCAGTAACAACGTAATGTATGACAAAACGGTGCATTAAGAAAAGGCATTGTAACATCTTGTAGTTTAAAACATAACACACATCAACATCTTGTTTACGAGGGGATTGCCACCAAATACAATAACAAAAGGATGTTATCACCATAATACTTACTGTTATATTTGCAAGGGGTGGAATTGTAATCACATCCCTCCATTCTCCTATGTCAGCCATTGCAATCGCCCCCATGTTATCCTTGTAACGTTTTTTGTGGCCCAATGTGATGGGGAAATCCGCTGGGAATTCGTGGGTCTCTAAATCCCAACTTGAACCTAAACAACAAAGTTATTGAAAGATTTTTTTTGTTTAAACTGCTGATCTTTGAGCAATCTAGAATATCCAAAAAAAATTAAGTGTAGATGCAATATCACCCTTATTGAATAAAATTGTTTGCCCTTGTTATGTTATTGCGTCTACCGAGTACGGTTTTGTAACTAGATAACACGATTTTAATGTAGTATACTATTTTACTGAGTATAATTTTCCAATTATGCTATTGATGATGTTGTATTTTTTTTTTAACTTTATAAAAAAAACTTGCTGTCATAGCCCGGGTATTGAACCTGACATTTCTGTGTCAAATCTTGAGATATTAAAGTAGATTTTCCATCGATAAGCATGTTGATCGGTCCATTGTACTTGTTGTAACTTATGATCTACAAATAATAACATAATGTTTACACAACGACCATTTTAATGTGAATAACAAAACAAAAACTAATGGTGTAAATAACAATATTGTTTAACAAAATTTTTATATATATTTTTTTTACCAAAAAAAAATTTTTTATATAAAAATGTGTTGCAATAATTGTAATTAAGTGTGGAACAATGAAGTGACAATATTATTGTAAGAATAATGCTTAAACTGTTATGGCAATAAATAGTTTGTTGCTGTTTTTACGTTGTCGCCTGTATAATATAACAATCTTATACCTGGACGTGGTTAATTGGCATGTACAGAGTATTAAACTCTTCTGGGTCACTGTTTAAAATTGTCCATTCTTCAATCCCGTTGAATATTATACTTCGTCTGTTAATGTTAAATAAGTGGGTGACTTTAACTAACCACGTTATTATCGTAGGTAAAAAATGTTCAAATGGAAAAAGTAGCAAAACTTGATTAAATTATTAAAGTTAAAATTTATCTTAAAGGTGATATAGTATTATTTATTAACTAATGCAATTGCGAATTATATAAATTTTTAATGATTGATTTTTGTGCAATTACATAATTTGCTCTTAATATAAAATTTTTACCTGAGGTCAATAATTGCTGGACTATTCTCATCTCGTCGTGGAGCGTTACTAAACAAATTCGGGTTGGCATCGAGTACAAACTTTCCCGTTATTTCACCCTCATCAATGTAAACAAGATCTCCGATAAATTCCTCCCGTTTATCGAACGTGATTGGGAGTCGACTTGGTTGCTGTCCTGCAGGTTTTTCTCCTACGATTATTGTTGCAAGTTTTCCTCTGAAGCAGAACTCACCTGATCGACTTACGTTGTTCTCACCCAATGGTGCAGAATTTAGCTTAAAATATCAAAAAAACGAATGAAAAAATTGTAAAGGTTTCTAAAGTTCCTGATCTGAGAGGTTTATTATTTACTTAAATAAAAAATAAACTTCTTTTAAACTATTTCTTTGATTGGATCCATTATTTTGTTAAATACACTCTGTTTTATTTTGGATGAACATTTAAAAAATTTAAATTTGTAGACATTTGGAAATTTTTAAAACTTTTTTTTTTGTTATATTAACTTAGATTTACCGAGGCCGTTATTGAGCCTTATTAAGGAATGCGTTAAGTATAAGTCTAAGACCTAGCGCACTAGATAATGCGTTGTTTATATATATACAACTTTAAAGTCAGAAATTTTGTGAAAATTAAAAAATCAGGAACTTAGGTTACAAAAATTTTTGAGTTGATCCTACCTCGTAAACTCCGGGCTTTGTACACGACATCAGCCAATCTACTCTTTGCCCGGGAGCAAGTAAGGTTTGGCCGTTCCTTGGTTGTTGTGGTTTGTTAAACAACACCCCATCAGCTGCTATAATGCTGACGTCACAGCAATATCCATTTTCCAAACATGGCGTGTCAATCTCAAGTACGTCACTTGCACCCGCGTTTACAAATCTATTGAAGTAGTTGTATTGGTTAAATTCAATTACACAAAAATTGCTCTGTCTATTTGTTATAGGTCTTAAGGAAGTTTTGTCTGTACAACAAAACAGTAAAAATAAAACAACAAAGTTATTTTAAGTGTTGTTTTGTAATGATTTTCTCATTACTTGGGTAACGTGTAAAGTTTCACTTTTAGTTTACCTGATGCGTTTTCCCATCCACCATTCAAGGTCAATCGTTGGTAAAACTTGCCCGTTTACAGTGAAGTATTCAATATTGTGTAACCTTGCTAACGTTTCGTCTCCGTTTCCCAGTCCTCGTATGCAATTCCTGCCGAAAAAAATTTAACTAACTTTAAATTAAATCGATGTGAAATACCAGCAAGGTTGCCTTACTAAAAAAAGCAATGTACTAAAATATAAACAGTTTAAAGTATACCACACAATGCTACATCAAAGATGCAACATAGGCCTACCAATATTACCCAGGTTTGCGCATGAATTCTACACCAACAACGTTAAAATTTAAGTTTTGCAAAATACCAATGAGTAATAAAAAAAGGTCATGCAAAAATGAAAATAACTCATGTTATCTAAATAAAAAAACTTTAATAAACGTTTAAAAACATAGATTATTTACAAACAGTTAACCAACAACATACAAGTCATCATAACGTTCAGGATATTTCCTATACAGCATACTAGGTTGTAGGATAAGTTCGATATCATTCTCGCAATAATCAGGACATATAAACTCTTTAAGTTGTTGTATAACAGTAAGAGATTCAACAGTGATCATACCAGCCATTCCCCCAGCTAACTGTACACATTAAAATTAATGTAACTATATAGTTATTTTTGTTTAAAAATTGCTTTTTTTGTCAACTCTACAAAAAATGTTATTCATTTAGAAAACTTATGCAAGATAGTTCGTGTGTACTGTTTTAAAATGATTTTATATGCAAGCATCGGTAAACTTCTTATAAGTTTTGCCTTTATCGTGTTATAGAAACATTATGTTAATGCCTTTATTGTTTTAACCAGGCCATTATATTGTATAAGTTTTAATTTAAAATGATCATTAAATACGTTAAATGTGACCGTGTATACCTAGTTTCTATCGTAACCACGGGTATTTACATTTTTATATCTTAAACTATGTCAGAAGCATATTAACTTAACAAGATTACTAGATTAATAATGACACCACATACCTGATAATCAGATTTAACGGGAACGTCAGGGTAGTACCAGAAGGAACCAGGTTGTTGCAGTGGGGGGATTGTAAACATGTAAAGAAAACTCTCGCCTGGTAAAACTTCGTTAACTGGCGGTTCAAATTCCGTGGTCTGAAAAGGAATTTAATTGTTTGAGTGTTGTTATAACAAAAAGTAAAAATTTGCCTGGTTTTTAAAAAAAAATTAAAGTCTTGTAAAATTGTCGGTACAAAGGTGGTTGACGTATTCGGTGACGTCACCAAAGATACGTCACACAATTTAATGACGTATTAATCTTAATTCCCAAAGTTAGATTAGTTATATATATTAACCTGGAGTGGGGCCATATGTAGTCCATGTACTTGGAAGTTGGTTGTATTTCTTCCGTCTTCAGCCGGCTCCAAATTATTTCTCTAAAAATCGAAAATTATGTAAAATTATTGTTATAAGAATTGTAAACATTGTTCTAAAACATATTTCTATTTGTTTATATGTAAATGTCAATAAAATTCATCAACCCGGCTTTAAAATGCAATTATTTTTTTTATCATTTTAAGATGTTGAGTTATATATCTATATTAGGAAATGATGTGCTGTTGTAACGTTTTTAAGCCATTTGTTGACGCAGGGTTTAAGCACAAGAAGTGTGACATTATTAAGGCTCGAACCAGAAACCTTTTGGCTTATGGTCGGCATTCAAAATAAATAGTTACTTGCTTACCAATAGTACAGTGACGACGTCACCAGGTCTAACACACATAGTTGGACCAGGCATTCGACCGTTAAAAAGTCGTCTTCTTATATTTAACGAACCGAAATAAACATCCCAAACATCGACGGTTAACACAACGTTTAGAAACCCGTTCTCGGACTTAAACTGTTCAGGCGTTTGCAAAGCCTGGCCGACTAAAAAAGTTTTTATTGATTTACAAATTTGGTATTTTTTTGGGCGATTTTTAACCGATGAAAATTGCAAATATTACCTTTTAATTGGGTTACTATAAATATTTGAATTTTTTTACTTTGTGTGTTTAAAAAATATTTTTAATATTACTTTTAAATTATCTAAAATAAGTTTTATAATATTTTTAAATTATCTAATAATTAATTATCATTAAAAACTAGTAACATACAATTAGCCATTTGATTAACATATATATAATCTTAAAAAAAAACTTAACGAACCTGCATCTGGAGGTAATTGTGCAGATGCTGCAACGAACAAACAACCAAACAAAATAATTTTAATCATTTTTGTTAAAATACAATTTAACCTTTACAAAATAAAAAATCATTTGCAAATTTAAAACAACAAAAAAGTATATCGACTTTCCTTTGGCATTTAAAAAAAGATGTAGCTAAAAAATTATTTTTCTCGTATCAAAACTTTTTTATTTCCAAGCAAATTTCATTTTCAAGTCCGACTAAATTTTGAGCTTTCCCGTGTCTTTATAGCAAGTAAAGTTCTTAGTTAAACTAAGTTAATCATCAGAAAGAAATATGTGTTGATGCTTGCCCCAAAGGCCAGTTTAAGTTAAAAAAAACAGTTTAAGTTAAAAAAACCAGTTTAAGTTAAAAAAAATTAAGTTAGATATTAAGGCAGATATAAGCTTAACGCATTTTAAATTCACATTATCATGTGTTGCGTTCGTGCAAATAAAACCGCAGAGAATAAATATTGTTTTTAACGAATTATAACTTTTTTGGATGAAAGAATCCAACCTTTTGTGACGCACCTGCATAAACTATGATGTCACAATTTGCTATTTTGCTCAACAATGTTTTTAGGGGTTGTTGTTATGGGGTAATTATTTAGTCACGACTAATTTAAGATGTTTAAAATTTATTTTGCAACGATTTTGTTTTAAAGGGTAATAAATGCTGAATAATTTAAAGTATTTTATTTTGGTGGTTTTGATTTAAAAAAATAATTTAGATTAACTTAATATGAGACACAAACAACCTTAATATTAAGGAGAAGATTTCTAATTTTTACTTGTTTTTATTATTTTAAAATACAAACTAAGATTTCAAATTATATTTTTGAGACATACCTTTAGATGAGTCGTGTTATTATGACAAATACTTAATCTGATTTATATAACCCGATTAACGAGCTTGAAAAAACAAGAAATACTGTGACATGTTATAGCATCCTTCTATTATAATTATCAGATTGACACATGACACACGAATTGAGACTTTTAATTTGGAATTTTAACTTCTGAAAATGGTTAGGTCAACTCAATATGGGTTCGGGGTAAATTAAAGTTACTGATGGTCTTTTAAAAGTATGCAAGATGTGTTTTTTAATATTTATGTTGCCCTTAGGTTAATTGTGACCAAAATATCAAGAACATTAAAATTTATAAACAAAGCTGTTATAGATAATCATATTGCCCCATGATTTGGCATGCCATCAAATTAATATCAGAAAATACACTTTTTTGGCATTAAAAGCTACCTTTTCGTGTTTTGTTTATTATCTTGTTATAAAAATTAAATCTTTAAAATAATGCAATTTTGTTGTGCAGCTAGAATGGTGACCTTCATCTAGTAAGAGTAACAAGTTCACATAAATCACTTAAACGTGGCTAAATGTTGTTGGCAAAATTGGGCCCTAGCCTACTAATCACTATTTTATCATTACCTAGATTTTTCTTTAAAGTTGTACTTGTTTGAAGTTTAAAAGTAATCAATCACCATCGTTACAATGACTGGTCAACGACAACTTAATTTTCAAAAAGCTTTTCTACGAAAATTTAAATTTGTAAAAAATTACTTCATGTGTAGACTGTAAAATAGATTTTTTAGAAATAATATTTTATTTAAAAACAATGAATAAGCATATATCTCTTAAAAGAAATTTAATTTTAGCTTTAGTTTATTCTTTTTTTGAGGATAATCAAAAATATAAAATTGTATGCCCTTATATACGTTTTTATTTTACGTTATGACTTGTCTATATTCTGCCTAATGTCCAAACTGTGCTTTTTTCAAACCCCATGGCTTCCTAAAAGCTTAAACTTACCGGAAAAATAGTTTTTTTAGTCATAAGGTTTTTTGTCACAATAAAGAATTTATATAAGAAAAATTGCAATTAATATTTTAATTGTTTTGAATATAAAACAAATCATAAATTATGAAGACTGTTGTCGACGACATTTTCTTGCAAAGAAAGGTAAAGGTTTGGTGACCATGCCATAACATACTTAAAATCTTTATGTAAACATTAATACTTTTGGCATGTTTTAAATCATTAAATTGATTTTGTTATTTTTTCCCGTCACATTGTTGTAATATTAATTGTATATCGTATTTATTATTTACTTTTATTAATGTGCAAAAACCAAAATAAAAAAATAAAAGTAAAACAAAAACTGGCTGACTGGTTATTTCTAAAATACGGGGTGCGTGAAATACCAAGGCCGTATGTAAACGTTAACAAAAAATCGCTGAAAGCGTTAAAGGACGGAATCCCTAATTTTCCCTTGCGCTTTAAAGTCAAACGCATCATTCCCTGGCCTTTAAAGCCTTTAAAGACTGGCCTTTAAAGAAGCATTGAGTCTAAATTTTTTATAATTTTTTTGTGCTAACATGTGTTGTTTTAAACAGGGGGATTAGTTTAAGTTGTAAATATTTAATAAAATTGCTAATATTTTTTTTTAAATTAAGTAAAAGTATAATTTATTTTAAGTTATTTAATGTGAACTCAAATAAAGTATAATTGTAGGAATTAAATGAAGAAAGATGGAGAGCTTCATCTGCTGTTGTCAACAAACAAGTTTTTATCATGGGAGGGCAGGGTAAATCCTCTGTTGAGAGTTTAAGGTTAGATGAAGTAGATCCACAATGGAAAGTTGAAAGTCCAATGAAACAAGCTCGGTTGTGTGCATCATCAGCTGTCATAAATGGTTGGTTTATAAACTGTTGCACATTCAAAAGAAAGAAATTAAACTTCTATTTTTGAAATTTATTTAGTTTTAAAGTGGTATAGATTTTATTAACACAATTTGGGTCTAGAATAAATATTATATTTTAAGGTAAAAATAATAAAATATACTTAAAAACTAAATAATGGTCTTTTTAATTAAAACATTTTTTAGTTTTGTAAGTTTTTGTTTTGTAAAGTATTTTAAATCTTAGTAATTATTGTTCTAGATTGTATTTACACAACTGGAGGCCAGGATGAAATAAAAAATTTACTTTATCAAGTAGGGAATTCTTGGATGTGAGGACAAATAAAAGAGGAAATATTCCTGACATGATTGTTCCACGTAGAGACCATGTATTACTTGCTGTAAAAGGTAAACATACAAAATTTCATGTAAATTATTTCAATGTTTTTTCGACTGCAAAAATTTAGATTAACGATCAATAAAAAGATGTCAAACGAATTAATTAGATATTTAATTTTAATTAATTTGGTTTAGATTTAAAAAGAACGGTGCGGTAAACAAATTATACAATAAAAACAGTAAAGACTCCAAATATTCATGTTCAGGTAAATTATTTGCAATCGGGGGATGGAATGATAAAAATAGAAGTTTAAGTTCATCAGAATGTTTTGATTTTGATAAACAAAAGTGGTCTCTTATTTCTCCAATGAAATATGATGTATATGGTCATGCAGCTGTAGTTTTAGATGATCACATATTAGTTACTGGTGAGTCAAATTTTAAGTAATTTTTTTTTGTAATTGTCGTTAACTTAAAATTTATTTTTTAACAGAAACAATTATTAAACTAAATAGAAATAAAAATTAAATTATTACTTTTTGAAATTTTTTTATCCAAATCAAATAAAAATTTGAAAAATTTTAAACATATTTTTTCTAGGTGGATATCGAGATGGCTTTCATGCAGTTTCATCAGTGATCAAATACAACATTATTACTGATACATGGTCAGAAGTTGCACTAATAAACAAGGCTCGATATGGTCACTGTGCCTCAGTTGTAGATGGCAAGATTTATGTTGTTTGGGGCTTGGATGGGTAAGTTAAACTAAATATTTAGTTTGTAATAATTTATTAAACTCTGGTTTATTGTTTTATTATTTAGGGATCCAGTTACTTCCATTGAAGTATTTGATCCCACGAACAACAAATGGACAATCATTGCTGAAACAAAAAGGGAAATATATTATGCAACAATGGTTGTTGTTTAATACCAATATTTATATTTGTGATGTCATAATGGATAATTTAATATTTTAATACTTTTTTCAACCACATAACAAGTACATTTTAAGAATATTTTTGTGATTGTTTTAAAACAATATTTAAAATTTATGCATTTAAAAAATATTCAAAATTTTTTAATAGATTATTTAAACTATTGAAAACCTGTAAAATATATAACCTGATATGTGTAGATAATTTTATTGATTTTTTTATTTTGTATAATTTTATATAACTGTTTAATTTTAGTTTAAAATTGACCACCAATGGTTATAATCTCTTAGTATTTTTTTTAATTGATTCTTTTAAAATATTATTTGCATTAAATTTATGTTTTTAAATTAGGACTATTTTTTAAATTAAATGTGGCATTTTTTTTTTCATTAACATAATTTAATATCTAATGTATTTATATTTTGCATCTCTAACCACTGTAGTTTTACTAACCATAATTTTGTTTTAAGGTTTTAGGTTTGTTGTTAATGTTGTTTAAATTTGTTTAAAAATGGTTCGAAGTCAAGAATTTAACAGTGGCCATACTGATAAAATATTTGAAGAGTTAAACAGGTTTGTTAACTACAACTAGTTTTAATCAATGTAGAATTTAAAATTGTTAAAAAAAACAATCAAAACCGAAAAATAAGTTGCTTAAAGATAATTTTTTGTTTTTTATGTCAGGGATAGAAAAGGAGACAAAGATTATTGTGATGTCATAATCAATGATGGAGTGAAGGAGCATTCCGCTCACAAAAACATTCTTGGATTTTTCTGTGTTTTCTTTGGAACAATGTTTACAACTGAGGTAAAATAAAACAATTTAAAAACTTTCAATGACAAAAAGTTTATACAATAAAGTAGTCAAATGTGTTTGATTTACAAAGTCGTTTTATTAGAAATTATAGTGTCTTTATAATAAATAATTTTCAAGCAAATATATAAGTTTAGTCAACTTGATTTATGCTTTTACAGATGAAAGAGAAATACAATCCCATTGTAAAGATTCAAGGAATAAGCTCGGAAATTATGGAACTTATTTTAGATTATGTCTACACTGCAAAAATCCTGATAACTGAAGAAAATGTCTTTGAGATTATGGAAGCAGCAGATTATTTACAGATTAACAGTAAGATTGATATTATTATAGTTTCAACCTTAAAATTACAACATGTTATATATTTAGAACTTCGCAAGTTTTGTGGAGGATTTCTGCAAACCATGGTTGATGTTGAGAATTGTTTAACCATGCTGGCTTATTCTCAAAGATACAACCTTGAAAATTTAAAGCAAGGAGCCCAGAAAATGATTGCTAATAATTTTGAAAAAGTTGCTTCAAAGCAAGAATTTATTAAACTTTGTTTCGAGGATTTGCTTTCTATTCTGAAACTGAATGAAAAAAAGGCAAGAAAATTATTTTTTAGTAGTTTTTTAGGTAACAAAGTTCAGTTACAAACCTAGCAAATTGATTTTTATATTTAAAATTCTTAATAATATGCACAACTTCAGGTTTCATCAGAGAAGATAATTTACAATGCGATGATAAATTGGATAAAACATGACAGCAATGAACGACAGAAACATGTTAACCAATTGTTTCAATCTCTTGATCTTTCTAAATTAGGCAGAGAATTTCTACAACAAGTTGTAATGAAAGAGGTCAGTTTAGTGAAAAATATTTTATAAAAAGATTTAAAATGTTATAATTGAAGTAACACTTTGTACAAACTTGTTTGCAGGATTTGATAATAAAATCTTTGGAATGTTCTCATTTAATTATCTCTGCTTTGGTTAATTTTGCCCCACCAGAAAAAAAAGGTCAACTAATATTTATTTATAAAACTTTAGTCAAATATTTTTGTTGATGAATGAATAATATTAAACCTTAATTTATAAGATATGTGATTTTAATTTTAATTATATGTACCATAAACTAAAAAAAATTCGTTTTAGTTAAAAGGTAAACCAAACTGTTTAATTATTCTACCTAAATGTATTATTTTTTTCATTTTTCTTAAATAACATTTTTTTAACATTTAAATTGCAGATCCAGCAAAGTTACTTATTATGGGAGGGAATAGTTATGAAAAGGAAGCTATTTTGTTTAACACTGTTACCCAACAATGGACTTCAATGCCAGTAATTTAGTTTTAAATATATTGGATTGTATTTTAATTAAAGAGTCCAAATTTTTAATTACTGGTTTTTACATTTTTTATATTAATCAGGTCAACCTTTTTAATTTGTTGTAGTTTTTAGTAAATATTTATAAAATTGCTAATATTTTTTAACAGAATTTTTAAAATATATTTGTAGAAATTAAATGAAGAAAGGTGTGGAGCTTCATCTGCTGTTGTCAACAAACACGTTTTTATCATGGGAGGGTTGGGTAAATCCTCTGTTAAGAGTTTAAAGTTAGATGAAGAAGATCCACATTGGAAAGTTGAAGGTCCAATGAAACAAGCTCGGTGTCATGCATCATCAGCTGTCATAAATGGTTGGTTTATAAACTTTTGCACTTTTAAGAAAAAGGAATGAAACTTGTATTTTTGAAATTTATTTAGTTTTAAAGTGGTATAGTATGTATTTACACAATTTGGGTCTAGAATAAATATTATATTTTAAGGTAAAAATAAAATATACTAAAAACTAATTAATGATCTTTTTAATTAAAACATCTTTTAGTTTTTTAAGGGTTTTGTTTTGTAGAGTATTTTAAATCTTAGTAATTATTGTTCTAGATTGTATTTACACAACTGGAGGCCAGGATGAAAATAATTTTACTTTATCAAGTGGGGAATTCTTGGATGTGAGGACAAATAAAAGAGGAAATATTCCTGACATGATTGTTCCACGTGAAGACCATGTATTGCTTGCTGTAAAAGGTAAACATACAAATTTCATGTAAATTATTTCAATGTTTTTTCAACTGCAAAAATTTAGATTAACGATCAATAAAAAGATGTCAAACGATTTAATTAAATATTTAATTTTAATTAATTTGGTTTAGATTTAAAAAAAACAGTGCGCTAAACAAATTATACAATAAAAACGGTAAAGACTCTAAATACTTATGTTTAGGTAAATTATTTGCAATCGGGGGATGGAATGATAAAGATGGAAGTTTAAGTTCATCAGAATGTTTCGATTTTGATAAACAAAAGTGGTCTTTTATTTCTCCAATGAGTTATGATGTATATGGTCATGCAGCTGTAGTTTTAGATGATCACATATTAGTTACTGGTGAGTCAAATTTTAAGTAAATTTTTTTTGTAATTGTTTTTAACTTAAAATTTATTTTTCAACAGAAACAATTATTAAACTTAATGGAAATAAAAATAAAATTATTACTTATTGAAATTTTTGTATCTAAATCAAATTCAAATTTGAAAAACTTTAAACATATTTTTTCTAGGTGGATGGCAAGATGGCATTGGTGCTGTTTCATCAGTGATCAAATACAACATTATTACTGATACATGGTCAGAAGTTGCACTAATAAACAAGGCTCGATTTGGTCACTGTGCCTCAGTTGTAGATGGCAAGATTTATGTTGTTGGGGGCTGGGGTGATGGGTAAGTTAAACTAAATATTTAGTTTGTAATAATTTACTAAACTCTGGTTTATTGTTTTATTATTTAGTGGTCCAGTTACTTCCATTGAAGTATTTGAATCCACAAACAACGAATGGACAATCATTGCTGAAACAAAAAGGAAAATATCTGGTGCAACAATGGTTGTTGTTTAATGCCAATATTTATATTTGTGATGTCATAATGGTTGATTTATTATTTTAATATTTTTTCAACCACATAACAAGTACATTTTAAGAATATTTTTGTGATTGTTTTAAAACAATATTTAAAATTTATGCATTTAAAAAATATTCAAAATAGATTAATAGATTATTTAAACTATTGAAAACCTGTAAAATATATAACCTGATATCTGTAGATAATTTTATTGATTTTTTTATTTTGTATAATTTTATATAACTGTTTGATTTTAGTTTAAAATTGACCACCAATGGTTATAATCTCTTAGTATTTTTTTTTCTAATGGATTCTTTTAAAATATTATTTGCATTGAATTTATGTTTTTAAATTAGGACTATTTTATAAATTAAATGTGTCATCTTTTTTTTTCATTAACATAATTTAATTTCTAATGTATTTATTTTTTGCATCTCTAACCACTGTAGTTTTACTAACCATAATTTTGTTTTAAGGTTTTAGGTTTGTTGTTAATGTTGTTTAAACTTGTTTAAAAATGGTTCGAAGTCAAGAATTTAACAGTGGCCATACTGATAAAATATTTGAAGATTTAAACAGGTTTGTTAACTACAACTAGTTTTAATCAATGTAGAATTTAAAATTGTTAAAAAAAACAATCAAAATTGAAAAATAATTTGCCTAAACATAATTTATTGTTTTTTTGTCAGGGATAGAAAAGAAGACAAAGTTTATTGTGATGTCATAATCAATGATGGAAAGAAGGAGCATTATGCTCACAAAAACATTCTTGGATTTTTCTGTGTTTTCTTTGGAACAATGTTCACAACTGAGGTATAATACAACATTTTAAAAACTTCTAATGATAGTTAACTAATATAACATGATAATTAAATGTGTTTTATTAAGAAAATACTTTTGTTAGAAATTATAGTGTCTTTATAATAAATAATTTTCAAGCAAATATATTAGTTTAGTCAACTTGATTTATGCTTTTACAGATGAGAGAGAAATACAATCCCATTGTAAAGATCCAAGGAATAAGCTCGGAAATTATGGAACTTATTTTAGATTATGCCTACACTGCAAAAATCCTGATAACTGAAGAAAATGTCTTTGAGATTATGGAAGCAGCAGATTATCTACAAATTAACAGTAAGATTGATAATATTATAGTTTTAACCTTAAAATTACAACGTATTATATATTTAGAACTTCGCAAGTTTTGTGAAGGATTTCTGCAAACCATTGTTGATGTTGAGAATTGTTTAACCATGCTGGCTTATTCTCAAAGATACAACCTAGAAAACTTAAAGCAAGGAGCCCAGAAAATGATTGCTGAGAATTTTGAAAAGGTTGCATCAAAGCAAGAATTCATCAAACTTTGTTTCGAGGATTTGCTTTCTATTCTGAAACTGAATGAAAAAAAGGCAAGAAAATTATTTTTTTGGTAGATTTTAAAATAGCAAAGTTCAGTTACAAACCTAGCAAATTGATTTTTATATTTAAAATTCTTAATAATATACACAACTTCAGGTTTCATCTGAGCAGATAGTTTACAATGCGATGATGAATTGGATAAAACATGACAGCAATGAACGACAGAAACATGTCAACCAATTGTTTCAATCTCTTGATCTTCTTAAATTAGGCAGAGAATTTCTACAACAAGTTGTAATGAAAGAGGTCAGTTCAGTTAAAAATATTTTATTAAAAGATTTAAAATGTTAATATTCAAATAACACTTGGTACAAACTTGTTTGCAGGATTTGATAATGAAATCTATGGAATGTTCTCATTTACTTCTTTTTGCTTTGGTTAATTTTGCCCCACCAGAAAAAAAAGGTCAACTAATATTTATTTATAAAACTTTAGTTAAATATTTTTGTGGAGGAATAAAAAATATTAAATCTAACTTTATAAGATTTGTGATTTAATTTTAATTATATGTACCATAAACTAGAAAAAAATTTTGTTTTAGTTAAAAAGTAAACCAAACCGTTTAATTATTCTACCTAAATGTTTTATTTTTTTTTTTTATTTTTCTTAAATAACATTTTTTTAACATTGAAATTGCAGATCCAGCAAAGTTACTTATTATGGGAGGGGATAGTTATAAAAAGGAGGCTATTTTGTTTGACACTGTTACCAAACAATGGACTTCAATGCCAGTAAGTTAGTTTTAAATATATTGGATTGTATTTTAATTAAGGAGTCTAAATGTTTTATAATTTCTTGTGCTAACAGTTGTTGTTTTAAACAGGGGGATTAGTTTAAGTTGTAAATATTTAATAAAATTGCTAATATTTTTTAATAGAATTTTTGAAATGTATTTACAGGAATTAAATGAAGAAAGGTGGGGAGCTTCATCTGCTGTTGTCAACAAACAAGTTTTCATCATGGGAGGGGTGTTTAAATCCTGTGTTGAGAGTTTAAAGTTAGATGAAGTAGATCCACAATGGAAAGTTAAAAGTCCAATGATACAAGATCGGTGGTATGCATCATCAGCTGTTATAAATGGTTGGTTTATAAACTTTTACATTTTTAAGAAAAAGAAATAAAACTTGTATTTTAGAAATTTATTTAGTTTTAAAGTGGTATAGATTTTATTAACACATTTAGGGTCTAGAATAAATATTATATTTTAAGGTAAAAAAATAAAATATACTTAAATACTAAATTATGATTTTTTTAACTAAAACATTTTTTGGTTTTGTAAGGTTTTGTTTTGTAGAGTATTTTAAATCTTAGTAATTATTGTTCTAGATTGTATTTACACAACTGGAGGCCGGGATGAAAATAATCAAATTTTATCAAGTGGGGAATTCTTGGATGTTAGGACAAATAGAAGAGGAAATATTCCTGACATGATTGTTCCACGTGAAGACCATGTATTGCTTGCTGTAAAAGGTAAACATACAAATTTCATGTAAATTATTTTAATGTTTTTTCGACTGCAAAAATTTAAATTAACGATCAATAAAAAGATGTCAAACGATTTAATTAGATATTTAATTTTAATAAGTTTGGTTTACATTTAAAAAAACAGTGCGGTAAACAAATTATACAATAAAAACGGTAAAGACTGCAAATATTTATGTTCAGGTAAATTATTTGCAATCGGGGGATGTAATGATAAAGATGAAGGTTTAAGTTCATCAGAATGTTTTGATTTTGATGAACAAAATTGGTCTCTTATTTCTCCAATGAAATATGATGTAAGTGATCATGCAGCTGTAGTTTTGGATAATCACATATTAGTTACTGGTGAGTCAAATTTTAAGAAAATTTTTTTGTAATCATCTTTAACTTAAAATTTTTTTTTTAACAAAATCAATTATTAAATTTAATAGAAATAAAAATAAAAATATTACTTTTTGAAATTTTTTTACCTAAATCAAATTAAATTTGAAAAATTTTAAACATATTTTTTCTAGGTGGCTGTCAAAATGGCTTTAGTGCAATTTCATCAGTCATCAAATACAACATTATTACTGATACATGGTTAAAAGTTACACCAATGAACAAGGCTCGATGTGATCACTGTGCCTCAGTTGTAGATGGCAAGATTTATGTTGTTGGGGGCTGGGATAAAGAGTAAGTTAAACTAAATATTTAGTTTGTAATAATTTAGTAAACTCTGGTTAATTGTTTTATTATTTAGGGGTCTAGTTAATTCCATTGAAGTATTTGATCCCACGAACAACAAGTGGACAATCATTGCTGAAACAAGAAGGGAAATAAATGCAGCAACAATGGTTGTTGTTTAATGCCAATATTTATATTTGTGATGTCATAATAGTTAATTTATTATTTTAATACTTTTTTCAAGTACGCATTTAAAATTATATTTAATTATTTTTATTGATTTTTAAACTAATATAACCTTAAAAATACATAACATGATATCTGTATATAATTTTATAGATTTTCTTTTTCATATAATTTAAAAAGTTCGTGTGATTTTGGTTCAAAATTATTACCAATGTTTGTAACTACTTTGTAATTTTTTTAATTTAGTCTTTTGAATTTTTGATTTAAATTAAATTTATTTTATTTTGGTAAATTTTATGGTTTTAATTTGTGTTCCTTTCCATGATTCCTTTTAAAAAATATGATGTTTGCAATAATTCATTAAACCCTATCTGCTTAGTTAATTATATTGAAGAATTCAATCCTGGGAAAAATGAATGGACATTGGGTGCTGGAATAGAAAGGAATATAAGTGATGCAAAAATGGTGGTTGTTTGATTATATTGATGTGGTTTATTCAAATCACAAAAACACTCTAAAAGGAATTCGCATTTTTTTTAGATTTTTAGTTTACATTGTATTATTTTTATTTACAGTATATTTAATTAACATTAGCCTATATTGTAATTACCACTACACTACTATTGTATATGCAATTAAAGCTTTTATGAATATAATCGCAGTTACTTAGTTTGTCTTATTTTTATATACAGTATATTTAATTAACATATAGCCTATATTGTAATTTCTATCACTACACTACTATTGTATATGCAATTAAAGCTTTTATGAATATAATCGCAGTTAATATTTTGCATTTTTAGTAACGCGGTAACTAATCATTTTCTTTTTTTTTAGATTATTAACTAAAAATAAAGTCTTAAATATTGTTAAATAATACCCAAGTTAAAAAAATAAAAACTTGGTTAAAGTATTTAAACATTTTAGTTAAGTTCACAACTTTGGATTTATTAAATTAGTTCTATGATTAATTTAAAAAAAATGCTTTAACACATTTTCACTGGTTTTACAACATTTATTTATTTACACTTTTTGGGTGAAATATTTTTAATCAATATTTAAAATTTATTTTTTTTTTTTAAATTATTATTTGAACTTTATTAATTTTTAATTACTTTTTGTCACATAACATTTATACTTTTTTTAAATTTTACATGTTAAGTATTTCCACATTATTTTAATCAACCTCCACCTAAACTTTAGTCCTCCCGAAGTAGGAATCAAAGAATTGCTCAACGTTGTTTCGGTACCACGGCATTTTCTTAAAAACTTTTGCCAATCTAGTCAGCATTGAGGTCATTTCTTCTTTGGGTTCAGGTTCTTGTGGGTAAAAGCCACCCAACATACAGGTTCCCATGTTTGTGACAACAAACTGGTATGGGTCAGTCACAGGGGGGAATACGAAACCTAAGAAATAATTTTAAAGAATAAAACCAAAACTTAAAACATGAGTTTGTAGGCTAAACAAGTAGGCTATAGTAAAGTCTTATATTTTAATTTTATAAACTAAAAAAAAGTATTATAAAATCTAAAATATTAACTTTAAAAAAAAAAAAAATATCTGTTTAAAAATATTTACACATCAATTTTTTTTTTTAAACACTTCTCTTCAAAAAAAATTACAGAAAAAATAAAAATTTATATTTTTTAATAATTATGTTGTTAAATTAATAAATGTAATAAAAAATTTGTATTTATTAAAATTATTTAAATTATAGAGGTAAGCAACGAATAATAAAGAAAAGTAAACATTATTAATTTAAAATTTATGATGTCTATATGTTTTTTAAAATTCATTTTCCATCGGTGATTCCCCGACTCATAATTTCCCGAATTTTGGGGTCGTACTAAAATACGCCCGGGAGGCCCGGGGGGCCCGGGGTAGGCCCGGGGGGCCCGGGGTAGGCCTGGGGGGCCCGGGGTAGGCCCGGGGTAGGCCCGGGAGGACCGGGGTGGGCGCGGGAAGCCCGGGGTGAGTCCAAGAGCTTCGGTGGTATTTATTCAAGTCCCATGGTGTTTATATGAGGCTCGGGCTATTAATATTAGTCCAGATCGGTTTATACGAGTTTATATGAAGCTCGGGGTGTTTATATGAGGCCCGGGAGTGTTTAAATAAGGCCCGGGGTTTTTTATAAGAGTTTTTATGAATCCCGGGGTGTTTATATGAGGCCCGGGGTGTTTAAATAAGGCCCGGGGTGTTTTATACGAGTATTTATGAAGCCCGGGGTGTTTATATTAGGCCCGGGGTGTTTAAATAAGGCCCGGGGTGTTTTATACAAGTTTATATGAGGCCCGGGGTGTTTATATGAGGCCCGGGATGTTTATATGATGCCCGGGGTGTTTAAATAAGGCCCGGGGTGTTTAAATAAGGCCCGGGGTATTTTATACGAGTTTTTGCAGGGTCTGCAAAATAATTTTTTTGGCAATCGAAATTCATAATTTAAACTTTTTTTAAAAAAAAGATAATTTATATAAAGAGTTTATAGACGGGCTAACTGCTAATATGTTTGTTTATTTAAATGTTATTTATATATTTTTTTAAGAAAGTGTGTAGTTAAAGTTAAGTTGTAATTGTTTTGTTTGTTATTTGGATTATAAGTTAAACTAAAAAGAACTGTTTTTTAATAAAAAGTTAGTTTGTATTTAATGTTTGTAAATATGAGAATCTGGCACTTTGTTTTTTTATTAAGTTTCAGGCTATTTTTTGTAATATTTTAAAACTTACTGTTTAGTTTAAATATATATATTTTTGTATATATCTTTATCCTCGATGTGGAAAAGTTGTATGTGCGACCTAAACATTAAGTAACAAATATTACCCTAACCCAGTCTCGAGTTGACTTTGGCAGTTTGGAATTTTATAGATTATAATTGCCTGGTAATTATGCTGCTGATCAAGTGCTGGCTTAGCAGAAGTTTATACTGTTTCTAGCGTCTTACTCAAGGGCGCTGCAACATGAGGGCAGTGATATTATTAGGGTTATTTTAATTACATTGTTACTTATATTTTAATTTTTTTGACTCAAAAATAACAACTTATTTTTAATGATTTAGTGTATTGTTAATTTGTTGAAAATGGTGCGAAGTCAAGAATTTAACAGTGGTCATACTGATAAAATATTTGAAGAGTTAAACAGGTTTGTTAACTACAACTAGTTTTAATCAATGTAGAATTTAAAATTTAAAAAAAAACAATCAAAACCGAAAAATAAGTTGCTTAAAGATAATTTATTGTTTTTTTATGTCAGGGATAGAAAAGAAGACAAAGTTTATTGTGATGTCATAATCAATGATGGAACAAAGAAGCATTCTGCTCACAAAAACATTCTCGGATTTTTCTGTGTTTTCTTTGGAACAATGTTTACAACTGAGGTAAAATAAAACATTTTAAAAACTTTCAATGACAAATAGTTTATACAGTAAAGTAGTCAAATGTGTTTTATTACAAAATAGTTTTATTAGAAAGCATAGTGGCTTTATAAAAAAAAAAGTTTCAAGCAAATATATTAGTTTAGACCACCTGATTTATGCTTTTTCAGATGAGAGAGAAATACAATCCCATTGTAAAGATCCAAGGAATAAGCTCGGAAATTATGGAACTTATTTTAGATTATGCCTACACTGCCAAAATCCTGATAACTGAAGAAAATGTCTTTGAAATTATGGAAGCAGCAGATTATCTACAGATCAATGGTAAGATTAATATTATAGTTTTAACATTAAATTTACAACATATTATTTATTTAGAACTTCGCAAGTTTTGTGGAGGATTTCTGCAAACCATGGTTGATGTTGAGAATTGTTTAACCATGCTGGCTCATTCTCAAAGATACAACCTTGAAAACTTAAAGCAAGGAGCCCAGAAAATGATTGTTGAAAATTTTGAAAAGGTTGCATCAAAGCAAGAATTCATCAAACTTTGTTTCGAGGATTTACTTTCTATTCTGAAACTGAAAGAAAAAAAGGTAGGAAGGATTTTTTTCTGTTGTTTTTAAAATAAATAAAGTTTTGTAATAAAATTAACAAATTGTTTTTATATTTTAAATATTTACTAACTTAAGGTTTCATCAGAGAAGGTCATTTACAATGCGATGATAAATTGGATAAAACATGACAGGAATGAACGACAGAAACATGTTAACCAGTTGTTTCAATCTCTTGATCTTCTTAAATTTGACAAAAAATTTTTACAACAAGTTATTGTCAAAGAGGTCTTTTGAGTTTTTTAATCATTTTTAAAACTAAGTTTATTTGAAATATAAAAAATTTAAATTTTCTAGTATAACTCAATTATGCAATATTTTTTAACCCATGTCACTTTGGTAATTTGTTAAATAAAATACAACTTAAATTATTTAAAAAGAATAAAATAATAAAATAATTTTATAATCATCAAATTTACTTAATTAAGTGTGCATTTTACTTTACTTTATTTAATGATTTTTAAAACTTTTTCGATTTCAGAGTTTGATAATGGATTCATTGGAATGTTCTAACTTTATAGTTTCTGTGTTGCTTTATTCCGCTCCACAAATTAAAATTTTCCCCTCTGATGGTTTAAGTTAGTATAATGTTTTATAATTAAGTTTAACATGCTAAAAAGAAGCTAAATTAACATACTATTTTTTAATTGGTAAGTAAAATAAATCATTAAGCCTTACTATTATTTAAAAATTAGTTTCAACAAAGTTTCTTGTAATGGGGGGTGAAGGTTTTGAAAAAAGTGTAGCCTTGTTTCATTCTGTTACAAAAAAATGGAGTAAAATGCCGGTGAGTTGGTTTTAGATGGCATAATACTAGTGAATAATAATATAAAAAAAATAATTTTTTTACAAAATTTTTTTACAAAATTTTAATACTATCAAGTGCTTCTATGATGAAGCATTAAATGAAGAAAGGTTCGGATCTTCATCTGCTGTTGTTAACAACCAGGTTTATATCATGGGAGGGAATAACAAATCTTCTGTTGAAAGTTTAATGTTTAATGATGTAGTACAACGATGGAAAGTTGAAGGTCCAATGAATCAAACTCGGTTTTGTGCATCATCAGCTGTTATAAATGGTTCATTTGGTTATAACTTTCTTGTAGTACTTCCTAACTTAATAAAGTTAAATTTTTTTGTTGAACTTAACACCGTATTTTTTTAAATTATTTTAGATGGTATTTACACAACAGGAGGCCAAGATGAAAATAATAAAATTTTATCAAGTGGGGAATTCTTGGATGTGAGGACAAATAAAAGGGGAAATATTCCTGACATGATTGTTCCACGAAAAAGTCATGCACTACTTGCTGCAAGTGGTAATATTGTTTAGGTTTATATATATATACTTTTTGGCCAGTTATTAAATATTAAGTTGGACTTCGATTGTGCTTATCAAAAATTTAACTAAGTTAGATAAAAATTTGGTTTAAATGTTGTCTTTTTGGTTTTTAGATACAAATTTGGTTTAATATTGTCTTTTAATTAAACAATTAAACAATAATTGTTTGACAAAAAAAAAATTTTCTAACACACTTTTTAACATTTATTGTTTTTGCAAACCTAAGCAACACCACCGTGTTCACAAAACACTATTTTCAGCTTACTTGAAATGTGTTTAGCTGTTTACAGCATGCTTAAGGGTTCATGCAAAAATATTAACATTTTATTATTGTTATGATAGTTTAGTTGCAATTCAGGTTTTTATTTTTAATCCTATCAATCAATTATAACAACAATTTAGTTTAAATAGAATCACAAAAGTTAAATAATAATTGTTTACAGAAATCAGTTAACATTATAAAACACACTAATAAAAAACATTCAAACTAAACACTAAATAATTACACAAAGGTTGGGCAATCCAAGATGCCAAATTTAATAAGAGATTCAAACAGCAAAACAAGAATTTGTACTGTTGCTGATTTAGTTAAAATAAATCAGTAATTTAAAAATTATGTTTTTAATGATATTATAAACCTATGCTTAAAATATTCTATTCTCTTTTGTTAAGGTAAATTATTTGCAATCGGGGGATGGAATAGTAATAATGAAGGATTAAATTCATCAGAATGTTTTGATTTTAGTGAACAAAAGTGGTCTCTTGTTTCTCCAATAAATTATGGGATAAGTTACCATGCAGCTGTAGTTTTGGATGATCACATATTTGTAACTGGTAAGTATAATGATTTATATGAAAAATATAAATGATATATGTATACAAAATGATCTATTTTGTTAAGGTGGTATTAATAATGGATACCCAAAACTTTCATTAGTGGCCAAATACAACATTTCCACTGATACATGGTCGGATGTTGTTCCTATGAACAATGTGCGTTGGGGTCACTGTGCTTCAGTTGTAGATGGCAGAATTTATGTTGTTGGTGGAAGGTCCAAGTACATACTTATTTTGTATCTAATAATTTAATAAAATTTTCTGTAATGTATTAATGTTTAGGTATAGTAAACCAATTGGGTCCATTGAAGTATTTGATTCCACAAACAACAAGTGGACAATTATTGCTGAAACAGGAAAGGAAATATTTGGTGCAACATTAGTAGTTGTGTGATAAAAACAATTCAATTGTGATAACAAAAATTCTGAATTTTTTAAATATTTTTTAAAAAATATTTTCAGAATGTGAATTTGTAACCAAATAAAACACTTCTAATTAAAATAAGCACACTTTAATCGTAGTTAACCTGATATTTTTTTTAATTTCTTGAATTTCTTCTTATATTTATTAAAATTGTTATGTTACTATTTGAAATTATTTTGTGTTTAATTAAGAATGATATATATGTTTATGTGTTTTATCTGTATCTTTAAAAACATTATATGAGTTTCTTGATGTAGTTCCACTATTAATTTTGTTTTTAGGTTTGTTTGTTAATGTTGTATAAATTTGTTTAAAAATGGTGAGAAGTCAACAATTTCAAAGTGCCCACTTTAATGAAATATTTGAAGAGTTAAACAGGTTAGATAATAATATTGTTATATTCTTTGGTATTGTTACTCATTTGAATAAAACTGAGTTATTTGTTTTTAAATTATTGTTAATATTTCTAAATATTAATTTTAGGGATAGAAAGGGAGACAAAGATTATTGTGATGTAACAATCAATGATGGAAAGAAGGAGCATTCTGCTCACAAAAACATTATTGGATTTTTTTCTGTTTTTTTTGCAACCACGTTTACAACTGGGGTAAAAAATGTTGTAGTGTTTCTAATCAAAACTTTATGAGTAAAATACAGGATTAAGGTAATGTACTATAAACAAATAGTAATTAAAACATTTTAACTGTCAAACTATACATGCATCACTGTATGAAATAATATTTTCTGGTTAATAGTACTTGCTTTTGTGTTTTTGTAGTTTAAGGGAATAGACATAACCATTTTAAAAATCCAAGGAATAAGCTCGGAAATTATGGAACTTATTTTAGATTATGCCTACACTGCAAAAATCCTGATAACCGAGGAAAATGTCTTTGCAATATTGGAAGCTGCTGATTGTCTACAAATTTACAGTAAGATTAATAAAAACGTTTCCACTTAAATTAGTAATAAATTGAAAGATTTTTTTGTTAAACTCTATATTAATTTTTTAACTATTCTAACACAAATAAAATCACTAAAATTAGTTTAAAAAAAACTTTTACTTCTTGTAATTTTAGAACTTCAAAGGTTTTGTGGAGAATTTCTGCAAACCATTGTTGATGTTGATAATTGTGTAACCATGCTGGCTTATTCTCAAAGATACAACCTTGAAAACTTAAAGCAAGGAGTCCTGAAAATATTCGCAGAGAACTTTGAAAGAGTTGCATCAAAGCAAGAATTTATCAAACTTTGTTTCGAGGATTTGCTTTCTATTCTAAAATTAAAAGAAAAAAAGGTAAAACATTTATTTTTTAGTTTGCAATGTGAAAGTTTTGTAATCAAATTAACAAATTGAATTTTATATTTTATTTATTTAATGGTTTCCCTTCAGGTTTCATCTGAGCAAATAGTTTACAATGCGATAGTAAATTGGATAAAACATGACAGCAATGAACGACAGAAACATGTCAACCAATTGTTTCGATCTCTTGATCTTCTTAAATTAGGCAGAGATTTTTTGCGACAAGTTGTAATAAAAGAGGTTAATACAAAAGTAAATTTAGACTATGTGCTTAAAAATTGAATATTTAGTAATAAATTATTAATTTTTTTTTTTAACTTCACATGCTGTGTTTTTTAATATATTTTTTGTATAAATTTATGCAATTTTAAAAACAAAATTTATTATTAATTTAGGATTTGATTATGAAATCTTTGGATTGTTCTAATTCAATGATCTTTGCTTTGGTCAATTTACCTACACAAAAGAGAAAAGGTTAAATTTTATTAAAATAAGCTACCTAAAAATAAAATGGCTAATTTCAGTTATGAATATTAAATAATATTTTGTATAAATTATAAATGTTGTTTGATTTGTTTTTAAAAGATTGTTAACTAACTGTAATTTTATGTATCATAGTTGCAGTTTCAACAAAGTTACTTCTAAAGGGAGGAAGTAATCCAAATCGAAAAAATGTTGTTTTGTTTGACTCTATCACAAAGCAATGGACTCAGATGCCTGTAAGTTGTTTGTCTAAGTAAAATATTAACAAAGTTATAAAACTATGTTTTTATAAAAATCTTGTTTTTTATTTATTTAACTTAAATAATAATGTTAATTATTCTTCTAGTTTCTGTAATAGCCAGTTCTTCTAAGAACTTAAACTTTGTTAACATGTTAGCCTATTGTTTAACAAATTATCATTTTATAAAGTTGAGTTTTTAAATAACTCTGACAATTAAAAATATTGTAATTAAATTTTTGTCATTTAAGGATCTATTTTGTTTAGCAATATGTTTACAGAAATTAAATGAAGGAAGGTATGGAGCTTCATCTGCTGTTGTCAATAAACAAGTTTTTATCATGGGAGGAAAAAATAAATCTTCTGTTGAGAGTTTAAGATCAGATGAAAAAGAACCACAATGGAAAATCCAATCTCTGATGAGTCAAGTTCGATTCTGTGCATCATCGGCTCTTTTAAATGGTTGGTTAAATAAATATGATTATAAGCATTGTGTGTTTAACTTCTGCTTTTACTTCATAACCTAGTTTATTGCACTTGTTTAAATAGAATAGAAGGGGTGTTTTGTGAAACTAAAATGAAAATAAGGCATTAAACAGTTAATGTAACAAATTGAGAAACTCATGCTTTTATTAACATGACTTGCTTCGCAAGATTGTGTTTTAAGATAACACGGGTACAGCATATCTAAAGGTTAAATATGTTAAATATTTTTTATAGTATAATATGTTACTGGCAAAAACTTTTTTGTTTAAAAGTCGTCATTTTGTAATAAAGGTTTTATACATTTGATATTGTTTATATTGCATGCTAATTTATTCGATTATGCTGGGTGCATAAGAAATTTTAATTGTTACTCAAGTCAATATTTGCATTCAAGTAATTTTGATTCAAGTGTAATGTTTTATTGATAGATTGTATTTACACAACTGGAGGTAGAAACAAAAAAGATGTAACTTTATCAAGTGGGGAATTCTTGGATGTGAGGACAAATAAAAGAGAAAATATCCCTGACATGATTGTTCCACGCATCGGTCATGTATTACTTGCTACAAAATGTAAATAAAAGTGAAACTTAATTTTAATAAAGTCTTGTATTGATATTTTTTGTGCAAAATATAATGGTAGAATTAACTTGTTCAGGTAAATTATTTGCAATTGGGGGTTGTAAAGGTGGGATACTAAACTCATCAGAATGCTACAATTTTGATGAGCAAAAGTGGTTTCTTATTTCTTCTTTGAAACATCATGTCAGTCTTCATGCTGCTGTAGTTTTGGATGATCACATATTTGTAACAGGTGTGGATAAATTTCTTACAGTACTTTAAATTGCTGTGCACAAAAATAAAACATTTTATTATATTGCACTGTGTTTATATTTTTAATTTATTTTAGGCGGGAGATATAATAATAGCACCGCGGTTTCATCAGTGTTTAAATACAACCTTTTTAATGATACATGGTCAGAAGCTGCACCAATGAACAAGGCTCGATTTGGGCACTGTGCCTCAGTTGTGAATGGCAAGATTTATGTGGTGGGGGGAAGAGCGTGGTCAGTTATGTGGTTTGGTTAAAAGTTTAGTAACAAAACATTTTGCTTTGATTTATTGTTTTACTGTACAGGTACAATAATCCAGTTAATTCCATTGAAGTATTTAATCCCATAAACAACAAGTGGAAAATCATTGCTGAAACACAAAATGAAATATTTAAGGCCACCATGCTGGTTGTGTAAAAAATATATTATATATAGTTAGCCTATATTTTTAACTTAAATATTTAAAAAAAATTTTGAAGTTATGATTGTGATAGTCAGTTTTTATGGCAAAGTGATCTTAAATTAAAAAATGTTTTATGTTTTAATAATTGACTTTTTTAAACACTTTTTGGTTAAAACATTTTTGTGTTAAATTTTATTAACAAATTAATATGTTAGTTACTTAGTTGTTGCTTAAAATTAGTATTTGAAATTTAATACTTTGTAATTTTAGTTAATGTTTAAAAAGAAAGTTATTGAGTTTTTCTTTAATGCTTTTATCATATTACATTTAAAAAAAATATTTTAAATCTATTATGTACATTTTTTTTATGTTTTATATTAAATTACGTTAGTATCATGTAATGTTTTTTAATAGTTTTAATAACCACAATTTTATTTCAAGGTTTTAGGTTTGTTGTTAATGTTGTTTAAATTTGTTTAAAAATGGTTCGAAGTCAAGAATTTGAGGGTGATCACATTAATGAAATATTTGATGAGTTAAACAGGTTTGTTATTTTTACATTTTTATTTATTTAAATTATATAAAGTTATTTTTTTTGAATTATTTTTAAAATTTGTGGTTATTAATTGTAATTTTTTTTCAGGGATAGAGAAGGAAACAAACATTATTGTGAAGTAACAATTAATGATGGAAGAAAGGAGCATTCTGCTCACAAAAACATTCTTGGATTTTTCTGTGTTTTCTTTGGAACAATGTTTACAACTGAGGTAAAATAAAAAAACATTTTAAAACTTTTAATGACAAAAAGTTTATACAGTAAAGTAGTCAAATGTGTTTTATTTACAAAGTATAAATAAGTTTCAAGCAAATATATAAGTTTAGTCAACTTGATTTATGTTTTTACAGATGAGAGAGAAATACAATCCCATTGTAAAGATCCAAGGAATAAGCTGATATCTGAAAATTTCGAAAAACTTACGTCCAATCAAGAATTTTTAAAACTTTGTTTAGAGGATTTGCTTTTCATTTTAAAACTGAAAGAAAAAAGGGTAACTAAATAATATATTCTAAATTTATATTAACATAGTTTAAAGTTTTCTTTTTTATCACTAAAAACTTGAATATTTTCAGGTTTCATCTGAGCAGATAGTTTACAATGCGATGATAAATTGGATAAAGCATGACAGCAATGAACGACAGAAACATGTTAACCAATTGTTTCAATCTCTTGATCTTCTTAAATTTAAAAGAGAATTTCTACAACAAGTTGTAATGGAAGAGGTCAGTTCAGTCATAAATACTTTATTGCAAGGTTATTTTATGAGCCTGTTTACTCGACACATAAAAAGTGCGAAAAAAAGAAATGTAAAATAAGTGCATACAAAGATTTAAAATTTGTTAATGTAACTGATTTATAATTTATTTTAACATGCTTATGTGAAAAGAATTTATGTTAATATTAAAATAACTTATGTTAATATTAAAATATATATATTTAATTGATAAATACTAGTTTGTAGGATTTAATAATGGAATCTTTGGAATGTAATCAACTACTTTTATCTACTTTGGTAAATTTTGTACCACCAGAAGATAGAGGTAAATTCTGTTAAATGCTTTTCTAGAAAGGCTTTATTGTTTTAATACTTATAGGTTATCTATGTATACATATAGGTTTTTTAAATATTTTTTTAATTCAATTAGATTTATTTTAAAATAGGCACCAATGTGAAGTAAAAAATTGTTGCTGTTTTATTTTCTAGTTTAAATAGATATTAAATAATGTTGTAGTTGTAATTCCAACAAAGGTAATTATAATGGGAGGATTGGATAATAAGAAAGGTGTTGTTTTGTTTGACTCTGTTACGAAAAAATGGACTCAAATGCCAGTATGTTGGTTTTAAATTTCTTTTTTATTTATTTTTTTTTTAAATTTGCCTTTTTCTAACAATTTTTTGCAATAAAAGGGTATTTAAGTTTAAAAAAGATTAATATTCAACTATTTAGTTTATTATGGTATCTTTTTTAGTATGCTTTGCTGGGTTAATTTTATGCTTAATAAATTACATTTTTTCTGTAACCTGAAATACATTAAGTTATGTTAACTATTTGCAGACTTTAATTGAAGAAAGATGGGGCGCTTCATCATGTGCTTTTAAAACAAGTTTTTATCATGGGAGGGGATGATAAATCTTCGGTTGAGAGTTTAAAGTTAGATGAAGTAGAACCACTATGGAAAGTTGAACATCCGATGAATCAAGCTCGATGGAATGCATCCTCAGCTGTTTTAAATGGTTAAGTTACTATATATAGTATTTAACAGTATGCTTTTTACATTATTTAAAGTGTGTAGTGTAACTAAGTACAAAATTTAAACTTTGCTTTAAAAGATTTCAATTATTCTAGATTGTATTTACACAACTGGAGGCCAAGATGAAAAGAATTTAACTTTATCAAGTGGAGAATTTTTAATTTTAAGGACACATGGAAGAGGGGACATTCCTGACATGATTGTTCCACGATATCAACATGTACTACTTGCTGCAAAAGGTAAACAAATGTACAACTTTCTAATGTTGTATTTGTTTGTTTTTCATTCTTCCCTTTTAATTTTTTAATGCTTTAATTTAAGCAATATAAGTAAAAAATTAAATTTATTTTATTTAGATAAATTATATGCAATTGGAGGAATAAATAAAAAGGATGAAATTTTAAGCTCTTCAGAATGTTTTGATTTTCATGAACGAAAATGGTCTCTTATTTCTCCGATGAAATGGAGTGTACATAGCCATTCTGCTGTTGTGTTGAATGATTACATATATGTTACTGGTAGGTTTAAATTTAAAAATTTAATTAGCAAAAAAAAAATTTCTGACCATTTACAACTATAAATTTAATATAAAAAACATGTTTTTTTTATTTAAGTGTTTTGTAGTTTAAAACTTTACATCAAATGTATACATATAAATAAAATTGAAATTTTTTATAAAAAAGTTGTTTTATTAAGGTGGAAACCAGTTTGTCATTGGTGTAGTTTCATCGGTGATTATGTATAGTATTTTGACTGATTCTTGGTCATGGGTTGCTCCCATGCACGACACTCGATATGGTCACTGTGCCTCAGTTGTAAATGGCAAGATTTATGTTGTGGGGGGCAGAAATAAGAAGTAAGTTAAAAGTTTATTACTACAGTTTATTTAACTTATGTTTATTTTTTATTATTTAGGTGTGATACGGTAATTCCATTGAAGTATTTGATCCTGTAAAAAAGTGGAAAATTGTTTCTAAAACAAAAGAAAAATTTACCAAGCTACAGTGGTTGTTGTTTAATATTCAAGGTTTTGTTTTTGATGTCGTAGCTTGTTAATTATTGTTTTTTTTAAATCACTTATTTTTGTTAAAAGTTGTTTGATTAAAGTACTTTTTTAAAGTTTTAATCAGTCTATTTGCTTTTTGATTTAAAAAAAATGCTTTTAATATCAATTTTTTAATGTTTTTGAAAAAATTAAAAACTTTGTCATTTAAATTTTTTTTTAGTTAAGATGTATTATTTTATTTTGAATTTAGTTTGTAGGTTATAGTAAAAAAGGTTAGCTTCAAGTTTTTGTTTTCTAAGTGATTTAAATTTAATTTTTTATTGTAAGTAATTTAAACCATTTGTTTTTTTAAAAACGACTTTTGGTTCAATTGTACATTTTGCTTATGGTAAACGATATTTTTATGTTTTTAAGTTTACATCTATTGTTTTTATAAGTTCAAGCATGCAATGTTTTTACTTTTTTTATTTAAATATTAATCATATTCTTATCACTGTAGTTTTACCCATAATAATTTTGTTTCAAGGTTTTAGGTTTGTTTTTAATGTTGCATAAAATTGTTTAAAAATGGTTCGAAGTCAAGAATTTAACAGTGGCCATACTGATAAAATATTTGAAGAGTTAAACAGGTTTGTTAATTGAAAATCAGTTTTAATTAATGTAGTATGTAATATTGTTTAAAAAATTGTTTATAATATGTTTCTTAAAGATAATGAGTTGTTTTTTATGTCAGGGATAGAAAAGGAGACAAAGATTATTGTGATGTCATAATCAATGATGGAACAAAGAAGCATTCTGCTCACAAAAACATTCTCGGATTTTTTTGTGTTTTTTTTGGAACAATGTTTACAACTGAGGTAAAATAAAACATTTTTAAAACTTTTAATGACGAAAAGTTTATACAGTAAAGTAGTCAAATGTGTTTTATTTACAAAGTATAAATAAGTTTCAAGCAAATATATAAGTTTAGTCAACTTGATTTATGTTTTTACAGATGAGAGAGAAATACAATCCCATTGTAAAGATTCAAGGAATA
The DNA here is from genome assembly GCF_963082875.1 of Corella eumyota. Taxonomy (NCBI): domain Eukaryota; kingdom Metazoa; phylum Chordata; class Ascidiacea; order Phlebobranchia; family Corellidae; genus Corella; species Corella eumyota. The sequence goes on from NC_137491.1 coordinate 21,022,445, forward strand.
AGCTCGGAAATTATGGAACTTATTTTAGATTATGCCTACACTGCAAAAATCCTGATAACTGAAGAAAATGTCTTTGAGATTATGGAAGCAGCGGATTATCTACAAATTAACAGTAAGATTGATAATATTATAGTTTTAACCTTAAAATTACAACGTATTATATATTTAGAACTTCGCAAGTTTTGTGGAGGATTTCTGCAAACCATTGTTGATGTTGAAAATTGTTTAACCATGCTGGCTTATTCTCAAAGATACAACCTTGAAAACTTAAAGCAAGGAGCCCAGAAAATGATTGCTAAGAATTTTGAAAAAGTTGCATCAAAGCAAGAATTTATCAAACTTTGTTTTGAAGATGTGATTTCTATTCTAAAATTAAAAGAAAAAAAGGCAAGAAATATATTTTTTTAGTTTTTAAAGTAAATAAAGTTCTGCAATAACGTTAACAAATTAAATTTTATATTTTAAATCTTTAAATAAATACCAACTTCAGGTTTCATCTGAGAAGATTATTTACAATGCGATGATGAATTGGATAAAACATGACAGCAATGAACGACAGAAACATGTCAACCAATTGTTTCAATCTCTTGATCTTGTTAAATTAGGCAGAGAATTTCTACAACAAGTTGTTATGAAAGAGGTCAGTTCAGTTATTAATATTGTATTGCAACTGACAGTACTCTATGTGTGTCGTGGAGTCGACCTTTTACATTGAGGATGAAGTTATTTTACAAAAAATAAAAATAACATTTTGTACAAACTTTTTTGCAGGATTTGATAATGAAATCTTTGGAGTGTTCTCATTTAATTATCTCTGCTTTGATTAGTTTTGCCCCACCAGAAAAAAAAGGTCAACTAATATTTATTTATAAAATTTTAGTTAAATTTTTTGAGGATGAATGAATAATATTAAACCTAACTTTATACGATTTGTGATTTTAATTTTAATTATATGTACCATAAACTAGAAAAAAAATTTGTTTTAGTTAAAAGGTAAACCAAACTGTTTAATTATTCTACCTAAATGTATTATTTTTTTTATTTTTCTTAAATAACATTTTTTTAACATTTAAATTGCAGATCCAGCAAAGTTACTTATTATGGGAGGGAGTTGTTATGAAATCGAAGCTATTTTGTTTAACACTGTTACCCAACAATGGACTTCAATGCCAGTAAGTTAGTTTAAAATATATTGAATTGTTTTTTAGTTAAAGAGTCTAAATGTTTTATAATTTCTTGTGCTAACAGTTGTTGTTTTAAACAGGGAGATTAGTTTAAATTGTAAATATTTAATAAAATTGCTAATATTTTTTTCTTAAAATTAAGTAAAAGTATAAATTTTTTTTAAGTTATTTAATGTGAACTCAAATAAAGTATAATTGCAGGAATTAAATGAAGAAAGATGGGGAGCTTCATCTGCTGTTGTCAACAAACAAGTTTTCATCATGGGAGGGCAGGGTAAATCCTCTGTTGAGAGTTTAAAGTTAGATGAAGTAGATCCACAATGGAAAGTTGAACCTCCAATGAAACAAGATCGGTGGTTTGCATCATCAGCTGTCATAAATGGTTGGTTTTTAAACTTTTGCATATTTTAAAGAAATGAGTTAAACTTGTACTTTAGAAATTTATTTAGTTTTAAAGTGGTATAGATTTTATTAACACAATTTGGGTCTACAATAAATATTATATTTTAAGGTAAAAAAATAAAATATACTTAAAAACTAATTAATGGTCTTTTTAATTAAAACATCTTTGGTTTTGTAAGGTTTTGTTTTGTAGAGTATTTTAAATCTTAGTAATTATTGTTCTAGATTGTATTTACACAACCGGAGCCCGAGATAAAAAAGACTTTACTTTATCGAGTGGGGAATTCTTGAATGTGAGGACAAATAAAAGAGGAAATATTCCTGACATGATTGTTCCACGTAGAGAACATGTATTACTTGCTGTAAAAGGTAAACATACAAAATTTCATGTAAATTATTTCAATGTTTTTTCGACTGCAAAAATTTAGATTAACGATCAATAAAAAGATGTCAAACGATTTAATTAAATATTCAATTTTAATTAATTTGGTTTAGATTTAAAAAACGGTGCGGTAAACAAATTTTACAATAAAAACGGTAAAGACTCTAAATATTTATGTTCAGGTAAATTATTTGCAATCGGGGGAAGGAATAATAAAGATGGAAAATTAAATTCATCAGAATGTTTTGATTTTGATAAACAAAAGTGGTCTCTTATATCCCCAATGATATATGATGTAAGTGATCATGCAGCTGTAGTTTTAGATGATCACATATTAGTTACTGGTGAGTCAAATTTCTAGTAAATTTAATTTTTTTTGTAATCGTCTTTAACTTAAAATTTATTTTTTAACACAAACAAATAATAATTTTAATGAAAATAAAAATAAAATTCCTACTTTTTGAAATTTTTTTTATCCAAATCAAATTAAAATTTGAAAAATTTTAAACCTATGTTTTCTAGGTGGATGTCGAGATGACGTTGTTTCATCAGTGATCAAATACAACATTATTAGTGATACATGGTCAGAAGTTGCACCAATGAACAAAGCTCGACGTGGTCACTGTGCCTCAGTTGTAGATGGCAAGATTTATGTTGTTGGGGGCAGGGGTAACGGGTAAGTTAAACAAAATATTTAGTTTGTAATAATTTATTAAACTCTGGTTTATTGTTTTATTATTTAGGTTTTTAGGTGGTCCAGTTAATTCCATTGAAGTATTTGATCCCACAAACAACAAGTGGACAATCATTGCTGAAACAGAAAGGAGAATATATAATGCAACAATGGTTGTTGTTTAATACCAATATTTATATTTGTGATGTCATAATGGTTAATTTAATATTTTAATACTTTTTTCAAGTACGCATTTAAAATTATATTAAATTATTTTTATTGGTTATTTAACTAATATAACCTTAAAAAAATATACAACATGATATCTGTATATAATTTTATATATTTTCTTTTTCATATAATTTTATAAATTTTGTGTGATTTTAGTTTAAAATTATTACCAATGTTTATAACTACTTTGTAATTTTTTTAATTTAGTCTTTTGAATTTTTGATTTGCATTGAATTTATGTTATTTTGGTAAATTTCATAGGTTTAATTTGTGTTACTTTCTATGATTTATTTTTAAAAAATATGATGTTTGCAATAATTCATTAAACACTGTCCGCTTAGTTAATTATATTGAAGAATTCAATCCTGGGAAAATGAATGGACATTGGATGCTGGAATAGAAAGAAATATAAGTGATGCAAAAATGGTGGTTGTTTAATTATATTGATGTGGCTTATTCAAATTACAAAAACACTCTGAAAGGAATTCGCAATTTTTTTTAGATTTTTACAATGAACAAAACTTAATTTTTAGTTTATATTGTATTATTTTTATTTACAAATTATATTAGAATAACATGTAGCCTATATTGTAATTACCACTACACTATTATTGTATTTGCAATTAAAGCTTTTATGAATATAATCGCAGTTACTTAGTTTGTCTTATTTTTAGAGTAAATTTTTAAAATATGTAATTAATTTGATTAGGCTTTTTAATTCAATATTTTGCATTTTTAGTAATGCGGTAACTAATCGTTTTCTTTTTTTAGATTATTAACTAAAAATAAAGTCTTATAAATGTTCAATAAATATTTTTAAATAATGTCTAAGTTAACAAAAATAAAAACTTGGTTAAAGTATTTAAACATTTTAGTTGAGTTCACAACTTTGGATTTATTAAATATGTTCTATGATTAAATTTTAAAAAACTGCTTTAACACATTTTCACTGGTTTTACAACATTTATTTATTTACACTTTTTTGGTGAAAATATTTTTATTCAACATTTAAAATCAAATTTTTTTAAAATTATTATTTGAACTTTATTAATTTGTTATTATTTTTGCCACATAACATTTATTCTTTTTTTTTAATTTTTACATGTTAAGTATTTCCACATCATTTTAATCGACCTCCACCTAAACTTTACTCCTCCCGAAGTAGGAATCCAAGAACTGCTCAACGTAGTTTCGGTACCACGGCATTTTCTTAAAAACTTTTGCTAATCTGCTCAGCATTGGGGTCATTTCCTCCTTGGGTTCAGGTTCTTGTGGGTAAAAGCCACCCAACATACAGGTCCCCATGTTTGTGACAACAAATTGGTATGGGTCAGTCACGGATGGGAAGACGAAACCTAAGAAATAATTTTAAAGAATAAAACCAAAACTTTAAACATGAGTTTGTAGGCTAAACATGTAGGCTATATTAAAGTCTTATATTTTAATTTTATAAACTAAAAAAAAAGTATTATAAAATCTAAAAAATTAACTTTAAAAAAAATGTTTAAAAGTATTTACACATCATTTAAAGTATATTATTACTTGATAAAAGATAAATCTAATGTACGAGAACAAAATTAAAATACAAGAACAAATTAAGTCCACAAACTTGTCATATTAGTCTTTGACGTTGCCTAAGTAAGAAACAGCCACACTTATGTTTTTGTTTCAAGTTGAATGCATCTTAAATTTGACCTTAATGAAATCAAACTCTAAACATTTAAAAAAATATTCTGAAAAATATTTTTGGGACATTTGATTGACGGCAGTGAAACAGTAAACATATTTTTGAAACCAAATACCTAAAGTTTAATTCTCGCTATTGACATGTTGTTGTATTTTAGTGTGATATTGGTAAAAAAGTTGATTTGAAAAAAAATCTTAATTTTTTTAACACTTCTCTTCAAAAAAAATTACAGAAAAAATAAAAACTTATATTTTTTAATAATTATGTTGTTAAATTAATAAATGTAATAAAAAAATTTTATTTATTATAATTATTTAAATTATGGAGGTAAGCAACGAATAATAAAGAAAAAGTAAACATTATTAATTTAAAATTTATGATGTCTATATATTTTTTTAAATTCTTTTTTCCATCGGTGATTCCCCGACTCATAATTTCCCGAATTTTGCAGGTCAGCAAAATAATTTTTTTGGCAATCGAAATTCATAATTTAAACTTTTTACTTATTATTATTTAAATATTTATAAGTTTGTAACAAATTATGCAATTTTTAAAAAAAGTATTAATTCATATAAAGAGTTTATAAACGGGCTAACTGGTAATATGTTTGTTTATTTAAATGTTATTTAAATATTTTTTTGAGAATGTGTGTAGTTAAAGTTAAGTTGTAGTTGTTTTGTTTGTTATTTGGATTATAAGTTAAACTAAAAAGAACTGTTTTCTAATAAAAAGTTAGTTTGTAATTAATGTTTGTAAATATGAGAATCTGGCACTTTGTTTTTTTATTAAGTTTCAGGCTATTTTTTGTAATATTTTGAAACTTACTGTTTAGTTTAAATATATATATTTTTGTATATATCTTTATCCTCGATGTGGGAAAGTTGTATGTGCGACCTAAACATTAAGTAACAAATATTACCCTAACCCAGTCTCGAGTTGATTTTAGCAGTTTGGAATTTTATAGATTATAATTGCCTGGTAATTATGCTGCTGATCAAGTGCTGGCTTAGCAGAAGTTTATATTGTTTCTAGCGTCTTACTCAAGGGCGCTGCAACATGAGAGCAGTGATATTATTAGGGTTGTTTTTACTTATATTTTAATTTTTTTGACTCAAAAATAACAACTTATTTTTAATGATTTAGTGTATTGTTAATTTGTTGAAAATGGTGCGAATTCAAGAATTTAACAGTGGTCATACTGATAAAATATTTGAAGAGTTAAACAGGTTTGTTAACTACAACTAGTTTTAATCAATGTAGAATTTAAAATTAAAAAAAAAACAATCAAAACCGAAAAATAAGTTGCTTAAAGATAATTTATTGTTTTTTATGTCAGGGATAGAAAAGAAGACAAAGTTTATTGTGATGTCATAATCAATGATGGAACAAAGAAGCATTCTGCTCACAAAAACATTCTTGGATTTTTTTGTGTTTTCTTTGGAACAATGTTTACAACTGAGGTAAAATAAAACAATTTTAAAACTTTAAATGACAACAAATAGTTTATACAGTTAGGTAGTTAAATGTGTTCTATTACAAAATAGTTTTATTAGAAAGCATAGTGGCTTTATAAAAAATTATTTTTCAAGCAAATATATAAGTTTAGACCACCTGATTTATGCTTTTTCAGATGAGAGAGAAATACAATCCCATTGTAAAGATCCAAGGAATAAGCTCGGAAATTATGGAACTTATTTTAGATTATGCCTACACTGCAAAAATCCTGATAACTGAAGAAAATGTCTTTGAAATTATGGAAGCAGCAGATTATCTACAAATTAACAGTAAGATTGGTATTTTTAATAGTTTTAACCTTGAAATTACTACAACCTTGAAAACTTAAAGCAAAGAGCCCAGAAAATGATTGCTGATAATTTTGAAAAGGTTGCATCAAAGCAAGAATTTATCAAACTTTATTTTGAGGATTTGATTTCTATTCTGAAACTGAAAGAAAAAAAGGCAAGAAAATTATTTTTTTGGTAGTTTATAAAATAACAAAGTTGAGTTACAAACCTAGAAAATTGATTTTTATATTTAAAATTCTTAATAACATGCACAACTTCAGGTTTCATCTGAGAAGATAATTTACAATGCGATGATAAATTGGATAAAACATGATAGCAATGAACGACAGAAACATGTCAACCAATTGTTTCAATCTCTTGATCTTGCTAAATTAGGCAAAGAATTTCTACAACAAGTTGTTATGAAAGAGGTCAGTTCAGTTATAAATATTGTATTGTAACTAACAGTACTCTATGTGTGTCGTGGAGTCGACCTTTCACATTGAGGATAAAGTTATTTTACAAAAAATAAAAATAACATTTTGTACAAACTTGTTTGCAGGATTTAATAATGAAATCTTTGGAGTGTTCTCATTTAATTATCTCTGCTTTGATTAGTTTTGCCCCACCAGAAAAAAAAGGTCAACTAATATTTATTTATAAAACTTTAGTTAAATTTTTTTGTGGATAAATGAATAATATTAAATCTAACTTTATAAGATTTATGATTTTAATTTTAGTTATATGTACCATAAACTAGAAAAATTTGGTTTTAGTTGGTAAATCAAACTGTTTAAATATTCTACCTAAATGTATTATTTTATTTTTTATTTTTCTTAAATACCATTTTTTTAACATTTAAATTGCAGATCCAGCAAAGTTACTTATTATGGGAGGAATTAAATATAAAAAGGAAGCTATTTGGTTTAACACTGTTACAAAACAATGGACTCCAATGCCAGTATGTTAGTTTTAAATATATTGGATTGTATTTTAATTAAAGAGTCTAAATTTTTTATAATTTCTTGTGCTAACAGTTGTTGTTTTAAACAGGGGGATTAGTTCAAATTGTAAATATTTAATAAAATTGCTAATATTTTTTTTTTAAATTAAGTAAAAGTATATTTTTTTTAAGCTATTTAATGTGAACTCAAATAAAGTATAATTGTAGGAATTAAATGAAGAAAGATGGGGAGCTTCATCTGCTGTTGTCAACAAACAAGTTTTCATCATGGGAGGGCAGGGTAAATCCTCTGTTGAGAGTTTAAAGTTAGATGAAGTAGATCCACAATGGAAAGTTGAAGGTCCAATGAAACAAGATCGGTGGTTTGCATCATCAGCTGTCATAAATGGTTGGTTTATTAACTTTTACATTTTTAAGAAAAAGAAATTAAACTTGTATTTTTGAAATTTATTTAGTTTTAATGTGTTATAGATTTTATTAACACAATTTGAGTCTAGAATAAATATAATATTTAAAGATAAAAATAATAAATATACTTAAAAACTAAATAATGTTTTTTTTAATTAAAACATCTTTTAGTTTTTTAAGGGTTTTTGTAAAGTATTTTAAATCTTAGTAATTTTTGTTCTAGATTGTATTTACACAACTGGAGGGCACGATGAAAATGATATTCTTTTATCAAGTGGGGAATTCTTGGATGTGAGGACAAATAAAAGGGGAAATATTCCTGACATGATTGTTCCACGATATGATCATGTATTGCTTGCTGTAAAAGGTAAACATACAAATTTCATGTAAATTATTTCAATGTTTTTTTGATTGCAAAAATTTATGTTAACGATCAATAAAAGGATGTCAAACGATTTAATTAGATATTTAATTTTAATAAGTTTGGTTTAGATTTAAAAAAAACGGTGCGGTAAACAAATTATACAATAAAAACGGTAAAAAAATAAATATTTATGTTCAGGTAAATTATTTGCAATCGGGGGAGTTGATGATAAATATAATAGATTAAGTTCATCAGATTGTTTTGATTTTGATGAACAAAAGTGGTCTCTTCTTTCTCCAATGAATCATGGTGTAAATAATCATGCAGATGTAGTTTTAAATGATTACGTATTTGTTACTGGTGTGTCAAGATTTATTAAATTTTTTTTGTAATCGTCTTTAACTTAAAATTTATTTTTTAACAGAGACAATTATTAAATTTAATGGAAACAAAATAAAATTATTATTTATTGAAATTTTTTTATCTAAATCAAATAAAAATTTGAAAAATTTTAAACATATTTTTTCTAGGTGGATTTCGAGATGGCATTGGTCCAGTTTCATCAGTGATCAAATACAACATTATTAGTGATACATGGTCAGAAGTTGCACTAATAAACAAGGCTCGATATGGTCACTGTGCCTCAGTTGTAGATGGCAAGATTTATGTTGTTGGGGGCATGAATAAAGAGTAAGTTAAACTAAATATTTAGTTTGTATAATTTATTAAACTCTGGTTTATTGTTTTATTATTTAGGGGTAATCCAGTTAATTCCATTGAAGTATTTGATCCCACAAACAACAAGTGGACAATTATTGCTAAAACAAAAAGGGAAATATTTCAGGCAACAATGGTTGTTGTTTAATGCCAGTATTTATATTTGTGATGTCATATTGGTTGATTTATTATTTTATTACTTTTTTTAACCACATAACAAGTACATTTTAAGAATATTTTTGTGATTGTTTTAAAATATTATTTAAAATTTATGCATTTAAAAAATATTCAAAATCTTTTAATAGATTATTTAAACTATTGAAAACCTGTAAAATATATAACTTGATATCTGAAGATAATTTTATTAATTTTTTTATTTTGTAAATTTTTAAATAACTGTTTAATTTTAGTTTAAAATTGACCACCAATGGTTATAATCTCTTAGTATTTTTTTTCTAATTGATTCTTTTAAAATATTATTTGCATTGAATTTATGTTTTTAAATTAGGACTATTTTATAAATTAAATGTGTCATCTTTTTCATTCATTAACATAATTTAATTTCTAATGTATTTATATTTTGCATCTCTAACCACTGTAGTTTTACTAACCATAATTTTGTTTTAAGGTTTTAGGTTTGTTGTTAATGTTGTTTAAATTTGTTTAAAAATGGTTCGAAGTCAAGAATTTAACAGTGGCCATACTGATAAAATATTTGAAGATTTAAACAGGTTTGTTAATTAAAAATCAGTTTTAATCAATGTAGAATGTAAAATTGTTTAATAAATTGTTTATAATATGTTTCTTAAAGATAATGAGTTGTTTTTTATGTCAGGGATAGAAAAGGAGACAAAGATTATTGTGATGTCATAATCAATGATGGAAAGAAGGAGCATTCTGCCCACAAAAACATTCTTGGATTTTTCTGTGTTTTCTTTGAAACAATGTTTACAACTGAGGTTAAATAAACATTTTAGGAATTTTATTTTAAAGCAACTTATACAATAAGGTTAATAAGTGTGTAACTTTTACAAAAATAAATAAGTTTTATAAGAAATCATGTTTTTACAGATGAGAGAGAAATACAATCCCATTGTAAAGATCCAAGGAATAAGCTTGGAAATTATGGAACTTATTTTAGATTATGCCTACACTGCCAAAATCCTGATAACTGAAGAAAATGTCTTTGAAATTATGGAAGCAGCAGATTATCTACAAATTAACAGTAAGATTGATATTTTTAATAGTTTTAACCTTGAAATTACAACGTATTATATATTTAGAACTTCGCAAGTTTTGTGGAAAATTTCTGCAAACCATTGTTGATGTTGAAAATTGTTTAACCATGCTGGCTTATTCTCAATGATACAACCTTGAAAACTTAAAGCAAAGAGCCCAGAAAATAATTGCTGATAATTTTGAAAAAGTGGCATCAAAGAAAGATTTTATCAAACTTTGTTTCGAGGACTTACTTTCTATACTAAAACTGAAAGAAAAAAGGCAAGAAAATTATTTTTTTGGTAGATTTTAAAATAACAAAGTTGAGTTACAAACCTAGCAAATTGATTTTTATATTTAAAATTCTTAATAATATGCACAACTTTAGGTTTCATCTGAGAAGATAACTTACAATGCGATGATGAATTGGATAAAACATGACAGCAATGAACGACAGAAACATGTCAACCAATTGTTTCAATCTCTTGATCTTGCTAAATTAGGCAGAGAATTTCTACAACAAGTTGTAATGAAAGAGGTCAGTTCAGTTATAAATATTGTATTGCAACTGACAGTACTCTATGTGTGTCGTGGAGTCGACCTTTCACATTGAGGATGAAGTTATTTTACAAAAAATAAAAATAACATTTTGTACAAACTTGTTTGTAGGATTTGATAATGAAATCTTTGGAGTGTAATCAAATACTTATCTCTGCTTTGGTTAATTTAGTTTCACCAAAAGAAAATGCTAAAGGTTGGTAATTATTAAAATAGGGTCATCTTAGCTTCATTTATGCTCAATAATGAAATTAAAATTGTCCTTGTTCTATGGACAGAGTCAAATTTTGTATAACAGTTTTTTTTGTTGATATAAAGAGTAAAAATATTTTTGATTAATTTTAAACTAGACAAATTGTTGCTTCAATTTTAATATAATTTAATTTATATATATATATCTTATATATCCTATAGACATAAATCTTATGTTTATATTCGGTTGATTATATAGATTTTGTAGCTTCAACAAAGTTACTTATTATGGGGGGAACTAACTTTGAAAAGGAAGCTATTTTGTTTAACACCATTACAAAAAAATGGACTGTTATGCCAGTAAGTTAGTTTTAAATATGTTAAATAACATTGAAGAATAAAACAGGGTCACAGTTAAAATAACATAATAAACTTATGTGTAGTTTGAATTTGTAATATAATTGTAGAAACTAAATGAAGAAAGGTGGAGGGCTTCATCTGCTGTTGTCAACAAACAAGTTTTCATCATGGGAGGGAAGGGTAAATCCTCTGTTGAGAGTTTAAAGTTAGATGAAGTTGAGCCACAATGGAAAATTGAAAGTCCAATGAAACAAGTTCGACGGTTTGCATTATCAGCTACTTTAAATGGTTGGTTTATGGACTTTTGCAATTTTAGGAAAAAGAAATTAAACTTGCACTTTAGAAATTTATTTAGTTTTGAAGTGGTATAGATTTTATTAACACAATTTGAGTCTAGAATAAATATTATATTTTAAGGTAAAAAAAATATACTTAAAAACTAAATAATGATTTTTTTTAATTAAAACCTCTTTAGTTTTGTAAGGTTATGTTTTGTAGTGTGTTTTAAATCTTGGTAATTATTGTTTTAGATTGTATTTACACAACTGGAGGCCACGATGAAAATAATCAAATTTTATCAAGTGGGGAATTCTTGGATGTGAGGACAAATAAAAGAGGAAATATTCCTGACATGATTGTTCCACGATGTGAACATGTATTGCTTGCTGCAAAAGGTAAACATACAAAATTTCATGTAAATTATTTCAATGTTTTTTCGACTGCAAAAATTTAGATTAACGATCAATAAAAAGATGTCAAACGATTTAATTAGATATTTAATTTTAATTAATTTGGTTTAGATTTAAAAAAACAGTGCGGTAAACAAATTATACAATAAAAACGGTAAAGACTCTAAATACTTATGTTTAGGTAAATTATTTGCAATCGGGGGATGGAATGATAAAGATAAAAGATTAAGTTCATCAGAATGTTTTGATTTTGATAAACAAAAGTGGTCTTTTATTTCTCCAATGAGTTATGATGTATATGCTCATGCAGCTGTAGTTTTAGATGATCACATATTTGTTACTGGTGAGTCAAATCTTTTTAAAGTAAATTTTTTTTGTAATTGTCTTTAACTTAAAATTTCTTTTTTAACAGAAACAATTATTAAACTTAATGGAAATAAAAATAAAATTATTATTTATTGAAATTTTTTTATATCCAAATCAAATTAAAATTTGAAAAATTTTAAACATATTTTTTTTAGGTGGACGTCGAGTTGGCATTGGTGTAGTTTCATCAGTGATCAAATACAACATTATTACTGATACATGGTCAGAAGTTGCACCCATGAACAAGGATCGACGTGGTCACTGTGCCTCAGTTGTAGATGGCAAGATTTATGTTGTGGGGGGCTTGGGTGAAGATGGGTAAGTTAAACTAAATATTTAGTTTGTAATAATTTATTAAACTCTGGTTTATTGTTTTATTATTTAGGGGTCCAGTTAATTCCATTGAAGTATTTGATCCCACAAACAACAAGTGGACAATCATTGCTGAAACAGAAAGGGAAATATTTGGTGCCACAATGGTTGCTGTTTAATACCAATATTTGTAATTGTGATGTCATAATGGTTAATTTAATATTTTTATACTATTAACAACCACATTTCAAATCCACTTTTAAAGTAATTTTGTTGCAGTTTTAAAACTTTATTTTGAATGGCTCTGGTTAATTTGTTAGTTTATATGTAATGATATTTGTGTATAATTTTATTTATCTATTTATATTGTATATTCTTATAAAAATTGTTTGGTTTTAGTTTAAAATTATAACAAATGTTTACAATTTCTGTATTTTTTCTAATTTTGTGTTTTAAAGTTTTATTTTCGTTGAATTTAATTTTTAAAATTTTTGCTTATTTTGTAGGCTTAATTTGTGTTTTTTTTCAATAACTTAATTGAATATGTATTTTACTGTTTATATTCTATGCAATTCTAATCACTGTAGTTTTACTAATTACAATTTTATTTCAAGGTTTTAGGTTTGTTGTTAATGTTGTATAATTTTGTTTAAAAATGGTTCGAAGTCAACAATTTAACAGTGGTCATACTGATAAAATATTTGAAAATTTAAACAGGTTCGTTAACTATAATCAATTTAATTTAATGTAAATTTAATATTGTTAAAAAAAACAATCATAACCGAAAAATAAGTTGCTTAAAGATATTTTATTGTTTTTTATGTCAGGGATAGAAAAGAAGACAAAGTTTATTGTGATGTCATAATCAATGATGGAAAGAAGGAGCATTCTGCTCACAAAAACATTCTTGGATTTTTCTGTGTTTTCTTTGGAACAATGTTTACAACTGAGGTAAAATAAAACATTTTAGGAAATTTTCATTTAAAGTAACTTATACAATAAGGGGATTAAATGTGTAACTTTTACAAAAATAAATAAGTTTTATAAGAAATCATGTTTTTACAGATGAGAGAGAAATACAATCCCATCGTAAAGATCCAAGGAATAAGCTCGGAAATTATGGAACTTATTTTAGATTATGCCTACACTGCAAAAATCCTGATAACCGAAGAAAATGTCTTCGAGATTATGGAAGCAGCAGATTATCTACAAATTAGAAGTAAGATTGATTTTTGTATAGTTTTAATCTTAAATTACAATGTATTATATATTTAGAACTTCGCAAGTTTTGTGGAGGATTTCTGCGAACCATGGTTGATGTTGAGAATTGTTTAACCATGCTGGCTTATTCTCAAAGATACAACCTTGAAATTTTAAAGAAAGGAGCCCAGAAAATGATTGCTGAGAATTTTGAAAAAGTTGCATCAAAGCAAGAATTCATCAAACTTTGTTTCGAGGATTTGTTTTCTATTCTGAAACTGAAACAAAAAAAGGTAGGTAGGATTTTTTTCTGTTGTTTTTAAAATAAATAAAGTTTTGTAATAAAATCATCAAATTGTTTTTCTATTTTAAATATTTAAATACTTACTAACTTTAGGTTTCATCTGAGCAGATAGTTTACAATGCGATGATGAATTGGATAAAACATGACAGCAATGAACGACAGAAACATGTCAACCAATTGTTTCAATCTCTTGATCTTCCTAAATTAAGCAGAGAATTTCTACAACAAGTTGTAATGAAAGAGGTCAGTTCAGTTATAAATATTGTATTGCAACTGACAGTATGAAGTTATTTTACAAAAAATAAAAATAACATTTTGTACAAACTTGTTTGTAGGATTTGATAATGAAATCTTTGGAGTGTAATCAAATACTTATCTCTGCTTTGGTTAATTTAGTTTCACCAAAAGAAAATGCTAAAGGTTGGTAATTATTAAAATAGGGTCATCTTAGCTTCATTTATGCTCAATAATGAAATTAAAATTGTCCTTGTTCTATGGACAGAGTCAAATTTTGTATAACAGTTTTTTTTGTTGATATAAAGAGTAAAAATATTTTTGATTAATTTTAAACTAGACAAATTGTTGCTTCAATTTTAATATAATTTAATTTATATATATATATCTTATATATCCTATAGACATAAATCTTATGTTTATATTCGGTTGATTATATAGATTTTGTAGCTTCAACAAAGTTACTTATTATGGGGGGAACTAACTTTGAAAAGGAAGCTATTTTGTTTAACACCATTACAAAAAAATGGACTGTTATGCCAGTAAGTTAGTTTTAAATATGTTAAATAACATTGAAGAATAAAACAGGGTCACAGTTAAAATAACATAATAAACTTATGTGTAGTTTGAATTTGTAATATAATTGTAGAAACTAAATGAAGAAAGGTGGAGGGCTTCATCTGCTGTTGTCAACAAACAAGTTTTCATCATGGGAGGGAAGGGTAAATCCTCTGTTGAGAGTTTAAAGTTAGATGAAGTTGAGCCACAATGGAAAATTGAAAGTCCAATGAAACAAGTTCGACGGTTTGCATTATCAGCTACTTTAAATGGTTGGTTTATGAACTTTTGCAATTTTAGGAAAAAGAAATTAAACTTGCACTTTAGAAATTTATTTAGTTTTGAAGTGGTATAGATTTTATTAACACAATTTGAGTCTAGAATAAATATTATATTTTAAGGTAAAAAAAATATACTTAAAAACTAAATAATGATTTTTTTTAATTAAAACCTCTTTGGTTTTGTAAGGTTTTGTTTTGTAGTGTGTTTTAAATCTTGGTAATTATTGTTTTAGATTGTATTTACACAACTGGAGGCCACGATGAAAATAATCAAATTTTATCAAGTGGGGAATTCTTGGATGTGAGGACAAATAAAAGAGGAAATATTCCTGACATGATTGTTCCACGATGTGAACATGTATTGCTTGCTGCAAAAGGTAAACATACAAAATTTCATGTAAATTATTTCAATGTTTTTTCGACTGCAAAAATTTAGATTAACGATCAATAAAAAGATGTCAAACGATTTAATTAGATATTTAATTTTAATTAATTTGGTTTAGATTTAAAAAAACAGTGCGGTAAACAAATTATACAATAAAAACGGTAAAGACTCTAAATACTTATGTTTAGGTAAATTATTTGCAATCGGGGGATGGAATGATAAAGATAAAAGATTAAGTTCATCAGAATGTTTTGATTTTGATAAACAAAAGTGGTCTTTTATTTCTCCAATGAGTTATGATGTATATGCTCATGCAGCTGTAGTTTTAGATGATCACATATTTGTTACTGGTGAGTCAAATCTTTTTAAAGTAAATTTTTTTTGTAATTGTCTTTAACTTAAAATTTCTTTTTTAACAGAAACAATTATTAAACTTAATGGAATTAAAAATAAAATTATTATTTATTGAAATTTTTTTATATCCAAATCAAATTAAAATTTGAAAAATTTTAAACATATTTTTTTTAGGTGGACGTCGAGTTGGCATTGGTGTAGTTTCATCAGTGATCAAATACAACATTATTACTGATACATGGTCAAAAGTTGCACCACTGAACAAGGCTCGATATGGTCACTGTGCCTCAGTTGTAGATGGCAAGATTTATGTTGTTGGGTGCTTGGATACAGGGTAAGTTAAACTAAATATTTAGTTTGTAATAATTTATTAAACTCTGGTTTATTGTTTTATTATTTAGGGGTCCAGTTAATTCCATTGAAGTATTTGATTTCACGAACAACAAGTGGACAATTATTGCTAAAGCAAAAAGGAAAATACATAGTGCAACAATGGTTGCTGTTTAATACCAATATTTGTAATTGTGATGTCAAAACGGTTAATTTAATATTTTTATACTATTAACAACCATATTTCAAATACACTTTTAAAGTAATTTTGTTGCAGTTTTAAAACTTTATTTTGAATGGCTCTGGTTAATTTGTTAGTTTATATGTAATGATATTTGTGTATAATTTTATTTATCTATTTATATTGTATATTCTTATAAAAATTGTTTGGTTTTAGTTTAAAATTATAACAAATGTTTACAATTTTTTTATTTTTTTTCATTTTTAGTTTTAAAGTTTTATTTTTATTGAATTTAATTTTTTAAATTTTTGCTTATTTTGTAGGCTTAATTTGTGTTTCTTTCAATAACTTAATTAAATGTTTCACTGTATATATTTTATGCAATTCTAATCACTATAGTTTTACTAATTACAATTTTGTTTCAAGGTTTTAAGTTTGTTGTTAATGTTGTATAAATTTGTTTAAAAATGGTTCGAAGTCAACAATTTAACAGTGGCCACACTGATAAAATATTTGAAGAGTTAAACAGGTTTGTTAACTACAACTAGTTTTAATTAATGTAGAATTTAAAATTGTTAAAAAAAAACAATCAAAACCGAAAAATAAGTTGCTTAAAGATAATTTATTGTTTTTTATGTCAGAGAAAGAAAAGGAGACAAAGTTTATTGTGATGTCATAATCAATGATGGTAAGAAGGAGCATTCTGCTTACAAAAACATTCTTGGATTTTTCTGTGTTTTCTTTGGAACAATGTTTACAACTGAGGTAAAATAAACATTTTAGGAATTTTAAATTTGAAGTAATTTATACAATAAGGTTATTAAATGTGTAACTTTTACAAAAATAAATAAGTTTTATAAGAAATCATGTATTTACAGATGAGAGAGAAATACAATCCCATTGTAAAGATCCAAGGAATAAGCTCGGAAATTATGAAACTTATTTTAGATTATGCCTACACTGCAAAAATCCTGATAACCGAAGAAAATGTCTTCGAGATTATGGAAGCAGCAGATTATCTACAGATTAACAGTAAGATTTATATTTTTATAGTTTTAACCTTAAAATTACAACGTATTATATATTTAGAACTTCGCAAGTTTTGTGGAGGATTTCTGCAAACCATTGTTGATGTTGAGAATTGTTTAACCATGCTGGCTTATTCTCAAAGATACAACCTTGAAAATTTAAAGCATTTAACCCAGAATTTGATATCTGAAAATTTCGAAAAACTTACGTCCAATCAAGAATTTTTAAAACTTTGTTTAGAGGATTTGCTTTTCATTTTAAAACTGAAAGAAAAAAGGGTAACTAAATAATATATTCTAAATTTATATTAACATAGTTTAAAGTTTACTTTTTTTATCCCTAAAAACTTAATATTTTCAGGTTTCATCTGAGCAGATAGTTTACAATGCGATGATGAATTGGATAAAACATGACAGCAATGAACGACAGAAACATGTTAACCAATTGTTTCAATCTCTTGATCTTCCTGAATTTAAAAGAGAATTTCTACAACAAGTTGTAATGGAAGAGGTCAGTTCAGTCATAAATACTTTATTGCAAGGTTATTTTATGAGCCTGTTTACTCGACACATAAAAAGTGCGAAAAAAAAGAAATGTAAAACAAGTGCATACAAAGATTTAAAATTTGTTAATGTAACTGATTTATAATTTATTTTAACATGCTTATGTGAAAAGAATTTATGTTAATATTAAAATAACTTTTGTTAATATTAAAATATATATATTTAATTGATAAATACTAGTTTGTAGGATTTAATAATGGAATCTTTGGAATGGAATCAACTATTTTTATCTACTTTGGTAAATTTTGTACCACCAGAAGATAGAGGTAAATGTTGTTAAATGCTTTTCTAGAAAGGCTTTCTTGTTTTACTACTTATAGGTTATCTATGTATACATATAGGTTTTTTAATTCAATTTTATTTTTTTTAAATAGGTACCAATGTGAAGTAAAAAATTGTTGCTGTTTTATTTTCTAGTTTAAATAGATATTAAATAATGTTGTAGTTGTAATTCCAACAAAGTTAATTATAATGGGAGGATTGGATAATAAGAAAGGTGTTGTTTTGTTTGACTCTGTTACGAAAAAATGGACTCAAATGCCAGTATGTTGGTTTTAAATTTCTTTTTTATTTATTTATTTTTTTTAAATTTGCCTTTTTCTAATAATTTTTTGCAATAAAAGGGTATTTAAGTTTAAAAAAGATTAATATTCAACTATTTAGTTCATTATGGTATCTTTTTTAGTATGCTTTGCTAGGTTAATTTTATGCTTAATAAATTACATTTTTTCTGTAACCTGAAATACATTAAGTTATGTTAACTATTTGCAGACTTTAATTGAAGAAAGATGGGGCGCTTCGTCATGTGCTTTTAAAAAACAAGTTTTTATCATGGGAGGGAATGATAAATCTTCGGTTGAGAGTATAAGGATAGATGAAGTAGATCCACTATGGAAAGTTGAACATCCGATGAATCAAGCTCGATGGAATGCATCCTCAGCTGTTTTAAATGGTTAAGTTACTATATATAGTATTTAACAGTATGCTTTTTACATCATTTAAAGTGTGTAGTGTGACTAAGTACAGAATTTAAACTTTGCTTTAAAAGATTTAAATTATTCTAGATTGTATTTACACAACTGGAGGCCAAGATGAAAAGAATTTAATTTTATCGAGTGGAGAATTTTTAATTTTAAGGACACATGGAAGAGGGGACATTCCTGACATGATTGTTCCACGATATCAACATGTACTACTTGCTGCAAAAGGTAAACAAATGTACAACTTTCTAATGTTGTATTTGTTTGTTTTTCATTCTACCCTTTTAATTTTTAAAGATTTAATTTAAGCAATATAAGTAAAAGATTAAATTTATTTTATTTAGATAAATTATATGCAATTGGAGGAATAAATAAAAAGGATGAAATTTTAAGCTTCTCAGAATGTTTTGATTTTCATGAACGAAAATTGTCTCTTATTTCTCCGATGAAATGGAGTGTACATAGCCATTCTGCTGTTGTGTTGAATGATTACATATATGTTACTGGTAGGTTTAAATTTAAAAATTTAATTAGCAAAAAAAAAATTTCTGAACATTTACAACTATAAATTTAATATAAAAAACATGGTTTTTTTATTTAAGTGTTTTGTAGTTTAAAACTTTACATCAAATGTATACATATAAATAAAATTGAAATTTTTTATAAAAAAATTGTTTTATTAAGGTGGAAACCAGTTTGTCATTGGTGTAGTTTCATCGGTGATTATGTATAATATTTTGACTGATTCTTGGTCATGGGTTGCTCCCATGAATGAGACTCGATATGGTCACTGTGCCTCAGTTGTAAATGGCAAGATTTGTGTTGTGGGGGGCAGAAATAAGAAGTAAGTTAAAAGTTTATTACTACAGTTTATTTAACTTATGTTTATTTTTTATTATTTAGGTGTGATACGGTAAATTCCATTGAAGTATTTGATCCTGTAAAAAAGTGGAAAATTGTTTCTAAAACAAAAAGAAAAATTTACCAAGCTACAATGGTTGTTGTTTAATATTCAAGGTTTTGTTTTTAATGTCGTAGCTTGTTAATTATTGTTTTTTTTAAATCACTTATTTTTGTTAAAAGTTGTTTGATTAAAGTACTTTTTTAAAGTTTTAATCAGTCTATTTGCTTTTTGATTTAAAAAAAATGCTTTTAATATCAATTTTTTAATGTTTTTGAAAAAATTAAAAACTTTGTCATTTAAAATTTTTTTTAGTTTAGTTATTTTATTTTAAATTTAGTTTGTAAGTTATAGTAAAAAAGGTTAGCTTCAAGTTTTTGTTTTCTAAGTGATTTAAATTTAATTTTTTATTGTAAGTAATTTAAACCGTTTGTTTTTTTAAAAAACGACTTTTGGTTTAATTGTACATTTTGCTTATGGTAAACGATATTTTTATGTTTTTAAGTTTACATCTATTGTTTTTATAAGTTCAAGCATGCAATGTTTTTACTTTTTTTATTTAAATATTAATCATATTCTAACCACTGTAGTTTTACCCATAATAATTTTGTTTCAAGGTTTTAGGTTTGTTTTTAATGTTATATAAAATTGTTTAAAAATGGTTCGAAGTCAAGAATTTAACAGTGGTCATACTGATAAAATATTTGAAGATTTAAACAGGTTTGTTAATTGAAAATCAGTTTTAATTGATGTAGTATGTAATATTGTTTAAAAAATTGTTTATAATATGTTTCTTAAAGATAATGAGTTGTTTTTTATGTCAGGGATAGAAAAGGAGACAAAGATTATTGTGATGTCATAATCAATGATGGAACAAAGAAGCATTCTGCTCACAAAAACATTCTCGGATTTTTTTGTGTTTTTTTTGGAACAATGTTTACAACTGAGGTAAAATAAAACATTTTTAAAACTTTTAATGACGAAAAGTTTATACAGTAAAGTAGTCAAATGTGTTTTATTTACAAAGTATAAATAAGTTTCAAGCAAATATATAAGTTTAGTCAACTTGATTTATGTTTTTACAGATGAGAGAGAAATACAATCCCATTGTAAAGATTCAAGGAATAAGCTCGCAAATTATGGAACTTATTTTAGATTATGCCTACACTGCAAAAATCCTGATAACTAAAGAAAATGTCTTTGAGATTATGGAAGCAGCGGATTATCTACAAATTAACAGTAAGATTGATAATATTATAGTTTTAACCTTAAAATTGCAACGTATTATATATTTAGAACTTCGCAAGTTTTGTGGAGGATTTCTGCAAACCATTGTTGATGTTGAAAATTGTTTAACCATGCTGGCTTATTCTCAAAGATACAACCTTGAAAACTTAAAGCAAGGAGCCCAGAAAATGATTGCTAAGAATTTTGAAAAAGTTGCATCAAAGCAAGAATTTATCAAACTTTGTTTTGAAGTTGTGATTTCTATTCTAAAATTAAAAGAAAAAAAGGCAAGAAATATATTTTTTTAGTTTTTAAAGTAAATAAAGTTCTGCAATAACGTTAACAAATTAAATTTTATATTTTAAATCTTTAAATAAATACCAACTTCAGGTTTCATCTGAGAAGATTATTTACAATGCGATGATGAATTGGATAAAACATGACAGCAATGAACGACAGAAACATGTCAACCAATTGTTTCAATCTCTTGATCTTGTTAAATTAGGCAGAGAATTTCTACAACAAGTTGTTATGAAAGAGGTCAGTTCAGTTATTAATATTGTATTGCAACTGACAGTACTCTATGTGTGTCGTGGAGTCGACCTTTCACATTGAGGATAAAGTTATTTTACAAAAAAAAAAAATAACATTTTGTACAAACTTTTTTGCAGGATTTGATAATGAAATCTTTGGAGTGTTCTCATTTAATTATCTCTGCTTTGATTAGTTTTGCCCCACCAGAAAAAAAAGGTCAACTAATATTTATTTATAAAACTTTAGTTAAATTTTTTTGTGGATAAATGAATAATATTAAATCTAACTTTATAAGATTTATGATTTTAATTTTGATTATATGTACCATAAACTAGAAAAAAATTGTTTTATTTAAAAGGTAAACCAAACTGTTTAATTATTCTACCTAAATGTATTTTTTTATTTCATTTTTTTTAATTACCATTTTTTTAACATTTAAATTGCAGATCCAGCAAAGTTACTTATTATGGGAGGGGGTTGGTATGAAAAGGAAGCTATTTTGTTTAACACTGTTACCCAACAATGGACTTCAATGCCAGTATGTTAGTTTTAAATATATTGGATTGTATTTTAATTGAAGAGTCTAAATTTTTTATAATTTTTTTGTGCTAACAGTTGTTGTTTTAAACAGGGGGATTAGTTTAAGTTGTAAATATTTAATAAAATTGCTAATATTTCTATTTTAAATTAGGTAAAAGTATATTTTTTAAATTTATTTAATGTGAAATAGTAATAAAAAGTATATTTGCAGGAATTAAATGAAGAAAGGTTGG
The DNA here is from genome assembly GCF_963082875.1 of Corella eumyota. Classification (NCBI taxonomy): domain Eukaryota; kingdom Metazoa; phylum Chordata; class Ascidiacea; order Phlebobranchia; family Corellidae; genus Corella; species Corella eumyota. Next base: position 21,044,770 of record NC_137491.1, read on the forward strand.
GAGCTTCATCTGCTGTTGTCAACAAACAAGTTTTCATCATGGGAGGGCAGGGTAAATCCTCTGTTGAGAGTTTAAAGTTAGATGAAGTAGATTCACAATGGAAAGTTGAACCTCCAATGAAACAAGTTCGGTGGTTTGCATCATCAGCTGTTATAAATGGTTGGTTTATAAACTTTTCTATTTTTAAGAAAAAGGAATGAAACTTGTATTTTTGAAATTTATTTAGTTTTGAAGTGGTATAGATTTTATTAACACAATTTGAGTCTAGAATAAATATTATATTTTAAAGTGAAAAATAAAATGTGCTTAAAAACGAAATTAATGATCTTTTTAAATAAAAATCTTTTAGTTTTTTAAGGGTTTTGTTTTGTGGAGTATTTTAAATCTTAGTAATTATTTTTCTAGATTGTATTTACACAACTGGAGGCCAGGATGAAAATAATCAATTTTTATCAAGTGGGGAATTCTTGGATGTGAGGACAAATAAAAGAGGAAATATTCCTGACATGATTGTTCCACGTAAAGCCCATGTATTGCTTGCTGTAAAAGGTAAACATACAAATTTCATGTAAATTATTTCAATGTTTTTTCGACTGCAAAAATTTAGATTAACGATCAATAAAAAGATGTCAAACGATTGAATTAGATATTTAATTTTAATTAATTTACTTAAGATTTAAAAAAACAGTGCGGTAAACAAATTATACAATAAAAACAGTAAAGACTCTAAATATTTATGTTCAGGTAAATTATTTGCAATCGGGGGACGGAATGATGAAGATGAAAGTTTAAGTTCATCAGAATGTTTTGATTTTGATGAACAAAAGTGGTCTCTTCTTTCTCCAATGAATCATGGTGTAAATAATCATGCAGCTGTAGTTTTAAATGATTACGTATTTGTTACTGGTGTGTCAAGATTTTTTAAATTTTTTTTGTAATCGTCCTTAACTTAAAATTTATTTTTTAACAGAAACAATTATCAAATTTAATAAAAACAAAAAATATTTTTACTTTTTGAAATTTTTTGTATCTAAATCAAATAAAAATTTAAAAACTTTAAACATATTTTTTCTAGGTGGATACCTAAAAGACATTGGTGCAGTTTCATCAGTGATCAAATACAACATTATTACTGATACATGGTCAAAAGTTGCACTAATGAACAACGCTCGATGGGGTCACTGTGCCTCAGTTGTAGATGGCAAGATTTATGTTGTTGGGGGCAGGAATAAGTAAGTTAAACTAAATATTTAGTTTGTAATAATTTATTAAACTCTGGTTTATTGTTTTATTATTTAGAGGTTCGGTTAAGTCCATTGAAGTATTTGATCCCATGAACAACAAGTGGACAATCATTGCCGAAACAAGAAGGGAAATAAATGCAGCAACAATGGTTGTTGTTTAATGCCAATATTTATATTTGTGATGTCATAATGGATAATTTAATATTTTAATACTTTTTCAACCACGTAACAAGTACGCACTCATAAAATTATATTAAATTATTTTTATTGATTATTTAACTAATATAACCTTAAAAATACATAACATGATATCTGTATATAATTTTATAGATTTTTTTTTCATATAATTTAAAAAATTCGTGTGATTTTGGTTCAAAATTATTACCGATGTTTGTAACTACTTTGTAATTTAGTCTTTTGAATTTTTGATTTTAATTGAATTTATGTTATTTTGGTAAATTTCATAGGTTTAATTTGTGTTACTTTCCATGATTTATTTTTAAAAAATATGATGTTTGCAATAATTCATTAAACTTGTCCGCTTAGTTAATTATTTTAAAGAATTCAATCCTGGGGAAAATGAATGGACATTGGGTGCTGGAATAGAAAGAAATATAAGTGATGCAAAAATGGGGGTTGTTTGATTATATTGATGTGGTTTATTCAAATTACAAAAACACTCCGAAACGAATTCGCAATTTTTTTTTTATTTTTAGTTTATATTGTATTATTTTTATTTACAGTATATTTAATTAACATTAGCCTATATTGTAATTACCACTACACTACTATTGTATATGCAATTAAAGCTTTTATGAATATAATCGCAGTTAGTTTGTCTTATTTTTAGAGTAAATTTTTAAAATATGTAATTAATTTGATTATGCTTTTTAATATTTTGCATTTTTAGTAATGTGGTAATTAATCGTTTTCTTTTTTTAGATTATTAACTAAAAATAAAGTTCTATAAATATTTTTAAATAATGTCTAAGTTAACAAAAATAAAAACTTGGTTAAAGTATTTAAACATTTAAGATAAGTTCACAACTTTGTATTTATTAAATTAATTCAATGATTTAATTTCTTTTACTGGTTTTACATCATTTATTTATTTACACTTTTTGGGTGAAATATTTTTAATCAATTTTTTTTGTTTTTTTAAATTATTATTTGAACTTTATTAATTTGTAATTATTTTGTCACATAACATTTATTCTTTTTTTTAAATTTTTACATGTTAAGTATTTCCACATCATTTTAATCAACCTCCACCTAAACTTTACTCTTCCCGAAGTAGGAATCCAAGAACTGCTCAACGTAGTTTCGGTACCACGGCATTTTCTTAAAAACTTTTGCCAATCTGGTCAGCATTGGGGTCATTACCTCCTTGGGTTCAGGTTCTTGTGGGTAGAAGTCACCCAACATACAGGTACCCATGTTTGTGACAACAAACTGGTATGGGTCAGTCACAGGTGGAAATACGAAACCTAAGAAATAAATTTAAAGATAAAAAACCAAAATTTTTAAAAACAAAAATTTATTGCAAAATAATGTTTCTAAAACCGAAAAATAAACTATTAAAATATAGTAAAATTTAGTTTAAAATTATTTAATCATACATTCTTGGAAAACGTAAATTATAACTTAATAAAGGAAAAGTTTAATGTGTGAAAACTAAATTTATTTATGTACAGACTAAGTTACTAAACTTATCATGTTACCTCTGTCTTTAATGTGGCCTAGGTAAGACACCGCCGCTGTTTTGTTTTTGTTCTGAATTGAATGCATCTCAAATTTGACCTTGATTGAATCAGCTACAAACCGGATCTAAACATTTGTAAATAATTTATACCGAAAAGTATTTGTATGCATTGACTAGGGGAGTGAAACGAAACCACACTTGCAGTATTTTTAAAACAACAGACCAAAGTTTGAGTCCTGCTACTGACATGTTGTTTTTCTTAGTGTAAAATTAAAAAAAACACGAAACATAACAGTTTTTACTTCCAATGGGTTTTACTTTTGACTTATTGTTTATGTAGTTAACCCATAACAAAATGTTCTTCAACAATATTCTATTTCATTTTGTATGTGTAAGGCAATATTGGTTTACATTTGCTTTCAAGCAGTAACAACGTAATGTATGACAAAACGGTGCATTAAGAAAAAGCATTATAACATCTTGTAGTTTAAAACATAACACACATCAACATCTTGTTTACGAGGGGATTGCCACCAAATACAATAACAAAAGGATGTTATCACCATAATACTTACTGTTATATTTGCAAGAGGTGGAATTGTAATCACATCCCTCCACTCTCCTATGTCAGCCATTGCAATCGCCCCCATGTTATCCTTGTAACGTTTTTTGTGGCCCAATGTGATGGGGAAATCCGCTGGGAATTCGTGGGTCTCTAAATCCCAACTCGAACCTAAACAACAAAGTTATTGAAATATTTTTTTTGTTTAAACTGCTGATCTTTGAGCAATCTAGAATATCCAAAAAAAATTAAGTGTAGATGCAATATCACCCTTATTAAATAAAATTGTTTGCCTTTGTTATGTTATTGCGTCTATCGAGTACGGTTTTGTAACTAGATAACACGATTTTAATGTAGTATACTATTTTACTGAGTATAATTTTCCAATTATGCTATTGATGATGTTGTATTTTTTTTTTAACTTTATAAAAAAAACTTGCTGTCATAGCCCGGGTATTGAACCTGACATTTCTGTGTCAAATCTTGAGATATTAAAGTAGATTTTCCATCGATAAGCATGTTGATCGGTCCATTGTACTTGTTGTAACTTATGATCTACAAATAATAACATAATGTTTACACAACGACCATTTTAATGTGAATAACAAAACAAAAACTAATGGTGTAAATAACAATATTGTTTAACAAAATTTTTATATATATTTTTTTTACCAAAAAAAAATTTTTTATATAAAAATGTGTTGCAATAATTGTATTTAAGTGTGGAACAATGAAGTGACAATATTATTGTAAGAACAATGCTTAAACTGTTATGGCAATAAATAGTTTGTTGCTGTTTTTTCTTTATAGTTTGCATAATTTCTAATTACGTCATACCTGAACGTGATTGATTGGAATGTACAGAGTATTAAACTCTTCTGGGTCACTGTTTAAAATTGTCCATTCTTCAATCCCGTTGAATATTATACTTCGTCTGTTAATGTTAAATAAGTGGGTGACTTTAACTAACCACGTTATTATCGTAGGTAAAAAATGTTCAAATGGCAAAACTTGATTAAATTATTAAAGTTAAAATTTATCTTAAAGGTGATATAGTATTATTTATTAACTAATGCAATTGCGAATTATATAAATTTTTAATGATTGATTTTTGTGCAATTATAGAAGTTGCTCTTAATATAAAATTTTTTACCTGAGGTCAATAATTGCTGGACTATTCTCATCTCGGCGTGGGGCGTTACTAAACAAATTCGGGTTGGCATCGAGTACAAACTTTCCCGTTATTTCACTCTCATCAATGTAAACAAGATCTCCGATAAATTCCTCCCGTTTATCGAACGTGATTGGGAGTCGACTTGGTTGCTGTCCTGCAGGTTTTTCTCCTACGATTATTGTTGCAAGTTTTCCTCTGAAGCAGAACTCACCTGATCGACTTACGTTGTTCTCACCCAATGGTGCAGAATTTAGCTTAAAATATCAAAAAAACGAATGAAAAAATTGTAAAGGTTTCTAAAGTTCCTGATCTGAGAGGTTTATTATTTACTTAAATAAAAAATAAACTTCTTTTAAACTATTTCTTTGATTGGATCCATTATTTTGTTAAATACACTCTGTTTTATTTTGGATGAACATTTAAAAAATTTAAATTTGTAGACATTTGGAAATTTTTAAAACTTGTTTTTTTTTTGTTATATTAACTTAGATTTACCGAGGCCGTTATTGAGCCTTATCAAGGAATGCGTTAAGTATAAGTCTAAGACCTAGCGCACTAGATAATGCGTTGTTTATATATATACAACTTTAAAGTCAGTCACTTTTTAAATATTACAAAATCAAGAACTTAGGTTACAAGAATTTTGAGTTGATCCTACCTCGTAAACTCCGGGCTTTGTACACGACATCAGCCAATCTACTCTTTGCCCGGGAGCAAGTAAGGTTTGGCCGTTCCTTGGTTGTTGTGGTTTGTTAAACAACACCCCGTCAGCTACTATAATGCTGACGTCACAGCAATATCCACTTTCCAAACATGGCGTGTCAATCTCAAGTACGTCACGAGAAACCCGCGTTTACAAATCTTTTAAAAGTATTTACGTTGGTTAAAATAAAATAAATTAACTAACTTTAAATTAAATCGATGTGAAATACCAGCAAGGTTGCCTTACTGAAAAAAGCAATGTACTAAAATATAAACAGTTTAAAGTATACCACACAATGCTACATCAAAGATGCAACATAGGCCTACCAATATTACCCAGGTTTGCGCATGAATTCTACACCAACAACGTTCAAATTTAAGTTTTGCAAAATACCAATGAGTAATGAAAAAAGTTCATGCAAAAATGAAAATAACTCATGTTATCTAAATAAAAAAACTTTAATAAACGTTTAAAAACATAGATTATTTACAAACAGTTAACCAACAACATACAAGTCATCATAACGTTCAGGATATTTCCTATACAGCATACTAGGTTGTAGGATAAGTTCGATATCATTCTCGCAATAATCAGGACACATAAACTCTTTAAGTTGTTGTATAACAGTAAGAGGTTCAACAGTGATCATACCAGCCATTCCCCCAGCTAACTGTACACATTAAAATTAATGTAACTATATAGTTATTTTTGTTTAAAAATTGCTTTTTTTGTCAACTCTACAAAAAATGTTATTTATTTAGAAAACTTATGCAAGATAGTTCGTGTGTACTGTTTTAAAATGATTTTATATGCAAGCATCGGTAAACTTCTTATAAGTTTTGCCTTTATCGTGTTATAGAAACATTATGTTAATGCCTTTATTGTTTTAACCAGGCCATTATATTGTATAAGTTTTAATTTAAAATGATCATTAAATACGTTAAATGTGACCGTGTATACCTAGTTTCTATCGTAACCACGGGTATTTACATTTTTATATCTTAAACTATGTCACAAGCATATTAACTTAACAAGATCACTAGATTAATAATGACACCACATACCTGATAATCAGATTTAACGGGAACGTCAGGGTAGTACCAGAAGGAGCCAGGTTGTTGCAGTGGGGGGATTGTAAACGTGTAAAGAAAACTCTCGCCTGGTAAAACTTCGTTAACTGGGGGTTCAAATTCCGTGGTCTGAAAAGGAATTTAATTGTTTGAATGTTGTTATTACAAAAAGTAAAAATTTGCCTGGTTTTTAAAAAAAAATTAAAGTCTTGTAAAATTGTCGGTACAAAGGTGGTTGACGTATTCGGTGACGTCACCAAAGATACGTCACACAATTTAATGACGTATTAATCTTAATTCCCAAAGTTAGATTAGTTATATATATTAACCTGGAGTGGGGCCATATGTAGTCCATGAACTTGGAAGTTGGTTGTATTTCTTCCGTCTTCAGCCGGCTCCAAATTATTTCTCTAAAAATCGAAAATTATGTAAAATTATTGTTATAAGAATTGTAAACGTTGTTCTAAAACATATTTCTATTTGTTTATATGTAAATGTCAATAAAATTCATCAACCCGGCTTTAAAATGCAATTATTTTTTTTATCATTTTAAGATGTTGAGTTATATATCTATATTAGGAAATGATGTGCTGTTGTAACGTTTTTAAGCCATTTGTTGACGCAGGGTTTAAGCACAAGAAGTGTGACATTATTAAGGCTCGAACCAGAAACCTTTTGGCTTATGGTCGGCATTCAAGATAAATAGTTACTTGCTTACCAATAGTACAGTGACGACGTCACCAGGTCTAACACACATAGTTGGACCAGGCATTCGACCGTTAAAAAGTCGTCTTCTTATATTTAACGAACCGAAATAAACATCCCAAACATCGACGGTTAACACAACGTTTAGAAACCCGTTCTCGGACTTAAACTGTTCAGGCGTTTGCAAAGCCTGGCCGACTAAAAAAGTTTTTATTAATTTACAAATTTGGTATTTTTTTGGGCGATTTTTAACCGATGAAAATTGCAAATATTACCTTTTAATTGGGTTACTATAAATATTTGAATTTTTTTACTTTGTGTGTTTAAAAAATATTTTTAATATTACTTTTAAATTATCTAAAATAAGTTTTATAATATTTTTAAATTATGTAATAATTAATTATCATTAAAAACTAGTAACATACAATTAGCCATTTGATTAACATATATATAATCTTAAAAAAAAACTTAACGAACCTGCATCTGGAGGTAATTGTGCAGATGCTGCAACGAACAAACAACCAAACAAAATAATTTTAATCATTTTTGTTAAAATACAATTTAACCTTTACAAAATAAAAAATCATTTGCAAATTTAAAACAACAAAAAAGTATATCGACTTTCCTTTGGCATTTAAAAAAAGATGTAGCTAAAAAATTATTTTTCTCGTATCAAAACTTTTTTATTTCCAAGCAAATTTCATTTTCAAGTCCGACTAAATTTTGAGCTTTCCCGTGTCTTTATAGCAAGTAAAGTTCTTGGTTAAACTAAGGTAATCATTAGAAATATGTGTTGATGCTTGCCCCAAAGGCCAGTTTAAGTTAAAAAAACCAGTTTAAGTTAAAAAAAATTAAGTTAGATATTAAGACAGATATGAGCTTAACGTATTTTAAATTCACATTATCGCGTGTTGCGTTCGTGCAAATAAAACCGCAGAGAATAAATAATGTTTTTAACGAATTATAACTTTTTTGGATGAAATAATCCAACCTTTTGTGACGCACCTGCATAAACTATGAGGTCACAATTTGCTATTTTGCTCAACAATGTTTTTAGGGGTTGTTGTTATGGGGTAATTATTTAGTCACGACTAATTTAAGATGTTTAAAATTTATTTTGCAACGATTTTGTTTTAAAGGGTAATAAATGCTGAATAATTTAAAGTATTTTATTTTGGTGGTTTTGATTTAAAAAAATAATTTAGATTAACTTAATATGAGACACAAACAACCTTAATATTAAGGAGAAGATTTCTAATTTTTACTTGTTTTTATTATTTTAAAATACAAACTAAGATTTCAAATTATATTTTTGAGGCATACCTTTAGATGAGTCGTGTTGTTATGACAAATACTTAATCTGATTTATATAACCCGATTAACGAGCTTGAAAAAACAAGAAATACTGTGACATGTTATAGCATCCTTCTATTATAATTATCAGATTGACACATGACACACGAATTGAGACTTTTAATTTGGAATTTTAACTTCTGAAAATGGTTAGGTCAACCCAATATGGGTTCGGGGTAAATTAAAGTTACTGATGGTCTTTTAAAAGTATGCAAGATGTGTTTTTTAATATTTATGTTGCCCTTAGGTTAATTGTGACCAAAATATCAAGAACATTAAAATTTATAAACAAAGCTGTTATAGATAATCATATTGCCCCATGATTTGGCATGCCATCAAATTAATATCAGAAAATACACTTTTTTGGCATTAAAAGCTACCTTTTCGTGTTTTGTTTATTATCTTGTTATAAAAATTAAATCTTTAAAATAATGCAATTTTGTTGTGCAGCTAGAATGGTGACCTTCACCTAGTAAGAGTAACAAGTTCACATAAATCACTTAAACGTGGCTAAATGTTGTTGGCAAAATTGGGCCCTAGCCTACTGATCACTATTTTATCATTACCTAGATTTTTCTTTAAAGTTGTACTTGTTTGAAGTTTAAAAGTAATCAATCACCATCGTTACAATGACTGGTCAACGACAACTTAATTTTCAAAAAGCTTTTCTACGAAAATTTAAATTTGTAAAAAATTACTTCATGTGTAGACTGTAAAATAGATTTTTTAGAAATAATATTTTATTTAAAAACAATGAATAAGCATATATCTCTTAAAAGAAATTTAATTTTAGCTTTAGTTTATTCTTTTTTTGAGGATAATCAAAAATATAAAATTGTATGCCCTTATATACGTTTTTATTTTACGTTACGACTTGTCTATATTCTGCCTGATGTCCAAACTGTGCTTTTTTTAAACCCCATGGCTTCCTAAAAGCTTTAACTTACCGGAAAAATAGTTTTTTTAGTCATAAGCTTTTTTGTCACAATAAAGAATTTATATAAGAAAAATTGCAATTAATATTTTAATTGTTTTGAATATAAAACAAATCATAAATTATGAAGACTGTTGTCGACGACATTTTCTTGCAAAGAAAGGTAAAGGTTTGGTGACCATGCACCATGCCATAACATACTTAAAATCTTTATGTAAACATTAATACTTTTGGCATGTTTTAAATCATTAAATTGATTTTGTTATTTTTTCCCGTCACATTGTTGTAATATTAATTGTATATCGTATTTATTATTTACTTTTATTAATGTGCAAAAACCAAAATAAAAAAGTAAAACAAAAACTGGCTGACTGGTTATTTCTAAAATACGGGGTGCGTGAAATACCAAGGCCGTATGTAAACGTTAACAAAAAATCGCTGAAAGCGTTAAAGGACGGAATCCCTAATTTTCCCTTGCGCTTTAAAGTCAAACGCATCATTCCCTGGCCTTTAAAGCCTTTAAAGACTGGCCTTTAAAGAAGCATTGAGTCTAAATTTTTTATAATTTTTTTGTGCTAACAGTTGTTGTTTTAAACAGGGGGATTAGTTTAAGTTGTAAATATTTAATAAAATTGCTAATATTTTTTTTTAAATTAAGTAAAAGTATAATTTATTTTAAGTTATTTAATGTGAACTCAAATAAAGTATAATTGTAGGAATTAAATGAAGAAAGATGGGGAGCTTCATCTGCTGTTGTCAACAAACAAGTTTTTATCATGGGAGGGCAGGGTAAATCCTCTGTTGAGAGTTTAAGGTTAGATGAAGTAGATCCACAATGGAAAGTTGAAAGTCCAATGAAACAAGCTCGGTTGTGTGCATCATCAGCTGTCATAAATGGTTGGTTTATAAACTGTTGCACATTCAAAAGAAAGAAATTAAACTTCTATTTTTGAAATTTATTTAGTTTTAAAGTGGTATAGATTTTATTAACACAATTTGGGTCTAGAATAAATATTATATTTTAAGGTAAAAATAATAAAATATACTTAAAAACTAAATAATGGTCTTTTTAATTAAAACATTTTTTAGTTTTGTAAGTTTTTGTTTTGTAAAGTATTTTAAATCTTAGTAATTATTGTTCTAGATTGTATTTACACAACTGGAGGCCAGGATGAAATAAAAAATTTACTTTATCAAGTGGGGAATTCTTGGATGTGAGGACAAATAAAAGAGGAAATATTCCTGACATGATTGTTCCACGTAGAGACCATGTATTACTTGCTGTAAAAGGTAAACATACAAAATTTCATGTAAATTATTTCAATGTTTTTTCGACTGCAAAAATTTAGATTAACGATCAATAAAAAGATGTCAAACGAATTAATTAGATATTTAATTTTAATTAATTTGGTTTAGATTTAAAAAGAACGGTGCGGTAAACAAATTATACAATAAAAACAGTAAAGACTCCAAATATTCATGTTCAGGTAAATTATTTGCAATCGGGGGATGGAATGATAAAAATAGAAGTTTAAGTTCATCAGAATGTTTTGATTTTAATAAACAAAAGTGGTCTCTTATTTCTCCAATGAAATATGATGTATATGGTCATGCAGCTGTAGTTTTAGATGATCACATATTAGTTACTGGTGAGTCAAATTTTAAGTAATTTTTTTTTGTAATCGTCGTTAACTTAAAATTTATTTTTTAACAGAAACAATTATTAAACTGAATAGAAATAAAAATTAAATTATTACTTTTTGAAATTTTTTTATCCAAATCAAATAAAAATTTGAAAAATTTTAAACATATTTTTTCTAGGTGGATTTCGAGATAGCTTTCATGCAGTTTCATCAGTGATCAAATACAACATTATTACTGATACATGGTCAGAAGTTGCACTAATAAACAAGGCTCGATATGGTCACTGTGCCTCAGTTGTAGATGGCAAGATTTATGTTGTTGGGGGCAGGGATGGGTAAGTTAAACTAAATATTTAGTTTGTAATAATTTATTAAACTCTGGTTTATTGTTTTATTATTTAGGGATCCAGTTACTTCCATTGAAGTATTTGATCCTATGAACAACAAATGGACAATCATTGCTGAAACAGAAAGGGGAATATATAGAGCAACAATGGTTGTTGTTTAATACCAATATTTATAATTGTGATGTCATAATGGTTAATTTAATATTTTAATGCTTTTTTTAACCACATAACAAGTACATTTTAAGAATATTTTTGTGGTTGTTTTAAAACAATATTTAAAATTTATGCATTTAAAAAATATTCAAAATTTTTAATATTTTTTAATAGATTATTTAAACTATTAAAAACCTGTAAAATATATAACTTGATATCTGAAGATAATTTTATTAATTTTTTTATTTTGTATAATTTTATATAACTGTTTAATTTTAGTTTAAAATTGACCACCAATGGTTATAATCTCTTAGTATTTTTTTTCTAATTGATTCTTTTAAAATATTATTTGCATTGAATTTATGTTTTTAAATTAGGACTATTTTTTAAATTAAATGTGTCACCTTTTTCATTCATTAACATAATTTAATTTTTAATGTATTTATTTTTTGCATCTCTAACCACTGTAGTTTTACTAACCATAATTTTGTTTTAAGGTTTTAGGTTTGTTGTTAATGTTGTTTAAATTTGTTTAAAAATGGTTCGAAGTCAAGAATTTAACAGTGGTCATACTGATAAAATATTTGAAGAGTTAAACAGGTTTGATAACTACAACTAATTTTAATCAATGTAGAATTTAAAATTGTTAAAAAAAACAATCAAAACTGAAAAATAAGTTGCTTAAAGATAATTTATTGTTTTTTTATGTCAGGGATAGAAAAGAAGACAAAGTTTATTGTGATGTCATAATCAATGATGGAAAGAAGAAGCATTCTGCTCACAAAAACATTCTTGGATTTTTCTGTGTTTTCTTTGGAACAATGTTTACAACTGAGGTATAATAAAACAATTTAAAAACTTTAAATGACAACAAATAGTTTATAAAGTTAGGTAGTTAAATGTGTTTTATCACAAAATAGTTTTATTAGAAAGCATAGTGTCTTTATAAAAAATTATTTTTAAAACAAATCTAATAGTTTAGTCAACCTGATTTATGTTTTTACAGATGAAAGAGAAATACAATCCCATTGTAAAGATCCAAGGAATAAGCTCGGAAATTATGGAACTTATTTTAGATTATGCCTACACTGCAAAAATCCTGATAACCGAAGAAAATGTCTTTGAGATTATGGAAGCAGCAGATTATCTACAAATTAACAGTAAGATTGATAATATTATAGTTTTAACCTTGAAATTACAACGTATTATATATTTAGAACTTCGCAAGTTTTGTGGAGGATTTCTGCAAACCATTGTTGATGTTGAGAATTGTTTAACCATGCTGGCTTATTCTCAAAGATACAACCTTAAAAATATAAAGCAAGGAGCCCAGAAAATGATTGCTGAGAATTTTGAAAAAGTTGCATCAAAGCAAGAATTCATCAAACTTTGTTTTGAGGATTTGATTTCTATTTTGAAACTGAAAGAAAAAAAGGCAAGGAATATATTTTTTAAGTTTTTAAAGTAAATAAAGTTCTGCAATAAATTAAAAAATTTAATTTTAAGTTTTAAATCTTTAAATACTTACCAACTTCAGGTTTCATCAGAAAAGGTCATTTATAATGCGATGATGAATTGGATAAAACATGACAGCAATGAACGACAGAAACATGTCAACCAATTGTTTCAATCTCTTGATCTTGCTAAATTAGGTAGAGAATTTTTACAACAAGTTGTAATGAAAGAGGTCAGTTAAGTTATAAATATTTTATTAAAGATTTTAAACTTTTTAACTATTTTTTACCGCTTGAATGGGTTACTGGCATTACTCTATGTTTGGGTCATAAAGTCGACCTTTCATGTTAAGGATAAAGATATTAAAAAAAAATTATCTAAAAAATAAAATTTTAATTTTGTACAAACTTGTTTGCAGGATTTGATAATGAAATCTATGGAATGTTCTCATTTACTTATTTCTGCTTTGGTTAATTTTGCCCCACCAGAAAAAAAAGGTCAACTAATATTTATTTATCAAACTTTAGTTAAATATTTTTGTGGATGAATGAATAATATCTAACTTTATACGATTTGTGATTTATTTTTAATTATATGTACCATAAACTAGATAAAAAATTTGTTTTAGTTAAAAGGTAAACCAAACTGTTTAATTATTCTACCTAAATGTATTATTTTTTTTCATTTTTCTTAAATAACATTTTTTTAACATTTAAATTGCAGATCCAGCAAAGTTACTTATTATGGGAGGGTATAGTTATGAAAAGGAAGCTATTTTGTTTAACACTGTTACAAAACAATGGACTTCAATGCCAGTATGTTAGTTTAAAATATATTGGATTGTATTTTAATTCAAGAGCCCAAATTTTTTATAATTTCTTGTGCTAATAGTTGTTGTTTTAAACAGGGGAATTAGTTTAAGTTGTAAATATTTAATAAAATTGCTAATATTTTTTAATAGAAGTTTTAAAATATATTTGCAGAAATTAAATGAAAAAAGGTGGGGAGCTTCATCTGCTGTTGTCAACAAACAAGTTTTCATCATGGGAGGGAGGTTTAAATCCACTATTGAGAGTTTAAAGTTAGATGAAGTAGATCCACAATGGAAAGTTGAAAGTCCAATGAAACAAGCTCGGTGTTATGCATCATCAGCTGTCATAAATGGTTGGTTTATAAACTTTTGCATTTTTAAGAAAAAGAAATTAAACTTGTACTTTTTATTTTTATTTAGTTTTTATTTATTTAGTTTTAAAGTGGTATAGATTTTATTAACACAATTTGAGTCTAGAATAAATATTATATTTTAAGGTGAAAAATAAATATGCTTAAAAACTATTTATTGGTCTTTTTAATTAAAAACTTTAAGAAGTTTATTTTTTAAAGTGATTTAAATTTTAGTAATTATTGTTCTAGATTGTATTTACACAACTGGAGGCCAGGATAAAAATAATCAAATTTTATCAAGTGGGGAATTCTTGGATGTGAGGACAAATAGAAGAGGAAATATTCCTGATATGATTGTTCCACGTAGAGACCATGTATTGCTTGCTGCAAAAGGTAAACATACAAAATTTCATGTAAATTATTTCAATGTTTTTTCGACTGCAAAAATTTAGATTAACGATCAATAAAAAGATGTCAAACGATTTAATTAGATATTTAATTTTAATAAGTTTGGTTTAGATTTAAAAAAACGGTGTGGTAAACAAATTATACAATAAAAACGGTAAAGACTTTAAATATTTATGATCAGGTAAATTATTTGCAATCGGGGGATGTAATGATAAAAATAGAAGTTTAAGTTCATCAGAATGTTTTGATTTTGATGAACAAAAGTGGTCTCTTATTTCCCCAATGAATTATGGTATAAGTGGTCATGCAGCTGTAGTTTTAGATGATCACATATTAGTTACTGGTGGATCGAATTTCTAGTAAATTTAATTTTTTTTGTAATCGTCTTTAACTTAAAATTTATTTTTTAACACAAACAAATAATAATTTTAATGAAAATAAAAATAAAATTATTACTTATTGAAATTTTTTTACCTAAATCAAATTAAAATTTGAAAAATTTTTAACCTATGTTTTTTAGGTGGATGTCGAGATGACGTTGTTTCATCAGTGATCAAATACAACATTATTACTGATACATGGTCAGAAGTTGCCCCAATGAACAAGGCTCGACGTGGTCACTGTGCCTCAGTTGTAGATGGCAAGATTTATGTTGTTGGGGGCAGGAATAAGTAAGTTAAACTAAACATTTAGTTTGTAATAATTTATTAAACTCTGGTTTATTGTTTTAATATTTAGTTGTTATCCAGTTAATTCTATTGAAGTATTTGATCCCATGATCAACAAGTGGACAATCATTGCTGAAACAAAAAGGAAAATATTTGGTGCCACAATGGTTGTTGTTTAATGACAATACTTATATTTGTGATGTCATAATGGATAATTTATTATTTTAATACTTTTTTTAACCACATAACAAGTACATTTTAAGAATATTTTTGTGGTTGTTTTAAAACAATATTTAAAATTTATGCATTTAAAAAATATTCAAAATTTTTTATTAAATTATTTAAACTATTGAAAACCTGTAAAATATATAACCTGATATCTATATATGATTTTATTAATTTTTTTATTTTGTATAATTTTAAATAACTGTTTTATTTTAGTTTAAAATTGACCACCAATGGTTATAATCTCTTAGTATTTTTTTTAATTGATTCTTTTAAAATATTATTTGCGTTGAATTTATGTTTTTAAATTAGGACCATTTTATAAGTTGAATGTGTCATCTTTTTTGTTCATTAACATAATTTAATTTCTAATGTATTTATGTTTTGCATCTCTAACCACTGTAGTTTTACTAACCATAATTTTGTTTTAAGGTTTTAGGTTTGTTGTTAATGTTGTTTAAATTTGTTTAAAAATGGTTCGAAGTCAAGAATTTAACAGTGGTCATACTGATAAAATATTTGAAGAGTTAAACAGGTTTGTTAACCACAACTAGTTTTAATTTAAAGTCGAATTCAATAATGTGTAATAAAATATTTATACCTTAAAATAAGTTGCTTAAAGATAATGTACCGTTTTTCATGTCAGAGATAGAAAAGGAGACAAAAATTATTGTGATGTCATAATCAATGATGGAACAAAGAAGCATTCTGCTCATAAAAACATTCTCGGATTTTTTTGTGTTTTTTTTGGAACAATGTTTACAACTGAGGTAAATAAAAACAATTTAAAAACTTTCAATGGCAAAAAGTTTATACAGTAAAGTAGTCAAATGTGTTTTATCACAAAATAGTTTTATTAGAAATCATAGTGTCTTTATAATAAATAATGTTTAAGCAAAAATATGAGTTTAGTCAACTTGATTTATGTTTTTACAGATGAGAGAGAAATACAATCCCATTGTAAAGATTCAAGGAATAAGCTCGGAAATTATAGAACTTATTTTAGATTATGCCTACACTGCAAAAATCCTGATAACCGAAGAAAATGTCTTTGAGATTATGGAAGCAGCAGATTATCTACAAATTAACAGTAAGATTGATAATATTATAGTTTTAACCTTAAAATTACAACGTATTATATATTTAGAACTTCGCAAGTTTTGTGGAAAATTTCTGCAAACCATTGTTGATGTTGAGAATTGTTTAACCATGCTGGCTTATTCTCAAAGATACAACCTTGAAAACTTAAAGCAAGGAGCCGAGAAAATGATTGCTGATAATTTTGAAAAGGTTGCATCAAAGCAAGAATTTATCAAACTTTGTTTCGAGGATTTGATTTCTATTCTGAAACTAAAAGAAAAAAGGGCAAGAAAATTATTTTTTAGTAGTTTTTTAGATAAAAAAGTTGAGTTACAAACCTAGCAAATTGATTTTTATATTTAAAATTCTTAATAATATACACAACTTCAGGTTTCATCTGAGCAGATAGTTTACAATGCGATGATGAATTGGATAAAACATGACAGCAATGAACGACAGAAACATGTTAACCAATTGTTTCAATCTCTTGATCTTGCTAAATTAGGCAGAGAATTTCTACAACAAGTTGTAATGAAGGAGGTCAGTTCAGTCATAAATATTTTATTAAAGATTTTAAACTGTTGAACTATTTTCTTACCACTGAAATGGGTAACTGGCATTACTCTATGTTTGGGTCATAAAGTCGACCTTTCATGTTAAGGATAAAGATATTTTTAAAAAATTATCTAAAAAATAAAATTATAATTTTGTACAAACTTGTTTGCAGGATTTGATAATGAAATCTATGGAATGTAATCAAATGCTTATCTCTGCTTTGGTTAATTTTGCCCCACTAGAACAAAAAGGTCAACTAATATTTATTTATCAAATTTAAATTATATTTTGTTGTAGAATAAATAAAATTTAATGACCTGGTCATTTTAAGTTTTTTTCATTATTAAAAACTGTAAAAATCGTTACTTTTAGATTAATTGTTGGCCAAATTTGTTTTCATATTAATTTGGTATTTAAGTATATTTTACTCTTTTATTAAATATTTAATTTTTTTAATTTTATGCTGCAGATCACGCAAAGTTACTGATTATGGTAGGGGATGATTATGAAGAGGAAGCTATTTTGTTTAACACTGTTACCCAACAATGGACTTCAATGCCAGTATGTTAGTTTTAAATATATTGGATTGTATTTTAATTCAAGAGTTCAAAATTTTTAATTACTTGGGCTAACATTTTTTATATTAATCAGGTCAACCTATTTAATTTGTTATAGTTTTTTAGGGGTTGTACTAAAATACGCCCGGGAGGCCCGGGGGGCCCGGGGTAGGCCCGGGGTATGTGCTGAAAGCGCGGGGTCAGTCCAAGAGCTTCGGTGGTATTTATTTAAATCTCTGGGTGTTTATATGAGGCTCGGGCTATTAATATAAGTCCAGATTGGTTTATACGAGTTTATATGTGGCCCGGGAGTGTTTAAATAAGGCCTGGGGTGTTTTATACATGTTTTTATGGGGCACAGGGTGTTAAAAAATGGCGCAGGGTGTTTTATACATAGCTCGCGTCGTTTTATCAAGTTTATATGAGGCCCGGGGTGTTTATGTGAGGCCTGGGGTGTTTTATCATGTTTATATGAGGCCCGGGATGTTTATATTAGGCCCGAGGTATTTTATACAAGTTTAAATGAGGCCCGGGTTGTTTTATACAAGTTTATATGAGGTACGGGGTGTTTATATGAGGTACGGGGTGTTTATATGAGATACGGGGTGTTTATATGAGGTACGGGGTGTTTATATGAGGTACGGGGTGTTTATATGAGTCCCGGGGGTTTATGTTAGGCCCGAGGTATTTTACCGAGTTTATATGAGGCCCGGAGTGTTTATATGAGGCCCGGAGTGTTTATATGAAGCCCGGGGTGTTAATATGAAGCCCGGGGTGTTTATATTAGGCACGGGGTGTTTAAATGAGGCCCGGGTGTTTAAATAAGGCCCGCAGTGTTTAAATAAGGCCTGGGGTGTTTAAGTAAGGCCCGGAGTGTTAAAATGAGGCCCGGGGTGTTTAAATAAGGCCCGGGGTGTTTATGTGAGGCCCGGGGTGTTTATATTAGGCTTGGGGTGTTTATATGAGGCCCGGGGTGTTTAAATAAGGCACCGGGTGTTTAAATAAGGCCCGGGGTGTTTAAATAAGGCCCGGGGTATTTAAATAAGGCCCAGGGTGTTTTATACGAGTTTTTATGAGGCCCTGGGTGTTTAAATGAGGCCCGAGGTGTTTTATACAAATTTTTATGAGGCCCAAGATGTTGAAATGAGGCCCGGGGTCTTTTATATGAGTTTTTATGAGGCCCGGGGTGTTAAAATGAGGGCAGGGGTGTTTTATACGAGTTTATATAATCCCCGGGGTGTTTTATACTAGTTTTTATAAGGCCCGGGATATTTTATACGAATTTTTATGAGGCCCGGGGTGTTTTATACGAGTTTATATGAGGCCCGGGTTGTTTTATCGAGTCTATTTAGGCCCAATGTGTTGATATGGCGGCCGGGGTTTTAATATAAGGCTCGGGGTGTTTTAGATAAGTTTATATAAAGGCCCGCGTTTATATGAGGCTCTAGTTGTTGGCTTCAACATCGAAAAAAATTTCAATTTTCAACTTTTATTGAATTAAATCGACCATCGAATTTTTTTTGGTCAACATACTTTATGCATAAAATATATAGGCATATTAAAAGCAACAAATTACCATATTTTCAATATTGTATAAAAAAACCACAGAAAAAGAATTAAACAATAGACCTGAAAAACTATTTTAGCAAGATTGTCGTTTTTCCGTTGCGACAACATTTTTGTGTCGTTTTTTTTTTCTTCTAGTAACGTGTTCTGAATAAATTTCGCAATAATACAAACCTTATATGGCACACTTTACATGTAAAAACTACAATTGTACTTTTAATTAGCTGATAATTGTATTACGTGATTTATTGCTATACATGTGTTATTTGTCCAATTTCAGAATTTGACTGTAAATTTGATTTGCAAGCCTTTAAGTTGTGCCAATAATATTAGCGATATATCAAAGACATTTTGGAATCTTATTAAGATTTTTAAGTTTTTTTTACAAATAGTGCAATACTTTGTGTTATAGGATGTTCTTTTTTAATAAAGCAGGCCTCATATTAACACATCGGGCCTCATTTAAACTTGTATAAAACACCCCGGGCCTTATTTAAACACCCCGGGCCTTATTTAAATACCCCGGGCCTTATTTAAACACTCCGGGCCTCATATAAACTCGTATAAACCGATCTGGACTTACATTAATAGCCCGAGCCTCATATAAACACCATGGGACTTAAACAAATACCACTGAAGCTCTTGGACTCACCCCGGAAATTTTTTAATAGAATTTTTGAAATAAATTTGTAGGAATTAAATGAAGAAAGATGGGGAGCTTCATCTGCTGTAGTCAACAAACAAGTTTTTATCATGGGAGGATATAAGATATCCTCCGTTGAGAGTTTAAAGTTAGATGAAGTAGATCCACAATGGAAAGTTGAACCTCCAATGAAACAAGCTCGGTGTTATGCATCATCAGCTGTCATAAATGGTTGGTTCATAAACTTTTGCACTTTTAAGAAAAAGAAATTAAACTTGTTCTTTAAAATTTTATTAATTTTAAAGGTGTATAGATTTTATTAACACAATTTGAGTTTAGAATAAATATTATATTTTAAGGTAAAAATAATAAATATACTTGAAAACTAATTAATAATCTTTTTAATTAAAACATATTTTAGTTTTGTAAGGTTTTGTTTTGTAGAGTAATTTAAATCCTAGTAATTATTGTTCTAGATTGTATTTACACAACTGGAGGCCAAGATGAAAATAATTTTACTTTATCAAGTGGGGAATTCTTGAATGTGAGGACAAATAAAAGGGGAAATATTCCTGACATGATTGTTCCACGTAGAGACCATGTATTACTTGCTGTAAAAGGTAAACATACAAAATTTCATGTAAATTATTTTAATGTTTTTTCGACTGCAAAAATTTAGATTAACGATCAATAAAAAGATGTCAAACGATTTAATTAAATATTTAATTTTAATAAGTTTGGTTTAGTTTAAAAAAAAACAGTGTGGTAGACAAATTATACAATAAAAACAGTAAAGACTCTACATATTTATGTTCAGGTAAATTATTTGCAATCGGGGGATATAGTAATAAAGATGAAGGTTTAAGTTCATCAGAATGTTTTGATTTTGATAAACAAAAGTGGTCTCCTATTTCTTCAATGAAATATCGTGTAAATGATCATGCAGCTGTAGTTTTAGATGATCACATACTAGTTACTGGTAAGTCAAACTTTTTTAAAGTAAATTTTTTTTGTAATCATCTTTAACTTAAGATTTATTTTTCAACAGAAACAATTATTAAACTTAATGGAAACAAAAAAAATTTTTACTTTTTGAAATTTTTGTATCTAAATCAAATAAAAATTTGAAAAACTTTAAACATATTTTTTCTAGGTGGATGGCAAGATGGCATTGGTGCAGTTTCATCAGTGATCAAATACAACGTTATTACTGATACATGGTCAGAAGTTGCACCAATGAACAACGCTCGATATAATCACTGTGCCTCAGTTGTAGATGGCAAGATTTATGTTGTTGGGGGCTGGGGTATAAGGTAAGTTAAACTAAATATTTAGTTTGTAATAATTTATTAAACTCTGGTTTATTGTTTTATTATTTAGTGGTCCAGTTACTTCCATTGAAGTATTTGAATCCATAAACAACAAATGGACAATCATTGCTGAAACAGGAAGGAATGTATATGAAGCAACTATGGTTGTTGTTTAATACCAATATTTATATTTGTGATGTCATAATAGTTGATTTATTATTTTAATATTTTTTTTAACCACATAACAAGTACATTTTAAGAATATTTTTGTGGTTGTTTTAAAACAATATTTAAAATTTATGCATTTAAAAAATATTCAAAATTTTTAATAGATTATTTAAACTATTAGAAACCTGTAAAATATATAACGTGATATCTGTAGATAATTTTATTGATTTTTTTATTTTGTATAATTTTAAATAACTGTTTAATTTTAGTTTAAAATTTACCACCAATGGTTATAATCTCTTAGTAATTTTTTCTAATTGATTCTTTTAAAATATTATTTGCATTGAATTTTTGTTTTTATATTAGGACTATTTTTTAAATTAAATGTGGCATTTTTTTCTTTAATTAACATAATTTAATTTCTAATATATTTATTTTTTGCATCTCTAACCACTGTAGTTTTACTAACCATAATTTTATTTCAAAGTTTTAGGTTTGTTGTTAATGTTGTATAAATTTGTTTAAAAATGGTGCGAAGTCAACAATTTGAGGGTGACCACATTAATGAAATATTTGAAGAGTTAAACAGGTTTGTTATTAATAATATTATCTTTTTGTATTTATATTTTTTCAAATAGAACTGATTTATTTTTTAAAATTATTTTTAAATGGTTGGTTCATAAACTTTTGCACTTTCAAGAAAAATAAATTAAACTTGTACTTGAAATTTATTTAGTTTTAAAGTGGTATAGATTTTATTCACATATTTTGAGTCTAGAATAAATATTATATTTTAAGGTGAAAAAATAAATATACTTAAAAACTAATTAATGGTCTTTTTAATTAAAACATATTTAAGTTTTGTAAGGTTTTGTTTTGTAGAGTATTTAAATCTTAGTAATTATTGTTCTAGATTGTATTTACACAACTGGAGACCAGGATAAAAATCATATTACTTTATCAAGTGGGGAATTCTTGGATGTGAGGACAAATAAAAGAGGAAATATTCCTGACATGATTGTTCCACGTAGAGAACATGTATTGCTTGCTGCAAAAGGTAAACATACAAAATTTCATGTAAATTATTTCAATGTTTTTTCGACTGTAAAAATTTATGTTAACGATCAATAAAAAGATGTCAACATATTTTTTACATGAAAGAGACAAAGATTATTGTGATGTCATAATCAATGATGGAAAGAAGGAGCATTCTGCCCACAAAAACATTCTTGGATTTTTCTGTGTTTTCTTTGGAACAATGTTTACAACTGAGGTTAAATAAACATTTTAAGGAATTTTAATTTAAAGCAACTTATACAATAAGGTTAATAAGTGTGTAACTTTTACAAAAATAAATAAGTTTTATAAGAAATCATGTTTTTACAGATGAGAGAGAAATACAATCCCATTGTAAAGATCCAAGGAATAAGCTCGGAAATTATGGAACTTATTTTAGATTATGCCTACACTGCAAAAATCCTGATAACTGAAGAAAATGTCTTTGAGATTATGGAAGCAGCAGATTATCTACAGATTAACAGTAAGATTGATACTTTTATAGTTTTAACCTTAAAATTACAAAACATTAAATATTTAGAACTTCGCAAGTTTTGTGGAGGATTTCTGCAAACCATTGTTGATGTTAAGAATTGTTTAACCATGCTGGCTTATTCTCAAAGATACAACCTTGAAAACTTAAAGCAAGGAGCCCAGAAAATGATTGCTGATAATTTTGAAAAAGTTGCATCAAAGCAAGAATTTATTAAACTTTGTTTGGAGGATTTGCTTTCTATTCTAAAAATAAAAGAAAAAAAGGCAAGGAAGAATTTTAAAGTAACAAAGTTGAGTTACAAACCTAGCAAATTAAATTTTATATTTTAAATCAATAATAAATCTACCAACTTTAGGTTTCATCAGAGAAGATATTTTACAATGCGATGATAAATTGGATAAAACATGACAGCAATGAACGACAGAAACATGTCAACCAATTGTTTCAATCTCTTGATCTTCCTAAATTAAGCAGAGAATTTCTACAACAAGTTGTTATGAAAGAGGTCAGTTTAGTTATAAATATTGTATTGCAACTGACAGTACTCTATGTGTGTCGTGGAGTCGACCTTTCACATTGAGGATAAAGTTATTTTACAAAAAATAATAATAAAACTTGGTGCAAACTTGTTTGCAGGATTTGATAATGAAATCTTTGGAATGTTCTCATTTAATTATCTCTGCTTTGATTAGTTTTGCCCCACCAGAAAAAAAAGGTCAACTTATATTTATTTATAAAACTTTAGTTAAATTTTTTTGTGGATAAATGAATAATATTAAATCTAACTTTATAAGATTTATGATTTTAATTTTAGTTATATGTACCATAAACTAGAAAAATTTGGTTTTAGTTGGTAAATCAAACTGTTTAATTATTCTACCTAAATGTATTATTTTATTTTTTATTTTTCTTAAATACCATTTTTTAACATTGAAATTGCAGATCCAGCAAAGTTACTTATTATGGGAGGAATTAAATATAAAAAGGAAGCTATTTTGTTTAACATTGTTACAAAACAATGGACTCCAATGCCAGTATGTTAGTTTTAAATATATTGGATTGTATTTTAGTTAAAGAGCCTAAATTTTTTATAATTTCTTGTGCTAACAGTTGTTGTTTTAAACAGGGGGATTAGTTCAAATTGTAAATATTTAATAAAATTGCTAATATTTTTTTTTTAAATTAAGTAAAAGTATATTTTTTTTAAGCTATTTAATGTGAACTCAAATAAAGTATAATTGTAGGAATTAAATGAAGAAAGATGGGGAGCTTCATCTGCTGTTGTCAACAAACAAGTTTTCATCATGGGAGGGCAGGGTAAATCCTCTGTTGAGAGTTTAAAATTAGATGAAGTAGATCCACAATGGAAAGTTGAAGGTCCAATGAAACAAGATCGGTGGTTTGCATCATCAGCTGTCATAAATGGTTGGTTTATAAACTTTTCCACTTTTAAGAAAAAGGAATGAAACTTGTATTTTTGAAATTTATTTAGTTTTAAAGTGGTATAGATTTTATTAACACAATTTGAGTCTAGAATAAATATTATATTTTAAAGTGAAAAATGAAATGTACTTAAAAACTAAATTAATGATCTTTTTAATAAAAACATCTTTTAGTTTTTTAAGGGTTTTGTTTTGTAGAGTATTTTAAATCTTGGAAATTATTGTTCTAGATTGTATTTACACAACTGGAGGCCGTGATAAAAAAAATTTAACTTTATCAAGTGGGGAATTCTTAGATGTGAGGACAAATAAAAGAGGAAATATTCCTGACATGATTGTTTCACGTAGAGACCATGTATTACTTGCTGTAAAAGGTAGAGTTTATGTTAACGATCAATAAAAAGATGTCAAACGATTTAATTAAATATTTAATTTTAATCAATTTACTTAAGATTTAAAAAAAACAGTGCGGTAAACAAATTATACAATAAAAACGGTAAAGACTCTAAATATTTATGTTCAGGTAAATTATTTGCAATCGGGGATGTAGTGATAAATATGGAGGTTTAAGTTCATCAGAATGTTTTGATTTTGATGAACAAAAGTGGTCTCTTATTTCTCCAAAGAGTTATAATGTAGATGATCATGCAGCTGTAGTTTTAGATGATCACATATTTGTTACTGGTGAGTAAAATTTTTTAAAGTAAATTTTTTTTGTAATCGTCTTTAACTTAAAATTTATTTTTTAACAGAAACAATTATTAAACTTAATAGAAACAAAAATAAAATTATTACTTTTTGAAATTTTTTTTACCTAAATCAAATTCAAATTTGAAAAACTTTAAACATATTTTTTCTAGGTGGATGTCGAGATGGCATCGGTGCTGTTTCATTAGTGATCAAATACAACATTATTACTGATACATGGTCAGAAGTTACACCACTGAACAGGGCTCGATATAATCACTGTACCTCAGTTGTAGATGGCAAGATTTATGTTGTTGGGGGCATGGATAAAGAGTAAGTTAAACTAAATATTTAGTTTGTAATAATTTATTAAACTCTGGTTTATTGTTTTATTGTTTAGGTTGTTTAGTGATCCAGTTAATTCCATTGAAGTATTTGATCCCACAAACAACAAATGGACAATCATTGCTGAAACAGAAAGGGAAATATATGGTGCCACAATGGTTGTTGTTTAATACCAATATTTATATTTGTGATGTCATAATGGTTAATTTAATATTTTAATACTTTTTTCAAGTACGCATTTAAAATTATATTAAATTATTTTTATTGATTATTTAACTAATATACCCTTAAAAATACATAACATGATATCTGTATATGATTTTATAGATTTTTTTTTCATATTATTTTAAAAATTCGTGTGATTTTAGTTCAAAATTATTACCAATGTTTATAACTACTTTGTATTTTTTTTAATTTAGTCTTTTGAATTTTTGCATTGAATTTATGTTATTTGGTAAATTTCATAGGTTTAATTTGTGTTTCTTTCCATGATTTATTTAAAAAATATGATGTTTGCAATAATTCATTAAACCCTATCTGCTTAGTTAATTATATTGAAGAATTCAATCCTGGGAAAAATGAATGGACATTGGGTGCTGGAATAGAAAGGAATATAAGTGATGCAAAAATGGTGGTTGTTTAAATTATATTGATGTGGTTTATTCAAATTACAAAAACACTCTGAAAGGAATTAGCAATTTTTTTTAGATTTTTACAATAAACAAAACTTTATTTTTAGTTTATATTGTATTATTGTTATTTACAGTATATTTAATTAACATTAGCCTATATTGTAATTACCACTACACTACTATTGTATATGCAATTAAAGCTTTTATGAATATAATCGCAGTTACTTAGTTTGTCTTATTTTTAGAGTAAATTTTTAAAATATGTAATTAATTTGATTGGGCTTTTTAATTCAATATATTGCATTTTTAGTAATGCGGTAACTAATCGTTTTCTTTTTTTAGATTATTAACTAAAAATAAAGTCTTATAAATGTTCAATAAATATTTTTAAATAATGTCTAAGTTAACAAAAATAAAAACTTGGTTAAAGTATTTAAACATTTTAGTTAAGTTTACATCTTTGTATTTATTAAATTAGTTCTATGATTCAATTTCACAAAACTGCTTTAACACATTTCTACTGGTTTTACAACATTTATTTATTTACACTTTTTTTGGTGAAATATTTTTATTTAACATTTAAATTCATATTTTTTTTAAATTATTATTTGAACTTTATTAATTTGTAATTATTTTTTGTCACATAACATTTATTCTTTTTTTTAATTTTTACATGTTAAGTATTTTCACATCATTTTAATCAACCTCCACTTAAACTTTACTCTTCCCGAAGTAGGAATCCAAGAATTGCACAACGTAGTTTCTGTACCACGGCATTTTCTTAAAAACTTTTGCCAATCTGGTCAGCATTGGGGTCGTTTCCTCCTTGGGTTCAGGTTCTTGTGGGTAAAAGTCACCCAACATACAGGTCCCCATGTTAGTGATAACAAACTGGTATGGGTCAGTCACGGATGGGAAGGCGAAACCTAAAAAATGATTTTAAAGAATAAAACCAAAACTTAAAACATGAGTTTGTAGGCTAAACATGTAGGCTATAGTAAAGTCTTATATTTTAATTTTATAAACTAAAAAAGTATTATAAAATCTAAAAAATTATCTTTTCAAAAAAAAATTGTTTAAAAGTATTTACACATCATTTAAAGTAGATTATTATTATTATTACTTGATAAAAGATAAATGTAATGTACGAAAACAAAATTAAAATACAAAAACAAATTAAGTCAGCAAACTTGTCATATTAGTCTTTGACGTTGCCTAAGTAAGAAACAGCCACACTTATGTTTTTGTTTTAAGTTGAATGCATCTTAAATTTGACCTTAATGGAATCAAACTCTAAACATTTGAAAAAATATTCTGAAAAATATTTTTGAAACATTTGATTGACGACAGTGAAACAGTAAACATATTTTTGAAACCAAATACCTAAAGTTTAATTCTCACTATTGACATGTTGTTGTATTTTGGTGTGATATTAGTAAAAAGATGATTTAAAAAGAAATCTCAATTTTTTAAACACTTCTCTTCAAAAAAAATTACAGAAAAAATAAAAATTTATATTTTTTAATAATTATGTTGTTAAATTAATAAATGTAATAAAAAAAATTTTGTTTATTAAAATTATTTAAATTATAGAGGTAAGCAACGAATAATAAAAAAAAGTAAACATTATTAATTTAAAATATATGATGTCTATATATTTTTTAAAATTCTTTTTCCATCGGTGATCCCCGACTCATAATTTTCCGAATTTTGCAGGTCAGCAAAATAATTTTTTTGGCAATCGAAATTCATAATTTAAACTTTTTACTTATTATTATTTATATATTTATAAGTTTGTAATAAACTATGCAATTTAAAAAAAAAATTAATTTATATAAAGAGTTGATAAACGGGCTAACTGCTTATATGTTTGTTTATTTAAATGTTATTTATATATTTTTTGGAGAAATTGTGTAGTTAAAGTTAAGTTGTATTTGTTTTGTTTGTTATTTGGATTATAAGTTAAACTAAAAAGAACTGTTTTCCAATAAAATGTTAGTTTGTAATAATGTTTGTTAATATAAGAATCTGACAATTTGTTTTTTTATTAAGTTTCAGGCTATTTTTTGTAATATTTGAAAACTTATTGTTTAGTTTAAATATATATATTTTTGTATATATCTTTATCCTCGATGTGGAAAAGTTGTATGTGCGACCTAAACATTAAGTAACAAATATTACCCTAACCCAGTATCGAGTTGACTTTGGCAGTTTGGAATTTTATAGATTATAATTGCCTGGTAATTATGCTGCTGATCAAGTGCTGGCTTAGCAGAAGTTTATATTGTTTCTAGCGTCTTACTCAAGGGCGCTGCAACATGAGAGCAGTGATATTATTAGGGTTGTTTTTACTTATATTTTAATTTTTTTGACTCAAAAATAACAACTTATTTTTAATGATTTAGTTTATTGTTAATTTGTTAAAAATGGTTCGAAGTCAAGAATTTAACAGTGGTCATACTAATAAAATATTTGAAGAGTTAAACAGGTTTGATAACTACAACTAGTTTTAATCAATGTTGAATTTAAAATTGTTAAAAAAACAATCAAAACCGAAAAATAAGTTGCTTAAAAATAATTTATTGTTTTTTATGTCAGGGATAGAAAAGAAGACAAAGTTTATTGTGATGTCATAATCAATGATGGAACAAAGAAGCATTCTGCTCACAAAAACATTCTCGGATTTTTCTGTGTTTTCTTTGGAACAATGTTTACAACTGAGGTAAAATAAAACATTTTTAAAACTTTTAATGACGAAAAGTTTATACAGTAAAGTAGTCAAATGTGTTTTATTTACAAAGTATAAATAAGTTTCAAGCAAATATATAAGTTTAGTCAACTTGATTTATGTTTTTACAGATGAGAGAGAAATACAATCCCATTGTAAAGATTCAAGGAATAAGCTCGGAAATTATGGAACTTATTTTAGATTATGCCTACACTGCCAAAATCCTGATAACTGAAGAAAATGTCTTTGAGATTATGGAAGCAGCAGATTATCTACAAATTAACAGTAAGATTGATAATAT
Source organism: Corella eumyota (assembly GCF_963082875.1). NCBI lineage: Eukaryota > Metazoa > Chordata > Ascidiacea > Phlebobranchia > Corellidae > Corella > Corella eumyota. The sequence continues at coordinate 21,073,846 of NC_137491.1, forward strand.
TATAGTTTTAACCTTAAAATTACAACATATTGTATATTTAGAACTTCGCAAGTTTTGTGGAAAATTTCTGCAAACCATTGTTGATGTTGAGAATTGTTTAACCATGCTGGCTTATTCTCAAAGATACAACCTTGAAAACTTAAAGCAAAGAGCCCAGAAAATAATTGCTGAGAATTTTGAAAAGGTTGCATCAAAGCAAGAATTTATCAAACTCTGTTTCGAGGATTTGATTTCTATTCTGAAACTGAATGAAAAAAAGGCAAGAAAATTATTTTTTTGGTAGATTTTAAAATAACAAAGTTGAGTTACAAACCTAGCAAATTGATTTTTATATTTAAAATTCTTAATAATATACACAACTTCAGGTTTCATCTGAGAAGTTCATTTACAATGCGATGATAAATTGGATAAAACATGACAGCAATGAACGACAGAAACATGTTAACCAATTGTTCCAATCTCTTGATCTTCTTAAATTAGGCAGAGAATTTCCACAACAAGTCTTCTTAAATTAGGCAGAGAATTTCTACAACAAGTAGGATTTGATAATAAAATTTATGGAGTGTAATCAAATACTTATCTCTGCTTTGGTTAATTTAGTTTCACCAAAAGAAAATTCTAAAGGTTGGTAATTATTAAAACAACTTAGCTTTATTTATGCGCAATAATGAAATTAAAAATTGTCTTTGTTCTATGGACAGAGGCAAATTTTGTATAACAGTTTTTTTGATGTTGATATAAAGAGTAAAAATAGTTTTAATTAATTTTAAACTAGACAAAATGTTGCTTCAATTTTAATATAATTTAATTTTTATATATATATCTTATATATCCTATAGACATAAATTTTATGTTTATATTTGGTTGATTATATAGATTTTGTAGCTTTAACAAAGTTATTTATTATGGGAGGATATAACTTTGAAAAGGAAGCTATTTTGTTTGACACCATTACAAAAAAATGGACTCTCATGCCAGTAAGTTAGTTTTAAATATATTAAATAACGTTAAAGAATGTAACAGGGTCATAGTTGAAAAAATATAATAAACTTTTGTGTAGTTTGAATTTGTAATATATTTAAAGGAATTAAATGAAGAAAGGTTTGGAGCTTCATCTGCTGTAGTCAACAAACAAGTTTTTATCATGGGAGGGCAGCATGATTTCTCTGTTGAAAGTTTAAAGTTAGATGAAGTAGATCTACAATGGAAAGTTGAACCTTTAATGAAACCAGCTCGGTGGTTGGCATCATCAGCTGTCATAAATGGTTGGTTTATAAATTTTTGCACTTTTAAGAAGAATAAATTAAACTTGTACTTTTGAGATTTATTCAGTTTTAAAGTGGTATAGATTTTATTCACATATTTTGAGTCTAGAATAAATATTATATTTTAAGGTAAAAAAAATAAATATTCTTAAAAACTAATTAATGGTCTTTTTAATTAAAACTTTAAGAAATTTATTTTTTAAAGTGATTTAAATTTAGTAATTATTGTTCTAGATTGTATTTACACAACTGGAGGCCAGGATAAAAATGATATTACTTTATTAAGTGGGGAATTCTTGGATGTGAGGACAAATAGAAGGGGAAATATTCCTGACATGATTGTTCCACGTAGAGGTCATGCATTACTTGCTGCAAAAGGTAAACATACAAATTTCATGTAAATTATTTCAATGTTTTTTCGACTGCAAAATTTTAGATTAACGATCAATAAAAGATGTGAAACGATTTAATTATTTAATTTTAATAAATTTGGTTTAGATTTAAAAAACAGTGCGGTAAACAAATTATACAATAAAAACGGTAAAGACTCTAAATACTTATGTTTAGGTAAATTATTTGCAATCGGGGGATGGAATGATAAAAATAGAAGTTTAAGTTCATCAGAATGTTTTGATTTTGATGAACAAAAGTGGTCTCTTATTTCTTCAATGAATCATGGTGTAAATGCCCATGCAGCTGTAGTTTTAGATGATCACATACTAGTTACTGGTAAGTCAAACTTTTTTATAGTAAATTTTTTTTGTAATTGTCTTTAACTTAAAATTTATTTTTTAACAGAAACAATCATTAAATTTAATAGAAATAAAAATAAAAATATTACTTTTTGAAATATTTTTATCCAAATCAAATTAAAATTTGAAAAACTTTAAACATATTTTTTCTAGGTGGATATCGGGGTGGCATTGGTGCAGTTTCATCAGTGATCAAATACAACATTATTACTAATACATGGTCAGAAGTTGCACCACTGAACAAGGCTCGATATGGTCACTGTGCCTCAGTTGTAGATGGCAAGATTTATGTTGTTGGGGGCAGGAATAAGTAAGTTAAACTAAATATTTAGTTTGTAATAATTTATTAAACTCTGGTTTATTGTTTTATTATTTAGGGGTTCAGTTACTTCCATTGAAGTATTTGATCCCATGAACAACAAATGGACAATCATTGCTGAAACAAAAAGGAAATATATTATGCAACATTGGTTGTTGTTTAATACCAATATTTATATTTGTGATGTCATAACAGTTGATTTTATATTTTATTACTTTTTTCAACCACATAACAAGTACATTTTAAGAATATTTTTGTGATTGTTTTAAAACAATATTTAAAATTTATGCATTTAGAAAATATTCAAAATTTTTTAATAGATTATTTAAACTACTAAAAACCTGTATAATATATAACCTGATATCTGTAGATAATTTTATTGATTTTTTTATTTTGTATAATTTTATAAAACTGTTTAATTTTAGTTTAAAATTGACCACCAATGGTTATAAACTCTTAATATTTTTTTTCTAATTGATTCTTTTTAAATATTATTTGCGTTGAATTTATGTTTTTAAATTAGGACTTTTTTATAAATTAAATGTGTCATCTTTTTCTTTCATTAACATAATTTAATTTCTAATGTATTTATATTTTGCATCTCTAACCACTGTAGTTTTACTAACCATAATTTTGTTTTAAGGTTTTAGGTTTGTTGTTAATGTTGTTTAAATTTGTTTAAAAATGGTTCGAAGTCAAGAATTTAACAGTGGTCATACTGATAAAATATTTGAAGAGTTAAACAGGTTTGTTAACTACAACTAGTTTTAATCAAAGTAGAATTTAAAATTGTTAAAAAAAACAATCAAAACCGAAAAATAAGTTGCTTAAAGATAATTTTTTGTTTTTTATGTCAGGGATAGAAAAGGAGACAAAGATTATTGTGATGTCATAATCAATGATGGAGTGAAGGAGCATTCCGCTCACAAAAACATTCTTGGATTTTTCTGTGTTTTCTTTGGAACAATGTTTACAACTGAGGTAAAATAAAACAATTTAAAAACTTTCAATGACAAAAAGTTTATACAATAAAGTAGTCAAATGTGTTTGATTTACAAAGTCGTTTTATTAGAAATTATAGTGTCTTTATAATAAATAATTTTCAAGCAAATATATAAGTTTAGTCAACTTGATTTATGCTTTTACAGATGAAAGAGAAATACAATCCCATTGTAAAGATCCAAGGAATAAGCTCGGAAATTATGGAACTTATTTTAGATTATGCCTACACTGCAAAAATCCTGATAACTGAAGAAAATGTCTTTGAGATTATGGAAGCAGCAGATTATCTACAGATTAACAGTAAGATTGATATTATTATAGTTTTAACCTTAAAATTACAACATGTTATATATTTAGAACTTCGCAAGTTTTGTGGAGGATTTCTGCAAACCATTGTTGATGTTGAGAATTGTTTAACCATGCTGGCTTATTCTCAAAGATACAACCTTAAAAACTTAAAGCAAGGAGCCCAGAAAATAATTGCTGAGAATTTTGAAAAGGTTGCATCAAAGCAAGAATTCATCAAACTTTGTTTTGAGGATTTGATTTCTATTCTGAAACTGAAAGAAAAGAAGGCAAGGAAATTATTAGTTTTTTAGATAAAAAAGTTGAGGTACAAACCTAGCAAATTGATTTTTATATTTAAAATTCTAAATAATATGCACAACTTCAGGTTTCATCAGAGAAGGTCATTTACAATGCGATGATGAATTGGATAAAACATGACAGCTATGAACGACAGAAACATGTCAACCAATTGTTTCAATCTCTTGATCTTGTTAAATTAGGCAGAGAATTTCTACAACAAGTTGTAATGAAAGAGGTCAGTTAAGTGAAAAATATTTTATTAAAAGATTTAAAATGTTATAATTGAAGTAACACTTTGTACAAACTTGTTTGCAGGATTTGATAATGAAATCTTTGGAATGTTCTCATTTACTTCTTTCTGCTTTGATTAGTTTTGCCCCACCAGAAAAAAAAGGTCAACTTATATTTATTTATAAAACTTTAGTCAAATTTTTTTGAGGATGAATGAATAATATTAAACCTTAATTTATAAGATATGTGATTTTAATTTTAATTATATGTACCATAAACTAAAAAAAAATTTGTTTTAGTTAAAAGGTAAACCAAACTGTTTAATTATTCTACCTAAATGTATTATTTTTTTCATTTTTCTTAAATAACATTTTTTTAACATTTAAATTGCAGATCCAGCAAAGTTACTTATTATGGGAGGGAATAGTTATGGAAAGGAAGCTATTTTGTTTAACACTGTTACCCAACAATGGACTTCAATGCCAGTATGTTAGTTTTAAATATATTGGATTGTATTTTAATCCAAGAGCCCAAATTTTTAATTACTGGTTTTTACATTTTTTTTTTTAAATATATTTGTAGAAATTAAATGAAGAAAGGTTGGGAGCTTCATCTGCTGTTGTCAACAAACAAGTTTTCATCATGGGAGGGTTGGGTAAATTCTCTGTTGAGAGTTTAAAGTTAGATGAAGAAGATCCACAATGGAAAGTTGAAGGTCCAATGAAACAAGCTCGGTTGTGGGCATCATCAGCTGTCATAAATGGTTGGTTTATAAACTTTTGCACTTTTAAGAAAAAGAAATAAAACTTGTATTTTATAAATTTATTTAGTTTTAAAGTGGTATAGTATGTATTTACACAATTTGGGTCTAGAATAAATATAATATTTTAAGGTAGAAAAATAAATATACTTAAAAACTAAATAATGATTTTTTTAGTTAAATTTTTTTTAGTTTTTTAAGGGTTTTGTTTTGTAGAGTATTTTAAATCTTGGTAATTATTTTTCTAGATTGTATTTACACAACTGGAGGCCAGGATGAAAATAATTTTACTTTATCAAGTGGGGAATTCTTGAATGTGAGGACAAATAAAAGAGGAAATATTCCTGACATGATTGTTCCACGTGGAGGACATGCATTGCTTGCTGTAAAAGGTAAACGTAGAAAATTTCATGTAAATTATTTCAATGTTTTTTCGACTGCAAAAATTTATGTTAACGATCAATAAAAAGATGTCAAACGATTTAATTAGATATTTAATTTTAATTAATTTGGTTTAGATTTAAAAAAAACGGTGCGGTAAACAAATTATACAATAAAAACGGTAAAGACTCTAAATACTTATGTTTAGGTAAATTATTTGCAATCGGGGGAGTTGATGATAAATATAATAGATTAAGTTCATCAGATTGTTTTGATTTTGATAAACAAAAGTGGTCTCTTCTTTCTCCAATGAATCATGGTGTAAATAATCATGCAGCTGTAGTTTTAGATGATCACATATTAGTTACTGGTGTGTCAAGATTTATTAAATTTTTTTTGTAATCGTCTTTAACTTAAAATTTATTTTTTAACAGAGACAATTATTAAATTTAATGGAAACAAAATAAAATTATTATTTATTGAAATTTTTTTATCTAAATCAAATTCAAATTTGAAAAATTTTAAACATATTTTTTCTAGGTGGATTTCGAGATGGCATTGGTCCAGTTTCATCAGTGATCAAATACAACATTATTAGTGATACATGGTCAGAAGTTGCACTAATAAACAAGGCTCGATATGGTCACTGTGCCTCAGTTGTAGATGGCAAGATTTATGTTGTTGGGGGCATTAATGAAGGGTAAGTTAAACTAAATATTTAGTTTGTAATAATTTATTAAACTCTGGTTTATGGTTTTATTATTTAGGGGTAATCCAGTTAATTCCATTGAAGTATTTGATCCCACAAACAACAAGTGGACAATTATTGCTAAAACAAAAAGGAAAATATTTCAGGCAACAATGGTTGTTGTTTAATGCCAATATTTATATTTGTGATGTCATAAGGGTTGATTTATTATTTTATTACTTTTTTTAACCACATAACAAGTACATTTTAAGAATATTTTTGTGATTGTTTTAAAATATTATTTAAAATTTATGCATTTAAAAAATATTCAAAATTTTTTAATAGATTATTTAAACTATTGAAAACCTGTAAAATATATAACTTGATATCTGAAGATAATTTTATTAATTTTTTTATTTTGTAAAATTTTAAATAACTGTTTAATTTTAGTTTAAAATTGACCACCAATGGTGATAATCTCTTAGTATTTTTTTTCTAATTGATTCTTTTAAAATATTATTTGCATTGAATTTATGTTTTTAAATTAGGACTATTTTTTAAATTAAATGTGTCACCTTTTTCGTTCATTAACATAATTTAATTTCTAATGTATTTATATTTTGCATCTCTAACCACTGTAGTTTTACTAACCATAATTTTGTTTTAAGGTTTTAGGTTTGTTGTTAATGTTGTTTAAATTTGTTTAAAAATGGTTCGAAGTCAAGAATTTAACAGTGGCCATACTGATAAAATATTTGAAGATTTAAGCAGGTTTGTTAATTAAAAATCAGTTTTAATCAATGTAGAATGTAAAATTGTTTAAAAAATTGTTTATAATATGTTTCTTAAATATAATAAGTTGTTTTTTATGTCAGGGATAGAAAAGGAGACAAAGATTATTGTGATGTCATAATCAATGATGGAAAGAAGGAGCATTCTGCCCACAAAAACATTCTTGGATTTTTCTGTGTTTTCTTTGGAACAATGTTTACAACTGAGGTTAAATAAACATTTTAAGGAATTTTAATTTAAAGCAACTTATACAATAAGGTTATTAAATGTGTAACTTTTACAAAAATAAATAAGTTTTATAAGAAATCATGTTTTTACAGATGAGAGAGAAATACAATCCCATTGTAAAGATCCAAGGAATAAGCGCGGAAATTATGGAACTTATTTTAGATTATGCCTACACTGCAAAAATCCTGATAACTGAAGAAAATGTCTTTGAGATTATGGAAGCAGCAGATTATCTACAGATTAACAGTAAGATTGATACTTTTATAGTTTTAACCTTAAAATTACAACGTATTATATATTTAGAACTTCGCAAGTTTTGTGGAGGATTTCTGCAAACCATTGTTGATGTTGAGAATTGTTTAACCATGCTGGCTTATTCTCAAAGATACAACCTTGAAAACTTAAAGCAAGGAGCCGAGAAAATAATTGCTGAGAATTTTGAAAAGGTTGCATCAAAGCAAGAATTTATCAAACTTTGTTTTAAGGATTTGATTTCTATTCTAAAACTGAAAGAAAAAAAGGCAAGAAAATTATTTTTTAGCAGTTTTCAAAATAGCAAAGTTCAGTTACAAACCTAGCAAATTGATTTTTATATTTAAAATTCTTAATAATATGCACAACTTCAGGTTTCATCAGAGAAGATAATTTACAATGTGATGATGAATTGGATAAAACATGACAGCAATGAACGACAGAAACATGTCAACCAATTGTTTCAATCTCTTGATCTTGCTAAATTAGGCAGAGAATTTCTACAACAAGTTGTAATGAAAGAGGTTAGTTTAGTCATAAATATTTTATTAAAAGATTTAAAATGTTATAATTGAAGTAACACTTTGTACAAACTTGTTTGCAGGATTTGATAATGAAATCTTTGGAATGTTCTCATTTAATTATCTCTGCTTTGGTTAATTTTGCCCCACCAGAAAAAAAAGGTCAACTATTATTTATTTATAAAACTTTAGTCAAATATTTTTGTGGATGAATGAATAATATTAAACCTTACTTTATAAGATATGTGATTTTAATTTTAATTATATGTACCATAAACAAAAAAAAATTTGTTTTAGTTAAAAGGTAAACCAAACTGTTTAATTATTCTACCTAAATGTATTATTTTTTTCATTTTTCTTAAATAACATTTTTTTAACATTTAAATTGCAGATCCAGCAAAGTTACTTATTATGGGAGGGGAGAGTTATGAAACGGAAGCTATTTTGTTTAACACTGTTACCCAACAATGGGCTTCAATGCCAGTATGTTAGTTTTAAATATATTGGATTGGATTTTAATTCAAGAGTCTAAATTTTTAATTACTGGTTTTTACATTTTTTTTTTAAATATATTTGTAGAAATTAAATGAAGAAAGGTTGGGAGCTTCATCTGCTGTTGTCAACAAACAAGTTTTCATCATGGGAGGGTTGGGTAAATTCTCTGTTGAGAGTTTAAAGTTAGATGAAGTAGATCCACAATGGAAAGTTGAACCTCCAATGAAACAAGCTCGGTGGTATGCATCATCAGCTGTCATAAATGGTTGGTTTATAAACTTTTGCACTTTTAAGAAAAAGAAATAAAACTTGTATTTTGAAATTTATTTAGTTTTAAAGTGGTATAGTATGTATTTACACAGTTTGGGTCTAGAATAAATATTATATTTTAAAGTAAAAAAAAAAAATATACTTAAAAACTAATTAATGGTCTTTTTAATTAAAACATTTTTGGTTTTGTAAGGTTTTGTTTTGTAGAGTATTTAAATCTTAGTAATTATTGTTTTAGATTGTATTTACACAACTGGAGGCCGAGATAAAAATAATAAAATTTTATCAAGTGGGGAATTCTTGGATGTGAGGACAAATAAAAGAGGAAATATTCCTGACATGATTGTTCCACGTAGCGATCATGTATTGCTTGCTGCAAAAGGTAAACATACAAATTTCATGTAAATTATTTCAAAGTTTTTTCGACTGCAAAAATTTAGATTAACAATCAATAAAAAGATGTCAAACGATATAATTAGATATTTAATTTTAATTAATTTGGATTAGATCTTACAATAAAAACGGTAAAGACTCATATTTATGTTCAGGTAAATTATTTGCAATCGGGGGAAGGAACGATAAAGATAATAGATTAAGTTCATCAGAATGTTTTGATTTTGATAAACAAAAGTGGTTCCTTATTTCTCCAATGAATCATGATGTAAGTGATCATGCAGCTGTAGTTTTAGATGATCACCTATTAGTTACTGGTAAGTCAAATTTTCTTAAAGTAAATTTTTTTGTAATCATTTTAAACAGAAACAATTAATAAATTTAATAGAAATAAAAATAAAATTATTACTTTTTGTAGTTTTTTTATCCAAATCAAATAAATATTTGAAAAACTTTAAACATATTTTTTCTAGGTGGATGTCGAGATGGCTCAGTCGCTGTTTCATTAGTGATCAAATACAACATTATTACTGATACATGGTCAGAAGTTGCCCCAATGAACAAGGCTCGATATGATCACTGTGCCTCAGTTGTAGATGGCAAGATTTATGTTGTTGGGGGCTTGGATAAGTAAGTTAAACTAAATATTTAGTTTGTAATAATTTAATAAATTCTGGTTTATTCATTTATTATTTAGGTTGTTTGGTAATCCAGTTAATTCCATTGAAGTATTTGATTTCACGAACAACAAGTGGACAATTATTGCTAAAGCAAAAAGGAAAATATATAGTGCAACAATGGTTGCTGTTTAATACCAATATTTGTAATTGTGATGTCAAAACGGTTAATTTAATATTTTTATACTATTAACAACCATATTTCAAATACACTTTTAAAGTAATTTTGTTGCTGTTTTAAAACTTTATTTTGAATGGCTCTGGTTAATTTGTTAGTTTATATGTAATGATATTTGTATATAACTTCTTTTATCTTTTTATATTGTATATTCTTATAAAAATTGTTTGGTTTTAGTTTAAAGTTATATCAAATGTTTACAATTTCTGTATTTTTTCTAATTTTGTGTTTTAAAAATTTTATTATCATTGAATTTAATTTTTTTAATTTTTGCCTATTTTATAGGTTTAATTTGGGTCACTTCAATAACTTATTTATATATGGATTTTACTGTATATATTTTATGCAATTCTAATTACTTATAGTTTAACTAACCATAATTTTATTTCAAGGTTTTAGGTTTGTTGTTAATCTTGTATAATCTTGTTTAGAAATGGTGCGATGTCATATACTTATGAAATATTTAAAGAGTTAAACAGGTTTGTTATTATTATATGTATACTGTTTGATAATTTAATATGTTAAAATGATAAAACAAAAGAACATTCTACTTATGATAAGTTCTAAATATTTTTGTGTTAATATTTAAAATTTTATTAAACAAAAATAGATATATTAGTTCGTTTTTTAATACCGTGTAACAAAAATATTTTTTATTTGTAGGTTTTATCTATAGTTTTGTCTGCTGTTTTTAATAAACAAATCTTTATCATGGTATTTGGTTTTAAAGGCACAACAAACAACTTCAAGTTTTCAATTATCCAGGAATCTGAACAAATAATAAAATTAAAATATTTGTTATGATAAATGATTTATAAACGTTGCCCAATTATTACATTTATATTATATTAGAAAGTAATAGTTATATCATGCTTAAAAATAATAAAATTTATTAAAAAATTACAGTTAATGTAATGATTTTAATGCCAACAATAATTTAAGAAATCAATTAAATGAATTAATCCATAAACCATGAATCTGGAAAAGAAATCAATAAAAGATCAATTTACTTATTTTCTACAAATTAAGCAAAAACAATAACCAAACAAAGCTTTAGTAAGAAATTAAATTTTTTGCTCGAGTTATATTTGCCAAACATGAAATAAACACATGTACAACCTGCTCAAAAAGCTTTAAATTTTTGAATTACAATGCTATAACACAAATTACCAAAAAACTGATTTCTTTAAAAGAACGATTTTTTGTTCATTTACATCCGGGACCACGTGGTCATGTAACTGTCCATATATGGGTATGGATATTAATGTTTCATAAAAACCTGAAAAAAAATTATTTTTTTAAATATTAAAAATACTTAATCCTTAATTATCGCACTAGTTAAACCATCGCATTTTTAAAATAGTATCAAAAAGTATAAATATACGTTAAAGTTATGAGCATATTTTATAAAAATCACGAATTTTAAAAATTAAAATTTATTACATTAATACAAATTGCATTGGTCTAACTTAAATAACAGATAAAAAATTTGAAAATAATGGGTTTAAAAGTTAGAACGATTTTTTGTTATGAACATCCAAAACCACGTGGTCACATAACCATCCATATATGGGCATGGTAGATTAAGATCGCACAAAAAGGTCTAAAAAAAATTTTTTATGAATTTTCAAAATCCCCAACCCATAATCACTGCACTAGTTAAAAAAAATGTATTTTTATAATAATGTGAAATTATATAAATACATATAAAAATTATAAGCAAATTTCATAAAAATCATGAATTGCCAAAATTAATATTTAGTACGTTTATATGATATGCATTGGTGTAAATTAAATACTCAATAAAAAAATTTGCAAAAAAATCAAAACGTTTAAAAGTTAGAACATTTTTTTGTATATGTACATCTTGGACCACGTGATCACATAACTGTCCAAATATGGGCATGCGTATATAATATTGCAAAAAAATCAAAAAAAAATTGTTTGGGAAGTTTTTAAAATACTTATCTCATAATCACCGCTCTAGTTAAATTAACGTGTTTTTAAAAATTTGTTAAAAAATGTGAATATACGTTGAAGGTATGAGCACATTTTATAAAAAGCATAAAATGTCGAAACTAAAATTTAGTACTTTATCCGATTCGCATTTGTCTAGCTTAAGTATTACATAAAGGAATTTGCAAAAAAATCAAATTGTTCAAAAATTATAACGTTTTTTTATGCTATATTATATTATGTACGTGAATATTTTGTTGTGTAATATTTGTATTATATTTGTTTTAGGTTTCTCTACATATCTACCAACAAAACCTCGTTATGAAATTTGATAATTTAATTTTATGAAACTTTAACATTGCATTTTTTGTTGTCTTAATTTCGCAATAAATGCTTTGAATTTATCGTAATTTTTTTGAATAACAAAGCTCTTTGGTTATTTATGTTTGCCAAATCACATCGGTTTTCACATCTCCGCAGTAGCTTAGTGGTTAAGGCGATAGGTTGGTAAGCGCTAAGCTTGGGTTCGATTCCAACTAAAGCCAATGCTTCAAAAAATTATTAAAAAATTGTGCTTACTCAAGCAAACTAATAGATACGTTGAATGTTTAATTGACACCGATTGGATAAATATAAATTAAAAGGTCGAAATTAACAAATCGAATTAATAATTAATTTTTTTCAAAATTAAAAATCTTAATTTTATTGAAACCAAGTAAAAAACTATAATTTTTAGGCCCAATATTATTGTTAATTATAAATTTTTTTTTTTGAAAAAATAAAAATAATTTTTTTTTTTTTTTTTTTTTTTTTTTGAAAAAATAAAAATAATGTAAAATTAAGTCGTTCACCCACATAGCTTGAAAGTAAGTACTCTTGACTTTTGATCGAAATCCCCGGGTTAAAATCCAGTTTAAAGCGAAAATATTATTACTGGCCTAACTAACATTCAAGATAAAATTTTCAGTAGAACAGAAATTTGAGCTAATTTAAATTTCTGATTTAATTAGGTCAGTTATGACACTTTTTTAAAAATTGATGAAATTTCAAACCCTAAAATTTTATATTTTACTAGACGCGCATTTGCCTAACTAACATTCAAGATAAAACATTTCGCAAAAATTTTTAGTAAAACAAAAGTTACAGCAAATTTTTATTCTGGGTTTAATTAGGTCACGTGATATTTTTGGCCAATGCTATTGCATATAAATTTAAAAAAAAAATAAAAAAATTTAAATCAAAAAATAAGTGTTCTGTTAGAACTGCACATGCCCAATTAACGTGTTTACATAATATTTTTTTTAAATATTAATATTCATAAAAGTTATAACACTTTTATTAAAAATTGATGAAATCTCAAAACTTAAAATTTTGTATTTTTTTAGACGCGCATTTGCCTAACTAACATTCAAGATAAAACATTTCGCAAAAATTTTTAGTAAAACAAAAGTTACAGCAAATTTTTATTCTGGGTTTAATTAGGTCACGTGATATTTTTGGCCAATGCTATTGCATATAAATTTTTAAAAAAAATAAAAAATTTTAAATAAAAAAATAAGTGTTCTCTTAGAACTGCACATGCCCAATTAACGTGTTTACGAAATATTTTTTAAAATTATTAATATTCATAAAAGTTATGACACTTTTATTAAAAATTAATAAAATCTCAAAACTTAAAATTTTATATTTTTTTAGACGCGCATTTGCCTAACTAACATTCAAGATAAAACATTTCGCAAAAATTTTTAGTAAAACAAAAGTTACAGCAAATTTTTATTCTGGGTTTAATTAGGTCACGTGATATTTTTGGCCAATGCTATTGCATATAAATTTTTAAAAAAAATAAAAAAATTTTAAATCAAAAAATAAGTGTTCTGTTAGAACGGCACATGCTCAATTAACGTGTTTACGAAATATTTTTCAAAAATATTAATATTCATAAAAGTTATGACACTTTTATTAAAAATTGATGAAATCTCAAAACTTAAAATTTTATATTTTTTTAGACGCGCATTTGCCTAACTAACATTCAAGATAAAACATTTCGCAAAAATTTTTAGTAAAACAAAAGTTACAGCAAATTTTTATTCTGGGTTTAATTAGGTCACGTGATATTTTTGGCCAATGCTATTGCATATAAATTTTTAAAAAAAATAAAAAAATTTTAAATCAAAAAATAAGTGTTCTGTTAGAACGGCACATGCTCAATTAACGTGTTTACGAAATATTTTTCAAAAATATTAATATTCATAAAAGTTATGACACTTTTATTAAAAATTGATGAAATCTCAAAACTTAAAATTTTATATTTTTTTAGACGCGCATTTGCCTAACTAACATTCAAGATAAAACATTTCGCAAAAATTTTTAGTAAAACAAAAGTTACAGCAAATTTTTATTCTGGGTTTAATTAGGTCACGTGATATTTTTGGCCAATGCTATTGCAAATAAATTTAAAAAAAAAATTAAAAATTTTGAATCAAAAAATAAGTGTTCTGTTGGAACCGCACATGCCCAATTAACGTGTTTACGAAATATTTTTCAAAAATATTAATATTCATAAAAGTTATGACACTTTTATTAAAAATTGATGAAATCTCAAAACTTAAAATTTTATATTTTTTTAGACGCGCATTTGCCTAACTAACATTCAAGATAAAACATTTCGCAAAAATTTTTAGTAAAACAAAAGTTACAGCAAATTTTTATTCTGGGTTTAATTAGGTCACGTGATATTTTTGGCCAATGCTATTGCATATAAATTTTTAAAAAAAATTAAAAATTTTAAATCAAAAAATAAGTGTTCTGTTGAAACCGCACATGCCCAATTAACGTGTTTACGAAATATTTTTTAAAAATATTAATATTCATAAAAGTTATGACACTTTTATTAAAAATTGATGAAATCTCAAAACTTAAAATTTTATATTTTTTTAGACGCGCATTTGCCTAACTAACATTAAAGATAAAACATTTCGCAAAAATTTTTAGTAAAACAAAAGTTACAGCAAATTTTTATTCTGGGTTTAATTAGGTCACGTGATATTTTTGGCCAATGCTATTGCATATAAATTTTTAAAAAAAATAAAAAAATTTTAAATCAAAAAATAGGTGTTCTGTTAGAACGGCACATGCTCAATTAACGTGTTTACGAAATATTTTTCAAAAATATTAATATTCATAAAAGTTATGACACTTTTATTAAAAATTGATGAAATCTCAAAACTTAAAATTTTATATTTTTTTAGACGCGCATTTGCCTAACTAACATTCAAGATAAAACATTTCGCAAAAATTTTTAGTAAAACAAAAGTTACAGCAAATTTTTATTCTGGGTTTAATTAGGTCACGTGATATTTTTGGCCAATGCTATTGCATATAAATTTTTAAAAAAAATTAAAAATTTTAAATCAAAAAATAAGTGTTCTGTTGGAACCGCACATGCCCAATTAACGTGTTTACGAAATATTTTTTAAAAATATTAATATTTATAAAAGTTATGACACTTTTATTAAAAATTGATGAAATCTCAAAACTTAAAATTTTATATTTTTTTAGACGCGCATTTGCCTAACTAACATTAAAGATAAAACATTTCGCAAAAATTTTTAGTAAAACAAAAGTTACAGCAAATTTTTATTCTGGGTTTAATTAGGTCACGTGATATTTTTGGCCAATGCTATTGCATATAAATTTTTAAAAAAAATAAAAAAATTTTAAATCAAAAAATAGGTGTTCTGTTAGAACGGCACATGCTCAATTAACGTGTTTACGAAATATTTTTCAAAAATATTAATATTCATAAAAGTTATGACACTTTTATTAAAAATTGATAAAATCTCAAAACTTAAAATTTTATATTTTTTTAGACGCGCATTTGCCTAACTAACATTCAAGATAAAACATTTCGCAAAAATTTTTAGTAAAACAAAAGTTACAGCAAATTTTTATTCTGGGTTTAATTAGGTCACGTGATATTTTTGGCCAATGCTATTGCATATAAATTTTTAAAAAAAATTAAAAATTTTAAATCAAAAAATAAGTGTTCTGTTGGAACCGCACATGCCCAATTAACGTGTTTACGAAATATTTTTTAAAAATATTAATATTTATAAAAGTTATGACACTTTTATTAAAAATTGATGAAATCTCAAAACTTAAAATTTTATATTTTTTTAGACGCGCATTTGCCTAACTAACATTCAAGATAAAACATTTCGCAAAAATTTTTAGTAAAACAAAAGTTACAGCAAATTTTTATTCTGGGTTTAATTAGGTCACGTGATATTTTTGGTCAATGCTATTGCATATAAATTTTAAAAAAAAATAAAAAATTTTAAATAAAAAAATAAGTGTTCTGTTGGAACCGCACATGCCCAATTAACGTGTTTACGAAATATTTTTTTAAATTATTAATATTCATAAAGGTTATGACACTTTTATTAAAAATTAATAAAATCTCAAAACTTAAAATTTTATATTTTTTTAGACGCGCATTTGCCTAACTAACATTCAAGATAAAACATTTCGCAAAAATTTTTAGTAAAACAAAAGTTACAGCAAATTTTTATTCTAAGTTTAATTAGGTCACGTGATATTTTTGGCCAATGCTATTGCATATAAATTAAAAAAAAAAATAAAAAATTTTAAATCAAAAAATAAGTGTTCTGTTAGAACGGCACATGCTCAATCAACGTGTTTACGAAATATTTTTAAAAAATATTAATATTCATAAAAGTTATGACACTTTTATTAGAAATTGATGAAATCTCAAAACTTAAAATTTTATATTTTTTTAGACGCGCATTTGCCTAACTAACATTCAAGATAAAACATTTCGCAAAAATTTTTAGTAAAACAAAAGTTACAGCAAATTTTTATTCTGGGTTTAATTAGGTCACGTGATATTTTTGGCCAATGCTATTGCTTATAAATTTTTTAAAAAAATAAAAAATTTTAAATCAAAAAATAAGTGTTCTGTTAGAACGGCACATGCTCAATTAACGTGTTTACGAAATATTTTTCAAAAATATTAATATTCATAAAAGTTATGACACTTTTATTAAAAATTGATGAAATCTCAAAACTAAAAATTTTATATTTTTTTAGACGCGCATTTGCCTAACTAACATTCAAGATAAAACATTTCGCAAAAATTTTTAGTAAAACAAAAGTTACAGCAAATTTTTATTCTGGGTTTAATTAGGTCACGTGATATTTTTGGCCAATGCTATTGCATATAAATTTTTTAAAAAAACAAAAAATTTTAAATAAAAAAATAAGTGTTCTCTTAGAACTGCACATGCCCAATTAACGTGTTTACGAAATATTTTTTAAAATTATTAATATTCATAAAAGTTATGACACTTTTATTAAAAATTAATAAAATCTCAAAACTTAAAATTTTATATTTTTTTAGACGCGCATTTGCCTAACTAACATTTAAGATAAAACATTTCGCAAAAATTTTTAGTAAAACAAAAGTTACAGCAAATTTTTATTCTGGGTTTAATTAGGTCACGTGATATTTTTGGCCAATGCTATTGCATATAAATTTAAAAAAAAATAAAAAATTTTAAATCAAAAAATAAGTGTTCTGTTAGAACGGCACATACCCAATTAACGTGTTTACGAAATATTTTTTAAAAATATTAATATTCATAAAAGTTATGACACTTTTATTAAAAATTGATGAAATCTCAAAACTTAAAATTTTGTATTTTTTTAGACGCGCATTTGCCTAACTAACATTCAAGATAAAACATTTCACAAAAATTTTTAGTAAAACAAAAGTTACAGCAAATTTTTATTCTGAGTTTAATTAGGTCACGTGATATTTTTGGCCAATGCTATTGCATATAAATTAAAAAAAAAATTAAAAATTTTAAATCAAAAAATAAGTGTTCTGTTAGAACGGCACATGCTCAATTAACGTGTTTACGAAATATTTTTTAAAAATATTAATATTCATAAAAGTTATGACACTTTTATTAGAAATTGATGAAATCTCAAAACTTAAAATTTTATATTTTTTTAGACGCGCATTTGCCTAACTAACATTCAAGATAAAACATTTTGCAAAAATTTTTAGTAAAACAAAAGTTACAGCAAATTTTTATTCTGGGTTTAATTAGGTCACGTGATATTTTTGGCCAATGCTATTGCTTATAAATTTTTTAAAAAAATAAAAAATTTTAAATCAAAAAATAAGTGTTCTGTTAGAACGGCACATGCTCAATTAACGTGTTTACGAAATATTTTTCAAAAATATTAATATTCATAAAAGTTATGACACTTTTATTAAAAATTGATGAAATCTCAAAACTAAAAATTTTATATTTTTTTAGACGCGCATTTGCCTAACTAACATTCAAGATAAAACATTTCGCAAAAATTTTTAGTAAAACAAAAGTTACAGCACATTTTTATTCTGGGTTTAATTAGGTCACGTGATATTTTTGGCCAATGCTATTGCATATAAATTTTTTAAAAAAATAAAAAATTTTAAATAAAAAAATAAGTGTTCTCTTAGAACTGCACATGCCCAATTAACGTGTTTACGAAATATTTTTTAAAATTATTAATATTCATAAAAGTTATGACACTTTTATTAAAAATTAATAAAATCTCAAAACTTAAAATTTTATATTTTTTTAGACGCGCATTTGCCTAACTAACATTTAAGATAAAACATTTCGCAAAAATTTTTAGTAAAACAAAAGTTACAGCAAATTTTTATTCTGGGTTTAATTAGGTCACGTGATATTTTTGGCCAATGCTATTGCATATAAATTTAAAAAAAAATAAAAAATTTTAAATCAAAAAATAAGTGTTCTGTTAGAACGGCACATACCCAATTAACGTGTTTACGAAATATTTTTTAAAAATATTAATATTCATAAAAGTTATGACACTTTTATTAAAAATTGATGAAATCTCAAAACTTAAAATTTTGTATTTTTTTAGACGCGCATTTGCCTAACTAACATTCAAGATAAAACATTTCACAAAAATTTTTAGTAAAACAAAAGTTACAGCAAATTTTTATTCTGAGTTTAATTAGGTCACGTGATATTTTTGGCCAATGCTATTGCATATAAATTAAAAAAAATATTAAAAATTTTAAATCAAAAAATAAGTGTTCTGTTAGAACGGCACATGCTCAATTAACGTGTTTACGAAATATTTTTTAAAAATATTAATATTCATAAAAGTTATGACACTTTTATTAGAAATTGATGAAATTTCAAAACTTAAAATTTTATATTTTTTTAGACGCGCATTTGCCTAACTAACATTCAAGATAAAACATTTCGCAAAAATTTTTAGTAAAACAAAAGTTACAGCAAATTTTTATTCTGGGTTTAATTAGGTCACGTGATATTTTTGGCCAATGCTATTGCATATAAATTTTTAAAAAAAATAAAAAAATTAAATCAAAAAATAAGTGTTCTGTTAGAACGGCACATGCTCAATTAACGTGTTTACGAAATATTTTTCAAAAATATTAATATTCATAAAAGTTATGACACTTTTATTAAAAATTGATGAAATCTCAAAACTTAAAATTTTATATTTTTTTAGACGCGCATTTGCCTAACTAACATTCAAGATAAAACATTTCGCAAAAATTTTTAGTAAAACAAAAGTTACAGCAAATTTTTATTCTGGGTTTAATTAGGTCACGTGATATTTTTGGCCAATGCTATTGCATATAAATTTGAAAAAAAAATAAAAAAATTTTAAATCAAAAAATAAGTGTTTTGTTAGAACGGCACATGCTCAATTAACGTGTTTACGAAATATTTTTCAAAAATATTAATATTCATAAAAGTTATGACACTTTTATTAAAAATTGATGAAATCTCAAAACTTAAAATTTTATATTTTTTTAGACGCGCATTTGCCTAACTAACATTCAAGATAAAACATTTCGCAAAATTTTTTAGTAAAACAAAAGTTACAGCAAATTTTTATTCTGGGTTTAATTAGGTCACGTGATATTTTTGGCCAATGCTATTGCATATAAATTTTTAAAAAAAATTAAAAATTTTAAATAAAAAAATAAGTGTTCTGTTGGAACCGCACATGCCCAATTAACGTGTTTACGAAATATTTTTCAAAAATATTAATATTCATAAAAGTTATGACACTTTTATTAAAAATTGATGAAATCTCAAAACTTAAAATTTTATATTTTTTTAGACGCGCATTTGCCTAACTAACATTCAAGATAAAACATTTCGCAAAAATTTTTAGTAAAACAAAAGTTACAGCAAATTTTTATTCTGGGTTTAATTAGGTCACGTGATATTTTTGGCCAATGCTATTGCATATAAATTTTTAAAAAAAATAAAAAATTTTAAATCAAAAAATAAGTGTTCTGTTAGAACGGCACATGCTCAATTAACGTGTTTACGAAATATTTTTCAAAAATATTAATATTCATAAAAGTTATGACACTTTTATAAAAAATTGATGAAATCTCAAAACTTAAAATTTTATATTTTTTTAGACGCGCATTTGCCTAACTAACATTCAAGATAAAACATTTCGCAAAAATTTTTAGTAAAACAAAAGTTACAGCAAATTTTTATTCTGGGTTTAATTAGGTCACGTGATATTTTTGGCCAATGCTATTGCATATAAATTTTTAACAAAAAATTAAAAATTTTAAATCTCAAAATAAGTGTTCTGTTAGAACGGCACATGCTCAATTAACGTGTTTACGAAATATTTTTCAAAAATATTAATATTCATAAAAGTTATGACACTTTTATTAAAAATTGATGAAATCTCAAAACTTAAAATTTTATATTTTTTTAGACTCGCATTTGCCTAACTAACATTCAAGATAAAACATTTCGCAAAAATTTTTAGTAAAACAAAAGTTACAGCAAATTTTTATTCTGGGTTTAATTAGGTCACGTGATATTTTTGGCCAATGCTATTGCATATAAATTTTTAAAAAAAATAAAAAAATTTTAAATAAAAAAATAAGTGTTCTGTTAGAACGGCACATGCTCAATTAACGTGTTTACGAAATATTTTTTAAAAATATTAATATTCATAAAAGTTATGACACTTTTATTAAAAATTGATGAAATCTCAAAACTTAAAATTTTATATTTTTTTAGACGCGCATTTGCCTAACTAACATTCAAGATAAAACATTTCGCAAAAATTTTTAGTAAAACAAAAGTTACAGCAAATTTTTATTCTGGGTTTAATTAGGTCACGTGATATTTTTGGCCAATGCTATTGCATATAAATTTTTAAAAAAAATTAAAAATTTTAAATCAAAAAATAAGTGTTCTGTTGGAACCGCACATGCCAAATTAACGTGTTTACGAAATATTTTTTAAAAATATTAATATTCATAAAAGTTATGACACTTTTATTAAAAATTGATGAAATCTCAAAACTTAAAATTTTATAGTTTTTTAGACGCGCATTTGCCTAACTAACATTCAAGATAAAACATTTCGCAAAAATTTTTAGTAAAACAAAAGTTACAGCAAATTTTTATTCTGGGTTTAATTAGGTCACGTGATATTTTTGGCCAATGCTATTGCATATAAATTTTTAAAAAAAATAAAAAATTTTAAATCAAAAAATAAGTGTTCTGTTGGAACCGCACATGCCAAATTAACGTGTTTACGAAATATTTTTTAAAAATATTAATATTCATAAAAGTTATGACACTTTTATTAAAAATTGATGAAATCTCAAAACTTAAAATTTTATATATTTTTAGACGCGCATTTGCCTAACTAACATTCAAGATAAAACATTTCGCAAAAATTTTTAGTAAAACAAAAGTTACAGCAAATTTTTATTCTGGGTTTAATTAGGTCACGTGATATTTTTGGCCAATGCTATTGCATATAAATTTTTAAAAAAAATAAAAAATTTTAAATCAAAAAATAAGTGTTCTGTTAGAACGGCACATGCTCAATTAACGTGTTTACGAAATATTTTTCAAAAATATTAATATTCATAAAAGTTATGACACTTTTATTAAAAATTGATGAAATCTCAAAACTTAAAATTTTATATTTTTTTAGACGCGCATTTGCCTAACTAACATTCAAGATAAAACATTTCGCAAAAATTTTTAGTAAAACAAAAGTTACAGCAAGTTTTTATTCTGGGTTTAATTAGGTCACGTGATATTTTTGGCCAATGCTATTGCATATAAATTTTTTAAAAAAATGAAAAAATTTTAAATCAAAAAATAAGTGTTCTGTTAGAACGGCACATGCTCAATTAACGTGTTTACGAAATATTTTTTAAAAATATTAATATTCATAAAAGTTATGACACTTTTATTAAAAATTGATGAAATCTCAAAACTTAAAATTTTATATTTTTTTAGACGCGCATTTGCCTAACTAACATTCAAGATAAAACATTTCGCAAAAATTTTTAGTAAAACAAAAGTTACAGCAAATTTTTATTCTGGGTTTAATTAGGTCACGTGATATGTTTGGCCAATGCTATTGCATATAAATTTTTAAAAAAAATTAAAAATTTTAAATCAAAAAATAAGTGTTCTGTTGGAACCGCACATGCCAAATTAACGTGTTTACGAAATATTTTTTAAAAATATTAATATTCATAAAAGTTATGACACTTTTATTAAAAATTGATGAAATCTCAAAACTTAAAATTTTATATTTTTTTAGACGCGCATTTGCCTAACTAACATTCAAGATAAAACATTTCGCAAAAATTTTTAGTAAAACAAAAGTTACAGCAAATTTTTATTCTGGGTTTAATTAGGTCACGTGATATTTTTGGCCAATGCTATTGCATATAAATTTTAAAAAAAAATAAAAACTTTTAAATCAAAAAATAAGTGTTCTGTTAGAACGGCACATGCTCAATTAACGTGTTTACGAAATATTTTTCAAAAATATTAATATTCATAAAAGTTATGACACTTTTATTAAAAATTGATGAAATCTCAAAACTTAAAATTTTATATTTTTTTAGACGCGCATTTGCCTAACTAACATTCAAGATAAAACATTTCGCAAAAATTTTTAGTAAAACAAAAGTTACAGCAAATTTTTATTCTGGGTTTAATTAGGTCACGTGATATTTTTGGCCAATGCTATTGCATATAAATTTAAAAAAAAAATAAAAAAATTTTAAATCAAAAAATAAGTGTTCTGTTAGAACGGCACATGCTCAATTAACGTGTTTACGAAATATTTTTCAAAAATATTAGTATTCATAAAAATTATGACACTTTTATTAAAAATTGATGAAATCTCAAAACTTAAAATTTTATATGTTTTTAGACGCGCATTTGCCTAACTAACATTCAAGATAAAACATTTCGCAAAAATTTTTAGTAAAACAAAAGTTACAGCAAATTTTTATTCTGGGTTTAGTTAGGTCACGTGATATTTTTGGCCAATGCTATTGCATATAAATTTAAAAAAAAAATTAAAAATTTTAAATCAAAAAATAAGTGTTCTGTTGGAACCGCACATGCCCAATTAACGTGTTTACGAAATATTTTTTAAAAATATTAATATTCATAAAAGTTATGACACTTTTATTAAAAATTGATGAAATCTCAAAACTTAAAATTTTATATTTTTTTAGACGCGCATTTGCCTAACTAACATTCAAGATAAAACATTATGCAAAAATGTTTAGTAAAACAAAAGTTACAGCAAATTTTTATTCTGGGTTTAATTAGGTCACGTGATATTTTTGGCCAATGCTATTGCATATAAATTTTTAAAAAAAATAAAAAATTTTAAATCAAAAAATAAGTGTTCTGTTAGAACGGCACATGCTCAATTAACGTGTTTACGAAATATTTTTCAAAAATATTAATATTCATAAAAGTTATGACACTTTTATTAAAAATTGATGAAATCTCAAAACTTAAAATTTTGTATTTTTTTAGACGCGCATTTGCCTAACTAACATTCAAGATAAAACATTTCGCAAAAATTTTTAGTAAAACAAAAGTTACAGCAAATTTTTATTCTGGGTTTAATTAGGTCACGTGATATTTTTGGCCAATGCTATTGCATATAAATTTTTAAAAAAAATAAAAAATTTTAAATAAAAAAATAAGTGTTCTGTTAGAACGGCACATGCTCAATTAACGTGTTTACGAAATATTTTTCAAAAATATTAATATTCATAAAAGTTATGACACTTTTATTAAAAATTGATGAAATCTCAAAACTTAAAATTTTGTATTTTTTTAGACGCGCATTTGCCTAACTAACATTCAAGATAAAACATTTCGCAAAAATTTTTAGTAAAACAAAAGTTACAGCAAATTTTTATTCTGGGTTTAATTAGGTCACGTGATATTTTTGGCCAATGCTATTGCAAATAAATTTGAAAAAAAAATAAAAAATTTTAAATCAAAAAATCAGTGTTCTGTTAGAACTGCACATGCCCAATTAACGTGTTTACGAAATATTTTTTAAAAATATTAATATTCATAAAAGTTATGACACTTTTATTAAAAATTGATGAAATCTCAAAACTTAAAATTTTATATTTTTTTAGACGCGCATTTGCCTAACTAACATTCAAGATAAAACAATATGCAAAAATGTTTAGTAAAACAAAAGTTACAGCAAATTTTTATTCTGGGTTTAATTAGGTCACGTGATATTTTTGGCCAATGCTATTGCATATAAATTTTTTAAAAAAAATTAAAAATTTTAAATCAAAAAATAAGTGTTCTGTTAGAACGGCACATGCTCAATTAACGTGTTTACGAAATATTTTTCAAAAATATTAATATTCATAAAAGTTATGACACTTTTATTAAAAATTGATGAAATCTCAAAACTTAAAATTTTATATTTTTTTAGACGCGCATTTGCCTAACTAACATTCAAGATAAAACATTTCGCAAAAATTTTTAGTAAAACAAAAGTTACAGCAAATTTTTATTCTGGGTTTAATTAGGTCACGTGATATTTTTGGCCAATGCTATTGCATATAAATTTTTAAAAAAAATAAAAAATTTTAAATCAAAAAATAAGTGTTCTGTTAGAACGGCACATGCTCAATTAACGTGTTTACAAAATATTTTTCAAAAATATTAATATTCATAAAAGTTATGACACTTTTATTAAAAATTGGTGAAATCTCAAAACTTAAAATTTTGTATTTTTTTAGACGCGCATTTGCCTAACTAACATTCAAGATAAAACATTTCGCAAAAATTTTTAGTAAAACAAAAGTTACAGCAAATTTTTATTCTGGGTTTAATTAGGTCACGTGATATTTTTGGCCAATGCTATTGCAAATAAATTTGAAAAAAAAATAAAAAATTTTAAATCAAAAAATCAGTGTTCTGTTAGAACTGCGCATGCCCAATTAACGTGTTTACGAAATATTTTTTAAAAATATTAATATTCATAAAAGTTATGACACTTTTATTAAAAATTGATGAAATCTCAAAACTTAAAATTTTAAATTTTTTTAGACGCGCATTTGCCTAACTAACATTCAAGATAAAACATTTCGCAAAAATTTTTAGTAAAACAAAAGTTACAGCAAATTTTTATTCTGGGTTTAATTAGGTCACGTGATATTTTTGGCCAATGCTATTGCATATAAATAAAAAAATAAATAAAAAATTTTAAATCAAAAAATAAGTGTTCTGTTAGAACTGCACATGCCCAATTAACGTGTTTACGAAATATTTTTCTAAAAATATTAATATTCATAAAAGTTATGACACTTTTATTAAAAATTGATGAAATCTCAAAACTTAAAATTTTATGTTTTTTTAGACGCGCATTTGCCTAACTAACATTCAAGATAAAACATTATGCAAAAATTTTTAGTAAAACAAAAGTTACAGCACATTTTTATTCTGGGTTTAATTAGGTCACGTGATATTTTTGGCCAATGCTATTGCATATAAATTTTTAAAAAAAAATAAAAAAATTTTAAATCAAAAAATAAGTGTTCTGTTAGAACGGCACATGCTCAATTAACGTGTTTACGAAATATTTTTTAAAAATATTAATATTCATAAAAGTTATGACACTTTTATTAAAAATTGATGAAATCTCAAAACTTAAAATTTTATATTTTTTTAGACGCGCATTTGCCTAACTAACATTCAAGATAAAACATTTCGCAAAAATTTTTAGTAAAACAAAAGTTACAGCAAATTTTTATTCTGGGTTTAATTAGGTCACGTGATATTTTTGGCCAATGCTATTGCAAATAAATTTGAAAAAAAAAATAAAAAATTTTAAATCAAAAAATAAGTGTTCTGTTAGAACTGCACATGCCCAATTAACGTGTTTACGAAATATTTTTTAAAAATATTAATATTCATAAAAGTTATGACACTTTTATTAAAAATTGATGAAATATCAAAACTTAAAATTTTATGTTTTTTTAGACGCGCATTTGCCTAACTAACATTCAAGATAAAACATTATGCAAAAATTTTTAGTAAAACAAAAGTTACAGCAAATTTTTATTCTGGGTTTAATTAGGTCACGTGATATTTTTGGCCAATGCTATTGCATATAAATTTTTAAAAAAAAATTAAAAATTTTAAATCAAAAAATAAGTGTTCTGTTAGAACGGCCCATGCCCAATTAACGTGTTTACGAAATATTTTTTAAAAATATTAATATTCATAAAAGTTATGACACTTTTATTAAAAATTGATGAAATCTCAAAACTTAAAATTTTATATTTTTTTAGACGCGCATTTGCCTAACTAACATTCAAGATAAAACATTTCGCAAAAATTTTTAGTAAAACAAAAGTTACAGCAAATTTTTATTCTGGGTTTAATTAGGTCACGTGATATTTTTGGCCAATGCTATTGCATATAAATTTTTAAAAAAAATTAAAAATTTTAAATCAAAAAATAAGTGTTCTGTTGGAACCGCACATGCCAAATTAACGTGTTTACAAAATATATTTTAAAAATATTAATATTCATAAAAGTTATGACACTTTTATTAAAAATTGATGAAATCTCAAAACTTAAAATTTTATATTTTTTTAGACGCGCATTTGCCTAACTAACATTCAAGATAAAACATTTCGCAAAAATTTTTAGTAAAACAAAAGTTACAGCAAATTTTTATTCTGGGTTTAATTAGGTCACGTGATATTTTTGGCCAATGCTATTGCATATAAATTTTTAAAAAAAATAAAAAATTTTAAATCAAAAAATAAGTGTTCTGTTAGAACGGCACATGCTCAATTAACGTGTTTACGAAATATTTTTCAAAAATATTAATATTCATAAAAGTTATGACACTTTTATTAAAAATTGATGAAATCTCAAAACTTAAAATTTTATATTTTTTTAGACGCGCATTTGCCTAACTAACATTCAAGATAAAACATTTCGCAAAAATTTTTAGTAAAACAAAAGTTACAGCAAATTTTTATTCTGGGTTTAATTAGGTCACGTGATATTTTTGGCCAATGCTATTGCAAATAAATTTGAAAAAAAAAATAAAAAATTTTAAATCAAAAAATAAGTGTTCTGTTAGAACTGCACATGCCCAATTAACGTGTTTACGAAATATTTTTTAAAAATATTAATATTCATAAAAGTTATGACACTTTTATTAAAAATTGATGAAATATCAAAACTTAAAATTTTATGTTTTTTTAGACGCGCATTTGCCTAACTAACATTCAAGATAAAACATTATGCAAAAATTTTTAGTAAAACAAAAGTTACAGCAAATTTTTATTCTGGGTTTAATTAGGTCACGTGATATTTTTGGCCAATGCTATTGCATATAAATTAAAAAAAAAAATAAAAAATTTTAAATCAAAAAATAAGTGTTCTGTTAGAACGGCACATGCTCAATTAACGTGTTTACGAAATATTTTTTAAAAATATTAATATTCATAAAAGTTATGACACTTTTATTAAAAATTGATGAAATCTCAAAACTTGAAATTTTATATTTTTTTAGACGCGCATTTGCCTAACTAACATTCAAGATAAAACATTTCGCAAAAATTTTTAGTAAAACAAAAGTTACAGCAAATTTTTATTCTGGGTTTAATTAGGTCACGTGATATTTTTGGCCAATGCTATTGCATATAAATTTTTAAAAAAAATAAAAAATTTTAAATCAAAAAATAAGTGTTCTGTTAGAACGGCACATGCTCAATTAACGTGTTTACGAAATATTTTTCAAAAATATTAATATTCATAAAAGTTATGACACTTTTATTAAAAATTGATAAAATCTCAAAACTTAAAATTTTATGTTTTTTAGACGCGCATTTGCCTAACTAACATTCAAGATAAAACATTATGCAAAAATTTTTAGTAAAACAAAAGTTACAGCAAATTTTTATTCTGGGTTTAATTAGGTCACGTGATATTTTTGGCCAATGATATTGCATATAAATTTTTAAAAAAAAATTAAAAATTTTAAATCAAAAAATAAGTATTCTGTTAGAACGGCACATGCCCAATTAACGTGTTTACGAAATATATTTTAAAAATATTAATATTCATAAAAGTTATGACACTTTTATTAAAAATTGATGAAATCTCAAAACTTAAAATTTTAAATTTTTTTAGACGCGCATTTGCCTAACTAACATTCAAGATAAAACATTTCGCAAAAATTTTTAGTAAAACAAAAGTTACAGCAAATTTTTATTCTGGGTTTAATTAGGTCACGTGATATTTTTGGCCAATGCTATTGCAAATAAATTTGAAAAAAAAAATAAAAAATTTTAAATCAAAAAATAAGTGTTCTGTTAGAACTGCACATGCCCAATTAACGTGTTTACGAAATATTTTTCTAAAAATATTAATATTCATAAAAGTTATGACACTTTTATTAAAAATTGATGAAATCTCAAAACTTAAAATTTTATGTTTTTTTAGACGCGCATTTGCCTAACTAACATTCAAGATAAAACATTATGCAAAAATTTTTAGTAAAACAAAAGTTACAGCACATTTTTATTCTGGGTTTAATTAGGTCACGTGATATTTTTGGCCAATGCTATTGCATATAAATTTTTAAAAAAAAATAAAAAAATTTTAAATCAAAAAATAAGTGTTCTGTTAGAACGGCACATGCTCAATTAACGTGTTTACGAAATATTTTTTAAAAATATTAATATTCATAAAAGTTATGACACTTTTATTAAAAATTGATGAAATCTCAAAACTTAAAATTTTATATTTTTTTAGACGCGCATTTGCCTAACTAACATTCAAGATAAAACATTTCGCAAAAATTTTTAGTAAAACAAAAGTTACAGCAAATTTTTATTCTGGGTTTAATTAGGTCACGTGATATTTTTGGCCAATGCTATTGCAAATAAATTTGAAAAAAAAAATAAAAAATTTTAAATCAAAAAATAAGTGTTCTGTTAGAACTGCACATGCCCAATTAACGTGTTTACGAAATATTTATCTAAAAATATTAATATTCATAAAAGTTATGACACTTTTATTAAAAATTGATGAAATCTCAAAATTTAAAATTTTATGTTTTTTTAGACGCGCATTTGCCTAACTAACATTCAAGATAAAACATTATGCAAAAATTTTTAGTAAAACAAAAGTTACAGCACATTTTTATTCTGGGTTTAATTAGGTCACGTGATATTTTTGGCCAATGCTATTGCATATAAATTTTTAAAAAAAAATAAAAAAATTTTAAATCAAAAAATAAGTGTTCTGTTAGAACGGCACATGCTCAATTAACGTGTTTACGAAATATTTTTTAAAAATATTAATATTCATAAAAGTTATGACACTTTTATTAAAAATTGATGAAATCTCAAAACTTAAAATTTTATATTTTTTTAGACGCGCATTTGCCTAACTAACATTCAAGATAAAACATTTCGCAAAAATTTTTAGTAAAACAAAAGTTACAGCAAATTTTTATTCTGGGTTTAATTAGGTCACGTGATATTTTTGGCCAATGCTATTGCAAATAAATTTGAAAAAAAAAATAAAAAATTTTAAATCAAAAAATAAGTGTTCTGTTAGAACTGCACATGCCCAATTAACGTGTTTACGAAATATTTATCTAAAAATATTAATATTCATAAAAGTTATGACACTTTTATTAAAAATTGATGAAATATCAAAACTTAAAATTTTATATTTTTTTAGACGCGCATTTGCCTAACTAACATTCAAGATAAAACATTTCGCAAAAATTTTTAGTAAAACAAAAGTTACAGCAAATTTTTATTCTGGGTTTAATTAGGTCACGTGATATTTTTGGCCAATGCTATTGCAAATAAATTTGAAAAAAAAAATAAAAAATTTTAAATCAAAAAATAAGTGTTCTGTTAGAACTGCACATGCCCAATTAACGTGTTTACGAAATATTTTTTAAAAATATTAATATTCATAAAAGTTATGACACTTTTATTAAAAATTGATGAAATCTCAAAACTTAAAATTTTATATTTTTTTAGACGCGCATTTGCCTAACTAACATTCAAGATAAAACATTTCGCAAAAATTTTTAGTAAAACAAAAGTTACAGCAAATTTTTATTCTGGGTTTAATTAGGTCACGTGATATTTTTGGCCAATGCTATTGCAAATAAATTTGAAAAAAAAAATAAAAAATTTTAAATCAAAAAATAAGTGTTCTGTTAGAACTGCACATGCCCAATTAACGTGTTTACGAAATATTTATCTAAAAATATTAATATTCATAAAAGTTATGACACTTTTATTAAAAATTGATGAAATCTCAAAATTTAAAATTTTATGTTTTTTTAGACGCGCATTTGCCTAACTAACATTCAAGATAAAACATTATGCAAAAATTTTTAGTAAAACAAAAGTTACAGCACATTTTTATTCTGGGTTTAATTAGGTCACGTGATATTTTTGGCCAATGCTATTGCATATAAATTTTTAAAAAAAAATAAAAAAATTTTAAATCAAAAAATAAGTGTTCTGTTAGAACGGCACATGCTCAATTAACGTGTTTACGAAATATTTTTTAAAAATATTAATATTCATAAAAGTTATGACACTTTTATTAAAAATTGATGAAATCTCAAAACTTAAAATTTTATATTTTTTTAGACGCGCATTTGCCTAACTAACATTCAAGATAAAACATTTCGCAAAAATTTTTAGTAAAACAAAAGTTACAGCAAATTTTTATTCTGGGTTTAATTAGGTCACGTGATATTTTTGGCCAATGCTATTGCAAATAAATTTGAAAAAAAAAATAAAAAATTTTAAATCAAAAAATAAGTGTTCTGTTAGAACTGCACATGCCCAATTAACGTGTTTACGAAATATTTTTTAAAAATATTAATATTCATAAAAGTTATGACACTTTTATTAAAAATTGATGAAATATCAAAACTTAAAATTTTATGTTTTTTTAGACGCGCATTTGCCTAACTAACATTCAAGATAAAACATTATGCAAAAATTTTTAGTAAAACAAAAGTTACAGCAAATTTTTATTCTGGGTTTAATTAGGTCACGTGATATTTTTGGCCAATGCTATTGCATATAAATTTTTAAAAAAAAATTAAAAATTTTAAATCAAAAAATAAGTGTTCTGTTAGAACGGCCCATGCCCAATTAACGTGTTTACGAAATATTTTTTAAAAATATTAATATTCATAAAAGTTATGACACTTTTATTAAAAATTGATGAAATCTCAAAACTTAAAATTTTATATTTTTTTAGACGCGCATTTGCCTAACTAACATTCAAGATAAAACATTTCGCAAAAATTTTTAGTAAAACAAAAGTTACAGCAAATTTTTATTCTGGGTTTAATTAGGTCACGTGATATTTTTGGCCAATGCTATTGCATATAAATTTTTAAAAAAAATTAAAAATTTTAAATCAAAAAATAAGTGTTCTGTTGGAACCGCACATGCCAAATTAACGTGTTTACAAAATATATTTTAAAAATATTAATATTCATAAAAGTTATGACACTTTTATTAAAAATTGATGAAATCTCAAAACTTAAAATTTTATATTTTTTTAGACGCGCATTTGCCTAACTAACATTCAAGATAAAACATTTCGCAAAAATTTTTAGTAAAACAAAAGTTACAGCAAATTTTTATTCTGGGTTTAATTAGGTCACGTGATATTTTTGGCCAATGCTATTGCATATAAATTTTTAAAAAAAATAAAAAATTTTAAATCAAAAAATAAGTGTTCTGTTAGAACGGCACATGCTCAATTAACGTGTTTACGAAATATTTTTCAAAAATATTAATATTCATAAAAGTTATGACACTTTTATTAAAAATTGATGAAATCTCAAAACTTAAAATTTTATATTTTTTTAGACGCGCATTTGCCTAACTAACATTCAAGATAAAACATTTCGCAAAAATTTTTAGTAAAACAAAAGTTACAGCAAATTTTTATTCTGGGTTTAATTAGGTCACGTGATATTTTTGGCCAATGCTATTGCAAATAAATTTGAAAAAAAAAATAAAAAATTTTAAATCAAAAAATAAGTGTTCTGTTAGAACTGCACATGCCCAATTAACGTGTTTACGAAATATTTTTTAAAAATATTAATATTCATAAAAGTTATGACACTTTTATTAAAAATTGATGAAATATCAAAACTTAAAATTTTATGTTTTTTTAGACGCGCATTTGCCTAACTAACATTCAAGATAAAACATTATGCAAAAATTTTTAGTAAAACAAAAGTTACAGCAAATTTTTATTCTGGGTTTAATTAGGTCACGTGATATTTTTGGCCAATGCTATTGCATATAAATTAAAAAAAAAAATAAAAAATTTTAAATCAAAAAATAAGTGTTCTGTTAGAACGGCACATGCTCAATTAACGTGTTTACGAAATATTTTTTAAAAATATTAATATTCATAAAAGTTATGACACTTTTATTAAAAATTGATGAAATCTCAAAACTTGAAATTTTATATTTTTTTAGACGCGCATTTGCCTAACTAACATTCAAGATAAAACATTTCGCAAAAATTTTTAGTAAAACAAAAGTTACAGCAAATTTTTATTCTGGGTTTAATTAGGTCACGTGATATTTTTGGCCAATGCTATTGCATATAAATTTTTAAAAAAAATAAAAAATTTTAAATCAAAAAATAAGTGTTCTGTTAGAACGGCACATGCTCAATTAACGTGTTTACGAAATATTTTTCAAAAATATTAATATTCATAAAAGTTATGACACTTTTATTAAAAATTGATAAAATCTCAAAACTTAAAATTTTATGTTTTTTTAGACGCGCATTTGCCTAACTAACATTCAAGATAAAACATTATGCAAAAATTTTTAGTAAAACAAAAGTTACAGCAAATTTTTATTCTGGGTTTAATTAGGTCACGTGATATTTTTGGCCAATGATATTGCATATAAATTTTTAAAAAAAAATTAAAAATTTTAAATCAAAAAATAAGTATTCTGTTAGAACGGCACATGCCCAATTAACGTGTTTACGAAATATTTTTTAAAAATATTAATATTCATAAAAGTTATGACACTTTTATTAAAAATTGATGAAATCTCAAAACTTAAAATTTTAAATTTTTTTAGACGCGCATTTGCCTAACTAACATTCAAGATAAAACATTTCGCAAAAATTTTTAGTAAAACAAAAGTTACAGCAAATTTTTATTCTGGGTTTAATTAGGTCACGTGATATTTTTGGCCAATGCTATTGCAAATAAATTTGAAAAAAAAAATAAAAAATTTTAAATCAAAAAATAAGTGTTCTGTTAGAACTGCACATGCCCAATTAACGTGTTTACGAAATATTTTTCTAAAAATATTAATATTCATAAAAGTTATGACACTTTTATTAAAAATTGATGAAATCTCAAAACTTAAAATTTTATGTTTTTTTAGACGCGCATTTGCCTAACTAACATTCAAGATAAAACATTATGCAAAAATTTTTAGTAAAACAAAAGTTACAGCACATTTTTATTCTGGGTTTAATTAGGTCACGTGATATTTTTGGCCAATGCTATTGCATATAAATTTTTAAAAAAAAATAAAAAAATTTTAAATCAAAAAATAAGTGTTCTGTTAGAACGGCACATGCTCAATTAACGTGTTTACGAAATATTTTTTAAAAATATTAATATTCATAAAAGTTATGACACTTTTATTAAAAATTGATGAAATCTCAAAACTTAAAATTTTATATTTTTTTAGACGCGCATTTGCCTAACTAACATTCAAGATAAAACATTTCGCAAAAATTTTTAGTAAAACAAAAGTTACAGCAAATTTTTATTCTGGGTTTAATTAGGTCACGTGATATTTTTGGCCAATGCTATTGCAAATAAATTTGAAAAAAAAAATAAAAAATTTTAAATCAAAAAATAAGTGTTCTGTTAGAACTGCACATGCCCAATTAACGTGTTTACGAAATATTTTTCTAAAAATATTAATATTCATAAAAGTTATGACACTTTTATTAAAAATTGATGAAATCTCAAAATTTAAAATTTTATGTTTTTTTAGACGCGCATTTGCCTAACTAACATTCAAGATAAAACATTATGCAAAAATTTTTAGTAAAACAAAAGTTACAGCACATTTTTATTCTGGGTTTAATTAGGTCACGTGATATTTTTGGCCAATGCTATTGCATATAAATTTTAAAAAAAAAAATAAAAAAATTTTAAATAAAAAAATAAGTGTTCTGTTAGAACGGCACATGCTCAATTAACGTGTTTACGAAATATTTTTTAAAAATATTAATATTCATAAAAGTTATGACACTTTTATTAAAAATTGATGAAATCTCAAAACTTAAAATTTTATATTTTTTTAGACGCGCATTTGCCTAACTAACATTCAAGATAAAACATTTCGCAAAAATTTTTAGTAAAACAAAAGTTACAGCAAATTTTTATTCTGGGTTTAATTAGGTCACGTGATATTTTTGGCCAATGCTATTGCATATAAATTAAAAAAAAAAATAAAAAATTTTAAATCAAAAAATAAGTGTTCTGTTAGAACGGCACATGCTCAATTAACGTGTTTACGAAATATTTTTTAAAAATATTAATATTCATAAAAGTTATGACACTTTTATTAAAAATTGATGAAATCTCAAAACTTAAAATTTTATATTTTTTTAGACGCGCATTTGCCTAACTAACATTCAAGATAAAACATTTCGCAAAAATTTTTAGTAAAACAAAAGTTACAGCAAATTTTTATTCTGGGTTTAATTAGGTCACGTGATATTTTTGGCCAATGCTATTGCATATAAATTTTAAAAAAAAATAAAAAATTTTAAATCAAAAAATAAGTGTTCTGTTAGAACGGCACATGCTCAATTAACGTGTTTACGAAATATTTTTCAAAAATATTAATATTCATAGAAGTTATGACACTTTTATTAAAAATTGATGAAATCTCAAAACTTAAAATTTTATATTTTTTTAGACGCGCATTTGCCTAACTAACATTCAAGATAAAACATTTCGCAAAAATTTTTAGTAAAACAAAAGTTACAGCAAATTTTTATTCTGGGTTTAATTAGGTCACGTGATATTTTTGGCCAATGCTATTGCAAATAAATTTGAAAAAAAAAATAAAAAATTTTAAATCAAAAAATAAGTGTTCTGTTAGAACTGCACATGCCCAATTAACGTGTTTACGAAATATTTTTTAAAAATATTAATATTCATAAAAGTTATGACACTTTTATTAAAAATTGATGAAATATCAAAACTTAAAATTTTATGTTTTTTTAGACGCGCATTTGCCTAACTAACATTCAAGATTATGCAAAAATTTTTAGTAAAACAAAAGTTACAGCAAATTTTTATTCTGGGTTTAATTAGGTCACGTGATATTTTTGGCCAATGCTATTGCAAATAAATTTGAAAAAAAAAATAAAAAATTTTGAATCAAAAAATAAGTGTTCTGTTAGAACTGCACATGCCCAATTAACGTGTTTACGAAATATTTTTTTAAAATATTAATATTCATAAAAGTTATGACACTTTTATTAAAAATTGATGAAATCTCAAAACTTAAAATTTTATGTTTTTTTAGACGCGCATTTGCCTAACTAACATTCAAGATAAAACATTATGCAAAAATTTTTAGTAAAACAAAAGTTACAGCAAATTTTTATTCTGGGTTTAATTAGGTCACGTGATATTTTTGGCCAATGCTATTGCATATAAATTTTTAAAAAAAAATAAAAAAATTTTAAATCAAAAAATAAGTGTTCTGTTAGAACGGCACATGCTCAATTAACGTGTTTACGAAATATTTTTTAAAAATATTAATATTCATAAAAGTTATGACACTTTTATTAAAAATTGATGAAATCTCAAAACTTAAAATTTTTTATTTTTTTAGACGCGCATTTGCCTAACTAAAATTCAAGATAAAACATTTCGCAAAAATTTTTAGTAAAACAAAAGTTACAGCAAATTTTTATTCTGGGTTTAATTAGGTCACGTGATATTTTTGGCCAATGCTATTGCATATAAATTTTAAAAAAAAATTAAAAATTTTAAATAAAAAAAGAAGTGTTCTGTTAGAACCGCACATGCCCAATTAACGTGTTTACGAAATATTTTTTAAAAATATTAATATTCATAAAAGTTATGACACTTTTATTAAAAATTGATGAAATATCAAAACTTAAAATTTTATGTTTTTTTAGACGCGCATTTGCCTAACTAACATTCAAGATTATGCAAAAATTTTTAGTAAAACAAAAGTTACAGCAAATTTTTATTCTGGGTTTAATTAGGTCACGTGATATTTTTGGCCAATGCTATTGCAAATAAATTTGAAAAAAAAAATAAAAAATTTTGAATCAAAAAATAAGTGTTCTGTTAGAACTGCACATGCCCAATTAACGTGTTTACGAAATATTTTTTTAAAATATTAATATTCATAAAAGTTATGACACTTTTATTAAAAATTGATGAAATCTCAAAACTTAAAATTTTATGTTTTTTTAGACGCGCATTTGCCTAACTAACATTCAAGATAAAACATTATGCAAAAATTTTTAGTAAAACAAAAGTTACAGCAAATTTTTATTCTGGGTTTAATTAGGTCACGTGATATTTTTGGCCAATGCTATTGCATATAAATTTTTAAAAAAAAATAAAAAAATTTTAAATCAAAAAATAAGTGTTCTGTTAGAACGGCACATGCTCAATTAACGTGTTTACGAAATATTTTTTAAAAATATTAATATTCATAAAAGTTATGACACTTTTATTAAAAATTGATGAAATCTCAAAACTTAAAATTTTATATTTTTTTAGACGCGCATTTGCCTAACTAAAATTCAAGATAAAACATTTCGCAAAAATTTTTAGTAAAACAAAAGTTACAGCAAATTTTTATTCTGGGTTTAATTAGGTCACGTGATATTTTTGGCCAATGCTATTGCATATAAATTTTAAAAAAAAATTAAAAATTTTAAATAAAAAAAGAAGTGTTCTGTTGGAACCGCACATGCCCAATTAACGTGTTTACGAAATATTTTTTAAAAATATTAATATTCATAAAAGTTATGACACTTTTATTAAAAATTGATGAAATCTCAAAACTTAAAATTTTATATTTTTTTAGACGCGCATTTGCCTAACTAACATTCAAGATAAAACATTTCGCAAAAATTTTTAGTAAAACAAAAGTTACAGCA
The DNA here is from genome assembly GCF_963082875.1 of Corella eumyota. Lineage (NCBI taxonomy): Eukaryota > Metazoa > Chordata > Ascidiacea > Phlebobranchia > Corellidae > Corella > Corella eumyota. Next base: position 21,111,263 of record NC_137491.1, read on the forward strand.
AATTTTTATTCTGGGTTTAATTAGGTCACGTGATATTTTTGGCCAATGCTATTGCATATAAATTTAAAAAAAAAATAAAAATTTTAAATCAAAAAATAAGTGTTCTGTTAGAACTGCACATGCCCAATTAACGTGTTTATGAAATATTTTTTAAAAATATTGATATTTATAAAAGTTATGACACTTTTATTAAAAATTGATGAAATCTCAAAACTTAAAATTTTATATTTTTTTAGACGCGCATTTGCCTAACTAACATTCAAAATAAAACATTTCGCAAAAATTTTTAATAAAACAAAAGTTACAGCAAATTTTTATTCTGGGTTTAATTAGGTCACCTGATATTTTTGGCCAATGCTATTGCATATAAATTAAAAAAAAAAAATAATAATTTTAAATAAAAAAATAAGTGTTCTGTTAGAACTGCACATGCCCAATTAACATGTTTACGAAATATTTTTTTAAAATATTAATATTCATAAAAGTTATGACACTTTTATTAAAAATTGATGAAATCTCAAAACTTAAAATTTTATGTTTTTTTAGACGCGCATTTGCCTAACTAACATTCAAGATAAAACATTATGCAAAAATTTTTAGTAAAACAAAAGTTACAGCACATTTTTATTCTGGGTTTAATTAGGTCACGTGATATTTTTGGCCAATGCTATTGCATATAAATTTTAAAAAAAAAAATAAAAAAATTTTAAATAAAAAAATAAGTGTTCTGTTAGAACGGCACATGCTCAATTAACGTGTTTACGAAATATTTTTTAAAAATATTAATATTCATAAAAGTTATGACACTTTTATTAAAAATTGATGAAATCTCAAAACTTAAAATTTTATATTTTTTTAGACGCGCATTTGCCTAACTAACATTCAAGATAAAACATTTCGCAAAAATTTTTAGTAAAACAAAAGTTACAGCAAATTTTTATTCTGGGTTTAATTAGGTCACGTGATATTTTTGGCCAATGCTATTGCAAATAAATTTGAAAAAAAAAATAAAAAATTTTAAATCAAAAAATAAGTGTTCTGTTAGAACTGCACATGCCCAATTAACGTGTTTACGAAATATTTTTTAAAAATATTAATATTCATAAAAGTTATGACACTTTTATTAAAAATTGATGAAATATCAAAACTTAAAATTTTATGTTTTTTTAGACGCGCATTTGCCTAACTAACATTCAAGATTATGCAAAAATTTTTAGTAAAACAAAAGTTACAGCAAATTTTTATTCTGGGTTTAATTAGGTCACGTGATATTTTTGGCCAATGCTATTGCAAATAAATTTGAAAAAAAAAATAAAAAATTTTGAATCAAAAAATAAGTGTTCTGTTAGAACTGCACATGCCCAATTAACGTGTTTACGAAATATTTTTTTAAAATATTAATATTCATAAAAGTTATGACACTTTTATTAAAAATTGATGAAATCTCAAAACTTAAAATTTTATGTTTTTTTAGACGCGCATTTGCCTAACTAACATTCAAGATAAAACATTTCGCAAAAATTTTTAGTAAAACAAAAGTTACAGCAAATTTTTATTCTGGGTTTAATTAGGTCACGTGATATTTTTGGCCAATGCTATTGCATATAAATTTTTAAAAAAAAATAAAAAAATTTTAAATCAAAAAATAAGTGTTCTGTTAGAACGGCACATGCTCAATTAACGTGTTTACGAAATATTTTTTAAAAATATTAATATTCATAAAAGTTATGACACTTTTATTAAAAATTGATGAAATCTCAAAACTTAAAATTTTATATTTTTTTAGACGCGCATTTGCCTAACTAAAATTCAAGATAAAACATTTCGCAAAAATTTTTAGTAAAACAAAAGTTACAGCAAATTTTTATTCTGGGTTTAATTAGGTCACGTGATATTTTTGGCCAATGCTATTGCATATAAATTTTAAAAAAAAATTAAAAATTTTAAATAAAAAAAGAAGTGTTCTGTTGGAACCGCACATGCCCAATTAACGTGTTTACGAAATATTTTTTAAAAATATTAATATTCATAAAAGTTATGACACTTTTATTAAAAATTGATGAAATCTCAAAACTTAAAATTTTATATTTTTTTAGACGCGCATTTGCCTAACTAACATTCAAGATAAAACATTTCGCAAAAATTTTTAGTAAAACAAAAGTTACAGCAAATTTTTATTCTGGGTTTAATTAGGTCACGTGATATTTTTGGCCAATGCTATTGCATATAAATTTAAAAAAAAAATAAAAATTTTAAATCAAAAAATAAGTGTTCTGTTAGAACTGCACATGCCCAATTAACGTGTTTATGAAATATTTTTTAAAAATATTGATATTTATAAAAGTTATGACACTTTTATTAAAAATTGATGAAATCTCAAAACTTAAAATTTTATATTTTTTTAGACGCGCATTTGCCTAACTAACATTCAAAATAAAACATTTCGCAAAAATTTTTAATAAAACAAAAGTTACAGCAAATTTTTATTCTGGGTTTAATTAGGTCACCTGATATTTTTGGCCAATGCTATTGCATATAAATTAAAAAAAAAAAATAATAATTTTAAATAAAAAAATAAGTGTCCTGTTAGAACTGCACATGCCCAATTAACATGTTTACGAAATATTTTTTTAAAATATTAATATTCATAAAATTTATGACATTTTTATTAAAAATTGATGAAATCTCAAAACTTAATATTTTATATTTTTTTAGACGCGCATTTGCCTAACTAACATTCAAGATAAAACATTATGCAAAAATTTTTAGTAAAACAAAAGTTACAGCACATTTTTATTCTGGGTTTAATTAGGTCACGTGATATTTTTGGCCAATGCTATTGCATATAAATTTTTAAAAAAAAATAAAAAAATTTTAAATCAAAAAATAAGTGTTCTGTTAGAACGGCACATGCTCAATTAACGTGTTTACGAAATATTTTTTAAAAATATTAATATTCATAAAAGTTATGACACTTTTATTAAAAATTGATGAAATCTCAAAACTTAAAATTTTATATTTTTTTAGACGCGCATTTGCCTAACTAACATTCAAGATAAAACATTTCGCAAAAATTTTTAGTAAAACAAAAGTTACAGCAAATTTTTATTCTGGGTTTAATTAGGTCACGTGATATTTTTGGCCAATGCTATTGCAAATAAATTTGAAAAAAAAAATAAAAAATTTTAAATCAAAAAATAAGTGTTCTGTTAGAACTGCACATGCCCAATTAACGTGTTTACGAAATATTTTTCTAAAAATATTAATATTCATAAAAGTTATGACACTTTTATTAAAAATTGATGAAATCTCAAAATTTAAAATTTTATGTTTTTTTAGACGCGCATTTGCCTAACTAACATTCAAGATAAAACATTATGCAAAAATTTTTAGTAAAACAAAAGTTACAGCACATTTTTATTCTGGGTTTAATTAGGTCACGTGATATTTTTGGCCAATGCTATTGCATATAAATTTTAAAAAAAAAAATAAAAAAATTTTAAATAAAAAAATAAGTGTTCTGTTAGAACGGCACATGCTCAATTAACGTGTTTACGAAATATTTTTTAAAAATATTAATATTCATAAAAGTTATGACACTTTTATTAAAAATTGATGAAATCTCAAAACTTAAAATTTTATATTTTTTTAGACGCGCATTTGCCTAACTAACATTCAAGATAAAACATTTCGCAAAAATTTTTAGTAAAACAAAAGTTACAGCAAATTTTTATTCTGGGTTTAATTAGGTCACGTGATATTTTTGGCCAATGCTATTGCATATAAATTAAAAAAAAAAATAAAAAATTTTAAATCAAAAAATAAGTGTTCTGTTAGAACGGCACATGCTCAATTAACGTGTTTACGAAATATTTTTTAAAAATATTAATATTCATAAAAGTTATGACACTTTTATTAAAAATTGATGAAATCTCAAAACTTAAAATTTTATATTTTTTTAGACGCGCATTTGCCTAACTAACATTCAAGATAAAACATTTCGCAAAAATTTTTAGTAAAACAAAAGTTACAGCAAATTTTTATTCTGGGTTTAATTAGGTCACGTGATATTTTTGGCCAATGCTATTGCATATAAATTTTAAAAAAAAATAAAAAATTTTAAATCAAAAAATAAGTGTTCTGTTAGAACGGCACATGCTCAATTAACGTGTTTACGAAATATTTTTCAAAAATATTAATATTCATAAAAGTTATGACACTTTTATTAAAAATTGATGAAATCTCAAAACTTAAAATTTTATATTTTTTTAGACGCGCATTTGCCTAACTAACATTCAAGATAAAACATTTCGCAAAAATTTTTAGTAAAACAAAAGTTACAGCAAATTTTTATTCTGGGTTTAATTAGGTCACGTGATATTTTTGGCCAATGCTATTGCAAATAAATTTGAAAAAAAAAATAAAAAATTTTAAATCAAAAAATAAGTGTTCTGTTAGAACTGCACATGCCCAATTAACGTGTTTACGAAATATTTTTTAAAAATATTAATATTCATAAAAGTTATGACACTTTTATTAAAAATTGATGAAATATCAAAACTTAAAATTTTATGTTTTTTTAGACGCGCATTTGCCTAACTAACATTCAAGATTATGCAAAAATTTTTAGTAAAACAAAAGTTACAGCAAATTTTTATTCTGGGTTTAATTAGGTCACGTGATATTTTTGGCCAATGCTATTGCAAATAAATTTGAAAAAAAAAATAAAAAATTTTGAATCAAAAAATAAGTGTTCTGTTAGAACTGCACATGCCCAATTAACGTGTTTACGAAATATTTTTTTAAAATATTAATATTCATAAAAGTTATGACACTTTTATTAAAAATTGATGAAATCTCAAAACTTAAAATTTTATGTTTTTTTAGACGCGCATTTGCCTAACTAACATTCAAGATAAAACATTATGCAAAAATTTTTAGTAAAACAAAAGTTACAGCAAATTTTTATTCTGGGTTTAATTAGGTCACGTGATATTTTTGGCCAATGCTATTGCATATAAATTTTTAAAAAAAAATAAAAAAATTTTAAATCAAAAAATAAGTGTTCTGTTAGAACGGCACATGCTCAATTAACGTGTTTACGAAATATTTTTTAAAAATATTAATATTCATAAAAGTTATGACACTTTTATTAAAAATTGATGAAATCTCAAAACTTAATATTTTATATTTTTTTAGACGCGCATTTGCCTAACTAACATTCAAGATAAAACATTTCGCAAAAATTTTTAGTAAAACAAAAGTTACAGCAAATTTTTATTCTGGGTTTAATGAGGTCACGTGATATTTTTGGCCAATGCTATTGCATATAAATTTGAAAAAAAAAATAAAAAATTTTAAATCAAAAAATAAGTGTTCTGTTAGAACTGCACATGCTCAATTAACTTGTTTACGAAATATTTTTTAAAAATATTAATATTCATAAAAGTTATGACACTTTTATTAAAAATTGATGAAATCTCAAAACTTAAAATTTTATATTTTTTTAGACGCGCATTTGCCTAACTAACATTCAAGATAAAACATTTTGCAAAAATTTTTAGTAAAACAAAAGTTACAGCAAATTTTTATTCTGGGTTTAATTAGGTCACGTGATATTTTTGGCCAATGCTATTGCATATAAATTTTTTAAAAAAATAAAAAATTTTAAATCAAAAAATAAGTGTTCTGTTAGAACGGCACATGCCCAATTAACTTGTTTACGAAATATTTTTTAAAAATATTATTATTCATAAAAGTTATGACACTTTTATTAAAAATTGATGAAATCTCAAAACTTAAAATTTTATATTTTTTTAGACGTGCAATTTGCTTAACTAACATTCAAGATAAAACTTTATGCAAAAATGTTTAGTAAAACAAAAGTTACAGCAAATTTTTATTCTGGGTTTAATTAGGTCACGTGATATTTTTGGCCAATGCTATTGCATATAAATTTTTAAAAAAAATTAAAAATTTTAAATCAAAAAATAAGTGTTCTGTTAGAACTGCACATGCCCAATTATGGTGTTTACGAAATATTTTTTAAAAATATTAATATTCATAAAAGTTATGACATTTTTATTAAAAATTGATGAAATCTCAAAACTTAAAATTTTATATTTTTTTAGACGCGCATTTGCCTAACTAACATTCAAGATAAAACATTTCGCAAAAATTTTTAGTAAAACAAAAGTTACAGCAAATTTTTATTCTGGGTTTAATTAGGTCACGTGATATTTTTGGCCAATGCTATTGCATATAAATTTGAAAAAAAAAATAAAAAATTTTAAATCAAAAAATAAGTGTTCTGTTAGAACTGCACATGCCCAATTAACGTGTTTACGAAATATTTTTTAAAAATATTAATATTCATAAAAGTTATGACACTTTTATTAAAAATTGATGAAATCTCAAAACTTAAAATTTTATATTTTTTTAGACGCGCATTTGCCTAACTAACATTCAAGATAAAACATTTTGCAAAAATTTTTAGTAAAACAAAAGTTACAGCAAATTTTTATTCTGGGTTTAATTAGGTCACGTGATATTTTTGGCCAATAATATTGCATAAAAATATTTTTAAAAAAAATAAAAAAATTTAAATCGAAAAATAATTGTTCTTTAAGAACTGCACGGGTCCAATTAACGTGTTTACAAAATATTTTTTAAAAATATTAATATTCATAAAAGTTATGACACTTTTATTAAAAATTGATGAAATCTCAAAACTTAAAATTTTATATTTTACTAGACGCGCATTGGCCTAACTAATTTTCAAGATAAAACATTTCGCAAATGTCTTCAGTAAAACAAAATTTACAGCAAATTTTTATTCTGGGTTTAATTAGGTCACGTGATATTTTTGGCCAATGCTATTGCATATAAATTTTTTGTAAAAAATTAAAAATTTTAAATCAAAAAATAATTGTTCTGTTAGAACCGCACAGGTTCAATTAACGTGTTTACAAAATATTTTTGAAAATATTAATATTCATAAAAGTTATGACACTTTTATTAAAAATTTATGAAATCTCAAAACTTAAAATTTTATATTTTATTAGACGCGCATTGGCTTAACTAACATTCAAGATAAAACATTTTGCAAAAATTTTTAGTAAAACAAAAGTTACAACATATTTTTATTTTTGATTTAATTAGGTCACGTGATATTGTTGGCCAATGATATTGCATACAAATTTTTGAAAAAGAATTAAAAAATTTTAAATCGAAAAATAATTGTTTTGTAAGAACCGCACAGGTTCAATTAACTTGTTTACGAAATATTTTTCAAAAATATTAATATTTATAAAAATTATGACACTTTTATTAAAAATTGATGAAAACTTAAAACACTATATTTTATTAGACGCGCATTGGCCTAACTAACATTCAAGATAAAACATTTCATAAAATTTTTTAGTAGAACAAAAGTTACAGCATATTTTTATTTTTGATTTAATTAGGTCACGTGATATTGTTGGCCAATGCTATTGCATACAAATTTTTGAAAAAAAATAAAAAAATTAAAATCAAAAAATAAGTGTTTTGTTAGAACCGCACATGCCCAATTAACGTGTTTACAAAATTTTTTTTTTAAATAGTAATATTTATAAAAGTTATGATACTTTTATTAAAAATTTATGAAAACTTAAAATTTTATATTTTACTAGACGCGCATTTGCCTAACTAACATTCAAGATAAAACATTTCGCAAAAATTGTCAGTAAAACAAAAGTTTGAGCTAATTTTTATTTTGTATATTATTAGGTTACGCTATGTCATATGGCTTTGTAAGCAATTATATTTTCTTTTGATTGACAAAATGAGTTGGAATGATGATATTGAGTGATTGTAATCGCATTTTTGACACTTAAAGCCTTTTAATTTTATTAAAACCAAGTAAAAATTATAATCTTTAAGCTTAATATTGTTGTTAATTATAAAAAAATTTTTTTGGTTTTAACTTTTTTTTTGAAAAAATGATGTACTTGCAATAATGTAAAGGTTAAACATCCACCCTCGTAGCTTGAAAGTAAGTAATCTCGTCTTTTCGACCCGAGTTTGAATCCAGCTTAGAGCAAAAATATTTTGGCAGTTTGGGATATTATAAATTTTAATTGCCCAATAATTATGCTGGTGATTAAGTGCTGACTCAGCAGGAGTTCATACCGTTTATAGCGCCTTACCCAAGAGCGCTACAGCATGAAAGCAGTGTGGATTGAACCCACGGCCTCATGTGTGGTGTAGCAAGTGTTCTTACCACTACACCACGCTGCCGGTTTTTCGTATTAACGATAACCTTAGTCATTACGTTAACGTTGAGAAATGTATTTATAAACTTAATCTTCTTTAGCTATTTAACCACACAGGTGTTGTTACTTTGTTTAATTTATGTTTAAAAACGTTTATTGATTTACCGTTTAGTTGGTAGACATTTTAAAGTAATTCAAAATCTTGCGTTCGATTTTTGTTCTTCTAACAAACTTGGAAAAAATAAACTTTTGTAAACGTTTAAATAGTTCCTAAAATGAATTTTAAATAGTTCCTAATAAAAAAAATTTTGTTGTGAAAAAATAAAAAATTTAAATTCTCAAATTAAACACTAAATAATTTTAAGAATTTAATTATAATTAGGTGTACTTACAGCAATGGAAATGTGACAATCAGCTGAATTGTAACCAACCTTTTTTTAAATTTAATCAATTTTCGTTTACCAAAAACAAGTAACTTGGCTTTTATTAGAAATTGTTTTAATCATTTGTTGTTTAATTTTATGTATGAAACATTTTTGAGCAAGCTTGATTGATTTTGAAGTATTTTTGTTGTTAACTTTTTTAAAATATGTGTGGAAATATAGATAAATTCATTCACAATTGATATTTCAGGTTTTATTAAAACAACAATTTCACATTTTCCCAATTTCACAAAATTAAACCAAATCTCTTTCACAAACACCTCCCAACAAGAAGTTGGTGTTTAAATGGTCTTTTTAACCAACTAAAACACCATAAAAATGGTGCCATGGAACAAAGTTTATTGTGCTGGTACGGGGGCTTCCCCGTCTCCGGAATCTTGGGTTGCTTTGTTTGCTGCCTTTTTTTTTTTTTTCTTCGCGGCTCGGCGACTTGTAGATGTGTTTAACAAATTCTAGGAAATAATTTTAATTGAATTTAGAGAAAGGCTAAAATTTTTGGGTCACGTATGCTGTCCGGTTCTAGACAAAACATAATTACACTACGGCTCTCCTAAATTCTCTTGTCTGGATTACGGTGCAAGAGAATTATCACTCACATATTACGGTTTTCTTCTATGGTAAACGAGATGTTGTTTTGTCTAATGCCGGACAACAAACGTGACCCAAATTTTTATAACAAAAATATTAGTTTGAAAATGAAGTTGAAAGGTTATGAAATTGAAAGGTGAAAGGTTATAAAATTATTACTTAACAAAGCTTTTGAAATGACTTAAATTACAATTTTTTAAAAACACATTTATTTTAAATATATAAAGGGGTTAAAATTTAGGACTTTTTTAATGAATTAAATCTAATGAAGCAGCAAAAATTTACAAAAATATTAAATTTTTTTATATTGTTAAACTTAAACTGACCTGAAGTTCCGGGTCGGTGACCTTGCATGAACTCTTATAAATTTCAGGATCAAATAAATTCTCAGTTATCCTCAATGGCATACTTGGCATCAGTAAAACTGTGAACTTGAACTGTGCCACAAACTCACCTAAAAGTAAAAATTTAAAATGGATGCCATTTTTAAATATATAAAAATATCAATTTAAAATTCCAGAATGTAATAAAATCTAGTTTCAAGTTTACTTTGGTGTAGTTTTAAGCATCTTATGCATAGCATTAGAGAATAAATAATTAACTTCAGATGAAGTGTGGTAATGCCTAATATACCTTTTACCATTTCACCGAATGACGTAATAGTTAGTAAAATACCAATTTAATGTAAAACACACATCCAATAAAAATAATAACATCTGGTGTTTAACTGTGATCTGACAAACATAATTGTTTATTTAAAATTCTAATATTTTTATTTACCATCTTTTTCCCACAGAACAGGAAATGGAGTGCAAAGGTCGTGCTTACAACATTCTACGATTCCCATTTTTGCCTTTTTCTCATCCTCGAGCGAGCGAAGCGTGAAACACATCGTGTCTGCCTTCTTCTCTATTTCACTGAACACAGCTAAAAAAAAAAAATTAAAATTAAAAAAATCAAAAACAACATGTTTATTTTTTCGATAAATCTAGAATAAAACTAAAACCAAAGAGATTCTATTTTAAAATTTAGTATCCAATTTAAAGGCATTTAGAAAAATTAAAACTGGTTTTTGTGGTGTGCTGGTAAATTAAAACAGACAAATATTAGCCAAGAGTTCCAACCAATTTACGCCAAATAGTCGACCTAATGTTACTTAGTGTACAGTATTCCCTTTGTAAAGAATTAAAAAACAACTCACTGGAAACAATTTACTTCAAATATATAAACTTAAATTAAAATATATATATAGGCTATAATGAATTACAAATTTATTCGATTTATTCTATTTAGATATATATATATATAATTAGTTTACTTTAAAACTCGACCAATACTTACCCCTCGAGGCTTTCATCTTGAGCTGATACAGAATCTGTGGATTCCTCTTGTACACTGTAGTCCTTGTGTCCTGATCTTTAGGATGACCTTCTCCTGTTGACACCAAACAATCGACCGCGTAAACTTCATGGACCTCAAATTCATTCTCGTCGTGGTCCATTCTGATGAAACAATGAGCAACAATAAACAATTGTTAACAAAAAGACTGACAGTCATCCAAAAAAATATTAACAAGTTAACAATCTATATATATATACACCAAGGCTTAGTGAACATAATTTAAATCTAAGACTAATTTATAGGCCTGCAACTAAGTATAACTACTGTTTGTGGTGTGCATGTAAATTAGCACATGCAAATGTTAGTTAAGAGTTGTAACCATATTATGACAAATAAAAGAGGGTGGGCTATTGACTTGTTCCACCAATAGGTGGAAAGATTATAATTGTTATAAACAAACTTGGCCATTGTCAGTTAAATAATGCAAAAAATATTTTTATATGACATTAACGGACATGTTTAAAATCTTTGTCTATATCTTTTTTCGATAGATTTTAGTGAAAAATTTTAATTTTGCGTCCAAGTTGTAACAAATCTTATTTTAGATAAAAAGTTTAAATACTAAAATTTGTATGAAGAACATCACTTTTACCCTAAGAATTCTAGTATTTATGTATGATTTTAAAAATATGTGACTTAAAAAAAAATTTAATTCAGCGATTATTTGTCATAATTTTACATTTTATGTTATTTGTAAGTTTGATACCATGAAAATAATTCACAAGAGATTTACCTTTGCTTCTCTGTTGGGTTTTGAATGATGGTTTTATCTCCGTCTATCCTGTTGTGCATAAGTTGATGAGATAACATTCCTTCAACAGGTTTGCAGTTAAACGAACTCGCTACTTTACCCATTACTTCAGTTACTTGGTTGGTCTGTTAAAAAAAGAAAAAAGTTTTAAAATGTAAATTTCAATACTTCATTTGTTTTTAGAAAGGTTAGGAAAAATATATATATAACGGAGCTGAGTGGACAATATGGTTGTCCAATTATAGTCCTACAATATGAATACAACTGAAGTTTGTTGTGAGCGGGTTAATTATCACAGACAAATATTAGTTGGAAGCTTCGACCACATTACAAAAATTAAAATGCCAACCTTAGTTAGGGCAGCTATCCACTAGTTCTTTAAAAATATATACAAAAAAAACACAAAACTATTGGCTTTTTTGTTGTAAAAAATATGAATAACAAATATTAATTTTTAAACCTTATTTCCAATTTTAACGGTTCTCAAAGCAGCTTCTGAACACAAATAAGCAGCGTTTATAACATCAGCTCTTCGATCGTTTACCGGGCTCTCTCTACTGCTCCCTACCACCATCGTGTGGGCCAATGTTGCGATGAAACCGTCAATGTGAACTGCTAGGTCACTAGATGGAACAATATAATTTAATTATTTATTCTTTGGATAATAATCAAATATAACTTAACATAGTTCTTTATATATTTAAATATACATTAATTTATTAAATATATATGTATTATACAAAATTAGGACAATTTTTGACATTTTATGGCATGATTATAAACAGTTAAAAAAATATAAAAATAGTATCACTAAATTTTAGGAGAGTTGTTTAAAAATACAAGTAGGTGGTAACCACAAATTTTTTTTAATTGATTCTTAAATTCAATATAGTTTAACTCAGCGTACAAAGTAAATTGCTAATTAAAGCTGCCTTAAATTTAGTATAATGCTGAATTTTTTGTCTAAATAAATCAGTTTTATATAAACAAAAATAAATTTGAACTTACACTTTCACAAGATCACCATCTTTCAACATAATCACATCTTTCTCCGACTCCAGCGGTGAATAATGACAAACACAATTGTTCACTGATACGCATGTTGGAAACGCTACACCTGTAAAGTGCACCAAGCAAAGTTACATTGACATTTACATAATTTATTGCACTTATACACAAGCTTGTTAACTTAACTATTGCCACCCACCTTTATGCATTTCCTTTTCCTTCTTAAACACTGTTGCTGTCTCCTGGTTGATGAGGTCATCACCTAATTTGCATAAACCCAGGGTACTTTCCCCTTTGATGCACTTTTCTAAAATCTTTTTCATAACCTCTGTAACAAAATATTTAGTTGGTTGTAAAAATTGATTTAAGAATTAAAAAATTTAAAGAGGGTCCTACTAAATACTACACTGGACCACACAGAAAGTGACTATTTACCACACAGGGCACATTGGCTTTTATTCAGAAATTGAATTAAAAAGGCAAATATCAACAATAAAACACTTTAAACCCAGCCTTAACCTTCTTTTGGGAAATGCCCTTAGTTGACCTTAATACAAAAAACACTCTAAACAATTTCAAATTTTACTTTGAACCTCTATTAGCATCGTCCAGCTGGTTAATAACTGCGAAAAAAGGCAAAATTTTAATATTTTTTTCTTAATCTTTTCTTGTAAACTCTGCCTTTCCGCATTCATTTTAGTTCTACTTGTTTAAATTGGCGAACAAAGGTAATAGAGCTCTTACTTTTTTGTTCTGTGTGATCCTGTGTCATAATTAGTAGGACTGGTTCACAGATGAGAAAAAAAATATCACCAAAAAGTTGTTAAATATTTTTTTAATTCTTACTTGTTGCCATGGTTCCGGCCATCTTATATTTTGTGACAACCAAGTCATCGGCGATTGTTGGTTCCGGTTCCGAATCTGATCCTGAATCTCCCATTTTTATTATTAATTTAACTAATTAGTTAAGTTATAAAGATTCTGAAACAAAATTAAAATAATTTTAAAGTCAATGAATATTTTTTATTTCTTAATTTCATTTTTAATTACAAAAGTTTAAAAAAAATTATAGAATAAATGTTTTGACAAACAGACAAATGTTTATGATATTTATTTTACAAATCTTAAATTATTTGTCCGTCTGTCTGTCCACTGTCCGTTAAACAATTATCCTTTTTTTTGACAAAATTGAAATCCTTTTTTGACAAAATTTAATTTTTTTAAAAGCGACGTAAAGTTCCTATAGTTTTACATCTTATACATTTGTTAAACACCAATATTTACTTAATCAACAAGTGTGTATATTTATATTCCTTGCAAAATACTGAATATAATTACTCAAAATAAAACGAGTAACTTTTAATAACACGTGCGTAAAGAGAAATTTCCAAAAATAAAGAAATTCCGTGTCCAGTGTTGCCAGATTATTCTTCTATTTAGACAACTTGTATTATAGTTTATCCTCAAAAATATTTGTATATACATTTTAATTCTAAGCATAGTTATTTAATAGCAAACAATATAACAAATTTAAGAATGTTAAAGCATATTTACAATTTAAAAGTAATTAAGCACAACAAAATAAATTAAAAAAACAGTTTATTTATATAAAAAAATGGACATTTTTTAAAGACAGTTGTTAAAAAGCAAGCAATAGCAACAAAATCGTTAACATTTTTAGTTGTTAGCGCGATTTAGCGATAAGTTTGACACCAGTTGGAGCAAGAACAAAAGAAGTTGTGCCACCAAGGTCAGGGTGCGGTTGATTCGCTGGATAATGGAACGAGAATCTCTGCAGTAAACGAACCACAAAGATAAAATTATGACAAGTAGCTAGCTGACTTCCCAAGCAAAATCGTGGGCCAATTGAGAATGGAATTATCTTGTCAGATTTCACAAATTTTCCCTCTTTGTTGATATGACGTTTTGGTTTAAATTTTTCGGGTGATTTCCAGTGCTTCGGGTCATTTTGGATCGCCCATAAATTTGCTGTCACCTTCGTATTTTTCGGAATAAAATGTCCCATAATTGTGACGTCATCGGTTGCTTGGTGACTGATCGAAAGTGGAAATACCGGCCTCATGCGGTAGACTTCGTAAATAGCTGCAACAGTCTGCGGCATGACGTCATGGTGTGTCATATCAGGGTCACCATCCTTGCCGAGCACGTGATCAATTTCGTCATGAATGATTGCTTGTTGTTTCTGATTGGCTGCAAGAAACACCAGCACCCAATGAACAGCGGTTGCCATGGAATCGGTTCCCGCCACGAATAAATCGACCAAATATTGGCTCAGCTGATCGCAGTTGTAATAATCATCCGCGCCGTCGCTCATTTTGTTAACAAAGCCATCGAGAAAACCCTTCCTTGATTGAACACGATCGGTCACAACTCTCACTCGTTTTATCGAGTCAGATTGGTTTGCGTTTTCCCTTTTTCCTAAAAAAAGGTCTGTGCAAAACGAGAGAACCGAAGTGAGAGAAGGACCCACTTTTTCCCGGTAGATAGAATCCACTAAAACTTTTATCGCCTCTCTGGTGCCGGCTTCGTTGTCAAGACAACGCCCTTAACAATAAAAAATTAGGTAAAAACTTGCGGAAAATATTTTAATCTTGACTAAATTTCTGTAAACACTAAAATTCGATAAGATCACGTGACTTACCGTATATGACGCACGTGATGACGTTGAATGTTGGGAGGGCAAGAATATAACCCGCTTCAAACCCCTTTGACTGGTCAAATTTACATGCTCTAGTGATTTCGTCGCACGCATGGTTGGTCTGCTTTAATATGACGTCATCAAGGTCAAGTTTTCCGAAATTTTTCAAGGTCGAAATTCTCATTTTTCTTTGATCTTTCCACTCTGGGGTAAAATCGTTAAAAACCGAGAGGTCGTGAACTCCGCAAGACCTCTTGACCCCAAACCTTCCACTCAGGGTATTTCCCTTTCTCATAAGCCCTTCTTGGGCGGATTCTAAAGTGTTAAGCACCACAGTTCGAATCCCGCCCTGGGTAAAGTAAAACAGGGGTCCGTATTCCTCCCAGCCCCACTTGGCAAGGACCCTTTCCGGGTTTTTCCCTAAAAAAGGAGCTGACCCAAAGATCGGAAATCCATCGGTTCCGGGCGGAAAATTTTTGGGCGTTTTTTTGACCCAGGACCAAAGTAAATAAATCGCGAAACAAAAAATTAAAGTTGAAATTATTTCGTTTAACATTTTTCTGGTAAAATTGTAAAAATTGTTTTAATTTTCACTTTTAAATTATAACAATTTTGTTTAAAATAAAAATTTTTTTAACTAATAACATTTTTAACTTAAATTAATTAATAATTATTTAATGTTTTTTTAATATTTTACCTATTTTCAAAATACCTAAAATAAAAAATTTAAAAATTTTAACAAAAAAAATATTTTATATTCTATTAAAAACAAGTTAAACGTTCTTATATATAAGAGAAAATAACTTTTTTTATTATACTTGTAAAAAAAAGAAATTCGACGCCATTTTGATCGTTTTCAATCTATAGATAAAGTAAAAACCAGACAGACAAAGTCTCGAGACTTGAAATCGAAGAATTCAAATTTCGCTGAAACTAAAAATAAAAAAAATTCAGCGGAAATAATTTTCAGATTAAGATACAAGTCATAGATCATTCGTCAAAGTTCGATTTTTCTATGGTTTAATATCGTGACAACTTCACATTTTTTAGACGTTTAGCTTCTAATTGAATTTATCTTCCAAGGTTTAAATGTTATCAACCTGAATCAACGAATACACCATTTTACTTTCAATATCTTAATTTCAGAACCGTATTAATTATAATTACATTTACCAATTTAAGACAGGTTTATGTATAAAATCTTTATATAAACATTATAACTTTTGGCATGTTTTAAATCATTAAATTGATTTTGTCTTTTTTTTCGTCGCATTGTTGTAATATTAATTGTATATTGTATTTATTATTTACTTTTATCAATGCGCAAGAAAGAAAATAAAAAAAATATTTATTTAAGTTTTACTTTTAATTCTTTTATTTACGCTTGATTCTAAAACTTACGACATTTTAAATTTTGCGCGCTTTTTAAGTTTTATTTTATTTTAAATTATTTAATCAGTAATTTATTTTATACACATGTTTAATTTTGTTTACATTTACCGTTAAATTTTAGAGCTGAACCAACTCTAAATTTATGTAAAAAGATTACTTAAAATCTTTAAAAAAAGTGCTTTAAATTTGTTTTATAAAATTCCTTATTTTTGCCAACTCATATTGTTTACAAATTCTCGAACGAATTTATTTCTAAATGAAGGAATTTCAATTAAGCTGTCAATCAAATTAGATTAACACCTGTCCGCGTTAGACCGTGACGAATCTATCCATCTGCCCACCACACACCACGTGACAATCCCCTTAACCCCGTAAACAATCACCACCATGACGTCATAATCAAAAGTCACATCAAAAGATAAAGTGTAAACATAAAATCAAAAATTTAACTCAAAAATTAAAATCGTGAACGTTTATAGAATGTCCATCAATTTTTGACTTCGATATTCCATTAAAAAATTAAATTGTTGCAATCCGTAAGCGATATTTTAAAGGCTTTTAGATGATTTAAAGTAGGAGAAAATATGAAAGAATGTATTCGATTTCGATCTTTTAAATAAGGGATTAAATATTAGTTTTGCTTATTAAGATTTTGTCTAATTACACCGACACAAAGAACTTACTGTTTGGTTTTAAAACATTTTAACAAACAACCCAAAAAACAATAAAGATTTTAAATTAAAATACTCGGTTTATTTAAAAAATAAAAAATGGTTTAAAATTATTTAAATTCTTCTAAAAAAGTTTTTATTTAAAATGAATAATAAAGTAAATAAAAAAGCTAAAATATAAGAGCAACTTTTTAAGAGTTGGACTAAAATTTAACTAAATTTACTTTTATTAATTACTTTTATTTAAATTAACTTAAATTTAATTAT
This sequence comes from Corella eumyota, assembly GCF_963082875.1. NCBI lineage: Eukaryota > Metazoa > Chordata > Ascidiacea > Phlebobranchia > Corellidae > Corella > Corella eumyota. Next base: position 21,128,698 of record NC_137491.1, read on the forward strand.
TTTATAAATAGGTGAGTCCTAAATTTAATTATTTAAACAAATGATAATTACACAGCAAAACTTCTTTTATAGAATGCGCATTAAAAGGGACCTTATGACGCAGAACCCATATTAGTTAGCGGTAACCTCGCTTGTTAATTCTAGTAATCGATTACCCATGAAACCCAACATCTTGCTCCCCGATTTTCCGACAAACAAGTAGTTAATTGTTTACCAGTGTGACGTCACAAACCTTAATTCCACATTTTTCGTTGAAATTAGTCACATTAATTTTTACACAAATACCCTAACTCAATACCGGCGAGAAAACGTGTAAAAAAGCCTAATTAATGCGTTAACGTAGGTAGTGGTAGTAAAAGAGTAAATGTGTTAAATCCTTTTATTTATCGCAGGGTTTTTATTTAATCAATTTTGTTTTATTGTCATGGCTACTTACCACGTGACTTTGATCAAGTGGGCAGGGATTAAAATGTGGCAGATACGAATAAACGACGCTGATTGGCGGAACCGATTTGAATAAACGATTTTGATTGGCAGCTGGTAATTGGTTTAAACCTCGTGGGTTTTCTTAAATCATTAAAATTAATTTTGTACTATTTTTAATGTTAAGTTTTGTTTAAAATTCAAATAGCCTAACTAATAATATTACTATGAATTTAATGACCATGCCATGACATACTTAAAATCCTTGTGTAAAAATTAATACTTTTGGCATGTTTTAAATCATTAAATTAATTTTGTCATTTTTTCCCGTCGCATTGTTGTAATATTTATTGTTTTTTTTTATTAATGCGCAAAAAACCTAAAAAAATATATCTATTCGCCGCTATATTAAAGTGCTCACTTTACCATTATATATAGGTGTGAAACTGTCGTATTTTAGAATTCATATTTGATAAATTAATTTTTTTTGTCATGTTTTTCCGTCGCACTTACTAATATTTATTGTATGTTATTTCATTTACTTTCAATAACGCGCATAAACTTAAAAAAAATAAAATTTAAGCCATTATTTTGGTGTGTTAACATTTGTGTAAAAGTGTAAAAAAAGTTTAAAAATTGAAAATTCAACTAAAGAAATAAAAAGTGCAAATTTTTTAACAAATTTTAAATAAAATAAACAAAAATATTTTGTTACAGTGTTAAATTTACTTTGAGATGTATTATAATATTTCTAATAAAATTCGTGGAAACACTTCTGTGAAAATCGAACAAAAAAGTGACAACAACATCAACAGTGTTAAGTTTATTTGTATCCACAATATATAAAATTTCAACCATTTACAAAATACATTAAAACCGTGCCCTTACTAAGCTGTAGGCATAAACTGTTCAACTCTTTCAAGCAAGGCCTCGGAGTAACCGGGGCTGTAATACTTTACAATCTCCTCCGGGAAGCAGTTGTTGATCGCTGTGATGTACTCAAGGAGCGCTGATCCGGGCTCCGCTTTGATCTCTTGGACTTTTTTCAATCCTCCGCTTGTCACGAAGATACGGCGAGCTTTGCTGTCATGGGGAAGCACCTAAAATGATATTCAAATGACCTTTAATCTAAGTTTAGAGGTCGACCGGCAGCGCGCTGTAGTGGTCAGAACAATTCCTACACTACGTGAGGTCGTGGGTTCGATCCCCAGTGATCTAATGCTGTAGCGTCCTTGAGTAAGGCGCTATAAATGGTACGAACTTCTGCTGAGCCAGCACCACAATCAGCAGTATAATTACCAGGCAATTATAATCTATAATATCCCAAACTGCTACGGGCAACTCGAGACTGGGTCGGAGTAACTGAAGTTACTCTATGTCTAAGTCGCGCATTCGACTTTCCCACATCGAGGATAAAGATATATACAAAAAAAAGAAGTTTAAAACTAAATTTAAATTTTGACAAAATCAAAATAAGGACTACATGCCACAGCAAATCAATTCGATACAGTTAAATTTAATTTAATCTGACATATAAGCTCATTCACAACATGAAATTATGCAGCGATAAGGTAAAATCGTAACGGTATTATTTTTTAGTTTTTTCTTTTTATTTTTTAGGTTTTATTGGGTAGGGGTGCGATATTGTGGCGTGTTTAAGCTATCCGTAAACGCCGGGCTCAAGGGCGTATAGTGTGACTTTGGTGCGGCTCGAACCCGAAACCTTTCGGCTCGTAGTCCGACGCCATGACCGCTTAACCACACTAGCGGACTGTTATAAATGTTATATTAAACTTTAGTGCTTACCTTACTGTATTGTCCAACCACGTGTTTAAGCACATTAGCTGGAGCGTCGTGTAGTAAAGGCTCCAATGCTGGAAGATGAACGCATTTTTGCAAGATGTTTTTCAAAGCCCGCTTAGACTGTAAAGTATATAAAAGGTTGGGTTATTTTACTAAACCGTTTGAAGAAAAAATGTAATTTAAATCCCCTTTGCTTTCATGTTGTAGCGCCCTTGAGTTAGGCGCTATAAACGGTATAAACTCCTGCTGAGCCAGCACTTAATCAGCAGCATAATTATTGGGCAATTATAATCTATAATATCCCAAACTGCCACAGGCAATTTGAGACTGGGTTAAGGTCAAGGTAAAAGGGTCAAGGTAACAGTTGTTACTCTATGTTTAGATCATGAAGTCAGCCTTCTACATCAAAGTTAATAAATATAAAAAAAATTTATAAACCTTGGCTTGGAGGTCCTCTGAGCTGCTGGCCGAGAGGTAGAGTTGTAACAGACGTGGGAGCACATTAGCCACTGCCACTGCTTTTGCGTGCTCTGGCGTGTGGCGTCCAAACTGACCCAAAGCCCACGCGACTGCCGCTTTAATGTGATCTTCCGACTCCTCTGCTAATGTAATTGCGAGTTGGTTCACTCCCTAGATGATGATAGAGGGCAATTTAATATTAAATATAATAATTTTGTATTGTGTGAAAGTCAAATGCACGACCTAAACATAGAGTAACAACAGTTACTCCGACCCAGTCTCAAGTTGGCTTTGCCAGTTTGAGATATTATTGATTAAAATTGCCCGATATTTAAGCTGCTGATTAAGTATTGGCTCAGCAAAAGTTCATACCATTTATAGCATCTTACTTAAGGGTGACACAACATAAGAGAAGTGGGAATCAAACCTAGGACCTCATGTTATAAATTTTTTAAACCACTACACCCGATGTAGGACATTAAAGGTTTTTGCGCACTACAAAATGTAACGAATAAGAATATACGAAAAAACAAGAATTTGAAATCATAAAATGAAAAAGTTATAATCATAATTTTAGGGTTCAATATTTCATATAAACTTCGTACACTTTTAAAAATTGGACAAAAAACCTTACCTTAGACACAATAACTGCCATGGCCAAGTTCTCAGAATGCGCGGCAATAAATCCAAGAGTCATAACACCGGGCAGTCGAACATTTCCCTTCGATTCACCGACATAATCCACTATTGCTGCCACTCCACCAGCATTTACAATCAACTGAGCTAACTGTAATGAAAAATATTAAGTTGGCATTTTAAGAACTTTTAATTATAGTTAGGTATAAAACTAATTACATTGTTTACCGGCAGCATGGTGTAGTGATAAGAACACTTGCTACACCACACATGAGGTCGTGGGCTCAATCCCCACCGATCTCATGCTGTAGTGCCCTTAAGTAAGGTGCTATAAACGATACAAACTCCTGCTGAGTCAACACTTAATAAGCAGCTTAATTATCAGGCAATTATAATCTATAATATCACAAACTGCCACAGGCACTTGAGACTGGGTCAGAGTAACTAATGTTACTCTAAGTTTAGGTCGCGCATTCGACTTTCTCACATCGAGGATAAAGATATATACAAAAAAATTGCCTGTTAAAAAAATTACATAACAAAATTAGAAAGGCCTTAATAATCATGTTAAAAGTATTTGAACTAAGGTAAAATATTTACCTCAGGAGTATGTTTGGCGATCTCGCGCACCAGAGTTGCCACATTCTTCCTCACATACTCATCCGGATCCCTCAAACAAGTTAGAACAGCCGGGAAGATCTCAGCCTCCACCACCATCTCTGCCAAGTCAACTGAGTGCTTCGAGATTTGACTCAAAGCTGAGAAAACTTGCCTCTGTGAAAGGAAAAGTTGAAGATGATTAGTTTTTTTTGTATTCATTTGTTTATAATGTGGAAGACAAACTTTACAATCTAAACATGAAGTAACATTTATGACCCTACCCAGTCTTGAGTTGCCTGTGGCCAGTTTGGAATATTATATAAATCATAATTGCCTGCTAATTATAAGATGCTGATTAAGTGCTGGCTCAACAGAGGTTTATACCGTTTATAGGACCTTACTTAAGGGCGCTACAGCATAAAAGCAGTAATGATCAAACCCAAAACCTCATGTAGTGAAGCCAAGTGTTTAACTACTACACTGCCAGTTTTAAAAGTGCACCTACCAACATAGTTTAATATATAACTAGTATTTAAGCTCACACCTTCAGCTTGGCATCAGGATTCAAAATCATCTGAGCAAGATGAGCAATCGCTCCCGCATCCACCACAGTTTGTGCCAACTCCGGACTGTGCTTGCATACATCACTCAATGCTGAAGCTGAGATCCTCTTCAGAGATAACTCTGGCTCCTGGATGCATAAGACAAGAAGAGGAACTGCACCAGCATCAACAACTGCCTGGGATAACTCTGTAGGAGGATTTATTAAATAAATTTTATTAGATAACTGGCAGCAAGAACACTTGGCTTTACTACATGAGATCATGGGTTCAATCCCCACTGATATCATGCAGTAGCGCCCTTGAGTAAGGCGCTATAAACAATATAAACTCCTGCTGAGCCAGCACTTAATTATCTGGCAATTATAATCAATAATATTCCAAACTGCCAAATTCAACTTGAGACTGGGTTGGGTAACAAATGTTACTCTATGTTTAGGTCGTGAGGTCGATTTTTTTATATTAGGGATAATTAAAAACCTATGAAAAACTACAAAAATCTTTAATTAAAAACCCAAACCATACCAGCGTTATGTCTTGCAATGTAACCCAGTGCCCAAGCAGCTGATTCCTTGACTCCTGGATCGAATTCCTCCAAACAAATCACCAGAGCATCAAGAGCTCCACAATCAACAACTGATTGAGCAAGTTGAGGGGAATGTTTGGCAACTGCTCGTAGCACAAATGCAGCTGCTTTCTTGTAGAATCGCTAGCAACAAAAGTTTATTATTGCAGTCAAGTCATCACAAATTAAATTAAAATATAAAAATAAAATTTAAAAAAATTTTTGGTTATTTTTACTTGCCATATAACCTCTGTAAATATACTGTTTAATTGTTAGTTAAATACAGTTAAATAATTATAAAATATTCATGTATAAAAGGCATCTGCTTAATAGGCACTTCTATAAATAATTAACATTACACTACTTAATGAATATTTTGATTTAGAATTAATTATTATTTTGTTAAAAAAGTCCTACAAAAAGTTAACTTTAAATTTAATTTATAAAATTTAAATTTTGTTAAACCCCATAAAACCTTGCAATAAAGCAAAAAGAAAATCTTACATTTTGTTCAGCTAAAGAGTAAACCAACTGTGGAAGAATGTCGCCCTTGACAACTGCCTCGGCTAAATCATCGTTGTAATTCGCGAGTCGACCAAGAGCAAGTGCTGCTGTTTGTTGAACTGTTGGCACGACATCAAGAAGAAGAGGTCGCAATAATGACATCACACCTGAGCATTGTTTAATAATTAAAGTTTAATCGAAATAATAATTAAAATAAATACATGCATAGTTAAATTTATGATAACATGTTAAGTTTTATTAGGTGATGTTCTTTTTTATTCAGAGAAAAAAGTTTATGGATTTTATGCAATAACTTTGCCTGATATACAAATAAGAGTTGTGACTGATTTAGGTAAAAATTGAACAGTTATGACAGTCAGTTAGTATTTATCAATCTGTCATAGTAGCTCAGCAAACATTGAATTTAAATACACCAACTAGTTTATATAAAAAATTTAAAAATTTACCAGCATTTTGTAAAGTTTCAATATTTTGAGGCCTGGTTGAAAGTTCAGCGATGGTTTGAACAAACTGGGTTCGAGCTTTTTGATATTGCTCAAAAACTATAAAAAAAAACAATAAATAAATTTAAAAATAGGTTACATCATTTAAGTTAATAAACAAAATTAAAAACAAAAAAATTAGATAGCTAGACTAGGTATAAAGTTATGTTAGTCGACCTTAAAAGAAAAACGAACATTTAGACATTCTGACAATTTTAAAATTGCTCGAATTTCGCTTATTTAAATATTTAAAAGCCTTGAGAACTTTATAAATTTAATTGAGATTTCACCTTGTAAAACTTGTCGTTGACTCATCTTGAATAGATAAAAAGTAAAACCAATAAACTTTAAATTTACTTCGCTTCCAAATGAAAACTTGCGATGTGTTAAAAAATTTCAGAACAATCACAAAAGGTTGCCAAGCAACACAATTAAAGATAAACTTTATTTTCACCGATTTCTTTTTTTTCGTTTGTCCTCGTTTCGTTTTTTAACAATTTTAACTTTTTTAAATGTTATTAAATATATGAAAATTAAACAATATTTTTTTTTGTTCAATTAAATGTTTAATAAGACTTAATACATTGATATTTTAATAAAATTTCAAAACTAACACATTTTAAAGATTTTTTTAATTTACAAATCAAATACAAGCCGAAAAAGACTTACATAATAAAAATAAAATAAACACAAAGTTTTTTGTACATATTAGGAACTTAGTTAATTCAATTTTTTTTATCACCGCAAACAAAAAAGTTTTCAGATTGCCAATAAAAAAAAAAAAAATTTTAACTTTTTGATTGTGAACTTTAAACATAAATTTCTGCAAAAAAATAAAAAAATTAAACAAAAAACATTTATTGAAACTTGTAGAAGTTTAAACTTGCAATGTGATATTTTACTGCTGGTAACCCACAGTGTTTACAAATAATTTGTGAATTTTAAGAAAAATCTTAGTCAGAATCTGAATCCATTACCCTTCTTCTTTCAAACTAAAAATAAATAATTTGTTTAATAAGTGAATTAAGCCTTGTACAATACAGGCACTGGATGATATAAATAGCAAATTAAAATGTAAAATGTTAACGAATTAAAATCTAAAATGTGAAAATTATTTTTAACAAATGTTTAACAAAAGTTTAACATAAAAAGTTTCATAAATAAAGATAATTCAATTTTGTTTACATCATAACTTGTACATCAAGATACACAAATTTGTGTAAAACATAAAATATAGTTTTTTACATTAACATGGTTAATATAACTTTATGTAATCAAACAACTTTAATAAACAATAAAAATTAAGTAAATTAAATGTGCACAAAACAAGTTTTCATAATAGCAAAACACAGTTTGAATTAATGTTAACAATTTGTTTACCTTCACTTTAGTCGATTGTTTTGTCCCTGCACTTATTTGTTCAAGCAAACCAACCAACTGACTTTCACTCATCTGTGAGAGGAATAATAAAAAAAACAAGCTAGAAATGCAATACTTAAAATTTTAAAACTATAAATACTAGGGATGGGCCAATCGAATCCGAGTCCGAGTACTCGGCCCGAGTATTAAGCATATTTTAATACTCGTGCTCGTCGAGCATTTTTTAGTACTCGGACGCCGAGTAATAATTTGTCATTTAAGATCGTATACGATTTACTAAACATAAAAAAACACGAGGTTTGCCTTTTTCTAATAATTTATAATCTACTCTCAATTATATTACGTTATTTAATCAACAATTGCGCAACTAATACACTTTTTACTACACTTTTTTTACTAAATTTTACGCATAATAAATTTGAGACTTAAACATTTTCGTTTGGACTTAAAATGATATTGCTATAAGCGGTAAGTAGTTTTGCCAACGTTAAACCTTTTATAATCCATAAATACGTGTTTTTTGGCAAATTTTGCAGTTTTAAAATTATGCGGGAAAGATTCTCGTGAACAGTTATATACGTTTAAATGACGTCATAACCGAGTACTCGGACTCGGACGAGTATCGCGACAAAATACTCGGGCTCGTCGAATCCGAGTAATTTGGATTTCAGCCCATCCCTAATAAATACAATTGTTTCTTTATGTTAAAAAATAAATTAAAACATGAAAAGCATTAAATGATTTAACTTTGTATTAAAATCCTTTTAAATAAGAAATAAATGTTTTTAAAATATTGACCTTGTCAGAAATTTGACCTCTTTGTGCCATCTGCACCAACATTGCTTCAATTTCTTTCGCTTTTTCTGGTTTCACCAAAGCTATACTGTTTACTACAATATATATAACTCATATTTTAAATTAAAAAATCAAAACAAAAAATATTTTTTGGTTTAACTTAAAATATTGTTATTGTTTTTTCGACAAAGTAGAATATTGGTTATAGTGTTTGTTTAAGGGCTCTATAGCATGGGAGCAGTGGGAATCAAACCTAGAGCCTCACATAGTAAAGCCAAATGTTCGAACTACTACAACATGCTGCTTGTAAGTTGAAGTTACATAAAGTAACAAATAATAAAGTGATATAATGATTTTTCTTACTATAGCAATATTCATTTATTGACAATAAAATTTAAAAACTAAATATTTCAACAATTTATGCCATAGTAAAAGAATCAAATAGTTTTTATTGTTAGATTCTAACTCACATCTTGCACGAGCATTTTGATCAAGTATTTGCGTCAACATTGACATTATCATATCTTCTTGTCTGGAATATAAATATTAAATATATTACCTTTGGGTACTTCAAAATATGCAAATTACAAATCTTATTTGAAAGCAATATTCTAGCTTCTAATATCAAATCTAGTTTCTCATTTAAAACAGTATCAAACCTTTGTTTTTGTTCCTGTTGCTTTTGCAGTTTCTGTGGATCCCCCTTAATAAAAAATTAAGTTTTGTATATATATCTCTATCCTCAATGTGGAAAAGTCGAATGCACGACTTAAACATACAGTAACATTTGTTACCCTGACCCAATCTCAAGTTGCCTGTGGCAGTTTGGAATATTATAGATTATAATTGTCCGGTAATTAAGCTGCTGATTAAGTGCTGGCTGAGCAGAAGTTCGTACCGTTAATAGCGCCTTACTCAAAGGCGCTACAGAATAAGATCAGTGGGGATTGAACTCACGACCTTATAGTAGTGTAGCAAGTGTTCTTACAACTACGCCATCAGACCATGCTGTGGGTTTAATTTTACTAGTATATAGAAAATAAAAGCTAAAATTCCAAAGTTATACATCTTACAAAATTAGATTTTAAAAAGTTTTATTATTTGCATTGAAAATTTTGTTACACAATATATCATTCGTATTTGAATTTTAAAAATTATTAGCAGTTATAACTTAGAATTTTCTAGAACTTTCAACTTAATACTCACTCACCCCATATTGTCCCTGCAGTTGTTGCATTCTTTGAGCTCTAAGTTGAGCTAATCCATCGTCCCCGTCCATTTTAATTAAGTTTTAATTAACACGTGTTTAATTAATTTGTTTATTTTTAAATTATTTCCTTTTTTGTTGTTTTTAAACTTCCGTAAAACAAATTGGGGTAGTAACCGATATATATTTAAAGTTTTGCCACTAAAGGCAGTATTTAATTTGTTTTTACTGAATTAAATTAATTTAAAAAATTAAATAAAAACTATAAAAAAATAATATTTTGCTCTAATAAAAAATAAGATAATACCTCTGAATTAAAAAAAAAAAATACTAAAAAAATACAAAATAAAAAATTTAAAATATTTTATAGCTGTATTTTTAGACGATAAAATGTAAAAGTAACTACAAACCTGCAAGTTTTATTAATATAAAAAACCAATGTACTACTTGAGATTAGATCGTGATCCTAACAACAATAGTGAAAAGATAAATGTTGATATTAGATCAAGTCAATTGCTTTCAAAACTTAATGGAAAGCAAATATTTATTTAAAGTTTCGATTTTAACCCCCCTTCTTTTTTGAGAGTAATAAATTAATAATAAAATAACTTTAAAAATAAAAAATGTTATTTTGATTTTGTTACTAGGTATATTGCGTTTAGAAAAGATATAACGTCAAAAAAATTTAGGATTATTACGTCACAACGCTAACTAAAAGTTGCAAAAGTTTATTCTGTTGATGTAAAACACCGTTTAAATAACTTTATTGTTACGTAACAATGTGCTAAAAGCACAAGCGATGTATTATGACAACACAAAAGGGGTTGACTTCGACATAATCTCTTTTGTAAAATAGTTCTCGAATTACTTTTGTTGAATTCCTTAAATGATATTGTAAAAGAATGAAAATATGATTTTATTAGGAGTAGTAATTAAGAGTAAACAGATGGTTTTAATTCAATGTAAATAGATCCGTTTGTGTTGTTTAATTTGGTGGAAATGTGTTCTAGTAAACAGCTTATTTATAAATGCTTTCTGGTAAGATATGATGCGCAGAATTTAGTTTTAAAGGCTAGAAAAGAGTGCAAACAATAGTGGAATGGCTGAATTTTAAATTTTAGTAAAAATTGTTGAAATTGTGGAATTGAAAAATTTCCACCTTAACTTAGTGGAAATGTGAAATAGAAAAAATTCATTGAATAATTAGTGGAATTGTGGAATAGAAAAAAACAACATTGGATAATTAGTAAAATTGTAGAATAGGAAAAATTTTTTTTTTTTTATAATATCACTCGTAATTTATTACTTATTCTTTTCTAAAATTTAAAGAAGAAAAAATCAACCTAACCGGCCATAAAATTAAAGGCATATATTTCGGTAAATTATAAAGGTTTTAAACTTTATATTTTTCTAACAAAACCTGGTATTAATTATTTATTAAAAATTCAAACAGAAATTATTTAAAAATTTATTAAATTTTTTTTTAAATTCTCTACAATGTATATGAGAGTACCATCTATGGAAAACAATGGCGAACAATGGAATAACAATGCTCACAAGGTAGGTGCTTATATCGTAACAATCAAAAAACGTAATAATTAAACGCATTGTATTTATATGCAGTATGACATCACAAACACTCATTCAAGAATCACAAACAGCTTTACAAGTGAGGAACACAACAAGTTGTGGCAGGTTTGAAATTTAATTTTTTTTTGTTACAAAAACTTTTCCAATTTGCGGTTTCGGCGAAATATTTTACCACGTGACCAGACAAAGAAACAAAAATGTTTGCGAACAAGATTTGCGGTTGCTGTCATGGCAACTACGGTAGTTAAAACTCTTCTAATATTTAAATGGATTTTGAACAAACTAAATGGCGCAGAATGTTGACATAATATTAAAAAAGGGTTGACACAATAAACTTGTATTTGAGTTTAAGGTTTATTTAATGTTTGATCAACTTATTTGCTTTAATATTTGCTTTTATGTAAGTCTTTCTTAACGAACTCAAAGTATTAAACTTTACTGAATAAACAAAGTCAATTTTCTAGCTCAAAAACGTGGTTTCAGGCCAAAAGGTTTTGGGTTCGAGCCGCACCAATGCCACATTATTCGCCCTTGAGCTTACCGTTTTCATATAGCCTAAGCACATCAAAAGGTTTCGGGTTTAAGCGGCACCAATGCCACATTATTCACCCTTAAGCCTGGCGTTTACTGTTAGATCGAACACGTCACAACAGCTTTCGGGTTCAAGTCGCACCAATGCTACATTATTCACCCTTAAGCCTGGCGTTTACTGTTAGATCGAACACGTCACAACAGCACACCTTTTCTAATAAAAATAAAATTTTTGGCATTTTTTTTTTGATTTTGGCGATTCATTTTTTATTAAAAGCAGCTAAATGACGTCGTATTCGTTACAGGAGCTACGTCACAGTGGAAGGGAGTTGGATCGATATTATGACGTATGTCGAAGCAGCATATTCGAGTTTAAAGAAAAATTTGACGAAATTAAAAAAAATGAAATTTTAATGGAAAGTTTGAAGCAACTTTATTACGAAGCTCTCTCGAGCAAAAAGAAGCACGAAGAAGATAGAGACAATTACTTCAAGGTTAACCATTGTCTTACTATTGTCTTGCCATTGTGTCTCACCGTTGTCTAACCATTTACTCACCCTTCATTTACCATTGTCTTGCCATTGTTTTACCATTGTCTCACCATTGTTTTACCATTACAATTAGTTTCTTTAATTTACAATTAGTTTTTTTTTATTTTATTAATTAAAAAATTTAATTTTAGTGTGAGAAGAATTTAGAAGAAATGAAACAAAACTTTGTTGAAAACAGTCAACAGATGGCGCTGGAGAGCTCAAAATATGTCGAATACAACCAAAGATTTGCCTCAGAACGAGAAGAATTTGTTTGTAAACTCATTCTGGACATCGATAAAGTAAACTCAAGGAATCAAGCTCTGAGTGAAGATAAAAAACGACTCAGCTCTGAAGTAAGTTTTTTTGTAGAAATTCAATTTTAAGTAAACATAATACTTAACTTAGTAAAGATTAAATAAAAACTTAAAATTTTAGGTAAACTCCGAAAAAACATTTTTGAGTAAATTTTGAGTGAACTCATGTAAAATATTAAATTAAAACTCTGATTTTTGAATTTGAGTTTTTTGTTATTGTTTTTGTGTTTAAGTTAAGAGAATGTCGTAACAAAATCCACGAAAACGAAGTTGACTTGAGAGAGATGACGTCACAGAACGAGAGATTAGAAAAAATAAAAACAGATCTGGAGAAAACGAAGGAAATGCTGAAAAAAGAAGCGACATGGATGACTAGGCAAAACTCTAAACTAAAAGGTACATTATGACGCAATAACCATAATATTACAATAATTGTGACGTCACATTTGCTTACAGAATCGAATATTCGTTATGAGAGAGAAGTGACGTCACTGAGTGATAAGGTAAAAGAGCAGGAAGAGGAAAAAGTGAAGAAGGACGAACGAGAGAGAGAATTAGAAGAAAATATCTCAGATCTTACCTCAAAGTTAGAACATAAAAAAATTTTTAAAATTTTGTTTATATTTGATAAATTTTCAATTAAAAAACTCAAAAACTTGAGACTGGGTTAGGGTAATAAATGTTTGGAATAAAGGTACACTCACCAAACTTTATGTTATACCGGGCCTTCATTATAAATGGGTTGAAGCAATTCACTTAACTATATATGTTATTGAGTTTGATTCAACTTTTTGGGGTCATGGGTTCAATTACCACTGCTTCCGAGCTGTAGCGCCCTTGAGTAAGGCGCTTTAAACGGTATAAACTCCTGCTGAGCCAGCACTTAATCAGCAGCATAATTATCGGGCAATTATAATCTATAATATCCCAAACTGCCACAGGCAACTCGAGACTGGGTCGGGTAACTGTTGTTACTCTATGTTAAGGTCGTGCATTTGATCTTCCCACACTGAGGATAAAAATTTATACAACAAATTTAATTAATTTTTAACACATTGTTTTAGATGTTCTCAACTTGAACAAATCTTAGATTCGGTCCAGGGTCAACTCGAGGACAAGGAAGCGGAAATGACGCAGGTAGTCGCCAATTATGAGCAAGAGAAATCGGAACTAAACTCAGAGTTAAAAATTTTGGGAGAAAAAATAAAGAAAACGAAACTAAACTCAGCAAACACGATGTTAAGAAATCAACAATTAAGAGAAAAGTAAGTTATGATGTCACAATATAATATTGTGATCAAATTTTTTGAACAGTGACGTAACATTTTGGTTGTTATACGATTTATGACGTCATAACTACATAGATTTTAAACTTGTTGTTTTTTTTGTAGATTAAAAAACGCGAAGCATAAAAACGATTCGGTGATGCGACATAGCCACAAGATGGCGGCAAACGAGAACAAAACGAGGATAACCAACATCGAATTAGCTTCGAAGCAGCTGGAGTTGGTGGACGAGGTCCTGGAGTTAAAAGAAGATTTCTTCCGCGATCAAAACCGGATCAAAAAAGGCGGGAAACTTAACCAGCGGCTACAGCGTGACGTCAATACGTTACGTCACAGGGTATGACGACACAATTACACCTTTTTAAAATGTTTTTAATCATTTTTTTAATTTTAGATCCAGGTTTTAAAAGAAGACCCGACCGCAATCGATCCGCTAGAGGGGGTGGCAGAGTACAGAGAAGTGATCAAACTAAAATACATGGGATCCAAAAAACTAAATTCTAATTTTGCTCGACCGACTACGTCATCAATCGCTGCAAAAAAGTGACGTCATAAAATATCACTTACCCTTTTGTAACGTCATATTGATCTTATAGTTACGTCAATGGTAAAATAAGAAAATAATTTTGTCGTCTATAAAAAGAAGCAGTTCAATGACGTCACCACAATTTACTTAAAAAATAATTTTTTTAATATTTTTTCTTTTTAATATTAAATTTTTTATGATGTTAAAATACGGCTTTTGTAAAATATTTATTTGTTGTGAAATTTGTGACATTATTCTCATGCAGTCCATTGTATTGCCAAATAAAACAAACTAAATATAACTAACCCAGTCTCGAGTTAACTTTGCCAGTTTGCGATGGTATATAGATTATAAATACCTGACAAATACCGTTTATAGCGCAAAGGCTCTACAGTATGAGAGCAGTGGGGTTTAAACCCAAGACCTCATGTGGTGTAGCAAGTGTTCTTACCACTACAACACGCTAAAGAGCTTAGACTTATTTTTACGATTAAATGTTTAAGTTTGAATAATCAATAAGTTAACGCCAAAAGAAGATTAAACATTTCCAATTAGCTAGAAACAAAATTAATTAACACGTGACTAATTAACAAAATCATTCAAGCGTGTGTGACGTCACAGATTTGTAATTAAGGCCAATGTCGGGTCATAACGGATAAGAAATAACGTTATAATCGATTGGCAGTTAATTTATCAACTAAGATAGAAAATCTATTTTTTTTGTTTTGTAAGTAACAGATGTTTAAATATAAAAAATAATTTAAATTTAATAAATTTTTAAGTAAATTTTTGATAATTAACCGGCAGCGTGGTGTAGTAGTAAAAACACTTGATACACCACCATGAGATCGTGGGTTCAATCCCCACTGATCTCATGCTGTAGCGCCCTTAAGTAAGGCGCTATAAACGGTATAAACTCCTGCTGAGCCAGCACTTAATCAGCATCTTAACATGGGCAATTATAATCTATAATATCCCAAACTGCTAAAGGCAACTCGAGACTGAGTCGAAGTAACTGATGTTACTCTATGTTTAAGTCGCGCATTCGACTTTTCCACATCGAGGATAAAGATATATACAAAAAATAAAATTATCCAATTAAAAAATAGCTAAAATTAAAATAAAAAACTCCTTTTTAAATGTTAATTAAAAATTTAAACAAATATTTTCTTTAGTGGATTTTATTAAAAATTCGCAAATTTCGACCCAGTCCCATTAGATGGGAAATTCCCAAAACTGAAAACCTGGGTAAAAATTTGGGGCAAAACGCTTACAATGGGGCAGCAGTGTCACTACATCACAAGTATATACAAACTGCTACTATTACGTCATAAAGAAACTTAAAAAGCTGGCGCGAGAATAAAAAATGTTTCAGTTTCTGCTAATTATAAAAATTTTGATTTAATGAAGTTCCCGACTTCAGAAAATTTCAAATTCATTCAAATTTCTTTTTCGAAACAAAAGCGGATAAAATAAATACTCGCAAATATGACGTCATAATAAAAACACTCTATATCGTTCCAATATATACAAATACGCTCATAAAAGCACCGTTGTGATGTCATATAGTACCGTAATGACGTAATATAATAATATTTCATAAAGATTGTCTAAAAATTGAAAATTTGATCCAAAAGTTGTTTTGGAATGAAAGCTTGTGACGTCATAAATGAAAAACAAAGGCGACGTAAAAAAGCGCAAAAAATTATAAATTCACAGATCGCGTCATAAGCACTGACGTCACTACTACTAAATAAAAAAAATTATGACGTCACATATCCTTCAATTATGACGAAGATCAGTCGCTTTCGCCCCCGCCGTACATGTCAGCCAGTTTCTTGAACCTAGGACCCCAGTTGTTGAGGTGATCATAATCCTGACTCCCGTCAGTTGTCCCCGAGTTTAGGGAGCTCAGGGACCCCGCGTCTGACCCTGCTCCCTCGTAATCGAACACCAATAAACTGTCGAACGGTGGCGCTGTCGGGTCGTTATCAGCTTGATTCTTTGCCTGTAATATGACGTCATTATTTAATGTTTATGACGAAATTTTTCTATTGTTGTTAATAAGTAACTTTTAGGAAGCTGTTTTTATTTACCAATAAGATTATAAGAAGATTGAAAGTTTAAATATTAACTAACTTGCTTTTTTATATAAAATAAGAACTTTATTTACTTTGTAGGGGAAATCAAAGTTGTTACAAGAACAAGTTCCCATTAAAAGTTAAATATAAAACAAATATCACCAAAAACACTCTAAGCTAATTAAAAAAACTTAGAGACCAATGAATTACATACAAAACTATTGAGAAATAACTTTATATATTTATGAAACCTACACACCGACTAATTATAAACACGACCATATAAGGACAAACTA
Organism: Corella eumyota; assembly: GCF_963082875.1. Lineage (NCBI taxonomy): Eukaryota > Metazoa > Chordata > Ascidiacea > Phlebobranchia > Corellidae > Corella > Corella eumyota. Next base: position 21,145,290 of record NC_137491.1, read on the forward strand.
AATAAATATGTCATAATAATGTGGCTAATATAAGTTTATTTATGAGGTTGCGTTATCACCTGAGGCGTACAATATACGGGCGCTCACATGGTTTAGCTATTAATTTAAATATTTGAGTATTGATATTTTTAGTTAAGTTAAATATTAGATTAACACGTGGATTAGTTTTTGTTAATTGGAAAAAGTTAATTAAGTGAAATAATCTTCTGATTAAAATCAACATTTTGTTTAAATATTTTGAATACATTCAATAAAAGGAACCTTACGCGGAAGGTTATTTACGCGTTTTTAACGCGAATGCGGAAGAATATTTATAGTCAACAACCGAACAATAAAAGTTTTTATTTCGACTGAGACAAATTTATTCAACTCTTTCACTCCCAACTCGTATATTTTAAACCTTATATTTAGGTTAAAGGGTTCAAAAGAACGAGTTTATATTACCTAAAATTTCAGCTTGGTTAAACAATGAAGGATATGACGTCATAATAGAAACGAACAATGTGCGCGGCCATGTAAAACGAGGCGTAAATTTCAGGTTTTCGATTTAAAATAAGTTTCTAGAAACTAGACATTTCCTAAGAAACTTCTTTAACGAATATGACGTCATAATATTATGATTAAATAAACAGTCACCAGGTTGTAAAGTCGCGATTTTATTTACTTAAAAACTGATTCATGTTTTAATTCAAATTCTCCCCAACTTACAGGCTTAAAACTCGCGTGTTCTGGCTTTATATGGCTTAACTCAACACCACTCAAACACTACTTGAGTTGAGAACTTTAGTTACAACAAAGAATTAAATTGGGATCATAATAAAGTTTCAATTTACATTTTTAAACCTTTTGTTATTTTAAATTTGATCAACTTATTCAAACAACTTTATATGAAGCTTTTTATAAATGTGTGTGTAACACAAAATGTGAAACAATGTTTTAAAGCTAATTACAAAAACAATTTCTTTCTATCAAACTTCATTAACAAAAAACAACAATTTTAGATTAACCTAATAAAAGTGAAACTACTGTCTGATTTTAACCATTTTGTGAGAGTTTTATACAAAAGTTCAATTTAATTTACAATAATTTAGTCTCCTTAAATTGTGTTTTTTACTTTTACCGCAAATTGTTTAAACGTTGACATTAAAAGATATTCAAGTATTTAAAGATGTTCCTACAAATATTAACTAAACTTACGTCTCCGATATAATCCCCAATGTCAGTGTTTGGTGGAATTCTAGATCTTGGTTGGGGCTGGGCATTGGTAAGTGGGGGTTCATCTTGTCTTTTGGGGTCAATTAAAGGGGGGTTCTGTAACGCGCTGATGTCATAAGCATCCTGTTAGTAAAAAAATGTTTAAAATTTTTTTCGAGTTAGAAGTTTATATTTTTTTTCATATTGTGACATCACAATACTTACATTATCTTCCTCGCCGCCTCCTTCATCGTGATAGGCTTGCAAGTTTTCACGGACATCATCATCGTCCAATAGAATTGGTTGTTTTAACAATTCTGCGTCCCGGTTTCTTCTGTATGCCACCACAGCCAACACTATAACTATAATGAAAGGGTTGGGGTTAGTTGAAATTTTCAAACTGTTTTGAGTTAAATAAAATGCAAGGTTTTTTTACAAGCGTTAAAGAATGAATTTCAAAAAAGAGAGCCAATGCGTTTAATAATAGCCTGTTATTTACTGTTAATGCTTGTTTGAAACATAAAGTTATAAGTATTCTAAAAATTCGGATCATAGTTTTTAAAAAAGTATTTACCAATCAAAGATGTTAAGTAAAAATTTTATCGTTAAAATTTATTTTAGTCTCCATCATATTTTGTGAAATCAAAAGTGAAATATTATTAAGTCTACTAACTATTTTAACAGTGTTTTTATCATACTACTTATACTAAAAGTGAAACTAGAATAGAACAGTGATGTTAACAGACTGAAAACTGGTTTACGATAAATAACCAAGTGAAATCAAACAAGTTTATCAAATTTTTAAAAATCATTATTAGTGAAGCAACGATCAATATTAAAACTTTGCTTAATGTTATTTGCCACCAACATTTCAATAAACATGTAAATGTTTATAAACAATTTTCTCATTAATTTTGAAAAGGAGGTTTTGTAAGTAAAAAGAAATTCAAAACAAAATCCCAAAACTTTTTCAAATTCAAATTTGGTAGAAAACTTGCTTGTTTAAAAATCATTAAATTTTGTTTTTTTTAATTATTTTGAAACAAGTTAAACTTTTTTGTTTTGGAATAAAGTTTTTGAGTTAATTGAACATGCACTTACTGAGAAGAATAAGAATGGCGGCAATTATGCCAACCACAACTGCCACAGGAAAGCCGGCACCTGCCACAGTGCCAGTGGTCGTGCAATCCATGACACCTTCGCTGTTACAACTAAACAAAAACATTCCAGTTATTACCATGCTGACTTACTCAACAATATTAACACAGCCGCTATAACAGCAATTATGACTGCTATAGGTAGCCCGGCAGGCCGTGCTGCTGCTATTTGGCACGTTTTGGTCCCATCATCTTCACATCTACAACGCAATATTTGTTAGTGGTGAAGTCTGTATCTGTTACTTAAAACTTTTGCAAAAGTTTTTTTAAATTGAATAGTTTTTGATTTAATTTAGCTTTATGAACATATCAGTTTTTTAATTCTAAATATTTTAGTTAAAACTACAAAACTTTTCAATTTCACCAGTTTAAATTTTCCCAAACTAATAAACCATTGACACAACATGATAATAAAAAAACTTAAATCAAACCAACCGGCAAATATTAACGGTCAAAGTCCCAGTTCCAGTCATTGCAGATTCACCAGAACTAGGGGTGTCCACAATACTTATGGGTACCTCGTAGTTAGTTTTGTCGTTAAGATTAAACTGGGTTTGGTGGGTCATTATAAGAGCACTTGTGTCCGAAACTTTAATGAAAAAAAAAATTAAATTTTAAAAGTTTGGCAATAAATTATAATTTCTTTAGGCAAAAATAAAATTGAGTTTATTTCTTTGAAGATTAAATCAATACTATATTTAAGAAATAATAATTACAGTTTAATTTAAAATTTAGATCGAAACCTATACATTTAAAAGCTCTTTAAAACATAGAAATCTTATAACAAAGTTATCCTCACGAGTTTCCAGCAACCACAATCCACTTTTATCCAAAATATTAAAAGTAAAAGGAGGTCCGTTAATGCTGCTATCACGATCAACAGCAGTTATGACCGTCACGTTGGATGACTTCGGAGTTTCACATATTTGTGCGTTCCACGTTCCTCCTATAATGTCATAATTATTATTTGTTGTATTGAATTAAAATATATTGCCAACAAAAGCTGAAAACATGTTTTTATAATGTAAAAGTTAACCAACTAATTCTAAGTGAAAATAGTGAAACTACAAACCTAGCGGGCCAGGAGGATTGTCATTAAGATCCACAATTCTGATTGCCACAGCTATTTGGTTATATGCTGCTGGGTTATCTAAAAGTTTGTAATAACATTGTTTAGATACCAACACATAGGTTATAAGGATACGTTTACTTGGGGGTTAAAAATCATGTTACTACCAGTGAAATATAGTCTTTACTGTTTTAAATTATGTAACAAAAAAAAACTAAAATTCAAAAAAAAACCTAGTGATAAACTATAGTACTTACAATCGTCGGTAGCTCTAACCATAAGGTCATAAATACTAGTTTCTTGGTTGACAGCAATATTTTCTCTATCAACTTCTGCAATATTTTTTACCACTCCTGTTTCTTTATTTATCGAGAACCAACCTTCTGTGCTCACAATCGAGTATCTATGATGTCATAAAAATGGTTTTATTAGAGTGATTGCTGATACTTCCTGGATTTAAAAACAAATTAATAAAACTTACGTTACGGCTTGTCCTCCAAAATCGGGATCTCTTGCTTGCACTGTTGCAATTGTTTTTTGGGGGTCAAGGGTGTTTTCCCTTATATTCCCACTATAGGGGGTATTCTCAAATATGGGAGGTTCATTTTCATCTGTGATCGTGATTTGAACAGTTGTTACGCTCTGTGCGAGGATAAAGTGAAAAAAAATTATTTATTAGAAAAGTATGACAACCAATCAACCAACCATCCTTTTGTTCCTAAATTACAACAATCTAAATTTCAATTAAAGAAAAACAAGAAAATTCGACTTTTTAAAAACTAATATTAAGTAAAAATATTGAAACTTACATAAAATTTGCTATTATCACTGTTTGTTGCATCTTTGTTGAATCCCCGGATATCTAAAGTGTAACTTCTGGGCCCAAGTTCATAATCAAGAGGTTTCAAAAGAATAATCTGCCCCGAGCTTTCCTTATCTGCTACAGGGTTTGATTTTATATCAAATTGCTTCTTGGTATCACCTTTAATTATTTCAAATGAAACCTAAGAGACAAAGTTAAAATTAAGATTTATTTTCATTTACTTGAAATGTGAATTAAATTTGCAACTATTTTGTAAACAGCTTTATCAAATTCTTTCAACTTACAGCACTATTGATTCCAACGTCTCCATCTACAGCTCTCACGGTAAATACAGTGGAACCAACATCTAATAGTTCACCTACGCTTGTTTCATAAGGTACCCCCACAAATTGTGGAGCGTGATCATTACCATCAAGCACAGTGATGTGAACTTCAGCATCGGCCGTTTTTGGAGCTAAAATTGTGAACTTTATGTTAAACAAATCAAAAATAAAATCCAACAAAAAAAATTGTGCTTAAGTATTTTTATATACCTCACCACTTCAAACTTAACTTTTAGGTGAAGGTCTTGAACGCCAATAAAGATATATACAAAAAAAAACCTAGGGTTTAGGAAACCCTTATTCCTGCTCTAAATTGAAGGTTAAAAGGTTATTATAAAACTTACTATAACTATTATCTTCAAAACTATCCCTAGCTTGAACTGGAAAAGTTATTTCAGGTTCGGTCTCATAATCAAGCTCTCCCACTACGGTAACGTAACCGTCCCTGGTGACAGCAAAACGGTTCCCTGCAGGACTCTCTTCACCATTAACATAAAACCTCACCACTCCAAACTCATTATAATCAGAGTCAGCATCGTTGGCAACAATCTTCATCGGGCCGCTCATATCAATATTCATTACTCGTGTTCCTGTATAATTAAACTTTTTTACAAATTTTGTATTGAACACATAAAACAAATTTGTTTTTTTTTGTTAAAGCGAACATTTAATTAATTAGAAACAAATAAATACTTTTTATCAAGTGAAATAAAAGCACAACTGTTTTCACTTAAATTTTGTAAGTTGTTATTTGCTTAAAACAACAAATATAATTAAAACAATTATGACATTACAAACCTATTGCGACATCTTCTTGAACAACGCCAGAAAGTGTGGTTCGATCAAATATTGGATAGTTGTCGTTTAAATCGATGACCACGATTGTAATCGTTGTCGGTTTATCAACCTTTAAAATATTTTGTTGTTAGTTTTTTAAAAGTTGTGTTAAAGTATAAATTTCGCTTTAAAATTTATAAAATAATTTGTAATGAAGTAATGTTATCAATCACATTACTACAATAGCGCAAATACTTGCTACACCACATGAGGCCATGGGTTCAATCCCTAGTGATCTCATGCTGTAGCGCTCTCAAGTAGGGTACTATAAACGATATGAACTCCTGCTAAGCCAACACTTAATCGGCAGCATAATTATCTGACGATTATAATCAAAAATATCCTAAACAGCCAAAGAAAACTCAAGACTAGGTCGAAGTAACAAATGTTACTCTATGTTTAGGCCATAAAGTTGACCTTCCCACATTGAGGAAAAATGGTTAAAAATTACTTACTTCTGTTCCTGATCCATCATAGGCATATGCTTGGATAAAATATTCACTTTGAACTTCAAAATCCAATGGTTTTTTCAACCAAATGTTCTTTCCTTCCAATGAGAATAAACCTAAATCAACTCCGTCTCCTGTTATCTTGTAGCTTACCACTCGAGGGTCATCATTATCAACCTAAATTTATTGTGTTGGGTTTGGTTTTACTTGTTAGGACAAACATCAAGTCAGTTTTGAAAATGTTTTTGTTCAGCAAAAGTTACAATTATTTGACATAAAAAAACTTAATACAATCTATGTATGTCTAAGTCATAAAAACGAATAAAACTGCTGTTTGTGGTGCACGAGTGAATTAGAGTTGAACTATTTTATGAAAATTAAAGTGTCGACTAAGGAGCGGGGTAATAACTTACCGGCAGCGTGGTGTAGTGGTAAGAACACTTGCTATACCACCATGAGGTCGTTGGTTCAATCCCCACTAATCTCATGCTGTAGCGTCCTTGAGTAAGGCGCTATAAACGGTATGAACTCCTGCTGAGCCAGCACTTAATCAGCAGCATGATTACCGGGCAATTATAATCTATAATATCCCAAACTGGCACAGGCAACTCAAGACTGGGTCGGAGGAACTTATGTTACTCTGTGTTTAAGTCACACATTCGACTTTCCCACATCGAGGATAAACATATATACAAATAAAAAAAAAAGATTAATTGTATTACCGGCACAAGCGGGTAGGGTTCAAAATATGACGCATCTCTTATAAATTCATCCACTTTAACAGGCTGGTAGGACCAAGCTCTTTTAACTCGACCTGAATCTAAAAATTATTAAAATAACAAAAAAACTTCCAAAAAATATAAAAAATATTTATATAAAAAAAAAAGTACGAAAGTACAACTTATTTAAATTTTTTTTTTTTTTTGGTTTTTCGCGCATTGATAAAGTAAATAATAAATATGATATACAATTTATATTACAACAATGCGACGGAAAAAAATGACAAAATCAATTTAATGATTTAAAACATGCCAAAAGTAATAATGTTTATACAAAGATTTTATAGTACATTGTGGCATGGTCACCATGAAGACTCCAAGCTTTTAAAAAACTGATAACATATTTATGTGTGATAAAAAATAACTAAAAACATAATAATTTTAATTTTGTAAAACAAAAACAATTTAACATTTATTAGATTATAAAAAAATAATTTAATAAAATACTTAGATAAAATAATAGAAAAACTACTTCAACCAAAATGTTTGATATTATAAACAACACTTTTAACCATACATACAAAACTATTTATTGTGTCATAAGGAAGTAATTGTAAACAACCAGGAAATATTAAAAGCTGGATTGCCTTATTAATAACTACATTTAATTTTTCTATCAAACGTAAAACATTTTTTTATTTACCTTCTTTCCTTCTTATCACATCATTCAATCTTGAGGCTTCAGTATTTAGAAAAACCTATAAAAACAATAAAATTTTAAGTGTCATTATCATTAAAAACAAAAGACTTTAAAACAATAAAAACAGTTAAGTAAACACCTTAGGCTATTCTAGTTTTAATTATCTGTGTCTGTTGTTTTAATGCAGTTTCTTTTACACTGTAATTATCTTTCATTTAGACTTTAAACTATGAAATTCTAATCAACCAAAAGTTAATAAATTCTATATTTTAAATAATTTACTTTAAAATAATCTTTAAAAAAACAATTTAAAAAAATGTAACAAAAAATTTTATTTTGAATTTTAGTTAACAAACTTTTGTATAAAGATAATTTTAAAGGATAAAAATTACTAAAATTTACAAAATTTTAAGTTTATTTCTAATAAAAAGCATTTAAATTTCTAATCTATTTTAACAATTGTTTTATATATTTTTATATTACCTGTACAATGATGACCAAAAGGCACAAAAAACCTAATTTCTTCATTTTTCTCCCCTTTCTCCTCTTTTAAGTTGAATTATTTCAAACAACTTCAATAAAGTTTTATATTTATTTCAGTTCACAATATTTTTCAATTTTTAAAATCACTTTTTGCTAAAAACAAATCAATTTAAACTTTTAACAAACTTTTAGTCCAATTTAATATTTTCTTAACTCTTTGTCAGATAATAAAAACTAGATTAAAAACAACTTAAATATTAACAAATAAGAATTTTATAAATTCCAAAACTAACTTTCTAATAATCGTTTAATATAATAAATCCAATTGTTTAATGTAATAATGCTTATACGAAAAATTCTAATTAACAATCAACCATTATTACGAACAATCGACAAAAACGGACAATCAGCAATAATCGATCAAAAGTCAGAAAGTCCATTGATCTCTATCGATTATAACGTCACAATACTCGAAATGTAAGATTTCAAACATCCCTGTTTTGTCACAATTAATCCATTCACACTAAGTTTGTGACGACATACAAACGCCCCCAATATGTCAAACACTCGCTTTTAACGAGTTTAATCTTACAAATCCAATATGGCGCGACCTAATCTTTTAAAAACTTAACAAATCTTACTCAAAGTTAACTCTAAATACTCCTAAAATACTTAATACAACTTATGCAACTCTTATCTTAATGTACTTCCCCATTGGAACAAGTTTATTAAATGATTCACCTTAACAGTCGGTCACCTGTCTAGTTTCTAATTCAAAACGACAAAGAAAGAAACGCCTAAAATGATGTCATAATCGCCATTTTGTCACCTGAAGAGAAAAGGACTTTACCTTTTATGGATTTCAAACGGCGAAATATATTGCGACGCCTAGTGGTTGAAAACTTTTTTCAGTTTATATTTCGGCGCAAAATTAATAAATTAAAAAAATGTTTTAAAAATTTTAAACAAACTTAAAGAAGATTAAAATTACTAAAAAGTTTTTACTTATTTAAAACTTAAATTAATGTTTAAAATCTTATAAAAACAATTTTGTTATTGTTTAAATTTTTTTAAAACAATGACTCTCTTGCTCCATCTACCGACGACATAAAAACACAAAATTTCGTCTTTTTAAATTTATATTTATATTAAATTTTCTTTCATAATTTGCTTCTAAATAATAAACTCTAAACACTGTTATGTGATTTGACGTCATAATAAAGTACTGTGACGTAATTATTTAACATACAATTAAGCCAAATTCACGTAACAATTAATCCTAGTGACGTCATCAACAACGGTATCAAATTTTAAACAATTTCTTTGTGTGACGTTGCAATTAACTTGTGACGTCATAACTAAAGCTCGGAATGATCAATTTTGCTCTTCTTGTAAACCTCCGTCCAGGTGTTTGAGATCCAAACTTGACGATACGGTCGATCGAACGAGTTGGTCTTGACGTCATTGATCTTTTTCGCCAACTTGTGGCCGGCAATGATTTGCCCGAATACCACGTGCTTTCCGTCCAACCACGTGGTCTTGATCATGGGAACGAAAAACTGGGAGGCATTCGTGTTTCTGCCTGGAAAACAATTGTTTATTGTGACGTCATTAATGCGTTAAAATAGTTTTTATAACAATGAAACTTATGACGTCATATTCACAATAAGTACATGAATAAGTTTTCGTCTTTAACACCGTTTAATAAGGTGTTAGGTTTTTATATTTTTGTTAGGTAAAGTAAGCTCTATTGTGACGTGTTAAAGCTATCTGTAAACGCCGGGCTCAAACACAAATAATGTGGCATTGGTGCGGCTCAAACCCAAAACCTTTGAACTGGTAGTCAGGCGCCATATTCGTCATTTTTTGTGCCATAAGGGGATAGGTTTTTGATATTTTTATCGGGTAAGGATGTGCTGTTATGACATGATCAAGCTATCCATGAACACCGGGCTCAAGGATAAATAGTGTGGCATTGGTACGGCTTCAACCCAAAACCTTTCGGCTCGTAGTCAGCTGCCATAACCGGTTCGCCGCACTACCGACCCTATATTCATAATACTAACAAAAGTATTTACTCTCTGCCGTCCACTAGCGGTTACCTGAATTCGCCATCGAAATGCAGAAAGGAAAGTGACGTAACGCAAAGTTTTCATCCCTGAAATATCTTCCGTAAATGCTCCAACCTCCACTTCCGTCGTTGTTCAAAAAATCGCCGCCTGTGACGTAATAATGACATCATCAAAATTAAAGTTATGACGTCACAAAATTTAAAAAAATCTAAAATTTAACATATTTTTTTACAAATACAAGTATGACGTAACACCTATGTTTATTATGACGTCATATACCTTGAAACGCAAAGCCCTTCACGATGCGATGGATTTTGCTCCCCTTGTAACCTTCTCCCGTTGGTCGATTGGGGTTAGCTAGGGTGACGAAGTTTCGGACAGTTTTGGGGCAGGTTCGACCGAACAAACCAAACGTAACGTTCCCCATGTTTTCGTCACCGAATGTGATCTCAAATGTCACCTTTGAGGTGATGGTGCGGTCTGCTCGCTCGATTGGGATCTCTCGCCCGTTCTAGAAATATGTAAACGAAATGTAGTGGTAAGAACACTTCCTACACTACATAAGGTCGTCGGTTCAATACCCACTGCTCTTATGCTGTAGCGCCCTTGAGTAAGGCGCTATAAACGGTATAAACTCCTGCCGAGTGAACACTTAATCAGCAGCAAAATTATCGGGCAATTATAATCTATAATATTCCAAACTGCCACAGGCAACTCGACACTGGGTCAGAGGAGCTGTTGTTACTTCATGTTTGGGTCGCGCATTTGATCTTCTATCATTGAAGGTATTTAAACGAAGAGATAAGAAATATATGGTAATTATGTGGTCCATTTTATTACTATTTTAAATTACTTTAATTTGAAAGAAGCTATATTACATTATCAGCAGGAAAAGTTATTATCAATTGCCTAAGTATATGTTAAAACTTTTAAAATATAGTTTTGGGTTTAGATTGGTAAATTGTACAAGTTATGTAAAAAAGCGTTGATTAAAATCTTAGGACAACCATGAAAGTTAAACCATTTTAATTTTAAATATTTTTAATAACACCTAAATTTTAATTCAATAATTTTTAATTGTTTTCTCACAATAAGAATTGTCTTCGGAAGCTCATCTTTAGTTTTGTTCTTTCCTTCATCTTTCGAAGTTATGGCATCACCTTTCTTAGTGACGTCACTTTTGACTTCGCTCTTTACTTCGATAGTGACTTCTTTGTCGCCCGCTCCTTCGTCAACGTCAAGCACGACCTTGGAAGCGGTTGCCAAGGCAACAAAACAGGTAACAAAGAAGAACAAACGAAACATTTTCTTAAGTTAAAAATAAATTTTGTCTAAAAATCAAAATATTAAAAAACAAAACTTAGAACTACTTCTGTTATTATAATAAAGAATCTTTTAACAATTAAGTTATTATTCTCAGTGCTGCGTTTCTATTAAAACTTTTAAACTAATTAAAAATCAAACTCTTAACTTTTAATAAAACCCTTGAAATTTATTTTGTATTCGTGCTCGGTTCTGATTGGTTTAAATCATTAAAAATTGCCACATTGATGAACCATTGTTTCGTCACAATTGATTACAATCGATAACTCGAGTGTTCGAGAGCTACGTATTCTACGCGACATCACGTGGTCATAATACAAAAATTATGACGTCATAATATTTTTTGTCCTCCATAAAATCGTTAAAAACATATTATCCACCAACTCCTCAAATATAATGACGTCATAGATATGTATTTTATTGATGTTGACGTCACAAAAAAAGAAATCGATGACGTCATATTGGAGATACGTATTTTATTTACAAGTACAGTGTAACACACTGTAACGATAATATTCCATAAACATTAAAGTTAAAGAGACAATAAAAACTTTTTTACATTTTCAACAGAAAGTTAGTAACTCTGAGTCATGTTAATATTGCAGATGGCACTTTAACTGTGGGGCGACAGAAAAGTGCAAAAACAAAAGACTCAGATGCAAAATATACTCCTTCATGCTTTAAAGCCATCTGAATAAAACGTGGTTAAGGACTTGTGTTAAAAATTAGATTTTTTGGGCTAATATCTTCATTACATAAGCGTCAGCCCAACTATACCCATAGTTATATGTTCTATTAAGAGAAGACCAGTTTTATAAGATTGAAAAAAAGAAAAATTTAAATTTAATATTTAATATGTTACAATTTGGTAACACAGGATTAAATTAAATTTAAGTTTATATAATTTAACCTATTTTTTAACATGTTAATCCTATAGTGCTTTAGCCTATATATTACATAATAAAATATTGTTTTAAATGGCAGAAAATTAGATTAAAAAACTGAAATTAGAATCCACTTTTTAGAACTTATTAAAAATGGAAGTTTTTTTTCAGTAATTGCATAATTTGAAGCAGCATTCAGCCTTCCATGCCAAAATCTTTGGTAAATGATTCAAAGTTTGTAAGATCTTTTTCATTAACTGTTGGTCGAGTGTTGTCTTTTGCTACCATCATATCCCTCTGTTAAAATTAAAATAGTTAGGATTTAATTTGTTGAGGTAAATAAGATTTTAAAGTAAAGGTCATCTACACAATCAAAGTTTTCTTCGACAAAAGCACAAGATTTAATATTAACTATTTTCTATTTAAAAGGGAACATAGGACATTTTAAAGTTTTATTAAAATTTTTACAATTTTTGATTAAGAACTCAATGTTAAACCAACAACCAAATTGCAAGATGACTTTTAATATAATCATATAACTTTATTTAATCTTGTTAAAACATTTTAGATTAACATTTGGCTACTATTCAAAAAAGACAGTCTAAAATTTTATTTAAAAACTATACTTTAGTCTGTGAAGTTAGCTCTTTTTGTGTTTTCGATTAACGTTGGGCCCCTTTTTTGTGTTCAAAATTAAAAACAACTTTTACAGCCTAAAACTATTTTATAAATACTTAAAGCCCATGGTATTTTGGTGTAATAGTCTTAGTGGGTAATTTCTCTAAAAAAAGGGGTAACAAAATTAACCCCATATGTATATTCATGGGTAATTACCCTTTAAAAAGAATACAATAAATCCTAATATATTCATGGGTGATTCCCTTTAAAAGGGGGGTAACAAAATTAACCCCAATATATTCACCCACCATGCAAACGACGGGTTCTTGTAGTTTATCCCCTGGTACATCCAACCACGACATTTCGATTGCATTGGGGTCACCGGGTGAACATGGGGTCAAAAGGTCATCGACGATTACATTGGGGTCATCATGGGTCGGACCTCGGACCTAAAATCAGAACATTTTCCAGTAATTCTAATATCAATTAATTATTAATTAAAAAATTAATTAACATATAATACTTAGTGGACAATATATATATATATATATGTACGTTAGTTCAATTTATAGGCATACAAAATGAAAAAAACTGCCATTTGTGGTGCTCAGATAAATTATTGCTGGCAAATATTAGTTGAGAGTTGGTCCACATTACAACAATTAATATCTTAACCAAAGGCAGGCTATTGACTAATTAAAAATAATTTAAACTTACTCGTTTAAAATGTGTTGATTTTTGAACTTTTCTGACGGGTTCCATTAAAGCATCCCGAACAACAATCCCAATATCAGCTCCAGAGTAACTTAAACATAAAATCACATCATTAAGTTTTTTTTAACTCAAGGTACTAGGTTTAATTATCAACGCTATTTTTATTAGGTTTTACTGCGAGCGTGGTGTAGTGGTAAGAACACTTGCTACACCACTACATAAAGTCAGGGGTTCAATCCCCACTCATGCTGTAGCGTCCTTAAGTAAGACGCTATAAACGGTATGAACTCATCAGTAGTATAAGTATCGGGCAATTATAATCTATAATATCCCAAACTGCCACAGGCAACTCGAGACTGGGTCGGGGTAACTTATGTTATTCTATGTTTAAGGATAAAAATATATAATCAAGGATAAAAAAAAAGATATATAATCAAGGAAAGATATATAAAAAAAAAGCAGTGAAGTCTACATTCCACATTAAGGATAAACAACAAATTCTTACCCTTGGGTGATCTTTCCGAGATGTTTTATGTCCTTGTCATTAAGTGAGGTTTTTGTGTCTCCCAAGTGGAGAGTAAACAACGAAGTTCTGGCAGTTTCCTCGGGAAGGGGAATGTAAATACGACGCTCAAATCTGTCAATTATTTGTGATGTCATAAGAAATGGTTGTGATGTTTTTTTTACCATTATTAAAAATAAAATTGTTTAATAGCTAATTAGTGTTAATTAATTAATGTTTAAGTTGTTGAAATTAGTTTTACCTTCTTCTGATGGCGGAATCAAGTTGCCAAGGAATATTTGTAGCTCCTAAAACTAGAATTCCGTCATTGTTCACCCCAACACCTACACAATGAAGATTGTTTGATAACAATGAACAAATTTCAATTTAAATACAATATTGATATATTTGATAAAATTGTTTACTGTTTGAACCTATATAAATAAAAGTTTAATTAATCTCTATTTATAAAGAGCATTTTTATATAATGGAGTTTGGTGATAGATGTATTAATACATATATATCTGTACATTTAATTTATGGGACTACAAATAAATAAAACTGCTGTTTGTGGTGCGCAGGCAAATATTAGTTAAGAGTTGCGACCATATTACGACAATTAAAATGCTGACTTTAGGGCGGGCCATCGGCTAATATTTAGAATAAATCTAAAAATATTCAAGTACCTTGCATTTGAACCAGAAATTCTGTTTTAACTCTTCTTGAAGATTCACTTTCGTTATCACTACGTGAACCACAGAGTGAATCAACTTCGTCAATAAAAATAATCGAAGGTTTTTGCTCTCTTGCCATCTGAAACAATGTCTTCACCATTCTGTGGAAAAAATAAAAGATTATTACAAACTTAACAAGTTAACTTCACAGTCTAATTATAACCCTGGTAACTACTATGCCAGAGTTTAAGGTTAAATTTGACAGTTTGGTAAAATGTTAAGCTGTTGGTATTGTCTGTTTATTATAACCTGCCAATAATATATTTGACTAGGCAGTACAACTAACAATGTTGCCTTTCTTGACAGTACTTACAAAATATATAGGATTAGATGGAACACATGTTTTAAGTGTATTATAAATGAGTAGGGTTTGGAGTTTAATTTATGCCATCACTTTATTCTATTTGTTTTATTCAATTCCATATAAATTGTAGGCACCCTTTTTAATACTTTACAGATATAATGATTTTAATAATGGTTTTAAGCTGGAGAAGTTTATACTGTTTATAGCTTGAGCATGAGAGCAGTGAGGATTAAACCCAAGACCTTATATGATAAAACTTAGCTTCATGACTAAGGCATTGCGCAACACAAAAAAATTTATAAAAAAATTTAAAAATCAATTTACTTTTCACTTTCCCCCAACCACTTGGACACAAGATCGGCCGAGGAGACGGATAGAAAAGTTGAATTATTTGCTTCAGTGGCCACAGCTTTAGCGAGGTAAGATTTCCCTGTTCCTGGGGGCTAAAAAAAATAAAATATACAAGTCATGTATTACAGTTAGGTATATAGGTGAAGGGTGATAGTTTACATTTAAATAAAAATTTGTAAAAAAAATAAAAATAGTTTTAAACTCTAAAATATTTAATAAAATAACTAAGAATAAAGAAACTAGGTACATATATATAGTTACGAATGTTTAATATGGCCTACATAAGGCAGAATTTATAAGTGTAAAATTTAAATGCTTACCCCATACAATAAAATTCCCCTCCATGGAGTTCTTTTACCTAAATTATCATATTTATATTTAGTTAAAGTTATTCAAAATGTATATGCACAATACTAAAATATGTCATAAGCAGTAGGAATTAAATCCAAGACCTAAACTTTTATCAAGAATGCAAAATCAAATCTCATCTAAAGTCTAAACTTAAGGACGCTGTAAGGCATAACAGCAGTGATAAATTAATGCAAAAATCTTTTTTATTAAAGATCATATCTGTAAAAACGTAACATTAATCTGATTTAGCTATTTAGAGCAACTATTAACTGATACCATTAGCATTACTAGTTCACAAATAGCAGTTTTATTTATTTTGTAGGCCTATAAATTGGACATACATTTCTATATTGTCCACTGAGCTTCACTTAAAATAAATCCTTACCAGTAAAAAGATGAGGAAACTTAATTGGAAGAATAACCGCTTCTTTTAAGGATTCTTTTGCATCATGTAATCCCGCCACATCAGTCCACTTTACATTTGGTTTCTCCACAACAATTGCATCTGTGATGTCATATTTACATTTATTACATCACAAACAAAGTTTATAGTTAAAGGTAAACAAAAGTAGGGTGGTTAGAAAAAAGAATTTATTTATTAATTAAAATGTTGTTAATTATGAGAAACAAAATTCACCGGATAGTTTGCTTCTAAATTTCTTTTTTTCTGGATCATCGTCTTCATCTTCACTGTTGCTCCTTTAAATAAAAATAAGATTTAATTAGGATTTATACCACACTGTAAACATTACAATTTAAATAAGATAGGAATTTTTTTTATGTTTTTTTATTCTCGATGTGGAAAGGTCGACTTTGCAGCCTAAACATAAAGTAACATCTGTTACTCCGACGCAGTCTTAAGTTGACTTTAGCAGTTTGGAATATAAAGGATTTTAATTGCCGGTAACAATCTGCAGATTGGATTTAAGTTTAGCAGAAGTAAGTATTGTTTATAGCACCAAACTTAAGGTTACTAGACTATAATAGCAAAACCTAGGACCTCTTGTTAAAGTTACGAAAAAATGTTTTAGCTGAAACTTTTTATTTCCGAAACTTTAAACTGGTCATTATCAATGTTAGATACATGCTATTGTTGATTCATCAAACTAGCAATTTACTTTATCGTTGTTGGAATTTCTTACTTAAAAACATAACATAAGTGCAAAAATATATAAAAATGTTAAATTTCTAACCCGCTGGCCTTCACTTCCTTTTTCTTTTTATTTCCTCCACTTTTTTGGGCTTCGAGATGTTTCTTTAAATACTCGGCTCGATCTAAATACTGAATACATTTCTGTCGGATGTTTTTCTTCATGGCTGGGTTGTCCTTTGCTTCATCTAAAATAATATAAATGTGTCTTAAAATTTAGGTTACTGAATTTAAAAATAAGTTTTAAAATTCTAGAAATTTGTTAATATAGGAATTTAAAATTATATTTTAAGAATAGTAAGTGAGGAAATTTGAACAATTCAAAAATGTGATAGGTTTTATATTTTTTATTGGGGAAGGGTGTGCTGTTATGACGTGTTTTGAGCTATCCGTAAATGCCGGGCTCAAGAGCAAATAGTGTGGCGTTGGTGCGACTCGAACCCGAAACCTTTCGACCCGTAGTCCGATGCCATGACCGGTTCGCTACACTACCGGACTATTCAAAAAACTTTAACTATGAAGTTACTAAAGTTGAATTGTTAGGACTTTGGTGGACAATTTATGAGTTATACAAATAAATTAATTTAATTGTTGCGCTGATTATTAACATTTTTTCACCAGATTTTAATAAATATTATAATGTAGTCAGTCACCTAACTAATGAACTTCAACTTACATTTAATCACATGTAGAAAATGTTCAACTACTGTCTCATAAAGTCGCTGAGCTTCAGCGTAATTTTCATTTTTGTCTTCTTCTGCAGCTTGCTTTATTAAAGCTATCGCTTTCTACAAAATATAAAAAATAATAGTTAAACAAAAAGAGATCACTTATACTTAACGGCTCTTGGAAAATCTTAGAACAATAGTACTGAAAGAATTCGGATCGTTAAATACGAAAAAGAATCGGCTAGACCATAAAACACTAAAAAGAGAATTAGCTAGGTCAGTGCAGTGCAAAAGAAAATTACGTAAAACAGTACGAGAACTGTAAAGTACAAGAGAGAATTAGCGAGGACCATAAAGTACAAGAGAGAATTAGCGAGGACCATAAAGTACAAGAGACAATTAGGCAATAACGTAAAGTCTGAGAGAGAATTAAATCCAAAGTACAATAGTTTTTTTTAAGAACCGTTGGTCCCAAAAAAATTAATATAAAGTGAAGTTAAATAGTTGACAACTTACATCCATGACTGATCCATTTCCTGACATTTTGAATCTTTTTTCTTACAGTTTAAAAAATACTTTAGAAATGTTAATTTTTCTAAAATAAAAAAGCAAAATAAAGTCAAAAATGTTTTGGTATTTTATAATCTGTTTTAATTTAAATAAATATATTAAATTCAAGTATACAATAAAAAGAAATTTTTTTAAGATTGTCTTACAAAAATGTAATAAAATTGATCAATTGTGAAATAGTCTACACCGCATAGTTAACTAGATTAAATGAGCACCACAAAAAAGAAGGTTTTAAGGAGATTTGGTTGGAAGACTGTTACGTAATAAATTCTGCATCACAATATGATTCTTTTTCGCAGTTGTTACAATTGTTCCGATAAAAACATTTGTTCCCCATTGTTTGTGGGTCATGACCTTGCAACATCCAAGGTCGTCGACCTGAAACCCGAGACTGTTGTAGCGCTCGTCAGTTTCAAATAAAGTTGAGTTTGTGTAAGGTCCGAAGTAAGCTTGGCCCGAAGAGGGATCAATGAAGTCACACCAGAAATTATTAGCTCGTAGATGTTGGCAAATCTCAGTCGCAGTGAGGATAAAACTTTCTAATAACTTCTCACGTTCTAATTCTATATTTTCACTCCAGGTCGACATATCATTCAACGATTTTTGAGATAATGTAATCACAGTGAAGTTTTTACTCGGAATTTCAAGAAAAATTGAACAAAATTCTTTAATAAGAATCTTCGGGCATTCTTGTACAGCTAATTCTACAGTTGCATCTTGAAAATACTGCCGAATAATTTGATCCGATATTCTTTCATTTAAACCATGGTCTTGACATGCACTTGGGTCTTCTAAAACATCAGATTCAGCCATGAGATGTGAAATTATTTTTAATTGTTTATCACAGCTAGTTTCACCCGATAATATTTCACTTTCCAGCAATAAATTACTTGGTTCTGGCCTATAAGGTTTATTAATTGGAAGCACTCCTATATTTCCTGGAAATGGAAATTTTTTACGTAAACTCAAAGGTCCCATAAAATCATCTCTTTGATGCTCTTCTTCTTCCTGTATCTTCCGAAATCTCAATTGTTCTTGGACTTTCCGGAATTCTGAATATCTTAACTTCTGGGTTTGGTCTTGCAAGTTTAAACTTAGAAATCCTTGGTTTACTTTAAAGTAAGATAAAAATCGTGTTCCTGATTTGTTTTGGCTGGCAACAAACATAGCTACAACAATAATCCTAAATTAGCAAAGTGTTTTAACACACAAATATCAGGCCATAACTAGTACAAGGAAAAGAAAATATTAGCGACTTATTTTTTGTTTTTTTCTTACCGATTAAGATAATAAAATTAAACAATTTAGTAGAAAAATCAGTTTTAACTTACTAACAATTACTTAAATTCTTTTTTTATTCACTCATATGACATAAATGTTAATTTAAAGTAGGTTATTTCTTATTTAAATGGGCTAACTACTCATATAAATATGACTCACTAATATATGATAACAGTTCCCTGACAAACTCTTATTTTCATAACGCTTCAGATTAGTCTGTGACCCTTAATAAACACCGGGTATGAAACGGTGTGAATATTGCACGGTAAGGTAAACATAATAGGAAAGTTAGTCAGGCGTTTTCTGAGGTCACGTGAATTAAACAAATAAGGCAGACACTTAAATTGTACAGGGTAGAAACTTTTTAATAACATATATTTAATTTTATAATAAAACATACATAAACATATACTAATTAATATGTTAATGATTGAACAATAAAAAATCTACTGGCACTGTGGTGTAGTGTTCAGAAGACTTGGATTTACTGCACGAGGTGGAGGGTTCTATCCTTGTTGCTTTTATGCTGAAGCGCCCTTGAGTAATGCGCTATAAACGATATGAACTTCTGCTGAGCCAGCACTTAATCAGCAGTATAATTATCGGGCAATTATAATCTATAATATCCCAAACTTCCTAAGTCAACTCGAGATTCAGTCATTGTAATTTCTGAACTGCTTGTTACGTTATAACAACTATTTACACATGACTTTAAGCCAAGATTTTTTATCATTAAAGGCATATATACAACAATACTTAGCGCAAATCTTAATTTGTTAATTATTTAGTCCTATAAATTTCTAAAGTACAAATTTTCTGAGTTAATACAAATTTATTTTAAAACACCACAAATAAATTGTTTCAACTTTTATTTAATGTTTAATCTTCATCTTCCTCATCTCCAGCATCTCCCTTCTTTGCATTCTTTCGCTTTACTCGACCTTCAACATAATCACAACGTTAGTCAAACAATCATTAATAATATCTTAAATATTTGTAATATAAAAAGACTAATTTTTAATCTAATTAATGGACTTTGCAATCATAATACTGTCGTTAAAACTGGAAAACACAAACCCAATAATTAATTACTTAATGGTTCAATTACTAAAAAATAAAAAAAATTAAATTAGCATAAAATAAGAACACATTAGGTCTTGGTTTGATTGCTCTCATGTGTAGCGCCCTTAAGTAAAGCATTATAAACATTATAAACTCCTGCTAAGCCAGCACTTAATCAGCAGCATAACTATCGGGCAATTATAATCTATAATATTCCAAACTGTCAAAATCAACTCGAGACTGGGTCGGGGTAACAAATGTTACTCTAATTTCAGGTTGTGAAGCTGACCTTCCCACATCGAGGATAAATATTACAAAAAAATTATATTTTTAAAGCTCCTACCTGGTCTTCCTCCACCATATGGAGATCGAAGTGAGAAGTCTATGTGCTTCTGCGAGTCCAATCTTACGATGAACGATGGGATGTTGACAACTTGCTTGCGAACTCTGTTTTTAATGTTAAGTTAAAACTTAATTGATTAAAATGATGACATCATCATGACTGAGCGTTTAATTTATTTAGTGGAATCCTGCGACACAAAATATATTAGATGTCCTAAACTAATTTTATTACTAAAAAAACATTAATATATTCAGCAATTTTTAGGAGTTTATTGAAAAAAAATATAACTATAAGTAATTAGTTTTAAAAATTGGATGTTTAAATACTTAAAAAAATGATTTAGTCTAATATTTTATATTTAAATATCTAAATAATAATAAAAACAAAAACTTTTACATGTTAATTTTCGGTACTAATAAAATAAACAGAATGGAATGGACCAAATCTATATAGAGTGGTTCTTGTGTAAGTGAATTTTAAATGGGCGAGAGTTGGGGTTAAGGTTTAATTTATGCAATCCATTTGACAAACATACATTTGATTTATTATTCAAATTTATTCAAAATAGGCACCCTGTTAGTTTTGTTTAAATCTAAACCTGATATGACGTTGTCTGATAAGAACTCGAGCATGATGAATGGATTTAGCAAGACCGAGTTTAAAGACTTGAGTCTGGAGTCTTCTCTCCAAGAAGTCCTCCACTTTGAGTCCGAGAACGTAATCCAACTTCATCTTAGTTTCATCGAGGACACCAACTCGAACCAGTCTTCTCAGTAAAGCATTACCTGAGTGGAAAGAAATTGAGTTATTTTAATTGTTTAAATATCTTTGGAGTAGCATTTTTCTCGTTTTATTCAAATTAATTTAAAAAAAAATTAATTCATAAAGATTACAATTGTGCTTTACTTAAGGTATCACAAAAATGTATATGCCTAATTTGCCTACTATGCGTACAACATTGATTTTTGGCAGTCTATCAATTTAGTATTTTAAAGTCTTATCTGCCCGGTCACTCTAAAAAACCATAGAGCAGTCGTAAGATAGTAAGAAATATAAATTAAAAATTGGGATACAAAAAAGTAGATAAATAATTGTGCATATTAAGCAAACATTTTTAAGACACTCATTCATTAAATGAATAAGTTATGTTAAAACAAACTAAAACTATAGTTAAAAAACCTTCAAAAAGTCGTCTTGTATCTTTCTCATCAAGCGTGAGCAAATCTCTGGCAGCTTTCCTGATCTTAGCAAGAGTGTATTTTACTCTCCAGACCTGAATGAGAAGAATTTGTTGAATATATGTTTTATTACAGAAAACTAAAAATTATGTGATTCTAAAAATTAAATTTACCCAAATATAACAGACCCAACAAAAGTTTATAGAAAAACACTATACAGCAATCCCAATGTGTGGTGTAGCAAGTGTTCTTACCACTACACCACGCTGCTGGTTTTATTAAACAAATTTCAATTTTTTACTTTTTATCAATGTGCGAAAATTCCAAATAAAAAAACATAAAAAGAGTTTTCGTAACATTACTCTAAAATATGGAACAAAAAAAACTTAAAATTTGTTCAACACAATTTAAGAAACAAAATTGCTTTAAGAATAACACTTTAATAACAAAGTTCGATTTAAAAAATAAACTTATTAGCCACTAACCTCTCGTTTATTTCTGAGCCCATATTCTCCGATTAATTTTAACTCTTGATCGAGACGAGCCTTCTCAAAAGGACGTCTCGGAGTGACACAGGTTTTCCTGTAGACCAAACTACGAGCGTGGGGCATATTTGCTGGTAATTAATTAGTAATTAGCAAACTAAAAGCGTTTAAACAAGGTAAATTAATTAAATTTTAATGTTTGAAATATTCTTACCTGTCTACCACGTTGTGCAGGGAAAAAGACCGAATAATCTCGTGCCCAAATAAATAATAAAAAATAGTAGACACTTTTTTATCTTACTGAAAAGTTTTTACTTATTTTTTTTAAATATTATTTAATTTATATTCTAATTTTATTGCAGCTTATCTTAATTTTTAATATTTAATTTGTTTAAAAAAAATTTAAATTTTAGTATTACTTTTCATGTTTTAAAAATTTGATTGAAAATTCAGTTAACTAACATTATTTACGACTACACATGAGCGTGGGTTCAATCCCCACTGATCGCATGCTGTAGCGCCCTGGAGTAAAGCGCTATAAATGGTATAAACTCCTGCTTAGCCAGCACTTAATCAGCAGCATAATTACCAGGCAATTATAATCTATAATATCCCAAACTGCCACAGGCAACTCGAGACTGGGTTGGGGTAACTGATGTTACTCTATGTTTAAGTCGCGCATTCGACTTTTCCGCATCGAGGATAAAGATATATACAAAAAAAAAGTTTAATTAATCTATATACAATCATTAAATATATTTTTTTAACTTTAAAATCTAAAATATTTGTAAGAAATTACTTATTTATTTGTTAAATATAAATCCTAACTTCAAGAGTTAACATTTGTCTGTAAATTACAATTTTTAAACTAGGTAATAAACTTCCCTTTTTTATTTCAACCATTACTACATAAAAAAGCACAAAAAAATAATAAAATGGTTAACACTTCACAACAAAACTACAACTTGTATCAAAATAAAAATAAAAAGGAACCACATTTAAAAAAAAATTAATAAAAAAAACTTTAAATTTTAATTTGAAGAAAATTTTGTGACGTTAATTCGCCTGACGTCATCAGTCTTTAGTAAAATGTAAACATGATTTAAAAGAGTAGTAAAGCTTCTTTAAAATTCTCTTGTATTCTTTGCGCATGCGCTTGTGCAGCAGAGCGTAAATACAAGGGTTCACGCAACTGTTCAACCATGTCATGTTGGACGCAGCCATGTGTATCCGGGGGTCAAACGTAGAACTGTGACGTCAAAAATTAAAATTAAAATTTACTTTTTTAACATTTATTATTCGCAGACAAAATTGAACCTGTCGCAAGAGGTCGCTAAGCATCTACCAGTGAAAGTTACCTACATTTTAAGTTTTAAAATGACATCGTAATACGAGCCAAAGGATTGGTGTTCAAGCCGCACCAATGCCACACTATTTGCCCTTGCATCTATTGATAGCTTAAACACACCAAAAGGTTTCGGGTTCGAGTCGCACCAATGTCATACTATTTGCCCTTGAGCCCGGCGTTTACAGATAGCTTAAACACACCAAAAGGTTTCTAGTTTGAGCCGCACCGTTGCCACACTATTCATCATTGAGCCTGGCGTTTGCAGATAGCTTAAACACATCACAACAGCAAACCCTTTGCCCAATAAAACGCAAAAAACTAACTCCCTAAGGGGATATAGAAAAAAATAAAAATATAAATTTTGTTTATTTTATCGCACACCGCCAGACATTTAAACAATCAGTGACGTCACCTGTTAGGTAACAAGTTAACGACGACACTTGGTAGGAATAGAAGAGTAAAGGTCAAGCAGATGATGATGCTCAAGTAAACAAGCTGATGTTCTCGCTCCTGTCTCTTCATTTGACTCTTTCTTCTTCCCATCTGTGACGTCATATTTGAGTTATTAAAGTGTAACAATAAGATGTTTTAATTTAACTAGATTCGTATAAAATAATTTTTTTTAATTTGATGACGTAGAAAATTTGATGACGTACCTTTGGACTTCCATCAGGGTCAAGTTCTCCTTTTCTAAACACGCTCGAGAATCGACTCACGACGCTGTACGTTCGTTGTAATCTATACCATTATGACGTCATTATTAATATGTTTTATCGTGGTTATAATACTTTATATGACGTCACAATCAACTTACTGCGGTTCGTGAACTTGTGTGACCACGTGATCATTCTGATTTCGTTCCGGATCATAAAACATCAGTTCGCTTTGGTTCGACTTTTGCTTTTTGAGTTGCAACTAAGAAAATTTGATTTTAATTAAATTTACAAAAATTAAGTTTCGACAGAATCAAAATATATTGACAATATTGACTTAATAAATAATTCAACAATTTACTTTATAGATTTTAAAATCAATTAGTCTAGGACTGCAACTTGACAAATATTTTAAATTGATGTTGTAATGTGTTATATATATTCCCAATACCACTTATTATGATAATATTTTATAAGTATAGATATGCAGTTGTGACTTGTTTAAGCTATCCGTAAACACCTGACTTAAGAGTGAATAATGTGGCATTGGTGCGACTCAAACCCGAAACCTTTCGTTGTGTTTAAGCTACCTGTAAACACCAAACCTAAGAATAAATAATGTGGCATTGGTGCGACTCGAACCCGAAACCCTGCTATTCGTTATTCGATGTCCAATGCAAAATGTACAACACAACATATTTGTTAATTTTAAAAATAGAATTTTTGATATATTTTACTTTATATTGATGGTATGCTGGACTTGAGTTTGCAGCTAGTCGTTTGTGACTCTTTCTGACGTAATAAACAACAACGCTGTAACTCAACGTCATAACCAATATCGGAAAAAATTGGAACAAGATCCGGGTCACCTGAAAATAAAAATTTAATAATAAAGTTTGTCCTCAAATTTTAATTAAACGACAACCCTGTCTTAAGTTACAATAATTTTGACCCTTTTGCTTACTACTTGTTAACAATGTTAACCATAGTGACGTCACAATCAATGTTTTGTTAAGTTAAATGATAAATGTTTTGGTTTTCCGCTCGAACAAACAAGAATGTAAAATAACTGTTTAACGACAGAAGAACAAGAAAAAACAAGTCATTTAAATACAAATTAAAGGCATTTCGCTGTTAAAGAGTTATGCAGGATTTGCTAATAAAACTCAAAACCTTAAACGTGTTTAACCAACAAATTAAGCGGCGGTTTCAAATGTGTTAGGTTTGCTAATTGTTTTTCTCAAAATTTGTGGTATTTCAAGCTCTGTTGCCAACCATAGTTTGAACCCGCGGGCTATTTGTGAAAATTAAGGCTTGAAACTTACAAAATTGATCTCTAAATCGACAGTAATCCTTCACAATAAATAATATCAGGAAATCTTAATGATTAAATCTTTTAAAAGAAAACATCGCGGGCATCAAACGAAAGTAGATTAACTGACATTATCTTCATAAATATGATCCCTGTTTTGTATTTTTGGTAATGCTTTAAACACAAGTGTTTTTATAAAATATTTATGGAGTTATTAACGAATCAAGATGACAAGTTTATGTGAAATATTTATAACAAATTTATTTAATGTTTTTTGTGGGTTCTGGAATAAACGATTCTAAAAATAAAATGTTCTTCGTAACAACAATATTCGCATTAAAAGACAGCGAACTATGACATAAAAGTTTCTATTTATGACGTCACAAAAATAGACCAAGCAGCAGCCTCTAACTAACATAATGTCGTTTTTATGACATAACACAATCGACTTTTATAACGTCACACTACAATACTAACACATAAAACTATTTTGACAGCACAGTTATGACATCACAAATTAAATATGTATGACGTAACACTCACCTGCATGTAAGGTCTCCAGGGTCCGGGTAACCCCACAAATGTGCAGAGGAGTTGACCCCGGTTCCACCCCGTCACCGCCATGCCCCCTGTCGCGTCATTAAGCAGAGAAACCACCAGAAAGGGGAGTAGAAAGGCGGGGGCAAAACCCCAGCAAAGGAATAAACAGAAGCGGAGGTTGTTGCTCGTGAAAAAAGTTTTGTATCTGAAGAAATTAAAAACTACATTTATTAATTAAATATTATATAGTTTTTTTTAACAAAACTTATACTATAAGTAAGTCCAATTTATAGATCTACAAAATAAATAAAACTGCCGTTTGTGGTGTGCGGGCAAATTATCTTAAGAAAATATTAGTTGAGAGTTGCAACTATATTACAACAATTAAAAGTTTTACATGGGGCAGGCTATTGACTAGTACTTAAATTCAACAACCTTATGAACATTTATAAATTCAATTAATTACAAATGCCTTTAAAAACGAATTAAAAATTCTTATAATTTTTTAGGTCTATTCATCATCAAAAAAGCGTTTAAAAAATTATTTTAATCTTTACATTTAAAAATTTTTTTAAATAGTTTTAACCTTACTAGTATTTTATTATTTCCGTTTGGCACTATATATTTTTTTTTCTTTGGTTTTTCGCGCATTGATAAAAGTAAATAATAAATACGATATACAATTAATATTACAACAATGCGACGGGAAAAAAAATGACAAAATCAATTTAATGATTTAAAACATGCAAGGATCGGTGAGTTTAAATAGTTTTAACTTTATTATTATTTTATTATTTCCGCCTTGTTTCTATTCCCACCATTTATTAATCATCACACTTAATCTATTTAAAGTTTGATAAATCACTTTTTAAACCAAAGTTTGCCAAGGAATTAACTTAATCCCCCTAAACGGATACCACCCCCAACTTAAGAGCAAAACAATTAATTTTGATCATCTGAAACTCGAGATTTTGAGCAAATATTTCCGCGATAAGAAATTAGTTTCGGTAATTAGGCGGCGCGTAAGTCGGCCACGAACTCGTTTGTCAACGTCACATTACCACAACAAAGCACAACAATAATCTAAGTGACGTCACAATATTATACTAACAATAAATGTCAAGCTTGTATATTGTAATTTTTTAATTAAAAGACGGTAATTATCAAAGTTTTGTGACGTCACTGATAGTTTTTATCATTTGATCTCTACGTAATAAGCGGTTAGTTGTTACAGTATTGTGACGTTATAAACTCACCGATCCGGAAACACGATCCCGAGAACGCGATTAAGAGTGATGGAGATGAGACAAACAATGGAAGTGTATCCGCATGAGAAGTAGAAGAAGGCTTGAAGGATGCAAGCTTGTGAGCTGAATGGCCTGTAATATGACGTCATAATTAGTTGCATCGAAAAAACAATTAAAAAGTAAAAGCTGCACAAAATAAAATTTTCTCCTTAGTAACGAAAATTCCAGAAAAATTGAACAACATTTTGACAGAAAAATATTAAAACCCTTTTTTATTTCAAATTATTTTGCAGGTGTGAAAAGCCCAAAAATCTCGTGTTTTTGTCGATAAAGGGTTTCCGAGTTCTGTCACGATTTATTGATAACATCATTGTTTGTTATTATGACGTCATAAGGAACAAGTTCGATTCGAGTTTACGATAAAAAACAATTAAAAAGAAATTACTCATTTTTATCTCGTTCAAAAGTTAAGAGAATTAAAACCACGTTGAGTAACTTTAACAACAACTTTTAAATTAAACGTTAAACAACAAATTTTTTTGTATATATCTTTATCTTCGATGTGGGAAAGTCGGACGCGCGACTTAAACATAGAGTAACATCAGTTACCCTGACCCAGTTTCAAGTTGCATGTGGCAGTTTGGGATATTATAGATTATAATTGCCCGATAATTATGCTGCTGATTAAGTGCTGGCTCTGCAGGAGTTTGTACCATTTATAGCGCCTTACTTAAGGTTACTACAGCATTACAGCAGTAGGAATCGAACGCAGAACCTCATGTAGTAAGGCCAAGTGTTCTGACCTCTGCACCACGCCATATTTTTTAATAAAAACTTTAAATTTTGCAAAAATGCTTCAAAATATGTTTCTAAAATTCCAGAATTAAAATTTAAATAATTTAATGCAAATATTTATTATTGTCTAGACATTGATATAATAAATCATCTAAATTACATTTAAAATGAATTATAAATATACTAAATAAGATTTTGAATTAAATGAATTAATTAAAACCACAACCCATTTAAATTTAAATTATTAAAATTAAATAAAATTAAGAAACCTGAGAAAGGTATTTCTATTCAATTTAAACAATAATATATTTAGCTATTTAATATTATTTTTATATTGAAATTAAGAAAAATAATTTAAAAAAATTCCATTTACGTTATTTACCTTCAGAAAAGCGCCCAATTATTTAGAAATATTAATTAAAATAACATTAAATTATTTAAAATAATCAAAATTTATTAATTAATATCCAAATTAATATCAAAAATGTTTTAAAATATTTTTTTTGCTATTTTAAACTTTTTTTTGGTCGAATTTTTTGGTTTAAAAAATGTGATGACGTAACAATGTGATGACGTACCACTCCATGAGGAAGTAACCGGTGACGTTGAAAGGCATCATTGCGAACGCAGTGAGAAAGTCGATGACGCACAAGTTGACAATAAACATGTTAAAACTATTCATCCGTAACTGACTGTTCCGCATCACTGCACATATGGTAAGCAAGTTCCCGGATGTTCCGAGCGCGATGTCGATCAGTCCAATCGTGATCCCGACGTATCTACGTCATAATCGAAGTTGTTACGTCATAATTTTAATATTAAACCAGCGGCGTGGTGTAGTGGTAAGAACACTTGCTACACCACACATGAGGTCGTGGGTTCAATTCCCACTGAAATCATGCTGTAGCGCTCTTCAGTAAGGCGGTTTAACAGTATGAACTCCTGCTGAGCCAGCACTTAATCAGCAGCATAATTACTGGGCAATTATAATCTATAATATCCCAAACTGCCACAGGAAACTCGAGACTGGGTTGGTGTAACTGATGTTACTCTATGTTAAGGTTACGCGTTTGACTTTCCCACATCAAGGATAAGTAAAAAAATGTCAGACAAGTTCTGCTTTTGTAATTTATTAGGTTTGAAACACCAAAAAAAAGCAAATTTATTTTTAAAATTCTGAATGTTTTTTATAAAATTTTGTTGCGATTTTAGAAATCTCAAAATCAAAACAAAATTTACAAGTTCGTTAATAATTCATCTTTTAACGAAGTTAATTAAATCCAAAATTTGATTAATTAAAATTCTAATTAATCCCATTTTCTCCTAATCTCGTGTGTTTACTAAAAAGTTGCAAAGTTTATTTCAAAAACAAACTTTTAATTTTGTTTTCGAAAAATTTTGTCAAAATAACTTTCTTTTTGTTTAAAACAAATCCAATTGTTTTACATTTGTTTCTCTTGTGACGTGACAATAAATTTTACGAACAACAGTTTGTTGATGACAAAATTTAGGATTATGACGTCATAAAAAAGAAGACAATTAAAATGTAATCTGATATTATTGTTTTTAGTAAATAAAACGAATTAGAAATTTGATATTTTTTACCTGAATGACGTCACAACATCCGGGATAGGTTCTGTTGTTGAATTCATTTTGAATTTTTTTTTTAAATTAAAAAAAATTTTAAAAAATCTAAAAACCAAAAAAAAAAATTTTTTTATAAAAAACACTTGAATATTAATTTCATGCT
The DNA here is from genome assembly GCF_963082875.1 of Corella eumyota. Lineage (NCBI taxonomy): Eukaryota > Metazoa > Chordata > Ascidiacea > Phlebobranchia > Corellidae > Corella > Corella eumyota. Next base: position 21,175,279 of record NC_137491.1, read on the forward strand.
TAACAAAGTAGGACAATCGTGTTCATTGTTAAGTCATAAGTTTTTTATTATGACGTCATGACATTTTTCTCACATTTTTTGCGATAATTGCAACTTGCATGCTCAACTTTTATGTTTAAAATAACTCACAAACACATTATTATGACGTCATAATTATTACTAACGTAAACGAAAATTTTTTTTTAATAATCTTGAAAAAAAAAATTTCTTTGTTTTTTGTCTTAAAATCTAAAATTTTAATCTTTCTAATTTTAGATTCGACCCGTTTGGGTTAACCTGGGCATTAGAGACAAGGTTAAAACAACATTGAAATAGTTTTCATTGTAACTTCCTTTAAATCAAGATTTAAGATCTTGATTCGGTTCATTAACTTACAGACAAATAGTTTAAAAACCAGTTGAAAATTTGCTAACAAGATATTCGCAGCCAAAAATAACAATTTTCCACAAGTTTTGCGTTTAATTTTAAATCTCATTGCCATTATCCGTCAACATATAGACTTTATGACGTCATAACACTTTTATTATGAGTTTATTTTATCTGTTAACACTTAGTGGTAAACAATAAGTTTTTTTTTGCTAACAGTCTTATTTTTAAACAAGTTTTTGTTGCCAAAACTGACAGATTTGGTTCAAGTTTTAACGGAAAATATCAAGTACAGAATGCGGGAGGTCAAGGGATGATGCAAAATTAATTATAAAGGGCAGGGAAAGATTAGGGGAGGGTATAAAAATGCCGTTTTTTCCGCATTTTTTGTTAACGTTTACATACGGTATCGTAATTTTCGCACCCCGCAATTTGCCCCATCCCGTATTTTAGTACTACCCGCAAGAACAACACAATTTTATTAAATCCTTGATAGACAAGCTTAAAATATTGTTTTTAAATCTAATGTTTTTCGACATTTTAAGCTAGCTTAATAAAAGTTGTTTATCTTATAAAAAAAAACTCCTTTTTAGGAAGATTTAAAAGCGTAATTCAAGTTTTAGTGCGCTATAACTATAAAACTGTTAACTTGAAATTTTTTTTGTTTTTTCTTGATTTTAATTCTCCTGAATAAAATTGACTTTTTAGAATTTTCTCAATTCATAAACATAAAAACAAGTTTATAAATTCTAGAAACGGATTGACATGTCCTCTTTAAAGCTTTAGTATATTACCTGAGTTTCTTATAATACTATCCCTTACGTTATACTTATATGCTTATGAACTTATATTTACAAATATAGTAATAACCTGTTTTGATGTAAAATAATACTTCGGCGAAAAACAAAAAATTATGTTGTTTTTAAAAGTAATGTTACATTTGTCGTATAATAGTAGAAACTAATCTAGTGTTTAGTCCCAGCAAGCTTGTAGCGGGTCTGGATAAAATTGCACTAATTAACGGCACGCAAGTATTTCTCTCTGATAGACCGTAGTAGCTTTATATGGCATTCTACTTCTGAACGTTTGGTGCACTGTTTTTATTTTATTGTAAGTGACCTGTTTTTAATAAAGTGTATTGCCAATAAAACCGTTTGTTTAAAAACTAGCAGAAAGCGAACCTATAACGTTTTTGTAACAGTAATCCGATATCAAAAATTTTGAATTTTTTTGAATTTTTTTTTTAACATTTTTTCCACTTTGAAATGCTGAATCTAAATATTTAAAATATTTTGCAAATATAGAAATGAACCTTAGCAAACGAAGTCAAACCACGTTTAGCGTAACTCACACATGAGTGTTTGTATATCCTTTTACACGTAACAATGGAGGATTGTGAATTAGAAAAACGCGTTTGTTAAATCTAGAATGCGGGGAAAAATATCGAATTATTAAGCAGTCGCATAACCTTAAAAAAATGTCGATAAATCTGGTGCTTAACTCTAAAATTATAATCTCGAATAATATCTCATTTCTTTCACATTATAGCTATAATAAATAGGTTTTCTTAGTAAAGAATTAAATTTTAACACATTTTAAAAATGTCTTGAAAACAAATGTGTTAGATTGGTGATAATTTTTAGATTTGATAAAAATAAACACCACAAAAATTCAATTTCTAATTTAAGTCTTAATATAACGCGAATTTTATATTTTTGTCGTTTGAAAGGTTATTTTACCACAAGACATTTAAGATTCCGGTTTTTATTTTTTTTAGATACCTAAATATATACTCTGTTTATCTGTTCATACATACCCTCTGTGACGTCATAAGACTTTCTTTTATGTGTATATATTTTACCTTTAACTTCTAATAAAAATTTTAATTTTTAAGCAAATTAAAATAAGTTTTTGTTAAACAGTTTATTTAAATTCCTTCTAAATATTCTAAATTTTTTGAAGCTGTAACCTTTTAACCTTGAGCCTATTTGTTATACAATAAACATTATACAAAACTGTTGTTCTAAAATTGTGTCTAATTCCTAAATAATTTAAACTCTTAAAAACAAAACTTTTATTGTAATAAACCTTAAGTATTTACAAAAACATTTTAGTTCTTAATTACAGGCGCATAGTTTTCAGACCTTTACCGACCGACTACGTTTTATTTAGCCCACCGTCGCGGTAAGAGGGTTACTAAGACCTGCGGGGTAGAGTAGCTCATTTCGTGAACGAAAATCTTTAAAAATGAAATTTTTTTTGAAGGTTTTTTAGTAAATACTTTTGACCTTTTTTTTCTACGTTGCCAAACACTTGAAAAAAAGAATTTTGTATTGTAGTTTAACTGTTAATTAAAACTTATTTGTAAAAATAAAACGATCCTTATTAAATAAATGTTTAATTAAAAATTAATAAAAAAATTTGCTAAAAATCGAAATTTAGTTTTAATAAAAGAAATTGTGTATTTTACTTTTTCGAATTAAATTTAAATTAATCGCAAATAATAAGATTTGTCGAATCACATCTGCTACTGTGACGTCATAATCCCTTGATCTTCCGCGCAAAATAAATGAATTTAAATTGAAGGAAGTCGGCCCAAAATTTTGAACATTTTTTTTTTTAATTTAATTTTTTTTATTCCACTGGGAAATCAAACATTGTTTTAAATAATTGATTCTGTGACGTCACTAATATACATTGTTAGGTATTTTTAAAGATAAATCAGTTAATTTAATTTAGTGATTTTTTATTAATTATTTATTTTAATAAATAACTTTGTTTAAAAAAAATTATTTTATTTTAAAACAAGTTTTAATATTTTTAATGTTTTAACATTTGAAGCAAAATTAATATTTGTTACCAAACATTTTAATTAATTTTAATTAATTAATTAAGATTATTTTTGTAAAGTATTTGAAATTACTTAAAATTTTCATCAACCTTATATTGAAAAAAGTTATTGTTGTACGACAATCAAACAAACAATGTGAAACAATAAAAGTTTAAACAATGTGGAACAAGGAACACCATTGTTGTGAAACATTAAAATCAGAAAAATTTGCATTTTGTGAATTAAAACTTACCCACAATGCAAAACAATGTTCACCATTGTTAAAAACAAAGAAAAATAAACCATTGTGCTCCAGTGTTTAACAATGCTAACAATGGCCTTACTTCAACAATGTAAACATGATTTAAATGAAGAGTAAAGCTTCTTCAAAATCCTCTTGTATTCTTTGCGCATGCGCTTGTGCAGCAGAGCGTAAATACAAGGGTTCACGCAACTATTCAACCATGCCAAGTTCGAAGCAGCCATGTGGAACCGAGGATCGAAAGTTGCGCTGTGACGTCAAAAAATTATACATTACGTCATAAAACAAAATGTGACGTCATAAAACAAAAATTGCGTTGTAAAACATAAACATAATTTAAATTTTTTTTTTAAATTTTACAAAATTAGTGACGTCATCGTTTACATGTTTTTACATATACGAGACGTCACTGATGACGTACCTTCCAGGTATTAGATTCATGACAAGACTTGGAAGAAAAAGAAGAGTGAAAGTCAAACAAACAATGATACTGAGGAACACTAGGTGCTGCTCGCGAGCTTGTCTCATTGATCTACTCCGGGATCGAACCAAGACTCTCTACGTCATAATTTAGTTGTAACGTCATGATCATATTAAAAATATTTTTAATTTAAACTAAAACATTAAAATTCATTAAAAAAATCTGTTAAATAAATAAAACAATTAAATTTTAAATTACTTTGAAAATCAAAATATTTTTAATAAATACTTGTTCAAGATTGCGTGCAAAAATATAAAAATATTTGAGCAAAAGAATTTTAAAATGATTTTAAAATCAACAAATAAAAAACTTAAAATATTTTGGGTAAACAAATATTGAAGCTGGGAGCCAGAATTTTAAATTATTCGAATTTTGACAAATTACAAATTTCTTCAATTTCAAAGTTGGTTAAATTTAGTAAACAAATTAGCTGACATGATAATGGCTTTTAGTGGATATTGTTTTCTATTAAACTTATATTGACGTAACAATCATTTAATTATGACGTCATTACTTACAGTACTCGGACTCGCGGAGTTCGAGGAAAGCGAGGAATTTTGTCTTTTCATCGACATCGCGATTTGGGAAATTCTTCGTATTCTAAATGTATATTATTACGTCACAATTATAACACATTTATTATATTATGACGTCACAATTACGAACAAGCATTAAACTATAAAGTCACAACTACAAACAAGCATTAAACCATGACGTCACAAATGCGAAGAAACATTGTATTATGACGTCACAAGTATAAACAACTTTTACACTATGACGTCACAAACATGAACAAGCATTAAAATCTGACATCATAATTACCGATAAAGTGCCGGACTACTCTGAGATTCAGACATTCCTCCACTCAAATTGCTCCGAACAGATTGTTGTGCAGCACGTGATATCTACGTCATAGTGACGTCATATAAAAAAGTATTGTGCATAAATTTAAATCGAAAAATAAATTTTAAAAAAATAATAAACCAAAAAAAGTTAAATATATATCTAACTATTACGTCACAAAAGTAAAAAAAACACAATGACTCCAGACAATAAATAATGACGTCATAATACCTTGGCTGGAGATCGATAAGAATGGGATTGAGATTCGATTCTCAAGTTGTTTGCATGAACATAATAAACAATCGCCGAATAACTCACCACCATCAGCGCTGTTGGGATAAATTGGAACACCACTCGAAGCACCTGCGTCATAATCGCTTAGTGTGACGTCATTAAAATAAAATTACGTCAAAAGCACAATTATTGAAAACAATAAAAAATTTTTAAAAAATCTTCGATTTATTTCTATTGTTTTACGTCATAATAAACGTATTGTTACCTTCATGTAGGTGAGCCAGAAACCACGTGGTTCAAGATAAGTACAGAGGAACTGACATTTGTTCCATCCAGTAATCGAATGTTCCTTCATAGACATCGACGTAATAAAAACCGGTGCTAACACTAGAGGCGCTGTGACCCAGCAAAACAGAAAAATTCCTTTTAGCTTCCGACCGGCGAAAAACATCTTGTATCTGTGACGTCATAAAGCGATAATAATTTTTATTGTGACGTCATTACAGTAGATACTACGTAAAATATCGCAGTTTTAAGCAAAATTAGACCAAAATAATGTAAAAATGTGGCAATAAAAAGACAAAAACAACATAAACTAAAAGTAAAGTGAAATTTGTAAAAAAATCTTAAAATGGTTTATTTTTACAATTAAATCCTACTCTAGTAGTTACTTCTTACATTTCAATAACCCATTGAAATTTAGAGATTTCGACTTAATATAAAACCACAGAAACCGAAAAATTCTATTTAAATTGTGACGTCACAAACATTAATAATTACTTATCAGGAAACACGACTCCCATGAATCGATTAATTGTGATGACAACAAGAAAGACAATCGAAGTGTAACCACAAGAGAAGTAGAAGTAGGCCTGCACTTTGCACCATTGCATACCAAACGGCCTGAACGTAAATTGAATCATTTAATTTTACGAACAAGTTGGAAAAATTAAGTTTTAAGCGTTTGTGGGGTGTGCTGTTGTGACGTGTTTAAGCTATCTGTAAACGCCAAACTTAAGGATGAAAAGTGTGGCATTGGTGTTTAAGCTATCAGTAAATGCTGGGCTTAAAAGGATGAATAATGTGGCATTGGCGCGGCTCGAACCCGAAACCTTTTGGTGTGTTTAAGCTATCTGTAAACGCCGGGCTTAAGAGCAAATAATGTGGCATTGGTGCGGCTTAAACCCGAAACCTTTTAGTGTGTTTAAGCTATCTGTAAACGCCGGGCTTTAGGGCAAATAATGTGGTATTGGTGCGGCTTAAACCCGAAACCTTTTGGTGTGTTTAAGCTATCCGAAAACGCCAAACTCAAGGGGCCAATAGTGTGGTATTGGCGCGACTCGAACCTGAAACTTTTCGACTCGTAATTCAATGCCATGACCGTGGTTTAGCTATTTATAACACTACCTTGGTTATGCCCTCGTTTTACCCTTAACTTACCCACGCCATCTTGCGGATGAGTATTTTATTTATTTTCCGATGTCAATAACTCGTTTTATATTTATATTTCCCAAAAACATAGATTTTATTATCAGTTAACTTACAACATGAAAGCAGTGGGAATCAAACCTAAGACCTTAACTTTAACAACTTTCTAAATATCCATCTTACCAGTACATGTAATGATAACTGATCATGTGGAACGGTAACATGACCAGTGACGTAATAAGGTCAACGACGCTCAGGTTAACAATAAACAAATTAAAGCTGTTTTTTCGGAGTTGGTGATTCCCCAAAACAGCGACGATTGTCAACAAATTTGCAAACCCGACGAAGATGGCGACATAGCCGGTGGTGAAACCGAAATACCTACGTCACAATAAAATAATAATCTAATATATGACGTCACAAAAAAAATAAAATCTTGGTAAACTGTTTTAAAAATTAACAAAACGCTAATATTTTAAAATAATAAGAAGCTTTCTACAATTACGTCATAGCTACACGATATGCAAGTATAGTGACGTCACAATCTCAAGTGTTTTAATTACAAACAAATTAAAAAACCATGAATAACTCCCAGCGGCAAGTTTAATAAATAATTATAATTCTTTTTAATAACTTTTAAAACTTTAACTTAGATTAATAAACTCAGTCAATATATATTTATAAATGACTCCTTGCATATTACCGAAAAATATTTGCCCGAAAAATCTCATTTTACCGACAAAAAAACTTTATTATCTCCCTCTATCCACCCTAACCTTTATCAAGTGGTCGGCAACCACCAAGCCGCGGCCCGGTGCTGGTCCATGAGCAGTACGTTACCGGGCCGTATTTTTTTCGAGGTTAAATGCTTAGAAACAGAAACGTCATTTTTGATTTGTAAGCTTATTTTGTCGTAGAAACATTTAAAAATGTTCATTATCTATTTGATGAAGAAATTAATTGCTTTAACCTTATTTGCGTCTCTTGAAACATCATTATTAGCTAAACTGATTAATTTCTTTCACTCAAAAATGCAAAAAAAATTGTTTTTTAAAGGCTGGTCCGCTAAAAAGATTCCAGTTTTAAATCGGTCCGCAGTGCGAAAAGGGTTGCCGACCCCTGAATACTAAAAAATGTCTTTTAATTACTGTAAAAATCGACGTTGATTTCGGTTAAATGTAATTTTCGGTAACATAAAAGTATGCCAATCAGAAAACAAAACTTAAACTAAAAACCAATCTATTTTTAAATTTAATTTTCACAACTAAATTGAGGATATTTTTAAATAAAATAAAGTTTCTTACCTAAAAGAGATAGTGGCGTTCAAGTTGCTGTCGTTCATCATATTTTGTTGAATGTTTTAATTCAATCAAAATCAAGCTTTTATATCTTTAACAAGCATTGGAGGAGGGTAAAGGCGGGCAATAGTTGCTTGATTTCTTGTTTCAAACAGTCGAACTTTATTAAAACCTGCCTTTAACCTGTATTTTTTTGTAATTTTGTTGCCAGATACTTAACTATACTAACTTAATCAAAAGTTGTTGTACATAAACTTAATTATTAATGCAATTTTGCGTTTTTTTGGAAATTCCAAGCGCGTTATTCATTGCTAAATTAACTTTTATAAAAATGTCCCAAATTCTAGAAATAATTTCGTTATCAGATAAGTTGAGTACATACAACATGAGGTCGCTTAATGTTTTAAATTAACATCTAATATGTAACAAATCCAACAATCTTAAATTTCTTAATTCTCAAGACTGCGCTACTGCTTAAGACTCAACTAAGTTGAACCAAAAGCGTTCCTATCTTAAGGTTGACTCAAACTGAACAAGTTTAAAATAGTTTGAGGCAACTTAACATCTGAGGTTCGAAACCACTTATAACCCAAATTTTAATTTATTTTTAATTTAGTTGTTACTGATGTTTAGAGTTCAAATCCCACCGACAGTAAAATTTTAAATCACGTTTTTAAAAAACTAATTAAACATGAAAAGTTAAATTAATTATAACTTGTTTAATGACTCAAGTTGAAAAATTAAAACCAGTTAAAATTGTCCGCAAACAAACGAATTTATTTCATAACTGTTTCGTAACAAAAAAATTAATTTAAAACAGCCTTATCGCGATGTCGCCCATGAATATTTCTGTGGTTTTTAAAATATTTAATCAAATATTTCGACAAATTAAAACGGTTTTAAAAAGGTCAGAATTCGGGAATCATTATTTTATACAATCCATCTTTGTGACGTCATAACCCCCCAAAAATTCCATCTATCTTTGTGACGTCATAATCAAAAATAACAAGTCGAGAATTTCTTCTTTTATTGCATGCAATACAAGTGTGACGTAATAATCATATCTTTGTTACAGCAATAATTGAGGTTTTTAGACATAAAACTGGTTGTTATTATGACGTCACTATACTAAAAACAATTACAAAGCAATATAATAAATGGCAATATACAAAGATGTGTAATAAAAATAAAAAATTCAATTTTTTTAATTAATCCGCATTAATTAATTACTAATTAAATTCATAAAAATTTTTGATTTTAAATTAATTTAAAATATTCAATAATAGGTAATAAAAAATATTACAATAAAAACCTTGTTTTAACAAATATAAATAATTTTGATATAATTTTTTAAATCAGTAACATTTAAAATATAAAAATCTGTGAACACTTTACTTTTAATTGCAATTAACATTAATTAGAATATAGAAACCTATATTTACTTAAACTTAAATTATTCCTAAACTGCATTGTTTGTTAAAACAAAAATAATAGTAAATAAAACCAAATTTATACACACAAAAAAGCTAATATTAAAAGTTTTAAATGAGGTTTTGAAAATATTTTTACTTTTAAGAACACATTTAAATTTGTTAATTTTACACATAAAGCTTTAATACAAACTTAGTTAATATAAAAACAAATAAACCATTAGTAAAAATTTAAGTGTTAAAATAATAAAACCGTATTAAAATTTTAAATAATATCTCCCATATTTGGGGAGGCGAAATTTAAGGCAATGGAAAATGAAGGGACGGAAAATGAAGGAATCGGAAAATGAAGGAATCGGAAAATGAAAGAACGAAAAATGAAGAAACGGAAAATGAAGGAACTGAAAATGAAGAAATGGAAATAAAGGAACCTGAAAATGAAGGAAAGATTCCGCCCTCTCTTTTTTTTGCTTTCCTTCATTTTCCTTTTCTTCATTTTCCGTTCCTTTAATTTTCATTCCCTCATTTTCAGGCGACCCATATATTCTTACATTAATATCAAACCAGGTATCTTTGTATATAAACATATTATAACAATTGACCACTAAACCAATGTTAAAATAATATACGGAATCTAAAAGTCAATCTTTAACACAAGAAGTTTAAACAAATTTCTTTATCCACAAGTTATATAAACTTTAATGTCATTATCATGCGTGAACGCTATCTTAAATATAAGCAAGCCCCCTATATACAATAATAACCCCCTTTACATGAGTAAACCTCTATATTAGTGACCCCCTTTATACAATAGTAACCATTATATATGTGTGACCCAAAAATTTAAGTGACCCCTATATATTAGTGACCCCTATATTTTAGTGACCCCTATATATTAGTGATCCCTATTTTTTAGTGACTCTTATATTTTAGTAAACCCTATATATTAGTGACCCCTATACAATAGTAACCCCTATATTTTAGTGACCCCTATATTTTAGTGAACCCTATATATGTGTGTTACCTATATGCTAGTAACCCCTATTTAATGGTAACCCCCATTATAAGTTACCCCCATTTCCTAGTTACCCCTATATTAGTTTTCCCCATATGTTAGTTAAGTTAGTGACCCCCTTTACATAATTAACCCCCCCAATACATTAGTCAACCCCCTGTAAGTTAGTGCCCCCCTAAATACTTGTGACCATTGGCCCCAGTTTATTACCCAGCCCGTTGTTGGCTTGGGGACCCATTCTGTTGGATGGAAGGGGACCACATCTGTTCGACCTCTGTAAAAGTTGTTGTAAAGTTTATTTTATAAAATGAATATTTAATATTTTACATAAAATGCACAATTAGTCTTAACTATAGCCTATATAAAAAGTTTAACTTCTAAACAACCACTAAATATAAATTAAATAAAAGAATTCGACTTAAAATACAGTTTAAAAATTTAAAAAAACACAGTTTAAAATAGTAAAAAAAAAATTTAAAAAACAATAATTATATTATTTTATTTTTATAAACTGAAAAAAAGTGAAATAAAAGTTTATCTTTACTTGGGGTCCATTTCTGTTCATTCTGCTTGGACCCATTGGGTTTACATAAGTTTTAATTAATAAATCAGGGTTATGACCCATACACAGGCTGGGGTTAGGTCCCACCGGTTTAAGGCGAAGTTTTGAACCCGTGCTGAAAGTTTGTCTAAATAATAATTAATTTAATTTATTTTTTTAACAAACATATGTGAATAGAATTGAACTTAATTAAGACTTAAAACTAAATTTTTTTTTGTAATTTTTTTTGTATATATTTTTATCCTCGATGTGGGAAAGTCGAATGCGCAACTTAAACATAGAGTAACAACAGTTACTCCGAAAATTAGACTAATCTTCCACCAAGTTCCTTAAAATATTGGTTTAAATCTCCTAAACAACTTTTTAACTTTTTGGAAATTAATTTCTTAGTAATTAGAAAATTTTTAAAACACCAAAATTCACCTTTTTTGAGCTTTTGTAACTTTTGTCATGTATTTCTTCATCCTCATTGCTGTGGAACCCATAGATGTAGAAGCACCCATTGTTGGGCCCATTGTTGAACCCATTGTTGACCCCATTGTTGATCCCATTGTTGAACCTATTTTTGATCCCATTGTTGGCCCCATTGTTGAACCCATTGTTCCTATTGTATCCATGAATGATGAAATACTGTTGTCAAGGAAACTGGTGTCAATACTTTTTGTTTGAGGGGATTCCCCACCAAATACTTTTGGACTGCAAAAAAATTGTATTTCAACAAAAGATTTTATTTTTTTAATTATATTAAATTTTGATGTGGTAAGATTGACTTAAACATAGAGTAACATGAGTTACGACTTAAACATGGAGTAACATCAGTTACACTGACCCAGTCTCGAGTTGCCTTTAGCAGTTTGGGATTTTATAGATTATAATTGCCCGATAATTATGCTGCTGATTAAGTGCTGGGTCAGCAGAAAATTATACCGATTACAATGCCTTACTTAAAGAGATGGTTCGGTCGTAGAGTTTCTTTTTTAATTATGTTGGAATTTTTCCAACTAGCACGAAGATACCATTATTTAAAAAATTGGTCAAGTAGTTTTTGAGATATCGGGATTTGAAAGTAAATATTGTAAATAGGGAAAGTCCCAACGCTCGCGAGTCACGTGACGCACGACGTCATCGTCGTAAGATCATATGCTGGCAGACATAGGAAAATGACCTTATTTTGTCCTCTTTGACCCGTTTGTTGTACTTTTTTAAAAATAAATTTTGCAGTAAACAAACTTAACATAAAAAGCAATATTTAGCCATATTATATAAGACATTTTTTACTTTTAAAGTATTTTTAATTAGGTAGGCCCTATTTGAAAAATTCTAACAAATTAAGGTTAAGTTGTTGATTTTGGAAATTTACCAGCCAAAAACGGCTAAGATTGGCTGACAAACAATTACAAGAAACAGACAGGTCAATTGAGTGTTACTGAAGCAACGGTTACCTGTTAGAACAGTAAGTTTTGCTTAAAACTTAATATATCCGACAATTTTGTTGGGTTTCATATAAAAATAGTTCTAATCACTAAACGTCACATGGGTTATAAGACACATAAAGTACATAATACATCAATAAACTATAAACTAAATACTCTGGTTAACATCTTTTATAGATTTTTTAATTAATAATTCCAAACAATTTTTAATATAACGCATAATATACCTAAGTATTTGTACCCCTGGCAACAAATAATAATGTTTGCTGCCCTCCTTAACTTTAGTTTGTGCTTAACACTTGAAAAAATATAACTAAAATAATTGTTATAGTAAAACCAAAATAAAAGTATATATCGTCTATATAGGCTATATACGCCAATTTGAACAATTTGACAATATATTAGTTAACAACAATGAAGTGATTTTATTTTAAACAAAACTAAGACTGTGTCAACAGTAAACTTTGCTTTAATAAGACTTAGTTGACCTGTCTTTTTCTTGCAAGAATTTGTAAGCGTTTTTGGCTGGTAAATTTTTAAAATTAACAGCATAGCCATAATTTGTTAATTTTTTTAAATACGGCCTACCTAATTAAAAATACTTTAAAAGTAAAAAATGTCTTATATAATATGGCTAAATATTGCTTTTTATGTTAAGTTTGTTTTCTGCAAAAAAAATTTATAAAAAAGTACAACAAACGGGTCAGAGAGGACAATTTAGGTCATTTTTCTATGTCTGCCAGCATATGATTTTACGACGATGACGTCGTGCGTCACGTGACTCGCGAGCGTTGGGACTTTCCCTATTTACAATGTTTACCTTCAAATCCCGATATCTCAAAAACTACTTAACCAATTTTTAAAATAATGGTATCCTCGTGCAAGTTGGAAAAATTTCAACATAATTAAAAAAGAAACTCTACAACCGAACCATCTCTTTAAGGGTACAACAGCACGAGAGAAGTTGGGATTAAACCCAAGACTCACATAGCAAAGTGTTCTTACTACTACACCATGCTGGAGATAACTAAACTATCAGTCATTAAAATTTTTATTAAATGTTCTAACTTACGCTAAGTCAACTTTTCTTTTTACTTCAGGTTCTTTTTTCTTTTCCATTTCTCTCATTTTATTTCTCTTCTCTTCTGTTTCAACTTGTTGCTTCAGAATTCCTAAAAATTTGTGTCAAAAAAATAAATAATTAAGTATACAGCCATAAGTAACTGTGATGTCATAGTTGAAACAGAATGAATTGTGACATCATACCTTCAGTAACATTGATGTCATAATTAGAAGCAGTCAAGCACATGTTTATCGTCACTTCGGGCAAGTTGGGAAACTTTTTTTTCATTTTTCTCATCACTAAAAAAAACAAAAATTGTAAAATTTACTTAAATTGAATTTTTTTTTGTATATATCTTTATCCTCGATGTGGGGAAGTCGAATGCGCGACTTAAACTTAGAGTAATAACAGTTACTCCAACCCAGTCTCGAGTTGCCTCTGGCAGTTTGGGATATTATAGATTATAATTGCCCGATAAGTATTGGCTCAGCAGAAGTTTGTAATATTTATAGCGCCTTACTCAAGGGCGCTACAGCATGAGAGCAGTGGGGATTGAACTCATTTAAAAACTTAAAATAAAAAAAATATTTATTTTACATTCTAGTTTTTCAACAATTGAAATTTTCTTTGGTTCCACTTTTTTTGGTTCGACCTTCTTGAATATGACCTTGGCTGATGGGGGCTTGGTTGGAGTTGCTTTAGGGCGGGGGGCACTCTCTGCTCGTATATGCCCCAATGTTACTAACCCGAATCTTGCCCCATCTAAACTGTTACCCGATAAAACAAGTTGTTCTCTAAAAATATATTTTTAAAGTGTTAGATACAAATTTGATTTTTTGTTACCCTAACCCAGTTGACTTTAGCAGTTTGAGATATTTTTAACTATGATTGCCCGATAATTAGGCTGCTTCAGCATAAGAGCAGTGGGAACCAAACCCTGAACCTGGTGTATGTTTTTTTACCTTAAAAAAACTAGAAAAGGTATGTTATAAGTAAAATTTAAACACAGAATTGTTACACATTATAACATTTAGTGGAGGTAATTTGAACTGAGACTCTAAAAAGTTAAAACTTGAGTTAACTCACTTAATCTCTGAAATCCTGGCACCAGGAAACTGAATTTTCAACTTTGAGACCAAGTTTCCTGCTGGAGCAACTTTCTAATAACAACAAATATTAATATTTAACAATATTTTACTCTCTTTCTGTTAACACAATAAAATATTTGTTGTAACAAAAATGTTTTAAAATATTAAAAATATTGACCGGCAGCGTGGTGTAGTGGTAAGAACACTTGCTACACCACACATGAGATTATGGATTCAATCCCCACTGATCTCATGCTGTAGCGCCCTTAAGTAAGGCGCTATAAACAGCATGAACTCCTGCTAAGCCAACACTTAATCAGCAGCATAATTATCGGGCAATTATAATCTATAATATCCCAAACTGTCAAAGTCAACTCGAGACTGGGTCGGAGTAACTGTTGTTACTCTATGTTTAAGTCGCGCATTCGACTTTCCCACATCGAGAATAAATTTATATACAAAAAAAAATTACCAAATTGCATCAACTTATTACGATTAAGTTTTTAATACAATTCATAATACTCTGTTACAAACCTTTGAATAACCCATATCTGATAAAGCTGATTCGGCTGATGTTAAATTATTAACATGAGTTCTCAACACTGAGCTATGAGATATAGATGTTAAATATTAACTATTACATTTCTTAAATAAACATTTTGTTAATTAGTAACTTAATCTTTAAAATCAACTTTTTAAAAACTAAATCATATTCAATAAAATAGTTATAAATAAATAAACAAAATTTTTCAGTAATTCTAGTTCTTTAGGATAAGTCAAAAATTTTTTTTCCAAAATTTATTTATCCTAAATATGGAAAAGTTGACTTTTATGACTTAAACATAGAGTAACATTAGTTACCCTGACCCAGTCTTGAGTTGACTTTGCCAGTTTAGAATACTATTAATTATTATTGCCCGATAATTAAGCTGTTGATTAAGTATTGGCTCAGCAGGAGCATACCATTTAAAACACCTTACTCAAGGGTGCTACAGCATGAGATCAGTGGGGATTGAACCCATGACCTCATGTAGTGGGACCAAGTGCATCAAATTGCTGTAGTTATTACCTTGCAAGATCAGCAGATATATCAAACTCTCTCATGAGAATATTCATCTTTGATTCATTCACAATAATAACAACTTTCTGTAAAGTTAAAAGGTTTTATTTAAAGTGTTTATCAAGTTTAAATATAATAGTTTTTTAGAGTGACAATTGTTGCATGGTTGAGTTTTAAAGACTTATAAGAGGTCCTGGGTTCAATTCCCACTGCTGCCATGTTGTCATGCCCTTATGTAAGATGGTATAAATGATAACATCTGCTAATCAGCAGCTTAATTATCAGGTAATTAAAATCTATAATATTCCAAACTGCTGAAGGCAACTCGAGACTAGCTCAGGATAACAAATACTAGTTTATTATTTTTGTTTTATCCCTAATGCAAGAATACTGATTTTACAGCTAAGACTTAGGTTAACTTTGTAAGAATTTTGATGCTTGAGATATTCACAAAAGTTGATGAAATAAATAATATTTAAATTTACCTTCACATATCCCAGTTCTGCAAGTTTTATTCTTGACATACTTAAAACATTTTTAGAATTCTTCAAAACTGATCTGAAAGATTAAAATCCCAAAAATTTAAATATAAAATACTACAAGCTTTTTTATATCTTTATCTTCGATGTAAAAAGATCAAAGGCAAGACTTAAACATAGAGTAACATAAGTTACTCTGACCCAGTCTCGAGTTGCCTGTGGCAGTTTGGGATATTATAGATTATAATTGCCCGATAATTATACTGCTGATTGAGTGCCCGCACCGTTTATAGCACCTTACTCAAGAGCGCTACAGCATGAGATCAGTGGGGATTGAACCCACGACCTCATGTGTGGTGTAACAAGTGTTCCTACTACTACACCATGCTGCCGGTTAAATATTATATTATTATTGTTTTTTAATAAAAGTGAAAACCCTTACTCTGCAATAGATTCCTCGATATCGTATTCCTTCAACAGAAGTTTTACTTTACTATGATCAGCTTCCATAAACGTGGTTGACTCAAAACTTGTCTCCGTTGGTTTAGCATAACTTGTTGGCCCAGCAGCATGGTAAGTAAAAGTTGGTTGGGGTTGCTTTAAAACAAAGATTTTAATTTTTTGGATTTTAAAATAGGCTTAATATGTTAATTTAGTTTCAACTTTATAGGGATTTTTTTTAGGTAAAATATTAAATAAAAATTTACTTTATTGATATAACGAAAAAAGTTAAAAATTATTTCTGTTAGAATCCTCTTTTATTTATAAAGTAACAACTAATATTTATAACTATTTATATGTTAAACATTACACAAATTCTAATTTTTATTATTATTTGCATATTTTTTAACAAGCTTGGAGTAATACTTTGAACAATTATAATCTATATTATCCTAAACTGGCAAAGTCAACTCGAGACT
Source organism: Corella eumyota (assembly GCF_963082875.1). Lineage (NCBI taxonomy): Eukaryota > Metazoa > Chordata > Ascidiacea > Phlebobranchia > Corellidae > Corella > Corella eumyota. The sequence continues at coordinate 21,192,071 of NC_137491.1, forward strand.
GGGTCAAGGTAACTGATGTTACTCAATGTTTAGACCGTAAAGTTGGGCTTCCCACATTGAGGATAAATTATTACAAAAAAAATCTTACATTGTGTGAAAATATAAAAAAAAACACAAAAACATTTAACAAAATGTAGTGAAAAAGGGTAACCTAAAAAATATACTAAATAGAATGGATTTAATGTATATTAAATAGTTTTTTATTAAAAAAATGGCATAAATTGACCCCTAATTTTTTTTGTATATATCTTTATCCTCGATGTGGGAAAGTTGAATGCGCGACTTAAACATGGAGTAACATCAGTTATTCCGACCTAGTCTCAAGTTGCCTGTGGCAGTTTTGGACATTATAGATTATAATTGCCCAATAATTATGCTGCTGATTAAGTGCTGGCTCAGCAGGAGTTCATACCGTTTATAGCGCCTTACTCTAGGGCACTACAGCATGAGATCAGTGGGGATTGAACCCACGACCTGATGTGTGGTGTAACAAGTGTTCTTACCACTACACCACGCTGCCGATGTTAAATATAGGCTATACACAGTTAATACAAGCAAAAACCATTCAATTATGTATATTTTGTGCGGGATAATAAAACATCACAAGCACCTGCTGAGTATCAAGTCCTGGATGTGTCCACTGAGTGGTTTTGGTGCGGTGATTGAGGTAGAACCAACGTTTAGAAGAAGGATCGTATTTTGCTTCCCATCCAGGCGGTAAAGGTGCCCGATTTTGCATGGGAAACATATTAGCTTAATATTTGTTAAATAAAATCTAAAATTAAAAGATTTTGGTTAACATATTTTAAAATGTAATCAAAATAAGAATTTAATTTCGCAAACCTAAAATAATTACTATCTAAATAAATTCTGAACTAAAAGAGTATTTTAATGACTTTATTTAAGCCCCATAAAGAATATATTTTGCTAAATTTTTGTAAATTTAAAATCTGCAGTTAACAATAAAGAATTCACACCAAGAAAATTTTCAATATTTTCACCCAAAATACCCACTTTATGAAAAAAATCTCAGCTAAACAAGTTTTAAAGAAATTTAATTTAACAACAAAGGTTATAGGATAACGTATGTTGTCCAGCTCTAAACAAAATAACGATTCGTTTACTGTATGAAAGAATTTAGGAGGGCCGTAGTGTAATTATGTTTTGTCTAGAACCAGACAACATACGTGACCTAGGTTATATAACTGTTAGCATTAGTTTATTGTTTGTTAAACCTCACACCAAGTTATTTAAACATATTTTGATCCCCAATAAGCAACTTAAATAAATAAGAAACAACTTCAACATTCAAACTATTCCCAAGCAGACGATATTTCTGTCTTAAAGTTAAATTTTCACTAAATTCAAATATTTTTGGAAACCCCATTAAATTTGCGATCTCCCTCGGAGAGAAATACTGATAAACTTTATCCTCAGTTTTTAGGATCGATCCCGTGCCCTCTGCATAATTTCCGTAAGCTTTCGTGAAGCATGTAGAAGATGTGCATTGAGGCGTAACAACATCCATCACATTTAAATACCGATCCAAAATCGTCCTCGAAACATCGTAATTATTTTCATTTTCCTCTAAGAAAGAACTTATTGGCAAACAATCGTTTGTTAATATGACATCACTATCCGAATTAGAATCACTATTGTTTATACAATCATCTCTAGAAAGCGAAGGTAGGATTGATAAAATCTGGTCGTTTTTAAACCAACTTTCATCAAATTTTAATGGTTTTCTTCTAGCTAATAAATAAAATCTCAATCTTGAATTTGGTATTGAAATTTGCTTCGGAGTAACAAGAAAAGATTGCCAGCAATAATTTAATTCTTGTAAAGTTTTACACAGAACTTTGTAAGCTTCAGAATTTTCAAAACCTTTCACATTTTCTAGCAAAATGAAACTCGGCGGTGATTTTAACTTCGGCAGCGTTTTCATTAAATAAATAAAAGATTTCGATCTCGGATCTTCCAAATCTTTCTTAAGCCCAACTCGAGTGAATGGCTGGCAAGGAGGACTCATCATTAAAATGTTAAAATTCAAGGAATCTAGAAATTTTACTTTTAAGCCTTCAATACATTTTTCCATGTGCAGTGTTTTCGGAAAATTATGTTTGTAGACTGCATTTGCAAGAGGGCTTATGTCCACAGCAGCAACCACTTTATAATTTGGCAACCCTGAGGATTGTAATACAAAATGCATCCCACCAATTCCACTGTATAACTCCAAAACTCGATATTCCATATTTTTTGTTGTCCCACTTTTAAAATTTAGTTACTACTTATATTAACATTTAAAGATAGTTTTAAAAAAATTGTTTGTTAAATCTTTGATTCACAAAACTAAAGATGAAAAATTTAAACAATTTACTAACAGATTTGTTTATACATATATCTTTATTCTCAATGTGGGAAAGTCGACTTCACGACCTTAACATAAAGTAACATCATTTACTCTGACAGTCTGACAGGCTGCTGATAAAGTGCTGGCTCAACAGAAGTTTATACCATTTATAGTGCCTTACTCAAGGGCGCTACAGCATGAAAGCAGTGGGAATCTCGCCCACGACCTCATGTCAGCATGTAGTCAGGTAGTGTTGCAAGTGTTCTGACTACTACACCACGCTACCAGTTAAACTTAGTCAGTTTGTCAGCCGGCCAAATTAAACTCACGTAATTGTCTAGCTGTTTTTATATATTTTTAGTAAATATTTAAAATTCGTCATCAGCAAAAGTGGAAAGTTACCTTAAGAAACACGTGACACGCCTCAAAACAAAGTGTCACGTGACTTAATAGAATAATAACAAAAATTTACGATAACTTTTTTGTAGACGCGATCTAACAAACTTTGGAAACCAAATTTTTTTTTAATTTTATTTATCCTTATTCTCGATGTGGGAAAGTCGAATCCGCGACCTAAACCTAGAGTAACAACAGTTACTCCGACCCAGTCTCAAGTTGCTTGTGGAAGTTTGGAATATTATAGATTAGAATTGCCCGATAATTATGCTACTGATCAAGTATTGGCTCAGCAGGAGTTCATACCGTTTATAGCGCCTTACTCAAGGGCGCTACAGCATGAGAGTAGTGGGGATTGAACCCACGACCTCATGGTGGTGTACCAAGTTTTCTTACCACTACACCACACATTTTTTAATTATTCTCAACTTACCAATGTAAATTTAACATCGATTTAACTGTGTTTTAAGTTAATATGCCATCAACATAGATTAAATAAACATTATACTTAATTAAGAGATTAGATTAAGAAACCTTTACACATTAAAAAAAAAACAAATATAATAAATATTTAAAATCTGTTAAATAAAACAACCTTTTTAAAACCTTTTATTTCAAACAGTTGGGCAATATAAAATATTGCACAAAACACCAACATATCAACTCTAACTTCACCAATTAAGTAAAATTTATTCAAATTGTTTTAACCGGTTAAATATTAACTGGTATTAAATCTAACCCTTTTTTGCATATGTTACAATTCTAGAGTTTTTTGTTAACAAAAACATTATAAATATGTATTTATTTAGGGTATTGTCATCTAAAAACCCCCCTTCTTAGTAAAACATTATTTAAATCATTAGGCACTTGTATTATGTAACAAACTTAAGGTATAAATGATTTAAAATAATAAAAAAATATCTCTGTAAAATCAAAAATCTTGGAAACACTTTTTACGTAAAATATTTCCAAATAATAAACATAATAAAAGAAGTAACGAGCATTCCCCCAAATAAAATAATTCGATCTTGTGTCGTCCGCTTTTCTATCAACCTCATTACAGTGTTAGATAATCCTAAGGTGTTTGCAATGTTCAGAACTCGAGTTTTGACGCCCTAGAATATAAATTTAATTAATATTAATTAAAACTTAAAACAGAAAAATTGCCAATGTATGTAATTAAACTCTCTTTAATTTACAATTGATACCTAGAAAAAAGTTTTTAAAAAAACATATTTCAAACAGTCAACATCCTTGCTCTAGTATTGCCCACATTTGGGTTATAATCCTTACCCAGAGGAGATAAACACAAAAAGGATATAACGGCGTAAAACAAATCAAAAAAAGTATAGATTTTTTAAATAAAATTTTTGTTTATATATCTTTATACTCGATGTGGGAAGGTCGAATGTGCGACCTAAACGAGTAACATCAGTAACTCCGACCCAGTCTCAAGTTGACTTTAGCAGTTTGCGATATTATAGATTATAATTGCCCGATAATTATGCTGCTGATTAAGTGATGGCTCAGCAGAAGATATTGTTTAAAACGTTTTGCTCGTGCTACAGCATGGTTTAAAAAGTTTTATTACCACTACCATATGCTGCTGGTTTATTGAATTTTAATACTTAGTTAAAAGTTTTAGATCCACATTGGACTGTGTATTTTTGGTACATATTATGAGTTTTACCTTTAACATTCCTCGTTGGGATCTGAGGTTTTCTAGAACACTGCTGCCCTGGTTTAACATATCATCAATACCTTAACACATAATTCAAGCATTTAAAATTGTTTATACACGTAATTAATAGTTGGTAGACTTTTTATACAGACAAAAAAATGGACAAATGTACAAATACTTTTGCCCTTTAACTTTTCCAATACCCTGGTTGATATACAATTCTTACATTCCTTGTTAAGGTTTTGGAAAAGTTAAAGGGCAAAAGTATTCGCTATTTGTTTAAGATATATATTCAAGTCCCTGGAATTCCTTCTTTTGTACTTTATACTCCTCAATGTTACCATTTTATAATTTACATTTTATGTTGTTTTAAAACCATGGGATACAAGGGACTAGGGATGAGTCGAGCCGAGTGCTCGGGCTCGTACTCGTGTACGAGCCTAGGCATTTTTAAAGGCTCGGTTTTTGCCGAGCTTTCACGTTAAATTATCCGAGCATTATCAACTAAATTAATTTTTTTCTTCTCGCTACATTATAATGCAAATCGTAACGCCGTCCAGTGTTATAACTTTTTAAATGCAATAGTTTTATAATTCGTCGGTTCACCGATAAATATATTAATATATACATATTAGTATCTCTATGGTTTTATTATATCACGCGAGATATGACGTTGTTATTCAATTGTTGTCACGCCGCCAACTAGTGTTTTTATTGAAAGACTTTTTATTAGTTCAATTTTCTTAAAACCGGTAAACTTTGTTCGGCGTTTCACTGCACGTTTTAACGATTTTAAATCGCTTCTTTAAATAAAGCAATATAATCTTAAATTATTTATCTATAGCAAGCTTGCAGCGATATAACATTTAATTCAAATAATTTTAAAAAAAACTTGTAAAAAATCGTGTCCACAACAAAAATTTATGTATTTTTTTCGGGCATACATTTTGCGTTACGTACCGAAAGGTCACTTAGGTATTTATTTTCGCTATTCAAAAGCTCGTATTGCTCGGCCGAGCTTTTTTAAAATTAAGATGCTCGTACGAGCCGAGCTTTTTACGATTTGGCACATCCCTACAAGGGACTATATACTACCCTAGAATTAAACATACACAACAAAAATAGTTTTCTAAATGGAAGATCTACAATTAAGCATGAGGTCTTGGGTTCAATCCCCACTAGTTTTGTGCTGTAGCGCCCTTGAGTAAGGTGCTATAAACGGTATGAACTCCTGCTGAGCCAACTCTTAATCAGCAGTTTAATTATTGGAAAATTACAATCAATAATATCCCAAACTGCCACAGGCTACTTGAAAAAAGTCGGGTTAACTAATGTTAATATATGTTTAGTTTGTAAAGTTGCCCTTCCCACATCGAGGATAAAGTTGTATATAAAAAAGGTTCAGATTTAAAATCAAACTTTTATTAATCAAAACCGAAAAATTTTCCACCTTTATGTGCGCTGAGAAGTCCTGTGTGGTGGTTGAGATGTGAATCCATCTCAATCGCTGTGTTCTCCTCATCATTTGTCTTAAACGAGGTCCGCAAGAGAAGATCACGCTCCCTCTTCTGCTGATCTCTAAGTCCTCTGCGATGCTCAAAGTTGCGAAGTACGGATTGGATGTGCTGAGAATCGAAGCGGATCTGGTCAACTTTCCTGCGCATTTAAAAAAAATCTTGCCAAATTAGACAAAAAAAAAACTTTAAGTTTAATTTAAAATATACAATTTACATTCTCTGATGCTGTCTTCTGTTAGGAGGTTCCTTGTTCACTAATATCTCAAGTCGATCGCAATTTCCGAGAATATGATCCATGTGACCATGGATGTCACTTTCTATCACTGAAAAAATAAATAAAAACAAACTTTTTTAGTAAAAAAAATGTTCTTATTTTTCCGAAAAAAAAATTATGCAAAAACTAACTGGAAAAACAAACAAATCTATATGCAGTGAAAAAGAAACTTTATGTAGAAAAATATTACAAAAAAAAAAGAAGTTGTTTAAAAGGTTAAGAAAAACATTATCCCTTTCATTGGTCATATCAAGTTACAACCTCCATTTTAATTTGTTGCATATGTTTTTACATAGGATATAAAAAAATAAATACAAAACATGGCTGACAACATGAGACATTTATACAGTTACAAATTGTTTTAAATAACAAAAATTACTCTGAGCTTCGTGTTCGGATGCCGACTCCATTCTTCCAAGATGATGTTGGACTTCCTGGATCATCCTAGAAACCCAACAAAAATTATTTAGATTGTTACATTATAAAAATAAGCAGAACTTTCGGTTGAATAGTGAGACCAGTCTGGAAAGTAGAGCAGCGTGCACGCACGAGTTTTTTTTTGGTAAAAAAAGTGCGCCTGAAATTAACGTTTTGCACGCCCGGTTTTTAAAAAAATTTGGCATGCGCAATGCTGACACCTTGTATGTTTAAGCCAAATTTAGACCAAAAAAACGAAAATCAGGGTGCGCGGTCACGCCATTTTTCACGCTTTGCACGCACGAGATCTCACCGAAAACTGCCCTACTTTCCAGACTGGTGGTGTGGGGTGCGGGAAATACCGAGGCCGTATGTAAACGTTAACAAAAAATCACTGAATGCGGAAAAGGACGGATTGTTTATGCCCTTCCCCAATCTTCCCTTGTGCTTTATATTCAATTTAGCATCATCCCTTAAGTCTTTAAATAAATAAGTACAAAAATGCCGTCCCACGTTCCGCAAATTTTTGTTAACGTTTACATACGATCCCGCATCCCGTACTTAAGTATTGTCCATAAAAAAAGAGTTTGTAAGTTTGTTAGTTTTAGTTACGTGAAAACACCTTAAACTGTTAACTTGACTTTCTTTCATACTAGAAATTATTTTAAACATAGTTACCTGCTGGTTTGGTGATACAGAGCATCCATTATTTACTTCTATATTAATCCAAAATATCTTAAACTTTGTTTTTTAAATAATCTTAAATGAATTGAAACGCTGTCGTGGCCAAAAAGTTGCGGAACTTTTCTCGTGTTTACTTATACATCAGTCAAGCATAAAAGTAGTGTTGCCATTTTTTTTTATAAAAATTTAGTTTGTCCTCAAATTTCTTTAAAAGTTTTTTAATTTAATACAAACTAATGACAGTAAAACAAATAATTTCTCGCAAAAATTATTAAAATATCTCTAAAAAGGTTAAAACTAACACTATTGTTATTTATAAAGTACTTAAAAATGTAATAAGATTTTATAACTTGTAGCGAATTATTAATTAATTAATTTTTAATAAAATCCTTTTGGTGTTAGTTGATACAAGAATATAAAATTCTGGCTAATTCTTACGGAAATAAACTCTGAATTTAAGTAATGTCTAAATCCATGTTTATTATGGCGTCCGTTCAGCAGAACGAAATTGCCCAACTGTTTTAAAACGAACATTTGCACTTCATAAAAAGCAGAAATGAATCGTTGGAAAAATAATTCAATACTAGAGAAACGAGGTTAGAGTTTCCATGTGAAAAGAGTTGTTAAATAACCCGCAAATTCGATAAACAAGTTAAAGTTAAAAGCATTGAAACTTATTATTTAAATAGGGAGGAAAAATACGCCAAAGCTTGACAGCAAATAAATAACAATTTCATTTCAAATCAACATCAAAAACTGTTTGTTTATAAAATTAAAGGTTAGCTTATGTGGATTTATCCAAAATAAGCTACATCAACCCAACTCAAAGTAGAGCCCGGGGTAATCAAAAATAAGAAAACACAACCGCTACTTTTCGATACGCGTCTTAATTCTCACAAGCGTAAATTTGTAAATAAGCGTTTATTGTTTGATGACTGTATTTCTTGCACATTCGAACTTTCATGAGGTAGGTGATTGCGACGATCGACGAATAAAGGGGACTTGGCCTCTGTGGGCATTATAGACATATTGGCCTCTTTGGGCACTTCGGAAAAATAATCGGCCTTCTGTGGGCATCAGACATAGGTGCGTCGATCATCGTCTTGAGTCGGCCATCGTTGGGCAAAAGAAACTAGGTAGTTCGTGCAAGAAATGTACTTCGTCTTGTTCACTTGACCCGCTTGGCAAAGAAAAACACGTAAAAAAAATGCTGCGATGGTCTTTCTTCATCTGTCGTTTTTGTAGTTTGATTGTTAAAATTTAAAGCTCGCAATAACGTTTTCCCATTTAAAAATTGTTAATTGTCCGTTTTTTTCTAAAGTTTTGGCTGATAAACAAAAGCTGAAAACTTGCTTATCTCCGTTTGCGCGACTCCTCGGAAGGTGTTCATTTGGTCTGAGAACAGAAGCTACAAAATTCTGTTTAAATCCCAAAACCTTAATCACGTCGGAAATTCATCATTTGTAGCGAATTATTAATTTTAATTTTTAAAAACTGTCCTTTAGTGGTTAGTTGATACAAGAATATAAAATTCTGGCTAATTCTTACGGAAATAAACTCTGAATTTAAGTAATGTCTAAATCCATGTTTATTATGGCGTCCGTTCAGCAGAACGAAATTGCCCAACTGTTTTAAAACGAACATTTGCACTTCATAAAAAGCAGAAATGAATCGTTGGAAAAATAATTCAATACTAGAGAAACGAGGTTAGAGTTTCCATGTGAAAAGAGTTGTTAAATAACCCGCAAATTCGATAAACAAGTTAAAGTTAAAAGCATTGAAACTTATTATTTAAATAGGGAGGAAAAATACGCCAAAGCTTGACAGCAAATAAATAACAATTTCATTTCAAATCAACATCAAAAACTGTTTGTTTATAAAATTAAAGGTTAGCTTATGTGGATTTATCCAAAATAAGCTACAAACTTAACCGGCAGCATGGTGTAGTGGTAAGAACAATTGTTACACCACACATGAGGTCGTGGGTTCAATCCCCACTGATCTCATGCTGTAGCGCTCTTAAGTAAGGTGCTATAAACGGTGCGGACTCCTGCGAAGTCAGCACCTAATCAGCAGTATAACTATGTGGCAATTATAAACAATAATATCTCAAACTGTCACAGGCAACTTGAGACTGGGTCGGGGTAACTGATGTTACTCTATGTTTAAGTCGCACTTTCGACTTTCCCACATCGGAATAAAGATATATACAAAAAAAAAACTTGAGGTAAAACTTGAAAAAGATACAGTTACAGTGATGCCACAAAAAAAGAAATATTTACAATAAACTGCACAGCCCAAAAATTGCAATACCAAAATCAATACAGTGTTAGCTACATGATAATTTCTATAAGTTATACAACTAAGCAGTGTTTCCAAAATACTTTCTTTTATGATTCATCATCAGAGTTTTCCAATAAATTGGCAACATCTTCCTGAACTTCGCTCGAAATTTTATTTTCACACAACACCAGGTTTTTCAAGGGCGTTGGGAAATTTTCAAGGACAGAAACAAACAACTAAAATAATAAATATTTTTTCAATGTGTTACCATCTAAATACATCTTTTTTATTCTAAGGGTAGGAAAGGTTTTATTTATTCTTAATTTGAAAAAGCCGTCTTTACGACCTAAATATGAAGCAACATTTATAACCCTGACCCAATCTCGAGTTGCCTGTGGCAGTTTGGGATATAATAAATTATAATTGCCCAAAAATTATGATGCTGATTAAGTGCTGGCTCAGCAGGAGCTTGTACCGTCTATAGCACCTTACTTAAAGGTGCTACAGCATAAAAACAGTGGGAATTGAACCTACGACCTCATGTGTGGTGTAGCAAGTGTTCTTACAACTACACCACGCTGCCGGTTTTTTAAATATCGTTTATGACTCTTCACTTAAGGGCTCTACAGCCTGATATCACTGGAGATTGAACCCAGGACCTCCTGTACTGAAACCATGTGTTTGAACTACCGCAGCACGATGTAGTAGTCAGAACAATTGACTTTACTACATGAGGTCCTTGGCTTAATCCCCACTGCCCTCATGCTGTAACGTCCCAATTCTACAAAAGTCACCCTACATCTTTTTGTAATAGTTTTGACTTTCATGTCATTTCTTTCAGATAAAACATTTATGAATATTTTCTTAAAACCATAAAAAACGAACCCTTCCAACTTGCTCACTAATTCCACAACTTTCAAGATCAACATTTTTTAAAGTGCGACTGGCACATATTACAGCAGTTAACATCCTCGCTCCATTATCGCCCACATTTGGGTTATAATCCACACTCAGCGAGGATAAACATGAACTGGATGCAATGGCGCAGAACAAAATCGACCAACCATGACTTGATATCAATGGATTGGAACTCAGTGAAAGTTGTTTAAGACCTGAAATTTAATCAAAAAAATTAATTTTAAGAATATTTAAATTTATTTATTTTTTATTTAGGTTTTTTGTGCATCAATATAAGTAATAAAGAAATATTTACAATAAATATTACAATAATGCGACGGGAAAAAATGACAAAATCCGTTTAATCATTTAAACATATCATAAGTATTAATGTTTAAATAAAGATTTTATAACATTTTACGGCATGGTCACCAAACCCAGCTTTTTAAAGATGAATATTTTTAGTAAGTATCAAAAATAAACGTTACAATAATATTCCAATTTTAAAATATGAATGGTTTAGTAAATGGTCTTTTTATACATTTTAGATAACTGGTTAATGTATTTTAACACTAAAAATAATAATATACAAAAAAAAACATCAATTAAAAAAATTTGAAGTGTTATATTGAAGAGTTTTGCAATTTTGTAAGTGATGTTTATAGCACGTTAGTATGGTTGACACTGAATCACGAAATGGCTTTAGAACCTTTAAAAAATGTCTGGGGTTCTTACAATTTAATTTTCAAAAATACTGGAAAATGATTAACATAAAAAATCAGGTTACCATATTTTTTTGTGTGACGTAGAAAGTACTAAGTAGCGTAGTGAATGTATACAAGCTAGTACTTTCTACGTTATCACAAACAGGGCTTTCCTTTTCTTTTTTTTAATTAATTTTAATTTTTTTTAAAGTTGTATAACTTAAAAAGTAGGTGAAATTATTTAAAGTTAAAACATTTTTGTGTTCAGTGACACCAACTTTATTAATTTTTGAGTAAAAAAATATCGCTAATATAAGAATTTAACAAACCAGGTCTAGCTCCATCAGGTGGTAAAAGGTTACAAATTTGTAAAATATCCTCGTCAGTTAAATAACAATCACCAATATCAAGGTCAATAATGGAAGGATGAAGTGAAATTGATTTTAACAAAATGTCAGCCCCATTTTGTCCCATTGTTGATCCATGAATGCTGTAACAATAGGTTATTGTTGTTTAATAAAAAGCAATAACAAGTTTTAATTTAATTGGCATTATTTTTACAAAATTTATTTATTTCACAGTTACAAAAAATATAATATTTTAACAACTGCTTTTATGCTGTATTACTCTTAAGTTAGGGGCCTTGAACAGTACAAACTTATGCTGAGCTACAATTTAATCAGCAAATTAATTATCAAACATTTATATTTTATAATATTCCAAACTGCTAAAGGCAACTTAAAATTGGGTCGTCGTAACTTATTTTACTCTATGTGTAGATATTGAAATTAACCTTTTTTTTGTATATATCTTTATCCTTGATGTGGGAAAGGCGAATTTGCGACTTAAACATAGAGTAACATCAGTTACTCCGACCCAGTCTCAAGTTGCCTGTGGCAGTTTGGGATATTATGGATTATAATTGTTCGATAAATATGCTGCTGATTAAGTGTTGGCTCAGAAGGAGTTTATACCGTTTATAGCACCTTACTTAAGGACGCTACAGCATGAGATCAGTGGGGGTTAAACCCACGACCTCATGGTGGTGTAGCAAAGGTTCTTACCACTACACCACGCTGCCGTTTTTTTTTACACCAAGTTTCAATAAACATAAACATTAAAACTCACTACAAAGATTGGATAGATCTGTTTACGTTAAGCGCATCAGCCAACATAATACATCTCCCTTCATTGCAAATAACTCCAAGATTTAAATTAAGTTGAATCAAGGATTTTGTTTTCGAAATTGCTCTTGCCAGTCTAGAAAAATCTTCAGTTGATATCTAAAAAAAATTATTTTTAAATGTTTTTAAAATGTTAAAAACATGAAACACTATTTTAAAATTAATTTATAATTTTTTTTTTTGAGAAAATGTAACTTTGTTACAAAAAAAAGTTGAACCAGTAGCGTGGTGTTAGGTGTAGTGGTCAAAACACTTGGCTTCACTACATGAGGTCGTAGGTTCGATTCTCACTGCTTTTATGCGGTTGCACCTCTTGAGAAGGCGCTACAAGCGGTGTGAATTGTACATTGAAATTTTCCCCACATTCTGTAAGCTTGGCGAACGAAGTTAATGTAGAAGAGGTTCATTTATTTATTACCTTACATTCCCGTAAAGATAGAAGAGTTAGGCTATGCTGCTTCAACAATTTACAAATTTCTTTAATTTCCAAACCATTTAAATCTTGTCCCCCAATTTGAACAGAGCCTTGATACATTACTAATAGCTTAGTGTAAAAAAATGGCGTCGAAAAAAACTTAGCAACGAAAATATTTCAAGAATGTAACAAAAATTCAACAGCAGTCGTAACATATTTTTTGACATTATGTCTCGACTTTAAAAAAGAGATGTCTTGTCACAAAAATCCGAATGTCATGTCGCAAAACATGGAATGTCTTGTCACAAAAATCCGAATGTCATGTCGCAAAACATGGAATGTCTTGTCACGAAAATCCCAATGTCATGTCGCAAAACATGGAATGTCTTGTCACAAAAATCTAAATGTTATGTCACAAAAATCCGAATGTCATGTCGCAAAACATGGAATGTCTTGTCACAAAAATCCGAATGTCATGTCGCAAAAATCCGAATGTCTTGTCACAAAAATCCGAATGTCATGTCACAAAAATCCGAATGTCATGTCGCAAAACATGGAATGTCTTGTCACAAAAATCCGAATGTCATGTCGCAAAACATGGAATGTCTTGTCACAAAAATCCGAATGTCATGTCGCAAAACATGGAATGTCTTGTCACAAAAATCCGAATGTCATGTCGCAAAACATGGAATGTCTTGTCACGAAAATCCCAATGTCATGTCGCAAAACATGGAATGTCTTGTCACAAAAATCTAAATGTTATGTCACAAAAATCCGAATGTCATGTCGCAAAACATGGAATGTCTTGTCACAAAAATCCGAATGTCATGTCTCAAAAATCCGAATGTCATGTCGCAAAACATGGAATGTCTTGTCACAAAAATCCGAATGTCTTGTCACAAAAATCCGAATGTCATGTCGCAAAAATCCGAATGTCTTGTCACAAAAATCCGAATGTCATGTCACAAAAATCCGAATGTCATGTCGCAAAACATGGAATGTCTTGTCACAAAAATCCGAATGTCATGTCGCAAAACATGGAATGTCTTGTCACAAAAATCCGAATGTCATGTCGCAAAAATCCCTTTCCTAAATTAACCACGCAAGTGGATTTCTTAAATTAATCACGCAGGTGAATTTCTTAAGTTAACCACGCAGGTGAATTCACTGTATAATTATATTATACGGCAATTTCTTTTCAAATTAAGTTCCAAATTCATTAACGGTTAAAGCTAAAAGTTAAAAATTCCAAAATCCAAAAATACAACTGCTTTTAGGAAGGCATAAATAACTGTTTTTAAAAAGAATAACAAAGAATAGAATCACATGTCAGGCAAACATAAGGTTTTGTTAAAATCAATAAGAGATAACAGAAGTAATTTCCACCAAATGTGACATAGTTAAACTTAATTGTTTTTAATGTGAAAGAAAGTTTAGCTTATGCGCAATAAGCTACATACCAAATAAAGATCATAGCATAGCTAGGGGGCATGCTCCCGCCAGAAAGTTTTTTGAAATAAGGCGCCTTAATCATTCCATTTTAGATTCTTGAACAGTTTTAAAAGGACGGTCTCTTGCGAAATAGCAGTAGGTAAATTTTTGTAACCTATAACCTAAGATACAGAAAAAATGATTTTATTCAAGTAAATTTTAAGGTTGTTAATACAGAAATATCACCGCTAATTTTTGACAAAAATTTAGATAAACTTAAATTTAACATAAACCTTTCTTAAATAAATCAACAAAAAACACAATTTAACAATGAACACTGTGTTGTTGCGTCAAATGCCTAATATAGCATCAAACGCCGTGGTGAAGCTAAGAAAAAACGTTCCACCACCTGATCTAAGTTGATTTTATTCCGAAGATTAGCTTCTACGGACAATAACGTTAAATTTTGTAGTCGATCTTGGCGCATTTTGCTGCGTAATCGACTTTTAATTATTTTAAATTTGAAAAAAGACGGTCCCGTTGCATGACGTCGTGGGCCGTGTTAACGCCAGCTTCAGCAGTGTTATAATGTTTTCGTTAATTAAAATATCTTCTTTCATAGCTGAACATTGGCTGGGTGTAATATATTTTTTTAACAGTCGGTACTCAGCTTCGATATTTTCGGGATCAACATCAAGCATGTACCAGTTTGCCGCCAACCTAACTTTAAACAATGCACTTTATTAATTTCCCATTCTTTTCGGGTGAAGGCAACCAACCATTCTTTTCGGGTGAAGGCAACTAACCATTCTTTTTGAGTGAAGGCAACTAACCATTCTTTTCGGGTGAAGGCAACTAACCATTCTTTTTGGGTGAAGGCAACTAACCATTCTTTTCGGGTGAAGGCAACCAAGTCCAGAAAGCACATTGGAACTTGTTTGGTTAAATCGAACACCGATTTCTTTAATCCCGTCAAAGAAGATCTACCGGGGTTGTAAGAAACTCTTCATCATTTTCGATATCATACCGCCGAGGTGCTTTTCAAAAACGGTAGGTAGGCCCAGTAGGGCTAAGGTGATCACATACCGTCATAAATCGAGCAAAAATGTTAAAACTTAAAGAGATTTCGGTCGTAGAGTTTCTTTTTTAACTATGTTGGAATTTTTCCAATTTGCACGAGGATACCATTATTTTAAAAATTGGTCAAGTAGTTTTTAAGATATCGGGATTGGAAGCTAAATATTGTAAATAGGGAAAGTCCCAACGCTCGCGAGTCACGTGACACACGACGTCTCGTCGTAAAATCATATGGTGGCAGACATAGGAAAATTATTTTTTTTATTTTGTCCGCTCTGACCCGTTTGTTGTACTTTTTTTTAATTTTTTTTGCAGAAAACAAACTTACCATAAAAAGCAATATTTAGCCATATTATACTCGGTTTGCTATTGCAGATTAATGACCGTTTAAATAAATGTCCTGTCTAAAATTTAAAAAAAAATGTGTTCATATCTAAAAAGTATCTAAAATGTTTCATACACAATAAAAATGTTGCCAATTCTGCATGCCCATCTACCATAAACAAGTGTATTATGATTAGATAAATCGAATACACGAATATATTTTGATAAAAATAAATCGCAACAATGTAGTAACATGCTACAGTTATAATACAACTAGAAAACGTTATATTTTACAGTTTTACCATAGCTTTATTTTGCAGTATAAAACACTTTTTGGTGTAACCTTTTTAATAAGGAAAAATACGCCATTGAATATAGATTCGACTTGGTGGTTAAAATGAGTTAACAAATGTTTCTTAAAATCCAAACTGAAACAGGACACACTGCTGTTACAATGTGGATAAGTTTTAGCTGAAATCGTTGTCAAAACTTTGTTTCAAATAGAAATGAACAGAAATGAAAAGTGTTTTTACTAGACATCTTGAAAGAAACTAAACAAATATAATTAAAGAAAAAGGTTTTTCTAATAAAAGTTTTTTAATAAAAATATAGTTATGCTTTTGTTTTGATTACAAAAAACTAAAATTTAATTTTAGAAATTTTCTGACTATGTACTAGTTTCTTTCACATTTCCATAAACAATATCAGATGGAAATCAAATTAAAAACTATGATTTAGTGAACTTTTAATAGTAAAGACATTTTAATTTTTATGACTTAATTTACGGAATTATATGACATTGGTTTTTTTGAATTGACATTCCAATTTTTGCGACATGACATTCAGATTTTTGTGACAAGACATTCCATGTTTTGCGACATGACATTCGGATTTTTGTGACAAGACATTCCATGTTTTGCGACATGACATTCGGATTTTTGTGACAAGACATTCCATGTTTTGCGACATGACATTCAGATTTTTGTGACAAGACATTCCATGTTTTGCGACATGACATTCGGATTTTTGCGACAAGACATTCCATGTTTTGCGACATGACATTCGGATTTTTGTGACAAAACATTTCATGTTTTGCGACATGACATTCGGATTATTGTGACAAGACATTCCAAATTTTGCGGCATGACATTCGGATTATTGTGACAAGACATTCCAAATTTTGCGGCATGACATTCCGAAGTTTGCGGCATGACATTCCAAATTTTGCGGCATGACATTCCACATTTTACGACATGACATTTAATATATAAGACATGACAATCACATTTTTGTCAAGTAGCTTATGACATGACATGTCAATTTTCGCGGCTTGACATTACATTTTCTGCGACATGACATTCGGATTTTTGTGACGAGACATTCCAAATTTTGCGGCATGACATTCCGAAGTTTGCGGCATGACATTCCAAATTTTGCGGCATGACATTCCACATTTTACGACATGACATTTAATATATAAGACATGACAATCACATTTTTGTCAAATAGCTTATGACATGACATGTCAATTTTTGCGGCATGACATGCAAGTAATTGAGACCTGGTATCTCTCACATTTCGGCAAGACATGTGTGCCAAACAAATGTTACGACTGCAACTCCAAAAATTACTTTATTACAACTTCCGCATTACTTTCTCACGAATATTTTTAGTTTATCCCCAACTAAAAATTTAAATTTCTAGAAAAAAAATTAAAACGCAAAAAAATATAACTAAATAATTTGATAAATAAAATAAAACTTAAAATTTTTTGTAATGTTTAAGATAATATTGCGTTAAAATAATTTACATAAAAAACTAAAAAATTGCAAAGTTGTAAAATATATATTTTTTAATAAGTTAGGGAAAAATAATTGGCAACACTGTGGTTTTATACGTTTTATTTTTTGCAAATCAGCAAATTATCTAGTTTAGTTTGTTCTAATATAACGAACCCAAATATTATAAAACAACAACCATCTGTTTGTAGTTGTTAAAACTGTTGTAAATAAAAACGATGTTAAAACTGTTGTAGATAAAAACAAGAATAATGGAAGATCAATCCCAAAACGAAAATGAAAATCGTTTGGTAAATTTTCTAGTATTTTAAAATTTATTATTTTTCAACAAACTCTTATCATAAACATGTAAAGCTATTAATGCTTCAATTGTAAAACATTGAATCTGTTATCTGTCTGTTAATTTAATATGCTGAAGTTAATTCCACTTTTTTGTGTCATAATTTTTTTTTTGTATATTTTTTATCCTTGATGTGGAAAAGTCGAAGGCGCGACTTAAACATAGAGTAACATCAGTTACTCCGACCCAGTCTCGAGTTGCTTTTAGTAGTTTGGGATACTATTAGTTATAATTGCTCAATAGTTATATATACTGCTTTTTATCGAGATTAAATAACCGGAAACAATTAAATTAAAATTTATTTTTAGGTCAGAGTGCCAGATTTAAACTCTCCAGAATTACTTGCTGGGTTAAGAGAGATTGTAGCTGGTGCTCAAGGTAGAACTTGTTTTAATGTTAGGTTGTAATTTAATATAAAAACTATTTTCAGATTTTTATATAAATTGTTTTTTTAAACAATTAGAAGTAGAAACCCAAATTGTTTTTGTTAAATTTTTCTTTATTTAATTTGTTGACCAAGATTTTAAACTTATATTTAGCTCCTGTTACTTTGCAAATACAATTTAATGATCATCGACAAATTCAACAAACCCACAATGTTCAACATCATGTGGGACAAATGGTAGCGAGACAGACCAATGTACAGGAGCAAACTAATGTTGAACAACAAACTAATGTTGAACAACAAACTAACGTTGAACAGCTTACCGAAATACAGGAGCAAACTAATGTTGAACAGCTGACTGAAATACAGGAGCAAACTAATGTTGAACAGCTGACTGAAATACAGGAGCAAACTAATGTTGAACAGCTGACCGAAATACAACACCAAAATAAGACCGAGGTCCAGCATCAACACAACATTACTGGTGCAAATATACAACATCTTGGAGACAGATATGGAAATGCTGCTGGTAAAATTATTTTAAATTTAGTATCTCGAAAATGTACTTACCTGATATGCTTAATATGCCTATGTGTGATATGTAATGTCATTTATTTTTGACAGTCATTAACTTGATATTTTTAATGACTGGTCACTTAAGAAATCTCTAGTTCAGTAGTGAAACAGTGGACAAGCACAAATGTAGGTTAATAATTATGTATGTTAAGCATAGCAGGCATAATGCGCATATTAGGTATAGCCATTTTGAGTCACCCATTTAATTTGTTTGGTTAAAACTTAACACGGTTGTAAAACAATTTTTAAACTTTTTTTGTAATTTATTTTGTATTACAGTAAGTGCATCTCAGCCAAACACCAGCTCCCAAGCAAACACCAGCTCCCAAGCAAACACCAGACCCAAACCAAACACCGGCGCCCGAGCAAACACCAGACCCAAACCAAACACCAGCTCCCAAGCAAACACCAATATACCTGCAGCTACACCCAAGCTTAAGGTAAATTCAAGGGATAGGCTGAATTCATGATAATTTTATTTGTTGAATTTCAGATTTTTTTTAAAAAGATTTCCAAATTTGTGTGTATATACTGTCAGCATATCTAGTAATTTATTTTAATCTATTCATTATTATTTTTAAGCTATAATTTTAAGCTTTTATGCAACAAACACATTGACTGCATTTTTGTTCATTTTGCTGTTATAAGCATCATGTCTAAGCATTATGTCTAAGCTAGACCAGGATTATTTGTAGTGGTATTAGAATTAGTGGTGGTCATATGCATTATAGTTTTAATTAATTCAGAATTGTGATTCAATCCCGTTTCTAAATTTTTTTAAAATAAACCTTATTTTTGTTTTAATGTTGTTATAGGAAAACCAACCAGTTAAAAATATCTTTATTATCACACTCCAGTTGACTGGTTTGCTTGCTTTAATGGTTGTTGAAACTGGATGCTACTTTGCTGGAGGACATAGGGGCGCTGATCTTGGAAAACTAGTGTTGGGCCTACTTGATGTTGTAACAAATGGGGTGCTTGAAATATTTATTAATAGAGTACATGGGGGACCGTTTATTATTGAAATTGTGGCTGAAAATCAAACTGTTTATTACGAATTTTTAAAATATTTTGGCATAAAAAATAAGTTGTTTACCAATTTCAATGTTTTTTTGCAAAATTATTCGATTAAAAATGGGTTTTCTGAAAGTGAATTAAAGCTTGATTCAGTTGAAATAACTGAAGAAAAAAAAGTTTTGGTTTCTGAAGTTGAATTGAAAGAAATGAAAAGAAAAGCTGGGGAAAGAATTTACAAGTTTGTGACAACTAAAATAGAGGTAGGATTGTTTAAAGTTTTTATTATTCTAGGAATAGTTTTGTATTTAAACTGTATTTTTAGAAATAGAAAATATTAAATGAATAGACTACTGTGGTACATAATTCTTTACAAACAATTATTCTCTAATAAAGAAAACTGTGTAAATGTTACAGCAGTTGTGATTGAAACTTTTTTTTAATATGCTAACAACTAGTTTACTTGTGGTGCTTTTATATCTACTTTCCATTTGTTAATTATATTATTTCTATTTTATAGATAAAAGAAAAGAAAATAGGTAAGGGTTAAAATTGTATTGTTGATATTTAATATGTTTGTTAATTATTAAATGTGTTTTGTTAAATTATTTTAACTCAAGAATTAATTTGTTTAGTTCCAACAAAGTTACTTATAATGGGAGGGGATTCCCCTAATAGCACAAATGTTATTTTGTTTGACTCTGTTACACAACAATGGACTCAAATGCCAGTAAGTTTTCTATATTCTAAAAAAATGGTTTTATTTTGTAAACTTGATTTTAATACAATAAGTTTATAGTTTAAGGCCAGAATATTATTTTTGTAAAATTTATTTGTATTTAAAAGGATTTATGGTTTTTAAGTAATAAATTAATGACTAATTAAAATTGTTAATATTTTTTATTAAGTTTAAGTAAAAGTAAATTTACAGAGTTTTTAATTCTTTTTAATTTATTTAATGTTAACTTAAACAAAATGTATTTGTAGGAATTAAATGAAGAAAGGTGGGGAGCTTCATCTGCTGTTGTCAACAAACAAGTTTTTATCATTGGAGGGGAGGGTAAATCCTCTGTTGAGAGTTTAAAGTTAGATGAAGTAGATCCACAATGGAAAGTTGAAAGTCCAATGAAACAAGCTCGGTGGTTGGCATCATCAGCTACTTTAAATGGTATTAACTTTAAGTTGGTTAAAACTATTTGTTTATTGTATTTAAACCTGTGTTATTTTGGTTTTGTTTTGTTTTTACATTATTACATCACAAACCCAAATAATTAACTTTGTAACTTGCACAAAATTATAAAATTTTAAATTCTTACGTAAACTAAAATAAATATTTAAAGTTTCATTAAAAATTTAATATTTGCAGAATATTTATTAACAATGTCCAATTGTGACACAATAACAATGCCCATTGTTACAACTTTACTACAAATTTTTATTGTTTTTATTCTTAGTTTTAAAAACTAGAAATTAGAAAATTATTTTAAAGAAATTAAAATTGTTGTAGATTGTATTTACACAACTGGTGGCCAGGCTAAAAATATTATACCTTTATCAAGAGGAGAATTCTTGGATGTGAGGACAAATAGAAGAGGAAATATTCCTGACATGATTGTTCCACGAAGTAATCATGTATTACTTGCTGCAAGAGGTTGAGTTTTAATGTTAAACCCAATACAATTTACAAGAAAGTTATTTCCTGAATTGTTAGAATAAAACAATGTTAAATAAAAACAACTTTCAATTTAATTATTTTATAATTTGTGCCCTTTTACAAGAAAATTATAAAAATTATTAAATCATTAAAAATTAGCTTGGTGGCAGTAGAGAGCTTTTTAAAAAATAAATTACAATAATAAGTTAAATCCAATATTTTAACATATTTAATAAAACAAACAAATTGTTTAAAAATAAATATTCATGTTCAGGTAAATTATTTGCAATCGGGGGATATAACTGGAAAGATAGAAGTTTAAGTTCATCAGAATGTTTTGATTTTGATGAACAAAAGTGGTCTCTTATTTCTTCAATGAAATATTGTATATATTATCATGCAGCTGTAGTTTTGGATGATCACATATTTGTTACTGGTAAGTATTATTAACCAAGTAAATTTAGTATTTTGTATTTTTTGTGTTTATTCTGCTTTTAATTAAGTAAAAACAAGGATTGAAATGTTAATTTTAAATTTATAATGTATAATATTATGTTTAAATTCTTTTAAACTTCCTAATGTTATGTAAATTAAAATCTTATATAATTCATCAAATTTTTTTTTTTGCATTGGTATTTAATAAAACTTAATCTAGGTGGATGTCATGTTGACTTTGTCTCAGTTTCATCAGTGATCAAATACAATATTATTACTGATACATGGTCAAAAGTTGCACCAATGAACAAGGCTCGGTATGCTCACTGTGCCTCGGTTGTAGATGGCAAGATTTATGTTGTTGGGGGCTACTGTGGGTAAGTTAAACTAAATATTTAGTTTGTAATAATTTATTAAACTCTGGTTTATTGTTTTATTATTTAGGTTTTTTGGTGATCCAGTTAATTCCATTGAAGTATTTGATCCCACGAACAACAAGTGGACAATCATTGCTGAAACAGAAAGAAAAATATATGCAGCAACAATGGTCGTTGTGTAATGTCATAATTGTTATATAGCATTGTATTATGATGTCATAAGAACGTTTATTGATTATTTTTTAAATATTGTAACTAATTTAAATGTTTTCTAAAGGCTTTTTTATTTTTTTGTAATCTTATTTCATGTTTTATAATTAAAACTTAATCTTAACTGTTTAATACTTCTTCATATAACTTTTATTAGAGGATATGTTACGATATGCAAATAAACGCTTTATAATTTTGATGGTGATAAAATCTTCAATTTTATAAATAATTTTTCCAATGTTGTTGCATTGAATTGAAATGTTAATAATCAGACAATAGCACATGTTTAACACTTTATTAAACTTACAAGATAGGTTTAACAAGTTAGGGTCCACTTTAAGATTAGGTTGTAAATCTCTGTTCCTAAGAATATAAAGGATAAATAAAAAACTGGATTTTGGACGATTTTATTTATACTTATTCATCCTCGATGTGGGAATATCGTCTTTACGACCTAAACATAGAGTAACATCAGTTACCCCGACCCAGTCTCAAGCTGACTTTGGGAGTTTGTGATAATAAAAATTATAATTGCCCGATAGTTATGCTGCTGATTAGCGGGAGTTTATATTGCTTATATCGCCTTGCTATATGTCGATACAACATGAAAGCAGCGGGAACACCGGCAACATGGTGTAGTGGTAAGAACACTTGCTACACCACACATGAGGTCGTGTGTTCAATCCCCACTGATCTCACGCTGTAGCGCCTTTGAGTAAGGCGGTATAAACGGTACGAACTCCTGCTGAGTCAGCGTTTAATCAGCAGCATAATTATCGGGAAATTATAATCTATAATATCCCAAACTGCCACAGGCAACTTGGGACTGGGTCGGGGTAACTGATGTTACTCTATGTTTAAGTCGCGCATTCGACGTTCCCACATCGAGGATAAAGATATATACAAAAAAAATCGATCCTAGTACTTCATGTTTGCAACTTATTATTTTATAGATGTGAAACCTTAATAAAACTTCGTTTTGTACTCATATTTTAATTTAAATGAAAGTGAAAAAGTAGTTTTAATAAATAAAATGATTTTATAAGTAAGATAAAATATTGAGGATAAACTTGAGAAGCAAAAATGTAATGTCATGATTACGTTTTGCAAAAAGTCATTAATAAAAGTAAAACGTGCGTTTTGTTATTATTGAATGGGCAGAAAATTGTTTTTTTACTTCATTTTTAAAGAATTTTGCGCCAATACATTTGGCAATACTTACAGGAAGAATTTAATTTTTTTATTTTATTTATCTTTATCCTTGATGTGGGAAGATCGAATGCGCGACCTAAACATAGAGTAACATCAGTTATTCAATAGGGGTTGCGAGTTCGTTTGGCACATGTACCAGAAAATGTGCCAAAAAAAATGTGCCAAAAAATGGCACAAAATATTGGCACAAAAAATGTGCCAAACAAAATGTGCCAAGAAATGGCACATAAAAATGACACAAAAAATGTGCCAAGCTAGAATGTGCCAATCTGAAAAAATTTCACAAATTATGTGTCATTCTGCGAAATATGCTCGTAAATGTGCCAATCGATAGTAAAGGATTAAAAGTAATATTAACGTTTTAGATTATCACTGGTGTTGTACAAACAGACAATCAATCCTGTGTAGGAAAGCGATTAGAATCTCCATCAATTCTAATGCTAAGGCTTATGTCTGTCTGATAGTCAGTTAGTCATTAGTGCATTGCAGACATGTTGTATGTTGATTATATGGTATAGTATGATAGTGTCTTGTCTCTTTATAACAATTACATGAAAATAGGTAAAATAAAGATTTTGCCCGAATTGCCAAAAAAATGTGAGCTAATTCTTATGCATGTGCCAATTTGCAAAATTGAGCTAGTTCTCAGTTATGTGCCAATAAGTTGTGGATTGTTAAAGGTAATGATATGTTTTAAGATAATGGTTCAAAATATGTGCCAATTCGTGAAATTGAGCTTATTTTTAATTAAGTGCCAATTTGCAAAATTTAGCTAGTTCTTAGTTATGTGCCAATATGTTGTGGATTGTTAAGGGTAATGATATGTTTTAAGATAATGGTATAAATTATATGCCAATTTGTAAAATTGAGCTTATTTTTAAAAATGTGCCAATTCATAAAATTGAGTTAATTCTTAAATATGTGCCAATTTGCAAAATTGAACTGATTCTTAATTATGTGCCAATAAGTTGAGGATTGTTAAGGGTAATGATATGTTTTAAGGTAATGGTATAAATTATGTGCCAATTTGCAAAATTAAGCTTATTTTTAAAAATGTGCCAATTTGTAATTCTTCAATATGTGCCAATTTGCAAAATTGAACTGATTCAAAATTATGTGCCAATAAGTTGAGGATTGTTAAGGGTAATGATATGTTTTAAGATAATGGTATAAATTATGTGCCAATTTGCAAAATTAAGCCTATTTTTAAAAATGTGCCAATTCATAATTCTTAAATATGTGCCAATTTGCAAAATTGAACTGATTCAAAATTATGTGCCAATAAGTTGAGGATTGTTAAGGGTAATGATATGTTTTAAGATAATGGTATAAATTATGTGCCAATTTGCAAAATTAAGCTTATTTTTAAAAATGTGCCAATTCGTAATTCTTAAATATGTGCCAATTTGCAAAATTGAACTGATTCAAAATTATGTGCCAATAAGTTGAGGATTGTTAAGGGTAATGATATGTTTTAAGATAATGGTATAAATTATGTGCCAATTTGCAAAATTAAGCCTATTTTTAAAAATGTGCCAATTCGTAATTCTTAAATATGTGCCAATTTGCAAAATTGAACTGATTCAAAATTATGTGCCAATAAGTTGAGGATTGTTAAGGGTAATGATATGTTTTAAGATAATGGTATAAATTATGTGGCAATTTGCAAAATTAAGCTTATTTTTAAAAATGTGCCAATTCGTAATTCTTAAATATGTGCCAATTTGCAAAATTGAACTGATTCAAAATTATGTGCCAATAAGTTGAGGATTGTTAAGGGTAATGATATGTTTTAAGATAATGGTATAAATTATATGCCAATTTGCAAAATTAAGCCTATTTTTAAAAATGTGCCAATTCATAAAATTGAGCTAATTCTTAAATATGTGCCAATTTGCAAAATTGAACTGATTCTTAATTATGTGCCAATAAGTTGTGAATTGTTAAGGGTAATGATATGTTTTAAGATAGTAGTATAAATTATGTGCCAATTTGCAAAATTAAGCTAATTTTTCAAAATGTGCCAATTTGCAAAATTGAACTGATTCCTAATTTTTGCCAATAAGTTGTGGATTGTTAAGGATAATTATATGTTTTAAGTTAAAAGTACGAATTATGTGCCAATTTGCAAATCGAGCTTATTTTCAAAAATGTGCCAATTTGCAAAATTGAGCTAATTCTTCAAAATGTGCAAATTTGCAAAATTAAGCTATGTTTAAATAATGTTTAAAAATTAACTGTTTTTTATTTTTTTTCAGATTTTTTTAATAATATACTTTTTAAATGTTTTGATATAATCCAACAAGATGTGTGAATTGCCAGTGTGCCAATTTGGAAAATGTGTCAATTTGAAAAAAATGTACGATATGGGAAGATGGGAGAATCTGAAAAATTTTAAAATGTGTTAAAAAAATTATTTTGCAAATTTAATAAAAGGGCAATACTTGGAAAAAAATGTGTCAAATTATTATTAAATGTACAGGTCCAATAAAAAATGGTCGTTTTTAAATAAAGTTAAAATATATATGCTTTAATACATTCTTAAAGTATCATTATAAAACGTGTTAAAAATGATTTCTTGTTTTTTTTTAATATTTTAAAAATCAGTGATTAATGCATAAAGTTTAATTTGTTGTATGATATAAAAGCAATACAATAAAACCGCTGGTTAGAAATATTTTTTTAAGTTTTTAAATTTTAAGGATAATGTAAAGTTTAACCATTAATCACGTTTAAAAAATCACATAAAAATATAAATTTTGGATAACATGATTTATCTATAGCGATACTAAAAAAGTTTAATTATAAACTTATTTTTGTTGTTATAATTAAAATACCTAGATTGTTTAAATTTAAGTAAATAAGTTTTAATAGTCCTATAATAAAACCTAGCCAAAAATTTGTTACAAAATAACTAGTTGATCATTTTAAATATTTTTATTAATAATTGCGGGGTGCATACATTGATTCACTGTAAATCATCACTTAAAAATCGCTAATAAAGAGATGTAATAAATAAAAAGAAACGCGACTAATATTTATATTCTATATGAATTTATTGCGTAATAACCTTTTTTTTATGTTACATGACAGGCACTGTTAGAATTTTAGTACTAGACTGACTAAGTATTTGTAAAAAATATTTTTTAACGATTTTTTAATTAAGAAATAAATGTAGTTGAACTTTTTATTCTATTAAAAGGTCTTTGACAGACGGGAACGAACGTCATTGAAATTTTTAAAGTTCTAACCAACAAATACTGAATGGAATATTACAAAATATCAGTGGTCTGAATGAAAAATTTTGCATAGAATCAAATACAAATATTAAACGTTGCTGAAAGCATTAATATATCGTAAAATATAATGTGGGTTTTGTTTTATATATGTATACCCTTATATATTTATGATTTACGATTGTGGGTTTTTTATAATAAATTCCATATGCGTATTCGTTTTTGTTTTTTTTTCCAGAAATTTATGTACGCTTTTCCGAATAATTTAACATTCTAAAAAGCGAAATTTTTTACTAATTTTTTTGAGTTATTAAAAGATTTTAAAATTATAATTTACAGAAAACATACAAAAATCTAATGAGGTGATATTTAGTGTCTAAACCACTACTAGTAATCTTTAATAAAATCACATTAAAAAACCTTTAATGCATATAAGTCTTAAACATCTCAAAACTGAGTTAGGGTAAACAGTGTTTCTCTATGTTCAGGTTGTGAAGGCAAACTTCTCCATACCAAAGATAAAAATTATAAAAAAAAGGAAATTTACCTTAAGTGAGCTGCAAAATATTTTAGATTCAAAAGGTTTTTCAGGAGATTTAATGTTTGGACCTTTAACAAGATTTAAATTCAGATTGTTTTTTTCACTTAAATAACTTTCAAAGTTGGAAAATGACTTCATTTCAATAAAAGGTGTCTAAAATATTTTTAAGTAGTTTATTAAGACTAGTCACTGGCATAAACTATAGTCGGCATTTTAGTTGTAAGCCCATTAATTAAACATACATAGATTGTCCATTAATTTTATTTTATATAGATGTTTTTATTATCTCTATTGTTCGTAATTTTTTTTTTACTTCTTATCGTTTTTATAAAGAAAAAATTTTATTTGGTTTGCTGGGCGCAAAAACTCATAAATAGTTGGGGTTTAAAGTAAGGTTCAAAATTAGTTTTTTGCCCATTATTTAATATTTAATTTGTTTATTGTGTGCTTTGTTGTATATGATTTTGTATTGCATGATTTGTTCCATTTTTAATTTATATTAAAAGTCACTAATAGAGTAGATTTAATTATTTAACAAGACAGTTTAATACATATATCTAGTAACTGCACCTTTTAAAAAATACTATTAGTACCATATACCCAACAAAACATAATATGTTTTAAGGTTACTTATAAACGCAATAACAAATGCATTTTCATATCAAAGCAAATGTGGTTATTAATACAGATTACTAGAAAACAAATGAGTTATATACATATTTAAACGTATTGCAGTAAAAATACTACGTTTTACCTATACTACATTTTTTTTATTTGTGTTTGGAGTTTCTGCCACCAATAAACACTGTAATAACAAAATATTTAAGAAAAATTATACGATTTAAATATTTAATTTTGATTTTTGCGTTTGTATAAATATCTATCAATAGAAAATACTTAATATAAAGCTTTTTAGTTTGTTGCAAGATCACGTCGTGGATATTAATAATAAAAGCAACTTTCTGTAAACTAAAAATAAAAAATCAAGTTGTAATTTGCAGTGATAATTTAATTTTGAGGTAAGTTTTTTTTAATTTACAAACGTCTCCGACCTTTCTACAAAAATCACATTGTTTTTTAAATAAAATATTTAAAAGTGCAACTTTTTAAAGTCTTTGTGATTTAATTATGGCATAAAAATATTTATTTTTATTTTATTTTTAAAAACACTTTTACCTTGATATATATGTATTTATAATCGAATTAGATTTTAAACACTAACATCAATTTATTATAATAAATAATAATAAAAAAATTAAAACAAATAAATAAATAAAATGGCGTGACACTATATAAATTACTTTACATGTAATGTAATATCTATAGTAACACTGGCAATATGAGGTAACGCTATAAACGGTATAAACTCATGCTGCCAACACACAACCAGCATCTTATTATTATCGGGCAATTACAACCTATAATATTCCACACTGGCAAATTTAACTCGAGACCTTGTCGGGGTTACTGATGTTACTCTATGTTTAGGTCTTTAAGCTTTCTTTCTCACATCAAGAAAAAATAAATGTAAAAAAAAATATTATTTGGCAACCTTGGCACATTTTTTTTATGTGCCAATTTTTGGCACATAAAATGTGCCATTTCAATTGGCACATTTTTTGTGCCAATATTTTGTGCCATTTTTTGGCACATTTTATTTGGCACATTTTTTGTGCCAATATTATGTGCCATTTTTTGGCACATTTTGTTTGGCACATTTTTTGGCACATGTGCCAAACGAACCCGCAAGCCCGTCTCCAGTTATTCGACCCAGTCATTAGTTGCCTTTTGCTGTTTTGTAGTTTGGAATAATAATAGTTATAATTGCTCGATAATTATGCTGCTAATTAAGTGCTGGCATAGCAGGAGTTTGCACCGTTTATAGCACCTTACTCAAGGGTGCTACAACATGAGAGCAGTGGGGGTTAAACCCACGACCTCATGGTGGTGTAACAAGTGTTCTTACCACAACACCACGCTGCCGGTCAAATTGTTTTAATTAAACCACAGATAATGTAAAGTTTATATTTTAACAGCTTAAGTTTTGTATGACAACCAGACTTAAAACTATTAAAAACCATTTAAACCAGACCAACAAAATGGCAACAACACCAGTTTTAATGAAAGTTTTGGCATCTTCTGTAAGAATTGCAAACAAAGCTGGAGTTCTGGTCAGAGAAATAATGTCATCTGGTGACCTTGGAGTTAAGGACAAGGTTGATGAAGTATTTTTAAAATATTTTTAATTTTTATTGGTGGTTTATCATATATATACAATTACGTAATTAGTTATGTGCCAGTCTGGAAAGTAGGGCAGCGTGCACGCACAAGATTTTTTTTTTGGTGAAATAGGTACAATACTGGCACCTTGTGGTAACATATTTAAGTCAAATTTAGGTATTGGGTGAAACATGCCAACATAAATCACACGTGCACAAGTAAACTGAAAATTTTAGTTTTTCATTTTAAATGTTTGCGAAATCTTGCACTACGTTGCGATGCGTACGCCGTGTGAACGGGCCTTAAGGCACTGTAAACAGTATAAGGTTCTGCCAAGCCCAAAACTAGGTTAAATATTGAGAAATTATAATCTATAATATTCCAAACTGTTAAAGTCAACTTGAGACTGGGTCAGAGTAACTGATGTTACTCTATGTTTAAGTCACGCATTCGACTTTCCCACATCGAGGATAAAGATATATACAGTAAAAAAAGTCATGGAGTTGACCTATCCTATTATATCGAGGATAAATAAAAACAAAAATAATCTATTAAGTTAAACCTTTTTTTAGGGTGGACAAAACAATCTTCAAACGAAAGCCGATACGGCTGTGGAGAAACTAATTCGAGCTTCCTTGTTAGGGGAGTTCCCCAATTTGGTAGTTATCGGGGAAGAAGATGAACCCCTTGACCCCAGTGCTGACCTTAAAGCAGGGCCGTGTCAAAAGGTCATATCCAAACAATGCCCTTCTGTGTATAACAATGTAAAAGAAAGCGAGGTAAAAATATTTGAATTTATTTTTTTTTAATAATTTATTTATTTTTGATACTGGAAAAATTCACAGCTTATTTAGTAGTAAAGATCACTACTCAAACCCAGTCCTAAATTGCTGGCAACATCCTTTAAGATGTTGTTCACCTGCTAATATTGGTTATTTGTTATTTCGTCGATTGTCATTTTTGGCTTCAACAAAAATAAAAAATAAATTTTTAAATTTAAAAAGAGATTTAAACCCAGAATCTTAAATCTTTATGTTAAGTATTTTAGTAATTTTTTTACCGACCATTTTACAAAAAACATTTGACTTATTCCAAAAAACAAAATTTCAAAAGAACATTTTACCATGATTTTAGTCGGATATTTTTAATAAAAATTAAAAGACATTTTTTAGTGGTTAAAATGGAATTTTTAAGCAGATGGATATAGTTAATATAACAATTATCCAATTTATTTTTACAGTTACTGCAAAAAAAACTTTTAGTTGTTTTTAATTTTGCACAAAAAACAGTTTTAAAGGAAAATTAGATATAACTACATGTTAAATTTTGTTTTTCATTTTTATTCTAGTCACCTATATTTTAAAGTTTCATTCAGTATACCTACCATGTGTAATCACATTTAGGATGGCAATATTTACTTAACATAATAAAACAAGGTTTACCCAACTAACTAGTTAATCATTACTTTAGACCGGTTAAATATTTTAAAATTATTCGTCCTTGAGAATTATAACAAAGATTTTGAATTAAATATAATTTTAATATAAAACACTAGCACCAATATAACAGTTTAAACTTTACATTTTTTTTGTATATATCTTTATCCTCGATGTGGGAAAGTCAAGTGCGCGACTTAAACATAAATATCAGTTACCCCGACCAGTCTTGAGTTGCCTGTGGCAGTTTGAGATATTATAGATAATAATTGCTCGGCTAATATGCTGCTGATTAAGAGCTGGCTTAGCAGAAGTTTATATCGTTTATAGCGCCTTACTCAAGGGCACTACAGCATGAGATCAGTGGGGATTAAACCCTCAATGTGTGGTGTAGCAAGTGTTCTTACCACTACACCAAGCTGCTGGTTTTCGTTTCATGTCTTCAAGTGCTTAGATTTTGTATAATATTGTGGAATCTTAATATTAAGTTTTTGCCATTTTTTTTAAATCATAAATTCGATTTATTTTAATTTTAAGTGCTTTTATCTTTCTTGTTACTTTTATTAATGCGTTAAAAATTAAATAACAAAAATCAATTCAAGTCCTTTTAACCAATGTACTAACTCCAACAATTTTTGATGTATTGCTATTTGGTAGTGTTGTTTAGAAAGTTGTTTGTCAGTGTTTAAACCATTTTTAAATATTTATATTTCTTAGATTGTAGTCTGGGTTGATCCATTGGATGGAACAGCAGAATACACCCAAGGTTAAAACAATTTAATATTGTGCACCTGTGTATGTTCATAGTTCAGTATTTTACTCAGCATGGTGTTGTCAAAACACTTGGCTTCATTACATGAGGCCAGAAATTAGATTCCCGCTGCTCTCATGCTGTAGCACCCTTAAATAAGGCGCTATAAGCAGTATGAACCCCTGCTGAGCCAGCACTTAATCAGCAGCTTAATTATGAGGCAATTATAATCTATAATATCCCAAACTGCTAAAGGAAACTCAAGACTGGGTTGGGGTAACGGATGTTACTCTATGTTTAAGTGGGGTTGACCTTCCTACATTGAGGATAAATAGGTGTAAAAAAAACTTCCTAATAATTAGAATCACCTTTTCTACCACCCAGGTTTGCTGGACCATGTTACAGTGCTTATAGGGATGGCAATTAATGGCAAAGCAGTGGCAGGAGTTATCCACCAACCTTTCTACAACTACAAGGAAGGACCGGATGTGAGATTTATTTTATATTTTTTTTTATTTATTTTATTATTTTTTTTTTTCAAAAGTTTAAACAATATTTGTGACCTTCAGGTCTGCAAAGGTCGTTCAATTTGGGGTCTTGTTGGTTTGGGTGCATTCGGGTGGAACCGTAGTGAGCCACCTAGCGGTCGTAATGCTCTGATAACCACAAGGTCACACTCCAACGAACTTGTTAATAAATGTCTCGAAGCGCTGAAACCGACAGAGATTATGAGACAAGGTGGAGCAGGGAACAAGGTTTGGGGTTATTTTATCCTCATTTTAAATACGTTATCCTCTTTTTGAACACTTTATTCTCCTCCTAGGTCCTTAAGATCATCGAGGGAGAAGCGGATGCTTACGTGTTCGCCTCCCCGGGATGCAAGAAGTGGGATACTTGTGCTCCGGAAGCTGTGCTCCTTGCTATCGGAGGACAACTGACGGATGTTAAAGGTTGGGAAATATTAAATAATTATTTTATAAATTGAAAAAAAAAAATTGAGGATAAATTATATATTTTAGGGAACAAAATTGAATATCACTCGGGCGTGAAATATCCGAACACCGGGGGCGTAATTGCGACGTTTCGAGACCACGAGAAAATTATTAAAAATATTCCCCAAGATGTTAAAGATGCTCTCGTTTCTTAAAAAAATAATTAAAGTAATTAAAAGAAAATTTTTATTTTCGAAATTAATCCGATTATAATTAAAATATTCAGGAAAAAAGTTGAATTTTTCTAGTGTTAATTTTGCAATTTTATTAATGCTTAAATTTAAATTAAAAGCGCAGTAAAAATTACACCATTTAAAGTAAATTAAATATGTTATTTAACTAGTTAATAGCTTACCTTATGGTCGGCATTTTAATTGTCATAATATAGTCACAACTCTTATCTAATATTTGCCAGCGATAATTTACCCACGCACCACAAATGGCAGTTTTATTTATTCGAAGGCTTAAACACACGTATATATTGTCAACTGATATGTATAGTACGTTTTATACAGTAAAAGCTAGGCAATTATTGTTATTTATTATCAATCCTAAGTTTGTTTTATTACATTGTTGGTATTATGTGGGACCTCTTTATTTTAACAAGCAATTTTATTTTTAATTTATGCAAAATAGTTTATTTTATGTTTTTGAATTATTATTTGAACAAAAGAAAATTATATTAGTAGCTTATGCTTAATAAAGTTATAATTTATTAATAATTTACAAATTTGTCTGATAATTATATTAACAAAATAAAATATTTAGAGACTGAAATTAAGGTTTAGAAAAAAACTCGTTGAGGTTTTTATTTAAATTAGTTGTGTTTAATTAATCAAGTTTAGTTTAGTATTGAAAAATTAGTACAACAACTGATACAATTTATGATTTTTTTGTTTTTAAAAAACGAGTAAATTAAAAAGTTGAATTTTAAAATGGGATCACGTCTGTTGTCCGGCTTTAGACGAAACAATGTGCCGTTTACCATAGAAGAGAATCTGTACCACACATGAGATGCTGCACCACACATGAGGTCGTGAGTTCAATCCCCACTGATCTCATGCTGTAGCGCCCATAAGTAAGAAGCTATAAGTGGTATGAACTTCTGCTGAGCCAGCACTTAATCAGCAGCATAATTATTAGGCAATTATAATCAATAATATCGCAAACTGCCACAGGTAACTCGAAACTGGGTCGGAGTAACTGATGTTACTCTATGTTTAAGTCGCACATTCGACTTTCCCACATCGAGGATAAAGATATATACAACAAAAAAATTATGTTTTGTCTAGAACCAGACAACATACGTGATCCTTAATGTTTTAAATTGATTTTGGAATTCTACGTGAAACTATTTTGAAAATTATTTAATATAATTTTGAGCATGTAATGGTCTGTGTAATATTTGATATTTGAAGAATTTAAACTAAATTTTCGGCTTATATAAATTTTATTTTGTGAGAAAAAGTGTTGATAAAAAAATGATAATAAGTTAAAATTAATCTCAAA
Organism: Corella eumyota; assembly: GCF_963082875.1. NCBI lineage: Eukaryota > Metazoa > Chordata > Ascidiacea > Phlebobranchia > Corellidae > Corella > Corella eumyota. The sequence goes on from NC_137491.1 coordinate 21,226,392, forward strand.
ATAAATTTGAAAATAAACATTTTTTCTACAAATAAAATAATTTTCCTAAATACAGTAACGAAGTAGTTTAAGAAAATAACATTTCACTTGAATTTGACATAGTTTGTGATTTTTAAAAAATACTAAAATTTTATTTTTGCCCATCACCAAAAAAGTGTTTCCCAAAATAAATATTTCTGAAAGGAATCCACTTTATTTAAACCTCCTGTTGAATATTGTTTGGCAACACTTTTTGTCATTTTTGGTCTTTAGGTTTTAGAGATTTTCCATAAATTGAATCTAGTGCAATACCTGAAAATAAATTGTTTTATTTTGTTAATAGTTTATAAAGTATTTCTAATGATTGTTTTAGTATTTTTTGTGTTACTACCAATGCTCTTTAAATGAAATAGCATATAACTTAAATAACCTTAACAGTGTACAATTTAGAAATTGGCTAACAGGTTTTAATTTTTTTTTTTGTATATATCTTTATCCTCAATGTGGAAAAGTCGAATGCGCGACTTAAACATAGAGTAACATAAGTTACCCTGACCCAGTCTCGAGTTGCTTGTGGCAGTTTGGGATAATATAGATTATAATTGCCCGATAATTATGCTGTTGATCAAGTGCTGGCTCAGCAGGAGTTTGTACTTTTTATAGCGCCTTACTCAAGGGTGCTACAGCATGAGATCTGTGGGGATTGAACCCACGGCCTCATGTGTGGTGTAGCAAGTGTTTTTTCCACTACACCATGCTGCCGGTAAAAATATTGTTTTATTTCAAGTTAAAAAGTTTAAAATTAGCGTATTTTAAGTGCAGCAAAAAGGGTGAAAAAAATAATTTTTTGTGTCCAGTGCTGATATTGTAAAAAACTTATAGGTATGAAAATAGAGTTCTAATTTCTTTGTTAAAAATATTTATTTATTTATAAGTTCCATAAAATAAATTATAAAATTAATTTACCAGTAAAAACAAAAGCGGTTGATATCCACTGCCTGTTGTTCATCGGATTTTGAAATATTATAACTGAGAATAAAATTGTGAAAAACTTTCGAGTGGTTGTTATAACTGAACAGGTTAAAGGGCCAAAGGTCACGACCTAAAAAAAATAAAAATTTTTTATTAAAGATAAAATTGATTTGTTTCTTGTCAAATGTTGGTTGCTATTTCTTATAAGAAACTATTTTGACATTGCCTTTGTTATATTTTTAATTTTTTTTAAAGGTTTTAGTTGTATAATTTTAGTATAAATATATTGTTGTTGATATCATAAGTTAGTCTTGGGTAGTGTAAAATTATAGTCCATGTTAAGCTATTTAAAAATGTATATTGTTATATTGTTTATTGTTATATGGTTTATTGTTATATTGTTTTTGTCGTATTGTTTTTGTATTTTAAAGAATGTAAAATAGTTGGCCAAATAATGGTATTTAAAAGTTATGGTTCATAAAATACAAAAATGATTAATTTTTTTTAATGGAAAATAATTTGACTTACAGTTAAGAAAATAAAATGTTGTCCTAGAGCAGAAGTTAAACTGAAGACCCCCAGATGTCCGATAATTTGAGGATGTCTGATTACAAAGTTAATAAACTCTAAACCCTGGCCTGTTACTATAAGACCTAAAGAAAAAAAGTATTGTTAAAAATAAGGGCAGCATGGTGTAGTGGTAAAAACACTTGCTACACCACCATGAGGTCAAGGGTTCAATCCCCATCGATCTTATGCTGTAGCGCTCTTAAGTAAGGCGCTATAAACAGTATGAACTCCTGCTAAGCCAGCACTTAAACAGCAGCATAATTATCGGGCAAATATAATCCATAATATCCCAAACTGCTAAAGGCAACTCGAGACTGGGTCGGAGTAACTAATGTTACTCTATGTTTAAGTCGCGCATTTGACTTTCCCACATCAAGGATAAAGATAAATACAAAAAAAGGGTTTTAGTTTGATAAGAGTTACGCAAGTTTTTAGTCGACCTTAAATATATTATATAGATTTATAATTGCCCGAAAATTAAACTGCTGATCAAGTGCTGGCTCAGCAGAAGCTCATACTGTGCGCTACAGCATAAGAGCAGTGAACATCGAACTCAGGACCTTATTTAGTGAAGCCAAGTGTTCTGACCACTACACTATGACATGGGTACATAGATCAAACACTGATTAATGAATACCTGCTAATAATATGAAACTTGACCATAAGTTGATGTTGTACATCATATGGTGTTGGTTGGTTGAATGATGCGTTCTCATTTTCTCTTGAGTAACCCCAGTGAACCCATCCAGTGTTAATGAAACTATCTGTATAATAATTTTGGTTGGCATTTTAATTGTTGTAATGTGGTCCAATTTAAACCAATATTTGCCTATGACAATTTACCTGTGCACCTCGAATAACAATTTTATTTATTATGTAAGCCTAAAAATGGCACATATATAATTATATGTCTACTTAGCTCAAATATATATAGATTTAAATTAGACCAACCAATAAAGTTTCTCCAATTCCAAAACTGAAACTTGAATCTCCGATGTTTTTACCATCTTTGTATAGAAACCCGGCAACTCCGCTCACTATTAATAATATACAGAAATATTTGGCCACAGGGTAGCGCTTGTGAGCAAATATAACCCCTAGTATCATAACCGGGATTGGTTTGCATGCTTTGCCTAAAACCTAAAAAAATGTTGTTAAGCTATTAGAAAATTGCTTTTTTGTTAAGATTTAAGTTTTGGACTTCATTGTAGTGGATTGTTTTAAGTTAAAACTGTGTTTTTATATAAATAATTAAATTAAATTGGTTGTGTTCTCTTTTAAAGGGGTTTTCATGTGTTGTTGTTTATTTAAATGTAAAACACTGGTTTGTTATAGACTAAAAATAAAGTTTATTTTATTTTAAAATAATTTATAATGCAGTAAGCTTTTATTACAAAAAGAGATATTACAAAAAAGTTAATTTTATTCTTTAAAAGTAATTTAAATATTTAATTAAAACAAGACAAAAGTAAAGTTTTTTTAAACTGTTTATATATATCCCAATTGACAAGCATAACACTTAAACTTTTCCACTTACCTGAGTGGGGTAACTAATATACATAAGAGCACTGTTACTCGCAACCATGGCTCCCATATAACAAAATGCACAAGCACCATACAACATTGGTGGAGTGCTGTCATTGTCTACTTTTGTCACAAATTTCAAAACTAAATAAAAATAAAAAATAGTATTTAAATATAAAATAAAACCAAAACATATTACATTTGAATATAAAAAAACACTAAAAAGTAAAAAAACTTGTTTTTATATTAGTTGTTGTTATTGTATCGATAATTTATTTTTGTGATGTTTTCGTGTATTTCTTTTTTTGTTTATTTGGCTTTCGACCCTAAAATGAATTCCACAAAGATATTAAAGTAAAGATTTTTTAAGTAACTTACTTGCTTTAGCAAACAGAGCGTTAATAACACATTGAACAAAAACTAAAGCTTGTGAAAAACGAAACTTTTCTCCATCATAATCTCCACGGGTTCTGTCAAAATAAAAAAAAATTTTTTTAAAATATAATAAAGTCTTTTTAGATTAAGTATCCTTTTAGGGTGATGTAACACTATAAAAATTGAATTTTAGTTTAAAAAAAAAAACTTCTTAACCCTTCTTAAATTTTTTATTTTATTATTATTCACGATGTGGTAAGGTCGAATGCACGACCTAAACATAGAGTAACAAGCTGATGATTAAGTGCTGGCTCAGCAAAAGTTTATAGCATATCTTACTCAAGGGTACTACAGTATAAAAGCAGTGGGGATTGAACCTAGGCCTTATGTGGTGAAGCCAAGTGTTTTATTTAATTTAAATCAAGTTTCACAAGATTTATTAACAAGCAAACTGATGTTTCAAACTTACACTTTTTCTTGGGCAAATCCGAAAAACAAATAACAAATAAAAATACCGGAAAAACAAAATAATAATTTTGAGGTTTGGTTCTCGCTAACTGCACTCATTTTAATTTCGTAATTAAATTTAAATTTTCAAGTTTTTTTGGTTTTGTTTTTAACTAATTAATTAGCTTTTAATTAACAAATCCTTGTGCTAAAAAATTAAACAGATTAATTAAAACTAACATTAGATAAATATTTTCATTTTACTCTACTTTAAAAACGCTTTTTTGTTAAAATAAATTCAATTTTTGGTAAAAATTAGTTTTTATTTACGTTGTCAGCTGTAACTATGACGTCAAGGCACTCAAGCGAAACATTACACACGTGTCTTACGGTAAGCGCTTTTATTTTTAGTTTATCCTCCTTCTAAAAAAATGCAATTATAAAAAACCAAAATTTTAGTATATTTAAAAATGGTAAAACTGTTAATAAACAACAAATAATAATTAAAATAATTAAAAAACAAAATTGATTTAAAAATTTACGGTTTTCACATTTTAAACAGTTTTTAAAACCAGTTTTTTTTGCTAACCGCAGCCACGCAACAATTTGCTTTTTATGCCATTATTCAGTATCCATTATTCTAATATAATTAATAACAGCTTTAATAAGCCTTAGTCAGAATTAGTCATTATTGATATTAAAGCATATGGTTATCATATAATAACTTATATAAAAACGAAAAAATTTAGCAGTTTAAATAATAATAAAACATTTAATATTATGTTTTTAGTGGTCGATTTAAAGCCATATTTTATCTTAATTTAGTTTATATTATACTTTTCATTTATATATTTGTATTTTGCTTTTAAAGACTGTTTTTAAATAGTTTTTTTTACATATTCAGCCAACCAAAACTTTAAAATATTTAACACTAAGTCAAGCGTTAGTGAAAAGGATATTACCATTAATCTTATACTTGTGACGTCATAGTAAAGGTTACTTATTGCATCAACTATACAAAATTTCAAACAAATTTAATAAAATAAATTTACAAAACAAATTTAACCTAATTTTACATGATACTAAAGCTATATAGAGACGTTGTAACTTTATTAAAAAATGCCATTTAAAATAAGGTCATATAATTTGCTGTTAAATGTTTTGCAAAAGTTTTAAAGTGAAATCAAAGGTTAATATGAATTTTCCAAAATTTTTAATTTAAAGTAAATATTTTCAGAGTTAATTTTAAGTCGAACTTACACTTCCTCTTGTAGAATTCCATAAAGTAAATAAAAGAAAAATATTCCACTCGAGTAGACGACTAACTTCTGAGTTTGACTGTTTGAGTATCTGTCTTTTAAGACTGAGTAAAGCTCACGAATTTTAGGCATTTTTTGACTTATCTTAACCTCATTTAAACTTGTGTTATTGTTGCTATTGTTTTGTAACAATAAATCGTTTGTTTCTTGCAACAATAAGGGTTCCATGTCGACTTTTTCGGCTGTTTTCGCGCTTCCGTGATCCATAACATTCTAGTATTAGCTCATTTTCGCTTTTAACGTTATTCAATATATCCGGAGGCATTATGACGTCATAGCAAACACGATTTTACGTCGAACTATTCATGCGTTGACTATCTATTGTGACATCACATAGGGGTGTGTAGGTAACAATTGTTTTTTTTTGAATGCATCTTTTAAAGTTTAATTTTAATTTTAAAAAGAAAAAGTTAAAATCTTTCTGTTAATTATTATAATTAAACTTTTATTTACAATTTTTTTTAACATTTTTATTCCAAAGTTTGGCATTAATTTAACGTTTTTTTGTAGAAAATATTAAAATTAATTTAATTCTTGATGTTTTAGTTTATGTTTAGTTTAAAAAACAAAAACTTAACATTATTAAGAAAATTAAATTAGTTTTAATATTTTGTATAAAGAAAAAAAACCTTATTTTGGAATAAAATTAGTTAAGTAAAATAAAAGCAAAATGTAAATAATATAGATTTATATTGATTAAATAAACACTGCCTTTTTGCGTTTTTTTATTTTTTATTTTTGGAAGCCACCAGCAATTGTAAATTGGTCTAAAAAATATTTTTAAAAAAATAAAAATTTTAATAAATTGTAAATTAGTGGAAATTATACAAAGCTAAAATAATTTTAAAATTCATGAAAAATGAAATTATTGCTAAAAAATTTGTCCTAAAATAAATAAAAAATAAAATTAATAAATTAAAAGGTTTAAAAAAAATATTGTAAATAAATTCAATTTTAAAACCATTTAAAATATCGTCGAATATTGTCTAAAATAAACACAAAAAAATATTTAATGTCAAATTTGGTAGGAAAAATTTTAAATAAAATTTGGAAAGAATGAAAATTAATTAAAAAAAACTTAATTAATTAAAAAGATTTATTAAAAAGTTTCTAAAACTTAATTAATTAAAAAGTTTTAAAAACTTAAAGTTTTTGAAACTCTTCTAATCGCTTGAAACCCACTCTGAAAATTATTTTTCTCGTTATTGTTACATTTCGTGACGTCACTATTCGATGACGTCACACCCTTCATCCAATCGAGTAAACTCTTTCGGCGACGTTTCGGTTTTGTATCTGATGACGTAATATGTTTGTGCGATGACGTCACGAATATTCGAGAATCGACAGACGACTGCCTCGAACAAACTTTGTGTTCTGTGACGTAATTATGAGGATGTTGTGACGTCATAGAAGGTGACGCGGTCATAACGTCGATGAACTCGCACAAACTAACGAGACCGTCACCGTCTTTATCGGCTACCATCATCATTTCCTAAAAAAAATTAATTTTTATTTATTTAAAAAAAAATACAAATTAAAAATTTGGTATAAACTAAATACCTCTACGTCTTTCTCCGTGACGTCATCACCCAATCTGAGAAGCAAGGCTCTTAACTCGTGCGGCGAGATAAAACCGTCACCATCTTTGTCGAATTCTCGAAATATTCGTTTTATTTCGTCATCAGAAATACAATCCTAAAAAATAATAATATTAGTGACGTCATTATTAAAATATTTGTTTCAACTAAAAGTTTTTGAAAAATATTTAATGACGTCATTAAGTAAGTGAGAATTATATTAGTGACGTCATTTGAGAGCAAAAATTTATATTTAAACAAAAAAAGTTGCTAAAATATCTAAAAACGCCTTGATGTAGATTCGAACCCCTAATCCTACAGTTAACAAAATAAAACCAATTTTAATTTCGATTAAATAAAAAAAAAATAAAAAAAAATCGTCCGGTTGGATTCGAACCACTGACCTTACCGTTAAGATCGTGATCATAGCTTCAAGAAAGAGATTGAAATCCAGACAGGATTGCATTGTGTCGAAATATTGAAGTCCGATAATGTTGTGGGCAACATTTGTTAGATCGTCGTTAGTTAACTGGATTCCTATTGAACATGAAACTCGAGCTAGGTCCTAAAAAAAATTAAATTGTGGCGTTTTAATGGTTTATTAATGGTGTTTGTTAAATGGTTAATTATTTGTGTTTTTAAATGATTAATTAATAGTATTAAATTAAATGGTTAATAGTGTTATTTTTTTAAACTTAAATGATTTTAAGTTAAATGGTTAGTGGTGTTATTTATTTAAACTTAAATGGTGTTTGTTAAATGGTAAATTAATGGTGTTAAATTAAATGGTTAGTGGTTTTATTTATTAATACTTAAATGGTGTTTGTTAAATGGTAAATTAATGGTGTTAAGTTAAATGGTTAGTGGTTTTATTTATTAATACTTAAATGGTGTTTGTTAAATGGTAAATTAATGGTGTTTTAATGACTAATTATTGGTGTTCGTTAAATGGTTAATTTGTGGCGTTTTAATGGTTAATCAATGGTGTTTGTTAAATGGTTAATTATTGATGTTTTTAATGGTTAAGTAATGGTGTTAAATTAAATGGTTAATGGTGTTATTTATTAATACTCTGTATTTGGTAAATGGGTATTTAATAGTGTTCTAATAACTAATTAGTGGTTTTATTGGTTAATTATTGGGTAAAAATTTTTTTAATGGTGTTTGTTAAATGGTTAATGGTGTTATTTATTTTTACTAAGTTAAATTTATTTTAATTTTAGTTATAACGAAACAAATGATTATGGCGTATTTAGATTTTGACGTCAGAAGTTTTTAATGACGTTTAGATTTTTCAAGAAAGTTTTACTATTTGTATGACGTAGACAGTGACGTAGTTTTGAGTTATAATGAATAAAAGTTGTTCAACTTACCCTTAATGAGATTTTTCCGATGTTTTTTCTGTCCAATATTTGGAAAGCTTTTTTATATTCTTCAAGTAAATCAGGGGGTAAGAAATTACAAGGCATTTTAAAGATTCTAATTTTCTAAATAAAAATTTAAAAATAATTTTCTAAATAAAAAAAAAAAAAAAATTCTAAATAAAAAAAAAATTTTTTCTAAATAAAAAAAAAAAAAAAAATTCTAAATAAAAATTTTAAATTATTTTAATCAAGTCCTTTCTTTACACACTTCTTTTAGGTTATAATATAACTTAAAATAAACGCTAAATAAATTTTTCTACTAAATTCTTTACTAAGTTTATCTTAAATTATTTTTAATTTTTTTTTTTTAACATTTATTTTTACAAGTTTTTTTTCTATGTTTTAATATAACTTAAAATAAATGCTAAAAAAACTTTTTACGAATTCTTTTATTTAAACTAGTTCTTACAAAGATTTAAAAAAAAATAGGTCAACTAACATTTTTTAGTCTTATATAACACAACAGGCGTAATAATATTGACTTTATGACGCGAAAAAGTATAATTATACTTCATAAATATACTTTAAATAAATATCAGAATATTATTTCAAGTTTTAAACAAAAGAAAATTTTAAAATGAATAAAATTTAATAAAAAATTGTCTTTTATAATTCCGAAAAATATTTTCTCTTCACTGAAATGTTAAGTTTGCTTCTTTATAAATAATTTAACAGAAAAGTGATTATATTTAATACGCAACAATATGACATTGTTTCGAATTTGTTGCGTCATAGTAGTTAGAAAAACCTAATTACTGTAATTAAAAATACATTTAAAACGAAAAATTATTTTTAATTTTAGTTTTATTCAATTAATATTGAATAAAAATTAGTTTTATATATTAATTAAAATTTATTTATTTAATAGTTTTTTAATTTTATTATTTTAATTAATTAATTTTAGAAGTATCGAGGTTAAAAAATCTTGTTTGAATTTAAATTTAAAATATACTGTGATGTAATAATACACCATTATTAACTCATCATTATTTAATTATTTATTAACTTAAAAATGTCAATAGTGACGTCACGATTTTTAAAATATTAAATATTCAAATATTTTTACTTTTTTCAAAATGCCAAAAATAATGATTTAAAAATTCGATTTTTTCTGAGTCATCTTTTATTTGACCTTTTATCACCTGTCAATCAAATTAAGGGTTATTAAAGTTCAAGAATTTTAAACATCACATTTTATTTTAATAATATTAGTTTATTTAATGTTAACATATTTAATAAAACTTTAATTTTATTTTAGTAAAAATTATTTTTAATTTTTTATTTATTTTTCTATTTTAGTTTTATTTGTAAAATGACTTTGTATTAACCAAGCTAAATTTAACTTGGGTCACGTGACAATGTCGTAACAATGACAATTGTTTTGTTAAACCTAATAATTTTTTAAGTTTATTTTTATTAAATTTATTAAATATTAATTACTGAATATGAATTTGTAAATTTATTTATAATGTTTAAATTGTCTTAATTTTAAATGGTAGGTTATATTATTAACTTAACTATATTAAATATAAAAAACGGTACAAATTAAATTTTTCGAGCAAATTGGTTAATTTTAAAAATTCTTTTTTACTGAACTTATAAAATAAATGAAATTTATCTTCATTTTGCGCCTTTATCATTTAAAATTAAAAAAAAAATTTAATCAATAATTTTTTCCGATTTAAAATATTCCTTGAACTCTATGAACTCTGCTTAATAATAAAAAGCTTTCTTTAACCAGTTTTAAAAGCTAATAAAGGAGTTAAATAGACACACATATATAGATCTTGACCTTAATTAAATTTAAAACAACATCCTTAACTTAATTGTTTTTAAAACGAATTAAACAAATTTTTAATTTTCGTTGAAATTGATCCTGAATGTTTATTTTTCTACTTTAAGTGTTCCTAGTATAAAACAATTGCTTGTATAGTGACGTCATAATGAGCTTCTGTTACGTTCACACGATACAAAACAGAACCAAGTTTTTTTGTTGTTTTTATAAAGATTAATTTGTTTTTAAATATAAGTCTAATTTGGAGTTTTGTTGTCGTCACTTTACAGAGGTTGTGACGTCACTTAATCTATTGTGACGTAGTGGTTTTTAAAATCTAAAAACAAGCTTTTAAAGGCGCTTTTATTTAATACATTTGCAAGGAAAATGGCAGTTTTGGTTTTTGGGAAAAAAATTACAAATTAAAAAAAAACTAAAAAGGCCAAAAATACAAAATTAATGACAACATAAAATCTAAAAAACAAAGTAATTTTAATTATAAACAATTAATAATCTTTGGTGTTGACGTCACCAAATGTTGACGTCATAAAAACATAAATAATCTGAAAATGAAACTTCTGAAATAATATAAAATACAAAATTTTTAAGAAACTTGATTTTAACTATGACGTCATATCGTGGTACTACGTATATTAAAATAAAGTTATTACTTGTGACGTCATATTTAAATTTAAAATTTTGTACCACGTTTTTAATAAAACCTTGGCGCGTGTCACAAATAATGTGGCACGTTGTCAATTATGACGTAATAATTGTGACGTCATCATAATAATCTTATTTGACATTTTCCTGAACTTATGGTGGCCCCACTCCGGTCACTTGGTGGTGTCCTTGCGCGTTTTGTTGGTGCACGGGGAACCGATGACGTAGAGGGTGATGATGGTGATATCGTGACGTCATCATATGGGGTTTATGCATGCGGGGGTGGTGAGGGGGGTAATACCCGCCGGAATAACCGGGGTAATTGGGCGGGAAATAGACCCCGCCAAACCCTGGGTGAAAGTAGGGAAAAGGGGGGCAACGATCCGGGGTCAATGACCCTGCCATGCTGAACAAAGCTTCGGGTTCGCATACGAACTTGTAAACGTACCTCTCGCCTGCCACCTGACGGATACAAAAATGTCGATTAAATTCGGTTAAAACTAAATTAGAAAAATGGATTTTACAATATTTTAATAATTCTTAGAGATGCGCTTTCTTATTATGACGTCACAAACCTTCTGCATGATTCCCTTCTCGTAATAATATCTGAGAGATCGACTTAATTTGTCGTAATTCATCGCCGGTCTGTTCTTCTGAACTCCCCATCTTCGCGCGACCTGAATAAATTGAGAATATCGTTAAAAGATGACGTCACGTTTCCATAAAAACGAGTTTTAATTTTCTTACAAACACTACGACGCATTTTAAATAGCTTATATCGATGACGTCAAAACCAACCGACAAATTTATGACGTCAAACTCTTTTTTTATTTTTGTGACGTCAAAAATGATCGATGACGTCAAACCTTAACAAATTAATGACGTTATATTTTTTCCATATATTTTGTGACGTCACATAGTTTTGCTGATGTCACATAGTTTTGCTGACGTCACACTTTACGAACAAATTAATGACATCATGCACTTGTATTGACGTCACATCGTTTTTAATGACGTCACTCACCTCTTCGGGCTCGACTAGTTTAAACTCGAGTCCTCTTCCGGTCCAAGCGATGACTTGTTGATTGTTGACCGGATCCTCCAGCAAGGAAACCAGGAACTGCCACAACTGGAGGCTCCCGCGTCGTCCGTATGAACCACTAGGTTCCCTGGGGATCAAAATAGTGGGTTAGATTGGTGCATGCAATATATAAATATTGGGGTAATATAGATAAAACATAAAAATATGTGGTAATAATGAGAATATTGGGGTAGGGGTGGGTAAATATGGGTTTAATATAAAAATAGTGGGGTTAAATTGGGTAAATTTGATTGGGTAGATATGGAAAATGGTTGCGTTAGATTGGTGGATCCGCTAAATAAATCTTGGGTTAGTGTTGGGGTAATACAAAAATATTGGGGTAAGCTTGGAAACCCCAGTGCCTGAAAACACCAGTTTATCTACAATGAAACAATTAATATTAACCCCAGCTTACCCCAGCCCTATTTTTGATAAATTCTCTTAAAATTTCCTAATAAAATGTTGACCTAAATTCGATTAAATGTTGTTTTTGGAAAAAATGTTTTTTTTTCGGTAAAATGGTCGCGTTCTAGCATATAGCTCAAAAATGAGTAAATGGAAAATAAAAGAAAGAAAAATAAAGGAACGGAAAATGAAGAAAACAAAAAATGAAGGAACAGAAAGTGAATTAGAAATTCTGGTTCCTTTATTTTTGTCCTTCATTTTCCCTTCCCTTAAATTCCGCGTCTCCGTATTACAGAGCTTTAATTTACCGTAATTCTGTCGGAATCTGCAAAATTTCTCTCTGTTGTTGTTCCGCATCCTCGAAGCTTTCAACTTGTTGTTTCACACGCCCGGGTTCGAACCCAACTACCGAAGGTTTCCTATCGACCTGATTGTTGAACCCATAATAGGGCGTGACGTCATCGGGTTCGCGAGGCTCGCTCTTGATTCGAACTTGAGTCGCGTCGTTCGGTAACATGTTAGGAAGCTCCTGTGACGTCATAAATGGGTTAAAATCACAGCGAATAATAGTTAAATGTCACAAGTTACTGTTATTATTACGTCACAAATTCTAAATTTGTCGTCACAATTAAATAAAGAACGAACCTGCTTGATCGCATGGTGGCGCTGCGGAGACTTTGCCGGGGCCGAATTTTTTCGACACAAATTTTTGTCCTGCGCACAAAATCTACTGCGCACGTTCCGATCCAACGACGCTGTACGTACTAGTTGTGACGTCATAGACTGTCGGTCAAGGTTGTAATCGACGAACGTTTCCGATCTTGGTCGATTTCTGTTGAAAAAAGATTTATTACGTTACAATGCGATTGATACAATGAATGAATTGATTATGACGTCACGGTAGAGGTTGTGACAATAGTTGTGGTGTAACAATCGGATAATAATAGTGATTGTAGGTTTAACAATGAGGGTGGAATATAATAGTGATTGTGACGTCACAAAGTAATTGTTGACATAAAGTCGGAAACGATCGGAAATAGTTCACAAAATTTATTTTATTTTTATATTTTTTTTAAATTTTAACATTAATTAATTTAAATAGTACTTGCGATTTTTTTTATTTTTAGAAAATTTTTAGAATTTGATTTGATTTTTTTATTTTCTTCTTTTAATTATTTAAAATAATTTAAATTATTTTTTAAATAAAAATTTAAATTTCATTTTAAAGTCAAATACATCGGGCACGAAAAATACGAAATTGTTACCGTCAACAAACCACCATTATGACGTCACACTTGAGTTAAGAATGACAATGCTTAAGATTAAAAACTTCCGAAATGTTTTAGAAAACTGTCGGGTCGGAACGAAAGTTGGTCAACCGTTTAAAGTGATTGTTACGTAAGCATAGGCGCATTGTTAAAGGGTTAAAATTGTTGAAAACATTATTTTTTTAAATTTTCTAAATGTCAGATTTATTTATGTCTGTAAATCGCGCCATATTTGACCTCGATTGTTTAAACAAACGAAGGTTATTACGTCACATTGCTCATAAATCTTAAATTAATTTTATATTATCGATTTACCTTATATCATGCTGGCTCGTTGGTTGTGACGTCATAGCACAGGATCTGTTACGTCGAAATGCGACTTCTGTTAAAAAATAAAATTTTTAAAATATTTAATTGATCATTCAACTTAAAAACAAAATAAATTTTTGCAACAATTTCTTAAACTCGTAAATATGACGTCACAATCTCCCATCTTTGAAGTCATAGTTGAAGAATATATTGTCGTAAAAAATTTAAAAACAATAAAAATGGAAACAAGTCTTTATTATTCAAACACAAACTTATTTTATGACGTAATAATAACTAGTTTATGACGTAATAATAATTTGTTTGTTTTTGAACAATTTGTTTCAATATTTGTCGTGGATTTGTTTAAAAATCACAATTTCTCTTTGTTTTTTACTAAAATTGACCAGCGAATAATTTAAATTAAATGCCCACCTATGTATGGTTAAGGTAGACGCCTGTGTTTGTTTGTTTTTACAAAGTTGATTAGGCAAACACTCGAACATTTTAACCAGAACAACTTTTGTATTGGGTTGAAGAATAGAAATTTATCCACATTTTTTATTCGAAAATTGAAATAAAATTTTTGTATAATTTCCTGGGGATTGCGTTATATTCGTGAAAATTTTTTAATAACAATATGTCAAAAAAATATTGTTTTTTTTTGGTTAACACATTTTTGGTTTAATTATTCGACAACTAAATTTTAAAATGGTAAAAATGGTAATTTTAACTTGGATTTGTGTAAAACTAATTTGCCAAAAAATAAATCCTTTAGAGTTTTATTTAGGAATCAATATCTTAAAAACATAAAATTAATTACGATTTTTTATTTATTGGGGTCAGAATTTTTAAGTTTTCAATCTTGTGACGTCAAAAACATGAAAAAATTTAACTATGACGTCACTTTATAAATTCAAACTAACCTGATGTTGCTTTCCTTAAGGGCGCGGGTTGTCGAAACTCAAAATCATTTGTGGCCACTTGGGGCGGTATTTGCTCCGTTGCTAGGTTACCGCTTGCCTGGTTACAGGGAACCTGATTTCCCACTAGGTGAGCTGTTGCTATGGAAGCGTTCCCATGGACACCGGTTGTTAGGCGGACGTTGTCAGGCACATGGTTACTGGTTGCTAGGTTGGCATCTTCGTGGTTGCTTACCACGTGGTTACAGGTTGCTAGGTTACCAGGATTATGGGGTGGGTAGGGGTAAGGGTTATAATAGGGGGTGACTAACTCGTCGGGACAACTCGACATCCTCGCCCGGTTGTCGTAACACGCGGTGTCGCTGTACGGCGCTGTTAACACCGAGTCACTGGCGTGACGTAGGTTGTTGCTAGGGTAACTGTGAGTGGGGTAATGTGAAAGAGGGGGTGGTTCGTTTTGGGGGTGATAGTTAGGGGGGTACTGGGGCGGGTACATCTCGGGTCTGTAGTTTGCGTTTTCGTAATTGTCTATTGCGCACTGCGCGCGGTTCGGGTGCGTGACGTCATTATTGTACGCCGCGTATACGTCATCGTTAAAAAACACGTTCTTTGTTTGATTGACAGCTGGGTTGGTGACGTAGGGAACCTCGTTGCTGAACTTTCGAACTTGTTGTTGGTTGGATTCAAACTCGCAGGATGGGTTCGGTAAATTTTTATCCCAACTTAATCGGTTTAGGCTCGAAGTCGACTGTTTGGCGGGTATCTCGACCGGCACTGTTGCTTTCCACTGCGCATGCGCATCAGGCACGCCAAAGCAAGCCGCCTCCACTCCGAAATCTGTTCCCAGATCCTCCAACGCGTCCAACTCCGGAGTTTCAAGATTCCTGTCATCATCATTGGTGAATCCAGACGCGTTTCTGCTCCTCCCACTAATTCCTCCAACTCCTCCTGAAGAGGAAGGTGGAGAGGAGAACTCCGGGAACACGTTGTCGTTGGCAACAACTGATGATGACGTCAGGGCGGCGGATGAATATTCAGGAACCTTGGATTCGCGACTGGAATTATTTTCAAGCGAAACAACTGAAATTGAAAATAAAATTGAAGAAAGTTTGGCCTTTAATAAAACTTTAATTTTATAAATTTTTTTTGTAAAAGATTTTTCTGGTTAAAATAAATGTTATTGCAAAGAATTTAACCTAAAAACCCGTTGCGATTTTCAATTAATTTTGGGGATAAACTGTTTAATAAATAAAATAATCACTCCAAAACATACTGCATAAAAGTTAACTTAAAAAATGACCACACATACTGAATAAAAGTTATTTTTTGTGTAAATGCAGATTTTAGTTTGTTTATTTTAGGAGCTTTGTGGTCGATAATGTTAACAAAAAACTTGTTTCAAAACAAAATTAAAGCTAAAAATAGACGTGGGCTTAAGAATGACAATGATTTATAGTCAGCCAGATGTGAGTTGTATTTTTAGCTTCATTTTGAGCTGATTACAGGTTGGTTTAGCATGTTATTTAGACTACACATCATGTAAAGTACAAGATGAATATTAAACAAAGGCTGTATTGTATGATAAACATACTAAAAAAACGGAAATATTAATAAATTTTAGCCTTGAAATGTTAAGTACTACTTGGCAAAAATGCCACGCTGAATTTTTAAGTTGTAATTGCAAGTTTAAGCATTTAAAAGTTGTAATTAATTGAGTTGTTCAATTTTTGGTGCCAAGTACGACTGGTTTTCACAAATATGTCGCTCAAGTTAATTAATGACATTAACGGCACGCGGTTTTCTGCGTGCAATGCGTCACGCGCATGTAAGTTTGGCGTGTAATCCTATTTTTTCCGTTTTTTTATCGGATTAAAAGATTAAAATCGGAATTAGAACTCGATTGATTGAACGTTTGTGTTAAAGTTACGTTTGACGTTCATTTTTAGTCTTAAATTTAAGGTAAACTTAATCTAAATTACTTATGTTTAATATATATATTTTAATCAATTTTCAAGATTTAGTACATTTATTGGTGTTTAAAAATACAAATTTATGTATTAAATACAGTATTAATAACAAGAAATAGGTTTAAAAATCGTATTTTTGTTTCCTCTTTTTTAAAGTTACTCATTTTTATTAGTGACGCACTTGTTTACATTTTGGTAAGCATCAGCAAGTTTAAACATTCAAAAGTGCTGAAATAATGCTAAAATGGTAAGTGTTGAGTAAATATTGTATTTCCGAATTGGTAAAAATTGTGTGTATTTAACAGATAGCTTTTAACCAGTTAAAAATTTACTTTAAAAACGAAAGAGAAAAACGAGAGAATGAAAGAGAGAGGTCTGTCAATAAAAGAGAGGGAGCCTCTCTCCTTTTTGTTTTCTCTCTCGCTTTGGTTTATTTCGTTCAGAACAAAAAAGTCATTCACAAAATTCGAGTTCTGCGGTTGTGCGCGTGCGTGTCGCATGTATTCATGCGCCGCATTTTGCGCGGAGTGATTTATTATTGCACGATCTGTGTGATATTTTTAAATGACATTTAAAAATCTGAAAATGTTAAATTAATGTTAAATACAATGTTTTATTTTCAACATTATTTAAATATAAATTACAAATATAATTGTTTTTTATTAATTTAAATTATGTAAACAGTTTAAACATAAAGTTATATGATTTAAAAAAGGTTTATTTATCACTCTTTTCAAAAATAAGTATAAAAATATAAAAAGGCGTAAATTTATTTTGGAAATTCTGTTATTTCTTATTTGTAAAAGGAATTATTTATGTTTTAAATAAAAAAAATAACAAAGTTTAAATAGCTGAAATAACAATTTTAAAAAATTCTTTAAAATTTTTCTCAAATATTGATCGTATTTTAAACGAAAGTTTCGGAAATATTAACTTCACGCTAACTTTATTTTCACACCTATTCGATACAAATCCAGTGGAAAAGACACGAACATTAGTGAAAATAAGCGACCGTGACGGTTTTAAGTTCTGTTGAACCGGAAATTTTGAGTTAAATTTCGACAAAAAGCCGAAAATAATTGGAGCTAAAAGCGAGCAATTTTACATCGTTTTTCACACTTTTTTAAACTTAAATAAAACGCTAAAAATATTGATTTTTATGCTTTTTACAAGTTTTGTATATTTTTGCTTTATGATATAATATACTACTGAAAAAATAATATTTAAAATTTTTTTTAAGTGAAAAATCGGAGCTAATAATATATACAAATTATTTTTACAATTTTTTTTTCTATAGGAGCTTATAATACACTGCTTAAATTAAAAATTTAAAATATTTTTATTAAGAATTTAAAACATATTTACTATATAGAATATTTAGAATAATTTCTTATTTTTGGGCAATTATTTTTATGTTTTTTTTTATTTTTAGGCCCTGTATTACAAATTAAATAAATTTACAGACTAAAATTTTAAAGTTGTTTTTTAACAAGTGACTAAAGGGAAATTATCAGTAATTTAAAACTTGTAAATTTAGGTTTTTTGTTTTATTTTTATGAGTAAGAAAATTATAAAAATTTAAACTTTGATAAATTTCTATCTATTCGCCTTAGGCGTCAACAATGGTTTGATAATGACGTCATAAAACTGATTCTTTTTATAAATATACAAGATTTTATTTTTACTTTAAATTTTAATTTTTTTTAAATTTTTTGATTTCGTTGAACCCGAAATATATTATGTTTTGAGTCTAACAATAACGGATGTCTCTCGCGACAATTACGACCTAACAGTGACATTGTGACGTCATATTCGTACGAGAATTTAAAGCATTTCCTTTTTACCAAATAACTGCCAAAATTAACGAGAATTCGAATTTGTAAAAAATAAAATCTTATTTTGTATTACTCTTATTTTGTATTACTGGCGAAGTTCCGCGAAACAAATATTAAAGCGGATAAATATTAAAAAACTTACGATTTTTGACCTCGGGCACAAATTGGTCACCATCCCTGTCTCCATCTAAAAATATTTTTGTTACAATTATTGCTCAAAAAAAATTTCGAAAAATTTAAATAAATTTGTTATTTTAAACAAAAATAAAAGTTGTTATTATTCGTTGACTATTTGTTTAAATTAATTAAATCTTAATTAGTAACTTTTAATTTATGTTTACCTTCGCCGAACCAAGTTTCTTGTAAAATATTAAACTCTGTCAGCAACAAATCTAAAAAAATTAAATTTATTTAAAACGAAACTTAAAGTTAAAAAGAAATAAATTTATTTTATTAAAATTTTATAAATTTAAGCAACTTAATTAATTTAAAAAATTAATATAAAATTTAGAAAAAAAAACACATTTTTTTTATGGTTTATGTGCAATACTATTATTACGTAACAAAAAACAGCAATACTTCGACTGTGACGTAGCGTCGGGGAAAATGTCTAGAATATGACATCATAAAACTTTGGTGCAAAATGTTTTTAGGTAAAATTTTTAAAATTAAAATTAAGTTTTAACTTACCGTCGTCAAAAGTTAAATCGTCCGATTGTTTTCGATTGTTATTTGGTAAATTGCCATTGTTTCCATTGTTATTTCCATTGTTTCCATTGTTTGGGGGATTGTTGGTCATTGTAGGTAGGCTCTGAGAAAAAAAAATTGTAAAATTTAAAAAAAAAATGTTTTTTAAATTTTTTTTTTTCTGCTGGTTTTTAAATTAATTGTTTGTATTTGTTAGGTAGCAATGGATTTTAGAAAATATCAAAGAAATAAAAACAAAAAAAAAAGATTTAAATTTTAATTGCCAACAATTAAACAACAAAAAATGTTTTTACGACACCGCTAACACGTTGTTTAGGAAGTTTCAATTATGACGTCATAATTACCTGTATTGACGTAAAAAACGGAACTTCTTGGTCAAACATCGTTTACTCCAATGCTCATGACGTCATTAATTACGTCACAGTTAATTTTATTCACCTTTTATTACGTCATTAAATAAGTTTTACTAATTTTTTATTTCCTGGAATAAAAAGATTAAAATTGAAAGTTGTGACGTCATAATTAGTCACGTGTTTGAAACAATGATCGGTTTTGATTGATGTGTTTCGTGATTTTTGTCTGAATTTTTTGGCAAAAAGTTTTTGATTGACAGTTTACAATTTTAACTTCATTAATCGGCAATTTTTTAAACAAACTTTTTCAACTTATTCTGTTTTTGTTATTTTCGACATAAGGAATTTTTGATATTTTTATTTCTACCTTTTCTTACGTTTTTAAAATAAAATTTTACTAATAAAGAATTTGTAATAAAAATAAATTTGGTTAAAATTAATTGTTAAATGGTTTGTTGGTTCTAGAATATTAAGATTTAAAAAACAGAGTTTTTAAGATTTGTTTAAAAAGTTGCAGAAATCTTGCAGCTGCGTTGATGTCTCCAGAGAGAAATTTGATTAATTGTTTCCGCTCCTAAAATAAACTTAGTGACATTTTATTTAAAATGACATTTCGTGGTCTTTTACACTTAATTCAATCATTTAAGGAATCTTTTGTTTTACTTTCTTTTATTTTTTTTTTTGTAAATTTTTTTTTGTTTTTTAAAATTTGAGTTTTAACAACTTATATCTGTTTTAAAAAGTTACTTTTGATAATTAAAAAATTAAAATTCTTCTCCGCTAATTATTTATTTAATCAATATAATTTCGTTATTGGCCAAATTTTGGGTAAAATAAATTCGAAAATTTGTTTAAAATTTTTGTAATAATGACATTGCATTTAGTTCATCTGAGTTCATCACGTGACATTAACACCTGATTTAAATAATTATAATCAATATTTGTGACGTCACAACTTTCATTTAAGTGTCAGAATGGTATTTAAAATTGAGTGATGTTAAAAAATTCAACATTTTTACTAAAAGTTAAAAAATAAAAATAAAATCGTTTTAAAATAGTAAATATTATGTGTTAATTACTTTATTATAGTAATTACTTAATTAACAATATATTAACTTTATCTTTTTAAATATTTTTAGCGTTTTATTTACATTAACTTTATTAAAATT
This sequence comes from Corella eumyota, assembly GCF_963082875.1. Taxonomy (NCBI): domain Eukaryota; kingdom Metazoa; phylum Chordata; class Ascidiacea; order Phlebobranchia; family Corellidae; genus Corella; species Corella eumyota. Next base: position 21,247,031 of record NC_137491.1, read on the forward strand.
TATATTATTATCAAAATAATTAAATTCACAATTTAATTTTAATTCAAATTTAAAAAAGAAAAGGTATTTCTTTCTCGTGTTAAAAACTGAGAACTCAAATTAGGTCGATTTCTGTTTACTCGCGACTTTTAAACAGTGTTTGCGCAAATAACCCTTTCAATACCAACCCATCCCAATTCCGTGCATCATGTACGATAAAATGTACGCCGATATTGAAAGGGTTATATTGTTCGAGGAGTATATTGTAACGACTTAAAGTAGACCAACTCGGTTTAGATTTCTTATTTTTATGTTTTTACGTTAAAATGTGTCACAAATCTAGTAAAAAATAGAACAATTTTAATTTAAATTTGTTTAAAATGCACAAAAATTATTTAATTAATTAATTTTTTTCTTTTAACTAACTAAGAATTGTAATTGTTAATTTTATTAAGTTTAAATTAGTAATTTTTTACTTATTTTGACAAGTTATTAAAACTAAAATACTTGCAATAACAATGGGATGTTACCAATTATTCAAACCTTATATTATGACGTCACAATCCGTTATATTATTTGCTTGATTCACTAGTTCAATTATGAACAACAATAAGCTTTGTTTTATAACGTTTTTAACAATTAAATGCAACAACTAAATTGCAATAGCACTACAGCATAATATACTTCATTTAATTTTAGTTTTCAGACTCGTTAACTTGCTTTAAAATATTCTATCTTACTAGACTGCCTGAATTTCGACTCTTAACCGTTTTTTTCTACCATTTAAAACGCCTTGGTGGTGCTAAACATTAAAAAAAATCAATTTTTAAACGATTTTAATTAAAAACTGCAAGTTGGGACTGAATTATTCTGAGTTTATTTGTAGAAAGACTTTAAAGTAAAGACGCCAACATACCGTAGCTGTCGGCAATATCTAGTTTTTATGAATAAGAGACATTCGTACAAACCCCTTTTTCTCTTCATGTGACGTCACAGAGCTATTATTCTCTCGTTTTCTCCCCTTGTTTCTTTATTTTTTCCATTCATAAAAATCTTAGCTTTATGTCTACGATAATATCAGAATATTTCGACAGAATTTATCGATTTTGCTTTTACCAGTTTTGCTTTAAAATTAAATCAATTTTTTAAAATGATTTAAATTTTGATATATAATAAAATATAAATGAATTTTAATGAATATACAAAAATGCATTTTAAATTTTTTTTGGGTTTGGTAACCATGCCATAATATACTTAAAATCTTTATGTAAACATTAATACTTTTGACATGTTTTAAATCATTAAATTAATTTTGTCATTTTTTTCCCGTCGCATTATTGTAATAATAATTGTATATCATATTTATTATTTACTTTTATCAATGCGCGAAAAACCAAAATAAAAAAAAAATTATATTTTAAATATTATTAAATTATAGATACACAAATATTATTAAATTATAGATACACAATCTTTGTTTAAAATGTTAATTTTTATCTAATCTTGTTTAACTTAAAATGTAATATTTAGTAAATATATATTATATATTTAAATTTAGTAAAAAAAAGTAAATTTAGTAATTTCAAAGACACTTTACATTAATTGTTATTTTTGTAGTGCACTAAAAAAGCAAAACTTAATTAATTTAAAAGTTGTCAATCTCATAAAAACTCGTAAAATTAAATTTATTTATTTTGTAAATTCGAAAATTCGGATACGATTAAAACAACTTTGCCCTGAGGCGGAATTATTTAAGTTCGGATATTTCTGATGGTTTTGGTTGAAATATAACAAGTTCTTTGTTGTAAATAAGAAAATAAACATCACATTTTTGTTGTTATTTGTTTATTTTGCTTTGAAGTTTTAAGCAATAAGCAATGCTGCAAAGATGTGAAACTTTTTTTGCATATTTTTTTTTAACTTAAAAAATAGTTCAAAATTTTTATTGTATATATTTTTATTCTCGATGTGGGAAAGTCGAATGCGCGACTTAAACATAAAGTAACATTAGTTACTCCAACCCAGTCTCGAGTTGCCTTCAGCAGTTTGGAATATTATAGATTATAATTGCCCGATAATTATGCTGCTGATTAAGTGCTGGCTCAGCAGGATAATGATTTCATAATGTTTATAGCGCCTTACTCGCTGCAGCATTCGAGCAGTGGGGATTGAACCCACGACCTCATGGTGGTGTAGCAAGTGTTCCTACCACTACACCAATATAATGCAAATGTTAGCATTTCTTTTATACATCAAGTAACGTGTTTGAAAAGCTCAATTTCAAACCATTTTAACACCGTTTAGTGAAATATAGCTTATACTTAAAAGTCTTATTTTATCTTTTTTTGCATTTATTTTAACCACATTATTTTTTAAATTTACAAAACTAGTGTTTTTAAATTAATAATAAACATTTTTTTAATATTTTTATTTGTTTACAATAAAACAATTTTAAAACAAATTTAAATTTTTTGTTGTTTCCGAAGTTTTCTTTACATTATCTGGAACAATTACTTTTATGACGTCACAATTAACTTCAATGAATCACGATCGCGATATCTCCAAGCTTGTTGAATTAGAACGTCATCGACTATGACGTAACACAGATTTGACTTCTCACCTTGAGGTTACACCGAGGTCAAACATGACACAGGTGTGGCGGCGCGACTTTAATTATGACGTCACAAATAGTTGATGGTATCGATTAAAATCTACAAGTAAACAATCAGTTATTGTGACGTAACAGCTGCGAATTAAATAATTTTATTTTTTTTTAACATTTTAAAGTTTTTAAACAAAATTTAAGATAATGAAGTTAAATAATTTTTAATAAATGATGTTTGTTGATGTTTATAAATCTTCGACGATAGGAATTTTAAAAGATACAATAAATAAAACCATAGTGTAGGAATTATACAAAACACATTTTAAGAGGTAAAACTTAACGTCTAAACACGCTTTTATATTGAAATAAAATCGCTTAATCTAAACATAACATTAGGTTTGCAAATACTTGATTCAATATTTTGTGAAATGTTTTATAAATATAAATTTTGCTGGCAGAATTTGTTAACTTATATCTATTCTTTTAAACGCTTGCTCGCTGGCGACTACTTGCGGTGGCTTATTTCATCAAAATAACGCTAAATTTCTCAAAAAAGCTCAGGGTTATAAAGTTTGTTTTTATATTAACGTATATTTTTGTGTAAGATCATATTTTAAGTTTTTTAATTTTGGTGATGTTATTAGTTTTCAATTTTTTTTGGGTTTATTTTTACGTAAAATTGTTTAGATTTACATATGTTTATGTATTTTGTTTTTATAATAATTTAGAATTGTCAAAGCTTAAATAACCAAATAAAAAAAATTATAAAATAAATCTTAAATTAAACAACAAAAAATATTACAACCTTTAATGTTATCTTTCACTAAATAAATTAAACACGTAGACACCTAAAGTACTTAAATTAGCTTAATGTCAAATTTTAGTTTGCTTAAACATTTAAATGAAGTTTTGTTCAAATAAAAGTTGACCTTACTTTGGCACAAGTTATTGCCCGCGGACCAATCTGAGTTTTGTTTAAACAAAACTTGCAGCATGGTTGGTTGACTGTGTTACTTACTATGTAAATGTAACAACAGTTTTGCTGAATTTAAAAGAGTTATCAATATACAAAGAAAAACAGTTGCAAACACTAATTTGCATACTGGTAAAAAGAGGCGTGATTAAAATCCACCAATCACATTTTATTGCTTACTAATGTTGTCATGACAAAAAACCAATAGCAACATAATACCACTGGTTGTTACGTCAAATGCGTAACTTTTCTGTTACATTTTAAAATTAAAAATATTCTATGGGGCGCTGGTACAACGATGGATATTATGTAAAAACAACGCGTTTTATGTTCCACAGGTTAAAAGATTTTATATCTTTTAAACTTTTAAAGTATTTTGGTTTAAAGTTTGTATAAATTTATTTTGCAAACTGTTTTTTAGTTGTTGATGTTTATACAATATAAAGGAATTTTTATATTTATTTGTTGAAAATGGATTATGAACAGGTAATGAAAATATTGCTTGTTGCTGTAAGTGGTAAATCGATATCAAAACTTTGTAATTACATATTTTTAGTGGAAACAGGAACAAAAAAAGCGCCGTGAACGTCGCAATAGGGAACGTTTTAAAAGGGAGCAAAAAGAACTTCAAGAACAAAAGGAACGATATGAAAAAGAACTTAAGGAACGCTACGAAAAAAAACGTCTTGAAAAGGAACAAAAAGAACGTCGTGAAAAAAGACGAAGGGAGCGAAATCGCCAAAACATCACGTACAACATATTAGTGGTAAAAAACAAAGTTATCTTTACACGTTTATTTAATTACCCGTTTTCAAAAAGCATAAAAACTATCTTTGCATAATATCTCCTAGATGAATAATCCTGGAAGCACAAACTCTGCGTCAGCGAGCAACCGGAATGGTAACAGAGATTTCCGGATGGATTTCCCCCAAAGAGAAAGACTCAAGGCGTCTATGCAGTATCATGAAACGGTTTTTAAGCAACAGCGAGAGAGCGACAACGTGGTGGCGGAAAATCATCTGCGATGCTCTTCTAGGCATAGTAAGTACATTTTGCTTATGGTAAGATTTTCTTTGCACAGTGAAAGAGTAAGAAAAATATTATTATCCCTAATTATAAATTTAAGTGTTTTTTGTTTTACTTTAAGATCGTAGTTTTATTCTATTAAATATGGATTTGCTTGTGACTCATGTTTAAAGCACAAATAGTACAACATTTGTGCCGCTTAAAACAAAAAAACTGTTTCATTTAACTTGGTTTCTGTGTGGTATACACATTAAAACCTTAAGGTTTTAGCCATACAGTGTTACATTGTTTGCCCTTGAGCCCGGCGTTTACGGATATCGTATATACACTCCAACTGCACAAACCTTAAAAAATAAACAATTAAAATGAACTTATGTTGTCAACTAATTGACTTATTTATTAACAGATCTACGTAATTACACCATGACTCGTAGTTCTTGGTAAAAGTTATTTTTATGTGAATTTTAGTATTTAATTAAACGATTCAATTTGATTCCTGTTTCAAGTTTTTAATCAGCTGCTTTTTGTTGTTGTATAGATATAAATATTAACGTCAAATAACCTGCAGGTGTTTTTAGCAATAGTATTGAATAAATATCAAATTGAGCAATTTTTTGTAAAAATAAAATTAAAAAGTTGTTGGCCATTTCGTTTTATTTGTTGGTTTACATCGTCGTTTAGAAAAATCTTTAAGCTACTTACTCTACAGCAGTCCACGTCGCAAATTTATTAAATACCAATTTCATGAAAATTTTAGCAAAAAAAATGAACACTAAATTTAAGTAATGTCTAAATCCATGTTTATTGGGTGGCGTCCGTTCAAAAGAACAAAATTGCCTTGCTCTTTTTAAAACGAACATTTGCACTTAATAAAAAGCATAAATGACTTGTTGAAAAAATGATTTAATACTAGAAAAACGAGGTTAGAGTTTCCATGTGAAAAAGTTGTTAAAACACCCGCTAATTCGATAAACAAGTTAAAGTTAAAAGCATTCGAACTTATTAAAACAGAGAGGAAAAATACGTTAAAGCTTGTCAGCATAAATAGTTGTTTTAAAATAATTTAATATTAAAACATAAAAAAGTGAAACTGGGCTTATGACGGATTTATTCTAAGTGATATATAGTGGTTATACTAAGAAAATGGGTAAGACACTTAAAAAGGATCATTAAATGATTGCCTACTATCTTTTAGTAATAAATAATAATGTTAAGTGTAGGGTTAAAAGACGTATTTTAAAGAAAGCTAATTTAAAAAATTATGTTCCATACGCAATGTTGTACTTTTTGAATAGTTAAAGTTTATAATTTATTTGTTTTTAAGCAATTATCAATTTTAAAGCTAGATTTCTGTTTTATTTCAGTAATTTTATCGTCTATTGACTTCTATGATAAAAAATTTCTGTCTACATCTGGAACGCCTTGGTTAAATATTGACAATGTTTTAAATTATTCTCGAACGTTTAAAACTGGGTAAGTTTATGTTATAAATATTTTTTGGAGGATATTGCCAAATTTTTAACCAAATAAATGTGGTAAAGGTACCCTAAGACTTATTACGCAAAGTCGTGCAATAATTCGGTTACTCTTTGATAAAAACTGCTGAAAAATTTTCATGTAACTTTGCTTTTAAATATAATACTTACCATGTGACTTTTTTACGTTACTTGCAAGGTTATTACAAATTAAGCTTATTGTTGAATTTTCAGTGTCTGCAGTTGCGTTAGGTTTTATTTATTTAAAAAACTTAATGTTATGGTTCGATAACACTTTAAATCTAAATATAAGGGGTAAGTTAGAAGGGGTTAAGGGGTAAAAAGGGGTTCAAAAAAGTGTAAGAGCCTAATATGGCAGGCCCCTAAGTTCAAGGTTAAGTTAAAAATAGACAAGTTGTGTTGTAAAAAAAAACTAAAACTATTTAAATATTTTCAAAAGATAAAAAATTGTTCAGAAAATTGCTAAAAACATTGCAATATTGGAATAGTATTTTTATGACTCATTTGTTTTTTGAAATGCAAATTTTTGTTTTAAACTGGTTGAGTTCGATTTTTATATAACATTTTTACTATTAAATTTTTATATCAGCAAATGCTCATTTTTATTGGTTTAACGATATAAAGTGTACCATGGCTCGTACAGGTACGGTAAATATTTGTTAAGGTTCAGTAAACCATTAAAAGTTGCTTTGCAGTTATAAATCAAATTTGCAGCAAAATTTAAACTAGTTTTAAGGATTCTAGATTATTTCATTAATAAAATGAATTTGGATAGCGTATACTAAATAATAATTGACTGCTAAGTGCTGACTCAGTTTGTATGTTTAAAGTTGCTGTTTTAAATGTTTAAAGAGATGTTAGAATTTTTCAAATACAGCGTACCCAATTAAAAATACTTTAAAAGTAACAATTGTCTTATATAATATGGCTAACTATTGCTTTTTATGTTAAGTTTGTTTTCTGCAAAAGAAATTAAAAAAAAGTACAACAAATGGCTCAGAGAGGGCAAAATAAGGTTATTTTCCTATGTCTGCCAGCGTATGATTACGACGATGACGTCGTGCGTCACGTGACTCGCGAGCGTAGGGACTTTCCCTATTTACAATATTTACCTTCAAATCCCGATATCTCGAAAACTACTTGACCAATTTTTAAAATAATGGTATCCTCGTGCAAGTTGAAAAAATTCCAACATAATTAAAAAAGAAACTCTCCGACCGAACCATCTCTTTAATGATTTTCTCCCTACTAAGAAAATTCGCTACTTAAGTTTTATTTATAAAAATAACTTACACAAAAATTGCGCAATTTATTTACTTAAAAAAATCCGTTAGTCATCAACATGTGATTTTTACATACTTGCTAAATCACGCGAATTAAACCAATTATGAAATTTGAAGCAGCATTTTTGTTTTAAACTTGAACAAATATGTTTAGTGATTCATGATTCTAATATAAGTTTTTTATTCAACGGAACTATAAAAATAAAATAAAAAAGCGCGCGAAATGCTCAACGTTTTTTATGGTTTGCTACTTTTATCCGTAGAAAGCTAATAGAGCAAATCTTTCGACTTCAAATACAAAAGAAAGAAAATTTTTCGTATAACTGTGAGTTTAGTAATTTAATGTGTTAGCTTAAAAAGACGAAACAAATAAAAAGTAGTAATATTGTTTATTGATAAATGATAGTTGTAGCTGTATAGAGTTATCTAAATAGGTTTAGTGGCAGTGCCATAACATAATATAAATTTAATTTAGTTATTTAAAAACGGTTTAAACTTTTAAAATATAAAAAAGTAATTTACCGCATCAGTGGTATCAAATGACGCCCGAAAATCCGGTCCACGTCACTAGCACTAATGCGTTACATAATCATTTTCTCAATAAGTCTGACAGGGCAAGTAGCAAGAAAAAAAACTAATATTAAGCTAAAACAACATTAAGTAGATTCTATAAACTAAATAAATATACTTTTATAAATATTTTTTATCCTCTTTTTTATTTGACTTCGCCTTTTTTGCCTATAGCAACAGTTTGTAACTAGGTAATTTAATCTAAACAGGTATAAAGAACGCTTTTATAGTTAATTTCTTAGAACTTGTTAATAACTTTATTTTATTTATTTATAATGTTTACTTAACTGCTTCACTAGTTTCTTAGTATTGGGATAAAAATAAAAATTTTCTATCAGTTTTCAGGAAATATAAACTGATAAATAGCTGATTATATAGATGACTAAGCTGATATCTGCCTTCCTATTTCCTGGTTGATGTCAGTTACATTACTGGTCTGCTGGTAGTGTTAGTTGAGTTTATTTTAAAATAGAGCTGTCACTTTGTTGGTTAAGGAAAATGTATTACAATAAAATTGATTGTTTACAGATAGATGTTTAGATATATTGCAGTTACACAATCCCGCCAATCAGTAGTCTGGTAGTCATGTAGTATATTAAAAACACCCATTTTAAACATGTTTAAAACCCAATACTAAATAAATTAAAACTTGATATCAAATATATTAAAAACCTGATATTAAATTTTAAGTTGTAAGTTAAACAACATAAATCTTTATATAAATATTTTAGTTTAAATTATTCGGCGATTACAGTTTAGTTTCGGGTTTTTGTAAAGGGAGTTTCCAATAAAACGGAGTACTTTCCGTTGGTTGTTCAAACATTTCGAATAAACTAAAATAACATACTTCATTGAAGTCAAACAAACATTTGATTTATTGCTATGTATATAAAGATTTTGTGAAGTGATGTTTATTCCAAATAGGAACATAATATTAGTAGTTGGCTGAAAATAGATTTTTCAATTACGGCGTTAAAGTTTCAGGCCTTACACCTCAGCTAAGACATAAAGTTGTCATATTTTTCTATGTATGTTATATACTTTTAAAAGTTGTTTACAAGTGAAAATTTAATGTAAAGCACCACAGGATATGGTTACGTAATTATAAATTACAACACCACCTGTAAAGTGTTTACAAATTGGTCTGTTTAAATAGGAAAATGTTTTTAAACATCACACCTTATTATTAACATTAGTTTTGTCACATTTTGTTTACTTATTGAAATAAAACTTAACACTGGTGGATGACTAATATCAGGTAAGTACATGAGTCATATTTAACATTACAACATATATTAAAATACTTTGTTTTTTTTTAGAAGCTTCTAAAGAGCTTTGTTGATAATAAAGCTAGGAATTTATCTTAAACAGATGTAATTGTTATAATGTCCGATGATAAATCTAAGAGTTCATCGGCGAAAAATAATGGATTTAAAAAAAAGAAGGAAGATTCTATAAAAAATGCAGTTGACCCCCTGGTTCCAGAACTAAGGGATTCAGAAAATACCGATAATGAAACAGTGGAAGTGGATAAAAAAGCGCTTTTAAAACTTTTAAAAATAATGGACACCTTGCAGCCACTAATAAGTGAGTGTGGTGATTTGAAAAACGAGTTAATGAAAAAATCAAATTTACAAGAGGAAGATTTAATAATGTTAGCACTTAGTACTAGTAGACCCCTTAGAAAAGAAGAACCCAGTACGAGTAAAGAAAGAAGTTTTCAAAGTAAGGAAACCGAAATCGTTACTACTCAAGGGGAAACCAGCAGTGTTGTGAAACTAAGTTCACCCCCGTAAGTAATATCACATCCTTGATTTTAAAAGTAATTTTTTTTTAAAACTTGATAGTAGTTCCCTACTCAATCTATTGATTACAACAGACAAATGGTGTAATTTTAAAAATAGTTTTAAAATTACAAAAAGAAGACAAAAACTAAATTATTATGTTTATATTTTAATAACAAACATGTTTTGTAATATAGAGTTTTAATGACTAACCCAATGGTTTCACTTGAAGCACAAAGCACATCTCAACAAGGTTTAAATGAAATAAAAAAGAATGTAATCACACAAACTGAGAATAATCGACCAAATTCTCAGCAAATTTCCGATCAATTTTCAAATCCAACTTCTTCAAATGAGGTTAGTAATAAATTAGTTTTTAATTTTTTTTTTCGTATATATTTTTATCCTCGATGTGGAAAAGTCGAATGCGTGACTTAAACATAGAGTAACATCTGTTACTCCGACTCACAGTCCTAAATAGTAAAAATATTTATATTTGTTTAGCCTAAATGTAAATTGAAAAAAAATATTTTGTGCTGTTAGCCTAACAATATAAATATTTGTTTTTTTTGTTTAAACAAAGTTAGTATTTTATTTTAAAATGTTATCACAAAATTCTAAGAAATGTTTTGTATAATTCTGAGTAATCATATTGTTAGTTTCTAATTCAAAAAATATTACTTTCTGTTCTAATTCTCACAGAAAGTAATATTTAATACAAAAAATATTACTTTCTGTTCTGGGTTTAATATAAATTAATATTTTTACTTTATATACATTTTTTAATATTTAAATTTAATTGAAATTACATTAAAAGGTCAAAATGACACATAATTAAACCAAGTTGATTTGTTTTTAATAAATTTTGCAATATTTTTAGTTTTACAGTTTACCTTCTGACATGCACCTGAGCGAAATAAGTAAACTTAAAAATATAATAAAATTTTTACAAGAAGAAATAAAAAAAGTAAGAATAACTAAAATGACACCATTGCTTATTCTTTTTTAATTGGATTTTTTAAATTTGTTTCAAAACCTTTTGGGTTCTTTAAAATTTATATACTTTTTCCATTTTTTTTTTCTGTGAATAATTTTTACTACTTCACAACTCTAGAAAGTTCAAAATTTTGATAAAAATAAATAAATAATTTAAATTTTTGTTAAAGTTAACACAAATTAACAAAGACTGGCAAAAGTACAACAACCAACGTGAAGTTGAATTTTCATTAAAACAAGCAAAATTCGATGAATTAACTCAACAAGTAAACGAGATAACATCGGGTGAATTAAGTTTTACTCAAAGACAACAGGTTGGTTTTTATTTTATGCCTTAAGTGGTGTTTTTTATAGTTAAGTGTTTTTTTTTGCGGTTAAATGGTGTTTTTAAGTGGTGTTTTTGTAGTTAAGTGGTGTTTTTTGTAGTTAAGTGGTGTTTTTGTGGTTAAATGGTGTTTTTAGGTGGTGTTTTTGTAGTTAAATGGTGTTTTTTTGTGATTAAATGGTGTTTTAAAGTGGTGTTTTTTGTAGTTAAATGGTGTTTTTATTTGTGCCATGAACCATATGTAATGAAGTGGTTAAAAAGCAATCCTAGCATTAGGTTCAAAGGTTTTAAGTTCAATTCCTACTGTTGTCATGTTGTAAATTTTCACGCTAAACTCTAAGGTTCAATTGTTTAGGAGTTTAATTAATCCGCATTAATCTTTATTTTTTGACATCAGTGGTTACTGGTCATCATACAGTATTTGTCAGTTTTTAATTAACTTTTTGAGAGTTAAATTAAAGTTTTAATTAATTTTTTTTTAATTTTGATTAATATTTTTAAAGGATTTTCTTAATGAAGAAATTCAGAATGTTCGTAGTGAGTGTGATTTAGAAAAAGAGGAATTGCAAAATCGCATTGATGATTTATTACAACAATTGGAACTCAAAGTTCAAGGTAAAGTAATTAGCAGCAGAAACCATTCTTAAAAAAATTTTCATTCTTTAATTAAAAATTAATTTTTACATCTAGAAAGAAATTTCGATTTTTTATTGTATAGGCTATATCTTTATCCTCGATGTGGAAAAGTCGAATGCGCGACTTATACATAGAGTAACAACAGTTACCCCGACCCATTCTTGAGTTGACCCTGTTAGTTTGGGATATTATAGATTATAATTGATCGATAATTATACTACTATAATTATACAATATTATATAGATTATAATTGCCCGAAAATTATGCTGCTGATTAAGTGTCAGTAGTTATATATATAAAAATAAATCTTAGTGCTTTACATTTTTTTTTAAATAAGACTTGAACCTATAAAGAACAAATTTAAGGTAAATTTATGTTAAATAGGATAAACATAAGATTAATTTTTTTTTTTTTAACTTTTTACAGAATTGGAATCATTTAAAGTAAACACAGCGAAAACCATCGAGAATTTGTCGTTTCTGAGTGAGGAAAACGAAGAATTGAAAACTCAAAGTGTTGAGTTGAGTTCGGCGTTGGTTGTGGCTTCAAGGTCGAACACAAATCGAAATAAAAAGTTGGAAGCCCTGGAGCAAAAAATTAGAGCATTACAAGAAAGAGTAAGTAATGTTCAGTTTTTGATGTAAAATTCTGTTAATATATGAATTATAAGTTATACTACTTTAAAATTATAAGTAATAAAAAAACAGTTTAAAGGGTATTGGATGCAATACCAAATTAATTTTTTTTATTTTGTTTGTTTTGAAATGTGGATCACTTATACTTAACAGATCTTGCGTCTTGTAAAATATGAGAGAAAATTAGCGAGGACTGTAAAGTATAAGAGAGAATTAGCGAGGACCATAAAGTACAAGAGAGAATTAGCGAGGACTGTAAAGTACAAGAGAGAATTAGCTAAGACTGTTAAATGCGAGTAAGCTAGATAGTACAGTTTGGTCCTAGGTTTGATTCCCACTGCCTCCATTTCATAACATATTAAGAAAAGAGTATTGACACATTATAAATTTTTATTGTATTTAAAGTGGGTTTAACACCAGGTTAATAACATTCAAATTGCTTTTTTATAACCACATAAAATGTAAATATATAAAAAACAGAGGACATTAAATTTTACTTACGTAAGAGGAAGTGGTATACAATTTAATGAGGTCAAAAAACAATAAATCCTAATTTATTGTGTAACAATGGTTGCTTGTTATTTAATACAATGAGACTCAATAAAAACGCTTTTTTTTGAATAACTTGCTTAATTCTGATTGGGTAAAAAAAAATCTAATATTTGTTTATTTTTTTAAATTTATTTTAAAATGAGATTTTTATTATTTTTTAAAAACTTGTTTATTTATTTTAAACTTTGTTATTCAAGCCTTTGTGAAAGTTTGTTATATAATATAAAATTTTATAAATGCTTCGAGTGCTTTCCTATTTTTAGTTTTAAAAAATTTTGTTCAAAAAATTACCCTAAAAAATAGTCTTTAAAAAATTTAATAACGTAGTAAAAATTAAAATAATTTAAAAAATTTTTCTGGTTTTAAATTTTAAATTTAATAAAGTTTTATGATTTCTGGTATTTAATCTTAATAATAAATGAGTTTATTATTAACATAGTTTATTACAAATTTTTTTTAAAGTTTAATATATATATTAAACTTTGGTTTTATTACGGGAATTTCAAATAGTAATTTTATATTTTAATTTTAAACCTTGTTTTAAGGTTGGCTGACCTTTAAAAGTGCCAATTTGAATTTTAGTTTTGTGCTATAGAGTTTGGGGAATTTAATAGTTTTCTTAAACAATGATTGTCTCATATGAATACTATTTCATCCTATAGATGTAAATTTAAGTTTAAAAAAAGGCCCAACTTTGCATTTTTATAAAATTGTCTTCTTTTTTGCTATTTCTCGACAGCCTTATTTTTTTAGCATTTTTTTGCAAAAAAACTCCCTAAAACAAAACATATTTCACAAGTTTGTTTTAAAATAGTTTAAATTATTTTAAATCAAAGGGAAAGAACCACAGACCCAACTTAAATACAACCTTGTTGTTTTTTCTTGTGAATAGTATTTCCATAAATTAAATTACAATTTTTCCGGAATTAATTTATCAATGACTAATTTAATTTTGATAAATTTTAATTGATTTGGATTCTTATTAAATTTATTTAAATTTAGTTTGGTATATTGTTAATATTGTCATAAATATCACAAAATATTTGCGAATATAACAAAATCTTAGTTTTTTGCACTTTATTAATGGTAATTATAGACATTTTTAATTATTTAAAAAAAAAACTTTCGAAATAAAAACACCTTTTGGTGTTTGATATTAAAATCTATAATGTAAATTTTAAGGGGGATTCCCCTGGTATTAAATTTATTTCGAAATCATAATCTTACTGAAAATCTTTAGATGCAAGCTGGTGCTTTTGTTTGATTGTTTTTTTAAAATACAATCGCTATGTGATTTTTTTGGTGTTGTGTTTATAAGTTATTGTATATATAAAATTTCTTACAATGCCCTATTGTATAGTAATTGTAGTCTTTTTCCTTCTTTGGTTGGTTTAGCTTTAAAAAAATCATTTTATTACTGGTATAGTATTATGTATAGTTTTGCAAATGTGAATAATTTTTGTTTTCTAAATTTTAATCATTTTATCATAAATATTTAATGGTTATCATAAATATTTAATAATACAACTCTCTTTTTTTAAGTACACTTTTATCAATACCCACTTTTGGCAAGTGGAAAACTTAAAATCCCTTAAAAGCTTTTATTTTATGTTGTAATATAAGATCGCCTTTATTTTTAAAGCTTTTACAAACACAAATCCATTTGGCTTAATTGTATTTACACTGAATCTCCATTAAGGCTTTTTAAACGAGAAAAGAAAATAACATTGGGTTCAATTAAGTTGTATTAGCTTATAACATGTTTACACTGAACCTCCATTAAGAAAATGATTTTGTGTTTAAATGTTGTATGTGTTGATTTGCTTTCACCTTCTAACAGGTATGCCAGATGTCCTTGAAATTAGATTATCTTTGATGTGTATCATATTACAGGCGTATAGTATGTCATATAACCTTCACATACGCTAGTCAATAGCTCAACTATGGTTGAGATTTTGATTATCACAATATGTTTGCACGGCACAACTCATACTTGCATGCAATAATTTACTCGCGCACCACAAATGGCATGGTTATTTATTTTGTAGGCCTATAAATGGGACATATATATATGTATGTTTATCGTCACTAATCTCCGTTATAAGCCATATACATTTACTTACTCAGCCAATGTGGCCCCTTCATGCTTATGTGGCTCTACATGTATTACCTTTAAGTATTTTAAATATAGTTGACTTACTTGTTAATGTCTAGTTTGTATTTTTCATTCATGGTGATGGTGTGTAAAGCTATCATTATACTGTGAAGAAATATCTGATTTAAAAACAACATTTTTAGACTTATTTGGTTTGGTGGTTGCTTACAACCTGGCTTGTACCTTGAATACAAATTTCTGGTTCTTAATTTGGTGATTGTTTGTGAGGTTAATGTACCGTAGTTTAATTTGTTTACATTCCTATTTTGGATGTATGTAACATAGGCATATGTTAAGTTATTAATAGTTACAACTTATGGTAATTTAATGTTATTTAATATTGATAACATTGATACGGTTTTTATAATTGTCTTGACTTTAAATGAACAACTTTAAATATTTACATTTTTAACCTTCACACACATAGGTGTGTTATGGGCGATGTTTCTATACTTATAAAATCTATTTCAGCTGTAGTTGTAATTACAAGGAAAGGTTATTTCTTTTAGTATGGGTTGGGTAACCTTTTCCAAATATAATTTCGTTTAAAAGTGACATTCGTTAAATATCAAATTACAATTGAATGGTGGTGTAATATTTGATAACCTTTACAAATGTTATTTGTTTGACATTTTAACATTTCATTAAATAAATAATAATAAAATGACTTTCATTTTCATTTTAGTTTTAAACATTACTGGCAGCTTGGTGTACTGGTTGTAACACTTGGCTTTACTACATAAGGTCCTGGGTTCAATCCCCACTGCTTTCATGCTGCAGAACCCTTAAGTAAGGTGCTATAAACGGTATAAACTCCTGCTGAACCAGCACTTAATTAGCAGCATAATTACCGGGCAATTATAATCTATAATATTTTAAATTGCTAATGGCAACTCGAGACTGGGTTGTGGTAACAACTGTTACTCTATGTTAAGGCCGTAAAGACGAACCTTCCCACATTTTATATAACTTTGGTTGACAATTTTGGAGAAATAATAACAAAATATAAATTTTTTAGCTCGCACAATCAAACCATGATAACCAGAGTCTGAAAGCTCAAGTTCAACACAATCAACATGAAGTTGACAGGCTAAGACGAAGACAGGCAGAACAACAGGTACAACTTTAATTTGTTTGTGGTACCATAGTCCTACTTGAATATGTTAGGTTTGTTTTAAACATCAATTGAAACAGTCCAATGTTCAAGTTTTTGCTTACTGGTTCCTAACAAGACCAAAGTCCACGGCCAAAGTCTGATATTAGCATTTTGTCTTTATAAAACACTACCATTATTTATTTTGTTAAAACAATAATTTTTAATTAAACTATAATGTTAGCTTATCATGTTTGCTTTAAAACAAACAAACTAATTAAGTCTTAAAAATTAATTTTTTATTTTAGACATATTCATTACCCCCTAGTAGGAACTTGGGGGCCCCAAACCAGGCCCAAAGAGCCCCATCATATACTCCACCCCCAAACCAACTTTTCTTTAGCACCCCTGAGTTAAACGACCAAATTATGTCCCAAAGTTTAAATTTTGGTCCCCCAAGCACAATTGGTTCCCAAAATTTTTCGTCACTAGGGCCTAATATAAATAATATGGGTTTCCTTGGCAACCAAAGTTATACCCCACCTAGCAACCAAATTTATAGACCCCCAAGTACCCATAGCAACCAAATCGTAGGCCCCCCAAGTTTGCAAAGTACCTATAGCAACCAAACTTTTGGCCCTCCAAGTTTGCAGAGTACCCATAGCAACCAAACCTTTGGTCCACCTAGTGTACAAAGTAACCATAGCAACCAAACCTTTGGTCCACCTAGTGTGCAGAGTAACCATAGCAACCAAAGTTTCGGCCCCCCTAGCAACATAATGTCACCCTCAAATGAAATGGATGATGATGATGATGCAATGTATTTGAACGACATTCAGACTGACGGTCCTTTAAAGATGATTTGTTAGAGTTTCAAGGTAAGTTTTATTCATTCTAACAACTCTTTTTTATTAAATTTTTTTTGGAAGATAATTTTTATGTTTTTTAATTCTTTGTTAATATAATTTATTAAGTTTAGAAATTCTGAATCATTTTTCAATATGTAAGTAGCCTATTTTTTTTTAATAAATTAAATTTACTTTTAATTTATTTTCACTAAAAGTATTTTTTTTTTAATTTTTATTCACTAAAAGTATTTTTTTTTTTAATTTTTAAAATTACAATTATTTCATAAAGTTGATGAATATTAGATTTAGATTTTAAATCTAGATTCAAGGTTTACATATTATTTTTTTAAGCAGTTTTAATATTTTTCAGATTAGAATTTTTAAATTTTAATGCAAAGCAAATTTTGGCCAAATTTCCGAAGCAAAGATTAGGATGCCACAACTTTATTTATTTTTTGGGACTGGGTTGGTGCAAGGAATAATTTTAATTAAAATTGGAAAAAAATTATTGACACCAAATCATTGCATAAACCCATTTTTATTTATATTTAGTCATGCCAATTATAGAGGTTGTAGTTGTAAGAAAGTAGTAATTTTCAACATTTTTTCAAGTTAACCTAAACACTAAATTTATAAAAAAAAAATATCTTAATGATACTGTGAATAATTTTATTTTTATGAATAATTTATCAAATTGGCAAGTTATTAAATAATAAAAATATTGGTTATTATTGTAATTAAAATGTTAAATGGTCAAAAAACAGTTTTCTATGCATGATACTTTTCCACACCATTCTATACACTATAAAAACATCACTGTTGTATGATATCATAAACATTAAATATTTTTATACTTCAATTCTAATACCCATTACTAACATGTATCCTAGTTTATATAAAAATAACTTTGTATTCTACGTGTAATTATACTTTTTTTAACAGTAATTCACAATAATAAAAAAACAACAAGAAATATTTTGTTAAAAAATATTTAAAAATAATTTTTTAGTTGTAAGGTACTAATGGTTTTAAAATAACTGTTTTTAAAGGCCTGTTCACACGACAAGCTTGCGTTGCGTTACTTTACGAGTTCTAGGGATTAACAAATACAAAATATTTAATAAAAGTATACCGCTTACGAAATCTTGCGTAAATTTCGCTTCAGCTACAAAACTTTACGAAATCTTACGTAACTTACGCAAACTTTTGTGGGTCGACTGAAAATAAGGGAATGGAAATTGAAGGAACGGAAAATAACGGAAAATAAAGGAACCGGAAAATGAAGGAACGGAAAATGAAGGAGCCGGAAAATGAAGGAACGGAAAATGAAGGAAACGGAAAATGAAAGAACCGGAAAATGAAGGAAAGCAAAAAAGGAAAGGGCGGAATCTTAAATACTAAAACGCGGAAATACCGTTGACTGTTTATTTAGAATTACTGTCATTTATTCGAGAACTGATAAGCGATAATGAATTAATTTTTATTACCCCAGCATACCCTAACTCTCTTCTATAAAATGCCCGTTTATTTCTAAAATAATATTGACTTAAATACAAATAAACAGTTAACGGAATTTCCGCGTTTTAGTATTTAAGATTCCGCCACTCCTTTTTTCACTTTCCTTCAATTTCCGTTCCTTCATTTTCCGGTTCCTTCATTTTCCGTTCCTTCATTTTCCAGTTCCTTCATTTTCCGGTTCCTTCATTTTCCGTTCCTTCATTTTCCGGTTCCTTCATTTTCCGTTCCTTCAATTTCCGTTCCTTCATTTTCCATTCCCTCAAATTCCGCGTCCCCACTTTTGTACGTGTGAACGACTCTGTTCATTTTAAATGGTTGCGAAATCTTACACTACGTTGCGTACGCCGTCTGAACGGGCCTTAACACTTAATTCTAGGTATTATAAAAGGATAACTTGGTATTATAAATCCCTGTAAAGAAATTAAAAAGTTAAATATAAAACAGCTTGAATTACCATGTAAACAATTTCGGTTGTAACTTTGTTTAACTTTTTTCAGTAAACTGGCGACGAATTGAAGGAGTAGGAAAGTAAGGTCAATACAAAATAGTTTTTTATAAACAAATCCATGCTTTATTAGAAAGTTTAAAGGATCTAATTTAAAAGCAACTGACAATTAAAACACAACTTTTATACCAATTCTCTTAATATAAAACTAAGGCAAAATGAGAAAGAGATTTATTTATAAGCAAATGAGTAAACCTACTTGTATTTTAGTGGTGTAGTTGTAAGAACACTTGCTACACCACCATGAGGGCGTGGGTTTAATCCCCACTGCTCTCATGCTGTAGCGCCCTTGAGTAAGGCGCTATAAACGGTATAAACTCCTGCTGAGCCAGCACTTAATTAGCAACTTAATTATCCGGCAATAATAATCTATAATATCCCAAACTGCCACAGACAACTTGGGACTGGGTCGGAGTAACTGATGTTACTCTAGGTTTAAGTCGGGCATTCGACTTTCCCACATCAAGGATAAAGATATATACAAAAAAAATCGTTGGTCACATTCTAGTCTTAATATTGTCAGATTTATTAATATCATAAAATTTTCCAGACAACTAAAATAACAAATTTAACTAAAACGTTTATAAGTAAATATAAGTTTGCTGGAATTTAAAGATGGAGGATTTCAACGATGATGTTGACTTTAAAGGACTTCAAAAAGAAATGAAAAATGCAGTTTTCAGAGATGAAAAATATCAGAGGGAAAATGATGCAAAATTCCGAGCTGTCAATCAAAAAGTTGCCTCGTACGAAGAATTTCGAGATATCGTTGAAGCATCACATTTAAAATCACTGGACCGGAAAGACAAACTAGGTGGAATGAGTTATCAAAAATGGAATTCAATTTCCGAGGGAAGTAAAAATTCCGAAGTAAAAATTTCGGAGAATTTAAAAGTTAAAAATCAAAATTTGGATCCAAAGAATTATGAAGAGTTTATGAAGTTATGGAAACATTTTAAACCAAAAGAAAAAGTTGATTTTTTGATTATTTTTGATTTAATTTCCTTGGAATCTTGCTTTAAAATTGAGTGCCCACTTGGGGAAATTATTTCTGTTTTAGCTGGAGTTTTAGAAACCGAAAATTATCAAAAAATTATCGAAATTTTACAAGTGATGACAAAGTCAAAAAGATTTACACTCCAGTTGAGTTTTTTAAATAAATCTGAGCTTGATATTCTTGAAAAACTATTTCAAAGTTTGGAAAATAATTTGAAGGAAGATTTAAGTTTTATTGAAATTAAAAAACTTTATAAAATGTAACTAGGTTTGTGTTATTTTCAAAATAACATATTTTCTGTGATTTTTATTTGGTAAAACCCTATTTTTATAATAAACTCTATACATTTAAAAAAGAAAATAGAGTTTTACTTCTGTTTTTTAATTTTAATTGATGTTTTTAGAAATAGAAAAAAAAATTTATTGCACTATAAGAATGTTTTTTAACCAACACAAAAAACTACAAAAGTTTATTTAACCAACTTAAATTTAAGTTTAATTTGAGTGGTTTTGTTTGTTTTCACTGTAACAATTTACTTTTTACTTGAGGCAGACAAAAGTTATAAAAAGAGTTTTCATCAAAATAATTTAATTCACGCCAGCAAATCCATTCCCCTTTCATAACCTCATCATAATTACTTATTGAAGATAAATAATGAGGATCAAGAATAAGCAGGTAGGTTTTTAGTTTATCCTCACTTACACCGAGAACGCATTTCGAAGCGTTGTCAGTGTCACCTCCCATCATAACTGGACTTGCAAACTCCTGAAAATGTTTTTTTAAAACTCCAATATGATCGAATAATTTCTCATCTTTCCTAACATGATGAATTTTACTCGAGATATCAAAGAAGTGATCCAAACAAATGCATATTTCGAATGATCCGATCCAGTGTTTAGTGCCAATGATTTTAGTATCTGTGTCTACTTTTTGTACAACTTCTTGTATTTCATGGATTGAAGGAATCTGTAAAAATTACAAAAATATACAACAGTACTAGCAGCTTCATTACAGACTTGGAGGTCTAGGGTTTAATTTTTCAAGCTTTTATTTTATTGGTTGCAAAAAACTTTTAATAAATTAAAAATTTAAATTTAATAGGTTTTAATTATAGTAAATGAAATGTTTAGAAATCCAATTTTAATATCACTTTTTAGGCCATGCCTTATTTAAATTAAAATATGTTCAATTTCTAAATAATATTTAAAGACTGTTTACTAATAAGTTGATATAGTGCTACATAAAAAAAACATGCCAAGTTGAGGATAAACTAAAATACTTCATTTTGTTTTTTATTTCCATTAAATTGTAGCCAGCTCATAATCGTCTGTAGAGTCCGATACCCACAACCCCATCCACTATCGTCCAACCCATCGCACGAATAATGAAAATATTTATAATTTCCTTTTATTAAAACCGTATTGTCAGAGGGGAAAGCAAGGTTAGCATGAACGTTTTCTAGTAATTTATTATCCGCCATATTTTGCTGTTAAACAGTCTGAAAATTTACAAAAACGCGCGTTTTAGACATAAATATAAAAAATTCTATATTATATTATACCACTTTAAATTTCTTTTAATTACCTAAACTATCTTAGAGTATTATTAGTAATAAAATGGTTACGAAACTACAAAAATATATCTCTATATTTACGTATTCATATTTGAGGATAAAAGGAAATTTTTAATATTAATATAAATTTATAGTTTTTTGGAAACACCGGCGTGTAAAAAATAATAAAACGATTTGGAATCATTTTAAAGTTTTGGATTTTTAGAATTACGTTTAGTTAGAAAAAAAGTTTTGCTTTAAAAAGGTGAGTTTTCGTTTATTTTATAAATTCAATGTTTTAATTTATAGATTATATTATTTGAACTTTCAGTTAATATTAAAAAAGTAAGAAAACAAAATATTTGATAACTTTTAAAGCATTTGATAAAACCTGTTGACTTTAATAGATTTTTTTTTATTTTGGTTTTTCGCACATTGATAAAAGTAAATAATAAATACGATATACAATTAATATTACAACAATGCGACGGGAAAAAAATGACAAAATCAATTTAATGATTTAAAACATGCTAAAAGTATTAATGTTTATATAAAGATTTTATGTATATTATGGCATGGTCACCAAACCCAAAATATATCGGGTACCTATAAACTATACAAGATCGAATGGATAGAATGGAACAAAAATAATGCATAAATTAAACTCCGACCCTCACCCATTCAGAATTAGCATAATGTATGTGATCCATTCGGTCAATTCGATCCATTTAGTCCATTCGATAACCATTTAATATATGTTCAGGTACATATTATTTAATCAATCCATTCGATCCATTTTATCCACTCTATTTAATTGATCTTTATAAGTTTTATAGGTACCGGATATATCTATATAGTTTATGGGTACCAGATATATTTGGTGTAAATTACATAAAAAATGGCGTAAAATGGAATAAGAAATTTGGAATTTATAATCAGTCAAGACAATTAAATTGGTGTTTAAACATCTTTTTTTATTTAACCATTTTTAAATCTTGTTTTTACATAAATCTTTTACATAGAAAATTTAATTTGTGCAGTATAGGTCCTGGGTTAGATATGTCAAGTTACATGTTTTAATCCTATTTCAAAAACTTATATAATATTTTCCAGGAAAATGGCTGAATATTTGGCTTCCATCTTCGGCACAGAGAAAGATAAAGTAAATTGTTCCTTTTACTTCAAGATCGGGGCTTGTCGTCATGGCGATCGTTGCTCTCGGTTACACAACAAACCAACTTTCAGTCAAACGATTGTTCTGCTTGGTTTGTACCAGAATCCTCAGATCAACAACACAGGAATTGGTGAGATTGGATTTTTGTTATCTTGATTTATCTTAATATAGGAAGGCTTAATGGTAACCTTTTTCAAGGGGTTTTGTAAGAGGTTTCAAATTATCACTAATGAAGTTTATTGACGCCATTTACAAGTAACCATCATTGCACTAAAGTTAACAATTTTTAGGAAAACTTTTTTTCATATTTTCTGGATTTTTCTAAAATGTCAAACTGCACTCTTCTTGCTTACCAAAAAAAGCCACAAAAAAATCAATTGAAATAAATTTAAGATAAACCCCTGCTAACCCTTTCCCTTTCTCATTAACTAGAAGACTAGATGACATATATATATATATATTATTCAATATCTTCATTACATATATATTTAAATTATTTTTATTGTGTTTCAGGAATGATATCAGATGTTGAGATGCAGGAACATTACGACAACTTCTTCGAGGAAGTGTTTGTTGAACTAGAGGAGAAATACGGCTCTATTGAAGAAATGAATGTTTGTGATAACTTAGGTAGGTGTTATTCCTTTGGTGTAATTTACTTTTAAGTAGTAATATGTGCCATAATTTGGGTGATTTTTATGTTAAGGATAACATTTTTTACTAAATTTGATGGTTAGGCATTTTTCTGGTTCATGTACTTTGCAATTATGTTGCTTGTTATGTTTTTTTAAATAGGGTTTGTATGTGTTATTTTGGATCCTACTAATTACCACACAGGACCACACAGAATGGGTTGACTGTTTAATTGAGAATACTGTTATTTGATTAAAAAACAAATACTGACACTGTGACACTTTTTATAACCCCAGCCCTAACCCTTTTCTGGAAAAAGCTCTTGGTTCCCCTAAAGTTTAAAAAACAGTGTTCCAGATTTCTCATTTGATTTTATTTTTGTCCAATATGGTAAATGTATTATCCTGTATTGCTTGTGAGGTAATAAGTAAAACTGGTATTAATTGTATTTTACTATTGCTAAATTAATTAAAATAGTAATAATTCCAAAATAAAAATGATATCCAAAAATGCTTTATTTCTTGTTTGTAGGTGACCATCTAGTGGGCAATGTTTACGTGAAATTCCACAAAGAAGAAGATGCAGAGAAAGCTGTAAATGATGTCAACAATCGATGGTTCAACGGGCAACCAATCATGGCTGAGCTCAGCACCGTGACCGACTTCCGAGAAGCTTGTTGTCGTCAGTATGAGATGGGGGAATGCACCAGAGGGGGATTTTGCAATTTCATGCATCTCAAGCCAATATCAAGAGAGTTAAGAAGGCAATTGTATGGGAGAAAAGAAAGAAAAAAGAGGTCAAGAAGTCCTCCTACCAGAAGAGGAAGAGAAAAGTCAAGAGAGAGACGAAGGAGTAAAGAAAGAAGGCATTAGTGAGAAAAATTTTTAATGTATTTTAAGAAACTTTTAAATGCAAAAATGCATTAGGTTAAAGTTTTAACCCACCAAAACTATGTTAAACAGTTTAAATCACTTGCATATTCAAAGATTTAATATGATGTAACAAAAACCTTTTTTCAAAAATTTTAAAAACCTAAAAAACCTGCCAAAATGCAAGTTAGAAGTTTAAAAACAAACTTTGTAAAATATTTTATTGCTTAGTCAGCTGTTGTAAAATAAAAACGTTTAAAGCTTTTAAATATCTGGTTTGGCTTTACACAATAACATTTAAACTTTATAGAAAAACATTTTTAATTGAACTGTTTTTTGTGTTTATTGTTATATTTTAAATTTTTTGTAAATAACATTTAAACAGTAAAATCAACAATTAAAATTTTTGTACAAAATGCTAATAGCTTCATAAATGCCATGTTGTTGTAGAAAAAAATTGATGTTGCTAAGAAAAATTAAATAACTTCAAAATATTATATTTCTAAGTTGTTGTTTTATGACTTCACTTTGTGTGGCATAGAGTAAGTCAGATTATTTACTTGATGTGTTAAATTTTTGCAGAAACAAACACTTTTGCTTACTAATTACACTGGTTACAATTAAATAGACTGTTAAGTAATTTTTGTTAAAACTTTAATTCATCTAGTTTTGCATTTTTTGTCAATTAATTTTAAACAGTAGAAATAATAAACTTAAAAAATAAAAGTTATTATTATTTTGATGAATTTTTTAGTTTTAATTTCGCTTAGTAAATGTAAACAGGGACGATATAAATAAAATTGTAAAGTTTAACTTAGTGGGTTTGCAGATGTTAACAACCGCTTAAACTTATTATTTCTGCCGACTTAGTTTTTAAATAGGTTTATGGTAATTTACACACATGACAATACTGAATTTACATTTGGCTTTTTAACCTAAACCTCATTTAAAAATTACCATCGCCTCTCTATTACTTAGCACATAACAATTGTATGTTTTGTTGATCCGTGTGACCTTCTGCTGTAATTCTGTCAGATAAATAGAAAGAACTATAGTTTAGCACCTTAATTAATGGATAGGCTATGATTTATTTTTAGAATGCTTTATGCCGTAGAAACGTAATGAACTAAAAACGTCACTATTTCACATACTCAGTTAAGCGGGTGATTTAGTTAAGTTAAACTGTTTTATTTTATATAAAACAATAATATAAATGTTTGTATATTTTTTATTTCTTTATTCAACTCTTTTATTGTAACTGCTTAAACTATGCTAATATACTCATAAAAAAATAGATTATTCAAAAAAATTTTAAACTTACAACCAAAATTCGGACTAGTAAGAATAAGAAAGAATAATAATAAAAATAAATATAATGACAATACCAATAGGCTTCAAAACCTAATATTTCGAACAATCATATTAATAATGACAAAAACAACATGTTTTGAAATCTAAGATTTCGAACTATAATAAAAATATTTGCAATCTCAGCTGGATTCGAACCCGGGAAGTTCGATCGAAATTCGAGGGTACTAACTTTCAAGCCATGAAGGATGATGAAGATTCACATTATAACAACTACTTAATTTTTTCAAAAAAAAATTAAAACCAAAAAAAGTTTTTATAATTAACAACAATATTAAGCTTAAAGATTATAGTTTTAAACTTAGTTTCAATAAAATTAAGAGGCTCTTAAGTGTCAAAAATGCGATTACAATCACTCAATATCATCATTCCAACTCGGCAGCGTGGTGTAGTGGTAAGAACACTTGCTACACCACACATGAGGTCGTGGGTTCAACCCCACTGATCTCATGCTGTAGCGCTCTTGAGTAAGGCGCTATAAACGGTATAAACTCCTGCTGAGCCAGCACTTAATCAGCAGCATAATTACCGGGCAATTATAGTCTCTATAATATCCCAAACTGCCACAGGCAACTCGAGACTGGGTCGGAGTAACTTATGTTACTCTATGTTTAAGTCGCGCATTCGACGTTCCCACATCGAGGATAAAGATATATACAAAAAAAAAAAAAAAAAAAAAAAAACTCATTTTGTCAATCAAAAGAAAATATAATTGCTTACAAAGCCATATGACATAGCGTAACCTAATAATATACAAAATAAAAATTAGCTCAAACTTTTGTTTTACTGAAAATTTTTGTGAAATGTTTTATCTTGAATGTTAGTTAGGCCAATGCGCATCTAATAAAATAAAAAAATTTAAGTTTTAAGATTTCATAAATTTTTAATAAAAGTGTCATAACTTTTACAAATAATAATATTTAAAGAAAATATTTTGTAAACACGTTAATCGAACCTGTGCAGTTCTAACAAAACACTTATTTTTTGATTTAAAATTTTTTATTTTTTTTAAATTTATATGCAATAGCATTGGCCAAAAATATCACGTGACCTAATTAAACCCAGAATAAAAATTTGCTGTAACTTTTGTTTTACTAAAAATTTTTGCGAAATGTTTTATCTTGAATGTTAGTTAGGCAAATGCGCGTCTAAAAAAATATAAAATTTTAAGTTTTGAGATTTCATCAATTTTTAATAAAAGTGTCATAACTTTTATGAATATTAATATTTTTAAAAAATATTTCGTAAACACGTTAATTGGGCATGTGCAGTTCTACCAGAACACTTATTTTTTGATTTAAAATTTTTTATTTTTTTTTAAATTTATATGCAATAGCATTGGCCAAAAATATCACGTGACCTAATTAAACCCAGAATAAAAATTTGCTGTAACTTCTGTTTTACTTAAAATTTTTGCGAAATGTTTTATCTTGAATGTTAGTTAGGCAAATGCGCGTCTAAAAAAATATAAAATTTTAAGTTTTAAGATTTCATCAATTTTTAATAAAAGTGTCATAACTTTTATGAATATTAATATTTTTAAAAAATATTTCGTTAACACGTTAATTGGGCATGTGCAGTTCTAACAAAACACTTATTTTTTGATTTAAAATTTTTTATTTTTTTTTAAAATTTATATGCAATAGCATTGGCCAAAAATATCACGTGACCTAATTAAACCCAGAATAAAAATTTGCTGTAACTTTTGTTTTACTAAAAATTTTGCGAAATGTTTTATCTTGAATGTTAGTTAGGCAAATGCGCGTCTAAAAAAATATAAAATTTTAAGTTTTGAGATTTCATCAATTTTTAATAAAAGTGTCATAACTTTTATGAATATTAATATTTTTAAAAAATATTTCGTTAACACGTTAATTGGGCATGTGCAGTTCTAACAAAACACTTATTTTTTGATTTAAATTTTTTTTTTTTTTTTTTTTAATTTATATGCAATAGCATTGGCCAAAAATATCACGTGACCTAATTAAACCCAGAATAAAAATTTGCTGTAACTTTTGTTTTACTAAAAATTTTTGCGAAATGTTTTATCTTGAATGTTAGTTAGGCAAATGCGCGTCTAAAAAAATATAAAATTTTAAGTTTTAAGATTTCATCAATTTTTAATAAAAGTGTCATAACTTTTATGAATATTAATATTTTTAAAAAATATTTCGTAAACACGTTAATTGGGCATGTGCAGTTCTAACAGAACACTTATTTTTTGATTTAAAATTTTTTATTTTTTTTTTAAATTTATATGCAACAGCATTGGCCAAAAATATCACGTGACCTAATTAAACCCAGAATAAAAATTTGCTGTAACTTTTGTTTTACTAAAAATTTTTGCGAAATGTTTTATCTTGAATGTTAGTTAGGCAAATGCGCGTCTAAAAAAATATAAAATTTTAAGTTTTAAGATTTCATCAATTTTTAATAAAAGTGTCATAACTTTTATGAATATTAATATTTTTAAAAAATATTTCGTAAACACGTTAATTGGGCATGTGCAGTTCTAACAGAACACTTATTTTTTGATTTAAAATTTTTTATTTTTTTTTAAATTTATATGCAATAGCATTGGCCAAAAATATCACGTGACCTAATTAAACCCAGAATAAAAATTTGCTGTAACTTTTGTTTTACTTAAAATTTTTGCGAAATGTTTTATCTTGAATGTTAGTTAGGCAAATGCGCGTCTAAAAAAATATAAAATTTTAAGTTTTAAGATTTCATAAATTTTTAATAAAAGTGTCATAACTTTTATGAATATTAATATTTTTAAAAAATATTTCGTAAACACGTTAATTGGGCATGTGCAGTTCTACCAGAACACTTATTTTTTGATTTAAAATTTTTTATTTTTTTTTAAATTTATATGCAATAGCATTGGCCAAAAATATCACGTGACCTAATTAAACCCAGAATAAAAATTTGCTGTAACTTTTGTTTTACTAAAAATTTTTGCGAAATGTTTTATCTTGAATGTTAGTTAGGCAAATGCGCGTCTAAAAAAATATAAAATTTTAAGTTTTAAGATTTCATCAATTTTTAATAAAAGTGTCATAACTTTTATGAATATTAATATTTTTAAAAAATATTTCGTTAACACGTTAATTGGGCATGTGCAGTTCTAACAAAACACTTATTTTTTGATTTAAAATTTTTTATTTTTTTTTAAAATTTATATGCAATAGCATTGGCCAAAAATATCACGTGACCTAATTAAACCCAGAATAAAAATTTGCTGTAACTTTTGTTTTACTAAAAATTTTGCGAAATGTTTTATCTTGAATGTTAGTTAGGCAAATGCGCGTCTAAAAAAATATAAAATTTTAAGTTTTGAGATTTCATCAATTTTTAATAAAAGTGTCATAACTTTTATGAATATTAATATTTTTAAAAAATATTTCGTAAACACGTTAATTGGGCATGTGCAGTTCTAACAGAACACTTATTTTTTGATTTAAAATTTGTTATTTTTTTTTAAAATTTATATGCAATAGCATTGGCCAAAAATATCACGTGACCTAATTAAACCCAGAATAAAAATTTGCTGTAACTTTTGTTTTACTAAAAATTTTTGCGAAATGTTTTATCTTGAATGTTAGTTAGGCAAATGCGCGTCTAAAAAAATATAAAATTTTAAGTTTTGAGATTTCATCAATTTTTAATAAAAGTGTCATAACTTTTATGAATATTAATATTTTTAAAAAATATTTCGTAAACACGTTAATTGGGCATGTGCAGTTCTAACAGAACACTTATTTTTTGATTTAAAATTTGTTATTTTTTTTTAAATTTATATGCAATAGCATTGGCCAAAAATATCACGTGACCTAATTAAACCCAGAATAAAAATTTGCTGTAACTTTTGTTTTACTAAAAATTTTTGCGAAATGTTTTATCTTGAATGTTAGTTAGGCAAATGCGCGTCTAAAAAAATATAAAATTTTAAGTTTTGAGATTTCATCAATTTTTAATAAAAGTGTCATAACTTTTATGAATATTAATATTTTTAAAAAATATTTCGTTAACACGTTAATTGGGCATGTGCAGTTCTAACAAAACACTTATTTTTTGATTTAAAATTTGTTATTTTTTTTTTAAATTTATATGCAATAGCATTGGCCAAAAATATCACGTGACCTAATTAAACCCAGAATAAAAATTTGCTGTAACTTTTGTTTTACTAAAAATTTTTGCGAAATGTTTTATCTTGAATGTTAGTTAGGCAAATGCGCGTCTAAAAAAATATAAAATTTTAAGTTTTGAGATTTCATCAATTTTTAATAAAAGTGTCATAACTTTTATGAATATTAATATTTTTAAAAAATATTTCGTAAACACGTTAATTGGGCATGTGCAGTTCTAACAGAACACTTATTTTTTGATTTAAAATTTTTTATTTTTTTTTAAAATTTATATGCAATAGCATTGGCCAAAAATATCACGTGACCTAATTAAACCCAGAATAAAAATTTGCTGTAACTTTTGTTTTACTAAAAATTTTTGCGAAATGTTTTATCTTGAATGTTAGTTAGGCAAATGCGCGTCTAAAAAAATATAAAATTTTAAGTTTTGAGATTTCATCAATTTTTAATAAAAGTGTCATAACTTTTATGAATATTAATATTTTTAAAAAATATTTCGTAAACACGTTAATTGGGCATGTGCAGTTCTAACAGAACACTTATTTTTTGATTTAAAATTTGTTATTTTTTTTTTAAATTTATATGCAATAGCATTGGCCAAAAATATCACGTGACCTAATTAAACCCAGAATAAAAATTTGCTGTAACTTTTGTTTTACTAAAAATTTTTGCGAAATGTTTTATCTTGAATGTTAGTTAGGCAAATGCGCGTCTAAAAAAATATAAAATTTTAAGTTTTGAGATTTCATCAATTTTTAATAAAAGTGTCATAACTTTTATGAATATTAATATTTTTAAAAAATATTTCGTAAACACGTTAATTGGGCATGTGCAGTTCTAACACAACACTTATTTTTTGATTTAAAATTTTTTATTTTTTTTTAAATTTATATGCAATAGCATTGGCCAAAAATATCACGTGACCTAATTAAACCCAGAATAAAAATTTGCTGTAACTTTTGTTTTACTAAAAAATTTTGCGAAATGTTTTATCTTGAATGTTAGTTAGGCAAATGCGCGTCTAAAAAAATATAAAATTTTAAGTTTTAAGATTTTATCAATTTTTAATAAAAGTGTCATAACTTTTATGAATATTAATATTTTTAAAAAATATTTCGTAAACACGTTAATTGGGCATGTGCAGTTCTAACAGAACACTTATTTTTTGATTTAAAATTTTTTATTTTTTTTAAAATTTATATGCAATAGCATTGGCCAAAAATATCACGTGACCTAATTAAACCCAGAATAAAAATTTGCTGTAACTTTTGTTTTACTAAAAATTTTTGCGAAATGTTTTATCTTGAATGTTAGTTAGGCAAATGCGCGTCTCAAAAAATATAAAATATTAAGTTTTGAGATTTCATCAATTTTTAATAAAAGTGTCAAAACTTTTATGAATATTAATATTTTTTTTAAATATTTCGTAAACACGTTAATTGGGCATGTGCAGTTCTAACAGAACACTTATTTTTTGATTTAAAATTTTTTATTTTTTTTTTAAATTTATATGCAATAGCATTGGCCAAAAATATCACGTGACCTAATTAAACCCAGAATAAAAATTTGCTGTAACTTTTGTTTTACTAAAAATTTTTGCGAAATGTTTTATCTTGAATGTTAGTTAGGCAAATGCGCGTCTAAAAAAATATAAAATTTTAAGTTTTGAGATTTCATCAATTTTTAATAAAAGTGTCATAACTTTTATGAATATTAATATTTTTAAAAAATATTTCGTTAACACGTTAATTGGGCATGTGCAGTTCTAACAGGACACTTATTTTTTGATTTAAAATTTTTTTTTTTTTTTTAATTTATATGCAATAGCATTGGCCAAAACTATCACGTGACCTAATTAAACCCAGAATAAAAATTTGCTGTAACTTTTGTTTTACTAAAAATTTTTGCGAAATGTTTTATCTTGAATGTTAGTTAGGCAAATGCGCGTCTAAAAAAATATAAAATTTTAAGTTTTGAGATTTCATCAATTTTTAATAAAAGTGTCATAACTTTTATGAATATTAATATTTTTAAAAAATATTTCGTAAACACGTTAATTGGGCATGTGCAGTTCTAACAAAACACTTATTTTTTGATTTAAAATTTTTTTTTTTTTTTTTTAATTTATATTCAATAGCATTGGCCAAAAATATCACGTGACCTAATTAAACCCAGAATAAAAATTTGCTGTAACTTTTGTTTTACTAAAAATTTTTGCGAAATGTTTTATCTTGAATGTTAGTTAGGCAAATGCGCGTCTAAAAAAATATAAAATTTTAAGTTTTGGGATTTCATCAATTTTTAATAAAAGTGTCATAACTTTTATGAATATTAATATTTTTAAAAAATATTTCGTAAACACGTTAATTGGGCATGTGCAGTTCTAACAGAACACTTATTTTTTGATTTAAAATTTTTTATTTTTTTTTAAATTTATATGCAATAGCATTGGCCAAAAATATCACGTGACCTAATTAAACCCAGAATAAAAATTTGCTGTAACTTTTGTTTTACTTAAAATTTTTGCGAAATGTTTTATCTTGAATGTTAGTTAGGCAAATGCGCGTCTAAAAAAATATAAAATTTTAAGTTTTGAGATTTTATCAATTTTTAATAAAAGTGTCATAACTTTTATGAATATTAATATTTTTAAAAAATATTTCGTAAACACGTTAATTGGGCATGTGCAGTTCTAACAGAACACTTATTTTTTGATTTAAAATTTTTTATTTTTTTTAAAATTATATGCAATAGCATTGGCCAAAAATATCACGTGACCTAATTAAACCCAGAATAAAAATTTGCTGTAACTTTTGTTTTACTAAAAATTTTTGCGAAATGTTTTATCTTGAATGTTAGTTAGGCAAATGCGCGTCTAAAAAAATATAAAATTTTAAGTTTTAAGATTTCATAAATTTTTAATAAAAGTGTCATAACTTTTATGAATATTAATATTTTTAAAAAATATTTCGTAAACACGTTAATTGGGCATGTGCAGTTCTAACAGAACACTTATTTTTTGATTTAAAATTTTTATTTTTTTTTTAAATTTATATGCAATAGCATTGGCCAAAAATATCACGTGACCTAATTAAACCCAGAATAAAAATTTGCTGTAACTTTTGTTTTACTTAAAATTTTTGCGAAATGTTTTATCTTGAATGTTAGTTAGGCAAATGCGCGTCTAAAAAAATATAAAATTTTAAGTTTTAAGATTTCATCAATTTTTAATAAAAGTGTCATAACTTTTATGAATATTAATATTTTTAAAAAATATTTCGTAAACACGTTAATTGGGCATGTGCAGTTCTAACAGAACACTTATTTTTTGATTTAAAATTTTTATTTTTTTTTTAAATTTATATGCAATAGCATTGGCCAAAAATATCACGTGACCTAATTAAACCCAGAATAAAAATTTGCTGTAACTTTTGTTTTACTAAAAATTTTTGCGAAATGTTTTATCTTGAATGTTAGTTAGGCAAATGCGCGTCTAAAAAAATATAAAATTTTAAGTTTTGAGATTTCATCAATTTTTAATAAAAGTGTCATAACTTTTATGAATATTAATATTTTAAAAAAATATTTCGTAAACATGTTAATTGGGCATGTGCAGTTCTAACAGAACACTTATTTTTTGATTTAAAATTTGTTATTTTTTTTTTAAATTTATATGCAATAGCATTGGCCAAAAATATCACGTGACCTAATTAAACCCAGAATAAAAATTTGCTGTAACTTTTGTTTTACTAAAAATTTTTGCGAAATGTTTTATCTTGAATGTTAGTTAGGCAAATGCGCGTCTAAAAAAATATAAAATTTTAAGTTTTGAGATTTCATCAATTTTTAATAAAAGTGTCATAACTTTTATGAATATTAATATTTTAAAAAAATATTTCGTAAACACGTTAATTAGACATGTGCAGTTCTAACAGAACACTTATTTTTTGATTTAAAATTTTTTATTTTTTTTTAAAATTTATATGCGATAGCATTGGCCAAAAATATCACGTGACCTAATTAAACCCAGAATAAAAATTTGCTGTAACTTTTGTTTTACTAAAAATTTTTGCGAAATGTTTTATCTTGAATGTTAGTTAGGCAAATGCGCGTCTAAAAAAATATAAAATTTTAAGTTTTGAGATTTCATCAA
This sequence comes from Corella eumyota, assembly GCF_963082875.1. Classification (NCBI taxonomy): domain Eukaryota; kingdom Metazoa; phylum Chordata; class Ascidiacea; order Phlebobranchia; family Corellidae; genus Corella; species Corella eumyota. The sequence continues at coordinate 21,280,908 of NC_137491.1, forward strand.
TTTTTAATAAAAGTATCATAACTTTTATGAATATTAATATTTTTAAAAAATGATTCGTAATCACGTTAATTGGGCATGTGCAGTTCTAACAGAACACTTATTTTTTGATTTAAAATTTTTTATTTTTTTTTAAATTTATATGCAATAGCATTGGCCAAAAATATCACGTGACCTAATTAAACCCAGAATAAAAATTTGCTGTAACTTTTGTTTTACTTAAAATTTTTGCGAAATGTTTTATCTTAAATGTTAGTTAGGCAAATGCGCGTCTCAAAAAATATAAAATTTTAAGTTTTGAGATTTCATCAATTTTTAATAAAAGTGTCATAACTTTTATGAATATTAATATTTTTAAAAAATATTTCGTAAACACGTTAATTGGGCATGTGCAGTTCTAACAGAACACTTATTTTTTGATTTAAAATTTTTACTTTTTTTTAAAATTTATATGCAATAGCATTGGCCAAAAATATCACGTGACCTAATTAAACCCAGAATAAAAATTTGCTGTAACTTTTGTTTTACTAAAAATTTTTGCGAAATGTTTTATCTTGTATGTTAGTTAGGCAAATGCGCGTCTAAAAAAATATAAAATTTTAAGTTTTGAGATTTCATCAATTTTTAATAAAAGTATCATAACTTTTATGAATATTAATATTTTTAAAAAATGATTCGTAATCACGTTAATTGGGCATGTGCAGTTCTAACAGAACACTTATTTTTTGATTTAAAATTTTTTATTTTTTTTTAAATTTATATGCAATAGCATTGGCCAAAAATATCACGTGACCTAATTAAACCCAGAATAAAAATTTGCTGTAACTTTTGTTTTACTTAAAATTTTTGCGAAATGTTTTATCTTAAATGTTAGTTAGGCAAATGCGCGTCTCAAAAAATATAAAATTTTAAGTTTTGAGATTTCATCAATTTTTAATAAAAGTGTCATAACTTTTATGAATATTAATATTTTTAAAAAATATTTCGTAAACACGTTAATTGGGCATGTGCAGTTCTAACAGAACACTTATTTTTTGATTTAAAATTTTTTATTTTTTTTTAAATTTGTATGCAATAGCATTGGCCAAAAATATCACGTGACCTAATTAAACCCAGAATAAAAATTTGCTGTAACTTTTGTTTTACTAAAAATTTTTGCGAAATGTTTTATCTTGAATGTTAGTTAGGCAAATGCGCGTCTAAAAAAATATAAAATTTTAAGTTTTAAGATTTCATAAATTTTTAATAAAAGTGTCATAACTTTTATGAATATTAATATTTTTAAAAAATATTTCGTTAACACGTTAATTGGGCATGTGCAGTTCTAACAAAACACTTATTTTTTGATTTAAAATTTTTTATTTTTTTTTAAAATTTATATGCAATAGCATTGGCCAAAAATATCACGTGACCTAATTAAACCCAGAATAAAAATTTGCTGTAACTTTTGTTTTACTAAAAATTTTGCGAAATGTTTTATCTTGAATGTTAGTTAGGCAAATGCGCGTCTAAAAAAATATAAAATTTTAAGTTTTGAGATTTCATCAATTTTTAATAAAAGTGTCATAACTTTTATGAATATTAATATTTTTAAAAAATATTTCGTTAACACGTTAATTGGGCATGTGCAGTTCTAACAAAACACTTATTTTTTGATTTAAATTTTTTTTTTTTTTTTTTTAATTTATATGCAATAGCATTGGCCAAAAATATCACGTGACCTAATTAAACCCAGAATAAAAATTTGCTGTAACTTTTGTTTTACTAAAAATTTTTGCGAAATGTTTTATCTTGAATGTTAGTTAGGCAAATGCGCGTCTAAAAAAATATAAAATTTTAAGTTTTAAGATTTCATCAATTTTTAATAAAAGTGTCATAACTTTTATGAATATTAATATTTTTAAAAAATATTTCGTAAACACGTTAATTGGGCATGTGCAGTTCTAACAGAACACTTATTTTTTGATTTAAAATTTTTTATTTTTTTTTTAAATTTATATGCAACAGCATTGGCCAAAAATATCACGTGACCTAATTAAACCCAGAATAAAAATTTGCTGTAACTTTTGTTTTACTAAAAATTTTTGCGAAATGTTTTATCTTGAATGTTAGTTAGGCAAATGCGCGTCTAAAAAAATATAAAATTTTAAGTCTTGAGATTTCATCAATTTTTAATAAAAGTGTCATAACTTTTATGAATATTAATATTTTTAAAAAATATTTCGTAAACACGTTAATTGGGCATGTGCAGTTCTAACAGAACACTTATTTTTTGATTTAAAATTTTTTATTTTTTTTTAAATTTATATGCAATAGCATTGGCCAAAAATATCACGTGACCTAATTAAACCCAGAATAAAAATTTGCTGTAACTTTTGTTTTACTTAAAATTTTTGCGAAATGTTTTATCTTGAATGTTAGTTAGGCAAATGCGCGTCTAAAAAAATATAAAATTTTAAGTTTTAAGATTTCATAAATTTTTAATAAAAGTGTCATAACTTTTATGAATATTAATATTTTTAAAAAATATTTCGTAAACACGTTAATTGGGCATGTGCAGTTCTACCAGAACACTTATTTTTTGATTTAAAATTTTTTATTTTTTTTTAAATTTATATGCAATAGCATTGGCCAAAAATATCACGTGACCTAATTAAACCCAGAATAAAAATTTGCTGTAACTTCTGTTTTACTTAAAATTTTTGCGAAATGTTTTATCTTGAATGTTAGTTAGGCAAATGCGCGTCTAAAAAAATATAAAATTTTAAGTTTTAAGATTTCATAAATTTTTAATAAAAGTGTCATAACTTTTATGAATATTAATATTTTTAAAAAATATTTCGTTAACACGTTAATTGGGCATGTGCAGTTCTAACAGAACACTTATTTTTTGATTTAAAATTTTTTATTTTTTTTAAAAATTTATATGCAATAGCATTGGCCAAAAATATCACGTGACCTAATTAAACCCAGAATAAAAATTTGCTGTAACTTTTGTTTTACTAAAAATTTTTGCGAAATGTTTTATCTTGAATGTTAGTTAGGCAAATGCGCGTCTAAAAAAATATAAAATTTTAAGTTTTAAGATTTCATCAATTTTTAATAAAAGTGTCATAACTTTTATGAATATTAATATTTTTAAAAAATATTTCGTTAACACGTTAATTGGGCATGTGCAGTTCTAACAAAACACTTATTTTTTGATTTAAATATTTTTTTTTTTTTTTTAATTTATATGCAATAGCATTGGCCAAAAATATCACGTGACCTAATTAAACCCAGAATAAAAATTTGCTGTAACTTTTGTTTTACTAAAAAATTTTGCGAAATGTTTTATCTTGAATGTTAGTTAGGCAAATGCGCGTCTAAAAAAATATAAAATTTTAAGTTTTAAGATTTTATCAATTTTTAATAAAAGTGTCATAACTTTTATGAATATTAATATTTTTAAAAAATATTTCGTAAACACGTTAATTGGGCATGTGCAGTTCTAACAGAACACTTATTTTTTGATTTAAAATTTTTTATTTTTTTTAAAAATTTATATGCAATAGCATTGGCCAAAAATATCACGTGATCTAATTAAACTCAAAATGAAAATTTGCTGTAACTTTTGTTTTACTAAAAATTTTTGCAAAATGTTTTATCTTGAATGTTAGTTAGGCAAATGCGCGTCTAAAAAAATATAAAATTTTAAGTTTTGAGATTTCATCAATTTTTAATAAAAGTGTCATAACTTTTATGAATATTAATATTTTTAAAAAATATTTCGTAAACACGTTAATTGGGCATGTGCAGTTCTAACAGAACACTTATTTTTTGATTTAAAATTTTTTATTTTTTTTAAAATTTATATGCAATAGCATTGGCCAAAAATATCACGTGACCTAATTAAACCCAGAATAAAAATTTGCTGTAACTTTTGTTTTACTAAAAATTTTTGCGAAATGTTTTATCTTGAATGTTAGTTAGGCAAATGCGCGTCTAAAAAAATATAAAATTTTAAGTTTTGAGATTTCATCAATTTTTAATAAAAGTGTCAAAACTTTTATGAATATTAATATTTTTTTTAAATATTTCGTAAACACGTTAATTGGGCATGTGCAGTTCTAACAGAACACTTATTTTTTGATTTAAAATTTTTTATTTTTTTTTAAAATTTATATGCAATAGCATTGGCCAAAAATATCACGTGACCTAATTAAACCCAGAATAAAAATTTGCTGTAACTTTTGTTTTACTAAAAATTTTTGCGAAATGTTTTATCTTGAATGTTAGTTAGGCAAATGCGCGTCTAAAAAAATATAAAATTTTAAGTTTTGGGATTTCATCAATTTTTAATAAAAGTGTCATAACTTTTATGAATATTAATATTTTTAAAAAATATTTCGTAAACACGTTAATTGGGCATGTGCAGTTCTAACAGAACACTTATTTTTTGATTTAAAATTTTTTATTTTTTTTTAAATTTATATGCAATAGCATTGGCCAAAAATATCACGTGACCTAATTAAACCCAGAATAAAAATTTGCTGTAACTTTTGTTTTACTTAAAATTTTTGCGAAATGTTTTATCTTGAATGTTAGTTAGGCAAATGCGCGTCTAAAAAAATATAAAATTTTAAGTTTTGAGATTTTATCAATTTTTAATAAAAGTGTCATAACTTTTATGAATATTAATATTTTTAAAAAATATTTCGTAAACACGTTAATTGGGCATGTGCAGTTCTAACAGAACACTTATTTTTTGATTTAAAATTTTTTATTTTTTTTAAAATTATATGCAATAGCATTGGCCAAAAATATCACGTGACCTAATTAAACCCAGAATAAAAATTTGCTGTAACTTTTGTTTTACTAAAAATTTTTGCGAAATGTTTTATCTTGAATGTTAGTTAGGCAAATGCGCGTCTAAAAAAATATAAAATTTTAAGTTTTAAGATTTCATCAATTTTTAATAAAAGTGTCATAACTTTTATGAATATTAATATTTTTAAAAAATATTTCGTAAACACGTTAATTGGGCATGTGCAGTTCTAACAGAACACTTATTAAAAAATATTTCGTAAACACGTTAATTGGGCATGTGCAGTTCTAACAGAACACTTATTTTTTGAATTAAAATTTTTTATTTTTTTTTTAAATTTATATGCATAGCATTGGCCAAAAATATCACGTGACCTAATTAAACCCAGAATAAAAATTTGCTGTAACTTTTGTCTTACTTAACTTTTTTTTCTACTGAATATTTTTGCGAAATGTTTTATCCTGAAAGTTGAAATTTATAAAATTGTTTTTAATTATCAAAAGTGAACACTTGTCAATTTATGTAGTTTAAAGATGTAGTAGTCAACGGATTTTTAAAATTACAAATTGTGTATACATCTAGTAGCAATTACAAAAAATACAAAAAAAATTTATTTTTTTAAATATTATTATTTATAAAAAATAACTTTATTTTTGAGTTCATTGTATATCGTTTATATTCGAACAATATAAAAACTCAGCAAAAGATCCAACTTAGGATCGCCCCCCGAACATTAACCAGTTGATTGCGAAAAAGATCTAAATACAAAATATAAAAAGATTGTAACTTTTGTTTTATTGCGATTTTTCACGAATTTCTTTTTGTTGAATGTTAGTACCTTTTAATTGTGCATAATTTTACAAAATATTTTAAAATTACAATCGGTAGCCTACACCATAAAATACCTTTTAATTAAAGTATAATCTACATTGCTCTATATTACCTATATAATATTAATACATTGTAAAATATTTTATTTAATTTTTACTTTTATTTTTGCTTATGTTTTTGGTTTAAAATAAACTTTTTATCTTGTGCATTTAAAGTTTTTTAAATTTTAGTATGTTGTTTATTATCAGATTGTTTTTAATCCTCTATTTTTAAATTAATAATCAATAATTACTATAGGTGGAACAACATGTTATTGATGGGACTTGAACTTTCCACTTTTTGGCCTTTAACCGGTTTTCATGACATACTTAAAAATTAAATTTTGGTTGCTTAATATTCTTAAATGAAGATCCATATCTCATAATACTGTTACTTCTTATCCCTTAGTTAATATAAAAATTGAATGAATAAAAATAACATTTAGAAACTTTTTATGAATTTGTAATATTGTATAAAAATATTTGAGATCTAAGTGTTAATTATAATTTAAAATATAAAAAAAAATTGTAAGTGTAATAAATTGTTACCTTATAACTTATATTTGTTACAATTTTTTTTATAATAATTTTGATGAATAACTTGGATACATACACATTGCATGTGATTAAATATGTGGCGATAAACTTTTAGCATTTATTTTAGTTGACAACTTTTCCATTTATTTTTAGTTAAAATTTTATTGGCAATTTCTAAATTGATTAAACAATATTTTATTTCTGTTTCACTGTTATATTCATGTATAAATATTTCATAATTTTGGCAGGTTTTATATCATTATCAATTTGATTTTGTAATATTTTACATTACTTTATTGTTGATTCTAATTTCATTTTTGCACCTTTACTAATAATGCATGAAAATGAAAAATATTTTAATAAATGCTTAATGTTTTTTTTTTATGTTAAATTAAAAAAAAATGAGATTATTATAACTTTTAACTGTATTGTGATTAGGAATAAAGAAGCCCTACTGATTCTAACATTCTTCTATTAAAAAATATTTAAAAAAATGATTTTAGAGAGTATTCCGTTTTGTAGAATTTGCTTTTTGATCCAAAACTGATAAATAAATAAATCACAAAAAATTCTTTCTTTTGATATATTATAACATTACCAGCTTTGCATAACTGGCTTTCAAGAAAATGAGAAACAATATTAAAATTAAACAATTTATTGAAACATATATAAATACCTATAAGAGAAATCATTTGTTCCAAGAAACATAATATATTAATTAAGAATATTTTTGTTTAAATAGTTTGATTGGTCTAAATGAATACTTTATTTAGTAAGGTTTTACAGTTTTTATCTGACCTGGTTTTGATAAAATTTAGTACAAAAAAAGCCAATTTTAAAATTATTATTGTGTCAAAATCAAAACCAGGTCACTCTGGTTTGTTGGTGATAAGCCATTGCACCACGACAAGGTCAACCAGAAAGCAATGGGTTAGTTCTAGGCCAACACCGGAATTTTATGGGAGTCGTCAGGAGGAGGTAAGGTCAGAAACCCATAAAACCCGGCAAAAACCTTTGGATGTATACGGCGGACTAAAACTAACTCTCGGTGGTTGTAAATATTAGCAGAATATCGGCCGGAGCGCGATTGGTTCTGAACCACTAAAAACGGATAACCAAATGTAACATGAACTGAACTGTTATACTGTAAAACTGTGATAATGTGATTGAAATTTCGAAACTTCCAATTTAGATTGTTAACCTGAAACCTGAAAACCTTGAAAGAAAATGAGTTAGGGTTAGTCTTAGTTAACCTGTGGAGCTGAAAAAATAAATTGTTAGGGTTTTAGAGTTTAATCTTAGTTAACCTGTGGAGCTGAAAAAATAAATTGTTAGGGTTTTAGAGTTTAATCTTAGTTAGTCTGTGGAGCTGAAAAAGTAAAAGGTTAGGGGTTAGTTGGGTGAAAAAAATATGCCAATGAGATACTTACATTGGGGACCATACTTACCCAAAAAGTTGAAGTTGTTAAATGACTTGAAAACGTTGATTCTTGAAATTCTAAGTCTAATTTAGATAAATTACCTAAACCACCAAGCTAAAATTTAAGTGTTTCTTACTTGGAAATAAATAAGACTTTAAATTTTAACTGTATTTTGTAAGTAACTAGATGTTTTTCAAAACTTTTTAAAATTTTTTAACTCTGCCACCTTTTAAAATTTTTTTTTTTAAATCTTTTTTTTTTAAATGTTTTTTTTTAAATCTTTTTTTTGAAAATATTTTTCAAAATCCTATAGGCCTTTATCTCTTAATATACTTTCTATCGCAACTACGCACGACGGAATCGCAAGCGGTCGAAAAGCGTTTAAATCGGAGCGAGTTAAATTTCAAATTCTTATACGGAAGAATAGAAAAACATAAAATATCACACAAGTGATATTATAACACATTTAAGTGTTAAATTTCTTTTTTGTAAGAATTTTTTAAAGTTAAAATTCTTTTCTTAAAGAATTTAACTTGAACTATGACACCACATTAGTGGTTATCATAGCACCAACCTTTATTTGCTCCATCTTCATTCTTCAGTACTGAGTTTGGAGGTCAAGAGTTTGATAAAAGTTTAAATCCAACGCCAGCACAAATTATTAACACAAATTATCTACTATCAACTTTTTAAAAAAACTTTTAAATACTTTTAAAAAAACTTTTAAATTAAATACAAAAATAAAAATTTTACAAGAAAATGAAGTCTTCATCCAAAATCTTTTTCCTCCTTTTTTGCTCTGCGAAGATTTTTATATAATATAGAAAAAGTTTAACCCAAGCATGGAAAATACTTGACCAATCTTTTAATTAGAAATATAAGAAAAAGATCATACCAGTTAGAAAACTGATATGATGGAGAGCGGCGGAAATTGCCGTTGGTTATCTGAATTGAGCGTTTACCGATATCCGTATACATCCAAATTTGCTTTAAAATTACGAAAACCGAGTGAGGCTTGTCCTCTTTACAAATATTTATTTATAAGTTTTGATAGTTAATATAGTTATTTAAGTTAAGTTACTTAAGCCTACAGTTTAAGGACCCCCCCATTATCCTAACCTATCTCCTATCCTAACATGACCCTCCCATTAACCCTATTTGTTTAAGGGCCTTAGTTGCAACAATGTTGCAGTTAATGAAAATTGAAAAGTGCCAGGAGGCGAAGCAACAAACGTTAGAGCTAACTTAGCCTAGTGAAAATTAACAAGAAGAGGTTTAAATAGAAAAAGAGATAGAGTTAATTAACTTAATTAATGAGGTTTTTTACCATGAGATTCGATTGTGTAGAGTGTAGCGATTGTGTGGTGTTACACCACGCAGATTGAATTATGTGGTAATAGAACCACTGAGGTTGGATTGTGTGGTAATAGAACCACCGAGGTTGGATTGTGTGGTAATAGAACCACTGAGGTTGGATTGTGTGGTAATAGAACCACTGAGGTTGGATTGTGTGGAGTAGAACCACTGAGGTTTGATTGTGTAGTCTGAAGTGGAATCCACATTATGGAAGGATAGAAGGATCTTTAAAACAAAATAAAACTGTTGTAAGATAATGAATCTATTTATCTTACGTTGGCAAAAAATAGTTATACATTAAAAACAATTAAAAGTATAAACACACTTATATTTGTTTTGTCCGCTATTTTTAAGTTAATGCATACAATCTAACTTTCATTAACTTAAATGTCAAAATAAATTACAGAGAACAATGTAACAAAATTGGGCAATGTTACAAAGTGGTTCACCCATTTTAAAACTAAACTCATAAAAAATTGAAAAAATAAAAAGAAACTTACTTTGAAGCATTTGAAGATCTGACAATTCCACGATGCCCATTTTGCAGAATTATCATTCTTAAACCATTCTGTAAAAATCAAGATAAATTTATTAAAATTATTGCTATTAAAAACTACATAAATTTTAATGATAAAGTTTTTATAAAAATATCATAGATTAGGAATGTGCCAAGTCAAGTGTTTGAATTATACTTAAAAATAAAAACCATATGTAAATATCAGGGTATTTAACTTCATCAAATTCGATTTTAATTTAAGACCATTATGATAAAAAAATAGCCAACTATAAAGTATATGCAACTTTTATTGAGAGCTATTTAGTGATTGGTATTATTTGTGTTTTTAGGTTTGTTAAACATAGTAAGGTAGAGTCAGACAAGTTAATTGTTAGTTGCTTATTTCAGTTAACTTGAGATATAACAATCATGTAAAGTGAATGTTATTGCTTCTACATATGGACTGTGATAAAAAAATTTTAAGAACAATACAATAAAATGTTGTGCGTTACAGTAAAAAGTTATTTTTAAAAAAGCCAAATTGTTAAAAACTAATTAGGATTTTAATTTCCACATTGAAATAAAAATTCACTGTTAGTAGGCGTTTAGTTGTTTCATATTTAACTAAAATATGCAAAACAATTTGTAAAAAAAATTTTTTAGTCTACAGATGTACCTATTAAAAGAATAGCTGCATGTTATATGTGCTTCAGACGTTAGCATGTTGGTTATGTTGTCAGCATATTGGTGTGTTATTTGTTTTGTTTGTGGTACTTAGCCTAGCATTTACTTATTTTAAGATGCTTATCCACCCAGAATTTTTTATGGTTTGGCACATCCCTAATAAAATTATATGTTTAAAAGTTGTAATTACCTTTGATGTGATTGGTTTTCAACTTTATTGCTTTCATGTTAAAAGCCTTAATCCAATTTAGGCGTTGTAACTTTGCCTGTAAAAATAAATTGAAATTAATAAACATGCAAAATCATAACATTACATTTTTTTTAGACTATTTAATGACTATTTTATAAAAAATATAATTATATCAGTTAAGATGAATAAAGAACTAGTTAGTAAACTAATAAAGTTCAGTTAAACCTTTTTTAATTAACAGTAAGACCACTTATACATAATATATAAAAAATTTGAAATTACCTTTTATTATTGGATAGTTTAACGGTGACTTTGTCTTCTTATTTGCTTTATTTTAAATATGTACAGCAATCTAAAATCAAAATAAGTGTGTTAGGATTAAGTAATCTAATTAAAAAAAATAGCAAAAGTTTTATTTATTTTGTTGGTCTATAAATAGGACATACATATGTATATATTATCTATATATAAACTACCAAGCTCCTTTATATGTTATTAAATACAAGTCATATTTACCTTATATCGTAATTGCTGTAGCTTTGTTTAATGAATGATTAAGTCCGCGTCTTTAAATCCCTCCTAAAAATAACAAATTTGAGATTTTTACTCCTTTTAAAATATTGCTTGAAATCAGATTTATTTATGGTTCTACAAGAAAAGAGCCATAAAAGTTCCAAAAATAAATGAGCTAATTATCATAATTATTAATTGAAAATTTATTATTAGATATTTAGTGATTGTGAGGTTGTGGTCTCTAAATTGCAATTGCCCTTTTTGTTGCAATATTATATTTCTTTAGTCTTAAATTAAACAAATTAAATCTTCACCTGGAGCCAAGTAGATCCAAATTGTGGAATTGGTTGCCTTGTTTGCAGAAACAAAAATCATTTTTAAGCCGTCTAAAATAAAAGCAAAATTAGTTTTTAGAATTTTTCAAACCCGATTATTTTGGTTGCATTAGCTAAGCATTAGTATTAATATTTGCCTGAAAATACATTATATTATTTAGAATTACAGTTAGTTTTAAATACCTTTATTGTGAATGGCTTTAAACTTCATTGCTTTTTTTGTTAAAAGCCTTCATCCAAATTAGGCGATGTAACTTTGCCTGTAAAAATAAAATCAAAATTAAAATTAAATTTGGTGCACAAACCAGAAAAAAGATATGATATTTTAATATTACTAATTAATTTAAGTTCAATTCTAGTTTCACATTACCTGTTAGAATTGGATTGTTTAGCTGGTTAGTTGGTTTCTTGTGTAGCGTGAAACATTTGTACGAAGTTATCTGAAATACCAAAAACATTGTTAATAAAATTTATTAAAAACTAGTCTATTGTTTGCCAATATATATATTGTAGTCCTTATGCTTTGCAAACAAAAAATGTACATACAAAACTTATTTATATATATTAGCATAAAGATAGTTCTAAGATAAGAAACAAATTAAATTTTACCTTATAGCGTGATAATTTCGTCTTTTTAGAATGACATTTGTCTGCGTCTTTTAAAATCTCCAGTTATCCTCTTTTCCCAAGATTCCAGTTTTATTTAAAGATTCCAGTTTTAACATTATTCCCAAGATTCCAGGTATAACAGTTTCCTATTTTACCACTAAAACAGTATTCCTATTCTACCCCTACAACAGTATTCCTATTTTTCTCCAAAAATAAATTCCAGTTTTTCCTTCAAATAAATTCCAGTTTTCCTCCAAAAAAAATCCAGTTTTCCTCCAAAAAAAATCCAGTTTTCCTCCAAAAAAATTCCAGTATTCCCTTCAAAAAAATTCCAGTATTCCCTTCAAAAAATTCCAGTTTTCCTCCAAATAAATTCCAGTTTTCCTTCAAAAAAATTCCAGTTTTCCTCCAAAATAAATTCAAGTTTTCCTCCAAATAAATTCCAGTATTCCCTTCAAAAAATTCCAGTTTTCCTCCAAATAAATTCCAGTTTTCCTCCAAAAAAAATTCCAGTTTTCCTCCAAAAAAAATCCAGTTTTCCTTCAAAAAAATTCCAGTTTTCCTTTAAAAAAATTCCAGTATTCCTTTAAAAAAATTCCAGTATTCCTTTAAAAAAATTCCAGTATTCCTCCAAATAAATTCCAGTATTCCTCCAAATAAATTCCAGTTTTCCTCCAAATAAATTCCAGTTTTCCTCCAAATAAATTCCAGTTTTCCTCCAAATAAATTCCAGTTTTCCTCCAAAATAAATTCCAGTTTTCCTCCAAATAAATTCCAGTATTCCCTTCAAAAAAATTCCAGTTTTCCTTCAAATAAATTCCAGTATTTTCTCAAGAAAAATTCTAGTATTCCTCAAAAAAAATTCAAGTATTCCGCAAAAAAATTCCAGTTTTCCTCCAAAAAAATTCCAGTTTTCCTTCAAAAAAATTCCAGTTTTACTCCAAAAAAATTCCATGTTTTACTCCAAAAAAATTCCAGTTTTACTCCGAAAAAATTCCAGTTTTCCTTCAAAAAAATTCCAGTTTTCCTCCAAATAAATTCCAGTTTTCCTTCAAATAAATTCCAGTATTTCCTCAAAAAAAATTCTAGTATTCCTCAAAAAAAATTCCAGTATTCCGCAAAAAAATTCCAGTATTTCTCCAAAAAATGAATTTCAATATTCCTTCACATAAATTCCAGTATTCCTTCAAATATAAATTCCAGTTTTCCTCGAACAATAAATTTCAGAATAAAATTTTTAGTATTATTCCAAGTATAAATTTCAGTTTTCTTCCAAGAAAGAGATTACAGAATTCCTCCAAAAAATAGATTCCAGTATTACGACTGTTTAACGGTATTGTCATTCTTGGAATTGTCAATTTGTTTGTGGCGAATTTTTAAATGTTTTTAGTGGTATTGTCAATTGTCTTTAAACCACCGTTGTTTTTAGTATTTTACAAATGCAAATGAATAAAAGTATATGAAATAAACATAAATTAGTTTGTGTTTTATATTAAAACTAACTCAGTTTAACTTAACTATAACGCCCAGTAATACCGAACAATAATATGCCAAATCAAAATAAATGTTAACTTTACTAATGGTGCAAAGTAGTAGCGAATAAATAAACGTAACTTTAGAAACTGAACAATATTTATTCCAAACTTTTGGAGGACCAAGTTTATAATTTTTGGGATATGACTATTTCGCAAAAGCTCGCTTGAGCACTGATAATTATGATCGCAAAAGGCAAATGCAGCAGCAGCAGTTAGTAACACCATGCAAAAAATAAAACCCATGCAGTTCATGCAGCATACATGCAATTTGGGGTAATAAAGGAGGAGGGGATTAATCAAAAATCATAAACTTGGATTTCAAAGTTCAAGAATAAAATATTATTCAGATTTCTAAAGTTATATTAATCTATTCGCAAGTACTTAACACCATTAGTTCAGTTGACAAAATATTTTAAATCTTTATATTATTGCTAGGCAGACCTTTTACTAAAATAAAGTTAACCAGGTATAAATTTGTGTTTTTAGCAATATATATATTACAATTATTGCGTATGGTTGTCATGAAAAACAACATAATCAACTCTAACAGTAGAGTAATTAAAATGTTAATGTATAAATGTGCTTAGCACTATAATATATTTAATCGTTTTTTAATATACAGTTATTGTTTGTGATATTGTTATTGTCTGTAGTAAGTCACTTTTGTTACCATAAAGTTTTGTAACTCACTTTAAATCGACATAACAGTTTAAAATTCAAAATTCCATTTAAAACAGCATAACAGTTTAAGATTTTCAAAATTCCATTCATATCAGCATAACAGTTTTCCAAATTCCACGTATAGTTGAAGTTTTCCAATGAATATCCAGAACCCAAAACCATGAAAAAACCTGAAATAAAAAACTAATTTAAAATTTTGTATTGTAATTTTTATATTTTTAAATTTATTTTGAAACAAGGTCACTAATATGTTAAAAAAAAATTTTAAAAACGTTGTTAACAACAGATGCCAAATTATTGAGAGGGTTACGTGACGTCACAAGGCAACATGTTTTAAACCATGGCAACGATAGTTGACTTAAGTATTAGAAGGGTTAATATCAGGTTATATTCAAAAAAATGCTATTTGAATTAGACTGTTGTTATAGTTGTTATAATGACTATACTTAATACCAATTGTGGTATAACAATGTTTTATATTATTGTCTGATGACGATTTTGATATAAAAATCGTTTATAAATGCCAAATGATTTTATTACGTCATAATATATTAATTAAAAAACAATTATTTATATAATAACAACGTCAATTGTTAATAAATAAAGCAAAATATTTAACAAACTTACCAATAAAGAGACCTCTAAAAACCGAACTCCAAAACACGTGCGCACAGCAGGAGTGCAAAGCGCGAAAGAACTTTAAGAAACGCCCTTGTGACGTCACAAATCACGTTCCCGCGTTTTAGTCTTGCGTCGACATTCCAACGCTGATTGTTTTTGTTAATTAATTACGTAATTATTAATTATCCCCCTTTTTGCATATAGCTAAATAATAACAAACGTTAATTAACGATTTGTTAATTAAACAAAAATGAAGTCGATGTTTTAATTGAATTTAAATTCTGACTTTTTCTAACTTATTGCATAACAATAGGTTTTTATTTAATTAGAATAGGGTTGTTGTGACGTGTTTAACCTTATGTGATGGTTGTAACATTAAAATACTGGCAGCGTGGTGTAGTGATTATAATACTTAGTCTTACTATATGAGATCTTGGGTTTAATTCCTACTGTTTCCGTACTGTGAAACTTAAGGTGCTATAAACGGTATAAACTCCTGCTAATCCAGCACTTAATCAGTTGTTTAATTATTCGGCAATAATAATCTACGTAATGTCCCAAATTGCCAACTGGAGACTGGGTCGGGTAACTGTTGTTACTCTATGTTTAAGTCAAAGATAATAAATCAATACCAAGAAATATATTTTTGTTTAAGTCAAAATTAAAAGTTTCATTTTTGCAATCAACTTTTTGTTTAATAAATATGATTTTACTTAAAGATAATACATATACAAAAAATCAAACAAATATAAACCATATTGCATTTATCAAATAAATCTGGTATACAGTTGAAATATAGATAATAGAAATATATATTAAATATATAAATGGAAAAAGATACATAATCATTTACAGTCAATGTTAGCTAAATAGACAATTCACCCCTTAAGGTTTAACTTTATTGTTAAGTTTGGAATTTTCATTGGAACAGAAAATTACTTTAGAAAATAACGAAAAATTAAATTAAAGCAATGTTGGCCCCAAGTTTAAAACAATTTATAATTCTAGTACAGGCTATCATTAAGACTTGAAGCAACTTAAAAGAGGTTAATTTATGTTTGTATTCATACAAAGTGAACTTGTAAGTCATTAAACATTAAAAGTATGTAATTAATTACCATTTTGAATCACTAATCAATATTTTTTTAACAAAATTTAATGTAAAAATTGACAAGTTTTATGAACCAGAGGTTCCTGGTTCAATCCTTGTAGGTGATATCTGAAAAGTAAGCAAGAACATTCTCGATGGTGAACTCCATCTTAATTCCAGAATCAGCGTAACATTTATTGATTAAATCTTGAAAGTGGTTGTACTGCTTCAGGAATTCTTCCTGCATGTGTTGCCAAACAACCTGGACATAAAGAATTAATTATTTTATTTGAAAGATTAAATTTTTAAGTTTGTTTTGAGATTTGAAACTAAACCGTAAAATAGTCGCATTAACAACTTGACCATTACAGTATTAAAAAGTACATAAAAGTAAAACTCTTTGTTAAAATGTCTTAGTATATTAAAGCTTGAAGCCTTAATTAAAAGATTGCTGTTTTTGGTGCACAGGCATTCTTGTTCAGATTACATTAGAACAAGTGACTTAACTTTAAAATATTGAAAATTTTAAAAAAGTTTAAAAAAAACACTAAAAAAGTAGATAACACAAAAAAATTCCCTTTTCTATGTATGTATACAAAAAAATTAACATTTGTATGTAACTTAAATCTTATTTTGTTACCATTATGATCTTTTGAACAAACAACAAAAATATTTTAAAAAAGACAACATCTCACCCTTAGTAATCTGTTGTCATTACTGGCTGTGTGTTTCACTATCTTGTGGTGTAAGACATCAAGTCCTTTCTTTACATCCTTTCCATTATATTCCTTTATACATTTTCTTAACTCCTGTTTACTGAACTTAAGTTGGAATCCAACTTCCTCAGGTCGAACACCTGACTCCATTACTTGAACTACTCCTTCAAAGAAGTTCTGGAGAAATAAAAGTTGAAAAAAATTAAACTTAAGTTATCTAAAATATAAAAAAATTAATAATCTACATGTAATGTGGACTATATATATATGTATGTCCAATTTATAGGCCTACAAAATAAATAAAACTATTGTTTGTGTGCGGGTGAATTATCGTAGGCAAGTATTAGTTAAGAGTGGCAACTATATTATAACAAATAAAATGCTAACCATAGGGCAGGCTATCAACTAGTGATAAAAGAATAAAAATTTAAAACAAAAATATCCTCAAGAATATATAATTAAATAGGGAATATAGTAACAAAAACAGAAAACAATCAATTAAAAAAACTGTCATATTAAAATTACCAAGTATTATGTGCTGAAATGCCAACAGATGCCAACATTGATAATTTAAATATTTGATGATATAAATAAAGGTGCATCTAAATATAAAAAACAAAAGTTAAGAAAACAAACTTACACTTAATTTCTCCAGTGGTCTTCCCAGCATGTTGGTAACATAAGAGTTGAGGTATTTGTTATATTTCAACTTCACTGCTTTCTTTTCTTGGTCCAAACTTGCAATCTTGAGGCTAGAGAGGCAGTTAAGAAGATGATGATAGTTCTCAAACATGATCACTTCAGGGGGGATCTTGTGACTTTGGTGGGGATCGGTTGCAAGTCCCTCAACTATGATTGAAATTTGTATTTTTATTGGAAACTAATACAATTAAAATAGCAATGATTATTTTTAAAGCATACAACTTTAATTATTTTATCTAGGAATAAAATGATTTAACTAATAGCCATCTATGATTATTTTTATTTGATTTATATATTTTTATTAGAAAAAATTATTATTTTTATACAACTTGAAATTTAATTTGGAAATGTTATGATTTGAGTCTTTATGTATGTTTTAAGGCTTTTGCTACCATCTTCTTTGTTTAAAAATAAACTGCGAAGTATAATGTTTGGTTTGTTAACAGGTACAGTTGTAAAGTGGGTAAAAGTTTATAATTTTTAAGGCTTTAGCAAGTTTAATTTTACTCCAGTAAAACAAAGCAAATTTATGATTTGGTGATATTGATTTTATTTAAGTTTGATTTCCTCTAATGCTATATTGTGCTACAGATTTCGTTTGACGAGTTGTTAATACCACAAGACAAAATCCTAACAGGCTAAACTTTAATTTAAACCAAAATAACAGGGAACATTTACATTGAGGATAAACTAAACTTACTGGCACCAAAAACAGCTTCGATTAACATTTTGTAAGCTTTATCGATATCTGTTCTACGCTCTGCATCTTTAAAAATACTTTCACTAAGCTCGATAAACTCCTCAAACTCGAGGACAAACGGAAGGAATCCAGTTTTCTTGGATTTACTCGTCGAGAAATCTTTAATTCCTTGAACCTTGTTTTTCTAACAAAAATTAAATTTTTAAAACATTTGTTTAATTTATATATATATATCTTGATGCGAAAAGGTCGACTTTACAGCCCACCATAGAGTAGCATAAGGTTATCCGTCCCAGTCTTAAGTTGCCTGTAGCAGTTTGGGATATTATAGATTATAATTGCCTGATAATTAAGCTGCTGATTAAGTGCTGGCTCAGCAGGAGTTTATGCCATCTATAGCGCATTACTTAAAGGTGCTACAGCATAAGAGCAGGTAGGATTAAATCCCAGCGAACTATAATTTACCTTTTATAAGAAAAAAGTTAAAAATATTTGTTTGTAAATCAAATAAACTCAAAACTTACAATAAAGTCATCAAAATTTCTTTTCACTTCAATGAGAGAGTTGCCCAACATTTTAGTAAGAAAAGAACCATCGTTGGCCTATAAACAAAAATGTTTTTAATTAATAAAAACATCAGGTTTGTGTGAACACAAGTTTAAAGATTGTTTTAAAGAATATTGGTAGTTTAAAAACAACTTATTCCAAAGTTAAAAATAAATATAATTTTTAATAAAAAAATAGTTTTTAAAAAATAAAACAATTCACTTGACATAACAAAATAAAGAGAAAAAAATTTTGCATTTTTCTTATACAATCTTTGAGCAATAGGTTTTTACATTTATTGTAAAAGGATGTGCTGTTGTGACACGTTTCGAGTTTTCCAGTAAGTTTTCCAGTGGCATTGGAAGGCTTAAACCCAAAACCTTTTGGTTTAAAATCTCACTGGATTTAAGATCAAATAGTGTGGCATTGGCGCAGATTAAACCCGGAATACTTCTACTATAATTCAATGCTATACCAGGGATATTACACCACCTAATTTACCAATTTTTTTGCCTTATCACCTTAAGATTAAGGTTTTTAAAAATTTTTTCGGGTAAGGGTGTGCGGTTTGAGATATGTTTGAGATATGTTTGAGCTTTTCGTGAACGCCAGGTCAAGGGCAAATAGTGTGGCAATAGTGCGGCTCGAACCCAAAACCTTTTGGCTCATAGTCCGCTGCAATGACTACTTAACAACACTACCGGACACCTTACTTATTTACAACTTTGATAATTTATTCTTACTTGTTGTGCTTGTGCCACCCGGTGTCCGATAACAACGAGCATATTAAGGGAGTTGAGGGGGTCGAGTTTTTCCCCAAAGTTGACGAGAAGTGAAAGTTCAAGTTCAACCACCGAGAATATCTCACTCATCATTAACCTGGAGTTAAAAACTAATTAATTAAAAGAAATAATTAATTAAAAAATACCAATTAAAAAAATAACTCATTAATTAATTTAATTATAACTTTACACATTGACGTTCTATTAAAAATAAATCGGCATATTTAAAATAAAATTAAGAAATATAATTTTTAAAAAAATATAATTTTAATTTTACTAAATACTACACCTGGATATAATAATTGATAAAAACATTTAATTATTTTATAACCTTTTTTTAAATAAAAATTTTAAAGTTGATTGTTTCTTAAAAAAGTAATCGAAAAAAAATTTGGCTAAAAATAAAATTTAAAACAAACAAATTTATTTAAAAACTGAGAAAATTTATCATTTTTAAATTAAAAAATCATTTTAATAAAAATTATAAACTTAAACTTATTTAATTTACTTTTTCATTTATTCAGATCACTGTCTCATACCCACAAACACAATTTTACCGACAATAAAACAATTTTCATTAGACACCTTTATACCCTAAACCCTTTAAATTTCAGGAAATATTAAATTTAAAAAAATATTTAAAAAAAAATTATAAACTAAATCAATCTTACCCATTTAGTAAAACAGATTACCAACATATTCAAAAAACACTTTTTTACCGACAATAAGACACTTACTATTGAACCGCTTCATACCCTAAACCCTTGAATTTCAGAAAAAATGCCATTTAAATTTTAAGAAAAAAAAATTTGGCCTAATCTTTAGTAAATGGGTGTTTTTATAATTTGATTTTTTTTTTAAAATGCCGACTCGTTTAAATGATTTTTTGGTATATGAATAAAAACCACATCATACGAACCAAATAGACAAAATTACAGACCATCTTCAAAAACTTTTTAAATTAATAAAAACATGCTTTTAAGCCTGAAAAATGAAAATTAAAAAGGAAAATAAAAGCATTAAAAGAATAAAAACCGAGCAAATTAGGATTCAAACAACTTACCAATTGTCTTTAACATAATTTCTTCACAAATAAGTTTAGTTATTATTAGGCTAATATTATTTTAAATAAAATCGTTTATTGTTATTTTAATTTGTTAAATTATTGAAAATTTTAATTACCTTTTTTCTTTAACAATTTGGGTTCTAAAAAAAAATTTTTGAAATTAGTTTAAAATAAAATTTAGAATTATTTAAAAAACAAAAATTAACAATTAATTTTTAAACAATTTTAATTAAACTTTTACAAAAGAATTAAAAATTAATTTTCGGATAAAAAAATCAAATAAAAAACTTTAAGCTAATTACTTAATTAAAAATATTATTATTTTATTATGACATCATATAGGATGATATTATTATGACATCACACTTACTCTTGATACTTTTTTCTCCGAGCAATTCCTTGTTCCGTGTCATCCTCTTCATCATCACTTCCACCCTGTGATGTCATAATCATGTTAATGTGATGTCATAAATAAATCTTGTAACAATTTAAACACATTTAATTTAACCACCCAACATTTCAAAACTTTTTATGACATCACAGATTGGTATGACATCACAATACTTACAGGCATCATTGTATCTGAACTTTCAACATTGACGTGGAAAAACTTTGTGAGAAAATTTTCTTCATCTTGGCATGTTGGTTCGAGTTCGTTTAAAACCTCACGGAAAGTCTGGATGGAAAATATTAGAATATTAGCAAAGTTTTTCTTTTAATTGAAGGTTTAAATTATGTCTTGCAAAATTAGTTGGATAGAATCTAAATAGTGGTTAGAACACTTGGCTTTACTACATGAGGTCCTGGGTTTGATCACCACTGCTCTCATGCTGTAGCACCCTTAAGTAAGGTGCTATAAATGGTATAAACTCCTGCTGAGCCAGCACTTAATCAGCAGCTTAATTATCGGACAATTATAATCTATAATATCCCAAACTGCCACAGGCAACTCGAGACTGGGGTGGGGTAACAATTGTTACTCTGTTTAGGCGCGCATTCAACCTTCCCACATCGAGGATAATAATAAATATCAATCAATTTAAACAAACAACTCACGCTGCTAAATTTTTCTCGATCAGAAAGTTCAAAATCTGATGTGGCCAGTGATTCTCTACTGCCACCTAGTCCCTTCTTTTTGCCTATTCCTTTCAACCTCTTTGTGACGCCTGTGATGTAATAATAAAATTATTATGATGTCAATAATGTTAACAATTATGTGATCAAAGTAAAAAGAAGAAATTTTTTCATTTTTTTATCTGATACAATTTGTAAATATCATCACATTCTGTTTTTAAAGTCACTTGAATGAACTTGACTTATTTTTACTATTTGTCTTTTAATATTTTGATAAATATTGCTTGTGTGCCAATCTGCTAATAAGTTAAGGATACAGCATTGCCACATACACGTAACTTGAGCATCCAGAGGCAGGTATTACAACAATAAAAACAAAATATAAATTAAAAAACAGAAACTTGAAGTCTTGAAGTCGAATGCAGAAAGTCGTAACAAAATTTAACTTTTTGCATAACAAAAAATTTAACGATTTTAATTCGGGTTTACGTTAACTTGACTTTCTGTATTCGACCCATAATAAAACAAAGAATATAGAAATTACAATCTCACCCTTGACAGCTAAACTCTGGGTTGAACCTCCAAACTTTTTCTTTTTGTTTAAACTTTGTTGTGATCCTGATAAATTCTTGATACTCGAACTTAGTTCTAAAAAATATTAATTTGGATAAAAAATTTACATTTTAGTTTATTAATTGGAAACTATTAAAGGGTGTTACATTATTTTTTTTGTATATATCTTTATCCTCGATGTGGGAAAGTCAAAAGCGCGACGATAGAGTAAAGATAGAGTAACATAAGTTACCCCAACCCAATCTTGAGTTGACTTTAGCAGTTTGGCATATTATAGATTATAATTGCCCGGTAATTATACTGCTAATTAAGTGCCGACTCAACAGGAGTTCATACCGTTTATAGTGCCTTACTCAAGGGCGCTACAGCATGAGCTCAGTGAGGATTGAACCCACGACCTCATGTGTGGTGTAGCAAGTGTTCTTACCACTACACCATGCTGCCGGTCATAAAGTTATTATCCTTTTATGTACAAAATTCGACAAACTTTATGACATAATTAACAAGTAAATTCATCTTAAATTTATCTCAAATTTGGAGCCAAAACACCTAAAAAGCAAATTATGTATCCCAATTTAATTTAAACTACAATTTTATACCAAAACACCAAAAATTTTAACAATATTTTAACTACTCATGCAATATTTTAACTTGTTTTAAGATATTTCATGCTTTCCAAATTTGATCATGCTTAACACACTAACATTTGATTGTAATTTACCAAAACAATATATTTTGTTGTTGTGAAAAATTTAAAGTTATATCTTAACTTTATTATCAACAAAAATTTAATTCTATTTTATTAAAACCATTTTTTCAACGGTTTAACAAACTTTAAATTTTTTATTCAAACTTTAAATTTTTTTTATAAAAGTTAGTTTTCCAAGCCTTAGGACGAAGCATTAATTATTTGCAAATTGTGTATTAGTACTACATCTAATTTGCATATTAGTACTACATCTAATTTGCATATTAGTACTACATCTAATTTGCATATTAGTACTACATCTAATTTGCATATTAGTACTACATCTAATTTGCATATTGGTACTACATCTAATTTGCATATTAGGTTTACAAGCTGGGGTTAGTAACTCGCACAAAATACTTTTATTTATAGAAAATCTTTTATGTTCGACCCCAAGGTTATTCAAGGTCAAACTGGAGGTCGCTTTTAAAGCCGCTGAACCGTGCTCTGTATCGATGTTTGCTGGACCATGAAATTTTATTTACTTAAATTTTAATGTTAAGATTATTTAAGTTAATTAGGTTTTAATCTGTTATTATTATTTCTGTTAAAATTTAATAAGTTTTAGTAAACAAATAAATTAAATATCATTAATTTAAATTTAATTTAAATTTTATGTAACAAAAAAGTATAGTTAATACATTTTGTTAGAAATAAATTTTTAATATTAAATATAAAGTGTTTACTATTTAAAGTGTCTACCTTGTTGAATAAATCGTTGCTTCGCCGAGGTCATGAAATCCTTTATTTCTTTAGAGTACAGACGGTTAATATTTTTCGTGTAAATCTAAAAATAAATTAAAAAATAAAAATAAGTTGTTACAAAAATATAAAATAAGTTGTTACAAAAAAAAAATATATAATAAATGAGCAAGGTGAAATAATCTTCAAAAACAAGATTATTTTTAAAATCTAAGACAATAATAATCTATACATATCGGGGCTTAGTGGACGATATTATTTGGGTTTGGTGACCATGCCATAATATACTTAAAATCTTTGTATAAACATTAATACTTTTAGCATGTTTTAATTCATTAAATTGATTTTGTCATTTTTTCCCGTCGCATTGTTGTAATATTAATTGTATATTGTATTTATTATTTACTTTTATCAATGTGCGAAAAACCAAAAAAAAAAAAAAGTATTTTCTATTTATAGGACTACAAAATAAATAAAACTGCCATTTGTGGTGAACATGTAAATTATTAAAGACAAATATTAGTTAAAAGTTGTGGCTATATTACAAAAATT
The DNA here is from genome assembly GCF_963082875.1 of Corella eumyota. Taxonomy (NCBI): domain Eukaryota; kingdom Metazoa; phylum Chordata; class Ascidiacea; order Phlebobranchia; family Corellidae; genus Corella; species Corella eumyota. The sequence continues at coordinate 21,304,810 of NC_137491.1, forward strand.
TAATTACCAAGCTGATAACTAGAATTTTTGAAATATTAATGAAATTAAAATTACAAAACAATTTAACATCACAAAAACTTCAAAAAGTTAGGTTAAAAATTTGTTGCTGAGTCAATAAACTTACCGTTATAAGTTGAGTGTATTTCGTTTTATCGGCCGTTTTTATCCAGAGAATAAGTTGCCGAAAACTCATCAAATCTCGATGGAACGGAAAATGTTTCGGTAATTTCAGGGTTTCCGTATTTTTCACCAAATTTCCTCCACTAGGTTCATTCGCCTGAGTTAAAAAAATTAGGTTTAATTTTGAAAACACTTTAAGTAAAATCTGAAATATTAATTTCGTCAATTGTTAAATATTGTCAATTGTCTACATATATAATGAAGTTTAGTAAGCAATTTATTTATATATCCAATTTCTATGGAGGCAAATATTAGTTAAGAGATGCAACCACATTACACAAATAAAAATTCAACCATAGGGGGGGCTAGTTGTTACAATACATATTTTTGACAACAAAAATCTAATAATTTGGCCCGGTAGTGTGGCGAACTGGTCATGGCGTCGGACTACGAACCGAAAGATTTCGGGTTCAAGCCGCACCAATGCCACATTATTTGCCCTTAAGACAGTGTTTACTGATAGCTTAACATGTCACAACAGCACATCTTCTCCCAATAAAAATATAAAACTTATCACCTTAAGGTGATATAAAAAAAATACACAAAAACAAAAGCCTAAGCAAACCGCACACAAAAATTATCAATAATTTTCAACCTGTTTCTCGAACAAAACACTTAAGTGATCGAATAATCTTTTAGCAAATAGTTGTCGAAGTTCGTGAAACAATTTCTGTTGTTCAGCAACAGCCTGAAGTTTTGATAAACCTGAAAAATATTAAAGTAAAAATTAAATTAATCTTTCTAGCAGCCTATAAAATACATTAAGTTATAATTAAGCCCAATATTAAAAGGTTTATAATTTAACAAGTTAATTGTCTGCTTTACAGGTTGCATTTTTACTTTTCTAATATGGAGTCAACAAATACTTAGTTGTGATATTTTGCCTGTGCACCACAAACAATATTTTTTTTATCAATTAAAAAACTTCAGTTTTCCCCAATTATCCAAATTATTCTACATTTTAAGCTTATCAAGTAACAGCTTTTATGCATAGCATAAACCCCCAGGCAAAATTAGCTTTATTTGCAAAAAAATCTGTAATTTAAGCCACAAAAATTCCTCACGATTAGACACAAAATTAACAATTTTTTAAACTTACAAAATAATGTAGTTTGGAGGTAGTAAAATAAAAAGTATATCAAAAATAAAAGTATTGATTTTAAATATCCAAATTTAGCAAATTATATAAAATTTGGATTTATGGACTATATATAGGTATTGTATGGTTTGTTTGGCTTAACAGCATAAAGAGATTAATGGAATACTGAAATTAAGGACTAGTTCAGAAATAAACAAATTGTTGAACTCACCAATCGGAAGTTCGACCTCCATTGCTTGTTGTAAAGCTTCAGCCGCACTTGTACAAGCTTCAATGCCACTATCCTTGCTTAAATCCATCTCTCTTAAGGCTTTGATGTGACCCTTCGATAAATCTAGTTGCATCTAGAAGGTAAAGGTTTAAAGGTTTACAAGAAGTAACAAATTAGATCAAGTTTTGTAGTAATATTGGTACAGAATATAAAATATGTAAACAACCACAATTTGCAAAAAAACTTCAAAATGGCGGCAATTGTTTGCTATAATTATGAAGTGATTTTTGAGATTAAAAAAAAGCTAAATTACATAAAATAATAGTAAAAAACGTCATATTTAATAATCATACATTAAACAAACCAAAATAAACAAGAAAGTTTAATAAAAATGTGTTTTATACAAGATATAAAAAATTACAATTTGCATTAATATTAAAAGCACCAAAAAAATTAAACTACAAAAAAATAATAATAAAAAAACACAAAATCCAATTAAAAAAATTAACTTTAAACAAATTTCACGCACCACTAATTTGTCAAGGTCATCCAATAACCTTCCATGGTTCTTGTTCGTGATTTGGATGAACGATTCCTGGTTTCTAATTTGCCCCATCTGCCCCGATATTCCCTCAACCATGACATCGTATTCGTCCAAGCGTGACTCGATTGTTGAAACCTCATTCATGGCTTTATCCAACAACAACATTAATGAGGTCACCTAAAGGTCAATTGTTATTTTAATAAAAAAAATTAATTAATTTATCAGTTTAGTCATTTTTCTATTTAGATTCATTTTTAAATTAAAAAAAGAAAAACTATTTTTTATAAGATAAAAAATGAATTCTTTAAATTAAAAAAAAAGTAAATTTACTATAGAAAAATTTGTCATAAGCCTTCTTTTTAAATTGCTTGTTGTTTAAAGGCCAAATCAGGGTAAAAGCAATTAGAAATTATACAAAAGTGCCCCAACAAATTAACCAAAACTAACATTTACTTGACATTTATTATAAAAATATTGTAAAAAAGCTTTCCATTTTCACTGGGTTTGGTGACCTCACCATTTGTTATATCAAATCTTTATGTAAATAATAATATTTGTGGCATGTTTTAAATCATAAAATTAATTTTGTCATTTTTTCCCGTCACATTAATATAATATTTAATGTATATATTTTTTTTCTTTTTTTTGTCACATTAATATAATATTTAATGTATATATTCTATTACTTTCATTGATGCACAAAAAAATATTAAATAAATAAAAAACCTGTTGTTCTGAACCCATTATTGAGTGAATATTCTTCCCATCCAGCACTGAAAGGTTCTTAGACAATGAATTGGTGAACGCTTCAGCATCACTTATCGCAAACTCACATTCTGTGATCATACGTTCCAAGTCTTGTTCCTCTTGTTCTGTGAGGGCCTAGAAGAGATGACCAACAAGAATACAAGTGTTATATAAACTATTATTTAAAACAAATTTAAATTATAAAAAAAATAAGAAAAGTTAAATATTTTCCTAAATAAGTAAGTTATTTTTGTTTTATGTTTCTATCATAACCTGTTGAAAATAATACAAAGATAAAAAAGTTTAATTATTGTACAAGCCTGTTTTATATTAAAAATTAGTTTAAAAATGTCAAATATAAAAGGTAGTTTTCTAAAGTTTATAGAAAAGCTTTAAGTATAAAAATAATAAATGAACCTGATAATCTTCAAGAACGTCATCCTCTGCTCCTGCCGAACTTTTTAGAGTTTCCCCGGCTCCAGAAACTGAAACTTTACAACGAAAACACTTTTTTATCAATTGGAAAAATTTTATTTAAAAATTCTTTATTTTACCAAACCAAAAATATGAAGAATATTATCTTCAACAATAATTTTTAAATTTTGTTGAATTTTAACTTACTTTCCAATAAACTTTGTGGAATGTTGGTAAAGGCCGGCCTCTGCTGTCGTGGCATGTATCGATGACACAACTAGGTTACAACATCAAATTTAAAATAATTTAAATATTGCTACATTATATAAAAAAATCATAATTTACAATTTTTTATCATAATTTACAATTTTCTAAAAAAAAAAACTTTACTGTCCAAAATTTATTTTTTATTAATTTTACCAAGAATATATAACTTTGCAACTTTAAGGATAGAATCAACATTTAAGTATTATCTCACAAAATAAAACAAAAACATAGCAAAACACCAGAGTAAGAGTTAAAGTTTACCTTCCACAAACATGACAGAAAAGTTTGTTTTTCTCCGACACTGCTCGCTGACCATTTAAAGTTCTTTTCAAACTGAAGCTCAAATTCAGGAGTGTCCTATAACGATATTATTCAATTTTTATTAACAGGTAAGGACAATAACTACAAATCTTTGCCATGTCCTCCATTATGTTTAATGTATTTTTGACCCTTTAAAGAGTTATTTTTGACCTTTCAATCCTTTAAAGGGATAATATAAAAATAACTACGCTATTTTAAAGAGTCTGCAAGTTTTTTTTGTAGGGGAGGGTTAAAGAGATAATATATACAATACAGTAATGACCAAATTTAAGACTTTAAAACTACATTATTCTATAACTAAGCAACAGTAAAAGTCAACCTCCATTAGATTAAAAATAACAAAGCTTACTTAATAAAGTAAACAGAACAAAATAAAAATTAATCTTACCTTATTTGCATCCTTTCCATTCACAACTTTCAACTCCTTGAGCTGCCAAACTTTTTGTTTCTTGTAAGAATCCAATTTCTCCAACTTCTTAAACTTGCTGATGTAAACCTCCGGAGGTCGTTCTATCGTGACAGAAGCGCACAGAAATGACGACTTCTTCTTTTTTCCTCCCACTTTGCCAATATGTACAACCCCAAGTAACCTCTCATCATGTGGGGTGAACACATCACGTTGCAAAGCATGTTTTATCGCAGCCATTTTGTTTGGTTTTTAAACCTTTAAACAGTTGCTACAAAAGGAATAAATTTGATATTAAAATTAAATTTTGAATATAAATTGTTTGCAAATAATTCTAAATTTTTGGCATTACATGTTTCGTAATACAAAATTTACACATCTCAAATTCATAAGTTACAGAAATTATTCTTTTAACAATAACAAATCAAAATATTTTTAAAAAACATTAATTTATATAAGCATCAATGGATTATTAAATGTTTTAGGTTTGAGTTAAGGATAAACCATTGGTGCTCTGTTTTTTAAGGAACTGCAGTATAAAAAATTTATGTCCTGTTTTTTTTATCCCTCAATAATTTCTATCCCATTTTGTCCATCTCTCGATTTCTATCCCATATTTTTTCTGTTCCCCTCCCCTCTCCGATGTGTATCTTTCCATTCATCCATTGCCCTCAACTTATAAACATCTTCGACTTTATCCTCTTCCTCGCTGTCATGTTTATCCTCGTTTTGTGGGAGCCCTGACCCTGAGTCCGGGACACGCCCGGCTGCATGCTCACGCTCAAAAAACTCATCAAGCGTGACGGTTGGCACGCTCGGATAACCAGCTCCGAAAACTTGAGACTGTAATTTATCTTTAGTTAAAATAAATGGCATTTTTCCTTTCTGCTTAACGGGTTTAGGTTCATTGTTTTCTCGTTGTGATGTCATAATTGTCAACATCTCAACCTCAGTGTTAAGATTGTTGATCTCGTCGATCGATTTATCGACCCACGACACAATCAACAATTTCCAATATTTTCTCGTTGAATCGTCATCAATTAAATTTCGTTTTAAATTTATCAAATCTTCGTTTCTTTGTTTGATTTTCCGATATTTTTCGATTTTCGCTTCTCTTGTTGAATTCATTTCTTGTAAGTCAGGTTTTATATTTGAAGTTTTTTTCTGGTTTTTTTCTTTTAAACAATTTTTAATTTGAATCAAATTCCCGATATTATAATCAAAACATAATTTTAAAAACGACTTAAAAAAAGTTTTTGATTTTTCGACTAAATTAATTCTATCTGTGACATCACAATTCTTTCTTGAGTTTAAATCTCCAAGGAGCACGGGAACCAGGAAGTAACAAAGATCAGAGGTCGCAACCTCTTCTATTTCCTCGTTGGGCGAGAACATTTTTAATTGTTCAACATTTTCTGAAATTATTTCCAAAATTGACACGACCTCAGAAATTAAGTTTTGTGTTTTCGGAGAATTTGTCGCTTCACTTGAGTTGATGATGTCATCATATTTCTTCCATGCTTCAGCGAACAAATCAGACAACTTTTTTCCATCAGTGCTTATATGGGATTCAGCTTCCATTTTGATTAATTTTAATTAAAACATAAAATCTAATTAAGAGAAAAATTGAAATTTTTAAATGTTTAAAAAAAACTTTTTTTGTATAGGCCTATATTTTTATCCTTAATGTTGAAAGATCCGCTTTACGATCCAAACATATAGTAACATCTGTTGCCCTGACCCAGTCTTGAGTTGATCCAGTCTCAAACTTTAAATTAAACAAAAATCGTTCAATCTTTTTATATTATCTGATCAGATTGTAGAAGGGTTTTAAATATTTTTTCATTATTTCTACAAAGCTATTAATAGCAACAATTTAGACAACTCGTTTTAATTTTCAACTTGAAATAATGGCCCGATTATAACCACGTGATCAAATAGTCAATGTAAACAAACTGACAGACAGACAGACTGACAGACAAAATTTAGAATCAAGTAACTGACCGAATGTCAGGCTGAGTTTTGTCAGTTAAGTTAAATTCTACGTAAACTCTATTAAACTGGATTAATGTTAGTTATAAAGCTATTACATCAATAAATATAACTCAAAAGTTTAGTTAAACTTTTAAAACTTAATCAAAACAACCAAACCCAGTTTCCCAATACTTTAACGTTATCAGCATTCTAGTTATTATTTCTTTGTTTGTTTTATTCAAACGCGCACATTTCGTTGCACACACACGCGAAATGCTCCATTAAATTAATAACAAATTTACAATAATTAATTTATCCTCGATATTCATGTTATTGATTTGTGGTGCACACAAAAGCTGGTAAATTAAATTAACATACATTAAATAGTAAGCACTAGACTTCATTTTAAAAATATTTTAAACACTTTCACATTACTTATACTGTACTACATTTATACCTTTCTTTACCCAATGCCGAAATCTCAAGCTTTTTTTTTTAAAATGATATAAAGAGCTGTGTAAGTAGTTATATATCAAAGCAATGATTGTATATTTCGGTATATATGATCATTAAAAAAGTAAATAAACCAAACAATGTTTTAATGATTATTTAATAAATGACAAAACAGTCAGCAGTAATATTAGGTCGAAATCACACAAAAGTTTTATGTAATTTTATAAACCCGAAAAATGTTAAATATGCTTACATCCAAACAAGTAAAATCATAATTACTAGTAGTCAAAAATTCAAGATCAATAAATTGCCAAAAAAGAGAAAAAAGTTTAAAAACAGAAGCGTTTTTACATAACAAATCTTTTAACCTATTCTTTAGTTTTTTAGAACATTAAAAATAAAACTACTATGCAGGGATATTTTTAAAAATAGCAAATTTAATCAATGTTTGCAAAGTTTTTTGTAGAAAAGCAGCTTGTTTGTAGTTGGTCAATTATTAAAAAGTTTATAAAAAAATTCAAAATTTTATGAGTCCTTTCTTTCACAGCAGCACTTTCAGGGTTTCCAGAGCCTTAGAAGCCCATCTTCGGAGTAAGTGGCGATCAAGTTATTGTGGGGATGATGGGAAACACCGATGACATCACAATCATGGATTGTTAAAGTTCGTTCTAGTTTGCCAGTGCTGGTGGAGAAACAATAAAGAACCTGGAAAAAAATTTTACAAAATGTAGCATTAAAAAGTTAATAAAAAATATTTTTTAACTACTTTACTAATTATTAATTTTTAATTATCAGTGATGTGACACTGCTGTTAAGACCTAAAAATAATTATATTAAAAAATTAATTTTTTACTTTATCTTCGCCAACACAATAAATCCACTCTCCTCTAGGTGACACTGTTGCACACACAAAGTCACCACCCTCCCTCTTTCCTGAACTAAACGATTTTACTATTTGACCCTGAAAGAAAATTAAAGGTCAAAAAATATTTTAAATCCGACAGGGTGGTGTAGTGGTAAGAACACTTGCCACCCCACATATAAGGTCGTGGGTTAAATCCCTACTGATCTCATGCTTAAGTATTTTTAAGTAATGTGCTATAAAACGGTAAAAACTTCTGCTAAGCCGGCATTTAATCAGCAGCATAATTACCAGGCAATTATAATCTATATAATTCCAAACTGCTAAAGGCAACTTGAAACTGGGCCGGGTAACTGTTGTTACTCTTTGTTTAAGTCATGAAGTCAACCTTCCCACAGCAAGGACAAATTTACATAAAAAACCCAACTATAAGAAATGGGAGAACTTTACCTGCATGTTCATGATGGAAACAATATTGGATCGATTACAAACCACAAAATGTTCAGGATTCTTGGGTAAAATGTGAACAGAATTAACGGTGACATCTTGTTGGCCGGCACTTAGAGATTTAAATGTGTTTGTACATTCTGTTGATTTCATATTCCATAACTAATAAGTATAAACATTGGATTTTAATTTTTATTAACTTAACATATAAAATTTTTCCAAAATAATTTTTTTTTAAGTTCAAAAATTTAAAAAAAATACATTTAAAACTAAAAAAGAATAAAATCAAAAAATTTTGAATCATAACAACAAATAGAAATAAATTTAAGTTACAACTACAATGTATTAGCCTATACCACCTTAAACCAATTTACCAAATGGACATAATCTTAAAAACTGTAATAAAAATTGGGCCAAATATTTTTTTGTAAATTAGGGGGCATTTCTCAAAGAATTGCTTGGGGTAAAAAAGGTTTAAAAATGTCTCATTATCAATAAAATGACGTTTTAGGTAATAATATATATAAAGGATTTCACATGACGACTTATGACAATTAAAATCCCTATTGTAGGGTAGGCTATTAACTAGTACATGTAATACAAGAAACACAGCTTAAATGTTGGTTGTATATAATTAAAAATTAAACTAATCTAAGATCCTCACCTTAACATTTCCATCTGATGAAGCACTTATAATATGGTGCCCGTCGGTGGCGAACACAACTTCGTTGACAAACGAGGTGTGACCTCTAAACTCCTTCAAGGTTTTGCCCGACTTCAATCCATGAAGTTTAATGCATTGATCAAATGAAGCACTGAGAACCTGGAAGTAAATAGAGATACTTGTGAATTTGTATTAAAGATTATTATTTTTATATCTACTACACACATGAGTAAAGGCCAACTCCACAGCCTAAACATAAAGTAGCATTTGTTACCTTGACCTAGTCTCAAGTTTACTTTAGCGATTTGGGATAATATTGATTATAATTGCCTAATAATTGAAATTGTTATAATTAATTATCTTGATCAATTAATAATAGTTTGTATAGTAATAAATAGGTAATACTAAACACAACAAACAAAAAAATTCAAATTAAATTGACAACCAGTACAAATTTGAACTATGTTAAACATTGTCACTAAACAATCAAGCTTCCATCATTAATGTTTTCAAACAAACAAAACACTGATGCAAAATAGTAAATAATTAACATAAAAGTAACAGCTATAACAGTGATATCACAAATACAAACCAAAAACAAAAAATGAAGATTTTTAGTCAGATATTTTCACCAGTTCTTATATTAATTTTAAATCACAACACGATTTTTTTTATTTTTAGAGAATTAACTTAATACTAAAAGTTAAAAATGGCAGAACCAGTACATCCAAATAGGATCAACTTAAAAATTGGATTTTTTGAGTTTCGATTAGAAGGATTACCAGCAGAAGTAGCGAGTTACATTGCCCTTGGAACAGCTGGAGTTGTACTATCAGCAGGAGCAACAGCGTTCATAGCCGGCCTTGTTTCGAGTGAAGATAAAGCTCAATTCTGCATCGAGTTGTTCAACACTTTGGTTAACTCAGCAGGAGCATTTGTTAAGTGGGTAAGAAGCGGATCCCTAACTCTTCATGTGATCACTAAGAACAAGGAGGAGACAAAGAGGTTGATGATCGATCATTACTTTGGTGAGATGCTGAAGAGGATGAACAACTTCCTCGCAACCAAAGATGCCGGGAAACTTGATTCTATCGAGCTGACAAACTTTGAGAAAATTTCAGGGGAAGAAGAGTTTGAAGAAATGAAATTGAAAGCTCAAAAAAGAATTGAGCTCATGCTTGAGGTAAAGGAGTTGTTTTGTAATAACAAATAAAGAAGTTGTCAAAAATTATTTCAAAAAATTTTAAAGTAATTCTTAACCACAAAACTTAACCACAGAACAATTTTTTTTATTGCAGCCAAGAATCCAGGATAGTGAAGGTAAATTTTGTGACTTATTAATTCTTGATAGAGGTAGACCAGAAGTTCCTTTTTTTAATTTTATTTATATATTAATATGGTTAACCTAATAGTTATTAAGCTTCTTAAAAATATTCCATTTTTCTTTATTAATTGAGTTAAGACATAGGGCAGTAAATATTAAACCCAGCATCTTATAAATATTGTTACACAATATTAAAATCCAATGCCAACCCATTATACCATACCATGGTTTTTAACAATAATTGATTTAAAGGTTTTCTGGAAGGTGATCTGCGTACATTTGGATTCCCAAAACTGTCGGACATAAAAGATGATGACCAACGAAGTGGAACCAGTGGTCTCGGTAGCACGATCAGTGTGCAGTCAAGCAAAAACCAACAGCAAGTTGCACAACTAGGTGAGTTTTGTTATAAACAAGTAAACCTGTACATTATCTTAATCCAATAATAACTTTAAAATTGATTTAGAATCAGGAGTGAAAGACATCAAACTTACTCCACAAATAACATCCTTGGATCTCCAAAACTTATTTCAATCAGAAGGTAAGTTAATATTAAATTTACTTTGACCATGGTAATTAATAGAGGGTAAATATATTAAAGTTTTAAGTATTAATTTAGAAAATTGTAGTAAGCATTGGCAAAATAAAAGTTATGACAAATTTGTGATGGAGTTTTCCCCACAATATAAGGGAGGTGCTAGTTTGTGTTATCTTCCAAAGCTGACCAAATATTATGTCGCCTGTTTGATGACCAACCAATATGACAAAGCCATGAAAGCCAAGAACGAGGTTTCTTCCCTGATTCAAAGCAACATCCAAGTTAGTGCTGAGCAAGTCCAGTTATTTGCTGACCACCTTGAAGGTAAGGGGAAATATCTGGAGTCAATCTTGTTCTACAGTGCAGCTGGTGGGTTGTATGGTCTTGGTAGTAAATTGTTCAACCAATCTGTGGGGGGGATAGCACAGTGTGTGTATGGTATGAGGGGTTGTGTCGACAAAATAAAAGATAGAAACATGAAAAGTGTCATCCAACATCATGTGACACCACTCATGCGTGAAATGACAGAGTTCGTCCACAACGACACACAATCTGATGTGAAGGTGAGATGTGATAAGGAAGCTTGGTGTTTATATAACATAGTTTGGTGTAAATATTGGTCCAAAGTTGATGTCACCCAAACATGCCAGCAAGCAGTGAAGTTGATGGAGGATGTTCTGGGATCTTCAGCAAATAAGTATCGGGTTTATGGAGCCCACTTGCACTTCCTTGGTTTATGGTAAGAAGCTCAACAACCATCAGAGGCAGAAGGTTATTATGTGAGGGCAATGGAGGCTTACAAGAATGCTAAAGATAGGAGTGATGAAGATAAAAGCAAGTTGATTAAAATGTGTGAAAAGCGACTCGTTAAAGTTCAAGGTTTAATCAAAACATAAAAATAGTGAAAGGGTATTTCACCGTTTCTCAAATTAAAAAATTAAAAACATATTCTCTCAATCAGAAAAACAATTTCTTAAGTAATTTTGTTTAAAACCAAAAATCACAATTCTGTAATGCTTAATTAAATACTTGTTTAATGTGTAAATATTATGTATAATATTTTAAGTGTGCATGTTTATTTCATATTACTAATATTTTAGTTTTTTTGTATTTTAAATTGAATTGTCAAAACATGGCTTGTAACATAATTAAATTTAGTGGTTGCAAATCTGGTAGATTTTACCGATATAGAGCAATGTAAGTGTCAAATCTACAATACATTTTAAAACCTTATAATTGGCCGAAAAAATTCAAAATGAAACAAACCAGAAAATATGATGTGTGCAGGCCAAAACTACGGCTTATTATTCTCCAGTTGTCTTGCTTTTCAACTTGTTAAAGCAAGCAACATTGAACTTATGAGTAAATGTCAATTTGTGGAGATTCCAATGACAAAACCTCACAGAAATGTTAAAGTTAAACTTAAACCATTTAATCTGAACACAAATTCCTAAATATGGCTCACTACTGCTACCTTGAGGGGTTGAAATTAAGTTTTGTGTTGTTCCAGTAATTTTTAATTTGTTCAAATAAAATAAGTAAAACCTTATTTTATTTGAACTTGATAAATAAATGTTTGCATATAATGTAACCTTAAATTTTGTTATTAACTTAAGCAAATTTGTTTCAACTTTTCAAGACAAAAATGTATTTAAAATATATATAGAAACAATACATTTTTGTCCAAAAACAACACAAACCAACACAGAGCCTATGAAACATAGCTAACGTTGTTACTAAACAATCAAACTCTTGCCGTAAAATGTTTAAACAAACAAACCACTGTAATAATTTGGTGAATAATTAATCAAAGAGTCAAATATGAACAGTGATATCGGAATAATCAAAAAAATAATATCAGTGTTTAAAGGAATTGATAGTTACTATAGCTTTTAAAATAATAATTCTGTTTAGATTTTAAAAGGTTAATAACATAAACAAAAGTTAAAAATGGCAGAATTAGCTCAGGAAACCACTAATCTGATAAATGTTAAATATGGTTCATTTGAGTTAATATTAAAAGGAGTTCCAGCAGAAGTTGCGAGCCATATTGCACTGAAAGCTGCTGGAGTTGTACTATCAGCTGGAGCAGCAACATTTATAACTAGTTTCGTTTCAAGTCAAGATAGAGTCCAATTTTGTTGGGATTTCTTGGGCACTCTGCTTAACTCAGCAGGATCTTTTGTAAACTGGATAAGAAGCGGATCCATAACTCTTCATGTGATTACTAAGAACGAGGAGGAGACAAAGAGGTTGATGTACGACTACTCCTCTGGTGAGATGCTGAAGAGGATGAACAACTTCCTCGCAACCAAAGATGCTGGGAAACTTGATTCCATTGAGCTGGAAAACTTTGAGAAAATTTCGGGGGAAGAAAAGTTTGAAGAAATGAAATTGGAAGCTCAAAAAAGAATTAAGCTCATGCTTGAGGTAGAAAACTTGTTTTATAAAGCATTTTTTAGCATTACTTTGAAATTAAAAATAATAAAAGCAATTCTCAAATCAAGATATTTTTTTATTAACACTATTTTTTTATTTGTTTTTTGCAGCCAAGAAATCCCCAAAATAAGGGTAAGCTATGTGAAATTAAACTTTATTTAAACCCAATTAATCAACAATAATTTGTTTAAAGGGTTTTTGAAAAGTGGTGTGCGTTTGTTTGGGTTTTCAAAATTTTCCAACAAGAAATATGATAATCAACAGAGTGCATCCAGTGTTCATGTAGGCATTATCAGTACGCATTTGACCAAAAATAAACCCAAAAAAAGAAAATTAGGTAAGTGTAGTTCTTAGTTAGTTTTTTTTGTTAAATAAAATTAATTAAGTTTAAATTGCTTACTTATATTTTGCAGAGGTAGAAGCCAAAGAAACAAAACTTTCTCAACAAGTAACAGCTTTGGATCTTCAGAATTTGTTTGAATCTGAGGGTTAGTTGACTTTAATTTAATTTTGACAATGAAGGGTAAAAAGATCAATAATGATAAAAAAATTGTAATTTTATTATTTTTGTTTAGAAAAATCAATAAAGCATTGGCAGACCAAGCGCTATGATAAATTTTTTTTCAAGATTTCCCCACAATATGAGGCCGGAGCAAGTTTGTGTTATCTCTTAAAGCTGACCCAATATTATGTCGCCTGTTTGATGACCAACCAATATGACAAAGCCATGGAAGCCAAGAACAAGGTTTCTTCCCTGATTCAAAGCAACATCAAAGATAGTGCTGAGCAAGTTCAATTATTTGCTGACCATCTTCAAGGTAAGGAGAAATATCTGGAGTCAATCTTGTTCTACAGTGCAGCTGGTGGTTTGTATGGTCTTGGTAGTAAAGTGCTCAACCAATCTGTTAAAAAGGTAGCACAGTGTGTGGGTGGTTTGGATGGTTGTGTTGACAAAATACAGGAAGATGAAAACATGAAAATTGTCATCCAACATCATGTGACACCACTCATGCGGGAAATGACAGAGCTCGTCCACAACGACACACAATCTGATGCAAAGGTGAGATGTGATATGGAAGCTGGTTGTCTTTTTTGCATAGCAGAGAGTGAATATGATTCCGATGGAGATCCTACCCAAACATGCCAGCAAGCAGTGAAGTTGATGGAGGATGTTCTGGGATCTTCAGCAAATGAGTATGGAGTTTATGGGTCCCACTTGCACTCGCTTGGTCGATGGTATCACTACGAATCTCAACAACCATCGGAGGCAAAAGATTATTATGTGAAGGCATTGAAGGCTTTCAAGAATGCTAAAGATGAAAGTGATGAAGATAAAAGTGAGAGGGTTAAAGAATGTAAAGAGCAACTTGTAGAAGTTCGAGGTTTAATCAAAAAATTAAAAAAAGTGAAAAAATAATTTCAGTTTTTGCCATAATTTGAAAAAAAAAAAATTTTTTTAATTCTTAACTTGAATAGGTTTTTTTTTAATTTAAGTTTGTTTAAATCCAAAAATGAGATAAGTAATGTGTGTAAATATTATGTTTATTATTTTTTTTAATTTGTTTAAATCATAATTTTTTTTCTGTATAGCTATGTAAAACAGAAATAATATTTCTAATATTCTTATTGTTGCATGTCAATTCCAAATCATCATTATTTTTAAGTTTTTATGTTAGTAATTTTAGTTTAATTTGTGTTAAGCAGGGCTTGTATAAAATAAAATTCAGTAGTTGAAAGTTTTTTGTCGTTGAATCAACTTAAAGTTAAAAAAATCATATTCCACAAACACTTAACCAAAGACTAATAACTTACTATAAACCCATTTTAAAGTTAAACAACAACCCAGGATAACTAAACTTAATACCAACTGTGACAAAACCTTATTTAAAAATATTATTTTATAATATAATAGATTATAAATCACACTAAACCATTAAAAACTATGTACACATTGTTAGTGTTTGTACTAGGGTGCTATAAGATATATAAACCTAAGTAAACATTGTTAAAATTTGTACAAAAGTTGTACACTTAAGAATATATTACCAAAGTTAAATGGATTTATTTACCACAAACAAGTTGAAATATTGTTCAACTAACCTGACCTCCATCTTTAGAGAAGGACACAGTGGTTATTCCTTTACTGTGAGCTCTCTCAAACCTCCTTAAACATTGCCCAGTTGCCATCTTCCAAACCTAAACATCATCAATAAGAATTGTAATTAAATTGGATTAGGAAACTAATTGGTGATAATCATCCGACCCCAGAAATGGTAATGGCCTGTCCATCGTTCAGCATTTTAATTGTTGTTATATGGTTGCAACTTGGCAGGGTGGTGTAAGGGTCAGTAACAAATTTAACCCCATGTGGGTAAGTATTTGACCTTCTTACATCAAGGATAAATTTATATATAAAAAAAATCTTGAAACTAATATTTGCCTGCGATAATTTGGTGATTGTGTAGGCCTATAAATCGGACATACATAAGTTATATAATTTTACATAATCCCACTCTACTATTAGTTATATAATTCCATATAATTCTACTCTACTATTAGTTTTATAATTCCATATAATTCCACTCTATTATTAGTTTTATAATTCCATATAATCCCACCTTAATCTTTCCCTGTTGATCCCCACTTGCCAGCATCTCACTGTCCCGGCTGAAGCTCAAACACAAAACTGCATCGTCCATCATCATGAATTTATCCTGGGCTTGAAACTGGAGATCTTTCCTGATCTTCCCCGTCACAAAGTTCCACACTTCTATAAAGCCATCAACACTAAACATAAAGTTGGTGTTAGTTATAATCTAAAGTTTGAAGTTAAAGGTGGAGTTAGTGCGGTAACAAAAACCCCGTAATTTAGCATAGTTAAAACAAAGTAAAAACTGACAATTTTACATTTGGTTTATAAGAATTATTAATTATAATTGCTGCTGATTGGTCCTGGAGTTAGCAGAAGTTTGTACTGTCTATAGCACCTTACTTAAAGGAGCTTCAACATAGAAGCATTGTGGGTCAAACCCAGGACCTTATGTATTACAACCAATCAGAAAATATGACTCTAATTTTGTTGTATAACTTCACCCACCTTCCAGTCACCAGGAATTGTCCATCAGGTGAAAACTTTGCGCACTCGACGTGACTTTTTGTTCCAAACTTGATTGTTTTGTTCAACTGGGTCGGATATTTTTCCTCCTCCGTCTCCCTGTGAGTCTGAGCCTTGCCCCGGAACAAATCAATCGTGGTCCCAGGAGGAAGAAGTCCCTGATGTTGCTGCCACTTGAGGGATTGACCCAACAGCGCCATCAAGCGAGAAGGAGGAACAACACTCACCTTAAAAATAAAATCAACAAATTTTACAAATGATGAAATCTATTTTGACTTCCTCTTTTTAGCTTAAATTAATTCAATTTTATCCCCACCTCCTTAGCCAGAGATTGAGCAATAAGAGCTCTTCTTTTTTCCTTAGTTGAGCCATCAGGATAAGCTTCCCTTGGATCAAAATAACTCCGAGCCAACAAGTTCTCCAAGTGGACATATCGTTCCGCATGAGCGTGCTTTAGTGATGTCATAGGGTCGGTCTGACGTAACAATGACCTTGCAGCTCCGAGCTCACGAAGTTCAATCAACTCGAGAACAATTTGTTCGTACAAATCAACCAAGGTTTTGTCTGGAAGTTTAAGAGATTGTATCGCCTGAAAAAGAATTTAGAAAGAAATTCTAGAACTTTTTGTCATAATTTGTAGTTAGAATTAGCTTTTCAAAATTTGCCAAACTGTCACCAAGTTATAGTTGGGTTTATTACAACAAATATTCCAGGTTACCTAATGATGTTACACTGAAAACTATCCAAAAATGTAATGCCTTAAAAAATTGTTCCACAGCATGTAAGTTGTTATAATTAGAGTTTAGATAAAACCCTTGTGCAGATACAATAGTTATATATTATGACATCACAAACCTGTAGAACAGTGTCCCAATGTCCATTGTTAATGTCGTTAACAAATCCATCGATGCTGTCAACCGTGTTTAAACTAATCGTTGATTCCTCCTGAAAGATGAATTAAATAATTTAAAACTTAGAAAAAAATTGCAGCTGGCTTCACTACATGAAGTTCTAGGTTTAATCCCCACTGCTCTCATGCTGTTGTGCCCTTATGTAAGGCTTTATAAATTAAGGCTTTATAAATTATGTATGTAAGGCTTTATAAATATGAACTCATGCTGAGCCAGCACTTAATCAGCAGATTAATTATCGGGCAATTATAATCTATAATATCCCAAACTGCCACAGTCTAGAAAATTTTAATCCAATCTTAGTTAAGTTAAAATTAATAATATCAACGAGGAATTTCTAAAACAACAAAATAAATTTTATTTTTTTAAGGATTTTTAGCCTAACAAATTAATAAACTAAAATATAGTTTAAATTTGTACCTGCAGTGTGGATAAAGTTCTCATTAAATTATTTTCTTTAAGATATTGTTGAATTAACCTCACAACATCAGCAGATTCAATCTCAAGCGTCATTTTATAAAATTTTTAATTCTGAAACGAACAAAAGGTTTTAAAATATATGAAAAAAAAGGTAAATATTATCAGAAATTTGTAAGCGATAAATATACATATCAGCAGCATAAATAAATAAATAAAATTTGATTTTAGTTTACTCAACTAAATGTAATGAGGTTAGAAAATTTTGTGAATATTTTTTAAAATAGACTTATAGACACAGTAATATAACATGTTATTAAAAATATTAATTTTAAATTTTATTTTAAAAAATGGTTTTTAGAAGGAAATTAAGAATACAAAAACATAGAAATTATAACTGAAAAAAAGAGGAAAATAAACGAATGATATCAAACTAGATCTTAGAAAGAATAGAAGAGGAGAGAAAACAAGGGTTTTTAAACATATCTGAGAGCAAACTTCACAATTCCTAAACAAAAAAGTTTAAAATTAATATAATTTGTTAAAACAGTTCAATTTCTATCAAAATATTCACATTATTTACAAAAATGTTTTCAAGAAAAAATTTAATTATTTAGGACCTCCCCGTTTTAATCTTGCAAATCTATTATTAACATTGGGATCTCGTAATTTATTATTACAACTTGAAAATTTTATTGGTCCTTTAGTAAAAGGTTTGTTCCTTGGAGATGGTTGCAATGGTCTTCTAATGGTGGTTTCTTCAGAACCATATGACCAATTTGAGCTTGGTTTGGCAGGGTTTTTGTTTAAAAGTGGAGTTTTTCTTGGTAACTTTGAATAGGGTTTGGTTAACCCCGTTCTTGATATCTTAACTTGGTTAAAATGTTTCTGAAATTTTGAAGTCGACGGGGAATCGATTGAAAGATTATTTTCTGATTCCTCATCAAGGTCAATGACATCATCGTTTTCATCAAATGAAATGCTGAGTCGAGGTTTTTTTATTTTAACCGAGTCATCAGAAATATTGACACGCTTTACCGGTTTTGAATAAGGGGTTAAAAACTCAGGTGCGGGGCTCTCTGCGATCAAGCGCGACATTGCTGATGATTTAGTGTCACTAGGTGATGCTATTGCCTGTTGGAGAGCTTTTAATTTTTTGTTTAAACTCTCGTTTTGTTGAGTTAACGAGTTCTCGGTATCTTGTAAGTCTAAAACATTTTCCTCTAAAGTTTCAATTTTTGATTTTTGGCTCAAAATTAGGTGATTTTTTTTGTAAACTTCTTTCCTCAATTTCATGTTTTCAACATCAATTTTTTTCTTAGAATTTTTTAAATTTTCATATTCTTGCTTTAATGACACGCACAAGGTTGCTAACCGTTTTGCTGGCTCGTTAGAGGAAGACTCATGAGTGTATTGTGACAACATCTCGTTGACCTCAGATTTTTGACCATCCAATATGACTTCTATCCTCTCCATGACCTTGATTCTTTCTCGCATTTGAATCATCTCGTTTCGAGCCTGACGTCCGTCAGCAGCGTCCGACTTCATAACATCAATGTCTGTTTTTAATAAGCTTAAAATATTCTTTGTGTCAATTAATTCTTGTTTTTGATATTTTATCTTCGATTTAAGATTTTCCTTATCCTCGTTTAAAACCCGACATGTTGATTCTATTTCCTTTTTTTTATTTTTAACCTTGACCAATTTAACTTCAAGTTCATCTAATTTGTTTTTCAACAAACACGGATCCAAGTCTGTGACGTCATCTTCTCGAATATTTAAATAAATTTTTGTGACGACTTGTTTGTGTTTGATCCGGGATCTGCATTGCGGGCATGATTGTTGTGTTCCGCAAGTCTTAAACCAGCGATTTAAACACTCGGCATGAAATAAATGCCCGCAAAAAGTGGCGCTAATATCTTTTTCTGTGCTGAAATAATCGGTGCAAATCGTACAAGAACTTCGCAGCGACATATTCGTCTATTTCACCATTTAAAATACGTTTTATAAAGCAATAATTATAAGTAGAACAAAAAAAAACATTTAAAAATTTAAAAATTTTCTGCTTTCATGCAGTTTAAAAAATTCCCCGAAATAAGTCAAACTTGTAACTGTGAAAGTTTCTCAATAAGTGCCACGAATAAAATTAACTTTATTTACATAAGTTTAAAACATTAAACTTAATCTATTACAGTTATCAATTTTAAACAATTTTTTAATATTTAAAAAAAAAACATTTTATTTTATATATCATTAAATTTAGTATTAAAACAAATTTAATTTAAATTTTTTT
Source organism: Corella eumyota (assembly GCF_963082875.1). Lineage (NCBI taxonomy): Eukaryota > Metazoa > Chordata > Ascidiacea > Phlebobranchia > Corellidae > Corella > Corella eumyota. Next base: position 21,324,436 of record NC_137491.1, read on the forward strand.
TAAAGAGGATAAAAGTATAATTTATTCACGAGCTCTGTCTGAGTCACAAACCGGTCACAACATATATTCTACAACTTAGCGTGTAAATTAAATCAAAAACTTTGAAGCAAATTAAAACAACAAAATGTCTCACACAATATTATTGGTCCAACCTACTAAGAAACCTGAAGGACGAACTTATTCTGATTATGAATCAGTCAACGAATGCATGGAAGGTAAAGGGATCAAGTTAAAATTTTGTAACTCAAAAATAAAAAAATATTTATTGGTATTATTAAATTTATCCTCAAATTGAGATATCAAAATTTCTCATAAATATCCCTCCAAATTAAATATGTTAAAAGTATTACAATTTAATGGTATTCCTAGATCTTATAAAAAAGCATACAGACAAAATAGAATAGCGGTTATAACTAAATATGACCAACTCGATATCTACTAGAAATGTTCTTGAAAAAATATTTAAATATCAACCCTACCTTAAACCTTTTTATTTAAATATATTTTAACAAAATAATTTTTTAAGTAATCGCTTTATAGAATGGTCAAATTTGGTTACAACCTCTGTTTTGTTTCATGCTGTATGCTTCTACACAAGATCGATAATTTCTGTTAAAACCTTTGTTTAATTTCATAATTGAAATCGACTTTTAGTTTGACAAAAAAACATTTAAACTGATTTTCTTATTTTAAGGTGTGTGCAAAATTTATGAGGAACATTTGAAGAGAATCAACCCAAACAGCCCGTCGATCACTTACGACATCAGCCAGTTGTTCGACTTTATCGACGACCTCGCCGACCTTTGTTGCTTGGTGTTCCAAAGCACCTCGCAAACTTATGCTCCTTACAACAAGGATTGGATCAAAGAGAAAATTTACATTTTGTTGAGAAAGCAAGCCGGGAAGACATAAACTGTGATGTCATAATTGGATTGTGTATGATGTCATTGTTGTGGCATTATAGAAAACTCTTTTTTATGGCAATTGATTGTGATGTCATAATTAATTGTTAACAGCATGTTAAGAACTTTTTAAAGTGAAAAATCAAAAAGAAATATTTTTAAATGTTCATAATCAATTTGTCGTTTAATTCCTTAATCAAGTAGAAACTTAATTCTTAGTTGTAGTGCTTCATGCAATTTATGATTGTTTTTAATAAAACAATGTTTTTATAAACTTTTGTGTTCACATATTTTGTGTTAAAAACCAAAATCAACACAAAAAGATGTAAGAAAAAAAAAGTTTTGGGTTCAGATATTTTTTTAAAATTGTTTATAAGTTTTAATTTCAATAAACTAAACTAAAAACTATATTTTCAATCAAAAAACTTAAAAACATGTTTTTTAAACTCGTACAGCGTTTTTGAATAATTAGCCCCCAAGTTGTGACGTCATAAGTTAATTAGTGACGTCACAAACCTTCTTACCATTGATTTATTGAACGAGAAACGAACGCGACAAAAAAGTCGGTCGCTTTGTTATCAAAATAACTGGTCACGTGACCGCGTTGAGAGCTATCTTAAGCAGATTCACTTCGTGGAAAAGTTTTTGCAAAACTCTTGAAATATTTAGCTCCGATTTAGGTCAAATATTTCTATTTGTGACGTAATAGAAAATAAAATTTCTAATTGTGACGTAATAGAATATAAGTAGTGACGTAAGAAAGTGTGATTAAGGGTCGTTAAGAAAGGTTAAATTCTGTTTATTTAAATCAACAAAATACTAAAACCTTTGTTGTTATGTGTAGATGAATGATTGCTAATAGATTATGACGTCATAAACAAAATGTTGAGGTTTGTTTGTTTGTGTTTTATTCTGTTGGATTTTTCGATTCTGCGAGAAACAGTGTTTCCAAATAACTCCCCGTTCGTATTTGGAAACCCTGCTCGACGTCATCAAAAAAGAAACAACAGAAAACACCACAAATACGTCACCGTGACGTCATCAGAACGAAATCGAGCTTACAGAGATTGGATCGAGGCTATACGTGACGCAAACGATGACGTCATTGAACCTTGTTGGACGGAGAGGAGTTCAAACAAAGAAGCGAGTAGACAGGTGAATTGTGACGTCATAATAAAGCGTTGTTGGGTAAATAGGGGGCTCACAAATACTGGGTGGCAATTTAAGCTCACATTTAATCTTACAATACCCGTTATGACGTCACAAAGGAGTACAATACTTGGAGTTAAACACAACAAAGGATCAAAAGAAATGTTCAGACAAAGTTGCTTTTGAAATGTTCGATTTAAGATTTTAAGGCGTGAATTTTTAAGTGCTTTATTGTGACGTAAATAACCACTTCTTTGTGTATCAATTTTTTTTTCATAACAATCAGGTCATATGACGTCACAAATGTTTTTTTCAGAACCCGAAGATTTCGCGGAAAAAGAAAAAAATTCGAACAAAACGACAAACTTCGCCAACAATGCCATTTTCACGTCAAAAACCCGTGACGTCATCACTTTACATGGACGGCATCGGAAGTCACCTTGTGACGTCATTGGATCGAAAAGTATTGTGCACCTCTAGTGGTGGTTTATCGAATTTTACGTTTTCTACTTGGTTGAAACCCGAAGGAGGACAAAGTAATCACGCGATCGCTTTTGGTGAGTTATGACGTCATAATTTGCAGTTTGTGATGTCATCATTTTTTTCCAGATTCATTAATTATGTTCACATGACGTCATTATTTAATATTTTTCTAGAATTTTACGAATCTTCATGCAACAAATCAAGTGTGACGTCACAAAAGTTATGGACGATGGGACTACATACTGATGACGTCACTGGAAGACCGAATTTCTATTTTCAAGTGTTGCCAGATCAAAAATTATTCTCCGTGTTTCTTAAATCTCCGAATCCTTACCAACCTGTCACGTGGGTGAGTATGACGTAACAAATTGGGTTTGTGATTTAATAATGAGCAATATTTTGAAACAAAAAAATAAAATATATAACCGATAATTACGTCATAAAGAACAACATTTTTTCCCCTTGAAATTCTAAAATCAGATTATGACGCAATAATTTTTAGACCCACGTGACCGCTAGTTACGACGGAAACCGGTTCATCCTGACGATAGATGGCGCTGTGGTGTCGGAGGTTTCAGCTCACATCTTTACCGCCCTCGTGCGAATTAACGAAACCTCGTGCTTTAGTCTCGTGGTTGGCTCGTTAAATAAAGATACCAGAGCTTTCAGGTAAGGGTGACGTCATTGATGTATGCGCTTGACGTCATTAATGTAATTGATGTAAAGTTGTGTCGTCGATGATGTATGGAACACGATGTCACTCTAACATTTACATTCGATTTTTCTTTGCATGTCCATTTAATTTGCAGTAAAAATGATTGTGACGTCATAACACGCACTGGATTTTAAACTTATTATGACGTCATACACATTATGACGCACTGGTTGGTTAGCGCAGTAACTTTTTTTATATTTCTTTGTTTTAATTTAAGAGGTTTGGTGAATGACGTCAAATTCCGGAACACATTTTTATCACAACCCCAGATTAAAAAATCCATGTTTGTGGATAAACCGACAATATTTGAGGATAACTTTGATTCACACCGGTTGGAGAAATGGAGGATAAAGTCGAAACACTTCACACCAATCGTTGTGAGCGAAAATGCGCCCACAAAACCATCGTTAAGGTAAGTTAAAAATATTTAACATGTATCGTTGCAATTATTATTGACTATGACGTCATAAAAAAATAATTATGACATTAATTACGCTATTAATTTTTCAGCTATCCTAAAGTGAGGGCGCCAACTTGCGGCCACACGATTTGCGACAACCCTGAAGTTGCTATTAGTTACGCACGTGACCCGAACTTTCGACGTCACAAGATCGTGAATTACAGATTCGTGATCGTGAGGAATGATCATGGTGATGATCCGATGGTGGATGACCACAACATCACGATCATTGTAAGTATCACGAATCACGGTAATTTTTTTTTCTGGTAACGTGATTTTGATCATGAGAAATTTTTTCAGAACAATTACCTGAACGAGGTCTTTAACCGCTACAACATTACGTGGTCTGGTGACGTCATGTACATTAACGATTCTTCGTTGAGGGGAAAAACCATCGGATGCGATCCTACGAAGATCGGAAACAAAAAGTTTGTGACGTCATAATGAAGATAATACATTTGTTAAAAGGATAAATAAGATTGCACTTACTATGACGTCATTGTTCGTTTTATTACGTAGATGCAACCGTGAATGCATGCACGAGCGCATGGGACACGATGGCGGAGATTGTGACGTAGATATGACGTCATGTTTACTTCATAAACGAGGCGATGGTGTTTGTGATCCACAGTGCAACAAAAGATATCATAGATGGGACGGCGGGGATTGTTGCAACCCAAACGTCACTGATTGTGACGTCACGTGCTTTGACCCGACCTCAGATCGAAGGTCAAACTAAATTAATTAACTGTTTAATTTTAACTTACATTATTTAATAGCTTGAAATAGTTTAAACAATGAATTAAGAATAAAGTAAACTTACAGTCTAATGCAAGTTTGAATTATCTTGACAGAGCTTACTTGTCAGTGACCGAGTACAAAGAACTAATGAGGATAAACAACGAGGATAAACTTAATTTATTGTTCGCAAATTGGACAAACCCCAACTCGATCGGGATCGCAACTTTCCCATGGGACAAACAAGTCTTCACCGCGCAAGGTGGGTTATGACGTCACAAGACAAACTATTTTTTTAGTCACATAGCGTATTAAAAATGGCAGATAATGACGTCATATGTTTTATAACATCATATTGTGGTTATGACATTATATTGTGGTTATGACGTCATGTTGTGGTTATTACGTTATCTTGTGATTGTCACGTCTTATTGTGGGTATGACGTCACAAGACAAGTTTTATCTTACGTTACACTGAAAGTTATACTTGGTAACAAATGTGGAAAATTATGACGTCACATATTAGTTATGACGCAATATCGCTGGGTAAACGAGATTGGTTAAACAAGCAGTCAACAACGTACCAGGATAGAATAAACAATAAATTAGAAATATACAAACTTAATTACAAACATACGCAGGTGGAACAGTGGTCCAGTTGAAACCCTATACGAGCCCGAGTGAGGTGGCAGGCATCGTGCATGAGCTGGGACACAACTTGGGTTTGTTGCATGTTCATCATGGGTTGAGGAAGGGAATGGAGTGTGATGACGTATGCGTCGAGAGGGATGCGTCGTTGGTTACGGGTATGACGTCACAATTGGAAGTTATGTTAGATATATTGCAAGTGTTAATTTATCTTTGATAAAACATTGTAAGCTTGCGTTTTCAGACTTATATTTTTTTGACGTCATAGGTGACCTTTGTGACGACACAAACCCGACTCCAGTGAACACAATGTGTGAAGATCCACTGGATGGCGCGCCATTCTGCGGAAGCAAACCGAGAAACACCCCGTTTAATAATTACATGAGTTACGCTGGTCAGTTAAGAGTTTAACTATTGGCTAATAATGTGAAACGGTTTAAGCTTATGGGATCAATGTTTTAATAATTTTAGATGGATCTTGTCAGAGTGAGTTTACTCCTCAACAAGTGGGTCGCATGCATTGTTACCTCGACCTTATCTATTCAAGATGGCGGCAAGATACCGGGACTTTCCCTATCCCATTACCACCTAAAATCGTAGCAGCTTCGATGAAATATAGGCACGTGACTGTTGCCTGGTTACCGCCGATTACCGGGCGTTACTATGGTGATGATTGTGATGTCAGATGTGGTGAGGATAAAGTGTTACGTCAGTTTGCATCACGTGCCAAATCAAACGGTAATTGTTCCAATAATAAAAACACAAAAATATTTTTTTTAAAGTAACCAAAATTCTACGAGTTTTGAGTCAAAGATTTAGACTCAACATAACCTCGACCCCATGCTTGGTATTTTTGCTAATCCTAAACTAAGAATTAACACCCTTAGTTCAACCATTTAACTTCTTTATATTTTACACCTACCCTATTACTTTCATCCAAACAGATGAGACGAACAACTTAGCCTACGAAGCGGTTGGACCTCCGGATCAAACCAGTTGTTCGTTGAAAGGAGTCAACTTCTGGATGACTTTGATACAGTCCGGAATAATGAAAACATGTCATCGGTATGTTAAATTTCACCATTTTTAACTTCTTACATTTTTTTTATGTTTTTATTAAAATTTAGAAAGTTTATATAATTTAATTTATTTGTGCACAGCTGTTTTATTGAGTTATGGTTTGATGATGACGTCATACCCTCATTGTTACGTATATGGGTGACGTATGGTACAGATCGAGGAGTTGGACTTCGTAACGTTGAGCTACGTCATTACGATGCAACTGTGACATCATTAGGAGACTTTCCAGCTAATTGTGACGTACCAGTAACAATCCGAGTCAACACAAACAAAATGGTTATTATGACGTCACATATATATTAGAAAATAAATGTTTTAATCACGTAATAATATTGATGACGTAGGTATCAAGCATACGAGTTTATCCTCACCGAACCTTTACGGCGATTGACGCAATTGAAGTGACCAGTCAAGTGAATCATGTCCTCTGTCATGCGTGTCGGTAAGTATGACATTTGACCCCAAATTAATTGACCTTTGCCCCCGATGTTTTTTGTTATAGAAAGGTCAATTACAAGGTCATCAGAAAACCCCCCTTTTCAAAAAACGTCACAACTGAAGAATTAGTCTTCACAGATACGTAAGTTATGACGTCATTTACGATTTGACTTGAATGACGTCATAATTACTCGCTAACATGTGACGTCATTTTACAGCGATCTTTATGAGAGTGTTAACTACGAATATAGCGTTCAGCCAATCGAAGGGGAGTTGGTTGGTGACGTCACAAAGCCAGTGACGTTTCATGTTGGACAACATGTTTGCGGAGATGGAATTGTCCAGGTTTGTTGTTTTTAGTTTGGTGAAGATATTTAAATATAATAAAATATTTTATGTTTAGTGTGAGTCGGAGCAATGTGACGACGGAAATGACGTCAGTTTTGACGGATGTGACGTAAATTGCAGATTGGAAACTGGTTTTATTTGTAGAGGTACGAAAATTATTTTAAAAATTAAAAACAAAATTTGATAAAATTAATTTTTAGGTGAACCTAGTTTGTGTCATTTTTCGAACGATTTATCACCAAAACATGACGTCATCAGTCACGTGGTATGTTCTCCGTTCCAGTCTGAAGATTTTGATAATCAATGGGCGATTGATGCCGATTATATTGTGACGTCACATAACAACGCGTTTACTATTGAGCGTCAGAACGAAGGTTGCCTTCATCCCAACCAAACCATTGTTGGCAAACCCGATTCTATGACGTCATCAATGGACGATGTTTGTGACGTCATCATAGACGCACGAAAAGTCTGGAGAGTTTGCAACGACGGAGATCAAATAAAAGTAATTTTTTTTGAATTTAATTGACTTCTTCTTCTGATTTGGATTTGTTTGTTTTAGGTAAACTTCCAACACAAAGTGGCGCCACATGCAATTCTCGTATACGTGACGTCACCATCAGTAATCAGACTTGAAGGTAACCATGGTAACCAACATATAGTGACGTCAACAATGAATCATAATTTTCTTACAGAAATTAAATTTTTCTACGTTGGAGAAATGGAGGAACATTTTTTTATCCAATCACAAGCAAGGATTTGGTCGTGGTGTAAAGGTCACGTGATTTTTGTTCCCACCAATTACATCAAAGCTGACGTCACCCAGATTATGATTGACATTGGGTAAGTACTTTAAAAGGGAAATCCCCAGCTACAAGTTATTAAAACTTTATATTTAGGTCGTCGGAGTTGTTTATCGATGCAGTCGCTATAAGGTCAAAAAAAGTTAAGGTCAAGGTCGTAGGTAGTTATTTTGTGACGTCATATTAGTATTTTTATTTAGATAAGTCATCGCACTAATATTTTTAGATAATTATGACGTTATAAAAAAGAATGGCGATAACGATTGCATTGATGGGAATTGTACAAAAGAAATGTGTTATGACGTCATAGTTTACAACGCGACGCTATCATGTTATGACGTCAAAAATACCAAAGGATATTGTGACGTCACGTGCAATCCAGGCTTTCAACCAATCAAAACGTTTGTGGTAAGTAATTATTAAATTGTTGGAAAGACCTCACCTGAAAAAATATTGTGACGTCACTATTCTGCAGGTTTCTTGTGACGAAAGAGTTAGTGACGTCACATGCTCTCCAATTACTTGTCATCCACCAACATCAAGTGATGCAGTTTTATCTACGTCATTCACATGCGAGAGCGGTTATGACGTAGGATCGGTCTGTAATTATTCCTGCTCAGACACGTCAACTACCGGATCTCAGGTTTGATTGTTAAATTTTTATAATTTAAAATATGACGTCACAAATTCGTTTGGTTAGGTTCGTTGTTCGAGCGAAGGGAAGTGGGAAGTAATTAATGACGTATGCACATGTGTCGCCCCGACTGTCAATCACGCCTCTCTAGTGCAACCTTGTGACCGAATTGAACAACAATGCACTTGCAAGTTTCGGTGTGACGAAGGATATCACGTGACACAACAAGCCAATCACAGACGAGTGTTTCGCATGACTGCACAACATAAATTTGACACGTGGGTAGGTCCAACTTGTGACGTCATTAAATGTGGGGAATTACCCGAATTTGACACCGGAACTATTAATTGTACGAAAGGTCAAGAGTTTGGGTCAGTTTGTTCTTTAGGTTGTGGCGGAAGAATATTTAGCGAGGTAAGAAGTATTTATCATCGCCTTGGTTTACAAATAATTGTTTAGTTTTAATTTTTTTTTTATTCTGACGTTATAGAATGATGACGTCATGGTTTGTGAAAGCAATGGAGCGTGGCGGGGAACGTTTCCAACTTGTTTAACTGAAGTTGGTGGTGCTAGAGAATGCTCGCATCCTATTGGTCAAGAAAATGTCAACTTCGAGTGCAAAGGTTACGTCATCGGCAAAACTTGCATTGCCACTTGTGGTTCACCCAAGTATGACATCACAATGACCGGTGACGTCGGAGATAATCCTCTCGATCCTAAACCTCAACAAAAAACTTTGGTTTGCTCGGGGGAAGACAGGTATGACGTCACGATAATATAGAATACATGACGTCATTATCTATAAAATATGACGTCATTTTATATAGAATATAAAGTCATCATAAAACCTTCTTAAAATAGTTTTTAACAATATAATGACGTCACAGGTGGTTTCCCGACCCTAGTATGATTTCATGCGTGACGCGATGTAAGGAGGAGGACTTGGGAGATGGATGGTGCGACCCGGAGAACAATGCAGTTTATTGTTCTTGGGACAATGGGGATTGTTGCGCAAGTACGACTTCAAGTGGCAAGGTGAAGTTTAATATTTTTACCCAAATTGCAGTTTCCGTGACATCATATAATATTTTTAGCGTTATATAATATTTTTAGCGTTATATAATATTTGTAGCGTTATATAATATTTGTAGCGTTATATAGTATTTATGACGTCATATAATATTTGTAGCGTTATATAGTATTTATGACGTCATATAATATTTGTAACTTCATAAAGTATTTGTGACGTCATATAATATTTGTGGCGTTATATAGTATTTATGACGTCATATAATATTTGTAACGTCATGAAGTATTTGTGACGTCATATAATATTTGTAACCTCATAAAGTATTTGTGACGTCATATAATATTTGTGACCTCATATAGTATTTGTGACGTCATGTAATATTTGTAGTGTCATATATTATTTGTGACGTCATAAAACTAAACATTTTTACACGTATTTATGTTTTCAGGTTGTCCCCTTTCCTTCAACTTGCACCAACCAGTGTGAATGTAAAGACCCCAATTCTCGGGAGGTTAAAATGAAGAAGAATCAACGGAAGAACGCCATTAACAATACAGGTTTGTGACGTCATAGAACCTCACTAATTTTCATCTCTACTTTATAAAATAAATATAAATTTTAATATAATTATGACGTCATTATGATTAGATTCAAATCGGGTTCATCATCGAAGTAAGCTTAGGAAAAAGCGTCGACGTCATCAAAACGTCGCAAACCCACGTCACAATCGATTACGATCGAAGCGCGGTTTATAACCAAGGTCACGTGATTAGATGTTGTGTTCTTTTAATAAATGTATTTCGAAAATAAAAAGTGAAACAAAAATAAAGCGTGAAAAGTGACAAACATAAAAAGTGTAAGCTACGTCATCAGGTGAAAATGACGTCATATAAAACAAAAAAATGAATTAAAAAAAAAACTTCAACCGCGTGGGAAAACACAGTGTTACGTCATTAACGATGACGTCATAAATTACATTTGAAGTTTCTGACGTCACCAAGACGTGTAATTGGGTAAGTGATGACGTCATGGAAAAATATAAAAAATTGCATGGCGTCAGAAAATTAAACAATTCGATTGTATGACGTCATAAAACAAAGATATTAAAAAGATTGTGACGTCACCGCAACTAAGTGGCGACTTACGTTGAAATCATCTTTCGTGTCTCGGGTTAGGAACTGGGGGTTTGACGGTCGGTGGACGGGGTCTCGGTTCATTATTTCCCGTAGGTCGAGTAAGAATGTGACGATGTATTTGGTCGAATGTTGGTCGATCTTCCGGGGATCGCTTCCATGTTTGTTTGATCATGTTGAACAACGAAGCCTGGCATCTTTTTGGTCGCGGAAGAGTTGTCTGTGATGGATAAAATATTATGACGTTAATATTCGAACAATATTCTGTAGATATGACGTCACAAACTGGTCTTAAGTTATTAGTGACGTAACAAATCAAAATTCGTACTTTTAATTATCATATAAGACTTAAAATAACAAAATTCATGACGTCACACAATAATAACAATGACGTCACACCCACCTCTTCTCCGGTCCTCCGGAAGATATGATGCATATTCTCGATAACTTCCTGGTCAGTCAAAGTGTGAAAAGGTTGAACTTTGCACAACGAGAATATCTCCCACAAGGTGACGCCAAACGACCACATGTCGCTCGCACTACTGAACTTACCCTAGTGGTGAAAATAAAATGTTTATCCTCAATTTGGTATTAAAATTAAAAAAAAGAAAGGTGATCTCTAGTTTAAGATTTTTTTATAAAAATGAGTTTATCCTCACCATTAGTACGCACTCCCACGACATCCAGCGGATAGGAAGAACCGCGCGACCTTGAATCCGATAATAATCACTCTGGTACATGTTACGTGACATTCCAAAGTCAGCGATCCGTATCGAATGGTCGGTCCCCACTAAACAGTTCCGGGTCGCTAGGTCCCGGTGCACGACGTTTCGGGAACTCAGGTATTCCATCCCGGCTGCAATTTGGGCCGACATTGAGAGTAAAATCTCGTTTCTTAAAATATTATAAAAAATTTAAAATAAGTAGATTTGATTTGGTTCAAATATCAAAAATATAATTTCAACCAAGACAAAATCTTGTAACTTTAAATCTTATAGAAAGTTTAATACAAAAAAATATTTTAAAAATATAAATGATTGTAAAAAACTAAGAAGAACACTTCTAAACAAGGCTAAGTTTGCAAATGAGCACAACATCCGAAATTAAAACCTAAATAAAGGTATTTGCATATAAACTAAATACAATATAAAAAATTTAACAATAAATTAACGAACGTAGATATTTTTTAAAGCTGTAATTAACTTAAAGTTGTATAAATTTACATTTTATTAGCACCTACCCAATAGTTTTCGATCCTGAAGCTGCATCATCTTCTGCGGGAAAATCGTTGTCAAATCCCCGCAGATATTGATTAAGATCTCCGTGCACCATATACTCAGTGATCATAGCAAACTGGGCTGAGGTGTCCACAGCGATCAACCGAACAATATTTTCATGTTGTAGACTGGACATTACTTTAACTTCTTTCAGAAAATCTTCTCTAAAACATTTGTAAAAAAATAATTTTTAAAAATGTTTTCATGAGCAAAATTGCATGACAAATTCTGGTTCACCCAAGTAATACGTCATATAGACCAAGTATGACCTCATAAAATGGAGGTGTATATTAAACTTAAAACTTACTTTGCATTGTTCGAAGCGTCCTCTCGTAAAACTTTTACCGCCACGAGCACGTGATCGTCAGGGTTGCCAGATAATTCCATTCTAAATATTTAATATTAAATTATCTTAAAATATTCACTGACACGATTCCAACAATTTTAAAGTGTATATGACGCCAAAAATTACGTAACTGGGATAATTAGTATGATTATGACGCAACAAACTTACTTATCACCGACGATATGACGTAATGAGGGATCGGCTTTACAAAGTTGAACTTCACCGAACTGACCTTCACCGAGTTTCTCGATAAATTCTAATTTTTCACTTGGAAACTCTGGGGGCTGAGAATTTGTTGGAAACCCTGATCGTAGAAGATCGTCTAAAAATAATTAAAAATTAATTAAAATACCATCTTTATTAAAATAATCCAACAAATGACGTCATATATACCTCCTCTGACCTCATCAGCAGCTAGAGTGCTGGCAGCGGATCTGGTTTTTGATCGTTTAGGTGAGGGAGTATTCCAAGGAACTGCGTAAACATTGTTGCCCGTCACTCCCTGAATTACCTATGACGTCATAAATAAAAGTTATTGTGATGATGCAGGACACAATTTGTTGTGACGTCATGACACTGTCATTTTTATAACGAAAATACGATTAAAACTATAAAATCATAATTAAGTTTTATTGTAAAGTTGTAACGTAGGCCCACTACATTTATATTGTGACGTCATAACACCGTCATTTTTAAAAAGGTGTTACGTCACGTTTAAAAATATGACGTCATAACTTAATTTTATTAATAAATTCAACTTACCTGGGTTTTGATATTTGATAAAATTAAATCGGTTTCAGCGTAATGTGAGGTATTTTCACATTCAGTCACCACTTCGGGGCGCTGTAACAAGCTTTGACTCGAACCTGTGACGTCACAATTATTAGCATCTCATTATTATTGTAACTGTACGTTAGAACATAATTATGACGTAATACTCACATGCAGCTTCAGAAGCGACATCGGGAAGATGTTGATACGGGGGTGGGGGACTCATTATGACGTCACTTGGTTGTAAATATAAGTTGTCTGGGGGGATCGCTGTCGGACCAATCTAAACATATTGTGACGTCAATGAGTTGTGATAAAACATAATTGTGACGTCATAAAGATAAAACAAAATTAAATTGATTTCAAAATAAATTTATTTTTAATCTACCTCTTGATATACCGGAATGGGGGCTTTCCCCTGAAGTGGAGGAGCCTGACTTTCACCAGAGTTCACGAGAGGAGTCAAGGTCACCATGTCACGACTTGATCCTGCGCGCCCCGAGTGGTAAGAGTATCGCGGTGGTGTCTGTAATCAATATGATGTTATTAAAAATTTATATGAACATTGAATTCGCGATATTTATTATGACGTCACTATATAAGAATTACGTCACAACTAACCATTGTTTTCCTGAGTCGATGTTGACGATAACAAAGTCCGAGAACGATAGACACTAGGAGGACTATAACACCCGCCAACGTTCCAACGATCAATGCTGTGTTTGTGACGTCATTGGGTGTCATTGTTGGGGTCGGGGGTTCTTCGGGGTCAACTTTGTAGCGCGATAACTCGTCCGGTGATAAAGGTTCTGTGAAAAACATAATCGTTACCTTTGACGTCATAAAAATTTTGTCTTTTGTTAGTGATGTCACAAAACATCATTTTCATGAAGTCACAGAGACATAAAGTTTAGTATAACGTAAGATTTATTATAACTACGTCACAAAGCAACTAAAAACCAAACAAAGCTCGTGCAAATCAAAAAGAGAATGACGTCATTAAATGAATGACGTCACTCTCTAATTAAAAAGGTTAAATTGATTGCTTAATAAAGCCGAGTTAATTAAGCCACAGCATTTTATAATACCGTAAACTTTCGGATTTTTATTTTTTGTCGCCAAAACTTTTGTGTTAGGGGAAGTTTTTGGGGTCGTAATTTTGGGGTAAACCGGCCAATTTGGGGCTCGTGACGTAATCGGTAGCATCAACTCAATACTAGGCTCAAAATTTGACTTAACTAAAAAATTTTAAGTAAATTTTCACAAGTTTCTATAATTTTGCCTGAATATTTTTTGGAATCACATAAAAAAAAAATTAAAAAACACCTTCACTGGGTATCGAACTTACCACTTAGAAACTCGATCTCACTAATCAGCATTCTCTCGCCACGAAGTTTAATGTTGGTTCTTATGTACCTCGATATCGCGCTGTTTAGAGGAACTTCCACCCACCGTGATGACGTAGTTGTTACGTCATCGTTGACGTTATATGCAATCGAGTGAGGGGAATTTTTGCTGGGAAAGTTGACGCCGTTTAAACTGAACAAAACTTCGATGGAAGAAAAAATTCTGAGAATAAATTAATAATAATTAAAATATACAATTAAAATTAACCCATATTTTTAAACTATTTATGAGCTTTATAATTAACTGTGTTGTAAAAATATGTTATTATGCCTAAGCTGAAAATGTTTTGTTTTTACTAATTTCCACCGCAAGATGATGACAAAGAGCAACTTACTTGGCTCCATTATTAAAGTCGTTACTGCAGTGGATTTTCATTGACGTAAAATTTCGAACTTCGAAAAATCGAAACGTCATCGTTACGTCATCACCCGTGTTCGTCCAACCTACGTAATCAAAACCAATGGACCGTGTCTGGGCACGTGGGGTTATTGTCTAGAAACAAAAATTATAAAAGTTAAAAAAAATGGTAGTGTGATATACTTCTTAAGACATCGAATTATGGTCAGAAAAGCTCGAGTTCGAGCCGCACTAACGCCACCTTATTCGCCCTAAAGCCGAGAGTTAACGGATAGCTTAAACATGTTACAACAGCACACTCATTTTAAATAAAAGTATGAAAACTATCACCTTTAAAATGAAATGAAACAATGTAAAAAATATTAAAATATTTTTGAAAATTTTTTTTAAACTAATTAGTAATAATATGTAGCTGTTAATTATTTAATTAATTAACTTAAAACACTAATTTTATTCTGCAAAAATCATCCCACCTTGGTTAGATCATCAACCCCGATAATTCCATCAGTAAGTTGTCCCAGCCCACCACTATATTCCACCGCTGATGTCATCCCATCGTATGAGATGTCATTGAAATCACTTGACCCTGGCGTCTTCACGTTCTTCCCATAATCCTCGGGGGTTGTGATGTCATAAGAGAATAAATCAGCTGAAATTTTTAAATAAAATTTTTTCTTTTTTGTGTTGCTTAAATTTTATTAGCCAATAGTTGCCTTAAGGTCAGTATTTTAATTGTTGCAATAAGGTCGCACATCTTAATTAATATTTGCTCCCGAAATTTTACCCGTGCACCACAAATGGTAGTTTTATTTATTTTATGATCCTATAAATTGGACAACTTTTTATATATAAATGACATCACATATTTATCTATTATGACATCATTACTTACAATTCCATTTACATCCATACAACTCCAACCTCAAACAAGTTGACTTTCTTCTTCCACTTTGGGGAATTACCTGGATATATTTGACTCCATCCAAACTTGGGGTCAAAATGTGACGCTTGATCGAGTTTGTGTCAGTGTTTCCCCCCAACAACTGCAATTATAATGTCATTAATTAATCAATTATATGTTTTTAGACTTTTAATCATTTTTTGTAAAATTTTTTTTATTTTTTATAATAATTAATTTATAAATACAACAAGTTTATAAATATTAACCTGTCTTATACACATAGTAGCAAAAATTTTAATGTAAATAATATTTTGATAGTTAATGAATATTTTTATCAATAACTTTTTTAATTAAGACCTCACCTGAGTTCCCCTAAAATCCTCCCATCGATGCCAATTAATAGAATCCCGCGAATAATTTAATTTATATTGTGGGACAAATTCTCGGCCTCTGCCACTTGCATACCTGTAAAATATCATAGAAAAAAAGTTTAGTTTTTTAAAAAAAAGTTAAAAAATTTATTATTTTTTAAGATATAAACCATAAAAATTAAAAAGTTAAGCCATATAATGAATAAAAAAAATTTGGTACTAAATAAAAGAAAAAAAAGTGTTTTTGTTTTGGGTTAAACATTAATCTTAGATAAATTAAATATAATAAAAACTAAGAATATATTTATTTAAGACAATAAAAAAAATTCACAAATGTTTAAAAAGGACATAAAAAGTTAGAATTATGTTATATTTATTTTTCAAATTTGAAAATAAAAACAAAATAATTTTAAATAAATCAATTAAACCAAGGTTTATAAAACAGTTTAAACAAAAAAGTAAAATAAAAAACAGTTTTCACCTTCCCTGCGTAGCAATCTGAGTGACATAAAAATATCCTGGCAGTTCCACCTGGAGATATTCGGTCTCCTCATTCGGTTCCAGGTATCCGGCATGGCACCAGGCTCCATATCCCTCACTTCTTCCAAGTCTAGTTAGAATTAAAAATAAAATTAATTTAAAAAATTTAAATTTAAAATAAAAAAACTACATAATTGAGACAACATCTTATCTTTTAATTATTTTAATAAAATTTAAAATATTTTTTTACTTAAAATCAAATAAAAATCAAAGATTACAGCCAAATATACAATTGCACCATTAAAAATTATTAAAAAATCTTATTTATAAAATCATGTTTAAGCAATCGAAACTAAATTCTAACCACTAACAAAACTTTCACACACTACATAACTCCTAACTATGATGTCATAATAATAAAATTGTTTCGTTCTAAGAAACCTTTACTTTGACATATTTAAATTAATTAAAAAATAATAAATTTAATCCATTTACTGAACTTAATAAACCAAAAATTTAATCAGTAATTAAATAACAAACTAACAAAAAAAAAAAATTTATAAAAAAGTCGTTAAAAAAGTTTTGTTCAAAAAGTTATGTTGTTGTTAATTCTGTGTTAGCAGGTGATTGTGATGTAATAAGAAACATAATGACATCACAACCACCTGGGATTTGGCGCACTTGAAAGATAATTTGAAATTCTCGAGAGAAATTTAAATTCTAATTTTTATGGAAACCAAACCACAATAATAACTATGATGTCATAAGGTCATGGGGGTGTGTAATAATTAAAATAACATCAATAATACCAATCAATTTTTTACATCTAAGTTTAATAGGTTTTAAGTATTTTTAATGAATATTTTTAACCAATAAATGTGACAATAGATAATTGAAAACATCAAAAAAGTAATACTTTAAAATTTAAGAGATTTTATCTAGTTAAATTAGTCAAATCAATCTAATTTAAACCTTTTTAATATTACAAAACTTGCTTAAAATTTACACTTGCCCTTTCATAATTTAAATGAAGTCTGTAATTTTATATAAGAAATACATTACATAAATACACATCAACAAACGTCTAATAAAAACTATTCCCATTGTAAGATATATCTAAATAAAATTTAACAAAACCAGTTTTAGAAACAATTTAAAATATTTATAAACTTAAAATTCCATTTCTCCATTTTGAAAACTATTCAACAAACAAAAAAGTCTTAAAACTTGTCAAAATTACCAAAAATATTGTTACAGAAAGTTATCAAAAATAGCGAGAATTGTTGTTAATGTTACCTGGCATATTCAGGCCCAGTTCCATCAGCATGTTTAGAGGTTGCTGTCAAGAAACTATCCGGAATCCTCTTGTCTTCCATTCCAAGTGGTTGCCAACAAACTAAAATATAACAAACATTATTGTGATGTCATTGTTAAAATAAGGTGAATGAAAAATTTGTTATGTCATGTGAGAAATATTTACAATTCCTTTTTTAATTAAATTTATTAATAGATAACACTTTATTATATTATTGTTAATAAGATTTAAATAACTTTATAGGATTGAATTAATTTATTTTTATTGATGTTACATAATATATATTGCTTAATAGTAAGCCTAAGAGTTAACTTAAAAAAGTTGAATAGGTTTCAACATTAAGAATTACAACTTTGTGAATCATAAAATAATTTTCAACTAGGCTAAAAAGAATTTTAAAGAAAAATGGATCATGTATGTTGTCTGGCTCTAAACAAAACAACGTTCCATATACTATAGGAGAGAATTAAAGAGAACCATATACCATAAAAAAGAATTTAGGAGGACCATAGTATCTAGAACCGGACAACATACATGACCCAGAAAAAACTACACATTTATTATTTAAACCATAATAATAAAAACATGAAAATTTGAAGAAAATTAACTTGCAATTTTAATATCAAGTTACCCAAACTGCAACATTATAACATGTATCATTACAACATAAAAATCAAACAAACATATATCCTTGTTAACCTACATATGTAGCATCATAAAATGATTTTATTTGTTTGAAATTAAGGCATTTTATTAGATTTATCAGTTAAATGTGTCAATTGGTTTGTTAAAAACCTTTTAGTTCCATCAAATACTGAAGTACTGAGATAATGTTTGTACTGAAATGCCAATATTTGATTTATTAGTTTTATGTTTATTGTGTTTAAAAGATAAAAGAACAATTTGATAAATTTGCCAAATTGATTTAAAACACTTAATTTTTGACCTAATAAAACAAAAATTAAATTATTTTCAGGACAGCAAATCGATATCAGATGACGTCACTTATAGTTTGCAGATTATTCGAGTTAGTATACTTTTAATTACCCTAGGGGGAGAATCGTAAATATTAATGAAACTCTCAGGTTAATAATTAACCCTCGTAAATCCCGGTGTTTGAGGCGTTGGCGCGATTTTACGACATAATTTATATTTATGACGTAATAAACGACTTTGAAAAACTAATATTTGAAGTCGCGTGTCGAAGACAAAGTCATGCTTATTATGACGTCATCATCAATCACAATGATTATCGTGCAATTGTCGCAACAAACACAATATTTACGTGACGTAATATTCGCGGGATTGTTACAAAACAATAAAATTTTTGTGCGAGCCGAAAAAAACAACAATTCGGGATTAATCCGTGTCGCCTTTATTGTGCTCTACTATTACGTCACAAACACTTAATAACGACACACTTTTGAATTGATGGATTGTTATTACGAAAAAAATAAAATTTGAATTTTAAAAATTCGATAATTTCCAAGACAATCTAAGCTCAGTAAAGCGTAAATATTGAAAAGCTCACGCTGGCTGAAAAATTCCAATCTTTATTACGTCACAATCGATACTTATCACGTGACACTAAGGCGGTTCAAGTAACTTACTTCAGTCGCTTATAAACCGATGCTTGTGACGTCACATTCCATTTAACAATAAGAATTATTAGGTTTGAAACGATAAGCGCGAGATTTAATTGTTTTTTAAGTTGTTTTAATCCTCAACAAAAAGTAAGTTTTAGTTTAATTAATTTTGTTATAAATATTTTAAATAAAACTTTTTTCATATTTTATCCGATTTTATTTAATCATCTTAAACGAAAGTTGAAAGTTTGTTTACTTTGACCTAGAACTTTTCAGGTCAAATCTCTGTACTTTGTGACGTCATAAACCTACTTAGATAACGCGGATTTATATTTATGGTGGCGGAGGGATACGTTTAATTTTAACAAACATGACTTTTGACTGAACTTTCGCGGATGAACATTATTTAAGCGCGGAAAAATACAAAAAATATTAAACTAACTGAATTTAGCGGAAGAATATATACGAAAACAAAAGTAATTAAAACACTTGACACTTACCGATATCCCGTTGAGCGTTTCCTATTGATGACGTCACAATAAAAACAATAAGAAAACAATTCCATCGCGATTGTTCACCTTCGATGTTCATGACGTCACAATGTAGTGTTGTGACGTAACTTCTTTTGTAATGTTTTTAATTACAAGTCACGTGACATAACGTCTAATTTCAATATTTCAAAATTCCTAACTTCTAAAAAATTAAATTTTAATTTATTTAAAGTTTTGAATATACAAAATAAACATCACGTTATTTTAAAATGTTAAAATTGATTCGAGATTACGAATCGATCAAATATTTACTTTGTGTTTTTTCTCTTTAATACCGTTATGTTAAAACTAGATTCTAAATTTAAAACATTTCTTTTTCAAACGAAAAATAATATAAACATAAATGTTGTATTTCTATATTTTTCTGAATGCTTTCAGAACAATATTTTAAACTAATTGTATATCATTAAGTGAAGCTAAACATCGGCTAAAACAGAACCAAAAACCAACCTATTTTTACTTTTATTTGGCAACTTAAACGCTTGAAAAAACAAGAGAATAGTTGTCTTAAATTATATGTTACATCACTTCATTTTGTGTTTCTAGGAAACTGGTTCTAATGGGGCTGTTTTAGGGGACTTTTGAGTTAAAAATAAGATTTTTCTTTTTTTTAAACTAACATATCGCTAAAGGTCTGGTTATTATCAAAACTAAACATAAGATCCTGTTTTACATCAATTAAAATCATTGCAACTAACCCGTTGTGTAAATTTACATGTTTTGTTTTAAACTAGTTTTAAATATTTACTAATAAAGCTTAGAGAAGAAAAATTACAAACACCCTAATAACAAACTTCAAAAGTGCGTGAAAAGTAAAAACTAAGTAGTAGTAATCCCATATTAGCTGATTAGTGATTAGTAACACTTTAATGCATCTTAACATAATGAAAATAATAATTAATATGCTTTAAAAACTGGTGATAAAATTTCAAAATTATCGTCAACTTCTTTTTAAATTGTTTTATTAAACTAACAGACAAATATTGTGACGTCAAATAATACATCTATTGTTACATCATACATACATTCTAGTATTAAGTTTTAATGTTTGTCAAACTCAAACATTTTATATTTTAGCCAAGTTAGCGAATGTCTGAATGTAGAAAACCGCAAATATGTTTAACTTTGAGCTAGTTTAAGGTGAAAAAAAGTAAGAAAATGTCGTCTTATGTTGCCGATATTAAGACCTTAAAATATACGTGCAGCTTACGCTTACAACAGCGCTATAATCCTACCCAAAATGCGAAAATATTTGCAATTTAGTGAGGCTACATTTTTGAGCAGCTTTATTCAAGTAAAATTTATTTACTTAAGGTGGAATAAACCTATTTAAACACAAGAACTTAAATGTTTGAGTTTTCGTTTGCTTATTTCTGTTATTACCTGTACTATAAGACTGTACAAACTGGATAGGATCCATTTGCCAACTTATAATTTTTGCAGTCTAACTAGTGACATATTTAAAACTAATTAAATTTCTTTAAGTTTAAATATTATTCACCACAAACACTTAAAAATAAAGCACGCAACTGCCTTAATGATATCAAACCAGCCCGCGTATCAGCTTAAAAATTGTTGAAATAAAATTGTTAACTTCGCTGCTTTATAGAACTCGATCTTAACTAAACTGTAACTAGCAGAGCTTCGCGCAACTAAACCACCACAGTTATGTGCCCAACACACCAGAGTGTGCGCCCTCGCTTTTAACTTAAAGAAACAAAGACCTCACGGAGGGCGAGAGAGAAAGGTTTGTGACGTCACAATTCCGCCTCCGCGATTTTTTCGTCGGCAAATAATTATTAAAAATAGAACGCCGATAAGAATTCCGATTTTTAAGAAACGCCAAAAAACAAAACATTTTGAATTTTTCTATATTGTTTATCAATTAATATTATAATATTTTCAAGTATATAAAAGAATTTTTTTGCAACAAAACTAGCTAACATCTAACCATGAGTTTTATTGTTAAAAATAAAATATTTTTGTTGTCATCTTTTTTAATAAAATTGGAAAATTTTCGATATTAAATTTATAACGGAGAACAGCGGGGGACAAAACGTTTCCGTATTGTGACGTCATATTGCATTATTACATCACACATTGTTTGTGGAAAGCTCTTTTACGCCCGAAGCAAAAGACGATCAAAGTGCGCGTGGCGAAAATTTTCAACAATTCGAAATTATTTTCTATTTACAATCAAAAATTTAATTCTAATTTACCAAACATTGTATAGAAAATTAATTATTAAAAAATTAACATTTAAACTAATCATAATTTTCTCTTAAAAAATTTCCCACGATTTTACTTTCATTCTGACGTCATTGCAAAAACAGTTGCTAAGGTAACAAGACAGTCACGTGACTTCCAAGGTTTCTAAAGTGCAATAAATTAATTAAATTTTTTACGAGTTCCAAATTAACCTTTATTAAAATTCAATGACGTAATAATCAATCGAACACAAAAGATAATGACGTCAATAAAGTGGTTTACAACCTGGGCGTACGTTATGACATAATAAAGGTGCGAGCCAAGGTTTGGCAACCAAGAATAATGACGTCATTAATTCTTTTTTGTAAATCTCTGGGTTGATACGATGACGTCATTTTAATGTTTCCGTTTAATTTGTTTTAAGTTTTAGAAAGTTTTTTTCTTGTGTTAATCTAAGATTAATCCTTTTGATGTTTGTGACGTCACAAATCCAACTTTGTTTCCGAGATAATCGCTTTAAAATTTCAATGTTCGGAACAAATTTTTGTTTATTTATTTTAATTTTTACACCTACCAGAAAAAGTTGATTAGTTTAAAAAATTAAAATTTTCTTTTCTTTAACTAATGAACAAAATTAAAACATATTCTAGTTAAGGTAATGTTCACGAGAACTATTTTTTTTTAATTAATCAAAATAAAAAGAAAAATTAACTTTGAAGTTTTAGGTAATCTGTAAAAATTAACTTCAAAAACTATTTATTTTCTTAACTTAAATAAACAAACAGCAGTAAAGTCGTGTTTAAATGCACCATGAAAAATTGAGATTACTTCTTGCACCATTTCTCATAAACAATTCATGCAAACGTGTGTCTGTTTGTGACGTCATAATATAATTACACGTCATTGCCCTAAAAGCAATTGTCTTAAAAAAATCAAATCTTTAAAAATTAATTTTTTTTAAATAAATAAAAAATATCGTGACGTCACGAAACACTTTCGCCAAATACTGTTTGTTACAGGTGCTTTAATTGTGACGTCATATTAAACGACAAGTGGCAAAAGTTACTTCCATGTAAACAAAACAAACAAAAGAGTGTCACGTGGTTGTGAAACGTCACACTTAGCTGTGACGTCACAGTTGGAGGTTCTACTTCAAATAATTTTTATTTGTTTAAAGAATTAACTTTATCCTTAATATTTTCGGGTGGAAAAAATCCGAAGGAATTTTATTTAATCTCCTGCTTAACAATAAATGTTTATGACGTCACGGGTTGGATAATTCTAAATTAAACATCGCTGGATTGATCGACCTACTAACAATATTAAAACTCGAATTTAATATCGGGTTTCATTCCCGAAAGCTTTGATTTAATTCGGGGTCGATACGGATAATGACGTCATTGTCTGTCTAACAATGCCAAGACAATGTGTATCATGTAAACAATTCTATTGTGACAGCACGCATTGTTTTCGTAATAATCCGTAACATCCATATTTGTTTTAAAACAGCTGAAATGTTATTTTTAATATTTGTCCTTGGTTGGAAAGTTATTAAAAAGACCTTAAACAATTAAAATAAAAAATTAGGTTTTATCATATAAAAAAAACACATTGAACAGTGGGATAAATAAAAGAATTATGTATTACATGCGCATGAGAACTTGTGCACATATATAGAGATTTTTGAATAAAATCTTTGTTAATATTACCCACGTAATCTAAGCAGTGGGATTGTTACTTATACATAGAAACAATGCACGTTATAACATGAAAAAGTTAAAACTTCACAATACACGAAACGAAACATAGTACAAATATAATAAAAATTCAAAACTAGTAAAATATAAATTGCATATTTTGTAAATCGTGGATTAAGTATTACTGAAGGGTAAAAAAATAGCTTACAATAATGCAAAATGCATTTAGTTTATTTAATCGTAAAAAAGGTCATCATGAACACTTAAGTCAGCACATAAAAGTTTTACGATTTTTTGATATTGGCAACCACCATTGTTGCCTTCCATATTTTCCTTTCTGTTTCAGCAATTATTGTCCACTTGTTGTTCAAGGAATCAAATACTTCAATGGAATTAACAAAACCACTTAAACGACAAAAAAGGGTTTAAAAGTTAAAATTTTTAACAAACAAAACAATTTAGTTTAACTTACCTATTCCACCCGCCTACAACATAAATCTTGCCATCTACAACTGAGGCACAGTGACCAAATCGAGCCTTGTTCATTGGTGCAACTTCTGACCATGTATCAGTAATAATGTTGTATTTGATCACTGATGAAACTGCACTAAAGCAAGTATTGTAAATTCCACCTAAAATAAATTAAGTAGTAAATGTTAATCAAACTACAGTGCCAGTTACCAAAAACACAGATTTTTCTGACCTATACTTGGTATAATGCAAATATTTCCGAAAGCGAATAAATAAAACAAAGAATTGTTATGGAGATTAAATTTTAACTTTATACAAAAAAACAACAATAACAATAATACATACCAGTAACAAATATGTGATCATCCAAAACTACAGCAGAATGGCTATTTATACAAAATTTTAATGGAGAAATAAGAGACCACTTTTGATTGTCGAAATCAAAACATTCTGATGAACTTAATTCTTCTTCTATTTCATTCCAACCTCCAATGGCAAATAATTTACCTTAATGTAATAAAAGGTATTTTAAATATGTTTAAAGTATTTGATGAAAACCAACAACCATACTAATTTTTTGACATTAAAACTTTTAATCTGTTTATCTCTTGCAGCAAGTAATACATGTTCACAACGTGGAACAATCATGTCAGGAATATTTCCTCTTTTATTTGTCCTCACATCAAAGAATTCCCCACTTGACAAAATCTTATTATTTTGATCTTGGCCACCAGTTGTGTAAATCCAATCTGTGTTTGACAAATTAAGTTTTAAAGTTTGTTTTAACACCAATAAAATTAGTTTAGATAATAAAATAATTATACTATATTTTTTTTACTTTATATACTTAGAAGCCTACACAGCAAACTAAGCAAATATATATTTTATTAAGTTGACAAACCAACCATTTAAAGTAGCTGATGATGCCAACCACCGAGCTTGTTTCATTGGAGGTTCAACTTTCCATTGTGGACCTACTTCATCTAACTTTAAACTCTCAACAGAGGATTTACCATTCCCTCCCATGATGAAAACTTGTTTGTTGACAACAGCAGATGAAGCTCCCCACCTTTCTTCATTAAGATTCTACAAATACTAATTTCTTAAGAAATCATAAAATGTAATAAATATTAGAATATTAATTTCAGTAAATACATAGTTATATTGAAGTTTTTACGTTTTTATTAAGAATTGGCTTTTTTAAAAACTTCGTTTTATTTTTAAAAACATGGTTACTAAAAATACATAAGCTACTTACAGATAAAGAAAACTTACTGGCATTTGAGACCAAAGTTTCAAAACAGGTTTAAACAAAACAACATTTTTTTCAGAATCTCTTCCTGCCATAACAATTAAAGTGGGAACTGAACACAAGTTAGAAAATTTTAAGTTAAATTTGACTTACTAAACACTTAAACCTCTAATACATATTAGTTTTATTAAAATTTTTTTTAAATATTTCATTTTTTTACCTTTCTGTTGTTGTAAGCTTGCTACTTGTTTTTCAAGGTCCTTGCATAAAAAATGTTTTAATTTTAAAAAGAATTATTTATAATATATTGAAAATAAATATCAACTAATATCTTAATTTTTTTTTGCAAACAATTTATTTGGATCTAAAAAATATATAAAAAAGTTTAACAGCACAAAGTAATATTTTGGAATAAAAATGTTAAAAATTATATTTATCCTAACGTTATTTACTTGCTTCTGCCAAGAAGCATTATGTAAATTTAGTTAATTAATAACAATTGTTTTGTTTCAATAAAAAGGTTAAAGAAAAGTGTTTTTACCTCCATGCTTGTTTGAAGCTCAATGCTTGACTGAGTTAATGGAACTAAATATAAATAAAAACAATAATTTTATTGCATTAAATATTAGTTTAATAATAACCACATTAACAAAAGTTTATTTTTTTTAGTTACAATACTTCGTTTACCTTCCTGCTGTTGTAAGCTTGCTACTTGCTGTTCAAGGTCCTAATATAAAAATAATTTATTTATAAAAATAATTATTAACAATATAATAAAATATATACACGCAAACAATATGAAATTCAGTGGGGTCTAAAACATATAACAATTTTTTTTTTTAATTTTATGTAATCAAAAAACAATTTCTTAGTATTAATTAATATATTATGTTTTTTTTATAATAACACAAAATGTGTATAAGTTATATTATAAATATTGCTTTTACAATTAATAACTTCATGAATTAAAGTACTGTAATACCAATTTTCTGCACTTGCTTCTGAAAAAATATAAAAAATATAATAGTGAGTAAAATAAAAGTTTTAAGAGCAAATTTATTAAAATTATGTTTTTATTTACCTTACTGCAGATGTGGTGTCCAATATTCTGCTGGGAAGTTTGTTCTAAAAAATTATGCTTTTTAAAAACTACATAAAGCACACAAAACTTTAGTAAATGTTATTCATTAAATTAATTAACAAATTTTAAAGTTAAGAGCGCTAGAAATTAACTTAAAGAAGAAACCAAATTAAAATAGTTTTACCGGCAGCATTTCCATATCTGTCTCCAAGATGTTGTATATTTGCACCAGTAATGTTGTGTTGATGCTGGACCTCAGTCTTATCTTGGTGTTGTATTTCGGTCAGCTGTTCAAAATTAGTTTGCTCCTGTACATTGGTCTGCCTCGCTACCATTTGTGCCACATTCTGAGTTTGTTGAACATTGTGGGTTTGTTGAATTTGACGATTGTCATTAACTTGTAAAAAGTTGAATGAAACATCTAAAAAACAAATTTTAATCATTATAAATCATTCCACTTTTAAAAACTGGTCTGAGACCAACTTAACAGCATAATTAGAGTTTAACATATTATTTTTCAAAAGCATATTTTTGTTTCTAAATACCACTTACTTTTAAGTTAAAGTTTTTATAAATTTAAAAAAGTTACTTTGAGCACAAGTTACAAGTTCCCTTATTCCAGCGAACTCCGGAGAATTTATATCAGGCATCAAACCCTAAATAAAAATTATTTACAAATAAAATTTTCCTATTAAAATTACAAATGGTCTTGTCAGTTCACCAGTCTGGAAAGAAGGGCAGTTTTCGACGAGATCTCGTGCGTGCAAGCGTAAAAAAATGAGTGACCGATGGGATTACTTTAAACTGTCATACATTTCTGACATTTAGACATTGGTCATGGTCATAAATTTTACTAAAAAAAAATATTTTTAACTACCACGTTATCATATTTTTTTTTACTGGGTTTGGTGACCATGCCATAACTGCATAATGTCAGAATGTATTATAAAATCTTTGTATAAACATTATTACTTTTGGCATGTTTAAAATCATTAAATTGATTTTGTCATTTTTTCCCGTCGCATTGTTGTAATATTAATTGTATATCGTATTTATTATTTACTTTTATCAATGCGCAAAAACCAAAATAAAAATTTTTTTTTATGTTATTTACCAAACTTCTTTCACTTCGATTATCCATTGGCTGATTGGCAATTGAACAGTTGGAATCGATTTGATCGTTAATTTTAACTTATTGACAAATCGCAAATTTTTGTATAGTTTATTTTTAATTTATATTTCGATAAATGTTTTAATTTTGCCAATAAAATAGACAAAAAAATACCAATTCACGATAATAACATCCCTGATCCCGCCAAGATTTAACTTATTAATTTTCTCTTGGTTGTAAAATTACTCAACCAGAAATTTATTTTACAATCTTATGTTGATTTATCCTCTATTTTATTATCTGTTTTTTTTTTAATAGATTCTATTATAATTTTTCATATTTTTACATTAGTTTTAAATTAGTAAAGCAATTTAAAAAAATCTATACATTTTAATAAAATTAAAGTTTTAAATATTAAAACAGAGTACGGGCAGCGTGGTGTAGTGGTAAGAACTTTTGCTACACCACACATGAGGTCGTGGGTTCAATCCCCACTGATCTCATGCTGTAGGGCCCTCAAGTAAGGCGCTATAAACGGTATAAACTCTTGCTGAGCCAGCACCTAATCAGCAGCTTAATTACCGGACAATTATAATCTATAATATCCCAAACTGCTAAAGTCAACTCGAGACTGGGTCGGACTAACTTATGTTACTCTATGTTTAAGTCGCGCATTCGACTTTCCCACATCGAGGATAAAGATATATACAAAAAAAAGAGTTAACTATTTATTGAATTTAATAAAGCTATTGTCAACCGTCGGTGGGCGGCAAAGAGCAGGGTCAAGGGTTACTATGTCAAGCAACGCTAACCTTTATTTTGTTCTTTTTGGCAAATAAGTCACAAATTAATTTAATTTCACGAACTTACGTAAAAATTAAGCATTTTTTGTACTTAAAAATGTATTTAGCGTATGCATAAGTTTCTTACATGTTTTAATCTTTTGTATTTATGTATTTATGTGTAAATGAATGTTGTAGTGGTCAAAACACTTGGCGTCACGACATAAGGTCCTGGGTTCGATCCCCAATGCTCTCATGCTGCAAAATCAACACGAGACTGGGTCGGGGTATCTTATATTATGTTTGGGTCGTGAACTCGACCTTCCTTCATTAAAAATAAATAAAGTACAAAGAAAATGAATATAAATCAGTAAATAGCAAAACAACTTACAGACCTACCTAACTTAACCTTTAGGCCATACCACGTAAAAAGTAGTGTTATTATCTGTTAATTTATTGATTGTATTTAGATGGAGTCAAAATCATAAAAAGCATGCACAAAAATATAATGATACTAAAATGGGATTAAGCAAATTGGATTTATTATATCGTCGTCTTATCCTGACCAAGTTTTACACCCGCGGTTGGGGGAATCCCCAGGATATTAAACAAATTTTAAAACTTCAAAAAACGATCTCAAATCGAGAGACATGCTCGAAATTAATCTCGCCGAGTTACCCAGTGTCAATCGACAAAATTATTAAAAAAGATGATTGCACTTTGCTTAAAGGTAGCTTTGTGTCACCTTTTGTCCACCTTTTACCCAATTTGATGCCAAAAGTCGCACAAACTGCTCGATTTGAAGTGGTTTTACCGAAATCAGGATGCCTGCCTCTTTCAAAAGGGAACAAAATACCGTCTTGTATTCACATGGCTGGCACTGGGGATCATGGGTTCGCTCGTCGACGAGAAATCCTCGCAAAACCTCTTCTTAAACACGGGATTTCATCGGTGCTGTTAGAAAACCCATTTTATGGAACCCGGAAACCTAAAGAGCAATATCGATCAGGGCTTTTACATGTCAATGATATTTTCATAATGGGCACAAGTCTTATTCTAGAGTCACAAGTCCTACTCCATTGGTTGACAAGAATGGGGTTCGGGCCCCTGGGGTTAACTGGGATCTCAATGGGGGGTCACATGGCATCGCTAGCGGCAACCAACTGGCCTGAACCAATCGCGTTAATCCCCTGCATGTCATGGTCATCAGCTTCAATTGTTTTTACTGAGGGAGTTTTGAGTAAAGCAATTCCGTGGCGAGTTTTGGAGTCTCAATATTGTCGTGATCCTGCTTACGAGGCTGAGATCAGTAAGTTGCTTCAACATGTCGATTCCTACCACTTGGGGAAGAATTTTGTGATGGAAAACGGAAATATTGTTTCTTTTAAAACTATTCTAGGTTAAATTTTATTTGCTTTAATAAAGTAAAAATAAGTTGTTTGAAATTTCATGTATATACAATCATTAAATAAATTCCACAAAAGTTCGATGCTACTTTTAAAACAATAGCCAAAAAACCATGTAGAAATCTACAACATATATGCTCTTAAACTTAAAACTTTCTATTCTAGAGAAAAGTAACTATCAACTTAAATCGAGTTTGGATGAAAAAAGATTAAACCAAAAAAGAAGACAGCAAGAAACTGTTCAATTTATGAAGGGTAAACATTTAAGTCAATCATTTTAAAAACTAAATACACTTTTATATGTTAGGCAAGAGATCTATATAAAATAGAGCCTAATGGACAGTATTATGTATATATGTTTAATTTATAGATCTACAAAACAAAAAAAACTCTTGTTTGTGGTGTGCAGGTAAAATATCACAGACCAATTTTGGTTGTACTAATAAAATCCCTACCGTATCGACTAGGGTTTTATATTCGAAGACTTTAAAACTTGTTTTTTGTAGGTGTGATGGATCAAGTAACACACTTAGGCAACTACTCCACCCCTGTTAACCCAAATTTAGTTACATTTGTTGTTGCTAAAAGTGACGCTTACTTCCCCCCAAGTAAATTAACCCCAATCGAACAATTATGGCCCGGTTGTCAGGTAACAAAATGCCTTGTTAAATTTAAATAATAAATTTAGTTTATTGAACAACTAAAGAATAAAGTTAACTAATAGCTGTTATACTATAATAAAAAAACAATCTAATTCAAATAATTTTGATTAAAAATTAATTTTAACTTTTTTAAAGATTCGTGAATTGGACACTGGGCATATAGCTGGCTACCTAGTTTACTACAACATATTTGTGCAAGCTATCGTCGACACCTTTGACCGATTTAACCACCAAGTGGTGCCAGAGAGCAAACAAGTGGTTCGCCAATCTCTTCAGCAAAACAGTGTTTCCCTTTTGAATTTTTTGCGAGTGTTTACGCTAAAGGCCTGAAACTTTTTTCTTTTTGTGCTAAATCTTTATTTATAAACATCAATTTTCTTGCCTAATTTTTATGAATAAATACATAAATCCCTTTCAAAATTTACGAGATAATTTAAAATAACTTTTTCTACAAAACACAACTTAATCTAAAAACCTAAACATTTTATCAAATAATTTTTTTGTTAATAATTTATTTATTTTTGCTATCTAAATTATTTAAAATCATTTA
Source organism: Corella eumyota (assembly GCF_963082875.1). Taxonomy (NCBI): domain Eukaryota; kingdom Metazoa; phylum Chordata; class Ascidiacea; order Phlebobranchia; family Corellidae; genus Corella; species Corella eumyota. The sequence goes on from NC_137491.1 coordinate 21,355,579, forward strand.
ATTTATTGTTTGTTACCAATACAAAGGTGCATGTGAATACTTTGTTATTTATATATTTATATCCTAAGCAAAATAGCTTTATATATCTTTAGTTATAACAAAAGTTATCCAATTTATATTACCAAAGTAAAAATCATTTCATTAAATACATAAAACAAACGGTGGCGATTAAACAAATAATTATCCGTTAGGCGGTGTAGCAGAGTATGTTAAATTATTCGGTTACGATAAAAAGCGTGGTATTGAATCACAAGCCGAAAGGTTTCAGGTTCGAGTCGCATTAATGCCACATTATTTACCCGTAAACCCGGCATTTACGGATAGCTTAAACACACTAAAAGGTTTCGTGTTCGAGTCGCATTAATGCCACATTATTCGCCCTTAAGTCTGGCGTTTACAGATAGCTTAAACACACTAAAAGGTTTCGGGTTCGAGTCGCACCAATGCCACTCTATTCGCCCTTAAGTCTGGCGTTTACAGATAGCTTAAACACACCAAAATGTTTCGGGTTCGAGTCGCACCAATGCCACATTATTCGCCCTTGAGTCCGGCGTTTACAGATAGCTTAAACACACCAAAATGTTTCGGGTTCGAGTCGCACCAATGCCACATTATTCGCCCTTGAGTCCGGCGTTTACAGATAGCTTAAACACACTAAAAGGTTTCGTGTTCGAGTCGCATTAATGCCACTCTATTCGCCCTTAAGTCTGGCGTTTACGGATAGCTTAAACACACCAAAAGGTTTCAGGTTCGAGCCGCACTAATGCCACTCTATTCGCCCTTTAGCCCGGCGTTTACAGATAGCTTAAACACACTAAAAGGTTTCGTGTTCGAGTCGCACCAATGCCACATTATTCGCCCTTGAGTCCGGCGTTTACAGATAGCTTAAACACACTAAAAGGTTTCGTGTTCGAGTCGCATTAATGCCACACTATTCACCCTTGAGTCCGGCGTTTACAGATAGCTTAAACACACTAAAATGTTTTGGTTCGAGCCGCACCAATACCACACTATTCACCCTTGAGTCCGGCGTTTACAGATAGCTTAAACACACCAAAAGGTTTCGGGTTCGAGCCGCACCAATACCACACTATTTACCCGTAAACCCGGCATTTACAGATAGCTTAAACACGTCAAAAGGTTTCGGGTTCGAGCCGCACCAATGCCACATTATTTGTGTTTTAGCCCGGCGTATACAGATATCTTATACACACCAAAAGGTTTCGGGTTCGAGCCGCACCAATGCCACACTATTCACCCTTGAGTCCGGCGTTTACATCTATCTCAAACACGTCCTAATAGCACACCCAATAAAAATAGAAAAACACCTATTAAGAAAATATAAAAGAGTATGAAGTAGTAAATTATTAACCAAAATTAATAACAGACATGTAATAAACATTTCAATTTTACAAAATCTTGTCAGCATTTAAAAGTAAATACGAAACTAAAATCATGCCAATACTTTAGTTTCGTACAAATATAATTAAATTCCAACTTTAAATAAATATCAGGAATCGGGTCACAAGATTTATTTTAAATGCGAATCAAGTTGCTTCGTTTAATTATTATGTAACATCATAATACAAGTGTAAAATTTAACAACTATGGCATGTTCTGGACTATAAAATTAAGTATTTTAGCTTTTTATTTTACTATTTAAATTTTTTAGTGCATTATTTACAAATAAATAATATTAATAAATAATTTTTCATCATAGCTTCTGCATGGGGGCCTTTGTTTAAGTTTTATTTCGCTAAAATAATAACGGAATTTCCACAATTTTTATGAGTAGGCTCAAAACAAATATGAAAATTGCAAATTAAACAAATTTTCAGGAAAAGTTTTCTAAGTTTAACATTTAAGTAAATATTTAAATTTCATGTTTAACTTTCATATTGTTAACTCACAAACACCAATATCAAACGACTATTTTGTGACGTCATAATTAAAATACGCATTGCGGTGTACAACAACCTACTCTTACTACGACGTTGTGCAATTCTAATTATGCGCTTATGACATCATACAGTGTCACAATAGTAGAAAATGGAGAATTATTCGTCATATTACCAGATTATGTGTTAACAAAATGTAACAATGGTGAACAATTAAAAAGTAAAATTAAAATAACTATTAGTTACCGTTCATTTACTAATTAATTAATTAGTAATATTCAACCAGTATATATAAAGAAAGTAATTCTTTACAATTGTATTACTGTACTTAACACTGGTTGTCATATTGCTAATGTATTATGCAGTGATGTTTAAAAGATTGATTTTCATAAAAAGGAAAAAGGAGACACACGTCGATACCAAACTTTCGAAGCGGCGTTAATATAAAAGAAAACGCGACTTTAGTAAAATTCCTTTTCAGAAATTTAATTTTTAATGTAAGGATACGCTATACAATAGGTTACAATATTATTATACAGGTTTTAATTAGGTTTTAAAGTTATTGTAATGTTAGTTTAAATTTTGGAACGTCGTGTAGCATGACGCGATGTTGTGTACAGTTTATAATGAATGTACGCCCTGACTCTATTTCCTTTTGTGTTCAAACCATAGTTACTACAGTCCAACGATATAACTATATTATATTATATACCACATTTAAATTCTAAATTGCTTGAAAAATATGTATTCACAATGATTTATATTATAAATGTCTAATTTTTGTCATAATTTGAATAAAGTTGTACTAAACTTGTAAAGTTATGCGCACTAAGTTTTTAATTAGACAGTCTAGCAGTCAGTTTAGCGCAGTATATTTAATAAACAGTTTAGTTTTAGGTATTAGAACATTTTAAATATCAGTATTTCATGTTTAGATACTATGCTATACTGTAAAGCATAAGAGTTGTACAGAAGGACATAACTTGTATTTCAAGGTCAAAACATGGACGCCATCGGTGAGTTTGTTGTTTTAAATATTTATAACATAAATAAAATGCTTTTAGAAACATAAAAAAACCTATGTTTTGAATGTAAATAAACCTTGTGAAGCTTTTGTATTGATTATAGATTTAAACAAAAAACAATATCATACCACGTTACGGTTCAGTGATTTAGTAAACACAAAACAGCTGTTTCTGACGTCATCTCATGATTTAACCCAATTTGCAAAATAAAAATCATAAAATATTCGAATATGAATCAGAAAAAGTTGCAAAAAAAATGATTTGCATCCTTTAAACCTAATTTTATTGTTTATTGTAAACAACAAGCGCTGTATATACAAAGGGAAAGAGCATACAGGTTTAAATATTGATTTTTTCCGTTTTTTATTGACCAAAATAATAATTAACTTCGTTCTTTTAAACGATTATACTTTCGTTTAATTAAACAAAATTGCTTCGTAGTAACTTTACATTAACACGAAAGTGACGTCACAATATAAATAGAAAACTCACAATTAGTCATTATCTCGAGGTAATGACTTTATTTTAAAATTAAAAATTTAATTTTAATTTTTTTTAAATCAAAAAATAAAATTTAAAAGAATTTAACAACGAATAAAAAGTAAGTACACCATAAAATTAAATTAAACAAACATCGTAATTTAGGAATGTGTTTTATTAGTTTATTTAAAGCTTTAAAATGCACGCAGAAGATGCATTTTGCAAAATAAAGGTGAACTCCCTAAATTTAATCTAGAATTTCGCTGACTGTTAAATAATTTAAACCTTTTCTTATTCCGGGACTTCACCTAAACAAATATAATTATTTTGCAGGCAATGACGACGTGATTGGACAATGTTTCAATGACGTAACAAAAGAGGTGTTGTTTAGCGAAGCCGCGCCCACTTTTCACGCGGATTCAAGACACTATTCGCACAATAGCGAACGATTTCATAAATATTCATCCGCCGAAGTTTTAGAAAAACCTTTAGGCGCTACTTTTCATCTGTGCAGAGTCGAAACAAATTCATCCGCGCGTAAAAGAAGTATTCGAACGCGTAGCCTAAGTTCACCTACTGACCCCTGCTTTCGACCTTTAACCCCACAGTGTGATGACCTTCAAATTCTAACAGAGGTCGATCAAAATTGTCTAGCTAAAAATCCGAGACGCGAAGGAAGGTAAAAGTCGCTTTATTCTTGTTTTCTTTATTTCTTCCATTTTGTTAATTATGACGTCACAATTTATAGATTACCATCGTTCGAGATGGGATGTTGTCCAACAAAAATTCAACCAAATGACGTCAGAAGTTCGTCTGACGACGACAACGCTGACGTCACCAAGAAAGACGTAGGTATGACGTCAGTGAGCAAAGCTGACCTTCTTGACGTACAACGGGGAAACCCCACTGACGTCACAAAGCACTTGGAGGACAGGTGGCTACGAAGTCACTTCACGGATAATGAGGAGGAAAGAAAACCGAGCGAGAGTCGATCAAAAAGAAGAAAAGAACAAAGTCAGGACAATATTGCCTCTGATGACCTCATAAAAGACTCGAGTGACCTCACAAAGGTAGGGACCAAATTTGAAGAATATTTTACCTATTAAATTATGACGTAACTATCTAACAAACTCTATTGTGACGTAGATTAAACAAAAACTGAGCATTCTTCATTTCAACGACGTTTACGAAATAGCCGGCCGCAAGAGGGAGCCAGTGGGCGGAGCAGCGAGATTTGCACACGCCCTCAAAAGTCACGTGACCAAGATGACAAGTGACAGCGGGGAAGCCCCGTTGGTGATATTTTGTGGCGATTGTTTGAATCCGTCGACGTTGAGTTGCGCGACCAATGGAACACACATGATCGAAGTTCTCAACGAATTAAGGGTAAGTGACGTCATAAACGGTAAAGTCACGTTGTCAAATGATCACGTGGTATATAGTAGACCAATTGGTTAAATATTTAGTTACGTTGTTTAATTATGACGTCATAATTTATATTTAATTCCTAGGTCGATTTCGCCGTTTTTGGAAACCACGAGTTTGATTTCGGAGTCGAACACGCAGCCAAATGTGCGTCACAGATGACGTCAGAGTGGTTGCTTGGTAACGTCACCGATAAGTTAACGAGGCGGAACCTTGCTGAAGGAATCACAAAAAAGTTGATCACGAGAAAAAATGGATTAAAAGTAAAATATTGTTGTTAGTGACGTAGTGTAGTGGTAAGGCTACACCACATGAGGTCGTAGGTTTAATTCCCACTGCTCCTATGCTGTAGCGCCCTTGAGTAAGGTGCTATTAACGGTATGAACTCCTGCTGAGCCAGCACTTAATCAGTAGCATAATTATCGGGCAATTATAATCGTTAATATCCCAAACTGCCACAGGCAACTGAGTAAATTTTAAATTTATATTTTGGGGTAAAATTTAAAAATCTACAACTCCAAAATCAGTTTAACACTTTACTATTTTTAGTTTTTTATTATAACACTGTGATCTAGTGTAAACCGTTTTAAAATATTTATTTCTGTTCACCAACCCTATAACAAATCGTAAAAACATAAATTAATACAAAATTTAATATTTTGGTAATTAGTATAAATTAAAACAGGAATACAACGCCAAAGAAAAACTTGCCGTTTTCAGTTTATTTATCACCAATAAAACACCAGCACATCTATTTTTAACCAGATAATTACCAATAAATTAAAGTTCTTTAAACATTTTCAAATGACTTGATCTAAAAAACATTCAAAATTTTTAATTTTTTCAATTTTTTTTAAGGTTGGTATATTAGGTTTGGTTGAAGAAGAATGGTTGGACACCTTAGCAACCGTTGATAAGAACGATTTACAATTCCATGACTACGTCACAGTCGGGAACCAAGTTGCAAAACAACTAAGGGTGAGTATGACGTCATAATTACAGACGACATACCTGTCATCAAACTTATAAACACCTTTTATAAATAACTTGTTGTCGGTACTTGACGTCAACCGATGACGTCACATATGTGCTTCGCGACGCCGCATTTTATCTATTATGTCATAAGCGTGGTATGTTCTATATAAGTAAATCTACATCTTAATTTTAGCAAACACCCGACTCTTTCTGACGTCATTTGATTAGCTTATAATGACGCAATGTGTTCTTAATATTTAATGACGTAACGTATATTTTATGACGTAACCTTATAAATGACTTTATTAACCCACAACTTTTATAACTCCACAATTATAATAAATGTTATTATGACGTCACAGGAAGAAGGAGCGGACTTCGTTGTTGCCCTCACTCATATGAGGTGGCCGAACGACATTCGTCTCGCTCAGTTGGTCCCGGATGTTGACCTCGTGCTAGGAGGTCACGATCACAACTACGGGGTCAAGGAGGTTGATGGTAAGTGCGTGACGTCACTAGAAATCAAGAATGACGTCATTAAAATCAATTGTTTTGTTTCAGAATGTCTTGTTATTAAAAGTGGAAGTGATTTTCGCAACTTTTCCGCGATTGACGTCTTCCTACGTCACGACGGTTGTATCGACGTCAAGGTGACGCGTAATGACGTCACAAAGGAAATACCCGAGGATTCGTCGATGAAGAAAATAGTTCACAAATATATGTCAGCGCTGGAGAAAAGTTTGGACAAATGCATCGGAAGAATGGAGGTAAATGACGTCATAAAGACGACTCTACAACGTTTGTGTTACTTTGTGACGTCATAGACCATAAATGACATATTTTCTTTATTTCAGAACGAGTTGGATGGTCGTTTCATGGAGGTACGGAGTAGGGAAACCACCCTGGGGAATTTTGTGGCCGACATAATGGCCACTGTGACGAAGTCTAACGTAGTTATCATCAACTCCGGGACTTTTCGATCGGATGGAGTCCACAGCAAAGGTCTGTATTCTTATATAATTTAAACAAGTTATGACGTAACAATCACACTAAGCGCTAAAGAGTTTATAATGATGTTCATAATAAAACTATTTTTAGGTGAATTTAAACTTCACGATCTGATGACAATCTTACCGATCAACGACACGGTTGTGACTATCAACGTCACAGGAGAACAATTGTTAAAAGCTTTAGAGAACGGGGTCAGTAAATACCCCAAACTAGAAGGGAGATTCCCACAGGTGAGAATTATCCTTTAAAGCTCAGTAAAGTTTTTACATATCAAATGTTTAAAACATGATATTTTTATCCGCTAGGTGTCGGGCATGTGCTTTGGGTTTGACCCCGAGCAGCCCCCTGGAAGCCGCGTCATCCAATCCACTATCAGGATAGGTGATTTCCCCTTAGACTTAAACAAAACTTACAAAATGGCGACAAAAGCTTATGTTGCAAGAGGAAGAGACGGTTATAACTGTCTAAGTTCCTGTCCACTTTTAACTGACCCAGACTCGGGTCCCTTGTTATCAACAGTTGTTCGGAATCACATCGAGAACATCGATAAATTGGCCGAATTTGAGCAAAAAAGAAACTGCAAGGTGGGCATCATTTTAATGTTTTTATTCGTTATTTTAAAAATAACATCTTCTCTGTAATGTTACGTATTATATTATAATACCAGCCGAACGGTTTCGGGTTCAATTCGCGACTATGCCACACACTATTTGCCCTTGAGATCGACATATTTACCAAAATTTAACCTTTAAAAATATTTTTTTAAATTTTTTTTATTGAATTGTACAAAATCTTGATATAAGTTTTGCAATTTAGTAGCAGTACATTTTCACAAAAATAACTTATTATTTGTCCACTAGGTGGAAATATGTGACGAAGGTCGCGGGGTCAAAGCATCAAATGACCTTGACCCACAAGAAGCATTCAACCACGATGAACCCAAGGAATCTACTGTAGCATCAATTAAAAAATCAATGAACTTGATTAATAATGACAACATTACAACGACACAGGCCATGAAAGTGCGGCACATGCCACAGTTTATATCACCCCGGCTGTGGCACCAACCTTCTAGTGCCACTGGTGGTTCTGATTTAACAATCGCACAAAAAATAGCAAAATTAAAAGAGGATAAACTTCAGGGCGGAGCGGAAAATGATCGGATGCTAAAAGAACGATCAAGGTCACCTAGTGACCTCCGGTGGCAGATTTATCCGCTCATTGAGAGTCGGATTTTCCACTGCCAAGAGTCGGAGTTGTAATTTTTGCAATATTTTTATTTATTTCAGGAAAAAATATTCTTCAAAATGCGCTTGGTGATATTTATTCGTTTCATTTATATTTTTAATAAAAAAATGATATTTTTCGTAAAATATTTTAAAACGGCAACCCTGAATAAGTTTTGGGGAAACCCTGACTTCATGAATCAAGAAAAAGGCGGAAGTTTGTCGAGATCACTAAAGTCACTGAGGCATACTATTGAAAGTCAGTGAACCATTTAAAAACGTAGATTTGATTTGTTTTTCATCATAAACCTGAAAAAAATAAAAATTTAAACCTAAAATAAAAAAAACTAAAAAGGTCCCTTAGCGAGATTCAAACCACCAACTTACTTATCAAGAACTTCCCAAAATTTGAGTAAAGCAGCACGGTCCATATGTCGTTTTGTTTCACTAAGCTGCATGACGTGAACATTCCATCGGGCAACGTTCGGTTCCAGCTTTTGTTCCACAAACTTTAAGTGGAAAGCTTGGACTAAAAAAATGTTTAAATTTTTACAAATTTAAAACTTTAAAAATAACCTTAATTACATATATTATATATATGTACAAGGTAAAAATAAGCGTAATTATACACATACAAATTAAAAGCTGACTTAGTTATACATATACAAATTTAAGATGCCAAAATAAGCTAAATAGAATAGAAAAAACATTGATATTATAAGTGAAAAAGCCAGGCCTACAATCTTTTATTTAACTTGAACTTAATTTTACTTTTTAAGAAATTGCCGTTTAATTCTCAGGCCTTTATTATGAACACTTGCTACACCACACATGAGGTCGTGGGTTCAATTCCCACTGATCTCATGCTGTAGCGCTCTTGAGTAAGGCGCTATAAATGGTATGAACTCCTGCTAAGCCAATTTTTAATCAGCATCATAATTACCGAGTGAATATAATCAATAATATCCCAAACTGCCACAGGCAACTCGAGACTGGGTCGGAGTAACTGATGTTATTTTATGTTTAAGTCGCGCATTCAACTTTTCCACATCGAGGATAAAGATATATACAAAAAAAAAATGTGTAAACTTCAGACCATACATTGAGTACCTAAATAAAAAACTAACTTTTTGAGAAGATATCCACTGGTGAACCATCTTGTAACAACCATGGCCATCCTTTGAATTGCCATGCTGGTCCCTGCACAAAAACACCAACCACTCTTTCCCTGGTTCAAAAATTATGGTTATTTTGTGCACCACTTTAATAACCAAAATATATAAAAATAGTTAAAATTAAAAACAAGTTAAAAAATTAAATAAAAGTTAATATTTTAAAAAGTTTACTTGGGCAAAGATTAAATAGTTTAGAAGCAGTTATGAGTAATCTATATATAACAAAGCTTAGTAAACAATATATAAATATATGTATGTTCAATTTATATGTCTACAAAATAACTAAAACTGCTGTTTGTGGTGCCTTGGTAAATTATTAGGGACAAATATTAACCTTTGACTTGTTTTACAAATAGATTTAAAGATATACAAGATATAGAACTGCCGTTTCTGGTGCTCGAGTAAATAATCGCTGGCAAATATTAGTTAAGAGTTATGACCGTATTACAACAATTTAAATTCTGAGTGTAGGGCTATCAACTCGTACAACATTAAGTAAATAAAAGTTGTTACCAATCATTTAAGTAAATAAAAGTTGTTACCAGTCCTCGTGAGTTTGGAGTTTTGTGATGGAATCGATCACTCGATATGGAACAGTTGTGGAATCACGTTGTCGTTGGATCAGGACCTCGTTATCCCTCTTCATCCCAGATGACTTCTTCTGCGCAGTGGACACAAACTAAACACAAGAAGATGTTGTTGTTAAGAAATTGACCGAATGTTTAATTATATCTGTAAAAAAAGGAGAATATCCACAACAGAACAAGAATTTAACTTTTGTTAACACAACTTTAAATCATTAATTTGTGTCTTATTGGTATTGAATTTGTGTCCATTGTCATGCATAGCTAACCAAAACATAATTTCAGTAAATGGTAATTTGTTACAAAACAGTTACTTCTTTAATGTTATTTAGTGAATTTCAAAGAAGTGTAGCAATAAAAATTTGATTTAAACCAAAAAAGATTTTTTTTAATTTACAACTTTAGCGTAATTCAACCAAACAAACATTTTTTTATATATATCTTTATCCTCAATGTGGGAAGGTCGAATGCGCGACTTAAACATAGAATAACATTAGTTACTCTGATCCAGTCCCAAGTTGCCTGTGGTAGTTTAAGATATTTTAGATTATAATTGCCTGGAAATTAAGCTGCCAATAAAATGTTGGCTCAGCAGGAGTTTATACCGTTTATAGCGCCTTACTTAAGGGTGCTATAGCATGAGAGCAGTGAGGATTAAACCTACGACCTCATGTGGTGTAGCAAGTGTTCTTACCACTACACCACGCTGCCGGTATTAGTTTTGTACTAGTAGCTGATTACAAACAAAGTAGTCCGGCGAAGGCTTTTGTTATTCAATTATTAACAGATTTTTGCCCTAATATCTTTAGTAGATTACTGACAGAACCTATAACAATGTGGCTTGTAGTTGTCAATCAAACATACAACATGACAGCAGTGGAAAATTAAATACAAAATCAGAATAAAAATATTTTATAAAATTTAACAAATATATACTTAAAAAAAAGCATTAACAAACCTTTAAGTCTTGCAGAATGTCTTTAGCATTATACAAAGTAATCAAGGAGGTTGTGGCGGCAGGGATTATAATTATAGGGGTCCTTGATACTCTTTTAGGGGGTTTTGGGGGCTGGGCAGGTATACTAGAAGGGGGTTTCATCACCGAACGAGATTTGGTAGAAGTCGGGGCAACAGGTTTCTTCCCAGCAGCACCTTCCTATGAAAATTTATAAAATTTAAGAAAGTGTAAAAAGGTGAAACTAATATTTTTTTCCAGGTTAAATGTAGTATATATGTGTATAAAGCATAGAAAGGGGTGGGATAGAACCTAGGACTTTATGGGGTGAACATAGTAGAACCTGAGAAAAGTGGGGATTGAACACTTTTCTTTTTTTTTTCATATCCCCTTAAAGAGATAGTTTTTTTTTCCGAAACCTTTTGTTGTGTTTAAAGAGATGGTTCGGTCGTAGAGTTTCCTTTTTAAATATGTTAGAATTTTTCCAACTTGCACGAGGATACCATTATTTTAAAAATTGGTCAAGTATTTTTTGAGATATCGGGATTTGAAGGTAAATATTGTAAATAGGGAAAGTCCCAACGCTCGCGAGTCACGTGACGCACGACGTCATCGTCGTAAGATCATATGCTGGCAGACATAGGAAAATGACCTTATTTTGTTCTCTCTGACCCGTTTGTTGTACTTTTTTATAAATTTTTTTTGCAGAAAACAAACTTAACATAAAAAGCAATATTTAGCCATATTATATAAAACATTTAGCCATATTACATATTTTTTACTTTTAAAGTATTTTTAATTAGGTAGGCCGTATTTAAAAAAATTTAACAAATTATGGCTATGCTGTTAATTTTAAAAATTTACCAGCCAAAAACGCTTACAAACTTTTGCAAGAAAAAACAGGTCAACTTAAGGCAAAGTTTACCGTTAACACAGTCTTAGTTTTGTTTAAAATAAAATCACTTTATTGTTGTTAACTAATATATTGTCAAATTGTTCAAGTTAGAGTATTTAGCCTATATAGACAATATATACTTTATTTTGGTTATACTATAACAATTATTTTAGTTATATTTTTACAAGTATAAAGCACAAACTAAAGTTAAGAAGGGCAGCAAACACTATTATTTGTTGTCAGGGGTGCAATTACTTACGTATATTGTACGTTGAAAATTGTTTGGTTTATTAATTAAAAAATCCATAAAAGATGTTAACCAGAATATTTAGTTTATAGTTTATTGATGTATTATATACTTTATGTGTCTTAATCCAAGTGACGTTTAGTGATTAGAACTAGTTTTATATGATACCCAACAAAATTGTCGGATATTTTAAGTTTTAAGCAAAACCTATACTGTTCTAACAGGTAAACTTTGCTTCAGTAACACTCAATTAACCTGTCTGTTTCTTGTAAGTGTTTGTCAACCAATCCTGGCCGTTTTTGGGTTGTAAATTTCTAAAATTAACAACATAACCTTAATTTGTTAGAATTTTTCAAATACAGCCTACCTAATTAAAAATACTTTAAAAGTAAAAAATGTCTTATATAATATGCCTAAATATTGCTTTTTATGTTAAGTTTGTTTTCTGCAAAAAAAAATTTTAAAAAAGTACAACAAACGGGTCAGAGAGGACAAAATATGGCCATTTTCCTATGTCTGCCAGCATATGATCTTACGACGATGACGTCGTGCGTCACGTGACTCGCGAGCGTTGGGACTTTCCCTATTTACAATATTTACCTTCAAATCCCGATATCTCAAAAAATACTTGACCAATTTTTAAAATAATGGTATCCTCGTGCAAGTTGGAAAAATTCTAACATATTTAAAAAGGAAACTCTACGACCGAACCATCTCTTTAAGCTATCTGTAAACGCCAGGCTTTAGAGTAAATAGTGTGGCAATGGTGCGACTCGAACCCTAAACCTTTTGTTGTGTTTAAGCTATCTGTAAACACTGGTCCAAGGACGATCAATGTCGCATGTGGCGCTCTAGTCCGACACCATGACCGATTTACCACAATACCGGAAAAACACAGAATTAATTGGGTTGAAATAGTAGCGATTAAATTATAAAAGTGACCTCATGTGGTAAAAATAATATAAATCGGACCTGTAAGCAGTGGGAATCGAACCTTGGACCATATATATGTATCAAAAAGTAGAGATCAAACCAAGGCCCTTACATGGATATGCCAAGTGCTACAATCAATGTGTCGCATTTTCTTCCCAAACTTTTATTCAATGAATAATAATAATAAAAATATAGCTTACCATGACAGATTTCAAACTCATGTTTTGATACGTTCCCATCGTGTCGATCCTGAAACCCAAAGTTTCCTCTTTTCCTTTAAATCTTTCTTGGTCGTATCTACTATAACCTGGTACCTGGGTTTGTGGTTTTCGAGTCGTCTAAAATTAAATAAAACTTGTTAAAAATTTTAACCATTTTGTGAAATGTGATAGTACGCAAATTTTGCTGCAAGAATATTTGAAAATAATAATTTAAAAAATGCATAAATTTTGTACAGTTTGAATTGTATCAAAATATTTTTGAAACGAAGTGTATTTAATTTGTATTAAAGGACAAAAACCATCAAATAAAGGAGTTAATTTAACAACTAAAAGCAATCTAACAGCTTAATTTAACTAGTAAATTATTAAAACATTGAGAAAAACAATCGAACAAAAAAATGATTAAAAAGTTTTTACTCACAGTGATTGAAGGTTTGTTGGTTGACACCACACTAGAGCTTGAATGCTGATTGGTCGACGTTTGCTCCTTCTCACTCTTTCCTCCCTCCTCTTTTGCTTTGATCGAGCTTAACAAAACAAAAACATTTTTCGCAAAATCTTTGCCCGCGCTTTGAAGGACGGACGACCTTGTTCTCCAATTCCTCTCCCTCGAGATAATCTCAGAGGTCAAATCAAAGGTCGAGTCATCTTCTGTGACCTCTGCATTGTTACCAAGGTGAGTGGAAGTTGAAAAGGTCACAGGTTCATGTTCGTCTTAAAAAAGTTAAATTTCGAATTTTATTCCAATAATTTATCAATTTGAACCGGCAGCGTGGTGTAGTGGTAAATACACTTGCTACATTACATGAGGTCGTGGGTTCAATCCCCACTGCTCTCATGTTGTAGCACCCTTGGGTAAGGCACTATAAAACTCCTGCTGAGCAAGCACTTAATCAGCAGCATAATTATCGGGCAATTATAATCAATAATATCCCAAACTGCCACAGGCAACTTGAGACTGGGTCGAAGTAACTAATGTTACCCTATGTTAAAGTCGCGCATTCGACTTTCCCACATCGAGGATAAATACAAAAAAAAAACAATCATCGAAAAAAGTCACAAACAAGGACTTTATTGAATTTTCAAAAAAAAATTCTAATATATATAGAATGTTGTTAATTATTATCCTAAGCAACTCACCATTTACATCAACTTCTTGAATTGTTTTCTGTTTTCTTGCTTTATATTTCGCTTTCATGGCTGCAATTTTCTCAACACTAATAGCCTCGGAAATCGATGATTTTATTTGCTCTGTCGTCACCGCTTTCTCACCTTTTGCATCCAATCTATCAACCAATCGTTGCTGGAAAAATAATAATTGTCAAAAAACATTAAAAATATTTTAGAAATTTTTTTTTGGTATGGCAAGCTTATATTTACATTTTAATAAAAGTGTCTACCTGAATAACAAAAGTACTTACCCTGTTTCTGATGGCTTTTTGTTGGTCTTCATATCTCGATCTCTTTTGCAATGGTTCAGTGGTTTCATCGGTCTGATTGGAAGTTGGCGCACGTTTGACAACTTTGCTCGGCCGTTGTAACGTGATATCAAGTGGAGCACTTTTGTCGACATTTGCTGAGGTGGCTAATAATGTTTCAAAAATATCAATTTAGTTTTCTGTATATGGTTATATAACTATTTAATTATATAACTTGTTGATAGCCTACTCTACAAGCTACAATTTAATTGTAGTAATATGGTCGCAACTTTTAACTAATATTTGCGCCCGCTATTTTACCTGCACACCACAAACAGCAAGTTTTATTTATTTTGTAGACCTATTGTTTGAGCACACATAGATATATATTTATATATTCTTTATTATATTTCTAGAATAAAATATTTAACAGCGCAGATTTTAAATTTAATCACAATAGGAAAACATAATCACAGTTTAGGTCTCATTATCCAACAATTAATGTATGGGCAAACTTAACAGTGTTTGTGTAAATATCTGACAACTATTAAGATTTTTTTTGAAGCCACAAATGAATAAAAATCTCATAATATCAAATAAAACAATTTCACAACTTACCAATATCTCCATTAAGATAAGCTAATAAGTCTTTTCTGTCCGGCCTGCGAACGACCGATATTTCTTCTGCTGCAGCGTGTCTGACATACAGGGGATGTGACAACTTCACGTTCTTTATGAGGAAGTAGATTGACTCAAGTGTGTAATATTCCTTACTGCTACCATCCTTCCCCGTACTGTTGGAAAAAAAAAACAAGTTATAGAATTTATAAACTTATCGATTACTTTTAAACAGGATATTTTTTGGTATTCAAATATCCTTATTATGGAAAAAACATCTTTATGACCTAAACATAAAGTAACATTTATTACCCAAACCCAGTTTTGGGTTTTTTGTATTGTTGATAGTATATTACTTAAAGCCTGCTGCAATATAAAAGCAGTGGGGATATGAAAGCAAATATTTGGATCTCTATTAGCGTCGTCCGCCAGTTGAAACGATTAGTACTAAAATGAGTAAAGAAAGGACGGAATTCACAAGAAAAGACTAGGGAAAGGTTTTAAAAATTCCGCCCTTCCCGCATTTTATAACTTGGCCAACAAATCTAATAGAGCTTCAAATACCTTGGTTATTTGGTTCAGATTAGAATTAAATTTAACCGGTAGCATGGTGTAGTGGTAAGAACACTTGCTACACAACCATGAAGTCGTGGGTTCAATCCCCACTGGTTTCATACTGTAGCGCCCTTAAGTAAGGTGCTATAAACGGTATAAACTCCTGCTGAGCCAGCACTTAATCAGCAGCATAATTATCGGGCAATTATAATCTATAATATCCCGAACTGGAAAAGTCAACTTGAGATTAAAGTAACAAATGTTACTCTATGTTTAGGTTGTGAAGTCAACCTTTCCACATCGAGAATAAAGATATATAAAAAAAAAATGCTTAACTTACCCCCAAATCATGTAATTTGTTTTCACATTTTTAGGCCAGGAAAAATCCCCGAAAATAATATGCCCGTCATGCTCTTCTATTGCTTTTTTACCAATGTTATATTCCCGTAAAATACTGAGTGCATCTGCCATGATTAAATTAATCTTATCTACATAACAGCTGAAAAAAAATGAAATATTGTTGAACGCATACGATTAGACCATTAACTCAAACTATTTTATTTATCTCTTTGTTTACTGCATAAAACGTTTTCTCTAAATATAAAAACAAACTTGTGGCATTTTCTGCAAGTTCCGCATTTGCGTTAAAGCTAAAATCGAGGATAAACTAAACAAAGTCGCTCATGCAAAACGTTTATTATATTATTTATCCCCAATTTATTTTTAATTTAAAAAAAATAATGTTAACTTAGACAGTTTTAGTATGCTAAGTTGTGTGCTATACCTATAATAATGACCCCTTTATTTTTGCTTTACTTTACAGCACTCCTTTCTTAATAACATTGACTCCATTTGGGTAAGACCTACCTTGTATCAGAACAGCTTTAATGCAAAAAAATGTAGTCATTTGTGATGATCAAAATTTTTGTTAACCTAACAAAAATTAAGACCAAAATTTTATAGAATTATAATTTATTATTGTTAGCTGTTATTGTACATTTTATGCAAAGGTTAAAATAGGTTTAATTCAAAACAAAATATTTAAATCTCACAACTAACTCATATAAGTTTATTTTAATTAATATTCAATATAACCACAAAGAAAAACATAAAATAAAAAATCCAAAACACACTACAGTTAAAATACAACAAAAGTTATTATTGCACAACCGCATACACAAACATTCCGTTATAACAAAAAAATTTTAAATTAACAAATTTGGAATATTACTGTTTTAATATGAAGAAGTATACTTAAGTTTTAAGGTATTTCAGGTATTTATCTACCCACAGCAATATGTTTAAGTAGGTTATTAACTGAATTAATAAAACCAGATCAACTATGTTTTAAAAAGAATAGAAAGTTTTAATGTAAAAATTTAATATAACTTTAAAATTTAATATCAAATAAAGACCAAAACCTTGTGTAAAATAACTTAAAAATTAAAATTTATTATAATACTAAATATTAATCTAATTTATAAAATAATCAACACATAATAATTTCAGCAACTTCTTTACGTTCTAAATAAAACAAAGTTAATGAAAACTATCAACCAAACATTGAGTTATGGAGTTCTTCAACTCTTTTCTCTCTTTCCTTTTCTCTTTGTTTCTCCAATTTAAATTCCTCGTAACTTTGATCGTCAGTTACAAGTTCATAACGACATAATGGGCATGAATTTGTCTTTTTAAGCCACGGCTCGAGGCACGAGCCATGAAAAGTATGGTGGCATGGCATGTCAATTAAAACCCCATTGTAGGGCAACAAACAAACTGGACAGTTCTTTGTGACATCATCATTAGTTGGTTGTCGACGAGGCAGTGCTGCCACTGCATTTTTAGAAGCGGGAGGTGCAAGTTTTTCTCCATGTGGAATAAAATCTGACAGCCCTGAAATTTCCCCACTTAAGAAAGCTCGGAGAATTGAGGTGAGATCAATTGTTTCGTTATTTGTGCAGTCATGCTCATCGAAATAAGATGCCATTTTTTTAATCGTTTGTCCTCGATCAGAGAGGCTTTATAATATATGGCTATCCTAACACAAAAATGTCTTAGTTTTAACCAACTACTTAAAATATTTCTGTTAATTAAACAAACCTAAAGGGAATTAATTTTGACACACGTCAGGACATTGTATGTGTTAACACAACAACAGGCTAACAATAAATTAATTTGTACTTAAACATTCTATTTAAATTGACAAATCACATATTAATGCACTGGTTAACTAGTAGCAAAGATAGTAGTTTAGCAGTTTAAGATATTTTAGATTATTATTACCTGAAAATTAAGTTGCTGAAGTGTTGGTTTATCAGCAGTTCATACTGTTTATAGCGCCTTACTCAAAGGTTCTACAGCATGATATCAGTGGGGATTAAACCCACGACCTTTTGTAGTGTAGCAAGTGTACTTACCACTTTACCACAATTTTTTTGGTGTCTTGGCCGAGGTGACCGGGGGGCCAAAGTGTCTGGTTACGCAATAAATATTACAAAAATGCGACGGGAAAAAATGACAAAATCAATTTTATGATTTAAAACATGCCAAAAGTATCAATGTTTACATAAAGATTTTAAGTATGTTATGGCAGGGTCACCAATTTAGTAGTTTTAAAAGTTAATCTTAACTTTCTCGAATTTAAAACAACTTTATTTAAACAAAAAAAAAAACATTTTAATGAAGACTAGAAAAGTTTTATTTGTTTATTTACAATGACTAGCAGATATCAAATAATCGTTACAGCGACTTTTAAATTTTTTCAAACATTGTATGCATGATCAACTTTGTAGTTGTCCTCATTACAAAGTTAAAAATAAACTTAAAATAATATTTTTTCAACTATTTATTTTTGCTTTTTATTAAGTGCAAATGTTGTTTTAAAAACAGTTAGGCAATTTCGTTCTGCTGAACAGACGCTGCCCAATAAACAAGAATATAGACATAACTTAATCTTGGGACAGCTTTAATAAAAAGTTCGCTACAGCGATGCGAATTCTCTGATGACGTCATTTTACGTGACGTTTTACCTTTAAATTGAATAAGTTTAATTGTAATATTTAAACCCTAATCCACTCTAAAATATCCATGATTTTATTGCATAACAATCAACACAAAATTACTCGGCGCAATATTCATAAATATCCACGTTTTAAACTCACTAATTGGCATTTAATTGCATAATCAAGTTTTATTATAATAAAAATCAAGCGCTAATTAAAAAAAATAAATTAATAAAAATTATGTAAAACAGTAAATAAAACGTTCTTATGACATTATAATCACTTGGAATATAATAATTATGACGTCACACAACAACCATTGTTGCACCATATATTTTACATTTTGTTTCAGCAATGATTGTCCACTTGTTGTTCGTGGGATCAAATACTTCAATGGAATTAACTGGATCATCACTAAACAACCTAAATAATAAAACAATAAACCAGAGTTTAATAAATTATTACAAACTAAATATTTAGTTTAACTTACACTTGACCCCAGCCCCCAACAACATAAATCTTGCCATCTACAACTGAGGCACAGTGACCACATCGAGCCTTGTTCATTGGGGCAACTTCTGACCATGTATTAGTAATAATGTTGTATTTGATCACTGATGAAACTGCACCAATGCCATCTTGCCATCCACCTAGATTAAATTATATTAATTACCAATTACAAATTAATGTAACTCATACAACATTTAATATTTATAACTTAAGAAAATTTAAAGTTCTTTTATATTAAATTTAACAATAAAATGTTATTTATCATAACTTAGAGTTATGTTAACCAAAACAATTGCAAGACTGTGTGGCACTTCTTTATTTTTCTATTTAATTTTAAAATAAATCTTGCATTAGTTACTAATTTTTTTTTTGCATTTTGTATTTAATTTAAATTTTTGTTGCAATAAAAATAATTTTACTTTTACTAATTCCCTGACGTATAACCTAGTCTGCCACAATAATAAACTTAACTAATAATACTGACCAGTAACAAATATGTAATCATCCAAAACTACAGCTGCATGACCACGTACATCATATTTCAAGAGACCACTTTTGTTTATCAAAATCAAAACATTCTGATGAACTTAATCTTCCATCTTTCTCGTTAAATCCCCAGATTGCAAATAATTTACCTGAACATGAATATTTATTTTTTAAACAATTTATTAAGTTTATTTAATAATAATTAATTATTATATTTAATTATTTAATGTAATTCATTTTTTAACAAAAAAGTTCTCTACTGCCACCAAGCTAATTTTTAATGTTTAAAGTTTTGTTTCGGGTAATTTTAAATGGCACAATTAATAAAACAATTACATTGAAAGTTTTTAATATGATTTACAAATTATTCAATAAGTCCTAATTTTATTTAATAATTTATAATTTTAATAATTTACAAATAACTTTCTTGTAAACTGTATTAGGTTTAACATTAAAACTCAATCTCTTGCAGCAAGTAATTCATGTTCCCATCGTGGAACAATCATGTCAGGAATATTTCCCCTTTTATTTGTCCTCACATTCAAGAATTCCCCACTTGATAAAATTTTATTTTTATCTTCGCCTCCAGTTGTGTAAATACAATCTAAAACAATTTTAATTTTCTTTAAATTAATTTTCTAATTTTTTAGTTTTTAAAACTAAGAATAAAAACAATAAAAATTTAAAGTAAAGTTGTAACAATGGGGCATTGTTATTGTGTCACAATTGGACATTGTTAATAAATATTTTGCAAATATTAATTTTTTAATGAAACTTTAAATATTTATTTTAGTTTACGTAAGAATTTAAAAAAATTATAATTTTGTGCAAGTTACAAAGTTAATTATTTGGGTTTGTGATGTAATAATGTAAAACAAAACTAAACCAAAACAACACAGTTTTAAATACCATAAACAAATAGTTTTAACCAACTTAAAGTTAATACCATTTAAAGTAGCTGATGATGCACGCCACCGATCTTGTTTCATTGGACTTTCAACTTTCCATTGTGGATCTACTTCATCTAACTTTAAACTCTCAACAGAGGATTTCCTATACCCTCCCATGACGAAAACTTGTTTGTTGACAACAGCAGATGAAGCTCCCTCCCTTTCTTCATTTAATTTCTACAAATATATTTTGTTTAAGTTAACATTAAATAGATTAAAAAAAATTAAAAACTCTGTAAATTTACTTTTACTTAAACTTAATAAAACATATTAACAATTTTAATTAGTCATTAATTTATTACTTAAAAACCATAAATCTTTTAAATAAAAATAAATTTTACAAAAATAATATTCTGGCCTTAAACTATAAACTTATTGTATTAAAATCAAGTTTACAAAATAAAAATATTTATTGTAAAATATAGAAAACTTACTGGCATTTGAGTCCATTGTTGTGTAACAGAGTCAAACAAAACAACATTTGTTTCATTGGGGTAATCCCCTCCCATTATAAGTAACTTTGTTGGAACTAAACAAATTAATTCTTGAGTTAAAATAATTTAACAAAACACATTTAATATTTAACAAACATATTAAATCTCAACAATACAATTTTAACCCTTACCTATTTTCTTTTCTTTTATCTATAAAATAAAAAGTTATAATCAATAAAAGTAGATAAAAACATTAAGAAAACTAGTTCTTAGCATATTTTTAAGAAAATAAAAGATCGATAAAAAATAATTTAAAAAAATATATAAACTAGTCACATTTCAATCACAACTGCTGTAAAAGCTACACAATAAAAACTTCTGATGACAACTTTGTTTGAAATTGCGATATTTATAATTATATACAGTTATCTTTATTAGAGAATAACTGTTTGAACAAAATTATATACCACAGTAGTCTATTCATATAATATTTTCTATTTCCAAAAATACAGTTTAAATACAAAACTATTCATAGAATAATATAAACTTTAAACAATCCTACCTCTATTTTTGTTGTCACAAACTTGTGAATTCTTTTCCCAGCTTTTCTTTTCATTTTTTTCAATTCAACTTCAGAAACCAAAACTTTCTTTTCTTCAGTTATTTCAACTGAATCAAGTTTTAATTCACTTTCAGAAAACCCATTTTGAATTGAATAGTTTTGCAAAAAAACATTAAAATTGTTAAACAATTTATTTTTTATGCCAAAATATTTAAAAAATTCATGATAAACAGTTTGATTTTCAGCCACAATTTCAATAATAAACGGTCCCCCTTGTACTCTATTAATGAATATCTCAAGCACCCCATTTGTTACAACATCAAGTAGGCCCAACACTAGTTTGCCAGGATCAGCGCTCCTGTGTCCTCCAGCAAAGTAGCATCCAGTTTCAACAACCATTAAAGCAAGCAAACCAGTCAACTGGAGTGTGATAATAAAGATATTTTTAACTGGTTGGTTTTCCTATAACAACATTAAAACAAAAATAAGGTTTAATTAAAAAAATTTAGAAACGGGATTGAATCACAATTCTGAATTAATTAAAACTATAATGCATATGACCACCACTAATTCTAATACCACTACAATTAATCCTGGTCTAGCTTAGACATAATGCTTAGACATGATGCTTATAACAGCAAAATAAACAAAAAAGTAGTCAATGTGTTTGTTGCATAAAAGCTTGAAAATATAGCTTAAACATACTTATAAATAGATTAAAATAAATTACTAGATATGCTGACAGTATATACACATAAATTTGGAAATCTTTGTAAAAAAAATCTGAAATTGAACAAATTAAATTATCATGAATTCAGCCTATCCCTTGAATTTACCTTAAGCTTGGGTGTAGCTGCAGGTATATTTGGTTGTTGGTCTCGTTGGCTGATCACAATTGGTTGAGAGATAGTACTTGGTTTGGAACTGGTGCTTGGTTGGGAGATGGTATTTGGTTTGGGTATGGTGTTTGCTTGGGCGCTGGTGTTTGCTTGGGAGCTGGTGTTTGGTTTGGGTCTGATGTTTGCTTGGGAGCTGGTGTTTGCTTGGGCGCTGGTGTTTGCTTGGGAGCTGGTGTTTGGTTTGGGTCTGGTGTTTGCTTGGGAGCTGGTGTTTGGTTTGGGTCTGGTGTTTGCTTGGGCACTGGTGTTTGCTTGGGAGCTGGTATTTGGTTTGGGTCTGGTGTTTGCTTGGGAGCTGGTGTTTGGTTTGGGTCTGGTGTTTGGCTGAGATGCACTTTCTGTAATACAAAATAAATTATAAAAAAAGTTTAAAAATTGTTTTACAACCGTGTTAAATTGTAACCAAACAAATTAAAATGGGCAACTCAAAATGGCTATACCTAATATGCGCAATATGCCTGCTATGCTTAATATACATAATTATTGACCTACCTTTTTGCTTGTCCACTATTTCACTACTGAACTATGGATTTCTTAAGTGACCAGTCATTAAAAATATTAAGTTTATGACTGCCAAAAATAAATGACATTACATATCACACATGGGCATATTAAGCATATCAGGTAAGTACATTTTTGAGATACTAAATTTAAAATAGTTTTACCGACAGCATTTCCATATCTGTCTCCAAGGTGTTGTATATTTGCACCAGTAATGTTGTGTTGATGCTGGACCTCAGTCTTATCTTGGTGTTGTATTTCGGTCAGCTGTTCAACGTTAGTTTGCTCCTGTACATTGGTCTGCCTTGCTACCATTTGTTCCACATGATGTTGAACATTGTGGGTTTGTTGAATTTGTCGATGATCATTAAATTGTATTTGCAAAGTAACAGGACCTAAAAGTTGAAAAATTGGTCAACAAATTGAAGGAGGAAAAATTTAACAAAAACAAGTTCAGATTCTACTTCTAATTGTTTAGAATAAGATTTATATAAAAATCCTAAATAGTTGCTTAAACCACAACCTAACATTAAAACAAATTCTACCTTGAGCACCAGCTACAATCTCTCTTAACCCAGCAAGTAATTCTGGAGAGTTTAAATCTGGCACTCTGACCTGAAAAAAAAAATTAATTTAATTTTTTTCCAGTTAGTTAATCTCGATAAAGAAATATGACCGAGTGGCCTAAACATAAAACTAAATAACTTGGAGACATAACAGTTAAATAATCTGCTGATGGAGAATAAACTACATTGTTTTGTTCAACAATTTATGACACAAAAAAAGTGGAATTAACTCCAGTATTTTGGGGTATATAAAAAGTACCCCAAACTTCTTATCAGGCAAAATCAAGTGTCACTAAGGTGGCTGCTACATTATCTCCCACCCCCCCCCCACAAGAGGTGGCAAATCGTCCATTTACGTTAAATGTGGGTAAACCGTTGTGGTGGTTTAATTTAACGTTTGTTTCGATCTCTTCGATTGTTTGTTTTCGTCTCTGTAGGGGTTTTTACGTTTGTTTTATTTAGAATTATTTGCCTACAAGGTCTGCCTTGCAACTTTGGTTGGGCTAGCTGTTCAGGAATTTTGCGATCCAGATACGCAAGTTTTATGCGCTCAATCGAGATTATTTCAGTACGTCCGCCAATATTAATCTTAAAAGTTTTTAATCCGTGCTCAATAACTTTATATGGACCTTCATATGGGGTGCAAAGTGGCGCCTTGTATCCCACTTTTTGACAAAAACAAAGCTGCTGTTCTTTAAATCAAAAGGTTTGTAGCTATTTGGTTTACAATGCCATGAGATTTGAGGCGCTTCTTGTTTTATAATGTGGCAAGCTTTTGTAAAAAATCTTCAGGTGCAATGTTTTGGTCTGTAGCCTCCACAAAATGGCCTGGAATGGTGAGTGGTGCTCCATACACTATTTCTGCTGATGAACATCCTAAATCTTCTTTGGGTGCGGTTCTAAATTAGAGTAGAACCCAAGGCAGTTTGTCAACCCAATTGTTGTCATTAAGTCGCGACATCAACGATGCCTTAAGTTGTCTATGAAATCGTGCCACCAGACCGTTTGTCTGTGGGTGAAATGCTGTGGTAAATGGCAAAGAAGTCCCCATAAACTTAGCAATATCTGACCATGGTTTTGATGTAAACTGTGCTCCTCTGATGACAATGTTGATGGTATGCCAAACCGAGATATCCATTGTTGAATAAAAACTTTTGCACATGATGTCGTCGATGTTTCTTGCAGTGGGTACGCCTCTGGCCACCTTGTGAACCGGTCAACTACAGTAAGCAAATATCTAAAACCTTGAGATGGCGGCAAAGCTCCCACAAGGTCAATAATATTTAAATGATTAATTTGTTTTACAGGCTATGAATAGTAGTGCAGTAAGATTATTGTACATTTGTTGACCTTAGCTTTTTGGCAATAAACACACTGTTTTGATTATTCGCCAATTTGTTTTTTAAGTCCTTTCCATACAAATTTTCCAGCAATTAGTTTCTCTGTGCTTCGTATCGACGGATCCGATAAACCATGAACTAAATCGAATATTTTTCGCACCAAGATTCCAAAACGAACGATCACGGTGATCCAGTTTTTGTGTCACATAAAAGGAAGTCTGGTTTCCTTTGCAAGAAAAGTTTTAACTATTAAACTAGAGTTGGCTTTTAATTCATTTATAATTTTTTTGTCTATTTCTTGATCTAAGGCCATATCCGAAAAATTAATTCCTATAGATGCCTGTATGACATTTATTCTAAATCTTGATAATGCGTCAGCATCAAAATTATTTTATCTTCCATATGGCAGATATCCGTAGTGTATCCTGATATAGCACTAAGTTGTTGTTGTTGGCAGGCTGCCCACGGTGAAGCAGTTTTAGTTAATGCATAAGTGGTTTGTAATTCGTAAAACCTAAGTGCCGTCCTTACAAAAAGTATCTAAAATGCTGAATAGCAAGATGTAATGCTAGTAGTTCACAGTCGAATGCACTGTATTTCATTTCAGGTGGCCGAAGATGCTTGTTAAAGAAAGCCAATAGTTTCCAAAAACCATGTATATTTTGCTGTAGTACTCCTCCAACAGCTGTATACAGTTAATGCAGTTGGCGCTCATACTTGTGGATGGCAAAGCATAGTGGCATTAACTAAAATGTTTTTAGCTTTAATAAATGCATTATTTAGTTGGTCACACCACAGTGTTGATTAAGATTTTTAAATTTTTTTTTCATAGATCGGTCTCATGATGCCACTCTTGATAGAAAACGATGATAAAAATTGATCATGCCAAAGAACCGCTGCAGTTCTTGAAATGAGGTTGGTTGTGGGAAATTGTTTATTACCTCCACTTTTTGACTTGCTTGCCACCAAAATATCATCCAAAAACACTAAAACAAAATTAAGATTCCGGCACACACAATCCGTCTTTGAAAAGTTTATGCTGCATTTTTTAATCCAAAGGGCATTCTTATGTACTCAAATAAGCCAAAAGGGTAATGACTGCAGTTTTTGGAATATCTTCTGTTGCAACAGATACTTGGTGGTAGCCTCTAACAAGGTCTATTTTTGAAAATATGTTTGTGTTTTCTAAATTTGCAGAAAAATCTTGATTATGTGGTATGGAGTATCGGGTGTAGTAACAGCATTTAGTCGTCTGTAATCTTCACACGGTCATCAATCACCGATGGATTTCTTAACCATGTGCAATGGAGGTGCCCACAAACTGGCTGATCTTCTGACAATACCCATGCTTTTCATCATGTTGAATTCACGTTTGGCTTGTGCCAGTTTGTCTGGTGGCAGTCTTCGTGCACGGGCGCTAATCGGTCGCCCGTTTGTTATAAGAAAATGTTCCACCTAGTGTTTGGTTTGCTTTTGTTGGAAATTTGGAGTTGTTATCAGTGGAAATTGTGCGAGTAAAGCAGCATATTAACTTTGGTGTAAATCGATTGCATTTATTATGGGGGCTGAGACATCTAACAACTCAATCAAACAGTTTGTGTTTAATTTAGCGCTAATTAATGTTTTGTTTTTTTATGTCTACCAAAAGCGAATTGGCTCAAAGAAAATCTGCCAATTGTTCAATTCTTCTTGGTGGGTATATGCTTATTTCAGCCCCAGTATCAACTAAAAAGTTTTGTTTTCAGGACTTGTCTTTAACAAAGTATAAATTAAACAGACTGCCGGCCACGCTCATCGTTATTGTCAACCGGCATATTCGATTTCCGATAAACTGCAAGGTGGACAGCACTGCCTGGCTTTGTTTCCGAAATGTTGATGATAAAAACACAGTTGCTTTTATATGGGCGACGCTTATTAGACTTTAACTTAGTTTCACAAAATTTATAAACTTTAGAAACTAACCCAGAAAATTGAGGTTTAGCCGAGCATAATTTATTCGGTTTTGAAGCCATGTCTGTTGTTTCTTTGGTGGTTAAATCAACTCTGACTTCCTCGGGCAGTAGTTGCAAAAAATATGTTTAAAGAGAAAACACGATTCGTGATTTCCCATTAATGCCAGCATTTTATCCATCACAGAGGAAGGTTTTCTATCTCCAAGTTTTGACATTTCAAATATTCTTTGGGCTCGTTCTTCCTCGGAAAGCTCAAAGGTTTTTAAAAGTCAATCTTTGATAGCAATATATTTTCCTTTTGTTGGTGGATTTTTCATAGAAAAAGTTTTGCTGTGTCCTGGTCTAATGCTGCGACAACATGGCAATATTTTGTTTCGTCGATTGTTATATTTTGCAGAGAAATTGGGCTCCTGCTTAGTTAAACCAAATTTTGGCATGTTGCGACAAAAAGGTCGGCAGTTTAACTGCTACAGCATTTTCTTGCGTCATATTGTTTTAAATTTTCGGGGTCACCAATTTATAAATTGTAACAATATAATTTATTACAGTGTTAAGCAAAACTGTTAAGTAATAAATTGGTAGTCAGCAATAAAACACAACATAATACAAAAATAGCAAAAGATAAGACTGTAGCCCAGATTTCTTATCAGGCAAAATCACGTGTCCGTAAGGGGCCGCTACAGCATATTAAATTTACAGACGATCAGTTAACAGATTTAAACAATAGCTAGTTCAAAAACGTTACCATGTTCTGCAAATGAATCATTGTATACAAAAAATACCCACCAGACTTATTTACAGCTTTACATGTTTATGATTAAGAAATTTGTTAAAAAATAATAAATTTTAAAATACTAGAAAATTTACCAAACGATTTTCATTTTCGTTTTGGGATTGATCTTCCATTATTCTTGTTTTTATTTACAACAGTTTTAACATCTAAACTACAAACAAATTGTTGTTGTTTTATAATATTTGAACTTGTTATATTAAAACAAACTTAATTAGTTAATTTGCAAAATCTAAAAAATGGCAATAGGGGTTGTGAGATTTTTTGCCACATGTGGTAAAAAAAATGTGGTAAAGAAATGTGGTAAAAAAATGTGGTAAAAATACTTTTAGAAATGTGGAAAAATAATGCAGGTAAAAATAGAAAAATTTTGAATATCTGTTGCTTGGTAATCTATTCGTATTGATTGTTTAATGTTGTAATTGTATTTTTTTGCCTATACGGTGGGTGTTGAATTAAAAGAAGTAATTTGCATATTTTTGTTATTACGATCACATATATTAGTCGATTTGAAATTGTTATGATATAGTCGCAACTTATATATGCTATCGATAATCTACTCACGCACCACAAAGTGGTTTAAAAAAGTGTTGTATAGCGGTTATGTAACAGGACTATAAGCCAAAAGGTTTAGGGTTTAAGTCGCATCAATGCCACACTATTCATCCTCGGGCCCAGAGTTCACGGCTAACTTAAAAACGCGTCCCTACGACACACCGATGTAGCTTATTTTATACGTAAGAATTTTCGATTTTGTTTTCGTCTATTTAACTAAATTATGCACAGACGTTGGTTTAAAGTGACGAAAGCATCATAAGGTTTTAATTTGTTGTATTATGCGAAAAAAAGGTCGTTATTTGAAACAATATACAAGGAAAATTAACAATCATAATATCAAATTTTTTAGTAAACAGTTTCCAAAGAAATGGAATTAATCATTTTCCTCTTCTACTTTTTAAATATAAAACATGTAAAAAAATACAATTTAAAGTCAAGTTTCAATGTTCCATTTTTTTTTTAAAATGACTCCTTTTCAATGTTGTTTTATAGAAAAATGCCATTCCACACGGTAGTGGGGCTGTTCGATTTAAATATCATTCACACAGCTACAGTTGATTGTGTTTTTTAACAGCCTATAAATATAAAAAAATAAATTTTTATGTAGTTAAAAATAAAACTAGATTTATTTGATAAATAAAAGATGGTTAAAATGATTTGATCATTTTTAAAATTAAACTTTAATAATAAACAAAGTTTTAGCTCGGTTTGAAATTGTTGATATCAGAATATACATTACACTAAATTTTGAAAGCCTATAAACAAACAAGCATTTAAATATATTAAACAAAAAAAATTAAAATTTTAATCCATTTTTGAGTTAATAATAATATGGAATATAACTGACCAAAATTCAAGAAATTAATAATAATCTTTAAATTTTTAAAAAAACAAATACCTATTAATAAGTAATCAATAAATTTAGAGAATGGGTAGCCTAAAACGCAATATGATATTGTACAATATACTGAAGTTTTAGCTTTATAAACTCTAAGGAGCAAAAGTTATCTTTATTCAAAATTGGGACAAGACAGAAAAGAATAAAAATAATAAGTATATTGACATAACAATATGTTTTAAAATCTAAGATTTCGACCATGATAATTTTAAAACGCATATAATTCTGTAATAGCATTGAATTGAACTTTACCTGTTTGGCTTGATGTAAAGTTATGTTTTTTATTAGAGAAAGACCAAAAAATGTGGCTTCTGCTAGCAAAACATCGAAAACCAATGCTTATTCCCTTGTTTTCAAATCCATCTCTGTAATAAAATAGGATATAAAAATAACATTTTTTTTGCACACTAGAAATTCTAAAGCATAAAAAAAATATAAAATTTACCCAACAAAAGTAAAAGCAATTTTTGTTAAGTAATGCACAATTCTTTCTGTGTCATCACCAAACACAGAAATATTCAATTCATGAATTCGTTTATCAGGAGCTGCATACTTTCGATCCCCGAATCTTTTTTCAAAATTTATCATTATGTACAAAATTAATTATTAAAATACATTGTATATAATTGTTTAATAAGAATTTATATACCTTAAAAAAATATTAAATCAACCAATATTACCGATTTGATTTAACTTTTTTGTTCATGACATTATTGATGTGCACATCACAGTTTCCCAATAAAATATGGGACTTTATAGCTTTTTGATCAATTAAACCAATTTGATTGAAAATATTTTGCTTTTTTTTTTGTCGATCATCTTTACACTCCGGACAAAAATAACGTTTCGGAAGTTTTCGTGTGGACTGAATTTTTAAACATTGTAAATGATACCAATCACGACATTCACCCTCACA
This sequence comes from Corella eumyota, assembly GCF_963082875.1. Taxonomy (NCBI): domain Eukaryota; kingdom Metazoa; phylum Chordata; class Ascidiacea; order Phlebobranchia; family Corellidae; genus Corella; species Corella eumyota. The sequence goes on from NC_137491.1 coordinate 21,385,584, forward strand.
GAAGATCATTTTTTCATTTTTTTTAGATTTTGGACAGTTTTTTCCTGCATGACACAAACTAAAGTTTGACGTAAATAAAATAGATACAGCATTTATTAGAAAATGGTTAATTGTTATGTAATTTTCAGGGCACTTTTTTCCAATTTTAAGAGAATCAAATGGATGTCTGTAGGTTAGATTATCTTTGGTATCACTGGTGCACACCCCATTATATTTTTTTTCTTTAAATAAGAATGACGATATTTTTGTAGCCAACCAGTTTCGTATAGCAACTGAATTTTCATGTTTGTATGGTAAATATTTTCCAGCACAAATATAAAACGCATTTAATAGCATTATAATACCGCAATCATAGGAGTTTCTTTGCAAAGTCGTGTCCTCAGGCGCAATAATATACCACTTCGATATATCATCTTCGTTACAAGTATTTTTTTTTATTTCATAATTAATGTACTCCAGTATTGGTGTAAGTACAGGTATCGAATAAGTGTGAGTTGAATCAAGATAAATTATTAAATGCTTCGATAAAAGCACAATGAGTAAACCCCAATGAAAGTTATTTCCAATATTAACAGGAAAAATCCAAATATCATTTTGGATAGGAGATTTTTTTTTTAACCATTTGCTGTAACCAGGATTAAGTTGTTTTTTAACCAACTTTAACCAGACAGCAAAATGACAAGGAAAAGCCAGAACTTTTACAGATGCATTTACCAGATGTTCATGTTGAGTGCATATCTCAAGAAATGCATCTATGATGCCATCATTGACCTTGTTACACATTTTTAAGCATTCGAAATCACATTTAGGCACTACTAAAGAACCACTGTCAGTTAAGATATCATGTCCAAGTGTTGGGAGATTACATTTAGGAGGCCAATTTTCAGTTACAGAAAGAACAATACCCTTGGATAATTTAACGTTTTCAATTTCACTTGATGTTTTTTTTTCATTATCTTTTTCAATATCCTTCTTATTTAGTATACATATTGGTAATAAAGGGACATCATGTTTTTCAATATCTTCACATATTGGTAGTAAAAGAGCAACATCTTCTTTTAATATCTTTACACTTAGGTAGTAAAAGGGTATCATCTTTATCAGTATCCTTACATATAATCAGTTGAAGAGCATCATCTTTTTCAATATCTTTACACTTAGGTAGTAAAAGGGCATCATCTTTATCAGTATCCTTACATATAATCAGTTGAAGAGCATCATCTTTTTCAATATCTTTACACTTAGGTAGTAAAAGGGCATCATTTTCATCAGTATGCTTACACATTGGCAGTGAAAGGGCATCATCTTTTTCAATTTCTTTACACTTAGGTAATAAAAGGGTATCATTTTCATCAGTATCCTTACATATAATCAGTTGAAGAGCATCATCTTTTTCAATATCTTTACACTTAGGTAGTAAAAGGGCATCATCTTTATCAGTATCCTTACATATAATCAGTTGAAGAGCATCATCTTTTTCAATATCTTTACACTTGGGTAGTAAAAGGGCATCATTTTCATCAGTATGCTTACATATTGACAGTGACAGAGGATCATCTTTATTTAAATTCTGACATATTGCATCTAAGCAAAAAGAAGACTCCTTTGAAACACTTACAGCAATTGAGTAACCTTAAAAGACAAAAAAAATATTTTAGTAATATTTCTTCAAACTGTAGTATAATTAAAGAACTTTTTGTATATTTATAGAAATATTTTTAAGTATATATATAAGTTAATTATGGCAAAGCAAAAAAGTGTTCTGCATTAAATCATTTTTAAATGTATATAAATGAACAAATAAAAAACTACATACATATGCTACTTGCTAGCCTTAATTTTTTTACTAGTTTTTTGTTTTATTAAAATACCTCTAAAATTTTGTTCAATTCTTTTAAGGCTTTTTTGTTTTTTTGTGTTACACTCAAGTTGAAGACCAAGGCGGGTAATAAACAAAAAATTAACAACACTCATTGATGTAAATGAGGGTCTGCAACAAAAACATCCATTAAATATGTTTATATTTCAAATTTTAATGATTATTTTAACATTTAAAGTTCACTAACTTTCAAATATATAAAATTATCACTTAATACTGCAAGTTTTTAATAAAAATATTGTCACACCTATCCTTTTTCATACTGGCATTACACTGCTCAGCTACGCTAGAGTTCACTAATAAATTTTTACAAAACGATAAATGTTTTTTCTGGTCCCCTTTTTTTTGTTCTATTATGAAATTTGTCAGAAAGACTATAAAAATTGTTTTTCAAATCAGCTTCCACTGGCATCAAAAGGCCCTGATCTAATTTTTTTAAATTTTCTTCACTCCACTCAAATAACATTCCCATATTAGGGGAAAATAGTCCACGATGTCGATTTTCTCCATGGTGTGCTATCTGTTAGTCACACAAAACAATTTTCTATTTAATGCTAAGCATCTAAAATAAGTTTATAACACTTTTTTATGTAGCTACTGTTCTCATAAATACAAAATTAAATTTTTGTTTATAACAGTTATTTTTTTATATAACTTGTCTCGAAATGTCAGACACAACAACATTAGGTTGCGTTTTAAAAGAAAGTAGGCCGTCAATATAATCTCTGGCACTTTCTTGTCTCAAGATATATTTAAAATAAACAGCAACTCCATGTGTGCATCTAAAGTGTACTACACCTCCTAATAAAACAATTAAAATTTTTAAAATATTTTTTATAATATGCCAGCAGCCGTGCACAACTCCCTTAATTTGTGCGAACCACTCTAAAAATTAATTTAATTTATAAAAATTTTATTAAAAACAGAATGTTTTTACTTGTTATGGGATATGAAACAGTGTTGAACAAAGATATATATACTTATAAAAAAAATAAGAACTAACAGAACTTATTAAAATTATTATTGAAAAGTCCTAAATGCTTTTGCCAAACAATTAGACTTGAAATCAACTTGGCTCATCTCTACTAAAAAATGTCACAAATTACAGATCAATTTGCCCTACTTGCTAGAGTAACCTTTTGCTCTTACAATAACTTCTGGACTATTTACCTACCAGGCCAAGGTTTGCAAAACTAACAGTTAATAGTAAAACAGCAAAAAAATAATAAGCTTTTAAGTAGAAGATATATCTAATATTTCTTTAGCATAAACAGCAAACTTTAGCATAAACAGCAAATTAGCCCTTCATTTGCAGTACAAAATTGATACAAGGTCAGTCCAATTTTGTGAATTTATCAGTAACTCTGTATATCTAATTTTACCTCATCCGTACTATGTAATGCTTCCAGAATTTCTTCATGAGAAACTGAAACATTCGTTAATTTTCTTTTATTGGAAACTTGAGATTGCACAACTGAAATTTTTCTATGTTCTGTATTAAAAAGAACATTCCCATCCAGGGTGCAATGGTATTGTATTTAATTTTTACCTTCCAAGGGTTTTGATTTGAATCTTAAAATAATAACATTTAAATAAATGCCAACAAACACAACTAATTATAAATAAAATAATTGTAATTTAAAATAGATTTTTAACATTTTATCCTACTAAAAAATCCCCGGCCAATAATTTCCTTGGAATAGTTTTGCCACATCACTTCAATATTAACCTCATCTAACTCTTTTTGGTCCAACTTTAGACAATCAACTGCGTATTATAAAAAACGCATTTTTTTAAAGTGCTATATTACAGAGTTATGGAATTTTGTAAGTAATGTTTATAGCACTTTAGTATGGTTGACAATAAATCACAAAATGGCTTTAGAACTTTCAAAAAATGTCTGTAGTACTAACAATTTAATTTTCAAAAACACTGGAAAATGATTAACATAAAAAACCAGGTTACCATATTTTTTCGTGTGACATAATAGCGTAGTTAGGGTATACAAGCTAGTTCTTTCTAAGTCATCACAAACAAGGCTTACTTTTTCTTTTTTTTAAATTAATTTTGATTTTTTTTGTATTTATATATATATAACTTAAAAATTAGGTAAAATCATTTAAAGTTAAAACCATTTTTGTGTTTAGTGACACCAACTTCATCAATTCTTGGGTGAAAAAATATTGCTTATATATGTTTTAAAGCAATTTTCTTAAAAATCATAAATTTAAAATATAAAATTATTTAAAGAGAAAATCAATATCGAATAAAAATTATATATATATACATAAATTGATGCTAGAAATGTACCTGGACGCTGACAAGTATTTTTCCAATTGCCATCTGCTATGACAATTTTAGGAGAAACTCCACATTTCAAACAAGAAAAGTGATAATTGATATTGAGTAGGGCACAAAAATGATAAAATGCATTCCTAATGCTATCAATTTGATTAAGTGGTTCATTGAAAATCATATTTAATCCCGTTTCAACTCCAACATGATTCTATGAAGAACTACTTTAAAATATTTTTTTTTAGTAAAATTGATGTTGTTAATAACAAACCTCAATTCCTCTCATAAGGTATTGTATAAGTTTCAAGGAAAGCAACACTTTGTTGTTAAAATTATGAAATCCTGATGCATACTCCTGAAATCAAACTACGAATTTGCAATTAGCACAGTGGTAACTTGCAACAAGAATATCTAAATAATTATATTTTAGTTAGTATTTCTCCTAGTTGTCAATTGCTAAAAAATCTAAAATTTTTACAACTTTATTCTTGTTCAATAATTTGTAATCTGTTACCATTCCAGACTTTTCCCAAGCCATACACAGTATAGCCTTCTTTCGTTTTTGTTCTAATAAGATTTTATTTGAACAATGCGGGCAGCAAACCTCTCCTGGAAAAAAATATGTTTGGTGGTGACTTTTCCTCAATGTTATCTTTCAAGACAGTTGTTGGAATTTTTTTAAAACTTAAAAAATAGTCCATTAAAATAATATCCTCCTCAGTTGGTAACTGGATTTACAAAAAAAAATATTAAAGATTTACAAAAAAAAATATTAAAATTTAAAATTTTTTTTACCTTTTTGTGTCTTTTTTTAATAAAGTGAAGTCTATTTGACTGACTAACCACTTGCATGCATTCTCATGATTGCAAGAATAATTTTGATTTGAGAATGGACATTTGCATGACCATCGTCCACTTTCTTTATCAAAAGTTACTCTAACTCTGTTAAATTTGCAAAAATAATCAACTTTGTCAGTAAGCACTGAAAAATACATATGTTTGTCATTATAGCCCAGTGAAGCAAAGTCTGCATAAACAACCAAAGGTAAATTTTCCTCACAACTTTTAACATATATGTCATTTAAATAATTTTTTGTTGATAATGTTATAACTTGAAGAGTAAACAACTTCTGAAGACATGCTGTATTCAGTTCAGGAAAATTTTCAATCCGTGCATAAGGAACTGAACTTAAATGTATGCACTGTGTTGACGGATTGTTATTATAGATTTGGTCACCCATCATTAAAGAAACACAATCTTCATTGCTACAAAGCTCAATTTGCAGGCGTTTGTGGCAACGCACATGGATTGGTGACAAACAGCCACTCTTTTTAAGTGCAACGAGAAAAATACCACTTTTTTTTGTCTACACAAACAGCAGGAAGAATGAATATTTACAGGTGTCCCATGTTGACACTCTTTATGTCGTCGCAGCGAAGCCGCACTTCCAAAACATTTTTTACACATATTGCAGCCATTCTTTGTTGTATTTTCTTCTAACAAAGCTAACACAAAAATTAAATTTTAGCAACTTAAAACTACATAAACTTACAAAAAGTTTTGTTTTTTTAGTTCCTTTAGTCAATTAGTGTAGGCCAGTCTGGAAAGTAGAGCAGTTTTCGACGAGATCTCGTGCGTGCAAGCGTAAAAAAATGTGACTGCGCGTGCACGCGTACTAAAATTTCCGGTCTAGGCATGCACGCGTGATATATGTTAGCGTGTTTTACTGCGCATGCACATTTTTTTAAGACACCAGGCGTGCAAAACGCTAATTTCAGGCGTGCATTTTTTTTTAGGGAAAAAAATCTCGTGCTGCCCTACTTTCCAGGCTGGGGTGTAGGGTGGAAGGGGGTGCTGACAACTGGTAGCCAGTCACCTTTTTCTTGTTTAAAAAAGTTTAAGGCCGAATTGGCTAACACACTGACCACCTAAGCTATGTAGTACCTTTTTAATACATAAGCTCTGCAAAATTTGTTACCCTAACATTTAAATAAAAAGATTCGGTTGTTTTAAATCAAACCCTTCCTTAACATTTTAGTGAAAAATTGCAGTTGCATTTTTATTTTAACTTAACTCTTTTCTAAATTAACGCCGGTCCTTTTAAAATGCAATAACAGCAGCAAAATTAGCAAAAAATAAATCGTTGTCGATGAATATGAATATACATACCGTTTCTTTTTTTTAAAAGATAAAAAACAGCCTTTTTAAAATGTTTTTTGCAGTGTGTCAGAAGCTCTTCGTGAGTTTTAAATCTACAGTTGCATAAATGACACTGCCTCCCACTTAGATAAATGTAAATATCTTCTAAGGAATCTCCGAAAAAACAAATTTTGTTCTTCATACTTGGTCACGAAAACAAAAAAGAATTCGTGCCCCAAAAAAGAAGGAAATTTCCACCACGCGTTTCAGTTTTAGTGGTAAACGGATAAATGAATTATTTTATTAGAAATAAAAAAATTGATTAGTACTTGCATATTTTGTACTTTATAAATAAAAGTTAATTAATAAAACTACTATTATTAAATATATTTTAAACCTAGTAAAGTTTATATTTTAACTAAAAATGTATATATTTTTAGCCACATTAATAAAAGTATTTTACCACATTTTTTTACCACATTTTTATGCCACATTATTTTTGCTACATTTTTAAAAACTATTTTTGCCACATTTTTTTTACCACATTTTTTTACCACATTTTTTTACCACATTTTTTCGCCACAATTTTTGCCACATTTTTTAAAGTCACATTAATTTTGCACAACTTCCTAAGAAAGGATACTAATCGCGACAATACGTTGTTTAATCCATTGGAACAAGCCATGGGTTCAAATTGCTTTGAAGATTTAGTGAGAGTTTGTCGTAGTCACACTCAATATGCGGCTGAAGTGCGAGAACAATTCGCACAATATTGTCAAAGTGAGGAGGGAAGTGTCCCATGGCAGCTTACGCTATAGTAGTGTAGGGTGTTTTTGGGGGTGTTGTTCTTGTGTTTTTTTATTATATTTAATCCTAGTAAAACCTTCATTTTAGAAAATTTATTTTTAAGCTATATATATTAAGATAGTTTTTAACTAACTGTCGTGTAGACTTTTTAATTTAAATAAAATTTTGATAAGTGCGAGGGTGTCCGACGTAAAGCATTCTAATCCTTTAAAACATAATCTATTAAATACAGCAGATATTTTTTACAATTTCATTCAAACATGATAGTGTGCATAATTTGTCGAATTTCCAATTTAAGTTGTGATTTTTTCCTTGGCTCCCACCCTTCCACTTCATTTGCCACACCCAAAAACCAAAGCTCATCAGCATCGGTTGTTAATTCTATGGCACATAGTCACTATTATTAATACAATTTATACAACTTAATTAATACAACTTACCTAAAATAAAAGAATAACAGGAACTATTTCTTAGGTTTAAAATACCTGTTGTAGACTGCAATGCAGAAAGGACATGATTTTTAAAATCACATTCCTTTACTTTCTGTTTTTTTTTACTTGCAACTTTAAAAAAAAAACTCATTTAGGAAAATAATAATTTTTTTCACGTCCTCCACGTCTAAAAAGGTGTATAGTTTTAAAAGTGCAGCAAAATGTTTTTGATCCAAGTCCCTCCCTTACTGCAACAGTAATATCATTAACTCAGACTGACCGAAAAGCCTGGAAACGAATAACGTGAGTGCGAAATACGTCCAAGGTTCTGATATTTTAGTACCAAAATCACAAACTACTTTTAAGCCTATTTTACTATTAACTATCTCTGTTATATTTTTAAAACGTTTGTAAATACATCTAGTTTATAAGCTACTTAATGAACAGCTACAAAACCTGGGTATTGCAAGGACTCTGCCACCGTCTTCCAAGCATTGTTTTTTAGCCTGCGATTGCTGTACCCTTGCAGGTGCTGGTCGAATAAACATGGATGATTTTTTACCTCCTCAATAAGCATTTTGTGTATTAAACTAGTTTTTTTCTAAGTTATCCATGTTTATATTAGCCTAAAATGTATTAAAGTGTTGTTAAAATAGAAAATCTTTTAGGATACAAGTAGGTCCATACACACCACTATACTTTTTGTAGGCTACTAGCTACTAACAAAGCTGTTATATATAAAACACAAATGTCAACTAAACGTGACACCTGCATTAACAAAAAAACTTTTATTAATTGCAAACAGAACGTATTTTATGGACTAAAAACTAGTATGGCCTAACCAAAGTATATGTATAAACAAAATAAGTCCAACTGATTCAACCGGATTGTTACGTCATTTTTTAGATTCATGGAGGACAAATGAGGTCTTAGAAATGCATTACAGGTATAGGAAAAAACACGAATATTTTGATTTACAAAAATTTCTAACATGGGCACCTAAAAATTTAACCAGAATTCTATTATACTAATATTTTGACACTTTTATACGCAAAAATTTTTATTAAAAATAAAAAATTGTATTTTCACAAAGAAATTGTCGCAAGCTCTGAGTATTATTCACATGCGCTGACCTGTTTTTTCGTATGCCCTGCCTTGAGTATTATTTAAGTTTGTCCCCAATTTCCATTCATACAACAATGTGTTTTATGACGTAATAATGTTTAGTAAACAACATTTTGGGCATTTTTTTATTATTTTATTTCTTTTTTACTTTTATTTTAATTATATCTCTATTTAATAACAACACTACACGAAAAAAGACTGCGCGTAAAAATGTTAAAATATTAGTAAAATGGAATTCCGGTGAAATTTTTAGATTTCTATGTAAGGAATTCTTGTAAAACGGGATGTTTCGTATACCTGTAATGCATTTCTAAGACCCATTTTGATCTTCTAATTTTATTTCCGGTCACGTGTTAGACTACTTTTGATTCTATATATACTTTGGGCCTAACAAAGCCACGAACGTATTGTCGTCTGCTTAACTTGTTGCCATAACAACAATCAAAGTTCTACCGAGTTGCGCTGGAAACTCGTGCCAGATCAAGTTTTCAGCGATGAACTCGACTTTCTAAGCGTACGCCAGCGTACTTTGGCGTTTACGCCTAAAAAAAATTCGATTTATTTAACATTAACATTTGTGCGTTGAGTTGAGTTATGTTACGCCAGGTGTAAACGCCCCTTAACAATGAGTTCTAATGCTTTTAACTATTTAAAATAAATTTGCGGTTTATTTAACAACTCTTTTAACATGGAAACTCTAACCTCGTTTTTCTGGTATTAAATCATTTTTTCTACGATTTATTTCTGCTTTTTATTAAGTGCAAATGTTGTTTTAAAAACAGTTAGGCAATTTCGTTCTACTGAACAGACGCCACCCAATAAACATGGATATAGACATAACTTATTCTTGTAACCAACTAACAACTAAGGATAGTTTTATTAAAAGTTCGCTACAGCGGTGCGTAATGCGAATTCTCTGATGACGTCATTATAAGCGATGTTTTACCCATCTTCAAATTAAATAAGTTTAATTGTAATATGTGAACCCTAATCCACTCTAAAATATCCATGATTTTATTGCATAACAATCAACACAAAATTACTCGGCGCAATATTCATAAATATCCTCGTTTTAAACTCACTAATTGGCATTTAATTGCATAATCAAGTTTTATTATAATAAAAATCAAGCGCTGATTAAAAAAATAAATTAATAAAAATTATGTAAAACAGTAAATAAAACTTTCTTATGACATCATAATCACTTGGAATATAATTATGACGTCACATGACAACCATTGTTGCACCATATATTCTCCTTTTAGTTTCAGCAATGATTGTCCACTTGTTGTTCGTGGGATCAAATACTTCAATGGAATTAACTAGATCACCACTATACAACCTAAATAATAAAACAATAAACCAGAGTTTAATAAATTATTACAAACTAAATATTTAGTTTAACTTACTTATCCCAGCCCCCAACAACATAAATCTTGCCATCTACAACTGAGGCACAGTGACCACATCGAGCCTTGTTCATTGGGGCAACTTCTGACCATGTATCACTAATAATGTTGTATTTGATCACTGATGAAACTACATTTAAGCCAACACGACATCCACCTAGATTAAAATATATTAATTACCAATTACAAATTAATGTAACACATACAACATTTAATATTTATTACTTAAGAAAATTTAAAGTTCTTTTATATTAAATTTAACAATGAAATGTTATTTATCATAACTTAGAGTTATGTTAACCAAAACAATTGCAAGACTGTGTGGCACTTCTTTATTTTTATATTTAATTTTAAAAATAAATCTTGCATTAGTTACTATTTTTTTTTTTGCATTTTATATTTAATTTAATTTTTTTGTTGCAATAAAAATAATTTTACTTTTACTAATTCCCTGACGTATAACCTAGTCTGCCACAATAATAAACTTAACTAATAATACTGACCAGTAACAAATATGTGATCATCCAAAACTACAGCTGCATGATAACTTATAACATATTTCATTGGAGCAATAAGAGACCACTTTGCACCAATTTTCATTAAAGAAAAAAGAGACCATTTTGGTTTATTAAAATCAAAACATTCTGATGAATTTAATTTTTCCGATTCATTATCAACTCCCCCGATTGCAAATAATTTACCTGAACATAAATATTTATTTTTTAAACAATTTGTTAAGTTTATTTAATAATAATTAATTATTATATTTAATTATTCAATGTAATTTATTTTTTAACAAAAAAGCTCTCTACTGTTTTTTTTTAATTTTTTTTTTAATTTTTAATGTTTAATTAATTTTTTTTTCTGGTAATTTTGAATGGCACAATTAATAAAACAATTACATTGAAAGTTTTTTAAAATGATTTACAAATTATTTAATAAGTCCTAATTTCATTTAATAATTTATAATTCTAATAATTTACAAATAACATTCTTGTAAATTGTATTGGGTTTAACATTAAAACTCAACCTCTTGCAGCAAGTAATACATGATCACTTCGTGGAACAATCATGTCAGGAATATTTCCTCTTTTATTTGTCCTCACATCCAAGAATTCCACACTTGATAATTTTTTCCAGCCTCCATTTATATCTTCACCTCCAGTTGTGTAAATACAATCTAAAACAATTTTAAATTTTTTTTAAATAATTTTCTAATTTCTGATTTTTCAAACTAAGAATAAAAACAATAAAAATTTAAAGTAAAGTTGTAACAATGGGGCATTGTTATTGTGTCACAGTGGGGCATCTTTAATAAATATTTTGCAAATATTAATTTTTTATTAAAACTTTAAATATTTATTTTAGTTTACGTAAGAATTTAAGAATTTATAATTTTGTGCAAATTACAAAGTTAATTATTTGAGTTTGTGATGTAATAATGTAAAAACAAAACTAAACAAAATAACACAGGTTTAAATACAATAAACAAATAGTTTTAACCAACTTAAAGTTAATACCATTTAAAGTAGCTGATGATGCAAACAACCGATCTTGTTTCATTGGACTTTCAACTTTCCATTGTGGATCTACTTCATCTAACCTTAAACTTTCAACAGAGGATTTATACCACCCTCCCATGATGAAAACTTGTTTGTTGACAACAGCAGATGAAGCTCCATACCTTTCTTCATTTAATTCCTACAAATATATTTTGTTTAAGTTAACATTAAATAGATTAAAAAAAATTAAAAACTCTGTAAATTTACTTTTACTTAAACTTAATAAAACATATTAACAATTTTATTTATTCTTTAATTTATTACTTAAAACCATAAATCCTTTTAAATACAAATAAATTTTACAAAAATAATATTCTGGCCTTAAACTATAAACTTATTGTATTAAAATCAAGTTTACAAAATAAAAACATTTTTATTGTAAAATATAGAAAACTTACTGGCATTTGAGTCCATTGTTGTGTAACAGAGTCAAACAAAACAACATTTGTTTTATTGCGGTAACCCCCTCCCATTATAAGTAACTTTGTTGGAACTAAACAAATTAATTCTTGAGTTAAAATAATTAAACAAAACACATTTAATAATTAACAAACATATTAAATATTAACAATACAATTTTAACACTTACCTATTTTCTTTTCTTTTATCTATAAAATAAAATAATATAATTAACAAATGGAAAGTAGACATAAAAGCACCACAAGTAAACTAGTTGTTAGCATATTTAAAAAAATGGTTTTAATCACAACTGCTGTAACATTTACACAGTAAAAACATCTGGTGACAACTTTGTTTTAAAATGAGATATTTATAATTAAATACAGTTATCTTTATTAGAGAATAACTGTTTGAACAGAATTATGTACCACAGTAGTCTATTCATATAATATATTTTTATAAATACAGTTTAAATACAAAACTATTCATAGAATAATAAAACTTTAAACAATCCTACCCCTGTTTTTGTTGTCACAAACTTGTGAATTCTTTTCCCAGCTTTTCTTTTCATTTCTTTCAATTCAACTTCCGAAACCAAAACTTTTTTTTCTTCAGTTATTTCAACTGAATCAAGTTTTAATTCACTTTCAGAAAACCCATTTTTAATCGAATAATTTTGCAAAAAAACATTTAAATTGTTAAACAATTTATTTTTTATGCCAAAATATTTAAAAAATTCATGATAAACAGTTTGATTTTCAGCCACAATTTCAATAATAAACGGCCCCCCTTGTACTCTATTAATGAATATTTCACGCACCCCATTTGTTACAACATCAAGTAGGCCCAACACTAGTTTTCCAGGATCAGCGCTCCTGTGTCCTCCAGCAAAGTAGCATCCAGTTTCAACAACCATTAAAGCAAGCAAACCAGTCAACTGGAGTGTGATAATAAAGATATTTTTAACTGGTTGGTTTTCCTATAACAACATTAAAACAAAAATAAGGTTTATTTAAAAAAATTTTAGAAACGGAATTGAATCACAATTCTGAATTAATTAAAACTATAATGCATATGACCACCACTAATTCTAATACCACTACAATTAATCCTGGTCTAGCTTAAACATAATGCTTAGACATGATGCTTATAACAGCAAAATGAACAAAAAAGTAGTCAATGTGTTTGTTGCATAAAAGCTTAAAATTATAGCTTAAAAATAATAATGAATAGATTAAAATAAATTACTAGATATGCTGACAGTATATACAAACAAATTTGGAAATCTTTGTAAAAAAAATCTGAAATTCAACAAATTAAATTATCATGAATTCAGCCTATCCCTTGAATTTACCTTAAGCTTGAGTGTAGCTGCAGGTATATTTGGTTGTTGCTCTTGCTGGCTGATCAGAATTGGTTCAAAGCTATGACCTGGTTTGGAACTGGTGCTTGGTTGAGGTCTGGTGTTTGGTTGCAGTCTGGTACTTGGTTTAAATCTGGGTTTTGGCTGGGGCCTGGTACTTAGTTGGTGGCTAATATGTGGTTTGGAGCTAGAACTTTGTTGGGGGCTTGTATTCGTTTGGGGGCTGGTGTTTGGTTTGGGTCTGGTGTTTGCTTGGGTGCTGGTGTTTGGTTTGGGTCTGGTCTTTGCTTGGGTGCTGGTGTTTGGTTTGGGTCTGGTCTTTGCTTGGGGGTTGGTGTTTGGTTTGGGTCTGGTGTTTTCTTGGGAGCTGGTGTTTGGCTGAGATGGACTTTCTGTAATACAAAATAAATTATAAAAAAAGTTTAAAAATTGTTTTACAACCGTGTTAAATTGTAACCAAACAAATTAAAATGGGCAATGTAAAATGGCTATACCTAATATGCACGTTATGCCTGCTATGCTTAATAGGGGACCAGAAGCTTCGGCCAGAAGGTTTGGCCTGCAAAAAACGCGGGGGGGTCGGTGACGAAATTGCCGCGTAAAATGTCAGTTTAAGACCATATTTTACGGATATTCAAAATAAAATTTGGCAAAAAGTACAATAGTTAAAAAAGTTTTAACTTGTTGTTAAGATAAATATATATGTTAATTTTTGGAATATTATTTTTTTATTTTTTTATTGAAAACGTAATTTTGAAACGCATTAAAGACGGACGCTTTTGAGGTAAAAATTTCGTGCTAGCGTACATCCCATTGACGGCCGAAGCTTCTGGCAACCTGCTTAACATACATAATTAATAACCTACCTTTGTGCTGGCCCACTATTTCACTACTGAACTATGGATTTTTTAAGTGATCAGTCATTAAAATTATTAAGTTAATGACTGCCAAAAATAAATGACATTACATATCACACATGGGCATATTAAGCATATCAGGTAAGTACATTTTCGAGATACTAAATTTAAAATAGTTTTACCGGAAGCATTTCCATATCTGTCTCCAAGATGTTGTATATTTGCACCAGTAATGTTGTGTTGATGCTGGACCTCAGTCTTATCTTGGTGTTGTATTTCGGTCAGCTGTTCAACATTAGTTTGTTGTTCAACATTAGTTTGTTGTTCAACATTAGTTTGTTGTTCAACGTTAGTTTGTTGCTCAACATTAGTTTGCTCCTGTACATTGGTCTGCCTCGCTACCATTTGTCCCACATGATGTTGAACATTGTGGGTTTGTTGAATTTGTCGTTGATCATTAAAATGGAATTGCAAAGTAACAGGAGCTAAATATAAGTTTAAAAAATTGGTCAACAAATTGAAGGAGGAAAAATTTAACAAAAACAATTTCAGTTTCCACTTCTAATTGTTTAGAAAACGATTTATATAAAAATCCTGAATAGTATATTAAACCACAACCTAACATTAAAACAAATTCTACCTTGAGCACCAGCTACAATCTCTCTTAACCCAGCAAGTAATTCTGGAGAGTTTAAATCTGGCACTCTGACCTAAAAATAAAAATTAATTTAATTTTTTTTCGGTTATTTAATCTCAATAAAGAAATATGACCGAGTGGCCTAAACATAAAACTAAATAACTTGGAGACATAACAGTTAAATAATCTGCTGATGGAGAATGAACTACATTGCTTTGTTCAAAAAATTATGACACAAAAAAAGTGGAATTAACTCCAGTATTTTGGGGTATATAAAAAGTACTCCAGACTTCTTATCAGGCAAAATCAAGTGTCACACTAAGGGGGCTGCCGAATAACTTTATATCAACCTTCATATGGGGTGCAAAGTGGCGCCTTGTATCCAACTTTTTTGACAAAAACAAAGCTGCTGTTCTTTAAATTAAAAGGTTTGCTATTTGGTTTACAATGGCATGAGGTTTGAGGCGCTTCTTGTTTTATAACATGACAAGCTTTTGTAAAAAAAACTTCAGGTGCGTTGTTTTGGTCTGTAGCCTCCACAAAACAGTCTGGAATGGTGAGTGGTGCTCCGTACATCATTTCTGCTGATGAACATCCTAAATCTTCTTTGGGTGTGGTTCTAAATTAGAGTAGAACCCAAGGCAGTTTGCCAACCCAATTGCTTTCTTTAAGTCACGGCGTTAAAGATGACTTAAGTTGTCTATGGAATCGTTCCACCAGACAATATTTAACCATAGTTTTGATGTAAACTGTGCTCCTCTGATGACAATGTTGATGGTGTGCCAAACCGAGATATCCATTGTTGGATTAAAACTTTTGCACATGATGTCGTCATTGTTTCTTGCAGTGGGTATGCCTCTAGTCACCTTGTGGACCGGTCAACTACAGTAAGCAAATATCTAAAACCTTGAGATGGCGGCAAAGGTCCCACAAGGTCAATATTTAAATGATCGAATCGTTTTACAGGCAATGAATAGTGGTGCAGTAAGATTATTGTGCATTTGTTGACCTTAGCTTTTTGGCAATAAACACACTGTTTTGCCCATTCGCCAATTTGTTAAGTCCTTTCCATATGAATTTTACAGCAATTAGTTTCTTTGTGCTTCGTATCGGCGGATCCGATAAACCATGAACTAAATCGAATATTTTTCGCAGCCAAGATTCTGAAACGAACGATCACGGCAATCCAGTTGTTGTGTCACATAAAAGGAAGGTCTGGTTTCCTTTGCAAGAAAAGTTTTAATTATTAAACTAGAGTTGGCTTTTAATTTATTTATAATTTTTTTGTCTATTTCTTGATCTAAGGCCATATCGGAAAAATTAATTGCTACAGATGCCTGTATGACATTTACTCTAAATCTTGATAATGCGTCAGCAACAAAATTATTTTTCCTTCTATATGGCAGATATCCGTAGTGTATCCCGAAATAGCACTAAGTTGTCGGTGTTGGCGAGCTGACCATGGTGAAGCAGTTTTAGTTAATGCACAAGTGGTTTGTAATTCGTAAAACCTAAGTGCTGTCCTTCCAAAATGTATCTAAAATGGCGAATAGCAAGATGTAATGATAGTAGTTTATGGTCGAATGCAGTGTATTTCATTTCAGGTGGCCGTAGATGCTTGTTGAAGAAAGCCAATAGTTTCCAAAAACCATGTATATTTTGCTTTAGTACTCCTCAAAAGCTGTATTGAAAGCATCTACAGTTAATGCAGTTGGCGCTGCTACTTGTGGATGGCAAAGCATAGTGGCATTAACTAAAATGTTTTTAGCTTTAATAAATGCAATATTTAGTTGGTCACTCCACAGTAATGGTTAAGATTTTTTGAAACTTTTTTCGTAGATCGGTCGCATGATGTTATCCACTCTTGATAGAAAACAATGATTAAAATTTATCATGCCAGCAAATCGTTCTTGAAATGAGGTTGGTTGTGGAGATTGTTTATTACCTCCGCTTTTGACTTGCTTGCCACCAAAATATCATCTAAGTACACGAAAACAAAATTAAGATTCCTGCACACACAATCCATCAGTCTTTAAAAGGTTTGTGCTGCATTTTTTAATCCAAAGGGCATTCTTATGTACTCAAATAAGTTAAAAGGGGTAATGACTGCCGTTTTTGAAACATCTTCTGTAGCAACAGATACTTGGTGGGAGCCTCTAACAAAGTCTATTTTTGAAAATATGTTTGTGTTTTCTGAATTTGCAGAAAAATCTTGATTATGTGGTATGGGGTATCGGGTGTAGTAACAGCATTTAGTCGTCTGTAATCTCCACATGGTCATCAATCACCGTTGGATTTCTTAACCATGTGCAATGGAGGTGCCTACGAACTGGCTGATCTTCTGACAATACCCATGCTTTTCATCATGTTGAATTCACGTTTGGCTTGTGCCAGTTTGTCTGATGGCAGTCTTCGTGCACGGGCGCTAATCGGTCGCCCGTTTGTTATAAGAAAATGTTCCACCTAGTGTTTGGTTTGCTTTTGTTGGAAATTTGGAGTTGTTGTCAGTGGAAATTGTGCGAGTAAGGCAGCTTATTAACTTTGGTGTAAATCGATTGCATTTATTCTGGGGGCTGAGACATCTAACAACTCAATCAAACAGTTTGTGTTTAATTTAGCGCTAATTAATGTTTTGTTTTTTTATGTCTACCAAAAGCGAATTGGCTCAAAGAAAATCTGCCAATTGTTCAATTCTTCTTGGTGGGTATATGCTTATTTCAGCTCCAGTATCAACTAAAAAGTTTTGTTTTCAGGACTTGTCTTTAACGAAGTATAAATTAAACAGACTGCCGGCCGCGCTCATTGTTATTGACAACCGGCATATTCGATTCCCGATAAACTGCAAGGTGGACAGCACTGCCTGGCTTTGTTTCCGAAATGTTGATGATAAAAACACAGTTGCTTTTATTTGGGCGACGCTTATTAGACTTTAACTTAGTTTCACAAAATCTATAAACTTTAGAAACTAACCCAGAAAATTGAGGTGAAGCCGAGCATAATTTATCCGGTTTTAAAGCCATGTCTGTTGTTTCTTCAGTGGTTAAATCAACTCTGACTTCCTCGGGCAGTAGTTGCAAAAAATATGTTTGAAGAGAAAACATGACTCGTGATTTCCCATTAATGCCAGCATTTTATCCATCACAGAGGAAGGTTTTCTATCTCCAAATTTTGACATTTCAAATATTCTTTGGGCTCGTTCTTCCTCGGAAAGCTCAAAGGTTTTTAAAAGTCAATCTTTGATAGCAATATATTTTTCTTTTGTCGGTGGATTTTTCATAGAAAAAGTTTTGCTGTGTCCTGGTCTAGTGCTGCGACAACATGGCAATATTTTGTTTCGTCGATTGTTATATTTTGCAGAGAAATTGGGCTCCTGCTTGGTTAAACCAAATTTTGGCATGTTGCGACAAAAAGGTCGGCAGTTTAACTGCTACAGCATTTTCTTGCATCATATTGTTTTAAAATTTTTAGGGTCACCAATTTATAAATTGTAACAATATAATTTATTACAGTGTTAAGCAAAAACAGTTAAGTAATGAATTGGTAGTCAGCAATAAAACACAACATAATACAAAAAAGGCAAAAGATAAGACTGTAGCCCAGACTTCTTATCAGGCAAAATCACGTGTCCGTTAGGGGCCGCTACAGCATATTAAATTTACAGACGATCAGTTAACAGATTTAAACAATAGCTAGTTCAAAAAGGTTACCATGTTCTGCAAATGAATTATTGTATACAAAAAATACCCACCAGACTTATTTACAACTTTACATGTTTATGATTAAGACATTTGTTGTAAAATAATAAATTTTAAAATACTAGAAAATTTACCAAACGATTTTCATTTTCGTTTTGGGATTGATCTTCCATTATTCTTGTTTTTATTTACAACAGTTTTAACATCTAAACTACAAACAAATTGTTGTTGTTTTATATTTATAATTGTTGTATATTACGAATTAAACTTTAAACCAACATCATTGGATTCATGTAAGACGATGATGTAAACAACGCCAAACTGCTGCTAAACCTAAGACAATCTGACACATTTAAACCAAACCGTACGTTAAGAATAAAAGTGCACAAAAAAACGAATAAAAAAATGGCTGCTTAGCAACAGGGTTGTCAATTTATTAAATCGCAAAATATTTAAAAAAATTATTTAATTATGTTTTTGTTCAAATAAAAACGTCAAACCTATGCTTTAAAATAAATTAAAAAAATTAATTGTTATTTAAAAATTTAAAAACCCTGCATTTAATTCTTAGCCACAATACACACATTACCAACAAACTAAGTTTACCAAAACACTAATGGCCTCTAATTTATAACCTAAACTTTATTTTGTGAGTCTTTTAATTACTTTCAGTATTCTAAACAAAATACACTTTTTATCAATACAAGCCGAAACCTTACAATAATAATACAACGTATTCCAGTTTAGCCTTTTGTAATGCCCAAACACTTTACCTGATCATTTCACGCGAACCTGGGACGCTATATTGGTTACCTTTCTGTTTTAATCCAGCATCAATTTACTTTCATCCAATGACCGATTTCGTCATCGCGTATCTAGAAACAAAGAGCTTTTGTAAAAAATCTTCAGGTGCGTTGTTTTGGTCGGTAGCCTCCACAAAATGGCCTGGAATGGTGAGTGGTGCTCCGTACACTATTTCTGCTGATGAACATCCTAAATCTTTTTTGGGTGTGGTTCTAAATTAGAGTAGAACCCAAGGCAGTTCGCCAACCCAATTGTTGTCTTCAAGTCACGACATTAAAGATGCCTTAAGTTGTCTATGAAATCGTGCCACCAGACCGTTTGTCTGTGGGTGAAATGCTGTGGTAAATGGCAAAGAAGTCCCCATAAACTTAGCAATATCTGACCATGGTTTTCATGTAAACTGTGCTCCTCTGACGACAATGTTGACAGTATTCCAAAACGAGATATCCATTGTTGAATAAAAACTTTTGCACATGATGTCGTCGATGTTTCTTGCAGTAGGTATGCCTCTGGCCACCTTGTGGACCGGTCGACTACAGTAAGCAAATATCTAAAACCTTGAGATGGGGACGAAGGTCCCACAAGGTCAATATTTAAATGATTAAATTGTTTATTGGCAATGAATAGTGGTGCAGTAAGATTATTGTGCATTTGTTAACCTTAGCTTTTTGGCAATAAACACACTGTTTTGCCCATTCGCCAATTTGTTAAGTCCTTTCCATACAAATTTTACAGCAATCAGTTTCTTTGTGCTTTGTATCGACGGATGGAATAAACCATGAACTAAATCGAATATTTTTCGCACCAAGATTCCGGAACGAGCGGTCACGGTGATCCAGTTGTTGTGTCACATAAAAGGAAGGTCTGGTTTCCTTTGCAAGAAAAGTTTTAATTATTAAACTAGAGTTGGCTTTTAATTCATTTTTAATTTTTTTGTTTATTTCTTGATCTAAGGCCATATCGGAAAAATTAATTCCTATAGATGCCTGTGTAGCTTATTGTGCATAAGCTAACCTTTCATTCACATTAAAAACAATTAAATTTAACTATTTCACATTTGGTGGGAATTATTTTTGTTATCATTTCTTGATTTCATCAAAACCTTATATTAACTCCTATTTTGATATGTCTTTTAATCTTAAACTTGTTTTTAAAATCTGTGGTTTGCTTTTGACATGGGATTCGATTCTTTGTTATTCTTTTTCAAAATAAGTTTTTAGTTTCTTATGCCTTTCTACAAAGTAGTTGGATTTTGGATTTTGGAATTTTACGTTTTTTGATTTACCGTTAATGAAATTTGAATTCGACTTTATAAGAAATTGCCGTATAATATAATTATACAGTGAATTCACCTGCGTGGTTAATTTAAGAATTCCTAACCAGCAGACGAGCAGTTAGCTAGTTAAGAAAAACAATTAACTGTCATTATCTTAAAAATAAAACCTTCCGATTGGGTCGACGGAGACCGCTACAAATTGGTGACTGCCCTCTGTGATTAAAGTGTGAGAATTCTAACGATCAGGACTTGTAGCACCTGACTCACGCTGTGAACATCGCAAAATTTTGGACTATATCTCACCGTTTCGTGGATTTACTGTCTTATACCAGCAAACCCGTGTTGACCATACCAACAAGAAGATCTTCGTCAACGAACAATAAGTACCCTTTTTTTGTTTTTATTAAGATACATTTTGATGTTTTATTTAGTGTATAATTTTATTGTTTTTAACGAATATGTTACCCTCGTTATTTTCTAAACGTAATCGGTCTGATAAGAGGGTTGTGTCTGTGTGTGATAATGTTGTTTCTGATTCTTCTGGTAATGATATTGACTTAGGTGGTAATGGCAATAAGAATGTTAGGTGGGGCAACGCGTTATCGCAGGGTAATTTATTTTTGACCGCTGACCAGCCTCATAACCCCACTATGGCATCCACCTTTTCCCTATCTAACTTAGACCAGTCTACTCACGTTGTTAACTCTAATTTTGCTAACTTTTCATCAAATTTACCCCAAACCCCTGGATCTTTAAGTTATTCCTACCCCAGCTCTATTTTTTCCACCCCACGAGTTATGCCCGCATCAGAAATACGACCGAGTTTTCCAAATTTTAGTGCTAGTAATCCCTTTAATCAGAAATTTCCAATTTACGATCGAGCTCAGCAATCTCGAAGCGAATCCTCTGTTGCCGCGGGAAACCTACCGAACAATCGTTTTTATTTACCGAAGTTTTCGACTACTAGTCCGGCTACATGGTTTATGATGGTGGAGTCCATTTTTGATCAATATCAAATTACAAATGAAAATTTGAGATATAATTTGGTAATTCAGAATTTAGATGAGACAATTTGGAGCAAGTTAACAAGCATTATTCAGAACAAAAATTTTGTTAACCCGTATGAAAATTTCAAGATGCAAGCAATTAACCATTTTTCTGTACCCCGTGCAAGGTGTATGTCGATGTTAAAGGATATGGAGCTTGGCAATAAGAAACCTACGGAGTTGTTAAGCGATATGATGGAATGTATATCATACGACCGAAGCGAAGGAATGATGGACATGGTGCGTTCCCTTTTTATTGAAAAATTGCCTCCTGATGTGTATATGATTATGGAGTCAAAATGCAACGAAACCTTGGAGCAAATAGCTATTACTGCTGACAATCTTATGACCGCTCGTTGCAATTTAGCAAAATCTAGTAGATTGCCAGCATCGATGACGCCAGGCCATTCACAACCAAATGAGCAATTATTAGGCATGGGCATTCTATCTGAGCAAATGGCTGCGGTTAAGGATGAAATTCAAAATCTAAGGGTTGAATGCGGAATTTTAAAGAATCAGCGCTTTTCTGGCGACGTAAGCACAGATCGCAGACCTAATGACTATTTCCGGCCTCGCTACTCTGATCGCAATGATCGCGGAAACTTTCAAGGACCAAAACGTGAATACAACCCGCGATGGTGCCGAAGCCACAATAATTGGGGAAAAAATAGTTATAGATGCGACCCTCCATGTAGTTTTCCTTCAAAAAACGGACCATCACCCGCGGTTCGCCAGTGAATCGTGGGGAAAACGTCGATAATGAACCAGTTTATTCAATTTCTCACCACTTGTTTTATGTATTTGATTATCGCTCACGCAATTCTTTTCTTATTGACACGGGATCTGTAAATAGCATTTGGCCCGTTAATAAGATTAATCGTTCTCGCATTACTCAGTTTTTATCTGCGGCAAATTCCAGTCCAATACCAGTCTACGGGGACAAAGTTGTTGAACTTGACCTTGGATTTTCTATACCTTTTAGAGAGGAATGTAAATGTGCTGCTGTTAATAAGTATATTTTGGGAGCCTCTTTTCTTAAAAAGAACTCACTTTCTATTGATTTTGCTAGAAACCTGCTATGTCACGAACCTACAAAAGAGTGTGTGGAATTGTCAAACATACCTGTAACTGATTCCTGTTTTATTCCGCGTATGTCGAGAAAAATAAGACCTTTTAAAAATTTGGGCAAACACTGTCAGGACTATACACCCCATTGCGTTGATTTACCTTTGTCCAACATCTCGTCATCAAATGACCCATCATGTTCTGATCATTCTGTATGCATACAGATGATCAATGTTTCTAATGATGAGGAAAAAATTACCGAGACAGACGTGAAAAATTTATGCACCGGCAAAGTACCGAGAATGCAAAAGTTAAGTGAGGAGAAAATAACTATTAAACCGGCGAAGGCCGAAGTTACATTAATAAGCACCGGCAAAGTACCGAGAATGCACAAGAAAAATAAAGAAGAAATAAATAATATACCGGCAGAGACCGAAGATGAATTACGAAGCACCGGCAAAGTACCGAGGATGCAAATAACAGAAGATCTTAATGAAGAAATTATGTCATTGACGAATGACAATACATATGAAATTACTAGTTCTAGTCAGGTCAAGAGTCTTACCTCTCCTATGGAAGAGAGCTCTGATGAAGAACCTTTCATAAAGAACACAAATCCTGATTTGTCCACAAATGCAGTTTATGTTAATTGCCCATCTGACGTGTCTAACAGCGAAGAGAAATCACCCGTTTACGACGATAACACAGTTCAAGCTATGTCGACCGCAAACATCAGCCAACCCTCCATCGACGACGGATCATCACATCGTCGACTGTCAGTGCCTTTCCATGAGTCTAATCGTTATAAAAAGATATCAAAAGAATTTCCTGCGCTACTGGACCCAAATTTTCGGAAAGGACATCTAATACACGGCATTAAACATTACATTGATACTGGCAAGAACAGGCCCGTATATTCCAAGGCTCGTCGACTATCACCCGAAAATACAATATTGGTACAGAAAGAGTTAGAAAAAATGCTCGAACAAGGAATAATAAGGCTAAGTACATCTGAATGGAGTTCAGCGTTGCATATTGTCCCACGTAAACCTGCTGGAATTAGGTTAGTTTGCGATTACCGTGCATTGAACAACATCACAAAAAAAGACACTTACACAATGCCAAATATGAACGATTTTGCCAACGAACTTTCGGGGATGAAAATTTTTACGAACCTCGACCTAAAGAATGCTTACTACAATGTATCGATAAATGAAGAAGATATACCGAAAACGTGTGTAAGAACGCCGATCATGACTTACGAATATCTAGTTTTGCCGTTCGGTCTTAGTAACGCTTGTGCCAGTTTTGTTAAATTCCTGTATAGAGTACTATATCAAGTCCGCAATATTTTTGTTTACATGGACGACATTATCGTTTACTCAAAAACTGCAGAAGAACACGAGCGAACATTAAGGGAAGTATTTCAAAGACTTGATGATTACGGATGTACATTAAATATTGACAAGTGCAAATTTGGAGTAAACAAATTGGTATTTCTTGGTCACCTAATAACTTGTAATGGACTACAGCCTAATCCCGAACTTGTTAAGGCTATCATCGACTACCCGCAACCTCAAAATCAGCGAGCCATGCGACGTTTTCTGGGAATGATTCAATACTACAGTCGTTTTGTACCAAATATTGCCATTGAACTACAACCACTTTACAGCCTTATTTCGTCAAAAAGGGGAAAGCTAGCTTCAATATTATGGGATGACGCTGCAACGACTGCGTTTGAAAAATCGAAGAGATTACTTGGAAATAAATGTTTATTGCAATTTCCTTGTCATAATGCTAAAACAAAGTTAGTAGTTGACGCCAGCAAAACAGGCCTGGGTTCAGTTTTATTGCAAGAAATAAACGAAGAATGGAAACCCCTTGCTTTTTATAGTAAAGCCTTTCATGATGAGTTAAAGCATGGATCAGCGTTCGACCTCGAGGTTACTGGTTTATATTTGGCAGTTAAGCATTTCTCTTATTTTCTAGAAGGCCGTGAATTTCATGTTGAATGTGATCATAAAAGCCTAGTAACAGCAATAAAAGCTACAAATAGTTCGAATAACTCAAAACACGCTCGATACTTGGCTTATGTATCACAATTTACTAGTGATATACGACATATTTCCGGCATATCAAACGTTACCTGTGACGCGTTATCCCGTATTGAAGAAATAAATATGATTACTGGAGAATTTCCAAACATTGACTTTGAACGATTATCTGAATTGCAGAAGTCTGACCAATCTTTGAAAAATTTAAAGAATGAAATTAATAGTTTAGATATTGTAGAACACTACTTTGATTTTTACGGGGTTAGTTTACTTTGTGACATTTCGACCGGAACGTTTAGACCCTTGGTGCCAAGCAATATGAGTAAACGAATATTTGATGCCTACCATAACCTAGCCCACCCTGGGGTAGCAATTACAAAAGGATTAATTAAACAAAGATTTGTATGGAAGGATATGGATAAAGAAATTCGGACATTTTGTAAAACATGTCTAGCTTGCCAACGTTCGAAGGTCACGCGACACAACGTAACTCCTTTACATCCCTTTTATACACCTGATGAACGATTTATGGACCTTTCTATAGACATTATAGGCCCTATGGTTAAGTCAAATGATTTTTCTTATTGTTTAACAATGATCGATAGATTCACTCGATGGATTGAGGTCTTGCCTATGAAAGATGTAACTGCTAAAACAGTCATTGAAACTCTTACACATGGTTGGATAGCGAGATTTGGTTGTCCACAGCAAATGTTATCGGACCGAGGATCTGTTTTTATGAGCCAAGCTTTTAAAGACTTTACCACTTACCTGAATATTAAACACCGTGTAAGCTATGCTTACATGCCCCAAGTTAATGGACATTGTGAAAGAATACATAGAACAGTGAAAGCAGCATTGCGAGCACAATCTAACCCTGCAGACTGGTACTACAACCTACCCTTTGTTTTACTTGGAATTCGTTCTGCCCTTAAGGAAGATCTTCATTGTTCCAGCGCCCAAATTGTCTATGGGACAAGTTTAAGATTACCGGGAGATTTAGTATCCTGTTCTGAATACAATGAAAACACTAACCAATCTGAATATGCAAGAAAATTAATCGAATTTATGTCCAAGCTTAAAGCTACACCTACACGCGTTGCACCGAAAGAATCTTATATTGATTCCTGTCTTAAAACATGTACGCATGTATTTGTGCGTGACGACACAGTTAGGCCCATCTTGAATCCTGTATATAAAGGGCCTTTTAGAGTTATTTCACGTAATGATAAAGGTTTTACTGTTCAACTTAACAATAAAATTGATGAAGTTGCTATTGACAGAATCAAAGCTGCCCATTTATTTTTACCAGATGCTCTTTTAAGAAATGTTACATTAAATAACTGGTTTTATGATAATAAAGAAGCAAGAACTTGGACTATTAATAAAGAAAAAGAATACCCTTTTTCTAGTCAAACCGCTGAAGAGAAACAACGAACGCCGAAACCAACAACTCAGACCGAAGATTTATTACGTTTTTCGCCTGAACCTGAAGCATCTGCTGCACCGGTGTCTAGAACGCGAACAGGACGTGTTGTGAAGTTACCAAGAAAATTTAAAGACTTTAATTTAGAATGAAGATTTATCAAGTGTTAATAATTTCTGCTATGACACTTTTTGTCTTAGCTTTTGAAGAATTGCAGTTCAAATTATGTCACCGGAATTTGCATCAAAGAGCTTATCATATACCAGAGCCGAAGTTATGTCATAAAAATCGCCACAAAGCAACCGAAAAGTGTTCGGCGGACGTATATAGACCTGGCAACCATTTTGTTTCTATTCAAGCATTTATGTGTCAATATACCAAAATTATATGGACAACAACGAACTATTTTTTCGGAGCTTGCACACTCGACAAACATATATCACCTGCCCGAAGCCCGTCTGCCAGCAAATGTCATGAATTAGCAACGACTTTATCGGATCGTAATCTTGGAAAATTAACTAAGCAGAGCGACAATGTTTATGCCACTACAGTCAAGCCTGAAATTAAATATACCTGGCCTACAACAACTAGCGGTTCGCAACTTAATATTGTATTAACAAAGTTTGAAATGAAATACGATTTTGTAAACGATAGATTGATTTCATCATTGGTGAATTTGTCACCTTGTCAAGTAAATTTGGGATCTTGCAAATTTGCGATTAAAACAGTTATTTGGAATGTTCCCAAAAATATAAATTGTCCTCCGATTAGGTCAATGGGAAAGGACAACATGCTAATACATACCAATGCCTCTAACAAGATTTATAGAATTCAACTACTGCGACTAGGAATTGATTTACTATCGTGGGATAGATGTGGCAAGTTCTACAAAAATTGCTTTCCAAATAATAGTTATTGTGATGCTTATGGTTTAATGATTGTGCCGAATAATAACTGTAGATATTTGAAACCTGTCGATGCAGCTCGTCATAATTTTGACGCATTTTTGAACCCCTTTAAACGAAATGAGACAACACAGTTACATTCATACTTTGAAACCGACCTTAATCTGGAGATGTCAAAGTTTTCTATGCTTTTTTCTGAAAACCAGCTATTGTTATCGTGTCAACTGGAATTTATGCTTTCCAAGATTTACAAGATGATAGCTCGCGCGTATCCCAGCCTTGTTTTAAGTAGTATGTTACATCGAAGTGTTGCTGCTGTTTCGCAAGGTGATGTCATTTACGAAGTACATTGTCAGAATATAACAGGAATTATTTTGCATTCGCTTGCTTTTAACAACTTGTTCTCTACACGACCATTAATCTCTTACAAATTGCCTGGCAAAAATCAAGATTTTATTGGACAATTACACCACGGCGACATTGTTTTTGCTTACGTTTCGTTACTAGAAACATTTAAATTTGGTCGTACATTTACATTTAAGATATTGGACAGATTTATGATATTTGAAAATTATTCACTTATATCGTCAAATGCTCAGATTCACGAAATTACCCCATCGTTATCTCGTATTGATCCTCTTCATACTGATTTCCACGATTATGTTAAAATCCAAGGTGAATATCCGGATACTGAAATGAACTTGGAAGACGTACAAAGTATGCTCTCACAGATCACTCAATCAACCATCGCTAATGAAAAAGTTACTCGTCTTATTAAAGGAACGGATACCTATGTACATGATGCAGATTTGGATTACCTTTCTAGCGAATTTACCTCGGTTTTAACTTCTGGCCTTCTTAGGGCAATTTCGTCCATTACCAACCCAATCTTAACCGTTTTACTTTTCATCATTTTCGTTCTTTCCCAGCTTTTGACTATTTTTCTAACCCTGTACTATATAAAGGCCCTCTTTACCCTATTCCGAACCAAGATTAATGAAAAATTAAACCCAAATTTAAAACCTAAAACCCCTCTTGAAACCCAAAATCGCACACACCAGAGGCGTAAGCGGTCAGAAAGGGGGGCAAAACATGTTAGGGATCAGGTAATTCGCTCAAAATTATCTGAGAGTATGTAAGGAACATTATATTTTTTGCCATTACCGCTTAAGCTTTACTTCGTATTATATGGTGTCGCTCGTATTCGTATGTGTTATTGCTATTGTAATGTTTTCTACTACCAAAAAAATTAAATAAAAATGTTAAAAATCAAATAAAAAATATGACACTATATATTTTTTTCTTTACTTTTAAAAAATAATTAGTAGATTGTATTTTTCTTTATGCTTATATCGTGTGTATTTTTTTCATTTTTGTTACCCCGGGCTCTCCTTTAGCTGGGATGATGTAGCTTATTGTGCATAAGCTAACCTTTCATTCACATTAAAAACAATTAAATTTAACTATTTCACATTTGGTGGGAATTATTTTTGTTATCATTTCTTGATTTCATCAAAACCTTATATTAACTCCTATTTTGATATGTCTTTTAATCTTAAACTTGTTTTTAAAATCTGTGGTTTGCTTTTGACATGGGATTCGATTCTTTGTTATTCTTTTTCAAAATAAGTTTTTAGTTTCTTATGCCTTTCTACAAAGTAGTTGGATTTTGGATTTTGGAATTTTACGTTTTTTGATTTACCGTTAATGAAATTTGAATTCGACTTTATAAGAAATTGCCGTATAATATAATTATACAGTGAATTCACCTGCGTGGTTAATTTAAGAATTCCTAACCAGCAGACGAGCAGTTAGCTAGTTAAGAAAAACAATTAACTGTCATTATCTTAAAAATAAAACCTTCCGATTGGGTCGACGGAGACCGCTACACCTGTATGACATTTACTCTAAATCTTGATAATGTGTCAGCAACAAAATTATTTTTCCTTCTATATGGCGGATATCCGTAGTGTATCCTGATATAGCACTTAGTTATCGGTGTTGGCGAGCTGACCACGGTGAAGCAGTTTTAGTTAATGCACAAGTGGTTTGTAATTCGTAAAACCTAAGTGCTGTCCTTCCAAAATGTATCTAAAATGGCGAATAGCAAGATGTAATGATAGTAGTTTATGGTCGAATGCAGTGTATTTCATTTCAGGTAGCCGTAGATGCTTGTTGAAGAAAGCCAATAGTTTCCAAAAACCATGTATATTTTGCTTTAGTACTCCTCAAAAGCTGTATTGAAAGCATCTACAGTTAATGCAGTTGGCACTCCTACTTGTGGATGGCAAAGCATAGTAGCATTAACTAAAATGTTTAATCTTTAATAAATGCAATATTTAGTTGGTCACTCCACAGTAATGGTTAAGATTTTTTTAAATTTTTTTGTGGATCGGTCTCATAATGTTAGCCACTCTTGGTAGAAAACGATGATAAAAATTTATCATGCCAGCGAACCGTTCTTGAAATGAGGTTGGTTGTGGAAAATTGTTTATTACCTCCACTTTTGTCCACTTTTTGACTTGCTACCAAAATATCATCTAAGTGGACGAAAACAAAATTAAGATTCCTGCACACACAATCCATCAGTCTTTAAAAGGTTTGTGCTGCATTTTTTAATCCAAAGGGCATTCTTATGTACTCAAATAAGTTAAAAGGGGTAATGACTGCCGTTTTTGAAACATCTTCTGTAGCAACAGATACTTGGTGGGAGCCTCTAACAAAGTCTATTTTTGAAAATATGTTTGTGTTTTCTGAATTTGCAGAAAAATCTTGATTATGTGGTATGGGGTATCGGGTGTAGTAACAGCATTTAGTCGTCTGTAATCTCCACATGGTCATCAATCACCGTTGGATTTCTTAACCATGTGCAATGGAGGTGCCTACGAACTGGCTGATCTTCTGACAATACCCATGCTTTTCATCATGTTGAATTCACGTTTGGCTTGTGCCAGTTTGTCTGATGGCAGTCTTCGTGCACGGGCGCTAATCGGTCGCCCGTTTGTTATAAGAAAATGTTCCACCTAGTGTTTGGTTTGCTTTTGTTGGAAATTTGGAGTTGTTGTCAGTGGAAATTGTGCGAGTAAGGCAGCTTATTAACTTTGGTGTAAATCGATTGCATTTATTCTGGGGGCTGAGACATCTAACAACTCAATCAAACAGTTTGTGTTTAATTTAGCGCTAATTAATGTTTTGTTTTTTTATGTCTACCAAAAGCGAATTGGCTCAAAGAAAATCTGCCAATTGTTCAATTCTTCTTGGTGGGTATATGCTTATTTCAGCTCCAGTATCAACTAAAAAGTTTTGTTTTCAGGACTTGTCTTTAACGAAGTATAAATTAAACAGACTGCCGGCCGCGCTCATCGTTATTGACAACCGGCATATTCGATTCCCGATAAACTGCAAGGTGGACAGCACTGCCTGGCTTTGTTTCCGAAATGTTGATGATAAAAACACAGTTGCTTTTATTTGGGCGACGCTTATTAGACTTTAACTTAGTTTCACAAAATCTATAAACTTTAGAAACTAACCCAGAAAATTGAGGTGAAGCCGAGCATAATTTATCCGGTTTTAAAGCCATGTCTGTTGTTTCTTCAGTGGTTAAATCAACTCTGACTTCCTCGGGCAGTAGTTGCAAAAAATATGTTTGAAGAGAAAACATGACTCGTGATTTCCCATTAATGCCAGCATTTTATCCATCACAGAGGAAGGTTTTCTATCTCCAAATTTTGACATTTCAAATATTCTTTGGGCTCGTTCTTCCTCGGAAAGCTCAAAGGTTTTTAAAAGTCAATCTTTGATAGCAATATATTTTTCTTTTGTCGGTGGATTTTTCATAGAAAAAGTTTTGCTGTGTCCTGGTCTAGTGCTGCGACAACATGGCAATATTTTGTTTCGTCGATTGTTATATTTTGCAGAGAAATTGGGCTCCTGCTTGGTTAAACCAAATTTTGGCATGTTGCGACAAAAAGGTCGGCAGTTTAACTGCTACAGCATTTTCTTGCATCATATTGTTTTAAAATTTTTAGGGTCACCAATTTATAAATTGTAACAATATAATTTATTACAGTGTTAAGCAAAAACAGTTAAGTAATGAATTGGTAGTCAGCAATAAAACACAACATAATACAAAAAAGGCAAAAGATAAGACTGTAGCCCAGACTTCTTATCAGGCAAAATCACGTGTCCGTTAGGGGCCGCTACAGCATATTAAATTTACAGACGATCAGTTAACAGATTTAAACAATAGCTAGTTCAAAAAGGTTACCATGTTCTGCAAATGAATTATTGTATACAAAAAATACCCACCAGACTTATTTACAACTTTACATGTTTATGATTAAGACATTTGTTGTAAAATAATAAATTTTAAAATACTAGAAAATTTACCAAACGATTTTCATTTTCGTTTTGGGATTGATCTTCCATTATTCTTGTTTTTATTTACAACAGTTTTAACATCTAAACTACAAACAAATTGTTGTTGTTTTATATTTATAATTGTTGTATATTACGAATTAAACTTTAAACCAACATCATTGGATTCATGTAAGACGATGTAAACAACGCCAAACTGCTGCTAAACCTAAGACAATCTGACACATTTAAACCAAACCGTACGTTAAGAATAAAAGTGCACAAAAAAACGAATAAAAAAATGGCTGCTTAGCAACAGGGTTGTCAATTTATTAAATCGCAAAATATTTAAAAAAATTATTTAATTATGTTTTTGTTCAAATAAAAACGTCAAACCTATGCTTTAAAATAAATTAAAAAAATTAATTGTTATTTAAAAATTTAAAAACCCTGCATTTAATTCTTAGCCACAATACACACATTACCAACAAACTAAGTTTACCAAAACACTAATGGCCTCTAATTTATAACCTAAACTTTATTTTGTGAGTCTTTTAATTACTTTCAGTATTCTAAACAAAATACACTTTTTATCAATACAAGCCGAAACCTTACAATAATAATACAACGTATTCCAGTTTAGCCTTTTGTAATGCCCAAACACTTTACCTGATCATTTCACGCGAACCTGGGACGCTATATTGGTTACCTTTCTGTTTTAATCCAGCATCAATTTACTTTCATCCAATGACCGATTTCGTCATCGCGTATCTAGAAACAAAGAGCTTTTGTAAAAAATCTTCAGGTGCGTTGTTTTGGTCGGTAGCCTCCACAAAATGGCCTGGAATGGTGAGTGGTGCTCCGTACACTATTTCTGCTGATGAACATCCTAAATCTTTTTTGGGTGTGGTTCTAAATTAGAGTAGAACCCAAGGCAGTTCGCCAACCCAATTGTTGTCTTCAAGTCACGACATTAAAGATGCCTTAAGTTGTCTATGAAATCGTGCCACCAGACCGTTTGTCTGTGGGTGAAATGCTGTGGTAAATGGCAAAGAAGTCCCCATAAACTTAGCAATATCTGACCATGGTTTTCATGTAAACTGTGCTCCTCTGACGACAATGTTGACAGTATTCCAAAACGAGATATCCATTGTTGAATAAAAACTTTTGCACATGATGTCGTCGATGTTTCTTGCAGTAGGTATGCCTCTGGCCACCTTGTGGACCGGTCGACTACAGTAAGCAAATATCTAAAACCTTGAGATGGGGACGAAGGTCCCACAAGGTCAATATTTAAATGATTAAATTGTTTATTGGCAATGAATAGTGGTGCAGTAAGATTATTGTGCATTTGTTAACCTTAGCTTTTTGGCAATAAACACACTGTTTTGCCCATTCGCCAATTTGTTAAGTCCTTTCCATACAAATTTTACAGCAATCAGTTTCTTTGTGCTTTGTATCGACGGATGGAATAAACCATGAACTAAATCGAATATTTTTCGCACCAAGATTCCGGAACGAGCGGTCACGGTGATCCAGTTGTTGTGTCACATAAAAGGAAGGTCTGGTTTCCTTTGCAAGAAAAGTTTTAATTATTAAACTAGAGTTGGCTTTTAATTCATTTTTAATTTTTTTGTTTATTTCTTGATCTAAGGCCATATCGGAAAAATTAATTCCTATAGATGCCTGTATGACATTTACTCTAAATCTTGATAATGTGTCAGCAACAAAATTATTTTTCCTTCTATATGGCGGATATCCGTAGTGTATCCTGATATAGCACTTAGTTATCGGTGTTGGCGAGCTGACCACGGTGAAGCAGTTTTAGTTAATGCACAAGTGGTTTGTAATTCGTAAAACCTAAGTGCTGTCCTTCCAAAATGTATCTAAAATGGCGAATAGCAAGATGTAATGATAGTAGTTTATGGTCGAATGCAGTGTATTTCATTTCAGGTAGCCGTAGATGCTTGTTGAAGAAAGCCAATAGTTTCCAAAAACCATGTATATTTTGCTTTAGTACTCCTCAAAAGCTGTATTGAAAGCATCTACAGTTAATGCAGTTGGCACTCCTACTTGTGGATGGCAAAGCATAGTAGCATTAACTAAAATGTTTAATCTTTAATAAATGCAATATTTAGTTGGTCACTCCACAGTAATGGTTAAGATTTTTTTAAATTTTTTTGTGGATCGGTCTCATAATGTTAGCCACTCTTGGTAGAAAACGATGATAAAAATTTATCATGCCAGCGAACCGTTCTTGAAATGAGGTTGGTTGTGGAAAATTGTTTATTACCTCCACTTTTGTCCACTTTTTGACTTGCTACCAAAATATCATCTAAGTGGACGAAAACAAAATTAAGATTCCTGCACACACAATCCATCAGTCTTTAAAAGGTTTGTGCTGCATTTTTTAATCCAAAGGGCATTCTTATGTACTCAAATAAGTTAAAAGGGGTAATGACTGCCGTTTTTGAAACATCTTCTGTAGCAACAGATACTTGGTGGGAGCCTCTAACAAAGTCTATTTTTGAAAATATGTTTGTGTTTTCTGAATTTGCAGAAAAATCTTGATTATGTGGTATGGGGTATCGGATGTAGTAACAGCATTTAGTCGTCTGTAATCTCCACATGGTCTCCAATCACCGTTGGATTTCTTAACCATGTGCAATGGAGGTGCCTACGAACTGGCTGATCTTCTGACAATACCCATGCTTTTCATCATGTTGAATTCACGTTTGGCTTGTGCCAGTTTGTCTGGTGGCAGTCTTCGTGCACGGGCGCTAATCGGTCGCCCGTTTGTTATAAGATAATGTTCCACCTAGTGTTTGGTTTGCTTTTGTTGGAAATTTGGAGTTGTTATCAGTGGAAATTGTGCGAGTAAAGCAGCATATTAACTTTGGTGTAAACCGATTGCATTTATTCTGGGGGCTGAGACATCTAACAACTCAATCAAACAGTTTGTGTTTAATTTAGCGCTAATTAATGTTTTGTTTTTTTATGTCTACCAAAAGCAAATTGGCTCAAAGAAAATCTGCCAATTGTTCAATTCTTCTTAGTGGGTATATGCTTATTTCAGCTCCAGTATCAACTAAAAAGTTTTGTTTTCAGGACTTGTCTTTAACAAAGTATAAATTAAACAGACTGCCGGCCACGCTCATCGTTATTGTCAACCGGCATATTCGTTTTCCGATAAACTGCAAGGTGGACAGCACTGCCTGGCTTTGTTTCCGAAATGTTGATGATAAAAACACAGTTGGTTTTATTTGGGCGACGCTTATTAGACTTCAACTCAGTTTCACAAAATCTATTAACTTTAGAAACTAACCCAGAAAATTGAGGTGAAGCCGAGCATAATTTATCCGGTTTTAAAGCCATGTCTGTTGTTTCTTCAGTGGTTAAATCAACTCTGACTTCCTCGAGCAGTAGTTGCAAAAAATATGTTTAAAGAGAAAACACAATTCGTGATTTCCCATTAATGCCAGCATTTCGTCCATCACAGCTGAAGGTTTTCTATCTCCAAGTTTTGACATTTTAAATATTCTTTGGGCTCGTTTTTCCTCGGAAAGCTCAAAGGTTTTTAAAAGTCAATCTTTGATAGCAATATATTTTCCTTTTGTTGGTGGATTTTTCATAGAAAAAGTTTTGCTGTGTCCTGGTCTAGTGCTGCGATAACATGGCAATATTTTGTTTCGTCGATTGTTATATTTCGCAGAGAAATTGGGCTCCTGCTTAGTTAAACCAAATTTTGGCATGTTGCGACAAAAAGGTCGGCAGTTTAACTGCTACAGCATTTTCTTGCGTCATATTGTTTTAAATTTTTCGGGGTCACCAATTTATAAATTGTAACAATATAATTTATTAGTGTTAAGCAAAAACAGTTAAGTAAGTAATGAAGTGGTAGTCGGTTTATAAAACACAACATAATACAAAAATGGCAAAAGATAAGACTGTAGCCCAGATTTCTTATCAGGCAAAATCACGTGTCCGTAAGGGGCCGCTACAGCATATTAAATTTACAGACGATCAGATAACAGATTTAAACAATAGCTAGTTCAAAAACGTTACCATGTTCTGCAAATGAATTATTGTATACAAAAAATACTTATCAGAGTTATTAACAGCTTTACATGTTTATGATTAAGAGTTTGTTAAAAAATAATAAATTTTAAAATACTAGAAAATTTACCAAACGATTTTCATTTTCGTTTTGGGATTGATCTTCCATTATTCTTATTTTTATTTACAACAGTTTTAACATCTAAACTACAAACAAATTGTTGTTGTTTAATATTATAATTATTGTATATTACGAATTAAACTTTAAACTAACATCATTGGATTCATGTAAGACAATGTAAACAACGCCAAACTGCTGCTAAACCTAAGACAATCCGACACATTTAAACCAAACCGTACGTTAAGAATAAAAGTGCACAAAAAAAACGAATAAAAAAATGGCTGCTTAGCAACAGGGTTGTCAATTTATTAAATCGCAAAATATTAAAAAAAATTATTTAATTATGTTTTTGTTCAAATAAAAACGTCAAACCTATGCTTTAAAATAAATTAAAAAAATTAATTGTTATTTAAAAATTTAAAAACCCTGCATTTAATTCTTAGCCACAATACACACATTACCAACAAACTAAGTTTACCAAAACACTAATGGCCTCTAATTTTTAACCTAAACTTTATTTTGTGAGTTTTTTAATTACTTTCAGTATTCTAAACGAAATACACTTCTTATCAATACAAGCCGAAACCTTTACTACAATAATAATACAACGTATTCCAGTTTAGCCTTTTGTAATGCCCAACCACTTTACCTGATCATTTCACGCGAACCTGGAGCGCTATATTGGTTACCTTCCTGTTTTAATCCAGCATCAATTTACTCTCATCCAATGACCGATTTCGTCATCGCGTATCTAGAAACAAGGTAAAGCTTATAAATCAACATGAAACCAACTATACATATTAGAATTCTATGTTTAAACCCAATACTAAAGATGGCAAAGTCATAATGTAATGAACACCCAAACTAAAGTAAGAAATATCAAGAGGACCATAAAGAAAAATGTGATAATCACGATATTTTGTCCAATGGAAAACTATTAATATATTAATGTAAGTATTAAAAAAACAGATGGTTTAAGATCCAAAGGGTTGGGTTACTCTTAATGTGAACAAACAACCATAACTTACAAAATTGTGAGTTTATTAGAAGGCACGTGGCAAGTGAATGTGAAGCACAAAAAGTTAACCAAATATACAAAGTTGATATATATGACGTCACAAGTAAAGAAATAATAAAACTTGTATGCAAAATGAGAGTAAAAAACATAGTTAATATTATAAAGTGTGTTTTTTAATATTTACAACTAACTAGGTTTTAAAATATCATAAAAAAAATATTTGGTATAAAATAACGGGGTTTAAAGGTTAAAAGATCAAGTTTTCTTCAGTATTAGGAACAGTGTTTTTAATATCTCTAGCTTTGTATTAGTTTAAATTTGTCATTTTATCATAGCAATGTTTTAGTTTAAATTGTTGTTTGTCTAATTGCAATTTAACAACTTTATTTACATGT
This sequence comes from Corella eumyota, assembly GCF_963082875.1. Classification (NCBI taxonomy): domain Eukaryota; kingdom Metazoa; phylum Chordata; class Ascidiacea; order Phlebobranchia; family Corellidae; genus Corella; species Corella eumyota. Next base: position 21,422,705 of record NC_137491.1, read on the forward strand.
TTTAACCACTGTTAAAACTGTTGTACGATGTGGTTTGTTGTACACTGTTTGTGTTCAGTAAATCTGCTCGAAATCTATGAACAAAAAATATAAACACAAGTAATTTAATTGATTTATCTTAACTGTAACGTCATTTATAGGGGTCAAAATAATAAATTTAAATGCATTACAGGTTAAGGGAAAAAACGGAAAATATTTTAATTTATTTAATTTACACATTACTTTTGTATTTAAAATTAACGTTTCACTGAGGTTGCGTTTCTCTTAAATATACATATCTTACTAAAAATATATCTTTATCCTCCATGCGGGAATGTCGATTTCACCAGTTTAACGTAGAGTAACAACTCAAACCCCGACCCAGTTTCAAGTTGCCTTTGACAGTTTAAAATATTATATATGTTATAATTGCCCGATAATTATGCTGCTGATCAAGTGATAGCTTAGCAAAAGTTCACACCGTTTATAGCGCTTTACTCAAGGGCGCCACAGCACGAGAGTGTAGCGGTCTTCGTCGACCCAATCGGAAGGTTTTATTTTTAAGTTAAAGACAGTTAATTGTTTTTCTTAACTAGCTAATTGCTCGTCTGCTGATTATGAATTCTTAAATTAACCACGCAGGTGAATTCACTGTATAATTATATTATACGGCAATTTCTTCAAATCAAATTCAAATTTCATTAACGGTAAAGCAAAAAATTAAATTTCCAAAATCCAAAATCCAACTACTTTGTAGAAAGGCATAAGATAACTAATTAAAAGGAAAAACAAAGAATCGAATTCCATGTCAAAAGCAAACCTCAGATTTTAAAAACAAGTTTAAGATTGAAAGACATATCAAAATAGCAGTTAATATAAGGTTTTGATGAAATTAAGAAACGATAACAAAAATAATTCCCACCAAATGTGAAATAGTTAAATTTAATTGTTTTTAATGTGAATTAAAGGTTAGCTTATGCACAATAAGCTACATCATCCCAGCTAAAGGAGAGCCCGGGGTAACAAAATGAAAGAAAAATACACACGATATAGGCACAAATAAAAATACAATCTACTAATTATTTTTTTAAAGTGAAGAAAAAATATACAGTGTCATAATTTTTATTTGATTTTTAACATTTTTATTTAATTTTTTTGGTGGTAGAAAACATTACAATAGCAATAACACATACAAATACGAGCGACACAATATAATACGAAGTAAAGCTTAAGCGGTAATGGCAAAAAATATAATGTTCCTTATATACAGTCAGATAATTTTGAGCGAGTTACCTGATCCCTAACATGTTTTGCCCCACATTTTGACCGCTTACGCCTCTGGTGTTTGCGGTGTTGAGTGTTAAGATTGGGGTTTGGTCGAAAATGTGGGTAAAGTTTTCCTTTAAGTAAGGTAAAGAAGGCCCTCAAATACACAAATCTGCCTATTACAGTATCAATGTAATGTTTAATATCGTGTATTAAACGTCGTTTCAGAAAATTTGGGTTCGGCAGTCCAGAATTGTTTTTAGTTTTCTTTTTATAACGATTAAAATCATTAGAAGGCACTGAAAGTTGACGATGGGACGACCCGTCGTCGATAGAGGGTTGGTTCATGTTTGTAGTCGACATAGCTTGAACATTGTTATCGCCGTTAACGGGTGATTTCTCTTCGCTGTTAGACACGTCAGATGGGCAATTAACATAAATTGCATTTGTGGACAAATCAGGATTTGTGTTCTTTGTGAAAGGTTCTTCATTAAAGCTCTCTTCCTTAGGAGAGGTAAGACTCTTGACCTGACTAGAACTAGTAATTCGTATTTATTGTCATTCGTCAATGACATAATTTCTTCATTAAGATCTTCTGTTATTTGCATCCTCGGTACTTTGCCGGTGCTTCGTAATTTATCTTCGGTCTCTGCCGGTATATTATTTATTTCTTCTTTATTTTTCTTTTGCATTCTCGGTACTTTGCCGGTGCTTATTAATGTAACTTCGGCCTTTGCCGGTTTAATAGTTATTTTCTCCTCACTTAACTGTTGCATTCTCGGTACTTTGCCGGTGCATAAATTTTTTACGTCTGTCTTGGTAAGTTTTTCTTCATCATTAGGAACATGAATCATCTGTATGCATCCAGAATGATCAGAACATGATGGGCCATTTGATATCGAGATGTTGGACAAAGATAAATCAACGCAATGGGGTGTACAGTCCTGACAGTGTTTGCCCAAGTTTTTAAAAGGTCTTATTTTTCTCGACATACGCGGAATAAAACAGAAATCAGTTACAGGTAAGTTTGACAATTCCACACACTCTTTTGTAGGTTCGTGACATAGCAGGTTTCTAGCAAAATCAATAGAAAGTGAGTTCTTTTTAAGAAAAGAGGCTCCCAAAATATACTTATTAACAGCAGCACATTTACATTCCTCTCTGAAAGGTATAGAAAATCCAAGGTCAAGTTCAATAACTTTGTCTCCGTAGACTGGTATTGGACTGGAATTTGCCGCTGATAAAAACTGAGTAATGCGAGAACGATTAATCTTATTAACGGGCCAAATGCTATTTACAGATCCCGTGTCAATAAGAAAAGAATTGCGTGAGCGATAATCAAATACATAAAACAAGTGGTGAGAAATTGAATAAACTGGTTCATTATCGACGTTTTCCCCACGATTCACTGGCGAACCGCGGGTGATGGTCCGTTTTTTGAAGGAAAACTACATGGAGGGTCGCATCTATAACTATTTTTCCCCAATTATTGTGGCTTCGGCACCATCGTGGGTTGTATTCACGTTTTGGTCCTTGAAAGTTTCCGCGATCATTGCGATCAGAGTAGCGAGGCCGGAAATAGTCATTAGGTCTGCGATTTGTGCTTACGTCGCCAGAAAAGCGCTGATTCTTTAAAATTCCGCATTCGACCCTTAGATTTTGAATTTCGTCCTTAACCGCAGCCATTTGCTCAGATAGAATGTCCATGCCTAATAATTGCTCATTTGGTTGTGAAGGGCCTGGCGTCATCGATGCTGGCAGTCTACTAGATTTTGCTAAATTGCAACGAGCGGTCATAAGATTGTCAGCAGTAATAGCTATTTGCTCCAGGGTTTCGTTGCATTTTGACTTCATAATCATATACACATAAGGAGGCAATTTTTCAATAAAAAGGGAACGCACCATGTCCATCATTCCTTCGCTTCGGTCGTATGATATACATTCCATCATATCGCTTAACAACTCCGTAGGTTTCTTATTGCCAAGCTCCATATCCTTTAACATCGACATACACCTTGCACGGGGTACAGAAAAATGGTTAATTGCTTGCATCTTGAAATTTTCATACGGGTTAACAAAAATTTTGTTCTGAATAATGCTTGTTAACTTGCTTCAAATTGTCTCATCTAAATTTTGAATTACCAAATTATATTTCAAATTTTCATTTGTAATTTGATATTGATCAAAAATGGACTCCACCATCATAAACCATGTAGCCGGACTAGTAGTCGAAAACTTCGGTAAATAAAAACGATTGTTCGGTAGGTTTCCCGCGGCAACAGAGGATTCGCTTCGAGATTGTTGAACTCGATCGTAAATTGGAAATTTCTGATTAAAGGGATTACTAGCACTAAAATTTGGAAAACTCGGTCGTATTTCTGATGCGGGCATAACTCGTGGGGTGGAAAAAATAGAGCTGGGGTAGGAATAACTTAAAGATCCAGGGGTTTGGGGTAATTAGGATGAAAAGTTAGAAAAATCAGAGTTAACAACGTGAGTAGACTGGTCTAAGTTAGATAGGGAAAAGGTATATGCCATAGTGGGGTTATGAGGCTGGTCAGCGGTCAAAAATAAATTACCCTGCGATAACGCGTTGCCCCACCTAACATTCTTATTGCCATTACCACCTAAGTCAATATCATTACCAGAAGAATCAGAATCAACATTATCACACACAGACACAACCCTCTTATCAGACCGATTACGTTTAGAAAATAAAGAGGGTAACATAATCGTTAAAAACAATATAATTATACACTAAATAAAACACCAAAATGTATACTCATAATATACAAAAATAAAAAGGGTACTTATTGTTCGTTGACGAAGATCTTCTTGTTGGTATGGTCAACACGGGTTTGCTGACTGAAGACAATAAATTCCAACAGTATTGCGTCCAACATTTTTGCGATGTTCACAGCTGGAGTCAGGTGCTACAAGTCCTGATTGTTAGAATTCTCACACTTTAATCACAGAGGACAGTCACCAATTTGTAGCGGTCTCCGTCGACCCAATCGGAAGGTTTTATTTTTTAGTTAAAGACAGTTAGTTGTTTTTCTTAACTATATAGCTAATTGCTCGTCTGCTGGTTAGGAATTCTTAAATTAACCACGCAGGTGAATTCACTGTATAATTATATTATACGGCAATTTCTTATAAAAGTCGAATTCAAATTTCATTAACGGTAAAGCAAAAAATTAAAATACAAAAATACAACTACTTTGTAGGAAGGCATAAGATAACTAATTAAAAGGAAAAACCTAGAATCGAATTCCATGTCAAAAGCAAACCTCAGATTTTAAAAGCAAGTTTAAGATTGAAAGACATATCAAAATAGGAGTTAATATAAGGTTTTGATGAAATCAAGAAACGATAACAAAAAATAATTCCCACCAAATGTGAAATAGTTAAATTTAATTGTTTTTAATGTGAATGAAAGGTTAGCTTATGCACAATAAGCTACAATATATTATGGCATGGTCACCAAACCCAGTATAGATTATACTAATAATAATTACGATAAAATAAAATGCATTTTACAGAATATACACAAAAAAAATATATATATATATATAACAGAGGAGTGACGAAATAACAAAATAAAATTGTACGAAAAAAAGAAAGTTACAACACATTTGAATCATAATAGTAAAGCAATCACTGTCGATGGTAGTTACACACGGTCCACCTTGCCTAACGTTTTTAAAACATTCTTTTCTTTATATTTTTTTAGTTCACATTTTATCTTCTTAAAAAAACATGAATGCTGCTGTCAAAAGAGCCCGTATTTCCAAATTGTGCTCCATTATATTGGAGAGACCCGAAATGTTTTTGAGTTATATGCGAATGACCCCGGAAAAATTTGATGAGAATTTAATACAAGATTATATACAAAAAGTCGACACAAAAATGAGATGTGCGATTTCTCCGCAAGAAGAGTTATCGATGACTTTAAGGTAGGCCTAAATCAAAAAAAAGGTTGTTTGATTTTTTACGCGCCATTTATTTTATTTTCATTTTTGTAGATATCTTGCCAGCGGCGACTCATACCAGTCGATCAGCAATGCCTATTGGGCTTCCAAAAGCATTGTGTCAAAAATAATTCCTGAGGTGTGCCATGCGGTATGGAAAGTGCTAAAGCCGCTTTTTATGAAAAAGCCTTCTCAGAAGGATTTTTTAAAAATTGCAGCAGATTATGCTAGAATTTGGCACTTCCCCAACTGCATAGAAAGTATGGATGGAAAGCACATTTATGCAAGCTTCAAACAAAACCGGTTCCAATTTTTTTAATGATAAAGGAACGTTTAGCATCGTTTTGTTTGCCGTAGTCGATGCACAGTATAGATTTACATGTGTCGATATCGGTGCATACGGCAAACAGGGTGATGGAAACATTTTCGAAATTCTTTATTTGAACAAAAACTTACAATTACCAATTTACCATTGCCCCAACCAACATCCTTGTCTGGTTCAAACAAAGCTTTGCCATATGTATTTTTGGGAGACGAGGCATTTCCACTTCAGAAAAATTTAATGCAACCGTATCCCGGCAAAAACTTCGGTTTTTAAAGATATTTGTGAGCGGGCCGACAAATTTGTTAAAGTCGCAGTAAGTTTGCACAACTTCCTAAGAAAGGATACTAATTGCGACAATACGTTGTTTAATCCATTGGAACAAGTCATGGGTTCAAATTGCTTGGAAGATTTAGTGAGAGTTGGTCGTAGTCACACTCAATATGCGGCTGAAGTGCGAGAACAATTCGCACAATATTTTCAAAGTGAGGAGGGAAGTGTCCCATGGCAGCTTACGCTATAGTAGTGTAGGGTGTTTTTGGGGGTGTTGTTCTTGTGTTTTTTTATTATATTTAATCCTAGTAAAACCTTCATTTTAGAAAATTTATTTTTAAGCTATATATATTAAGATAGTTTTTAACTAACTGTCGTGTAGACTTTTTAATTTAAATAAAATTTTGATAAGTGCGAGGGTGTCCGACGTAAAGCATTCTAATCCTTTAAAACATAATCTATTAAATACAGCAGATATTTTTTACAATTTTATTCAAACATGATAGTGTGCATAATTTGTCGAATTTCCAATTTAAGTTGTGATTTTTTCCTTGGCTCCCACCCTTTCACTTCATTTGCCACACCCAAAAACCAAAGCTCATCAGCATCGGTTGTTAATTCTATGGCACATAGTCACTATTACTAATACAATTGAATACAAATTACCTAAAATAAAAGAATAACAGGAACTATTTCTTAGGTTTAAAATACCTGTTGTAGACTGCAATGCAGAAAGGACATGATTTTTAAAATCACATTCCTTTACTTTCTGTTTTTTTTTTACTTGCAATTTTTTTTCCTCAACCGGTGAATCGATTGAAAAACTCGAAGACGTTTCTGGCATGGAATCACCTGACACAAAGTCATTAGTGACGATTATCACCATAACATTACCATTTTCCAAATTTGAAGACGTTCTATAAAAAAAAAATTTTTAACCATAAATACGCCTTGTTCCAATATACCTTGTTTCAAAAATCGCTAAAGCGTTAACTATCTTTTTAATATTCAGACAGACCACTAACTTAATTGGTGTTTTACGGTGTTCATTACCCACTCTAATCACACCTAACACTAATGCCCAAAACAGGCTATACGCACAATCTTGAGCAGAACATTGAGTTAAACAAAGCCGATTAATATGTATAGGCTGATTGATAGTTATAAGTTCTTTACCTTCTAGGTTCCATAGTCTTTTTTAAAAAACTCATTTAGGAAAATAATAATTTTTTTCACGTCCTCCACGTCTAAAAAGGTGCATCGTTTTAAAAGTGCAGCAAAATGTTTTTGATCCAAGTCCCTCCCTTACTGCAACAGTAATATCATTAACACAGACTGGCCGAAAAGCCTGGGACGAATAACGTGGGTGCGAAATACGTCCAAGGCTCTGATATTTTGATACCAAAATCACAAACTACTTTTAAGCCTATTTTACTATTAACTATCTCTGTTATATTTTTAAAACGTTTGTAAATACATCTAGTTTGTAAGCTACTTAATGAACAGCTATAAAACCTGGGTATTGTAAGGACTCTGCCACCGTCTTCCAAGCATTGTTTTTTAGCCTGCGATTGCTGTACCCTTGCAGGTGCTGGTCGAATAAACATGGATGATTTTTTACGTCCTTAATAAGCATTTCGTGTATTAAAGTAGTTTTTTTTCTAAGTTATCCATGTTTATATTAGCCTAAAATGTATTAAAGTGTTGTTAAAATAGAAAATCTTTTAGGATACAAGTAGGTCCATACACACCACTATACTTTTTGTAGGCTACTAGCTACTAACAAAGCTGTTATATATAAAACACAAATGTCAACTAAACGTGACACCTGCAATAACAAAAAAACTTTTATTAATTGCAAACAGAACGTATTTTATGGACTAAAAACTAGTATGGCCTAACCAAAGTATATATATAAACAAAAGTAGTCCAACTGATTCAACCGGATTGTTACGTCATTTTTCCGATTCATGGAGGACAAATGAGGTCTCAAAAATGCATCACAGGTATAGGAAAAAACACGAATATTTTGATTTACAAAAATTTCTAACATGGGCACCTAAAAATTTAACCAGAATTCTATTATACTAATATTTTGACACTTTTATACGCAAAAATTTTTATTAAAAATATAAAATTGTATTTTCTCAAAGAAATTGTCGCATGCTCTGAGTATTATTCACATGCGCTGACCTGTTTTTTCGTATGCCCTGCCTTGAGTATTATTTAAGTTTGCCCCAATTTCCATTCATACAACAATGTGTTTTATGACGTAATAATGTTTAGTAAACAACATTTTAGGCATTTTTTTATTATTTTATTTCTTTTTTACTTTTATTTTAATTATATCTCTATTTAATAACAACACTACACGAAAAAAGACTGCGCGTAAAAATGTTAAAATATTAGTAAAATGGAGTTCCGGTGAAATTTTTAGATTTCTACGTAAGGAATTCTTGTAAAACGGGATGTTTCGTATACCTGTAATGCATTTCTAAGACCCATTTTGATCTTCTAATTTTATTTCCGGTCACGTGTTAGACTACTTTTGATTCTATATATACTTTGGGCCTAACAAAGCCACGAACGTATTGTCGTCTGCTTAACTTGTTGCCACAACAACAATCAAAGTTCTACCGAGTTGCGCTGGAAACTCGTGCCAGATCAAGTTTTCAGCGATGAACTCGACTTTCTAAGCGTACGCCAGCGTACTTTGGCGTTTACGCCTAAAAAAAATTAGATTTATTTAACATTAACATTTGTGCGTTGAGTTGAGTTATGTTACGCCAGGTGTAAACGCCCCTTAACAATGAGTTCTAATGCTTTTAACTATTTAAAATAAATTTGCGGTTTATTTAACAACTCTTTTAACATGGAAACTCTAACCTCGTTTTTCTGGTATTGAATTATTTTTTCAACAATTCATTTCTGCTTTTTATTAAGTGCAAATGTTTGTTTTAAAAACAGTTAGGCAATTTCGTTCTACTGAACAGACGCCACCCAATAAACATGGATATAGACATAACTTATTCTTGTAACCAACTGACAACTAAGGACAGTTTTATTAAAAGTTCGCTACATCGGTGCGTAATGCGAATTCTCTGATGACGTCATTATAAGCGAAGTTTTACCAATCTTCAAATTGAATAAGTTTTATTGTAATATGTGAACCATGATCCACTCTAAAATATCCATGATTTTATTGCATAACAATCAACACAAAATTACTCGGCGCAATATTCATCAATATCCACGTTTTAAACTCACTAATTGGCATTTAATTGCATAATCAAGTTTTATTATAATAAAAATCAAGCGCTAATTAAAAAAATAAATTAATAAAAATTATGTAAAACAATGAATAAAACTTTTTTATGACATCATAATCGTCTGCTGTACAACAATTATGACATCACACAACAATCATTGTTGCACAATATATTTCCGTTTCTGTTTCAGCAATGATTGTCCACTTGTTGTTCGTGGGATCAAATACTTCAATGGAATTAACTAGACCACCACTAAATAATAAAACAATAAACCAGAGTTTAATAAATTATTACAAACTAAATATTTAGTTTAACTTACCTATCCCTGCCCCCAACAACATAAATCTTGCCATCTACAACTGAGGCACAGTGACCATATCGAGCCTTGTTCATTGGGGCAACTTCTGACCATGTATCACTAATAATGTTGTATTTGATCACTGATGAAACTGGACCATATCCACCCAAATTAAATTATATTAATTACCAATTACAAATTAATGTAACACATACAACATTTAATATTTATTACTTAAGAAAATTTATAGTTCTTTTATATTAAATTTAACAATGAAATGTTATTTATCATAACTTAGAATTATGTTAACCAAAACAATTGCAAGACTGTGTGGCACTTCTTTATTTTTTCTATTTAATTAAAAAATAAATCTTGCATTAGTTACTAATTTTTTTTTTTGCATTTCATATTTAATTTAAATTTTTGTTGCAATAAAAATAATTTTACTTTTACTAATTCCCTGACGTATAACCTAGTCTGCCACAATAATAAATTAACTAATAATACTGACCAGTAACAAATATGTGGTCATCCAAAACTACAGCTGCATGATCACATACACCATATTTCATTAAAGAAAAAAGAGACCACTTTTGTTTATCAAAATCAAAACATTCTGATGAACTTAAACTTCCATCTTTACCGTTAAATCCCCCGATTGCAAATAATTTACCTGAACATAAAATATTTATTTTTTAAACAATTTATTTAGTTTATTTAATAATGTTTAAATTATTATATTTAATTATTTAATGTAATTTATTTTTTAACAAAAACGCTCTCTACTGCCACCAAGCTAATTTTTAATGTTTAATTAAATTTTTTTTCGGGTAATTTTAAATGGCACAATTAATAAAACAATTACATTGAAAGTTTTTTAAAATGATTTACAAATCATTTAATAGGTTTTAATTTTATTTAATAATTTATAATTGTAATAATTCAGGAAATAACATTCTTGTAAACTGTATTGGGTTTAACATTAAAACTCAACCTCTTGCAGCAAGTAATACATGATCACTTCGTGGAACAATCATGTCAGGAATATTTCCTCTTTTATTTGTCCTCACATCCAAGAATTCCCCACTTAATAAAATTTTACCATTTTTATCTTGACCTCCAGTTGTGTAAATACAATCTAGAACAATTTTAATTTCTTTAAAATAATTTTCTAATTTCTAATTTTTAAAACTAAGAATAAAAACAATAAAAATTTAAAGTAAAGTTGTAACAATGGGGCATTGTTATCGTGTCACAATTGGACATTGTTAATAAATATTTTGCAAATATTTATTTTAGTTTACGTAAGAATTTAAGAATTTATAATTTTGTGCAAGTTACAAAGTTAAGTATTTGGGTTTGTGATGTAATAATGTAAAAACAAAACGAAACCAAAATAACACAGGTTTAAATACAATAAACAAATAGTTTTAACCAACTTAAAGTTAATACCATTTAAAGTAGCTGATGATGCCCACAACCGATCTTGTTTCATTGGACTTTCAACTTTCCATTGTGGATCTACTTCATCTAACTTTAAACTCTCAACAGAGGATTTATACTTCCCTCCCATGATGAAAACTTGTTTGTTGACAACAGCAGATGAAGCTCCCCACCTTTCTTCATTTAATTCCTACAAATATATTTTGTTTAAGTTAACATTAAATAGATTAAAAAAAATTAAAAACTCTGTAAATTTACTTTTACTTAAACTTAATAAAACATATTAACAATTTTAATTAGTCATTAATTTATTACTTAAAAACCATAAATCTTTTAAATAAAAATAAATTTTACAAAAATAATATTCTGGCCTTAAACTATAAACTTATTGTATTAAAATCAAGTTTACAAAATAAAAACATTTTTATTGTAAAATATAGAAAATTTACTGGCATTTGAGTCCATTGTTGTGTAACAGAGTCAAACAAAACAACATTTGTTCTATTGGGGTATTCCCCTCCCATTATAAGTAACTTTGTTGGAACTAAACAAATTAATTCTCGAGTTAAAATAATTTAACAAAACACATTTAATATTTAACAAACATATTAAATATCAACAAAACAATTTTAACACTTACCTATTTTCTTTTCTTTTATCTATAAAATAGAAATAATATAATTAACAAATGGAAAGTAGACATAAAAGCACCACAAGTAAACTAGTTGTTAGCATATTTAAAAAAAGGTTTTAATCACAACTGCTGTAACATTTACACAGTAAAAAATTCTGGTGACAACTTTGTTTAAAATTGCGATATTTATAATTAAATACAGTTATCTTTATTAGAGAATAACTGTTTAAACAGAATTATGTACCACAGTAGTCTATTCATATATTATTTTCTATTTTTAAAAATACAGTTTAAATACAAAACTATTCATAGAATAATAAAACTTGAAACAATCCTACCTCTATTTTTGTTGTCACAAACTTGTGAATTCTTTTCCCAGCTTTTCTTTTCATTTTTTTCAATTCAACTTCCGAAACCAAAACTTTCTTTTCTTCAGTTATTTCAACTGAATCAAGTTTTAATTCACTTTCAGAAAACCCATTTTGAATCGAATAGTTTTGCAAAAAAACATTGAAATTGTTAAACAACTTATTTTTTATGCCAAAATATTTAAAAAATTCATGATAAACAGTTTGATTTTAAGCCACAATTTCAATAATAAACGGCCCCCCTTGTACTCTGTTAATAAATATTTCAAGCACCCCATTTGTTACAACATCAAGTAGGCCCAACACTAGTTTTCCGGGATCAGCGCTCCTGTGTCCTCCAGCAAAGTAGCATCCAGTTTCAACAACCATTAAAGCAAGCAAACCAGTCAACTGGAGTGTGATAATAAAGATATTTTTAACTGGTTGATTTTCCTATAACAACATTTAAACAAAAATAAGGTTTATTTAAGAAATTTTAGAAACGGGATTGAATCACAATTCTGAATTCAATAAAACTATAATGCAAAAGCTTAAAATTATAGCTAAAAATAATAATAAATAGATTAAAATAAATTACTAGATATGCTGACAGTATAAACACACAAATTTGGAAATCTTGGTAAAAAAAATCTGAAATTCAACAAATTAAATTATCATTAATTCAGGCTATCCCTTGAATTTACCTTAAGCTTGGGTGTAGCTGCAGGTATATTTGGTTGTTGGTCTCGTTGGCTGAACAGAATTGGTTGAGAGCTAGTACTTGGTTTGGAACTGGTGCTTGGTTGATGTCTGGTGTTTGGTTGCAGTCTGGTGTTTGGTTGCAGTCTGGTGTTTGGTTGCAGTCTGGTGTTTGGTTGCAGTCTGGTGTTTGGTTGCAGTCTGGTGTTTGGTTGCAGTCTGGTGTTTGGTTGAGGTCTGGGTTTTGGTTGGGGCCTGGTACTTAGTTGGTGGCTAATATGTGGTTTGGAGCTAGAACTTTGTTGGGGGCTTGTATTTGTTTGGGGGCTGGTGTTTGGTTTGGGTCTGGTGTTTGCTTGGGGGTTGGTGTTTGGTTTGGGTCTGGTGTTTGCTTGGGGGTTGGTGTTTGGTTTGGGTCTGGTGTTTGCTTGGGAGCTGGTGTTTGGTTGAGATGCACTTTCTGCAATACAAAATAAATTATAAAAAAAGTTTAAAAATTGTTTTACAACCGTGTTAAATTGTAACCAAACAAATTAAAATGGGCAACTCAAAATGGCTATACCTAATATGCACGTTATGCCTACTATGCTTAACAGGGGACCAGAAGCTTCGGCCAGAAGGTTCGGCCTGCAAAAAACGCGGGGGGTCGGTGACGAAATTGCCGCGTAAAATGTCAGTTTAAGACCATATTTTACCGATATTCAAAATAAAATTTGGTAAAAAGTAAAATACATAAAAAAATAAAAAAAAAGAGTTGAAAAAAAAAAAGTTGTTACGATAAATATATATGTTAGTTTTCAGAATTTTTTTTTTTTAAATTGTTGTCTTAAAAACGTATTTTTAAAACGGATTAAAGACGGGCGCTTATGACCTGCAAAATTTACTTTCGGCATGCATAATTTTTCATCTAACTGCGGGAAGTCCACGGCGTAAAGCCCGGATTTGATGTCAACAGAAGACCGTATTTATCGAAATTCAAAATAAAATTTGACAAAAAGTATAATACATAAAAAAAATTTAATGGGTTGTCACGTCAATGACATATGTTAGTTTTTAGAATATATATTTTTTTTAAGATTTATGTTTTAAAAACTAATTTTAAAACGGATTAAAGACAAGTGCTTTATGCCTTTAAAATTTTACGACGAATCGATCTCGGCCTGCGAAATTTTTCATTAAACTGCAGGGAGTCTGCAACGTAAAGCACGCGTATACCTTTAACGCAAGACCATATTCTACCAATATTCAAAATGAAATTTGGCAAAAAGTACAATAGTTAAAAAAGTTTTAACTGGTTGTTAAGATAAATATATATGTTAATTTTTGGAATATTATTTTTTTATTTTTTTATTGAAAACGTAATTTTGAAACGCATTAAAGACGGACGCTTTTGAGGTAAAAATTTCGTGCTAGCCTACATCCCATTGATTTTAAACTTAGATTATCAATATTTAAACGAAATTACGGAAAAGTTTAATTATAATTTCAATCCTACTGGAATAAAACACATTTCTAAAAAATAAAAAAATTAAAAAAAACAAATACATAAGCATAAAACTTTAGGAAAAAAATAAATTGCTTTAAAACAACTTTTTAAAAGATAAACATCATTTTTTTACGCTTTTGTACTCAATCCACTATATAAAAAATCCAAGTTTATTTAATATACAGCCCCAAATTTAAAATTCAGTTCATTATTTACCCCCAGATTCAATCTTTAGTTAATTAATTACCCCCAGCTATGAACTTTAGTTTATTAATAACACATAGTTTTAAACTTTAGTTTAGAATTGAGAATAGACTAAAAATTCAGCTTATACCAGCTTTACTTTTTAAATTTGGTGCCAAATAGCAAACCGAAAACTCCTAATTCATCTAAAGTAAAAACAAACAAAAAATCCTAAATTTGTTTTAAATCCTAAATTTGTTGAAACTTAAAATTAATTAAAAAAAAAAAAATCTAATTTATAAATACCAAAATTTGATTTATTAAAAACAATTTTTACATGTTGAAAACTAAAAACCTAAACTAATAACCTAATAATATAAGTTTAAAATCAATGGGATGTACGCTAGCACGAAATTTTGACCTCAAAAGCGTCCGTCTTTAATGCGTTTCAAAATTACATTTTCGAGAACAAAATTTAAAAAAAAATAAATATTCCAAAAATTAACATATATATTTATCTTAACAAGTTAAAACTTTTTTAACTATTGTACTTTTTGCCAAATTTCATTTTGAATATTGTTAAAATATGGTCTTGCGTTAAAGGTATACGCGTGCTTTACGTTGCAGACTCCCTGCAGTTTAATGAAAAATTTTGCAGACCGAGATTGATTCGTCGTAAAATTTTGAAGGCCTAAAATTAGTTTTTGAAACATAAATCTTAAAAAAATAAATATTCTAAAAACTAACGTATGTCGTTAACGTAACAACCAATTAAAATTTTTTTATGTATTATACTTTTTGTCAAATTTTATTTTGAATATCGGTAAAATATGGTCTTAAACTGACATTTTACGCGGCAATTTCGTCATCGACCCCCCGCATTTTTTGCAGGCCAAACCTTCTGGCCGAAGCTTCTGGCAACCTGCTTAACATACATAATTAATAACCTATCTTTGTGCTTGTCCACTATTTCACTACTGAACTATGGATTTTTTAAGTGATCAGTCATTAAAAATATTAAGTTAATGACTGCCAAAAATAAATGACATTACATATCACACATGGGCATATTAAGCATATGAAGTAAGTACATTTTCGAGATACTAAATTTAAAACAGTTTTACCGACAGCATTTCCATATCTGTCTCCAAGATGTTGTATATTTGCACCAGTAATGTTGTGTTGATGCTGGACCTCAGTCTTATCTTGGTGTTGTATTTCGGTCAGCTGTTCAACATTAGTTTGCTCCTGTATTTCGGTAAGCTGTTCAACATTAGTTTGCTCCTGTATTTCAGTCAGCTGTTCAACATTAGTTTGTTGTTCAACATTAGTTTGCTCCTGTACATTGGTCTGCCTAGCTATCATTTGTCCCACATTGTGGGTTTGTTGAACATTTTGTTGAATTTGTCGTTGATCATTAAAATGGAATTGCAAAGTAACAGGACCTAAATATAAGTTTAAAATCTTGGTCAACAAATTGAATAAGGAAAAATTTAACTAAAACAATTTCAGATTCTACTTCTAATTGTTTAGAAAAACAATTTATATAAAAATCTGAAAATAGTTTTTATATTAAACCACAACCTAACATTAAAACAAATCCTACCTGGAGCACCAGCTACAATCTCTCTTATCCCAGCAAGTAATTCTGGAGAGTTTAAATCTGGCACTCTGACCTAAAAATAAAAGTTAATTTAATTTTTTTCAGTTATTTAATCTCGATAAAGAAATATGACCGAGTGGCCTAAACATAAAACTAAATAATTTGGAGACATAACAGTTAAATAATCTGCTGATGGAGAATGAACTACATCGTTTTGTTCAACAATTTATGACACAAAAAAAGTGGAATTAACTCCAGTATTTTGGGGTATATAAAAAGTACCCCAGACTTCTTATCAGGCAAAATTAAGTGTCACTAAGGGGGCTGCTACACCCCCCCAGAAGCGGCAAATTGTCCATTTACGTTAAATGTGGGTAAACCGTTGTGGTGGTTTAATTTAACGTTTGTTTTGATCTCTTTGATTGTTTGTTTTCGTCTCCATAGGGGTTTTTACAGTTGTTTTATTTAGAATTATTTGCCTACGAGGTCTGCCTCGTAACTTTGGTTGGGCTAGCTGTACAGGAATTTTGCAATTCACATACGCAAGTTTTATGTAATCAATCGAAATTATTTCAGTACGTCCGCCGATATTAATCTTAAAAGTTTTCAATCCGTGCTCAATAACTTTATATGGACCTTCATATGGTGTGCAAAGTGGCGCATTGTATCCAACTTTTTGACAAAAACAAAGCTGCTGTTCTTTAAATCAAAAGGTTTGTAGCTATTTGGTTTACAATACCATGAGGTTTGAGGCGCTTCTTGTTTTATAACATGGCGGAGCTTTTGTAAAAAATCTTCAGGTGCGTTGTTTTGGTCGGTAACCTCCACAAAATGGCCTGGAATGGTGAGTGGTGCTCCATACACCATTTCTGCTGATGAACATCCTAAATCTTTTTTGGGTGCGGTTCTAAATTAGAGTAGAACCCAAGGCAGTTCGCCAACCCAATTGTTGTCTTCAAGTCACGACATTACCACCAGACCAGTTTGCCTGTGGGTGAAATGCTGTGGTAAATGGCAAAGAAGTCCCCATAAACTTAGCAATATTTGACCATAGTATTGATGTAAACTGTGCTCCTCTGATGACAATGTTGGAAAATTAACAATCATAATATCAAATTTTTTAGTAAACAGTTTCCAAAGAAATGGAATTAATCATTTTCCTCTTCTACTTTTTAAATATAAAACATGTAAAAAAATACAATTTAAAGTCAAGTTTCAATATTCCATTTTTTTTTTTTAAAATCGTCTTCAGTATCTTTTTTTTGACTCCTTTTCAATGTTGTTTTATAGAAAAATGCCATTCCACACGGTGGTGGGGCTGTTCGATTTAAATATCATTCCACAGCTACAGTTGATTGTGTTTTTTAACAGCCTATAAATATAATAAAATAAATGTTTATGTAGTTAAAAATAAAACTAGATTTATTTGATAAATAAAAGATGGTTAAAATGATTTGATCATTTTTAAAATTAAACTTTAATAATAAACAAAGTTTTAGCTCGGTTTGAAATTGTTGATATCAGAATATACATTACACTAAATTTTGAAAGCCTATAAACAAACAAGCATTTAAATATATTAAACAAAAAAAATTAAAATTTTAATCCATTTTTGAGTTAATAATAATATGGAATATAACTGACCAAAATTCAAGAAATTAATAATAATCTTTAAATTTTTAAAAAAACAAATACCTATTAATAAGTAATCAATAAATTTAGAGAATGGGTAGCCTAAAACGCAATATGATATTGTACAATATACTGAAGTTTTAGCTTTATAAAATCTAAGGAGCAAAAGTTATCTTTATTCAAAATTGGGACAAGACAGAAAAGAATAAAAATAATAAGTATATTGATATAACAATATGTTTTAAAATCTAAGATTTCGACCATGATAATTTTAAAACGCATACAATTCTGTAATAGCATTGAATTGAACTTTACCTGTTTGGCTTGATGTAAAGTTATGTTTTTTATTAGAGAAAGACCAAAAAATGTGGCTTCTGCTAGCAAAACATCGAAAACCAATGCTAATCCCTTGTTTTCAAATCCATCTCTGTAATAAAATAGGATATGAAAATAACATTTTTTTTGCACACTAGAAATTCTAAAGCATAAAAAAAATATAAAATTTACCCAACAAAAGTAAAAGCAATTTTTGTTAAGTAATGCACAATTCTTTCTGTGTCATCACCAAACACAGAAATATCCAATTCATGAATTCGTTTATCAGGAGCTGCATACTTTCGATCCCCGAATCTTTTTTCAAAATTTATCATTCTGTACAAAATTAATTATTAAAATACATTGTATATAATTGTTTAATAAGAATTTATATACCTTAAAAAAATATTAAATCAACCAATATTACCGATTTGATTTAACTTTTTTGTTCATGACATTATTGATGTGCACATCACAGTTTCCCAATAAAATATGGGACTTTATAGCTTTTTGATCAATTAAACCAATTTGATTGAAAATATTTTGCTTTTTTTTTTGTCGATCATCTTTACACTCCGGACAAAAATAACGTTTCGGAAGTTTTCGTGTGGACTGAATTTTTAAACATTGTAAATGATACCAATCACGACATTCACCCTCACAGAAGATCATTTTTTCATTTTTTTTAGATTTTAGACAGTTTTTTCCTGCATGACACAAACTAAAGTTTGACGTAAATAAAATAGATACAGCATTTATTAGAAAATGGTTAATTGTTATGTAATTTTCAGGGCACTTTTTTCCAATTTTAAGAGAATCAAATGGATGTCTGTAGGTTAGATTATCTTTGGTATCACTGGTGCACACCCCATTATATTTTTTTTCTTTAAATAAGAATGACGATATTTTTGAATTTTCAACTGAATTTTCATGTTTGTATGGTAAATATTTTCCAGCACAAATATAAAACGCATTTAATAGCATTATAATACCGCAATCATAGGAGTTTCTTTGCAAAGTCGTGTCCTCAGGCGCAATAATATACCACTTCGATATATCATCTTCGTTACAAGTATTTTTTTTTATTTCATAATTAATGTACTCCAGTATTGGTGTAAGTACAGGTATCGAATAAGTGTGAGTTGAATCAAGATAAATTATTAAATGCTTCGATAAAAGCACAATGAGTAAACCCCAATGAAAGTTATTTCCAATATTAACAGGAAAAATCCAAATATCATTTTGGATAGGAGATTTTTTTTTTAACCATTTGCTGTAACCAGGATTAAGTTGTTTTTTAACCAACTTTAACCAGACAACAAAATGACAAGGAAAAGCCAGAACTTTTACAGATGCATTTACCAGATGTTCATGTTGAGTGCATATCTCAAGAAATGCATCTATGATGCCATCATTGACCTTGTTACACATTTTTAAGCATTCGAAATCACATTTAGGCACTACTAAAGAACCACTGTCAGTTAAGATATCATGTCCAAGTGTTGGGAGATTACATTTAGGAGGCCCAATTTTCAGTTACAGAAAGAACAATACCCTTGGATAATTTAACGTTTTCAATTTCACTTGATGTTTTTTTTTCATTATCTTTTTCAATATCCTTCTTTTTTAGTATACATATTGGTAATGAAGGGACATCATGTTTTTCAATATCTTCACATATTGGTAGTAAAAGAGCAACATCTTTTTTTAATATCTTTACACTTAGGTAGTAAAAGGGCATCATCTTTATCAGTATCCTTACATATAATCAGTTGAAGAGCATCATCTTCTTCAATATCTTTACACTTAGGTAGTAAAAGGGCATCATCTTCATCAGTATCCTTACATATAATCAGTTGAAGAGCATCATCTTTTTCAATATCTTTACACTTAGGTAGTAAAAGGGCATCATCTTCATCAGTATCCTTACATATTTGCAGTTGAAGAGCATCATCTTTTTTAATATCTTTACACTTAGGTAGTAAAAGGGCATCATCTTTATCAGTATCCTTACATATAATCAGTTGAAGAGCAACATCTTTTTTAATATCTTTACACTTAGGTAGTAAACGGGCATCATCTTTATCAGTATCCTTACATATAATCAGTTGAAGAGCATCATCTTTTTTAATATCTTTACACTTAGGTAGTAAAAGGGCATCATCTTTATCAGTATCCTTACATATTTGCAGTTGAAGAGCATCATCTTTTTTAATATCTTTACACTTAGGTAGTAAAAGGGCATCATCTTCATCAGTATCCTTACATATAATCAGTTGAAGAGCATCATCTTTTTTAATATCTTTACACTTAGGTAGTAAAAGGGCATCATCTTCATCAGTATCCTTACATATAATCAGTTGAAGAGCATCATCTTTTTCAATATCTTTACACTTAGGTAGTAAAAGGGCATCATCTTCATCAGTATCCTTACATATAATCAGTTGAAGAGCATCATCTTTTTCAATATCTTTACACTTAGGTAGTAAAAGGGCATCATCTTCATCAGTATCCTTACATATTTGCAGTTGAAGAGCATCATCTTTTTCAATATCTTTACACTTAGGTAGTAAAAGGGCATCATCTTTATCAGTATCCTTACATATAATCAGTTGAAGAGCATCATCTTTTTCAATATCTTTACACTTAGGTAGTAAAAGGGCATCATCTTTATCAGTATCCTTACATATAATCAGTTGAAGAGCATCATCTTTTTCAATATCTTTACACTTAGGTAGTAAAAGGGCATCATCTTTATCAGTATCCTTACATATAATCAGTTGAAGAGCATCATCTTTTTCAATATCTTTACACTTAGGTAGTAAAAGGGCATCATCTTTATCAGTATCCTTACATATAATCAGTTGAAGAGCATCATCTTTTTCAATATCTTTACACTTAGGTAGTAAAAGGGCATCATCTTTATCAGTATCCTTACATATAATCAGTTGAAGAGCATCATCTTTTTCAATATCTTTACACTTAGGTAGTAAAAGGGCATCATCTTTATCAGTATCCTTACATATAATCAGTTGAAGAGCATCATCTTTTTCAATATCTTTACACTTAGGTAGTAAAAGGGCATCATCTTTATCAGTATCCTTACATATAATCAGTTGAAGAGCATCATCTTTTTCAATATCTTTACACTTAGGTAGTAAAAGGGCATCATCTTTATCAGTATCCTTACATATAATCAGTTGAAGAGCATCATCTTTTTCAATATCTTTACACTTAGGTAGTAAAAGGGCATCATCTTTATCAGTATCCTTACATATTTGCAGTTGAAGAGCATCATCTTCTTCAATATCTTTACACTTAGGTAGTAAAAGGGCAACATCTTTATCAGTATCCTTACATATAATCAGTTGAAGAGCATCATCTTCTTCAATATCTTTACACTTAGGTAGTAAAAGGGCATCATCTTCATCAGTATCCTTACATATAATCAGTTGAAGAGCATCATCTTTTTCAATATCTTTACACTTAGGTAGTAAAAGGGGATCATCTTTATCAGTATCCTTACATATAATCAGTTGAAGAGCATCATCTTTTTCAATATCTTTACACTTAGGTAGTAAAAGGGCATCATCTTTATCAGTATCCTTACATATAATCAGTTGAAGAGCATCATCTTTTTCAATATCTTTACACTTAGGTAGTAAAAGGGCATCATCTTTATCAGTATCCTTACATATAATCAGTTGAAGAGCATCATCTTTTTCAATATCTTTACACTTAGGTAGTAAAAGGGCATCATCTTCATCAGTATCCTTACATATAATCAGTTGAAGAGCATCATCTTTTTCAATATCTTTACACTTAGGTAGTAAAAGGGCATCATCTTTATCAGTATCCTTACATATAATCAGTTGAAGAGCATCATCTTCTTCAATATCTTTACACTTAGGTAGTAAAAGGGCATCATCTTTATCAGTATCCTTACATATAATCAGTTGAAGAGCATCATCTTCTTCAATATCTTTACACTTAGGTAGTAAAAGGGCATCATCTTTATCAGTATCCTTACATATAATCAGTTGAAGAGCATCATCTTTTTCAATATCTTTACAATTAGGTAGTAAAAGGGCATCATTATCATCAGTATGCTTACATATTGACAGTGACAGAGGACCATCTTTATTTAAATTCTGACATATTGCATCTAAGCAAAAAGAAGACTCCTTTGAAACACTTAAAGCAATTGAGTAACCTTAAAAGACAAAAAAAATATTTTAGTAATATTTCTTTAAACTGTAGTATAATTAAAGAACTTTTTGTATATTTATAGAAATATTTTTAAGTTTATATATAAGTTAATTATGGCAAAGCAAAAAAGTGTTCTGCATTAAATCATTTTTAAATGTATATAAATGAACAAATAAAAACTACATACATATGCTACTTGCTAGCCTTAATTTTTTTACTAGTTTTTTTGTTTTATTAAAATACCTCTAAAATTTTGTTCAATTCTTTTGGGCTTTTTTGTTTTTTTGTATTACACTCAAGTTGAAGACCAAGGCGGGTCATAAACAAAAAATTAACAACACTCATTGATGTAAATGAGGGTCTGCAACAAAAACATCCATTAAATATGTTGATATTTCAAATTTTATTGATTATTTTAACATTTAAAGTTCACTAACTTTCAAATATATAAAATTATCACTTAATACTGCAAGTTTTTAATAAAAATATTGTCACACCTATCCTTTTTCATACTGGCATTACACTGCTCAGCTATGCTAGAGTTCACTAATAAATTTTTACAAAACGATAAATGTTTTTTTTGGTCCCCTTTTTTTTGTTCTATTATGAAATTTGTCAGAAAGACTATAAAAATTGTTTTTCAAATCAGCTTCCACTGGCATCAAAAGGCCCTGATCTAATTTTTTTAAATTTTCTTCACTCCACTCAAATAACATTCCCATATTAGGGGAAAATAGTCCACAATGTCGATTTTCTCCATGGTGTGCTATCTGTTAGTCACACAAAACAATTTTCTATTTAATGCTAAGCATCTAAAATAAGTTTATAACACTTTTTTATGTAGCTACTGTTCTCATAAATACAAAATTAAATTTTTGTTTATAACAGTTATTTTTTTTATATAACCTGTCTCGAAATGTCAGACACAACAACATTAGGTTGCGTTTTAAAAGAAAGTAGGCCGTCAATATAATCTCTGGCACTTTCTTGTCTCAAGATATATTTAAAATAAACAGCAACTCCATGTGTGCATCTAAAGTGTACTACACCTCCTAATAAAACAATTAAAATTTTAAAAATATTTTTTACCGATTATAATCAAGTTTGTGATTTAAAACAGCATACCTCCACACTTCTTAACACTACGAAACATTTTAGGAAAAACATCCTTAAACAAAACTAACTCATTCAGTTTTATAATCATGTCATCTGTGCTTCCCGAGCTTGCTATGCCAGCAGCCGTGCACAACTCCCTTAATTTGTGCGAAGCACTCTAAAAATTAATTTAATTTATAGAAATCTTATTAAAAACAGAATGTTTTTACTTGTTATGTGATATGAAACAGTGTTGAACAAAGATATATATACTTATAAAAAAATAAGAACTAACAGAACTTATTAAAATTATTATTGAAAAGTCCTAAATGCTTTTGCCAAACAATTAGACTTGAAATCAACTTGGCTCATCTTTACTAAAAAATGTCACAAATTACAGATCAATTTGCCCTACTTGCTAGAGTAACCTTTTGCTCTTACAATAACTTCTGGACTGTTTACCTACCAGGCCAAGGTTTGCAAAACTAACAGTTAATAGTAAAACAGCAAAAAAATAATAAGCTTTTAAGTAGAAGATATATCTAATATTTTTTTAGCATAAACAGCAAACTTTAGCATAAACAGCAAATTAGCCTTTCATTTGCAGCACAAAATTGATACAAGGTCAGTCCAATTTTGTGAATTTATCAGTAACTCTGTATATCTAATTTTATCTCATCCGTACTATGTAATGCTTCCAAAATTTCTTCATGAGAAACTGAAACATTCGTTAATTTTCTTTTATTGGAAACTTGAGATTGCACAACTGAAATTTTTCTATGTTCTGTATTAAAAAGAACATTCCCATCCAGGGTGCAATGGTATTGTATTTAATTTTTACCTTCCAAGGGTTTTGATTTGAATCTTAAAATAATAACATTTAAATAAATGCCAACAAACACAACTAATTATAAATAAAATAATTGTAATTTAAAATTGATTTTTAACATTTTATCCTACTAAAAAATCCACGGCCAATAATTTCCTTGGAATAGTTTTGCCACATCACTTCAATATTAACCTTATCTAACTCTTTTTGGTCCAACTTTAGACAATCAACTGCGTATTATAAAAAACGCATTTTTTTAAAGTGCTATATTACAGAGTTATGGAATTTTGTAAGTAATGTTTATAGCACTTTAGTGTGGTTGACAATAAATCACAAAATGGCTTTAGAACTTTTAAAAAATGTCTGTAGTACTAACAATTTAATTTTCAAAAACACTGGAAAATGATTAACATAAAAAACCAGGTTACCATATTTTTTCGTGTGACATAATAGCGTAGTTAGGGTATACAAGCTAGTTCTTTCTAAGTCATCACAAACAAGGCTTACTTTTTCTTTTTTTTAAATTAATTTTGATTTTTTTTGTATTTATATATAACTTAAAAATTAGGTAAAATTATTTAAAGTTAAAACCATTTTTGTGTTTAGTGACACCAACTTCATCAATTCTTGGGTGAAAAAATATTGCTTATATATGTTTTAAAGCAATTTTCTTAAAAATCATAAATTTAAAATATAAAATTATTTAAAGAGAAAATCAATATCGAATAAAAATTATATATATATACATAAATTGATGCTAGAAATGTACCTGGACGCTGACAAGTATTTTTCCAATTGCCATCTGCTATGACAATTTTAGGAGAAACTCCACATTTCAAACAAGAAAAGTGATAATTGATATCGAGTAGGGCACAAAAATGATAAAATGCATTCCTAATGCTATCAATTTGATTAAGTGGTTCATTGAAAATCATATTTAATCCCGTTTCAACTCCAACATGATTCTATGAAGAACTACTTTAAAATATTTTTTTTTTAGTAAAATTGATGTTGTTAAAAACAAACTCATAAGGTATTGTATAAGTTTCAAGGAAAGCAACACTTTGTTGTTAAAATTATGAAATCCTGATGCATACTCCTGAAATCGAACTACGAATTTGCAATTAGCACAGTGGTAACTTGCAACAAGAATATCTAAATAATTATATTTTAGTTAGTATTTCATTTCTACTAGTTGTCAATTGCTAAAAAATTTAAAATTTTTACAACTTTATTCTTGTTCAATTAAAGAAAATTTGTAATCTGTTACCATTCCAGACTTTTCCCAAGCCATACACAGTAGCCTTCTTTCGTTTTTGTTCTAATAAGATTTTATTTGAACAATGCGGGCAGCAAACCTCTCCTGGAAAAAAATATGTTTGGTGGTGACTTTTCCTCAATGTTATCTTTCAAGACAGTTGTTGGATTTTTTTTAAAACTTAAAAAATAGTCCATTAAAATAATATCCTCCTCAGTTGGTAACTGGATTTCACTAAAAAAATATTAAAGATTTACAAAAAGAAATATTAAAATTTAAAATTTTTTTTACCTTTTTGTGTATTTTTTTAATAAAGTGAAGTCTATTTGACTGACTAACCACTTGCATGCATTCTCATGATTGCAAGAATAATTTTGATTCGAGAATGGACATTTGCATGACCATCGTCCACTTTCTTTATCAAAAGTTACTCTAACTCTGTTAAATTTGCAAAAATAATCAACTTTGTCAGTAAGCACTGAAAAATACATATGTTTGTCATTATAGCCCAGTGAAGCAAAGTCTGCATAAACAACCAAAGGTAAATTTTTCTCACAACTTTTAACATATATGTCATTTAAATAATTTTTTGTTGATAATGTTATAACTTGAAGAGTAAACAACTTCTGAAGACATGCTGTATTCAGTTCAGGAAAATTTTCAATCCGTGCATAAGGAACTGAACTTAAATGTATGCACTGTGTTGACGGATTGTTATTATAGATTTGGTCACCCATCATTAAAGAAACACAATCTTCATTGCTACAAAGCTCAATTTGCAGGTGTTTGTGGCTACGCACATGGATTGGTGACAAACAGCCACTCTTTTTAAGTGCAACGAGAAAAATACCACTTTTTTTGTCTACACAAACAGAAGAATATTTACAGGTGTCCCAGTAAATTTTTTACACATATTGCAGCCATTCTTTGTTGTATTTTCTTCTAACAAAGCTAACACAAAAATTAAATTTTAGCAACTTAAAACTACATAAACTTACAAATTTTAAGAATAGTTTGTAGAAGGTTTTATAAAAAAGTTCTAGTTTCTTAATTTTGAAATTTGAATCATCATCTTCTTTTTTTTTTCATCGTTTGTAGTTAATAATGATGTTGTACAATCCTCTAATCACACATTAAAAACTTATTTAGTTTATTTTAAAATTCAAGAAAATATTTGCAAAACGTACAAAAATAACTTATGCATGTAAAAACCATATTTTAGAAGGTGACCACTTTGTCCAACAAAAATTGTTTCTTTGCATTTAAAGTATTACACAAAACTTTCCAAGACCCGACCTAATATTTGCAGCTAGACTAGTGATATTTAATTAATCATATATACATATTTGAACACTTACCATTGGTTATCTTTTCCACACTCAATTTTTTATTAACAATTTCAAGCACCCCGGAACACTTCGCAGCTAAAAATAATTTATAACGTATATATATACTAAAATTTTTAATAACTTACATTTAAACAAAAAAAAGATAAAATCTTTTACAATTTCAAATAAGGTTAAAGTTTAATATAACAATTTTACTAAAGCATCTTTTTTAACAAAAAAGAGAACTACCTATGCAAAAACTATAAAATTAATAATAAATCATGTATACTTTTAATATGTCTAACAAAGGTTTCTTTTCTAGCATACACTTTTTTACAGTTTGGGCAGTGGAAGTGGCCATTACGTTCCGATGCAATAACTCCTCTACATTTTAAATTGCAAGAAACACTAAAACCTAAAAAAAAGTTTTGTTTTTTTAGTTCCTTTAGTCAATTAGTGTAGGCCAGTCTGGAAAGTAGAGCAGTTTTCGACGAGATCTCGTGCGTGCAAGCGTAAAAAAATGTGACTGCGCGTGCAAGCGTAAAAAAAATGTGACTGCGCGTGCACGCGTACTAAAATTTCCGGTCTAGGCATGCACGTGTGATATATGTTAGCCTGTTTTACTGCGCATGCACATTTTTTTAAGACACCAGGCGTGCAAAACGCTAATTTCAGGCGTGCATTTTTTTTAGGGAAAAAAATCTCGTGCGTGCACGCTGCCCTACTTTCTAGGCTGGAGTGTAGGGTGGAAGGGGGTGCTGACAACTGGTAGCCAGTCACCTTTTTCTTGTTTAAAAAAGTTTAAGGCCGAATTGGCTAACACACTGACCACCTAAGCTATGTAGTACCTTTTTAATACATAAGCTCTGCAAAATTTGTTACCCTAACATTTAAATAAAAAGATTGGGTTGTTTTAAATCAAACCCTTCCTTAACATTTTAGTGAAAAATTGCAGTTGCATTTTTATTTTAACTTAACTCTTTTCTAAATTAACGCCAGTCCTTTTAAAATGCAATAACAGCAGCAAAATTAGCAAAAAATAAATCGTTGTCGATGAATATGAATATACATACCGTTTCTTTTTTTTAAAAGATAAAAAACAGCCTTTTTAAAATGTTTTTTGCAGTGTGTCAGAAGCTCTTCGTGAGTTTTAAATCTACAGTTGCATAAATGACACTGCGTCCCACTTAGATAAATGTAAATACCTTCTAAGGAATCTCCGAAAAAACAATTTTTGTTGTTCATACTTGGTCACGAAAACAAAAAAGAATTCGTGCCCCAAAAAAGAAGGAAATTTCCACCACGCGTTTCAGTTTTAGTGGTAAACGGAAAAATGAATTATTTTATTAAAAATAAAAAAATTGATTAGTACTTGCATATTTTGTACTTTATAAATAAAAGTTAATTAATAATTAATAAAACTACTATTATTAAATATATTTAAAACCTAGTAAAGTTTATATTTTAACTAAAAATGTATATATTTTTAGCCACATTAATAAAAGTATTTTACCACATTTTTTACCACATTATTTTGCCACATTTTTTACCACATTTTTTTGCCACATTTTTATGCCACATTATTTTTGCTACATTTTTAAAAACTATTGTTGCCACATTTTTTTACCACATTTTTTTACCACATTTTTTTACCACATTTTTTCGCCACAATTTTTGCCAAATTTTTTTACCACATGTGGCAAAAAATCTCACAATCCCTCCTCAAAATGGGCGTGCAAAAAATAAAATTGTGCAATCAGCAAAAACCTAAACAAATAGAGCGCTAGTGTTGCCAAATATTTTAACTTAGTAATAAATTATTTTAATAAAATTTATGTATTTATGCTTTTATTTGCAATCTTAATTTTATTCTACTACAGTCATACCAAACTAAGAAGCGATTTTTTTATTACGTTAGTAGTAAAGGGGCGTTTATACCTAGCGTAACTTAACTCGACTCGACTCGGCGAACGAGCGCAGAATGTTTACACCTAGCGTAACTTAACTCGACTCGGCGAACGAGCGCAGAATGTTTACACCAAGCGCAGGTTAACTCGACTCGACGCAATTACTTGAACCGTTGTGAATTTAGTCGTTGTTATGACAAACGTACGCAGTTATGTAAAATATCTGACATAGTCACGTTTTTTTTTTTTTAATTTTATTTTGGTTTTTCGCACATCGATAAAAGTAAATAATAAATACGATATACAATTAATATTACAACAATGCGACGGGAAAAAATGACAAAATCAATTTAATGATTTAAAACATGCCAAAAATATTAATGTTTATACAAAGATTTTATAGTATATTATGGCATGGTCACCAAACCCAGTATAGATTATATTAATCATAATTACGATAAAATAAAATACATTTTACAGAATATACACCAAAAAGATATATATATATAACAGAGGAGTGACGAAATAACAAAATAAAATTGTACGAAAAAAAGAAAGTTACAACACATTTGATTTATAATAGTAAACCTATCACTGTCGATGGTAGTTACACACGGTCCATCTTGCCTAATGTTTTTAAAACATTCTTTTCTTTTTCTTTTTTTAATTCACAGTTTATCTTTTTAAAAAAACATGAATGCTGCTGTCAAAAGAGCCCGTATTTCCAAATTGTGCTCCATTATATTGGAGAGACCCGAAATGTTTTTGATTTATATGCGAATGACCCCGGAAAAATTTGATGAGAATTTAATACAAGATTATATACAAAAAAACGACACAAAAATGAGATGTGCGATTTCTCCGCAAGAAGAGTTATCGATGACTTTAAGGTAGACCTAAATCAAAAAAAAGGTTGTTTGATTTTTTACGCGCCATTTATTTTATTTTCATTTTTGTAGATATCTTGCCAGCGGCGACTCATACCAGTTGATCACCAATGCCTATTGGGCTTCCAAAAGCATTGTGTCAAAAATAATTCCTGAGGTGTGCCATGCGGTATGGAAAGTGCTAAAGCCGCTTTTTATGAAAAAGCCTTCTCAGAAGGATTTTTTTAAAAATTGCAGCAGATTATGCTAGAATTTGGCACTTCCCCAACTGCATAGGAAGTATGGATGGAAAGCACATTTATGCAAGCTTCAAACAAAACCGGTTCCAATTTTTTTAATTATAAAGGAACGTTTAGCATCGTTTTGTTTGCCGTAGTCGATGCACAGTATAGATTTACATGTGTCGGTATAGGTGCATACGGCAAACAGGGCGATGGAAACGTTTTCGAAATTCTTTATTTGGACAAAAACTTACAATTAACAATTTACCATTGCCCCAACCAACATCCTTGTCTGGTTCAAACAAAGCTTTGCCATATTTTTTTTTTGGAGACGAGGCATTTCCACTTAAGAAAAATTTAATGCAACCGTATCCCGGCAAAAACTTCGGTCTTTAAAGATATTTGTGAGCGGGCCGACAAATTTGTTAAAGTCGCAGTAAGTTTGCACAACTTCCTAAGAAAGGATACTAATTGCGACAATACGTTGTTTAATCCATTGGAACAAGCCATGGGTTCAAATTGCTTTGAAGATTTAGTGAGAGTTGGTCGTAGTCACACTCAATATGCGGCTGAAGTGCGAGAACAATTCGCACTATTTCTTAGGTTTAAAATACCTGTTGTAGTTTTTTTTTTTTTACTTGCAATTTTTTTCCTCAACCGGTGAATCGATTGAAAAACTCGAAGACGTTTCTGGCATGGAATCACCTGACACAAAGTCATCAGTGACGATTATCTCCATAACATTACCATTTTCCAAATTTGAAGACGTTCTATAAAAAAAAAATTTTTAACCATAAATACGCCTTGTTCCAATATACCTTGTTTCAAAAATCACTAAAGCGTTAACTATCTTTTTAATATTCAGACAGACCACTAACTTAATTGGTGTTTTACGGTGTTCATTACCCACTCTAATCACACCTAACACTAATGCCCAAAACAGGCTATACGCACAATCTTGTGCAGAAAATTGAGTTAAACAAAGCCGATTAATATGTATAGACTGATTGATAGTTATAAGTTCTTTACCTTCTAGGTTCCATAGTCTTTTTTAAAAAACTCATTTAGAAAAATAATAATTTTTTTCACGTCCCCCACGTCTAAAAAGGTGCATAGTTTTAAAAGTGCAGCAAAATGTTTTTGATCCAAGTCCCTCCCTTACCGCAACAGTAATATCATTAACTCAGACTGGCCGAAAAGCCTGGGACGAATAACGTGGGTGCGAAATACGTCCAAGGCTCTGATATTTTGATACCAAATCACAAACTACTTTTAAGCCTATTTTACTATTAACTATCTCTGTTATATTTTTAAAACGTTTGTAAATACATCTAGTTTATAAGCTACTTAATGAACAGCTATAAAACCTGGGTATTGCAAGGACTCTGCCACCGTCTTCCAAGCATTGTTTTTTAGCCTGCGATTGCTGTACCCTTGCAGGTGCTGGTCGAATAAACATGGATGATTTTTTACGTCCTTAATAAGCATTTCGTGTATTAAAGTTATCCATGTTTATATTAGCCTAAAATGTATTAAAGTGTTGTTAAAATAGAAAATCTTTTAGGATACAAGTAGGTCCATACACACCACTATACTTTTTGTAGGCTACTAGCTACTAACAAAGCTGTTATAAATAAAACACAAATGTCAACTAAACGTGACACCTGCATTAACAAAAAAACTTTTATTAATTGCAAACAGAACGTATTTTATGAACTAAAAACTAGTATGGCCTAACCAAAGTATATGTATAAACAAAAGTAGTCCAACTGATTCAACCGGATTGTTACGTCATTTTTCCGATTCATGGAGGACAAATGAGGTCTTAGAAATGCATTACAGGTATAGGAAAAAACACGAATATTTTGGTTTACAAAAATTTCTAACAAGGGCACCTAAAAATTTAACCAGAATTTCATTATATTAATATTTTGACACTTTTATACGCAAAAATTTTTATTAAATATAGAAAATTGTATTTTCTCAAAGAAATTGTCGCAAGCTCTGAGTATTATTCACATGCGCTGGCCTGTTTTTTCGTATGCCCTGCCTTGAGTATTATTTAAGTTTGTCCCCAAATTCCATTTATACAACAATGTGTTTTATTACGTAATAATGTTTAGTAAACAACATTTTGGGCATTTTTTTATTATTTTATTTCGTTTTTACTTTTATTTTAATTATATCTCTATTTAATAACAACACTACACGAAAAAAATTGCGCGTAAAAATGTTAAAATATTAGTAAAATGGAGTTCCGGTGAAATTTTTAGATTTCTATGTAAGGAATTCCTGTAAAACGGGATGTTTCGTATACCTGTAATGCATTTCTAAGACCCATTTTGATCTTCTAATTTTATTTCCGGTCACGTGTTAGACTACTTTTGATTATATATATACTTTGGGCCTAACAAAGCCACGAACGTATTGTCGTCTGCTTAACTTGTTGCCATAACAACAATCAAAGTTCTACCGAGTTGCGCTGGAAACTCGTGCCAGATCAAGTTTTCAGCGATAAACTCGACTTTCTAAGCGTACGCCAGCGTACTTTGGCGTTTACGCCTAAAAAAAATTCGATTTATTTAACATTAACATTTGTGCGTTGAGTTGAGTTATGTTACGCCAGGTGTAAACGCCCTTTAACAATGAGTTCTAATGCTTTTAACTATTTAAAATAAATTTGCGGTTTATTTAACAACTCTTTTAACATGGAAACTCTAACCTCGTTTTTCTGGTATTGAATCATTTTTTCTACGATTCATTTCTGCTTTTTATTAAGTGCAAATGTTCGTTTTAAAAACAGTTAGGCAATTTCGTTCTACTGAACAGACGCCACCCAATAAACATGGATATAGACATAACTTATTCTTGTAACCAACTAACAACTAAGGACAGTTTTATTAAAAGTTCGCTACATCGGTGCGTAATGCGAATTCTCTGATGACGTCATTATAAGCGACGTTTTACCAATCTTCAAATTAAATAAGTTTAATTGTAATATGTGAACCCTAATCCACTTTAAAATATCCATGATTTTATTGCATAACAATCAACACAAAATTACTCGGCGCAATATTCATCAATGTCCACGTTTTAAACTCACTAATTAGCATTTAATTGCATAATCAAGTTTTATTATAATAAAAATCAAGCGCTAATTAAGAAAATAAATTAATAAAAATTATGTAAAACAGTAAATAAAACGTTCTTATAACATCATAATCACTTGGAATAATAATTATGACGTCACATGACCACCATTGTTGCAGATAATATTTTCCTTTCTGTTTCAGCAATGATTGTCCACTTGTTGTTCGTGGGATCAAATACTTCAATGGAATTAACTGGATCATCACTAAACAACCTAAATAATAAAACAATAAACCAGAGTTTAATAAATTATTACAAACTAAATATTTAGTTTAACTTACTTATCCTTGCCCCCCACAACATAAATCTTGCCATCTACAACTGAGGCACAGTGACCATATCGAGCCTTGTTCATTGGTGCAACTTCGGACCATGTATCAGTAATAATGTTGTATTTGATCACTGATGAAACTTCATCAATGCCATCTTTCAATCCACCTAGATTAAATTATATTAATAATCAATTACAAATGAATGTAACACATACAACATTTAATATTTATTATTTAAGAAAATTTAAAGTTCTTTTATATTAAATTTAACAATAAAATGTTATTTATCATAAATTAGAATTATGTTAACCAAAACAATTGCAAGACTGTGTGGCACTTCTTTATTTTTCTATTAAATTAAAAATAAATCTTGCATTAGTTACTAATTTTTTTTTTTTTTGCATTTTATATTTAATTTAAATTTTTTGTTGCAATAAAAATAATTTTACTTTTACTGATTCCCTGACGTATAACCTAGTCTGCCACAATAATAAATTAACTAATAATACTGACCAGTAACAAATATGTGGTCATCCAAAACTACAGCTGCATGTTCATTTACACCATATTTCATTGGAGAAATAAGAGACCATTTTTGTTTATTAAAATCAAAACATTCTGATGAACTTAAATTTTTATCTTTATCGTTATATCCCCCGATTGCAAATAATTTACCTGAACATAAATATTTATTTTTTTAAACAATTTGTTAAGTTTATTTAATAATAATTAATTATTATATTTAATTATTTATTGTAATTTATTTTTTAACAAAAAAGCTCTCTACTGTTTTTTTTAAGTTTTTTTTTAATTTTTAATGTTTAATTAATTTTTTTTCGGGTAATTTTAAATGGCACAATTAATAAAACAATTACATTGAAAGTTTTTTAAAATGATTTACAAATTATTTAATAAGTCCTAATTTTATTTAATAATTTATAATTCTAATAATTTATAAATAACTCTCTTGTAAACTGTATTGGGTTTAACATTAAAACTCAACCTCTTGCAGCAAGTAATACATGATGCCATCGTGGAACAATCATGTTAGGAATATTTCCTCTTTTATTTGTCCTCACATCTAAGAATTCCCCACTTGATAAAATTTCCTCTTTTTTAAACATTAAAATACCTTTCTTGCCCTCACCTCCAGTTGTGTAAATACAATCTAAAACAATTTTAAATTTTTTTTAAATAATTTTCTAATTTCTGATTTTTCAAACTAAGAATAAAAACAATAAAAATTTAAAGTAAAGTTGTAACAATGGGGCATTGTTATTGTGTCACAATTGGACATTGTTAATAAATATTTTGCAAATATTAATTTTTTAATGAAACTTTAAATATTTATTTTAGTTTACGTAAGAGTTTAAAAAAATTATAATTTGTGCAAGTTACAAAGTTAATTATTTGAGTTTGTGATGTAATAATGTAAAAACAAAACAAAACCAAAATAACACAGATTTAAATACAATAAACAAATAGTTTTAATCAACTTAAAGTTAATACCATTTAAAGTAGCTGATGATGCAAACCACCGAGTTTGTTTCATTGG
This sequence comes from Corella eumyota, assembly GCF_963082875.1. NCBI lineage: Eukaryota > Metazoa > Chordata > Ascidiacea > Phlebobranchia > Corellidae > Corella > Corella eumyota. Next base: position 21,457,136 of record NC_137491.1, read on the forward strand.
ACTTTCAACTTTCCATTGTGGACCTACTTCATCTAACTTTAAACTCTCAACAGAGGATTTACCCAACCCTCCCATGATGAAAACTTGATTGTTGACAACAGCAGATGAAGCTCCCCACCTTCCTTCATTTAATTTCTACAAATATATTTTGTTTAAGTTAACATTAAATAGATTAAAAAAAATTAAAAACTGTAAATTTACTTTTACTTAAACTTAATAAAACATATTAACAATTTTAATTAGTCATTAATTTATTACTTAAAAACCATAAATCTTTTAAATACAAATAAATTTTACAAAAATAATATTCTGGCTTTAAACTATAAACTTATTGTATTAAAATCAAGTTTACAAATAAAACCATTTTTTTTAGAATATAGAAAACTTACTGGCATTTGAGTCCATTGTTGTGTAACAGAGTCAAACAAAACAACATTTGTGCTATTATAAAGTCCTCCCATTATAAGTAACTTTGTTGGAACTAAACAAATTAATTCTTGAGTTAAAATAATTTAACAAAACACATTTAATATTTAACAAACATATTAAATATCAACAAAACAATTTTAACACTTACCTATTTTTTTTTCTTTTTTCTATAAATTAAAAAATATAACTAACAAATGGAAAGTAGATATAAAAGCACCACAAGTAAACTAGTTGATAGCATATTAAAAAAAAAGGTTTCAATCACAACTGCTGTAACATTTACGCAGTAAAAACTTCTGGTGACAACTTAGTTTGAAATTGCGATATTTATAATTATATACAGTTATCTTTATTAGAGAATAACTGTTTGAACAGAATTATATACCACAGTAGTCTATTCATATAATATTTTTTTATAAATACAGTTTAAATACAAAACTATTTATAGAATAATAAAAACTTTAAACAATCCTACCTCTATTTTTGTTGTCATAAACTTGTGAATTCTTTCCCCAGCTTTTCTTTTCATTTCTTTCAATTCAACTTCAGAAACCAAAACTTTTTTTTCTTCAGTTATTTCAACTGAATCTAGTTTTAATTCACTTTCAGAAAAACCATTTTGAATCGAATAGTTTTGCAAAAAAACATTAAAATTGTTAAACAACTGATTTTTTATGCCAAAATATTTAAAAAATTCATGATAAACAGTTTGATTTTCAGCCACAATTTCAATAATAAATGGCCCCCCTTGTACTCTGTTGATGAATATCTCAAGCACCCCATTTGTTACAACATCAAGTAGGCCCAACACTAGTTTTCCAGGATCAGCGCTCCTGTGTCCTCCAGCAAAGTAGCATCCAGTTTCAACAACCATTAAAGCAAGCAAACCAGTCAACTGGAGTGTGATAATAAAGATATTTTTAACTGGTTGATTTTCCTATAACAACATTAAAACAAAAATAAGGTTTATTTAAAAAAATTTTAGAAATGGGATTGAATCACAATTCTGAATTAATTAAAACTATAATGCAAAAGCTTAAAATTATAGCTAAAAATAATAATAAATAGATTAAAATAAATTACTAGATATGCTGACAGTATATACACACAAATTTGGAAATCTTTGTAAAAAAAATCTGAAATTCAACAAATTAAATTATCATGAATTCAGCCTATCCCTTGAATTTACCTTAGGCTTGGGTGTAGCTGCAGGTTTACTTGGTTGTTGGTCTTGCTGGCTGATCAGAATTGGTTGAGAGCTAGTACTTGGTTTGGAACTGGTGCTTGGTTGAGGTCTGGTGTTTGGCTGGGGCCTGGTACTTAGTTGGTGGCTAATATGTGGTTTGGAGCTAGAACTTTGTTGGGGGCTTGTATTCGTTTGGGGGCTGGTGTTTGGTTTGGGTCTGGTGTTTGCTTGGGAGCTGGTGTTTGGTTTGGGTTTAGTGTTTGCTTGGGAGCTGGTGTTTGGTTTGGGTCTGGTGTTTGGCTGAGATGCACTTTCTGTAATACAAAATAAATTATAAAAAAAGTTTAAAAATTGTTTTACAACTGTGTTAAATTGTAACCAAACAAATTAAAATGGGCAATTTAAAATGGCTATACCTAATATGCACGTTATGCCTGCTATGCTTAACAGGGGACCAGAAGCTTCGGCCTGCAAAAAACGCGGGGGGTCGGTGACGAAATTGCCGCGTAAAATGTCAGTTTAAGACCATATTTTACCAAAATTCAAAATAAAATTTGACAAAAAGTATAATACATAAAAAAAAAATAAAAAAAAGAGTTGAAAAAATTTAAAAAGTTGTTACGATAAATATATATGTTAGTTTTCAGAATTTTTTTTTTTTAAATTGTTGTCTTAAAAACGTATTTTTAAAACGGATTAAAGACGAGCGCTTATGGCCTGCAAAATTTACTTTCGGCATGCATAATTTTTCATCTAACTGCGGGAAGTCCACGGCGTAAAGCCCGGATTTGATGTCAACAGAAGACCGTATTTATCGAAATTCAAAATAAAATTTGACAAAAAGTATAATACATAAAAAAATTTAATTGGTTGTCACGTTAATGACATACGTTAGTTTTTAGAATATAAATTTTTTTTAAGATTTATGTTTTAAAAACTAATTTTAAAACGAATTAAAGACAAGTGCTTTATGCCTTTAAAATTTTACGACGAATCGATCTGGGCCTGCGAAATTTTTAATTAAACTGCGGAGAGTCTGCAACGTAAAACCTGCGTATACCTTTAATGCAAGACCATATTTTACCAATATTCAAAATGAAATTTGGCGAAAAGTATAATAGTTAAAAAAGTTTTAACATGTTGTTAAGATAAATATATATGATAATTTTTGGAATATTTTTTTTTCTTAATTTTGTTCTTGAAAACGTAATTTTGAAACGCATTAAAGACGGACGCTTTTGAGGTAAAAATTTCGTGCTAGCGTACATCCCATTGATTTTAAACTTAGATTATCAATATTTAATCTCCATAAGATTTATGTTTCGTCATTACGGAAAAGTTTAATTATAATTTCAATCCTACTGGAATAAAACGCATTTCTAAAAAATAAAAAAAAAAACATAACAAACACACAAGCATAAAATTTTAGGAAAAAAAAATTGCTTTAAAACAATTATTTAAAAGATAAACATCATTTTTTTTACGCTTTTGTACTCAATCCACTATATAAAAAATCCAAGTTTATTTAATATACAGCCCCAAATTTAAAATACAGTTCATTATTTACCCCCAGATTCAATCTTTAGTTAATTAATTACCCCCAGCTATGAACTTTAGTTTATTAATAACACATAGTTTTAAACTTTAGTTTAGAATTGAGAATAGACTAAAAATTCAGCTTATACCAGCTTTACTTTTTAAATTTGGTGCCAAATAGCAAACCGAAAACTCCTAATTCATCTAAAGTAAAAACAAACAAAAAATCCTAAATTTGTTTTAAATCCTAAATTTGTTGAAACTTAAAATTAATTAAAAAAAAAAAAATCTAATTTATAAATACCAAAATTTGATTTATTTAAAAAAAAATAATATTCCAAAAATTAACATATATATTTATCTTAACAACATGTTAAAACTTTTTTAACTATTGTACTTTTTGCCAAATTTCATTTTGAATATTGGTAAAATATGGTCTTGCGTTGAAGGTATGCGCAGGCTTTACGTTGCAGACTCCCTGCAGTTTAATGAAAAATTTCGCAGGCCGAGATCGATTCGTCGCAAAATTTTGAAGGCCTAAAATTAGTTTTTGAAACAAAAATCTTAAAAAAATAAATATTCTAAAAACTAACGTATGTCGTTAACGTAACAACCAATTAAATTTTTTTTATGTATTATACTTTTTGTCAAATTTTATTTTGAATTTCGGTAAAATATGGTCTTAAACTGACATTTTACGCGGCAATTTCGTCACCGACCCCCCGCGTTTTTTGCAGGCCGAACCTTCTGGCCGAACCTTCTGGCCGAAGCTTCTCACGGCCGAAGCTTCTGGCAACCTGCTTAACATACATAATTATTAACCTACCTTTGTGCTTGTCCACTATTTCACTACTGAACTATGGATTTTTTAAGTGATCAGTCATTAAAAATATTAAGTTAATGACTGCCAAAAATAAATGACATTACATATCACACATGGGCATATTAAGCATATCAGGTAAGTACATTTTCGAGATACTAAATTTAAAATAGTTTTACCGGCAGCATTACCATATCTGTCTCCAAGATGTTGAATATTTGCACCAGTAATGTTGTGTTGATGCTGGACCTCAGTCTTATCTTGGTGTTGTATTTCAGTAAGTTGTTCAACATTAGTTTGCTCCTGTATTTCGGTAAGTTGTTCAACGTTAGTTTGCTGTTCAACATTAGTTTGCTCCTGTACATTGGTCTGCCTAGCTATCATTTGTCCCACATTGTGATGTTGAACATTGTGAGTTTGTTGAATTTGCCGCTGATCATTAAAATGGAATTGCAAAGTAACAGGACCTTAATATTAGTTTGAAATCTTGGTCAACAAATTGAAGGAGTAAAAATTTAACAAAAACAAATTCAGTTTCTACTTCTAATTGTTTAGAAAACAATTTATATAAAAATCTGAAAATAGTTTTTATATTAAACCACAACCTAACATTAAAACAAATCCTACCTGGAGCACCAGCTACAATCTCTCTTAACCCAGCAAGTAATTCTGGAGAGTTTAAATCTGGCACTCTGACCTGAAAATAAAATTTAATTTAATTTTTTTCCAGTTATTTAATCTCGATAAAGAAATATGACCGAGTGGCCTAAACATAAAACTAAATAACTTGGAGACATAACAGTTAAATAATCTGCTGATGAAGAATGAACTACATTGTTTTGTTTAACAATTTATGACACAAAAAAAGTGAAATTAACTCCAGTATTTTGGGGTATATAAAAAGTACCCCAGACTTCTTATCAGGCAAAATCAAGTGTCACTAAGGGGGCTGCTACATTATCTCCCCCCAAGAGGTGGCAAATCGTCCATTTACGTTAAATGTGGGTAAACCGTTGTGGTGGTTTAATTTAACGTTTGTTTCGATCTCTTCGATTGTTTGTTTTCGTCTCTGTAGGAGTTTTTACATTTGTTTTATTTAGAATTATTTGCCTACGAGGTCTGCCTTGCAACTTTGGTTGAGCTAGCTGTTCAGGAATTTTGCGATCCAGATACGCGAGTTTAATGCGATCAATCGAAATTATTTCAGTACGTCCGCCCAATAACTTTATTTGGACCTTCATATGGCGTGCAAAGTGGCGCCTTGTATCCAACTTTTATGACAAAAACAAAGCTGCTGTTCTTTAAATCAAAAGGTTTGTTGCCATGAGGTTTGAGGCGCTTCTTGTTTTATAACGTGGCGCGCTTTTGTAAAAAATCTTCAGGTGCAATGTTTTAGTTTGTAGCCTTCGCGAATCGGCCTGGAATGGTGAGTGGTGCTCCATACACCATTTCTGCTGATAAACATCCTAAATCTTCTTTGGGTGCGGTTCTAATTCCGAGTAGAACCCAAGGCAGTTCGTCAACCCAATTGTTGTCTTTAAGTCGCGACATTAAAGATGCCTTAAGTTGTCTACGGAATCGTTACACCAGACCGTTTGTCTAATGAATAGTAGTGCAGTAAGATTATTGTGCATTTGTTGACCTTAGCTTTTTGGCAATAAACACACTGTTTTGCTTATTCACCAATTTGTTTTTTAAGTCCTTTCCATATAAATTTTACAGCAATTAGTTTCTTTGTGCTTCGTATCGACGGATCCGATAAACCATGAACTAAATCAAATATTTTTCGATTGATCTAAGGCCATATCCGAAAAATTAATTCCTATAGATGCCTGTATGACATTTGCCCTAAATCTTGATAATGCGTCAGCAACAAAAAATTTTTTTTCCTTCTATATGGCGGATATCCGTAGTGTATCCCGAAATAGCACTAAGTTGTCGTTGTTGGCAGGCTGACCATGGTGAAGCAGTTTTAGTTAATGCATAAGTGGTTTGTAATTCGTAAAACCCAAGTGCTGTCCCTCCAAAATGTATCTAAAATGGCGAATAGCAAGATGTAATGATGGTAGTTCATGGTCGAATGCAGTGTATTTCATTTCAGGTGGCCGAAGATGCTTGTTAAAGAAAGTCAATAGTTTCCAAAAACCATGTATATTTTGCTGTAGTACTCCTCCAACAGCTGTATCGGAAGCATCCACAGTTAATGCAGTTGGCGCTCCTACTTGTGGATGGCAAAGCATAGTAGCATTAACTAAAATGTTTTTAGCTTTAATAAATGCAATATTTAGTTGGTCACTCCACAGTAATGGTTAAGTAGAAAACGATGATAAAAATTTATCATGCAAACGAACTGTTGCAGTTCTTGAAATGAGGTTGGTTGTGGAAAATTGTTTATAACTTCTGTTTTTTGACATGCTTGATACCAAAATATTATCCAAGTACATGAAAACAAAATTAAGATTCCGGCACACACAATCCGTCTTTGAAAAGTTTGTGCTGCATTTTTTAATCCAAAGAGCATTTTTATGTACTCAAATAAGCCAAAAAGAGTAATGACTGCTATTTTTGGAATATCTTCTGTAGCAACAGATACTTGGTGGGAGCCTCTAACAAAGTCTATTTTTGAAAATATGTTTGTGTTTTCTGAATTTGCAGAAAAATCTTGAATATGTGGTATGGGGTATCGGATGTAGTAACAGCATTTAGTCGTCTGTAATCTCCACATGGTCATCAATCACCGTTGGATTTCTTAACCATGTGCAATGGAGGTGCCTACAAACTGGCTGATCTTCTGACAATACCCATGCTTTTCATCATGTTGAATTCACGTTTGGCTTGTGCCAGTTTGTCTGGTGGCAGTCTTCGTGCACGGGCGCTAATCGGTCGCCCGTTTGTTATAAGAAAATGTTCCACCTAGTGTTTGGTTTGCTTTTGTTGGAAATTTGGAGTTGTTATCAGTGGAAATTGTGCGAGTAAAGCAGCATATTAACTTTGGTGTAAATCGATTGCATTTATTCTGGGGGCTGAGACATTTAACAACTCAATCAAACAGTTTGTGTTCAATTAAGCGCTAATTAATGTTTTGTTTTTTATGTCTACCAAAAGTGAATTGGCTTGAAGAAAATTTGCCCCGAGCAGTGGTTGAGATATTTTTGCGATTGTGAAAATCTATTTAAATTTACCAAATGGTAAATCCAAATGTAACAGGCGTTGGCCGTACGTCTTAATTTCGCTTCCGTTGGCGGCTCGAAGCTTTTTCTGGTTAGAGCCATTATATCGATCAATTCTTCTTGGTGGGTATACGCTTATTTCAGCTCCAGTATCAACTAAAAAGTTTTGTTTTAAGGATTGTCTTTAACGAAGTATAAATTAAACAGACTGCCGGCCACGCTCATCGTTATTGTCAACCGGCATATTCGATTTCTGATAAACTTGGTGGATTTTCCGTAGAACGCGTTCTGCTGTGTCCTGGTCTAGTGCTGCAACAACATGGCAATATTTTGTTTTGTAGATTGTTATATTTCGCAGAGTAAATTGGGCTCCTGCTTAGTTAAACCAAATTTTGGCATGTTGCGACAAAAAGGTCGGCAGTTTAACTGCTACAGCATTTTCTTGCGTCATATTGTTTTAAAATTTTTGGGGTCACCCATTTATAAATCGTAACAATATAATTTATTAAAGTGTTAAGCAAAAACAGTTAAGTAAGTAATGAAGTGGTAGTCGGTTTATAAGACACAACATAATACAAAAATGGCAAAAGATAAGACTGTAGCCCAGACTTCTTATCAGGCAAAATCACGAGTCCGTAAGGGGCCGCTACAGCATATTAATTTTACAGACGATCAGTTAATAGATTTAAACAATAGCTAGTTTAAAAACGTTACCATGTTCTGCAAATGAATCATTGTATACAAAAAAATACTTATCAGAGTTATTTACAGCTTTACATGTTTATGATTAAGATTTTGTTGAAAAAAAATAAATTTTAAAATACTAGAAAATTTACCAAACGATTTTCATTTTCGTTTTGAGATTGATCTTCCATTATTCTTGTTTTTATTTACAACAGTTTTAACATCTAAACTACAAACAAATTGTTGTTTTGTTATAATATTTATGCTTATTATATTAAAACAAACTTAATTAGTTAATTTGCAAAATCTAAAAAATGAGCGTGCAAAAAATAAAATTGTCTAATTAGCAAAAACCTAAACAAATAGAGCGACAGTGTTGCCATTTATTTTAACTTGGTAATACATTATTTGAATAAAATTTAGGTATTTATGCCTTTTTTTGCAATTTTTATTTTATTCTACTACAGCTGTACCAAACTAAGCAGCGATTTTTTTATTACGTTGGTAGAAAGAGACATTCTAACGTTAATATTATTAAAAGAATAAATATTAGTAATACGCTTTTTTTAAGTTTTTTCCGCACATGACAAAACCCTTTCCTCCTTTTCCTTGTTTTTTTTTCTTACAGTTGATTTGTTTTAATATAACCATGTGACTTATAAACAACAATTTGTTTGTAGTTTAGATGTTAAAACTGTTGTAAATAAAAACAAGAATAATGGAAAATCAATCCCAAAACGAAAATGAAAATTGTTTGGTAAATTTTTTAAATTTTGCAAAATTTTAATTTTTAGTTAAACGATAATTTGTAAACAAATAAATGTATAAGCAAAACATTTTAAGCAAACATAAGCAAAGATTATTAAGATCTTTCTTAATTGTTTTAACATTTAAAGGATTTCTCACTATAGCTGAATTTAAAAGTGCACAACTTCTTATCAAGCTCAATTTGTAAGGACTTTTCTCCTCATAAAGCAACCCCATTTTGTGAAGAATTTTTGCTGATTCTTGTTTTTCTATTCGTGTAATAAAAGGGTTATAAAATTACAAAAAATTTTTTGTGTGTTTGACATATTTAAAAAAACAAAAATTAAATTAAAAAAAGGTTAAATTTATTTATTTATTTTTAGATATGCATTCTCTGTGTAGTTAGAATTCTAAAACATAAAAGCTTCTCCACAACTGTGAAGTGGTTTCAAGTTGTTTGATTGGATACTTGACATGTTGGAAAAAATCGAATTTAAAGCGAAAATCATAAAAGTGAACAACTTTAAACACAAGATCAGATTGAAAAGGTATTCAGGTATATACAAAAGGTTGTTATAAAACAAAAAAAATTTTATAAAGTTAAATTAAATATTAGCAGCAATATTTAAGTTTAAAGGTTTAACGTTTAACAGGTCTTAGAGTTTAAATTTAAACAATGCCAAAGTATATATATTTAATAGTTTTTAAAAATGTTTACAAACAAATTTTAATTAACTTGCAATTTTGGATCTCTATTAGCGTTGTCCGCCTGCTTAAATGAGTAGTACTAAAATGAATGCGGAAAGGGCGGAATATACAAGGGAAGATTAGGGTAATGGCCTGTTTACACGACAAGGTAACGTTGCGCTGCGTTTTGTTCTGTAACATTACGAGTTCTAGGGATTAACAAATACATATTATCAAATAAAAGTTTACCGCTTACGAAATCTTGCGTAAATTTTGCTTCGGCTACAAAATTATACAAAATGAACGTAACTTTCGCAAACTTTTGTAGGTGTGAACGACTTTGTTTATTTTAAATGGTTGCAAAATCTAACACTACGTTACGTTGCTTACGCCGTGTGAACGGACCTTAAGGTTATAAAAATTTCGCCCTTTCTGCATTTTTTAAACTTGGGGATGATGCCAATAGAGCTTTTGATTTAATCATTAATTTAACATTTGTTTACCTTTTTTTATAAATACTAGGGTGCAGTTTTTCTAATTTCAACTAAGTTTAGATCATATTTAAACCTCTGCTATAATGCTGAAAAATTTATATTTAAATTTTGTGATTTTTTTGACTTTAACTACGACTATTAAATCTCAAGTTTGTTCCAATATTTCACTTTATCCTCGTTTAAATCAACAACCTTTAACTTTCAAGGTCGATTTTGCTGACACCAAGTGTCGATCTTATAATAGTTGCTATGGTAACGACCTTGAACTGGATGAAGGTGTTTCTGGTGATGAAGGTAAAACTTTTAAATTTTGTTCAAATATTTATTTAACGGTTTGAAATTTGATGGCTTGATAAAAACTTTTGGCAAATTTATTTTTCTTTATTTTCTGTCACATTTTTTTAGTTGTCCTGCATTTGATTTTTGCAATAGCAGAGCTACAAAGCCATTTTAAGACACATTAACATTTATTGAAATTACATTATTTGTATTTGAATTTTTATTTATTTTTTTTCTGTATTACCTTAAGGTGATAGATTTTGATCTTTTATTGAGTAAGGGTGTGCTATTATAACTTGTTTAAGCTTTATGTTAATACCAAGCTTAAGGGCAATAATTTGGCATTGAAGCGGTCTAAAATCCGAAACTGTTTAGTTTTTCTAAAGGGGTTAGTTTTTCTAAACTGTTGTGATGTGTTTGAGCTATCTGTAAATGCAGGGCTCACTGCTGAATAGTGTGGCATTGCTGCGACTCGAACCCTAATCCTTTGGCTTATAATTTATCCATAACCAATATAACACACTACAAGACTTAATGAAAAATTTTGTTTTATGTTTTAGATTTAACTTTACAACTCTGTCCCCTAGTGGTCACTTTGGATGATTTGGTCTCTTTTCAAACTCGAGGTTATCCACATTTTTTTTTGAACAATGACTTAATTACTTTAAAAAAACAAATAAAAACCATCTAATTCTTCACATAAAACCTTTTATTAATTTTGTTGTTAATTTCAAGTTATGTTTTTGATGCAGAAAATAAAGTGTTTCCAGTTTTTTTTGATGGAGAATTGGAATTTAAAAATTGTGAATTTGGCAACGCTTTAAAACTGAATTTATCCTCAAATAAAGTCAAAGATTTTTTGAAAATTGGTGACAACTTTATTGGAAACACTGACAAAGGTAAATAAATATGAAAGATTAAAACTTGAATTTCATTCCATACTGGTTGAACTTTTTTTAATGGGTACATAGTTTGAAGTTAAATTTCTTTTCATTTTAATGAAAATAAAATATTAAAATTATTAATTTATCACCGGCAGCGTAGTGTAGTGGTAAAAACACTTGCTACAACACCATAAAGTTGTGGGTTTAATCCCCACTGATTTCATGCTGTAGCCCCCTTAAGTAAGGCGCTATAAACGGTATGAACTCCTGCTGAGCCAGCACTTAATCAGCAGCTTAATTATTGGGCAATTATAATCTATAATATCCCAAACTGCCACAGACAACTCGAGACTGGGTCGGAGTAACTGATGTTACTCTATGTTTAAGTCGCGCATTCGACTTTCCCACATCGAAAATAAAGATATACACAAAAAAAATCTTACTTGCATCTCCAATTAGTTCGATGCGGCCGGGGAGCAAATCGAGACTGGGTCGGAGTAACTGATGTTACTTTATGTTTCTATATCGAGTATAAAAATATAATAAAAAAATAATAATTCCAGCATACACATAATTTTTTTAGATTCCAATCCACTATTATGTCTTGATGGCCAGAAAGTCAAGATAGAAGTTTTAAATTTAACGAATGAATGTTTAGAAAGTGTTTGTCTTAACGGTGGAATTTGTGTGGACTTGGAACAAGGTTTTAGGTAAGCCCAAAAAAATTAAAAATTAGGTAACTTTTGGGCAAAACTAGGTATATTTTTAGAAATTTTACATAACAAATTTTTTATGTTTTGATAGTTTTTAAAGTGTTATATTACAGGGTTTTGCATTTTTGTAAGTGATGTATATAGCACGTTAGGATGGTTGACAATAAATCATAAAATGGCTTTAGGACCTTTAAAAAATGTCTGCGGTACTTATAATTTAATTTTCAAAATGACTGAAAAATAATTAACATAAAAAAACAGGTTACCATATTTTTTGTGTGACATAGAAAGTACCAAGTAGTGTAGTGAATGTATACAAGCTGGTACTTTCTATGTCATCACAAACAGGGCTTTCCTTTTCTTTTTTTAAAATTAATTTTATTTTTTTTTTTAAAGTTGTAATTAAAATCACCAACTTTATCAATTTTTAAGTAAAAAAATATCGCTAATATATGACTTTAACTAAGAACATATAGCTGGTGTGTTATATACCACCGTTAATTTTTTTTTTAAAGTTAATTTTTTTAACGGCAATTTATTTTAAAATTTTACACAAAAAATTTTATTCTTTGGTTATCTATAATATTAAAACCTCTTAAGTTTTAAATTGTTAAGATGTGAATGTGTTGCTGGGTTTAAAGGAGACCTCTGTGAGATAAACATCAATGATTGTGAGAATAACACTTGTCTAAACGGGGGAAGGTGACTAGTGTTCGTCGTTGTTTGATTTGTTATTGTACACATATAAAGGGCAGCGTGGTGTAGTAGTCAGAACACTTGGGTTTACGACATGAGGTCCTTGGTTCGATCCCCACTTCTTCCATGCTGTAGTGCCCTTAAGTAAGGCGCTATAAACAGTATGAACTCCTGCTGAGTCAGCACTTAATCAGCAGCTTAATTATCGGGCAATTATAATCTATAATATTCCAAACTACCACAGACAACTTGAGACTGGGTCGGAGTAACTGATGTTACTTTATGTTTGGGTTGTGCATTCGACCTTCCCACATTGAGGATAAATAAAAATAAAAAAAATGTTATTTTTATTTAAAATATGCTTTGAACAAAAATTTATTAATTAATTAATTTACTAAATTTTTTTCTAGTTGTTTAGATTTGGTTGCTGGTTACAAATGTTTATGCATCACTGGTTTTACTGGTCCAGATTGTGGGCGGGACTTGAATGAATGTTCCACCAATCAGTGCTTGCGTGGAGGTACTTGCATCGACCTGATTGGTCGATTTGAATGCAACTGTCCTTTCCCATATAAGGTAATTTAAAATAATGTTTTATAAATATTTTCGTATTAAAAAAATTAGAATTAATTTTTGTTTGCTTTTATATAAAACTTTACTTTGGATACCAATATTGTGAGTTTAGATATTTAAAACAATAAAATTATTGTACATTTTCTTGTAAACTTTAATGTTTTTTATTGCCATTAAAATTAGTTAATAGCGCCCAACAGTTACTTTAAATTGTTATAATACAGTCACAACTCTTAACTAATATTTGCCTGCGATAATCTACTTGCACACCACAAATGGCAGTTTTATTTATTTTATAGGCTTATAAATTGGACATACATATATCGTCTGCTAAGTTCTATTACATAAAGTTTTATTTAAAAACAATTTACAGGGGGATCGATGTGAAAAACTTCCATGTGACGACCCAAGTCCTTGCTTCAACGAAGCAAAGTGTTTCAACATGTTGCCTTCAACAAATGCTACAACAAAATCAACAATCAATTCAACATCAACAAATGCTGCGACAAAGACCACTACACTGAAAAACTTAAATAATTTTTCGACTGATATTTTTCAAAACTTAATTTCAGATGATTATGAAATTAATCAAACATTTCAACAAGCTCTGAGTAATTATTCAACAACAAAGCCAACAATGGTTGATTATTTGAAGAATGAAAATGAAACAATGGGCTTTTATTGTGAATGCAAACCAGGATTTGAAGGGAAGAGATGTTTGGTTAATGTTAATGAATGCAGGTAATTACAGACATGTTTTCCATATAAGGGTCACGTATGTTGTCCAGTTTTAGACAAAACAACTAACGTTTACCATAGAAAAGAATTTTCTCGAAATAGGTAATAATTCTTTCGCCTAGGAATCCAGAAAAGAGAATTTAGGAGAGCAGTAGTCTAATTATGTTTTGTCTAGAACCCATATAACTTTAGAGCGATAAGTTTTTATATTTATTGTTAAAGGGTGTATTGTTGTGGTGTGTTTAAGCTATCTGTAAACACCAGGCTTAAGGACGAATAATGAGGCATTAGTGCAGCTCGAACCTGAAACCTTTTGGTGTGTTTAAGCTATCTGTAAACACCAGGCTCAAGGGTGAATAGTGTGGCATTAGTGCAGCTCGAACCTGAAACCTTTTGGTGTGTTTAAGCTATCTGTAAACGTCAGGCTCAAGAGCAAATAGTGTGGCATTGGTGCAGCTTGAACCCGAAACCTTTTGGTGTGTTTAAGCTATCTGTAAACACCAGGCTCAAGGGCGAATAGTGTGGCATTGGTGCAGCTTGAACCCGAAACCTTTTGGTGTGTTTAAGCTATCTGTAAACACCAGGCTCAAGGGCGAATAGTGTGGCATTGGTGCAGCTTGAACCCGAAACCTTTTGGTGTGTTTAAGCTATCTGTAAACACCAGGCTCAAGGGCGAATAGTGTGGCATTGGTGCAGCTCGAACCCGAAACCTTTTGGTGTGTTTAAGTTATCTGTAAACGCAGGGCTCAAGGGTGAATAATGTGGCATTAGTGTGGCTTTAGCCCAAAACCTTCTGGCTTATAAATATAACCACTTTAAGACACTACAACATTATTGCTAACATGAAAATTTTATATTATTCACCTTGGTCATTTTTGTGTTAGATAGTATGTTGACTAGTTAAATTCTGAAACAATTCTGATTAATGGTTTTATCCTCTAACTTTATGTGAAGTACCTGGAATTAAACTAAGGACCCTGAACTTCAGCTTAATATTTATAGGTTGTTTTAACTTCACTAACAATGGAAAATGTGCCTAAACTAAAACTGTTTTGTTTTTAGCTCAAACCCTTGCGTTAATGGATTATGCTTGGACAGAATTAATGGTTTTACTTGCTTCTGCCCTCCTGGGTTTGGAGGAGCAACTTGCACTGAAAATGTTGAGTTTCAAGATACTTGTGTTGGTGAGCTTGTGTTTGTATTTATTCTAAATTTTATTGTATATATCTTTATCCTTGATGTGGGAAAGTCGAATGCATAACATAAACATAGAGTAACATCAAATACTTCGACCCAGTCTCGAGTTGCCTTTGGCAGTTTGGGATATTATAGTTTATAATTTCCCGATAATTAAGCTGCTGAATAAGTGCTGGCTCAGCAGAAGCACCTTACTCAAGGGCACTACAGCATGAGAGCAGTGGGGATCGAGCTCAGAACCACATGTGGTAACGACCAAGTGTTCTAACCACTAGTCAACGATACACTGATAAGTTAAATTTACAAACCTTCAATTACCTTAAATTTTAACAAACAAGTTAGAATAAAAGTTTGGATGAATTTTTTACTTTTTTCAGACAACAAATGTTCCAACAACTCAACTTGTGTTAATCTCTCTAACAACAAATACAAATGTCGGTGCAATAAAGGCTGGGCTGGAGACTACTGTGAGTCATGTGACCAAGGCTGGGAGGGAGACTATTGTGACCTTGAAGTCAATTTGTGCCACGACCTTCAACCTTGTGAGAACAATGGAACTTGCGTGTCACGGTTTAACGATTACGATTGTTTGTGCAAATCTGGTTAGTTTTGTTTAAATATTTTGTGAAAATTTAAATAAAATAAAATGTCAATTTTTTTAGTCTTGTATTGCCTGGTTAACTACTTGATTTTATTTTTAAATTTTTGTGTTCATTTGTAAAAAAAAAACAAGATCTTTTAATTGTTTTTTGAACATTTTATATTCATAGGATTCGAGGACAAAAATTGCAGCACAAACATGAACGAATGTGAAAATATCGTTTGTTTAAATAATGGAACTTGCCTCGATTTAATCAACAACTTTACTTGTTTATGTGAACCTAACTATACTGGGTTGTTCTGTGATGTCATAGTTGACCCTTGTTTTAATTCTCATTGTTTGAACAAAGGAACTTGCATTGTTGATGACAATGGGTTGCCTGTTTGTGTTTGTTCAACGGGTTTCACAGGTTTGTTAAAATTTAAAAAGGTTAAAAAAATTTTTGTAGGTAAAAATATTAGCCATGAGAATCAAACCAAGGACCTCTATTTTTTATGTTTTTTTATCCTTGATGTAGAAAGGTCGACTTCACGACCTAAACATAGAGCAAAATTTGTTACCCTTACCCAGTACCGAGTTGACTTTGACAGTTTGGGATATTATAGATTATGATTGCCTGGTAATTATGCTGCTGATTAGGTGCTGGCTCAGCAGGAGTTTATACCGTTTATAGCGCCTTACTTAAGGATGCTACAGCATGAGGGTAGTGAGAATTGAACCCACGACCTCATAAAGTAAAGCCAAGTTTTCTTACCACTACACCTTGCTGCAGGTTCTTATAAGGAGTTAATGCCTAGCATTTCACTAAATAGATAAATAAAATCTTTTTTAATGACATTGTTATTTTTTGAAGGTGAATTTTGTGACCTTGAGATTGATGAATGTTCTTCTAATCCATGTCTCAACCAAGGTCAATGTTGGGAGGGTCTGGGGGGGTATTTATGCAAATGTAAACCTGGGTTTGGGGGGGTTCATTGTGAGGTCAATGTCAACGATTGTCACCCCTCATTGTGCAAGAACAATGCCACTTGTTTGGATCTTGTGAGTTTAAAATAAATTTTAGTTGTTTTAAAAATAAATTTTTATTCATTTGATTTTGATTTTAAAGTTATTGAATTCACCTGTGGTGCAGTGGTCAGAACACTTGGCTTCAATACATAGGAACGCTTGCTACACCACACATGAGGTCGTTTAATTATCGGGCAATTATAATCTATAATATTCCAGACTGCCACAGGCAACTCGAGACTGTGTCGGAGTAACAAATGTTACTCTATGTTTAGGTTGCGCATTCGACCTTCCCACATTAAGGATAAATAAATATAAAATAAAAAATAATTTTTATGATATTTTAATAATTGTTTTAATATAAATTCTTCTCTGATTTTAAAATACAGATAATTAGGTTTTTGTTATCTAACAATTTATTTTTAGATTAATGGATTCAAATGTTTATGTGGTCCGCTTTGGACGGGTGAATTCTGTGAGGATAAACTAAATAAATGCCTCCCCAACCCATGTGAGAATAATGGTGTTTGTTTAAACAAAGATTTGGATGAATTTATTTGTGTTTGTAACGTTGGGTTTACTGTAAGTTCACAAGGAACAATTTACCTAAACAATGATTATTAAATTTGTAATTTATCTATAGATCTTATATTTTTAAAACTTATATTTTTTTTTAAATTTATATTTGTTAAATGTTAATCAATATTTAAAATTAAGCTAAACAAAAATTTAATATTTTAGGGTTTTTTATGTGAAATTAAATTAAATGAAACAACTCCTACCACAAACAGCTTTAAAGTTCCTAAAACATCAACAAAACACAATAGTGACCTAAAAAATATGAATTTAACAACTACAAAAGTAAATAATAATACAATTCAAAACAAAATTACTAGTACCACTAACATTAATATAAATAACATAACAAAAAACATAACATTAGTCAATTTAAATACCACAGTAGCCTTGAATAATGTTAAAACTGAAGAAAATGTTTTAAACATTAATAAAACAAACAACTTAACAATTAAGAATAGTGTTTTAGGTAATATTACAACAAATATTAATTTAATTGACTTTACTTTAAATAATAATAAAACAAGCACTTCATTTAATAATATAACTGTGCCTGCTAAAACTAGTATATTTGTTAGACCAATAACAAATGTTCTACCAACGAATATAACTAAACCAAATGTGGATAATCAAACAATATTTAATAACTATACACATAGTAGTAAAAAAGTAAAACATATTCCTTACAATGAAAACAATACATTAGTGCATGATAAAATAAAAGGGACTCGTAATCAAACTAATTTTAATACAACTAATGTTGACATGCAAATTAAAATACATAAAAACGCAAATCCAAGCAGTTTTAACTACACTAACAGTAAAGAAACTAATGCAAACAACACTGACTTGAGCATTAAGGGTAATATAGTATTAGAAAATAGTACAAATAATAGTGTACCAACTAACTTGAGCTTGGTTTACAACAAATTAGTGAACACAACATTTATTAAAACAAGTAATTTAAGTTTAAATCACTTAAATATTGTTTTAATAAATGCAAGCCTTGTTGAAAATGTCAATTTACAGAATACTTTGGATTCTACCAACATAACACTTCAAAATATTACCAACAAAATTATTGATGGCTATAAAACAGCTAATGGCACAAATAACCCTGATAACATTACTGTGAATAAAAATATAATTCATAACATTTCTAATATAAATTCAACCAACATGAACAACACTTCGAACAGTGACTTAATTTACAATTTAAACATCACAAACAGTACTGAAAGAAATCCTGAAAACAACAATCTCCAAACAAGTAAAACCTTCAAACTAGAACCAAGTTTAAAACCTTTAAATTTTGTGAAACCGAATAATTTTGAGCCAAATATTTCAACTGATTTTTTTAATGCTTTGGTTTTAAGTCAACCTAATTTAAAAGACACTTCAACAAATTTAAATGGAACCTTACAACACTTAAAGAAGCCTAAAAATAATAAAACATTAAACTCAAATCAAATTGTATCTAAGTTAATAGAAAATCGAACTTTTAACACATTAGATTTAGATAAAGTTTTACAAAAAAATAAAACCCAATATCTGGATCAAAACTTAACTTATAAAAATTTTAACAATGTTATATCAAACATAAATAACAATAAAGAGATTAAAACAAGTTTAATTAAAACAAGTAAAGATAAGAATTTAGATGAAGTAGTCACCAATAAGAAACAACAACTTACAAACATAGGAATTACACAAAATTCAAACTATTTATTTTACAAAAACTCTCAAACTAATCAAATCTCAAGTGGTTCAACTCAGATACCTAACAATTCTATGATTTTAAACTTAACAACTTTTACTGAATCATATCGAGACAAATTAAATATAATTAACAAGGCTTCAAATAGGACACAACTTGCAACAATTTTAACCAAAGCACCATCCCAAGATACAACTAATACAACAAAAACTAACAAAACACAACCAAATAACAAGAACATAAATAAAACACTTCTTTCACTTAACTCAATTAACTTAACAACCGAAGCAAACATGACACAAACCAACTTAACAAGGACAAATTGTTTGAATCAACTTTGCCACAACTTTGGATCTTGTATTCTGCATCGAGGTTGGTATTTTTATTTGTTTCAAGTTTTTCGTAAACTTTTTTTTCACGTTTAAAATTCGTTACCTCAACCGAGTCACGAGTTGTCTTTAACAGTTTGGTAAATTTTAAATTATAATTGCCCGATAATTATGCTGCTGATTAAGTGTTGGCTCAGCAGGAGTTCATGCCGTTTATAGCGCCTTACTTAAGGACGCTACAGCATGAGAGCAGTGGGGATCAAACCCAGGACCTCATGTAGTAAAGCCGTGTTCTAACCACCATACCACATTGCCGATATTAAAATATATTTTAACTTTTATTACTATGGAAGTAAATGAATTAACCTCGCAAATATAATTTTTGTGTTAAGTTTTATTTATTTAAATATTTTAGGCAAACATATTTGTTTGTGTAACATTGGTTGGGAAGGAAACAAATGTGAAATAAAAGACAACTCCATAATAGAAACTAAAACTTTAAAGTTTAAATATTTAAATATTCCAACTTTTGTTCATTTCAAACCTCGGTTTTCAATCAAAAATCAATTTGATTTTAAGTAAGTTTAGTTGTTTTAAATTGCTATAAAAACAATTTTGTAAAATTTTGTGTTAAATCTTCAAGTTTGTAATAACAATATATATATAATGGAGCTTATTGGACAATATATAAATATGTTTAAGTACTATTTGAAGGTCTACAAATTAAATAAAACTTCTGTATGTGGTGCATGGGTAAATATCCAGCACAAATATTAGTTGAGAGTTGCGACCATATTACAACAATTCAAATTCAGCCTGTAGGGTGGGCTATGAACTTGTTTATTAAAAGTGTTTAATTTTAAGATGTCACAACTATTTGATTTTTTTTTTTTAATAATTACAACAAAATTTATTTTTATTTTTACAGATTGAGGTTTTATGTTTACCAAAATATTTCTGATTGCGTTTTATTTTTTGCTGGAAATATTTCAGGAGATTCTGATTATTTTTTCCTTGGGATTAAAGATCAAAAAGTTTTTTTAGAGTGAGTTGAATAAATTAAAATTTTGTGTTCTAACTTCAACTAATTAAAACTTAACTGACAGCATGGTATAGTGTTCAGACCGCTTAACCTTACTACATGAGGCCATGTGTTCGATCTCTACTGCTCTTATGTTGTAGCGCCCTTGAGTAAGGTGGTATTAATGATATAAACTTATGCTGAGCCAAAACCTAATCAGTAACATAATTATCAGGCAAATATGATCTATAATATCCCAAACTGCTTAAGGCGCCCCTGAGACAGGGTAACAAAAGTTACTCCATGTTTAGATCATGCATTCGACCTTACCACATCAAGGGTAAAGATATATAAACTAAAAAATTAGAGTGGCATTTTATGTATAATATAAATATTTAAACATTAAATTACTTTGTTTTGTATAGATTTGACTTAGGCCAAGGACCTTTATTTATTGAAAGCAGTGAAGTTCAACCAAAAAAAGTTAACAAAGTTGTTGTATCAAGAAGTGGAAAATTTGGGTCTTTAACTTTAAACAACGAGGTAAGAATTGTGTTTTGGTGGTGGATGCATCAACCTAAACTTATTTAGGAATATCTTAAAGCTTAAAATAGAATGAATTATGTTTAACTATTAAAGGCTGTACTAGAAATTTTAATAATAGTCTTAAAGGTAAATTTTTACAGATCATTTAAATAATAATAAAAAGTAATTAAATTTAAAAAAATTGTTTTAGATTCCTGTATTAGGTAAATCCCCAGGTCACATGACTGAGTTAAACTTGCCTAATCAATATTCCATCTATATTGGTGGTTTCCCTACTATGAGATCATTTGTAGGGGTTATTCTTGAACTTTCTTTTAAAGTTGATCAAGTTAAAACGTGTCACCAACCTGTCAATCATCTTGAAGCTGTCAATCAACTTGGACCTGTCAATCAATTAAAACCTGTCAATCAACTTGGACCTGTCAATCAACTTGGACCTGTCAATCAATTTGGAGCTGTCAATCAAAAGGAGAAATGGATTGATCTTATTACTGAGTGTAAGTAGAAGATTTTGCTAATATATTGAACTTTTATTTTATCAAAAATCTTATAAAAAATCCAACTGTTTAAAATGGAATTGTAAAAATGTTATGCTTTTTTCTATGCTTTTTTACCATGCTATTGAGTTAAATTCTTTTGGTTGAAATACTTTTACATTTTTGCAGACCAGTTTACAGGTCAGGGAGTGACGGGTTTTCAAGATATTTGCTCACACATGAACCCTTGTGAAAATAACTTCCCATGTTTACAGCTAAACAACAGCACTTTTGAATGTTTGTGTAGTGGCTCATTTAGAGGAAGGTTTTGTGACACTTATGCCAACAAGTGTGACTCGGTGGCATGTGGCACTGGCACATGTGAAATAGTGGGGAGTAGGACTCTTTGCTTGTGCCCGTTAGGGTGGGGTGGTGACTCTTGTGACAAGGTAAATTAGTTTAAATCTTTAAAATATTTTTGGTATAAGAGTTTTAAGTCTTCAAATTAATCGGCAGCATGGTGAAGTTGTTTGAACACTTGACTTTACTACATGAGGTCCTGGGCTCGATCCCTACTGCTCTTATGCTGTTGTGCCCTTAAGTAAGGCATTATTAACGGCATAAACTCCTGCTGAGCCAGCACTTATTCAGTAGCTTGATTATCGGGCAATTATAAACAATAATATCCCAAACTGCTAAAGACAACTCGAGACTGGGTCAGGGTAATAAATTCTACTCTGTTAAGGTCATGAATTTAACTTTTCAACATTTGAAATAAATAAATATATGAAAATATAAAGAAAAGTATATATACTTAACTTCAAATATTAATATTTTAGAGAATTACAATCACTGATCCATTATTTAATGGAGATTTAAAATCCTGGATGAAAATCAATTCAACTGTAAGTTTGAGACGAAAATCTGACATTAAAATTCAATTTAAAACTGAGAGAAAAGATGGAACTTTATTTTATGTTGATTCAGAACAAATGTAAGTTTTGATTTGATTGTTTAAAAACAATAGGCATTCAAAACTGTAATGGTTAATCGTGTTTTTGAAATCCAATAAATTTGAAAACTTTTTTAAATGTTTTTATTTATTTATCCTCGATGTATAAAGATTGACTTCACAACCTAAACATAGAGTAACATCAGTTACCCTAACCCAGTCTCAAGTTGCCTGTGGCAGTTTGGGGTATTATAGATTATAATTGCCCAATAATTTATGCTGCTGATTGGTCTAAGGCTCAGCGGAAGTTCCTACCATTTATATTGCCTTACTCAAGAGTGCTAACATGAGAGCAGTGGAGATCGAACCCAGGACCTTATGTAGTTGGGGCCAGTGTTTTAAATACTACTCCACGCAGACGATCAAATTTCACCAAAACTTCGTTTTAATTAGCTACTTTTTGGCAATTGTTGATTTGGTGTTATTTGTTTTAACTTTAAATTAACTTGTTAGAAAAAATCAGAAACCAATATTTTATTTTTAGAGATAATTGTGATTTCTTGAGTTTATCACTGGCAGATTGGAAACTTAAGTTGAGTTTGAGTTTTGGTTTTAACTCATCTAAAGTCTTACAACATCCTCTTAAAATTAAACCAAATACTTGGTATCTGGTAAGTTGTTAAAACGTTAATTAATAAATTAAAATAGAAATATTTTTTAATTTTTGTTAAATTTTAGGTGGCCGTCAAGCGATGGGAAAATAAAATTCATTTTAATGTGGAAACACTGGAAATGGAAACACTGGAATCCAGGTTATTTAAATCAGGTAAATTCTAATTCATCTTGAATTTTAAAAAATGGTTTTAAAAGTTGTAAAAATCAAAATTTAAATCATTTATTTTTTAGAACCACTTTCCATCAACATAACCACAATTTTAACTGCATTGGATGTTTCACCTTACTTCTATATTGGGGGATTTCCCTTCACAACTGATCCAAGCATTAATAATATTGGATTTACTGGTAATAGAAAAAGATTTTTAAATTATACTGAAAATAAAACTAATTTAGTTCTTTTAACCAGACAGTAGCTTTGTATAATAACCATAAGGTCTTGTTTGGCTTAGCCAATGTGAAAAAATGTGAACATTTGGACAACTTACGTAACTAATAAAACAAAGCTGCTATAGAATTTTAAATGTGCTAAAAAATTTATATTATTGTTCACAATTTTTGGCAGTCAAATTGGATATATTTCTAAAATGGGTTCAGGTGTTTGTTCATCGAATGAAAAACATCTATATACAGGGAACGAAATAACGGGTCGCTATTTGCTAAAAGCGAATCGTTTTTTAAAATTAGCGAATCGTTTTTTACAAATATATTAGAAATAGCGAATCAACCAAAAAAGGTTCAGGGAATATTAAAACTTTTGTGTGTATTTGTGTATTTTTCGATCTATTTTAAACCGGTTTCGAACTATTTAATTACATCAACATAATCTTGCGTAAATGTAGGTTACTATAGGGCATTTAATAACAATAACTTTCCATGTTTGGCAATGCGTAAACATCACTCTCGGGTTCGTTTAGTTATTGCGCAATTTTTTAAATGCATAACACAGCTTTAAAGTAATCAAAAATGTATCGTTTTTTGTGCAAAATATTCTTAACGATTGTTTAACAATAAGTTACGTTTTAAAAATGCCACGCAACGCATCAAGTGTTACAAAAAAACGAAGATTATGACTTGAACCTAATAATTACTCTAAAAATGCGACCTCATTTTTAGCGAATCGTTTTTTAAACGTTAATTCGTACCCTGATATATAATGAAGCTTACTTAACGATATATATTTGTATATCCTATTATAGACCTACAAAATAATTAAAACTGCCATTTGTGGTGTGCAGGTAAATTATCACTGGCAAATATTAGTTAAAAGTTGCAACCATGTTATGACAAATAACATTCTGACCATAGGGGGGCTATTTACTAGTAATTATTAATCAAGTATTAGTAACTGGTTGATAGTCTTATGGACTAAACTTAACTTTTTTGGGTGTTTTTTAAGGTTGTATTAGAGAACTGATTATAAACGATGTGTTTATCAATCTTGATTACTACCAAAGTGATGACATCACTCTGACATCATCAAATATTATGACATCATCTAATGTGAGAGATTGTGGCGGGAACTTTTGTGGATTTCAAACTTGTAAAAATAACGGGACTTGTTACGAAAAAAGATATAAATGTAAACATTTTTTGTTAATTACCAAGAACTAATTAATTTATTCTCAATTATTTTTAATTTAAATTTAACTTTTTGTTACTCCAAAAAATTTTGATTTTAACGGATTATTTATTTATGACATCACAGTTGATTGTTCTTGCTCCCCCGAGTGGTTGGAACCTCGTTGCTCAAAATATCGGGATTGTGAAAGTTGCAAGAATAATTCAACTTGCTCTCTACTACCTCATGTGGCATGTGAATGTAGTTGGGGTTGGTCGGGGAGGTATTGTGATATCATAGAAGGGTCATTGTTGGGTAACAATGAAAAGGTTGGGTTTGGAAAGAGATCTTATGCAAGGTTAATTTTTAATTTTAAGTAAAATTATTTAATTTTTTTTTTAAATCTTTAACCCCGACATGTAAAGGTTGATCCCACAAACCATAGAGTAACAACCGTTACCCCAACCCAGTCCCAAATGGCCTGTTGCAGTTTGGGATATTATTGATTATAATTGCCCGGTAATTATACTGCTGATTAAGTGCTTGTCCAGCAGGAGGTCGTACCGTTTATAGCGCCTTACTCAAGGGCACTACAGTATGAGATCAGTGGGGATTGAACCCAGGACCTCATTTAGTGTAGGGAGTGTTCTTAATTTTATAAGAAATTATTAAATTATTGTTCTAGGTTTCCAATCAAGTTCAATTCAACCAAAGAAACGAAATTAAATTTTAAATTTAAAACAAGAACAAAAAATGGATTGATTTTCTGGTTAGGGGATTTTCCCTTCCCTGATAACGATCATTTTGGAATGGGATTGGAGAATGGAAAAATGAAGGTGGGATTTTATTGTGGAATATAAAAAAGATTTAAGAACGTTAAAATAAGAAAAAGGCTGTTTTTAAAGCCCATAGTGGACAATATGCATTGCTATTAGCAACATCTATTTACTGATAATTGGTCCAGTAGTATATTGGTCATGTTATTGGACTACAAACCAAAAGGTTTCGGGTTCAAGTCGCACCAGTGCCACATTTTTTTACCCTTAAGCGTTTATAGATAGCTTAAACATGTTACAACAGAACACTCAATAAAATCTAAAAACCTATCACTTTAAGGTGATATGGGTAAAAATATCTACTGATATGTAGGGCAATCAATAGTTGACCCTCGTTGCACACCATTGAGCTGGGTTGTTTTAAAAACGTTTTTTCTTTAATGTTCAATATTTCTTTAAGTTTAAACTTTTAGGTGCATTGTCGACATATTCTAGTAACTTTAACAATAACTTACTTACTTATTGCATAGTAATGGTTGAAATTAAATATTTTAGCTAGTGCATAAATACTTAATATTAATTAGTTTTATATTTTAGGTTTCAGTGCAATTAGGATATGGTTTTAATGACAAACAAGTAATGATGACATCACAAACATTCAACAATGATGAATGGCACCATGTTCAAATCTATAGAAATAAAAAACAAACAAATATTTTGATCGATGAAAAGATTAATCTTGAAATCTTGATCAAGGTGCAACAATCAACCAATCAGAATTAATGTTTAACCGGGGGCGTGGTGTAGTGGTAAGAACACTTGCTACACCACACATGAGGTCGTGGGTTTAATCCCTGTTGCTTTTATGCTGTAGTGCCCTTAAGTAAGGCGTTATAAACGGTACGAACTCCTGCTAAGTCAGCACTTAATCAGCAGCATAATTATCGGGCAATTATATTCTATAATATCCCAAACTGACAAAGTCAACTCGAGACTGGGTCAGAGTAACTGATGTTACTCTATGTTTAGATTGCGCATTCGACTTTCCCACATCGAGGATAAATTTTTACACCGAAAATAATGTAAAAAAATTAAATTTTATTTTATTTTAAAAATATGAGGTTTTTTTGCTACATTTTTACACAATTTTATTTTTTAAGGTTCCATTTAATGAGTTAAACCAAGTTTCGTTTCTACATCTTGGTGGTTTTGGTCGCTCGATGTCAGTAGATAGTCGGAGTTTTGAAATTTTTCAAGATAATTTTCAAGGTTGTTTTTCTGACCTTGAAGTTGAGGATAAAATGCTATTGTTCACTGATTGTGATGTCACAGAAAATATTTTGCCTTGCTTTTAATTATTTTTGTAATTTATGTTTTTTTTAATTTTAAACTTTTGCACAACTATTTTATTTGCCTTTTTATTACTTTTTTTTAATAATTATTTTTAATAAAATTAATAATTATTTAATTTTTTTAGATGTGTTTTATATTTTTAAGTGTTTTTTTATTAAATTTATTATTGTTTAGTTGTTTTATTTTCACATTCCATTCCAGTGTTTCCATATCACAACCCAGTGTTTCCAGATTGAAATATGATATATGATTTCTATTGTTCTTTGTTGTTATGACTCCTGCCCAGCTTTGATGTAATTTATTTTCATTGAAATTTGAAACTGTTTGAATTAGTTTAAATGGCAGAGAGTTGGTAGGTTTAATATTTAAACCTTTTAATCGTGTTAATATCTGAAATAAAAAACTTTAAATTTATTTAATTTGGTGAATAATTAACTTTAAGTAATTAAAGATTTGTTTCATCAATTAATTAAAGTAAATGTTCGTTTTAAAGTAGATATTTCTTCAATATTTTAGCTAGTTTAGGTTTAGAAGTTTATAATACGCGAGGAATTTTAGTTTTAAATTCTTAATTTGTACGAAAAGTTATTTTTCTATTTTTAAGAGCTAGCAGTGTTTCCAAACAATTATGAGTTGCAGGGTTGCCAAATTTGTTCGCCCCCAAACTCCAGCATTCTTCGACGACCAATCGACTTTAACAAGCACCACAGGGTAAGATTAACTTTAACCACTCGATATGGTAAAAAAGTGTTTTCAACGAATTGTTAAATTTAGTGATGGCAACCCTGGCACGTGGCGCCCGAAAGCGCCGAATGACGTCAGACATCGATCGAGTGTCGTCAGCGGTTGGGTGACGATCCCGCGGAGCGTTGTCATGGCAACCACGTTGGATCAGAAACATCAGCGGTCGTTGTCTCGCGGTAACCTGGCAACCGTGGCTGACGTCATCAACACCAAACAACGTATCATGACGTCATTAAAGGAGAAGAATCGACATCTGACGTCACGGGGAAGACCCAAACCAGGTTGAACTAAAATAAGTTACAGTTCACGAGTTTTTCTTGTTGATTTTGTTACGTCATAACGTAATGACGTCACTGGGTTTACTTTTTCTAAAGTTTGTTATTCTCTCTAAGTTTAATAAATTGTGTTCAGATGTTGCAAGAAAACCGAAGCAGAAAATAAAGAAAGATTATTTTCAAGGTTTAAGGGTCGAACACTTGATGGCGATCAAGGGACTGGCTGAAAACGCCGCGAATTTGAATCAAGAAAGGTTGTGACGTCATTTGCTTAATTATAACGTTTTATAATGACGTCATAATAATTGTTTTGTTATTCTAGATACAAAGTTGTTCCGTCGACAAAAGCTGATCAAGATTACAACGAAGGATTAAAGTAAGTGACGTTATAATACCTATAACTTTAAAACATATATGACGTAATAATTAAACAACACAAAAATTATTTTTTTAAACTTTGATAAAAGTTTATTTTATGACGTCATTGATAACTTATGACGTTATAAATTTTGTTAATTAATTGTTCATCATAGTCCAACATTTGATCACGTGACCGAGCACGTGGTCAAGGAGGCAACCAGCATAGAAGGGGCTTACCCGAAGTGGAAACAAAGTTTTGTTCCCCCTTCTACGTCATTATCGTTTTACTCACGTGACAACGCACGTGACTGTGACGATTTAGAGGTAAAAGCAGAAATTATTTTTTAATTAAATTAATGAAATTAAAAAACTTTTATTCTAAAATTAGAAAGAAAACATTCCTAAAAAGTCTGCTCGGAGACTACAGCGCCCGTTCACGGCTGATTCGAGTCTAAGATCGCAGAGTGACAAAGCATCGAAAGTTAGTCTCTATCGTCCACAAACAGCCTCAACCATCTCTAGCGGAACAGGTGACGTCATGTTAGTTACGTCATAAGGTCGACGAGCAGTTTTTTGTTCATTTAGATTAATATTAAATCATTACAACAACTGACCTTTAGTAACTGCCATTTATTTTAAAGGTATATAAGTAAAGATATATATAATTTAATTCGTCAAAAAAACAATATAGTTTTAAATTATCTTTTTTTTGTATATATATTTATCCGCGACGTGGGAAGGTCAACTTAACAACCTTAACATAGAGTAACATTTGTTACCCTGATCCAGTTTTTATGGATTTTAATTGCCCGATAATTATGCTGCTGATTAAGTGCTGGCTCAGCAGGAGTTTATACCGTTTATAGCGCATTACTTAAGGGCGCTACAACATAAGAGCAGTGGGGATTAAACCCACGACCTCATGGTGGTGTAGCAAATGTTCTTACCACTACAACCAAAACTTTAATTTCTTAGCCCGTAAAACTAAGCACGAACGCCGAAAATACAAGTGGGAAAAATCCCCTGAACTGAGAGGTTTGCTACCAGGGTATCCCCCCAGAGTGATACGAAACAAAACTAACAAAGATCACATGACCTTGGAACGAGGAAGAAGGTCAAATATTTTGTATTATCTTTTGAATTGTGATGTCATAATTGTTCTTAAAGTGAAGTTTTATTAAATATTTATAAGGTGACGTCACATAGATTGCCTTAAATTAACATTTTACGTCACAGAGCACAACTTTGTTTGACAATTAACTATTATTATTACACTACGTGCAGGCCGATTATGACGTCATATACTAAATGGTTTCCAGTTTCCTTCAATGGAGAACTGAGAGGCGGTCACGTGACATTTAGTAGCGACAAGTATGGTTACTTAAGTGTGGCGCATTATGGTGACTTGTGCCACTCTTTAAACGGTGGCATGGCGGTGATGGAACAACCTCTACTGGTTGGAGATAAAGTTATGGTGGGTTATTTATAGAAATTAATTTTGTGTTTAACTTTTATGTCGCCCCTTAGCTTTTTGTAGTGGTTAGAACACCTGGCTTTACTACATAATGGTTATGTGTTCAATCCCCACTGCTCTTGTGTTCTAGTGACTTTAAGCCAGATGTTATAAGAACTTCCCCTCAGCCAACATCAGCACTTAATTAGCAGCATAATTTTTGGGCAATTATAACTTATATAACATCCCAAACTGCCACAGGCAACTCGAGACTGGGTCGAAGTAACTGATGTTATTCTATGTTTAAGTCGCGAAGTTGCCCTTTCTACATCGAACATAAAAGAGTAATAATTTAAACTTGTGATCTTCTAATTTCTGTGTTTTTGACTATGTGAACAAATGTTTGCACTTCTATTTATAGATTTTTTTTACTATTTAAAAACAAAATTGTATTTTTAGTTAAAAATCTTAGCCACGGATCGACGAAAGGATCTTTTTTATTTTGCAATAAGTTCAAAAACTGACAAAAACGAGCCAGAAATCCCTAAAAATCGACTCAGAAGCCGTCCTAATGGAGACTCCACAGCATCATCTAGCGGTTGGGTATTTTCCAACGAAATTCAAAATATCAAAGCTGGCGATGAGTTGACGATCACCTTTGATTCGTTGGTATTTTAATTTAATTTTTAAGGGATTTGTGTGTAGAAACGCTTTTCATAAAATTATGATACGACTATTAAGTTGTGATTAGATACATATTTATGCTTCTTTATCTTCGATGTGGGAAGGTCGACTTCACGACCTAAGCAGAAAGTAACATTTGTTACCCCAACCCAGTCTCGAGTTGCCTTTTCCAGTTGGGATATAATAGAATTATATTGCCCGGCAATAATGTTGCTGATCAAGTGCTGGCTCAGCAGGAGTTTATACCGTTTATAGTGTCTTACTAGAGGGCACTACAGCATAAAAGTAGTGGAAATTAAATTCAGGACCCTAGGAAGTGAGTTTTATGTTTAAGCCCTTACTTTAGATTACCCGAACTTTAAACATTTTGTAAAGACAACTTTACTGCATAGTATCTGATAAACATAAGTTGTTACTAAGTTAAATATTTGAATTTAGGGACGAATAAAGTGTTCGGTCAACCATGAAAAAGGTTTTGTCGTTCTTCAAGTTTATGACGCGTTACCAAGGCAACTAGCTGTTTGTATGGGATTAGGGGTTACTCAAGTTCAACTTCTGGGTAATGTGATTTTTTTTATTTATTCTCGATGTGGAAAGGTCGACTTTACGAACTAAACATAGAGTATCATTTGTTACCCTGACCAAGTCTCAAGTTAACTTTGTCAGTTTAGGATATTATAGATTATAATTGTTCGATAATTAATCTGCTGATTTAGTGTTGGCTTGGCAGAAAATTATACTGTTTATATTGCCTTACTAAAGGGCGCTACAGCATAAAAGAAGTGGGGATCGAACCCAGAATCTCATATAGTGTAGCCGAGTGTTTTAACCACTACAACACGCTGTGAGGTTCAATTTTTTTGGATCATAAAGTTTGGAAGAACAAAAGATTGTTGTCTAACAAATAAAATATTTTTCTAGGTTCGTTTAAAGAATGTAAAGATCAAATTCAACCTCAGAATTCTTACGAAATAGTTCCCGGGATTCGGTCTCGTCCGGACCTTCCGTCGCCCTATTTCACCTACAAAACACCTCGGGATCAATGCTCGTTCTGTCCCCACCACAACCCTGCCCCACTTCAGACCCCATACGCTTGTGACCATATTAAAGTTTGTTCAAGATGCCAGGATCGGACTGAATGTAGGTTGTGTAGAGCGCCCCTATGCTGGGCGTCCTGTCCTATTTGTGACACGAGGCTCTCACATATTTGATTAAGGTTGTTGGAATTGTCGTATTAATACGGTGGCCCACAAGGGCAAAACATTTAAAAAAGTAAAAACATTTTAAAAACTAAAAACATTTAAAAAATTAAAAACATTAGTTTAAAAAACATTTAAAAAATTAAAAACATTTAAAAAATTGAAAACATTTTAAAAATTGAAAACATTTTAAAAATTGAAAACATTTTAAAAATTGAAAACATTTTAAAAATTGAAAACATTTTAAAAATTAAAAACATTTTAAAAATTAAAAACATTTTGAAAATTAAAAACATTTTAAAAATTGAAAACATTTTGAAAATTGAAAACATTTAAATTTTTGAAAACATTTCAAAAATTGAAAACATTTAAATTTTTGAAAACACTTCAAAAATCGAAAACATTTTTCCGGCGCCAACCAGACTTTACGCGGTCCCAAGACAGAGTACCGGAACTCTAAAAATATTTAAAGTCGACCACGAGGCGCTACCTGTGCCGCTGAATGCAAGTTACCAATAGTTTTGGATGTTTTTTTTATATTTATTTAGTGTTAAATAGGAATATGGGCATACATAATTAAATGAATTAGTCAGTGTCAGTTTGACATAGTGACAGCGGTAGCCTGTGGTAAAGTACATGGCGTACCGGTTTAGTGACCTTTTGGCTGGTGGTCCGCAGAACTAACCCTTTGCTAAATTTTAGCGAATTAATCAGCTTTATATTAACCTAAAAATACAATAACTTTAATATATAAATATTTAAATTGCAGTTGGGTATAACTGTATTCGTTGTGGCAATAGAATTCCGACTTCTGTACTGTGGGCTACTGGGCTACCCTGACTGTTAATACATTTTTTTTTTAATTTTGGCATTATTTAGAATTTTGATGTTGTTTGATTTTTTATTAATAAAGTCAAGTAGCAATCAGAATAGTTGCTAGTAAAACAGGCACCTTCAAACCAGATTGCAGAACATGGTTTTGCAGTACACACATGGCATACATATATACTTGTGACTAGACATTTTACCTATGTATACTGAGTGTTTTTTGTACAAGGTTAATAAGTTTAAAAAATAAAAATTGTTATAAGAATTAATTGCTAACATTGTGAAGAATACATGCAAGAAAGTTTTAAATATTGTCCTAATTGCTCAAGGCTCTGAGGTAATCTTTATACCAGGAAAAGGCATATTCCATTTACCCTTAATGGAAGAATTGTGTTGTATATTTGTTTTACCACAGAAGTTACTGATAATAGGATTCAAGAAACAGCTGTTAATATGGAACCTTAATGTTCACACAATACTGAAACCATTCCTAATCAACGTAAACTGTAGTCATTTGATTGAAAAAAAACTTTTATGACAATGAGAGTAAGTCTTTTAAAAATGCAACCTTGTGTGTGAGTTAAGTAAAATTTGTGGTTTGATGAGGTTCACTTGTTTTTGAAACACTTAATATTTCATTTTTTTATAATGATATTATTTTTAACTTTAACTAAACAATGTTAAACATAATTTGTGTCAGTTTTTTTATTATTTAAGTAATCTTTTGAAAAAATTGTACCATGTACCTACTGTATTTTATTAGAAGTTGTAAATAGCAGCCTATGGTATATGGATTGTATTTTATGTTATTTTTACATATAAAAGTTTTAAGGTTCTAAACTGTGTAATTTTTCCTCTTATTAATAAATCTTTGTTGTTTTACCATTTGTGATAAATCAAATTATTATATATACTTTAATAAACAAAATTATAACACAGTCTTGGATTATTTATTGTACAATCAAAGTATATACATTTCAAAAAGTAATAAGAGGTTAAATTTTATCAACATGCAACCTTAAGCAAGTTTTTGTACAAATTTAAAGCACTGTCCCAATCCTTGGGTAAGGAAATCCCATTAGCCGATTCCAAAACATCAGCAAAGTATCTTTGATAAATTGAATTGTCATCACAACTTTATGGTAAATTTTGGGTAACATGTTCGTATTGACTGTTTAACATCATTGCCAATTTATTTTCCCCATCATGCAAATGTGGCAGATAATATAACTCATCCAGACGTCCAGCTACAGTTTCATAGCCAGATTTTTGAATATAGTGTGAGTTCCACCTTTGAACAACATCATCAATTTCATACTGTAGCAAGGTTGAAAAACAAAACCACAAACATTCCTCTTGCATTTTGGTATAAAGTCTTGTTGTGCAATTAAATCCTTACAAAAATTCATCCACCAGGTGGTACTTGTTCTTCGCAGAATAGACCACCAGGCCTCAATTCTTTGGTTATGCGGAGATGTACTGTATATGTGCCCATTTTCATCATTACAAAAATAACATTGCATGGTAGCAACAAGGTCATTTTCTGTTCCACAATCAGACCTGACTTTATGTGGATAACCACCCAATTCAACTACCTTGTTGAAATAGAGATTGCCGATAATTACAGGATTATTATTGGATCTTAGTACCTTCAACCATAATATTTTACGACTCCAGCCATCAATGCATCCATGCAATGCAAAGCCGTAAGGCTTAAGTTTGTCATATCCGTCAATATGCCATCAAGTTAGGACCAGGAGAACAATAATTTCTTCGTGCTTGACTTTATTAATAACAAATCAAACAACATCAAGATTCTAAATAATGCCAAAATTAATAAAAAAAACATTTATTAACAGTCAGGCAGTAGCCCACAGTACTCAGAACTCCTTTGCCACAACGAATACAGTTATACCCTACTGCAATTTAAATATTTATATATTAAAGTTATTGTATTTTTAGGTAAATATAAAGCGGATTAATTCGCTAAAATTTAGCAGAGTTAGTTCTGCAAGCCACTAGCCAAAAGGTCACTAAACCGCTACGCCATGTACGTTACCACAGGCTACCGCTGTCACTATGTCAAACTGACACTGACTAATTCATTTAATTATGTATGCCCATATTCCTATTTTACACTAAATAAATATAGAAAAACCGTCCAAAACTATTGGTAACTTGCATTCAGCGACACAGGTAGCGCCTCGTGGTCGACTTTTAATATCTTTAGAGTTCCGGTACTCTGTCTTGGGACCGCGTAAGGTCTGGTTGGCGCCGGAAAAATGTTTTCAATTTTTGAAATGTTTTCAAAAATTTAAATGTTTTTAATTTTTGAACTGTTTTCAATTTTTGAAATGTTTTCAATTTTTGAAAGTTTTCAATTTTTAAAATGTTTTTAATTTTCAAAATGTTTTCAATTTTTGAAATGTTTTCAATTTCTAAAATGTTTTCAATTTTTAAAATGTTTTCAATTTTTAAAATGTTTTTAATTTTTTAAATGTTTTTACTTTTTTAAATGTTTTCAATTTTTAAAATGTTTTCAATTTTTTAAATGTTTTCAATTTTTTAAATGTTTTTAATTTTTTAAATGTTTTTTAAACTAATGTTTTTAATTTTTTAAATGTTTTTAGTTTTTAAAATGTTTTTACTCTTTTAAATGTTTTGCCCTTGTGGGCCACCGTATATTAACCCCCCAACTTTTTAACTTAGGAATAATTTGTTTTATTTTGTTCCGCAAAAGGACAAATATATTTTGGAAATTAAATAATTTAAAATGTCCTAATTTGACGTTAATACGATTATATGACATTTTAATACGATTATATGACATAGTATGACGTAATACAAGTCTTATTATGACGTAATACAACATTAAAAAACATAAAATTCCATTTTCCTTGTATTACAAATTAAAAAAAAATCTATTTTACAAACTTATGTTTTTTTTTTTAACTTGCCTGTTGGGATTTTTGGTTTGAACAAATGTTGTTTAAGGCTAAAGCACAAAACTCAAAGCCTTAATTAGGGTGTTGTAGTTTTTTTAATAGCACGTGCTTAAGCCAGCAATACTGTGTTTGGTTTAGTTCAAATATAAATTTTGGAATAAGTTAATTTTAAGAGTGCCTTATAATAAATATTCGTTAATAAAGTCTTTTGTTAATTTTTGTTAATAAAAAGGATTTTTATACTTAGTTTAGAATGTAAAAACTTTTGTTTTAGCGGATAAATACATTTGACGTGTAAGTTAATTTTACGGATTAATGATTTTGAGGTTAAATGTTATTCAGCCTTTGTCGTTTATGATTGGCTCCTGCAATTTCACAGTTGAATGCACTGGCCAATCATAAACGTCAGAGTTAAAGTTAGTTAGTTGATCTTGAGATTTAGTTGAAGGACATTTAGTTTGACTTTGTAGGTTACGAAGTCGTTTTGTAAAGTTAATTAAGACACGGACAACTAGGAATTGCTTTACAATTGTAATTATTATGTTGATATTTATCTGTATAGATTATAAGTAACTTTAATATTACAAAACTTGAAGATTGATGTTTTGACGAAGCTGACATTAACAAATCGGTTTAAGTAGATTAATTTTCGTGTAATTGTATAAATGGTTTTATAAAAACTTGTATAAAGTGTATATGGTGTTGTTGATCTGAATATGCAACGGGTTAGGGGTAGGATCGCGCGCGTGTCGACACTCGTTATTTTAATGTCTAGCGAATTTTAACAGTCCGCATATTCAGAACACGACACCATTTTAAAAGTGTATAAATAACTAGATAATATTTAATTAGACATAGATAACTGCCCTTGTTTTTATTTTGAAGGTTTTTGATGATGACGACGTTGCGGAGAACGGGGGAGAACTACGTCACGGGGATTGGAGATGGCGCGAAGAGGCGGATTTCCATGAAGACAACGAATTATCCGAAAGAGAAGAGGAAAGGTAACCTAATTTTTTACCTATTATTATTTAATATTTTAACACGTATTAAACAAAAACTTTAATTGTTAAGTGTAAACTAACAGCGAATTAATTTTAAGAAGAAGATGACGTCACAGGAAAAGAAGGAACGGAATATGACGTCATTTAAAAAAGCGGAGGTCAACAAAAGACACATGCCATCATGAAATAAGAATGGTAAAATGTTTTAATTCGAAAATTGCCTTTTTACAGAACTTTTACTGTAAATTAACCTAGTAAAATTGTTTTACTTAAATCAATTGTTTTTCCACTAGAAGATGGAAACTGGAGGAATAAGCAGGGAGGGCGATTCTACGGTGATTTGAAGAGGAAATGAAGAATTGGATGTGGCCCTAAGGTAGTTGTTAGTTAAGGTATTGATGAGCTGTGAGGAAAAGACCAAGAAAGGTGATTCCTTTAACATACAGGTGAGATACTCGTTTTTTTTCAATTATATAAATAATAATAAATTTACTTATCCTTTTGTTTGTACACCATACTTTTTTATGCTTTTAATAAAATGCCTACAACCCTGCCCTTAAGGCGTTGGCCCCACTTGCTAAGTTTAGGATATTATTGATTTAAGATATCATACTCTAAATGACCTAATATTAGGATCAGCCTAGTTAGATTAAGCGAGTCGTCAGTCTTACGTTAACTTTAATTCGTGCGCGTGTTGCAACACATCGTTTCGTCCGTCGCTTTAGTTATTACGTCAGTTAGTGTCATTGTAGCTGTTACGTCAGTTTTCGTCGTTTAGTTGTTACGTCAGTTTTC
Organism: Corella eumyota; assembly: GCF_963082875.1. Taxonomy (NCBI): domain Eukaryota; kingdom Metazoa; phylum Chordata; class Ascidiacea; order Phlebobranchia; family Corellidae; genus Corella; species Corella eumyota. Next base: position 21,493,847 of record NC_137491.1, read on the forward strand.
GTCGCTTTACTTTTTACGTTAGATTACGTCGTTTTATTTGTTACGTCAGATTACGTAGTTTTATTTGTTACGTCAGATTACGTCGTTTTATTTGTTACGTCAGATTACGTCGTTTTATTTGTTACGTCAGACCGCGTCATTGACTTGCTACGCAATAGCGTCAGACAGAATATATCACGCGTTGTCGAGTGTTCTTTATACAGCCGCTAGAGAGTGCAATTTTATAAATTTGGCGAGGCGAATAATTTATATTTATAACCACAAGGTGGAGCTATTTTGCAAACATAGTTAACGTTGACTTTTTAATTTACTGCGATAATGAGCGACCGCTAGATGATGCTAACGAGCAATCATTTAAATGAAGCTAGTTGGATACAACTATGTTGATTTATTTATTTAATAATAATAATTATTGAATTGTTTAAAATATATATAATTTGTTCTAAATAATTTTGTTTAATATAATGCGTTTGTTTTGTTAATTTAGTTTTTTTTTTTAAATGTTTTAACTTTTTATTGTTTTGGTAAATTGCTTTTTTGTTTGTTTTTAATTAAGGTAAACTAAAGTTGTTTTTTAAATCGTTTGTTTTTTTAATTTTTTTTTTAATTATTAATTAGTTTAATTAATTAAATAAAAGTATGGTGTACATGTAATTTGTGTAAATAAATGTTTTATATGCTTGTTCTATTTGCTAATATTAATCTATCATGAACTTGTTTAACCATTCTTTTTTTTTTCGAGGTAATTCTTACGTCATAGAAGATGTTGCAATCTTTCGTTACATAGTGATGACGTCACCTTTCTCGATGAAGTGTGTTGTTACAATGTTTCAAAGCAGTCCCGCCACTGAGGACGCCATTCTAATCGTTGTTGACTTATATTGAACCAGTTGTGGCAAAACCGGTTGTTGCTAACATGAACGTATGATGTAACTTTCCGATGACGCAACTAACCAATGTGGCTGACTAAATACTGTTGATGCCATCATTATTTGAATAACGTCGCTGTTTGATGACGTGACATTTGTGTCTGATGCTGCCGCCGCTGTCCGATGCTGCCGCTGTCCGATGCTGCCGCTGTCCGATGCTGCCGCTGACCGATGCTGCCGCTGTCCGATGCTGCCGCTGTCCGATGCTGCCGCTGTCCGATGCTGGTCCTGTCCGATGCTGGTCCTGTCCGATGCTGGTCCTGTCCGAAGATTTTGGGCACAAAAGTTCTTGTATGATGTGTTTTGGTATGATGCCGCCACTTTTCACTAGTGTCACTTTCCGATGACGTTACTTTTTGATGACGTTGCCCTCCTATGATGTCACTCTTCGATGATTTCACTCTTTGATGATGTCACTCCCCGATGGTGTCACTTTCCCATGATGTCATTCCTCGATTTCGTCACTGTCCGATGATTTCACTTACCTTTGACTTTTGCTGTTTTAATGTGGCAAACCTAATATTGTTGCCTACATAAAAGTTTGTTGTTTTATCCTTAACAATATATTTGGTAGTCAACTTTAAACTACCATCTTAAATTTTATTCCGCCATGCGTGGCGCGTTTTTTTCCATCTTGGTGTTTAAAATGTGCACAGCCTTATAAAGGTGCCGCACAATCTTTTCTATTTTCATCAATTGACCCTTAATAATTGTGTGTGATTTGTCATTTTAGTATTTATTTTTATTGTCTATATGTTAATTAAAATTAATTTTGTTGAAAAATTGTTGTTTAATTACAATAAAGCAAATAGTAGAAAGAATAAACTTAGACAGGAACTTAATATTAGGGTAGGCACTTAAAATTAGGTGAGCAGCACTAAAACTTAAGTGAACTTAAAGTATATACATTAGTAAATTGTTTTAATTAATTCTTATTTAAAAAAAAATCTGTGATTAGCTAGAAATTTGATGAAATATATATTGATATTGAAAAATAAGTCAAATACTAATTAATTATTTGGCAACGCTGTAGTTGCTAGGTAACCTGAAGCTTTTTTCAAGTAGGCAGAATAATATTTTACCTAAGTTATAAATTTAAAATAAGGTTTTCTAGCATAGGTTAAAGTTGTTTTGTTTATTAATAACTTTAAATCCTTGTTTTATAAGTTTTTGTTAAAGAAAACTAATAAAAATTTTCATTGTATATCGGGCACACGTATTTTTTAACTCTGTTGTTAGAAAACATGACTTTCAGACTTTACACAACTTGAGATCCGTGGTTCGATTCTTGTTGTTTCTATTGTAACTTACCCGCAGAGTGGTGTAGTGGTAACTGGTAAGAACACTTGCTTCACCACACATGAGGTCGTGGGTTCAATTCCCGATGATATTATGCTGTAACGCTCTTGAGTAAGGCGGTATAAACGGTATGAACTCCTGCTGAGCCAGCACTTAATCGACAGCTTAATTACCGGGCAATTATAATCTATAATATCCCAAACTGCCACAGGCAACTCAAGACTGGGTCTGAATAACTGATGTTACTTTATGTTTAAGTTGCGCATTCGACTTTCCCACATCGAGGATAAAGATATATACAAAAAAAAGTAAGGCTTTAATATTAGAATATTATTTTGTACTACTTGTAAAATTTTTAACTGATAGGATTGAAAGGAAAAATTAACAATATGTTAAACTAAAGGTTTTGATATTTATTTATTTTGTCAAGTTATCCGACTGCCTTAGGTGAGCATAGTTAACCAAAATATAACTTTGTTAAAAGGTAATTTGTTACACAATGCATTATCTCTGTTTCAGCAGAAAAAAAATTAGGTAAAGCTATAAAAATTCTTAAATTGAATTTAACTAAATCTTTAAACAATGCAGTTGTTTAATTTAACCTTTTTTTCCTTTTGCGCTTAACAGATTGTTTTAAATAATAAATATGCCTCCCAAGAAAAAGGGGAAAGGTAAAAAAGGGAAATCCCCGGTGCAGGAAACCTCGGACACAAAAGAAGAAACAAATTTGGAACCATCCATGCGTGAAACTTATCTTCAGAAAGAGTAAAAAGCTAAAACATAATTTGCGATTTAATCAAATTCTTATTTCCATATAGGCAACTAAATAATGGTATTTAGTTTTAAAAAATCTAGAGTTAGTTATAATAAATGTTTAACAAATGTTTTTGTTGTAGATTAGACGGTTTAACAGACAATTTGGGGAAGTTAAAGAAAGAAGTTGAAGAATTGTGAGTTTTCTAAAATAAATTATTTAAGCCGGCAGCGTGGTGTAGTGGTCAAAACACTTCCTACACTATATGAAGTCCTGGGTTCGATGCCCACTGATCTCATGCTGTAGCACCCTTGAGTAAGGTGCTATAAACGTTATAAACTCCTGCTGAGCCAACACTTAATCAGCAGCATAATTATCGGGCAATTATAATCTATAATATCCTAAACTTCTGAAGTCGACTCAAGACTGGGTAGGAGTAACTGTTGTCACTCTATGTTTAAGTTGCGCATTCGACCTTTCCACATTGAAGATGCTGATATATAAAAAAATAAAATAAAAATAAAGTGTAAGGGTCTACATATTTATTTCAAAATCAATTCTCTTGTATGTAACCCTTATTTATTCTTAGACGTCACGAAAATGAATTCCTCCAGCAGGAAGCCCAACAAACAAGAGTTGAAAGTGTAAGAATTAAAAACAATAATAAAAAAGTTTTTATCAACTTTAGCATAAAGTTAAACTGCACAAAGTGTTACCAATAGTTTAAGTAAACCCCTTAATAAATAGTTACAGTTTTCTTTTTATTTAGGTTTTTGTGCAAGTAATAAAATGATTTACAATACATAATACATTAATCAATTTCATGATTTAAACCATAAATACTGTTTTTACAAAACAACTTATTTTTTTTTTTTTCTTGTATATATCTTTATCCTCGATGTGGAAAGGTTGACTTTGCGACCTAAACATAGAGTAACAACAGTTACTTCGACCCAGTCTCGAGTTGCCTATTGTAGTTTGGGATATTATTGATTATAATTGCCCGATAATTATACTGCTGATTGAAGTGCTGACTCAGCAGGAGTTCATATCGTTTATGGGGCATTCAAGGGTGCTACAGCATGAGAGCAGTGGGGATCGAACCCACGACCTCATATGTGGTGTAGCAGGTGTTCTTACCACTACACTACGGTGCCAGTAAACATTATGGCATGGACACCAAACCCAGTTTAATTCCCAGTATTTATGTTTACAGCATGAGTATATGTCATACATGACTAAGAAAACCCACAAACGACAAACCACGATAATATCTCTGAGCGACCAGAACCAGCAAGAATTGGAGAAAATAGTTCGACAAAAACAACTTATGCTCGCCGACTATGAGGAAAAGCAAAACGGTAACAAATAGTATTTTATATTTATCATAACCTAAACACTAATTAATATTTGTCACCTAGACCCAGTCTCGAGTTGACTTCGACAGTGGGATATTATAGATTATAATTGCCTAATAATTATGCTGCTGATTAGGTATTGGCTTAGCAGGAGTTGAAACTGTTTATAGTGCCTTACTCAGGGGAGCTACAGCATGGAATCAGTGGGAATCAAACCCAGGTCTTTAAGTAGTGAAGCCAAGTTTTAATACTAACCATTACACCTCGTTGCCAGTTTTATTACAGTAATTATACTTACATATATATTCACTTTTCAGGTTTAAAAGCCTCTCTACTCGAGAAAGAAAGTTTGCTTGCGAAAGCTAAAAAGGAGTTTGGTGACTTGGCAGAATACAGGGCAAGTTAATTAATATTTTATGGGTATATTTATGATTATTATTATATGACCCTAATTTTAAGGTTATAATAACCTGTTTTTTTGGTTTATAATATTCGTTGAAGTCATTACATTTTACAATTACTCATTGGCCCTCATCGTTAAAACCATTGCTTTTTAACGCACAGGAGCTAAGGGAAGATCAGCTTCGGAAGATCAAGCAACTTGAGCGTGAAGTCCTCCACATGCGAGGACGACACTCGGACACAATCCAACATCTCAAGGCTCAGTTCCTGGAGGAGAAAGCTCAATATACTCAGGAGTCTAAGGACAAGATCCAGGAACTTGCCAGGGAAGCCAACAAGGTGAACTTAAAAAAATTTAAAATTTGTGATCTTTTTTACTTTAGTGTTTTCCACAATTTGTTTTTCTACTTTATGATGCTCACTACTAATTCTCTCTTGTACTTTACAAGTCTTGCTGATTATTTGTCGTTCTTGATGGTCCTTGCTATTTCTCTCTTGTACTTTACAGTCTGCGCTAATTCTCTCTCGTACTTTACAGTCCTCACTAATTCTCTCTTTTGTACTTTACAGTCCTTGCTAGTTCTCTCTTGTACTTTACAGTCCTTGCTAATTCTCACTCGTACTTGACAGTCCTCGCTAATTCTCTCTTGTATTTTACAGTCTTAGCTAATTTTATCTCGTACTTTACAGTCTTAGCTAATTCTCTTCTGTACTTTCTGATCACCTCTAATTTTAACCCAGATTTTACTGTTTTTGTAATTCTCTTGTACTTAAGGTTATGTTCGTTAATTTAGTATCTTAGTTTAAAGAAGATTGGGGCAAAATTTAATGTGTTTTGTTATTTAATTTGTTTACATATAATGCCGATTTTTGATGCAGAAAGCAGTGAAGTGTCTTGGTGAACATGCAAGCAACATTAAACAAGAAAACCGAGGACTTAGAACCGAATTGCTGGGATTAATACAACAAAGTCATTTACTCAACCAAAACAAGTGAGTAGCATAATATACCTTATGAATTATTTTTAGGTCCATGCTGTAAAAACCCATCCCACAAATACTGGGTATTTTTGGGTTTGTATGTAAATTACCGGCAGCGTGGTGTAGTGGTAAGAACACTTGCTACACCACACATGAGGTCGTGGGTTCAATCCCCACTGATATCATGCTGTAGCTCCCTTAAGTAGGGCATCCTGCTGGGCCAGAACTTAATCAGCAGCATAATTATTGGGCAATTATAGTCTATAATATTCCAAACTGCCACAGGCAACTCGAGACTGGGTCGGAGTAACTGATGTTACTCTAAGTTTAAGTCGCGCATTCGACTTTTCCACATCGAGGATAAAGATATATCCAAAAAAAAACTGGATATTTTTGGGTTTAAATGTAATTTGTTTCTTACCTTACAAAACCAGGTTATGATTAGTTTGGTATGTTATTGGCCTGGTTATTGTGTTAGTTTTTTAACCCTCTGATAGTTTTGATCGCTAATACTGCAAGTCCTTAACTCAAGGTCATCTTAACTTGGCTTTAGTGGGTATCAAACCCAAAACCAATTGTTTTAAACGATTGGTATTTATTTAAGATTGATAGTAATGATAATTATTTTTGCAGGAAAGATTTGGAAGAGCAACGTAAACAACTTTTAAGGGAGAAACAATATGGCGAAGATATTAGGAGGTTAAGAGGGGATAAAAGACTTAAGAGTTTGAAAGCTATGGAGAAAAGCAACGACGTTTTTAACTAACTTTAAAGCGTTTAGTTTTGTTTATTTTTTTATTAAATGTTTTTTATATTGTTTTACATGTTATATTTTATTCTTGTTTCAATATAAATACGAATTCTGAAGTCACAACGAATATTATTTTACGTAACAATTAAGTGCTCTTGTCTTTCGAATTATTATTATGACGTCATAAATTAAAATCGATAAAACTCGAATTAACGAGAACCATTATTACGTGTATGACACGACAATGGAAGGTTGTTATTTTGGAACATTGGAACGAAAAGTTGCGAAGCCAATTCCTGAAACTTTAAAGCAAGCAATTGACAGATTGTCAACCCCGAAACAGAATGTTAAAAACGAAGTTTTGGTCAAACCCAGGAGCGCTTTGACCCGAAAAGTTAAACCAAAAAAGCTATCTAGACCCTTAACAGCCCCAGCCTTGAGCTTTAAGGACTCAGATAACAAAAGAAACGCCAAAAAGTTGGTAAAATATCCTGAAAATGACCCGAAAAAACTGAGCCTTAAAAAGCGAGCGTTCTCAGCGGTTTTCGAAACCCGGGTAAAGATGAAAGAAGAGACTCGATCAAAATCAGCTCCAGTTTTAAATCACTTTGAATCAACAGGAGTGGCCCGGCTTAAAAGGATTCAACTTTTGTGCGAAGCTGGGTTGATGGGAGACGATTTATTTCGGGAGCTGCGGGTCATTATTGAACGGGAGTTCGGGTTGAATTCGGAACCGGAAGAGTTGGATATTATTACGGAGGATAGCAGCTACAGCAGTGATGTTGGTAAGTTCTGTTGACATTTAATTTTTGTTAAAATTCAAGTATTTATGTCTTAAAATAAGATTAGTATTTTTTATGGGTGACTGCACCTTTGTTGCGATTACCACGAAGGAAATTAAATTACGTTACTATGGTAACGTTGTTTATTAGAAAGTTTTTATTTTATAAAAGCTTTGAAGTTTTTTTTTAACTTTCTAAAAAAACTAAAATTTAATTAAATTTAAAATGTACGACGACGAAGAAGGAGACGATGGGCCGAAGAGTTCGTTTGTGACGTATTTGGCGGAAGGAGACAAATTGTATAACGCTGGCGAATTCCAGAAAGCGTTGGAAAGTTATTCGACGGTAAATTTTTTTTATTTATGGTCTACGGCAAAAATGCACGCCATGTAGTAAGAGTTGTTAAAATAAAAAAAATATTAATTTGTTTAATTTTGCAGCATTCGTTTTTCATTGTGTGATGTATTATAAACGTTTTTGTTTTAATTAGCAGATTAGCTGATTGCAAATCTTTCATTGCCACTGGCAGACTGGTATTGTGGTTAAACACTTGGTTTTACTACACGAGGTTCTGGGTTCAATTTTGACTGTCTTTCTGCCTTAAGTAATATGCTTTAACTGAGTTAACCGATAATATTCCAAACTGACAAAGTCAACTCGAGACTGGGTCGGGGTAACTAATGTTACTCTATGTTTAGGTCCTGAAACTGACTTTTACTTATCGTTTACAGTGCTTTACTCAAGGGTGCTACAGCATAAGAGCAGTGGGGATTGAACCCAGGACCTTTATGTAGTGTAGGAAGTGGTCTTACCACTTCACTATGCTGCCGGTTGTAGTAACTGATGTTGCTCTATGTTTGAGTCATGAAACTGACTTTCTTTTATGTTGAGGATAAATAAATATAAAAAAGGAACTACTGTTATTTCAGGCACTTGAAATAGAATCAACAAACCACACAGCATTGGTGGCAAGATCAAAATGTTATTTACAAATTGGAGACGCACAAGCTGCACTGAGGGATGCTGAAGCCTCGCTCACTGAGAACAAAGAATTTCACAAGGTTTAGTTTATCAATAACTTCGTAGCGTTAATCTGAGATTTATCATTGTACAAAAATTCGTAAAAGCAGTTTCCCACAAAAATTATTTTGGTATTCAAAGCTTCTTTGAAATTTTTTTATTATTTTTAAAAGTCAGGTCTATTTTTTACTTTAAATCTTAATAATTTTCCTAATTCAAAAACTTTATAAAATAAAACAATTGGCACTAAACAACAAACTAACATAACTAATTCCCTTATCCAGGGGTTGTTCCAAAAAGCTGAAGCTTTATACCAGATGGGTGACTTCGAATATGCCCTCGTTTTCTACCATAGAGGTCACAAGTTGAGACCCGAACTCCAAGAGTTTAGACTGGGAATACAGAAAGCACAGGAGGCCATCGATAATTGTGTTGGAAGTAAGTAAAAAGTATTTGGTTTAGCTATAGGACTTTGTTTCTAAAAATGTTAATCTAAGACTTTTCTGGTTTGTAGTACAATGAAAAGTTTTAACCTAGTTTTTGTATTTATTTATTCTCGATGTGGAAAGACAAACTTAAACCAAACATAAAATTACAATTGTTACTCCGACCTAGTCTCAAGTTGAATTTGCCTTTTTGGGATGTTTTTGAGATTATAATTGCCCGATAAATAATGCTGCTGATTAAGTGCTGGCTCAGCAGGAGTTTATACAGTTTGTAGCACCATACCACTACAGTATAAGAGCAGTGGAGATCGAACCCAGGACTTTTATGTAGTGATATTAATAATTATAATTGTCTTAGCAAGAGTTTGTTTTGGATGATGGCACCTTAGAGCCACTATAGCATAGAAGCATCGGTTATTGAACTCTAGACCATTTGTAGATCCAGTCTTCAGTTAATTTTGATTTTCGGGCGTTGTCTCAAGTTGACTTTGACAATACAGCATGAAGGCAGTGGGGATCAAACCCAGGACCTTATAAGCTAAAAGCAAATTTACCATAAAATGACTTTACAACTTATTAAAATTGTATAAGTATTGTATAATATTTAACAATGGTATTATTTCTTTCAGGTCCATCCTCAGTAAAGTTGGAGAACAAAGGAGATTTGTCTTTCTTTAACAAGATGGATGAAGGGAAAGGAAAAGCAAAACAAAGAGGATACAGGTAAAATTATTTTAATATCGCACATACTGTTATATAGGTATATATACTAACTATTAATACTTTAAAGATAGATAACTATATAGTTTAACTGTTTATACATTCAGGGCCACAATTTAATGCGTGAACCAAGTTTTTTCTTGTTATTAAATCTACATTTTTAGTATATTATGTTAAAAACATTTTGATACTTTTGATGTTAATATTTCTTGTACAGAGCGGCTCCAAAACCTGCAACCACAAAAACAAGTCGCACATTAGGGAAAGCACCAGGTGGTACTAGTAACAGAACAGCTAAGGCATTGCTGGGTGAACTTTATGCAGATAAAGAATATTTGGAGAAACTACTCAAGGATGAAGGTAAACAATTAAACAATTAAATTTTATATTTTGATTTTTTTTTATTATTATCCTTGATGTTCATGACCTTAACATAGAATAACATCTGTTACCCTGACCCAGTCTCAAGTTGACTTTGGCAGTTAAAGATATAATTGATTACTTGACAATAAATTTTGCTGAATAGTTTTTTAAGAATTCACATCATTTAAAAGGCCTTACTCCATGGGGATCGAACCCAGCACCTCATATAGTGAAGCCAAGTATTCCTTACTACTACACCATGAAGTCGATTAATTTTGTTTATCATAATATGAGATTTTTTTTGACAATTTGAATGGAAATAAATGTTGATGTAGGTTCATATCATTAGTTGTAATATATTAAACCTAATATTAAATGTATTTAGATTTAGTGAAAGGGAGTGCAGGAGGGATGAGTATTTACGACTTGGTGTTCTCAGGAATCAACTATCTTGACACAAGGTTGCAAGTTACATTAATCTAGAAAAAAAACTTTTTTGTCACCAACTTAATAACTGGCAGCATGGTGAAAGGGGCAGAACCTTTGGCTCCACTACTTGGGGTCCTGGGTTCAAACCCTACTGCTTTCATCCCTTGAGTAAATTGCTATATACAACCTTATATTTATCGAGCAATTATAATCTATAATATTTTAAACTACCAAAGCCAACTTAGGACTAAATCAGGGTAATTGGTGTTACTCTATGTTTGGGTTGTGAAGTTGACCTTCCCACATTGAGGATAAATAAAAAAAAATAAAGATTTAATTTAGTTTTGAAATAATTTTAGGACAGAATTCTGGCGACAACAAAAGCCGATGTATGCGCGCAAGCGTGACCGCATGATGATGCAACAGAAGTGGTCGACACGCAAGACTGAACGCATCACCGATCCAACTTCGTTTATCCTCAAAAATCTCGAAGACATCGACCTTTGTGAGTTTAAACATTTTAAGTGAGGTTTTATTTTAAATAATTAAATGCTGGTTTGGTCAATTTGTTTTAACTAGATTTGAATAAAGGTTGCATTTTCAGTCCTTACCACAAACAGGAGTTTTATTTATTTTGTAGGACTATAAATTAAACATACATTGTCTCCAAGGTCCATTATTAACAAATGTAATTTATTTGATCTTGTATTTTTTTTATTGCACTTACAATTAAATATTTTAGGAATGTTACTTCACTAATTAAATCTTTAAAATAATTTATTTTTTTCAGTCCTTGCTGAAGGAAAAGCATCGGAGAGTCTCGCTCTTGCGGTTTCAACGCTGCGTTCAGTCAACCGATTATCGGAATCAGAGATTCCAAACAAATCCGACGTGGTCGCGAACCTTCATTCTTGTATCGGAAACGCTCATCTTGAGCTTGGGCAGACACAAGAGGCACTAGAGAACCACCAGAAGGATCTTGACATATCTGAGAAACAGTTCGTTATTTTTTGTTTCTTTTAAAAGATCAAATTAATACCAGTTTATAGCCCCCCCTGTGGTTGGCATTTTAATTGTTGTAATATGGTCGCAACTCTCAACTAATATTTGCCTGTAAATAATTTAAAACAGCAGTTTTATGTATTGTAAGCCTATAAATTGGACATACATTGTCCACTAAGTCTTATTACATAAAGGTTTTAAATACAATTTAAACATCATTTAAGTTTTTATAGATGATTTAAACAACTTTTTTGTAACTTAAATTTATTTTGTTAAAATTTTAATATTTTGATTGACAGCAACTTCCAGGATGCAAAATCTCGAGCTCTGGACAATCTGGGAAGAGTTTACGCAAGAGTCGGAAAGTTCCAGAAAGCCATCGATTGGTGGGTTCAAATTATATTAATTTAATGAAATCTTATATCTTCACATTGTAAATAAATATTTTAATTAAATTAGTTAGGCTTGTAGAGTTTTGATTTCTTTTATGTTGGGATTGAATGTAATTTAAATAACAATCTTATAGTTGAGAATGTAATGCTCTTGTACATATTTAATTTAAGTTTTATTAATTATCATTATGTTAACCAATAACTAAAATCTTAATCCCTAAAATTTTTTTATATATATCTTTATTCTCGATGTGGGAATGTCGAATGCGCCACTTAAACATAGAGTAGCAACTGTTACTCCGACCCAGTCTCGAGTTGCCTGTGGCAGTTTGGGATATTATTGATTATAATTGCCCGGTAATTATGCTGCTGATTGAGTGCTGACTTAGCAGGAGTTTATACTGTTTATAGCGCCTTACTTAAGGGCGCTACAGCATGAGATCAGTGAGGATTGAACCCACGACCATATGTGGTGTAGCAAGTGTTCTGACCAATACACCACGCTGCCGGCTCCACCAAATTATTAGTTTATGGTTGTTAAAAAGACTGTCCTTCAGCACATTTAAGTGACTTCTGTTACTTAATTTATTCTTACATTTTGTTTCACAGTTGGAACGAGAAACTTCCACTGAGTAAATCAGCTTTGGAGTCAACTTGGTTGTTCCACGAGATCGGACGATGTCACTTGGAACTCGGAGTAAGTGAGAAAGCAAAGGAGTTTGGACAAAAATCTTTAGCTGAGGCAAAGAAAGCTGAAGACGACGTCTGGCAACTCAACGCTGGCGTTCTGATTGCACAAGCTGAAGGTTTGTGTTTTGTTGGAGGAATTGTCATTTTTTATTTATTTATCCTCAAGGTGGAAAGGTCGAATGCGCCACCTTAACATAAAGTAACATTATTTACTCCGACCCAGTCTCGAGTTGCCTGTGACAGTTTGGGATATTATGAATTATAATTGCCCAACAATTAAGCTACTGATTAAGGGCGTGCTCAAGAGTTTATATTATTCGAGAGTTCAAACTATTGTATGTATTGTACTTACATTAATAAAAAGCATGAAAGCAGTGGGGACTAAACCCGGGACCTCATGTAGTGAAGCCAAGTGTATTGATTCACATTAATGTAAAAAGACTTTTTTATAGCTTCACTACACAATAACTACTTACAACTTTACAAAATATGTAAGTAGTTGTTACTTAGTGGTTCTTCTGCTTATGTTTGTCTATTAAGTTACATTACATGCTTTACAGTAATATTATATTAATAATTATTAATTTAATAAACTTTAATATTTCAGTAAAACTTGGCGAGTACGAGCTAGCCTTAGAGTCGTTCCAACAATCTCTGGAAACGGCAAAACTTCAGGGAGACGATGCAGCGGAGGTTGCAATCACTAAAGCTTTGGAGGATGTTAGGGGAAAGTAAGTAGTGTGATGTCATAACTGGTGGGTTGTGATGTCATAATTAAAATTGTTTATTAATTTAGCCGGCAGCGTGGTGTAGTGGTAAGAACACTTGCTACACCACCCATGAGATCTTGGGTTCAATCCCCACTGATCTTATGCTGTAGCGCCTTTGAGTAAGGCGCTATAAACGGTATGAACTCCTGCTGAGCTTAATCAGCAGCATAATTACCGGGCAATTATAGTCTCTATAATATCCCAAACTGCCACAGGCAACTCGAGACTGGGTCGGAATAACTTATGTTACTCTATGCTTAAGTCGCGCATTCGACTTTCCCACATCGAGGATAAAAATATATACAAAAAAAAAAAAAAAAAAAAAATTAAAGTATGTAAAGTAATTAGAGTTTAAACTTTGAAATATTTTTTTGTTTTTATTTAAATTTTGATTTTGTTCTAGATTGGAGAAACAAAAGGAAGTTGAAGAACCGGAACCAGTTGATGCTGCGGAGGAAGATGTTGCTCAAACCGTTGAGGCATAACGGAGGTTAGTATACTAAACTGAGGTTGCTTATTGTGTTTAATTACAATTTAACTTAACTGACAGGAGTGTATACATAAATATAATTCATGTTTAAGACCCAACTTGATGAGAGTAATCAATTTTATTGTCACGCTTAATTTATTGGAAGTGCGGTCCCTTTTTTTGTATTAAATTTAGGGTCTATATTTAAAAAAATTTCTGATTACAATAAGTTTAAAATATTTTGACAAATTTAGTTAAAACATTGAATGATTATTGTGTTGTATAAAATTTAAGTTTCCTAAATTTAATAATAACTTTAAACTACTATTCTACTTTATCTAAAACCTCTTAAATATTTAAATCTTGTTTTTAGACGTAGCTGATATTTTTGTTGTTGTTCTGCTTTAGATATTTTTATTATTCCACTGTAAAAATTAAAATTTATTCACATTTAAAGTGTTTTGAATACAAAAATTGCAGTTTTTGCGATCACCGTCCTCCCATAGAAATCAAATAATAACAAATATTTACAGTTGGCAACGCTGAAAGTTTACTTTGTGTATTTTCCCCAAATGTGAAGCATGAAAACTGATGCGATGAATAAAAGGCTCATGACTAAGACCGGAACGGGGCCACTAAAAAAAATTAAAATTGATAAAATTTAGGAGTTTTAAAAAGGACTTTTTGCCACTTTTATCCCAGCATTAAACTAACTAAGGTTTTAAGGAAAGATTTGCTTAATATCCCCCAAAAAAATTTTTGTTGTAAAATTCTTACATTTTAAGTCCCGGGGAGTCTTCCGAATAAAATCTCCACATGGTGCTCCCCGCTCCACTTCCGCCACCGGGGGTGCTCTTTGACCTTGTAGTGGGGGTCGCTTTGCGCTGTCGGACTGTAGCCCCCGAGCCAGCTCTGTGACATCATAAAAATAGTTGTCATTATTTTTAAGGATAAATATTTTTTAACATTGAGGATAAATAAACATAGAAATGTTATAATACCTCGGTGTCGCGGCTGATCGACCTGGAGATCTCCCTCCCCCAACTGTAGTTGAACTGCTTGGTCCCATTGCCTGGAAATCAATAATTTAGTTAATTGTGGACTACAATGTTAGATGTAGTTCAAGATTTTTTAGCATAATATATGCTTTAATTTAAATGCTATAAAACTAACATTTTAATATTTTACAATTTGAATTGGGGTTTAAAATTTTGTTTACTCTTTAAAACCGGCAGCGTGGTGTAGTGGTAAGAACTCTTGCTACACCACACATGAGGTCGTGGGTTCAATCCCCATTGATCTTATGCTGTAGCGTCCTCGAGTAAGGCGCTATAAACGGTATGAACTCCTGCTGAGCCAGCACTTAATCAGCAGTATAATTACCGGGCAATCATAATCTATAATATCTCAAACTGCCACAGGCAACTCGAGACTGGGTTGGAGTAACTGATGTTACTCTATGTTTAAGTCGTGCATTCGACTTTACCACATCGAGAATATTAATATATATAAAAAAAAATACTTTTAATTATTTTAAAATTAATTTATAATCAAACAATATAATTTGTCAGCCAGTTACATTTACTTATTTATAACAATACAAATAAAAACACAATAATATATTTTAACATTTTATTAATAATCAGAGCACAAATATTACTGTTATAATTATTTTATTAAATATTAACTTAAGTTTTAACAAAATTAAAATGAATTTAATAATTTTAATATATTAATAACGTAATTGAATATTTTATAATATTAACATTCTACACTTACCATTTTAAATTACTGAATATAAACTAATTAATTAAAACTAAAAACTTGTTTCTTTCCTCCTTGCTTACAGCGTTTGACTGAATGAAATTACTATCGACGTCACAATCAACACAAAAACGTCACCGCTTCCGGGTTCCCACGTTTCACCTCGCTTCGGTGATTTTCAAAAGAGGATAATTATTTAATTACCGGTTGCGCTGTTTAGAAAGGTTTTAAATTAAAAAAAGCAATTATATAAAAATACAAAAGATTTAAATAATTAAACTAAACAATAAAAATTGTAATAAAACAATTTATTATCTCAAATTTAAATAAATAAAAAATTTATTTTAATAAAAATCTTATAATAAAATCGTTACACACCAGCGCATATTACGTAAACAATGACGTCACTTAGATGGTGACAGATTTTAAGGGGAACTCCAATAACAAAGAAACAAAAATTGTAAAACTTAAAATTATGTTAATTACAAAGTTAAAATGGAATTAAGTAATATCTGGACCAAAGTCCCGGGTTCGAATCTAGCTCGGAGCAGTTTTCATAAAGTTTTCGGCAAGAAAAATGAAATTTATTTGGAAAATCTCGATTTAAAATTGAGTGAAAAAGTTTACTTTCTAAAAGTTGAAAAAGTTGTCGATAACTTTGTTGAAAACGAAGTCCCGTTTAATCTTGATCAATTGTACAAGTAAGATTGTAATAATTTACTTGGTTTCATTGTGTTATAATTATGTATTTATTCCCTAGTTATTCACTTCTTTCATTTTGTAGTTTATTAACATTATAATTTAAAATATCCTAAACTGACAAAGTCAACTTGAGACTGGTTTGGGGTCATAAATGTTACTCTATGTTTAGGTCATGAACTTGTCCTTTAAAATATTGGTCCCATGAAGCATTATGCCTACTGGCCAACCAGTCTGGAAAGTAGGACAGTTTTCAGTGAGATCTCAAGTCATCAGTATTGTGCATGCGCAAATTTTTTTAAAAGCCAGGCATGCAAAAAAAACTACTTGCTCTACTTTCCAGAATGGTTGGTCAATGTGTATATTTTGCGAACTATAATGTTATCATCATTAACTTAAACCTTACTTGACCCAACCATATAAACTAACTAAAATACTATCTAAATTGCCCTGAATCTTAGTCATTTAAGGTTTTCAATAGAAGTGATAATGTATATAGTCTACAATAATCACAATGCTTTTTATGGGTTTTACAGTGACCCAATCTTATATTAATGTTGTAAAATTACAGGTCATAAACTATACAGTTGCAATCCTTTGCATTGTTTGTTACTTGCAGTAAGTTTCACTAACAAAGTTTATCGTTCAGGTTGAGCAATGAAATAGAAAAACTTGACGGTAATGATGAAAACTTAACCAAGGGATACCACAAAGCTACTCAACTTATAAAGGTCTGTTCTTTACATTGCAAACCTGAGTTATTCAAATATTATATTTTTTTAGGTCATTTTACTTAAGCCTTTGTAATTATATATATGTATAAGTTTATTTTATAAATAATTAATAATCTTTTCAAACATTTTTTTTTTATTTTGATTTTTCGCACATTGATAAATAATAAATACAATATACAATTAATATTACAACAATGCGACGGGAAAAAATGACAAAATCGATTTAATGATTTAAAACATGCCAAAAGTATTAATGTTTACATAAAAATTTTAAGTATGTTATGGCATGGTCACCAAACCCAGTATATTGGTTTAATAATATTTAAATTTTTTTTTTTTTTTTTTGATAAGACCTTAAGGTGATAGGTTTTTATATTTTTTTGTTGGGGAAGGGTGTGCATTTGTGACGTGTTTGAGCTATTCGTAAACGCCGGGCTCAAGGGCAAATAGTGTGGCATTGGTGCGGCTCGAACCCGAAACCTTTCGGCTCGTAGTCCGACTCTATGACCGGTTCGCCACACTACCGGACTTAATAATATTTTAAATTTAAATAAGAAAAATCTATAATGAAGCTTAGTAGACGAATATATGTAAATGTATGTCCAATTTAAAGGCTTATAAAATAAATAAAAACTGAAGTTTGCTTGGGTAAAAAATGACGGGCAAATATTAGTTGAGACCATATCACGAAAATAAAAATCTCGACCAAACGTTGCGATCGATTACTCAACTTAAAGTAAACTTTTGAATATCTTTAAATTTTATTTTGTTTTAGAAATTAAACGATAAAGTTGTTGAAATTGACGAACTCCGAAATTATATTCTCGACTCCGATCTCGATTATTTTGATCTTCGAATTAAACCAACTAAACACAAAATCAATCAGGCCATTATTCACATCTATGATGTCACAAACCTACCTTTAACAGGTAACAACAATTGGTCTATTTTTCAAAACTTAAAAGACTGTAAAAAAAACGATTATAAATTTTTGATTTTTGTTTTAGCTGACCTACCTGTTAATCCAACAAACTCAATTGGGGAAGTACCAATTGGTAGATCCCCCAAGGCTAGAGATTTGTTGAGTATTTTGTCTGATGAGGAGGAAGCAAATCTTCCAAATATTTCAACTTGTAAGTTTAAAAGTAAATTTTAATTTGTTTATCTGCATAAAGTGTTTGTATATTAATAAACAATTTTGAAGTTTAAATATATAAATTTTTGTTTATATCTTTATCGTCAATGTGGGAAGGTCGAATGCACAACCTAAACATAGAGTAACATCAGTTACCTCGACCCAGTCTCAAGTTGGCTTTAGCAGTTTGGGATATTATAGATTATAATTGCTCGATAATTATGCTGCTGATTAAGTGCTGGCTCAGCAGGAGTTCATACCATTTATACCGCCTTACTCAAAAGCGCTACAGCATTAGAGCAGTGAGAATTGAGCTCTGGACCTCATGTAGTAAAGCTAAGTGTTCTTACCACTACACCATGCTAGCGGTATATAAAAACTTTTGTTTTAAATTTTATTTTGATATTTTTTCAGCTGATTCCACAGATCAGTTGCAAGTTCAGATTGAAAAGGGAAGGTTGGATTTTAACAACGACATTTCAGAAGAATCTTTAAACAACTTAAATAAGGTAAAAAGTTGTTTTATTTTACATTTTAAAATTTTAAAACTCATAAATTTAAAAGGCAACTAGTTTAGGGACATTAAAAAGTGCATTTATTTGAACAAAATTAGAAAATTATTTTCAAAACTTAAAATTTTTTAAATTTTGTCAGGATTTAGTTGACCTTCATGATATTATGAAAACCCTTCATGCTTCAGTGCACGAACAAGGTCATGAGGTCAACGAGATCTCAGATAATGTGAAGGTCGCCGAGGTCAACATCCAAGAAGGAAACATCCACCTAAAGAAAGTTGCCGTGTTAAAGGTTATTATCAAAGTTAAAAATAATTAAAATATTAAAAAATTTTCTATATCCAGTTTTTAAATTAAATTTAAATTTAAAACTTTAAGTATATTTGATGCCAAGTTTATTAATTTAACATTTCAACTGCTTTAAGTAATGTTTATACTAGAACCTAAATTAAATGCAACTTTTCAGCTTTTTTTAACAATTTTTGTTTTCTAGGCTGCAATGTTTCCACTAGTTGGTGCTGTTGTTGGTGGGGTGGTCGGGGGTCCGATCGGCTTTGTTGCCGGGGTGAAGGTTGGCTTGACAGCCGGGGTTGCCATGGCAGGTGGGGTCACTGGGTCAGTTCTCGGATATCAGGTCGGAATTTGTGTTTTAACCTAACCAAGTATTATCATTATTTTGCATCTATCAGCGGCATGGTGTAATGGTTAAAACACTTAGCTTTACTACATGAGGTCTTGGGTTTGATCCCCAGTGCTCTCATACAGTAGCGCCCTTTGAGTAACGTGTTATAAACAGTATAAACTTCTACTAAGCCAGCACTTTATCAGCGGCTTAGTGATTGGGCAATTACCATTAATAATATCCAAAACTGCCAAAGTTAACTCGAGACTGGGTCGGTGTAACAAATGTTACTCTATGTTTAGGTCGGGCATTTGACTTTCCCACATCGAGGATAGAAATATAACAAAAAACATGGAATTTATGAAATGTTGGACAAAGATATATACAAAAAAATGTGTTGTATTAATTATTTTTTTTATTCTCATGGTTTTAATATTTTACTTCTACCTTATTGTTTCAAGGGTGGAAAATTCTTAAAGAAAAAACACGAAAATAACATTGAGGATAAACAGAATAATTTAAATAATAAAAACAAAATAAGTTGATGCTGATTGGTCAAAATAGGCTCCACCCTTTTTGTCTAACTATTTTATATTTTGTGTATTTTTATGTTTTCTTTTTTTGTGTAATTTTAGGTTTCTAAGTTTTAATTGAATGTTACGTATTTAACTTGCTCATCTCTTTGATCTTTCTTTGCAAATAATGCTAATGTATAAGCGCTTATATTTATGTTTCAATGCAATGTAATATAGATTTATTTACACAAATTTTTCTTGCTTGCCTTGTAAAGTAATTGGTTTTATAATTTTATTCGATACTTGTTTAAATCTTCAATAAACTTATATGATTGTTTTTACCTAATATTGTTTCAGAATTTTAAAATATTAAAAAAAAAATTATTTTGCAAGTTATGATGAAATGTTTAAGCATCGTAGAAACATGCTGACATCTAGTGTTGGAATGTCTAGTGTTGAGCAAGAAACGAATATTAGAGTGGAAGCGGATTGGCAGTGCAGTGGAGGAATGGATTTGTAGAAGGAGCATAAACTTGCTACAACTCTTGTGTTGTTGGCAGTGGTGAGTCCCTATTTCACTTGCTTCTATTTAATGACAATCACATCTCTTTATCTTAACTAAATAAGGCTGCAACACTAAATTTTAACACAATATAACAGACTTTTGTGTTTTTTATATATACATTGTCTTGTTTATTTAATAATTTATTTTAAAGTCATTTTTAAGGAAATATTTTATATATCTTTATCACCAACCCCAGACACAGTCTCGACTTTGGCAGTTTTGGGTTTAAGTGTTGGCTCAGCAGGAGTTTACACCGTTTATAACACCTTATGCAAAGGCACTACAATATTAGAGCAGTGGAGATCAAACCTAGAGCCTCATGTAGTGTAGCATTTGTTTTCTGACCACTAAACCGCAATACTGGTTTATTACATCACAGTTAAAACGGTTTACAAAAACAAACAATACATTATTCTTTAAATAATAACAAAATAAACATTACTTGATTGTTTAAAGACAATAAACCATTTTAGTTAATAATTAACCAAGTTGCATTATTCCTGTCCAACATTATTTTTGGTTTGCAAAATATCTGAAAGTTTTTGGTGAATCAAATAAAGATGGCGGCCAAAATGAATGGAGTTTGGAAGATCGATCATGCTGATAATTTTGACGAATATTTGAAGGAATTGGGTGAGTTTGAAATAAAATTATTTGTTGCAGAGTGAATGGTTTTTTAGTAAGATTTTTTTGTTTATTTTTTTATCCTCGATGTGGGAAGGTTGAATGCACGACTTAAACATAGAGTAACATCAGTTACTCTGACCAGGTCTCGAGTTGCCTTTAGTAGTTTGGGATATTATAGATTATAATTGCCTGATATTTAAGCTGCTGATTAAGCGCTGGCATAGCAGGAGTTTATACCGTTTATAGCGCCTTACTCAAGGGCGCTACATCTTAGAAGCAGTTGGGATTAAACCCACAACCTCATAGTGGTGTAGCAAGTGTTTTTACCATTACGTCACGCTGCTGGTTTAAGCTTATAGTAATCTTTGTACCTTTCTTAAAAAACAAAGTAATGTATGTTTTGGATTATTTTAAGTAAGTTATCTTTATAAACATCAGGCTAAAGGGCAAATAGTGTGACATTGGTGCGACCCAAACTTGAAAAAAACCTAAACCTTGCGGCTCTTTTTTTAAAGCCATTTCCTGTGAATTACACTAGCGAAAAGTGGTTAGATATCACACTGTGATATATATTGTCCACCCACCAGATTATTGTACTTAAATAGCACAAAAAAAATCACAAAAACTTAATTGAATTTTTTTGCAGGGGTGAACTTTGCCCTTCGTAAAATGGCCTCCCTCGCTCGGCCAACCTTGACCATTAAGATCAAGGATAAAGCAATCCACCTAAAGAATGTTTCGACCTTCAAAACTATTGAAATAAAATGTGAGGTCGGTGTAGAGTGGGACGAACATACAACCGATGGGAGAAAGTGTAAGGTATGATGTCATAGAGACAGTAGTTGTGACATCATAGTTGGTTTGTTATGGACACGGAATTTAACTATAGATAAATGACAGTAATGTAAATTTGTGATGTCATGTTGCTATGGTGTTGAACTGGTTGTTAAGGGAAATATTTGTGTAGTTGACCCAATATTTTGTATGTTACAGACTTTAATGACTTGGAATGGTGGTGTGTTGGTCCAGGTTCAAAAATGGGACGGAAAGGAGACGACCGTGAGGAGATTTGTGGACAAAAATGGAGATTTAAATATTGTGAGTTTGTATAAACTTGGGGGCATTGTAAGAGCATCGAATCCTATTGTTAGAATTACAATTGTTACATCTAATTTCGTCCCTGCCAGTTTGCGTAATAATATTTTTGACTATTATGCTGGCTTCTATCCCAGGGGTTATTGGTTCAAGTACCACTGTAAGCATATTTTTGAACATTAATTCTAAAATGCTGACACATCTAATTTAACCTCTATTAATGAAATTATAAAAATGTAACTTTTCTTTTAGGTTTGTGAAATTGGAAATGTGTCCTCAACGAGTGTTTACAAAAAGGAACCTTAAACTAAACTGTGTATATCACATTTATGTTCATTATAGCACTTTTAAATACAATAAAAATTTGCCTTGTGAGCTTGAATGTTAGTATTATGTCGTAACAATAAGTAATGTTTGTTTGAGAACAAAGACGAACAAAATCATGTGGGCTGCTTTATTTACTGACTTCATTTTCTACGGTTTTACTTTAAATAAAAATAACAAAATTACAGCAGGATAACAATAAGACAAGTTTTACTATTGTTAAGAAATTATGGGGAACAAAACACAATGTCAATGTCTAACAGACCTCCATGAATGTAATAATAAAAAGCTTTCTCTATTTATCATCATTACCATAGCGCGATCACAAAAAGCCTTAGTCGGGTTTAATAATACACCTTTATTAGGTTAACAATAACTTGGTTGTTAAGCAAACAATAGATCTTGTGACTAGAAGTGCAATATTTAATATTGGCCTTTATTGCTCCATTTATATTCACTAGGAATTGAGTTTTATTAAAGGTATAACCACATTATTATTTTTTGTTAGTTGTTTCTATACCCTTGTAACTTAAAAATCTACACATTTCAAAATTAAGATTCGTATTTCCGGTTAGGACAAAAAATTTAAATAAATCTTTTTTTTTAAATTAACTTGTACAATGAAGTTTATAGAAAAGGAAAATAAACTTGATGCTGAATTTGAACAATTCTGCAAAGAAACACAAGTTGTTGTTTTAAAAACCACTATGTCTGATCCAAGGTTACACAAGCTTGCTGCTGAGTTAAAACAACTTTGTGTAGAAACACCAGATGGAAAGTGGAAGGAAAGTAAACCACAAGAATCAGCAAAAATTCTCCGCAAAATGGGGTTGCTTTATAAGGAGAAAAGTCCTGATAAATTGAGCTTAATAAGAAGTTGTGCACTTTTGAATTCAGCTATAGTGAGAAATCCTTCAAATGTTAAATCAATTAAGAAAGATCTGGATAATCTTTGCTCACATTTGCTTAAAATATCGAAAGCAGATCAATCTTTGGCGAATTTAAGAAATATTTCTGCAAAAGTTGCTGAAAAAGTTAAAAAACTGAGAGAAAATACTGAAAATAAATTGTCGCAGTTAAAACATATTCCTTATGAAATATCAGAAGCAAAATTAAAACAACTAGAATGTGATAAAATACAAACAGTTTGTGCTATACAAAATGATATAGCAAGTCAGTACACTTCTATCATGCAATTTGTAGCTGAAAAGTGTGTTAAAATCATGGGAAAACCTGCATGTAAATTTTCCATAGCTGGAATGGGGTCTCTTGCACGAAAAGAAATAACTCCCTACTCTGATTTTGAGCACATTATTTTGCTGGATGACAACAAAAAAGTGGATAACAACAAAAAAGTGGATAACAACACTGTGGAATATTTTAGATGGTTTTCTGTCATTTTTCATTTTATTATCATGAATTTGGGAGAAACTATTATTCCATGTGTTGCAATTCCATCTTTAAATGATTTCACCAATGAAAATAATGGTGACTGGTTTTTTGACAGTTTTACAAAACGAGGAATTTCTTTTGATGGAATGATCCCACATGCTTGCAAGTTTCCACTAGGAAGACAAGAAGGTACCACAAACAAGCCATGGTCAACAGAACTAATTCAACCTGTTAGTAAAATGATTAAGTATCTTGACTCTGATGTGGATTTAAAGAATGGTTATCACTTAGCTGATGTGTTAAAACGAACATGTTTTGTTTATGGAGACGAAGAAATTCACAAGCAATATTGTGATTTGGTTAAACAAAGAATTAAAATGGAAAATTCATTTCAAATAAAATTAGATTTAATTCAAGAATTGAATAAAATAAATGTTCCTTCAGTTACTATTGCATTAAACACCAACTATCAAAAATTTAACATAAAACGAATTCTTTATAGAACCATATCACTATTCTTGACAATTATTTGTGATTTTCACAAAGTTTTTACCACTGGATTTAAAGCAATAAATGAGTTAGAAAAACAAGAAATAATTGATTCAAGGACTTCACATCATCTTAAGTATGCTCTGTCTGTTGCTTGTGAAGTTAGACTTAAACTTTATACAAAAAAACAAGGCCAAGATGATTATATCGATAAAGGAAAAAATTTTCAAGGTTTTGATTTAGTTCCTGCTCAGGAATTAATTCAAGCTGTTGGAGCAGCAAGTATTGTAAGATTTTTGGAGATTTTGTTTAACTTTCAAAAATCAACCAAAAATTTAACAAAAATAAAAATATTCTTGAATAAAATGAACATTTCAGATCAACAAACTTCAAGTTTAGAATATTGGTGGAGTTTATCTAACCTACATCAAAATAAACAAATCATTTTAGAATGGGAAAAAAAATCTTTAAACTGGTTAAAAAATGACGACCATGGACTTCAAATTAAATTTTTTGTTTGTAATGCTTTTATTAGTGAAGGAAACTACAAAGTTGCATTAAAATTGCTTGAACAAACAATTCCTCATATTCAACTTGGACATATGGGTTATCTTTATTATTCTAACTCAAAAATGCAATGTCTTTTTAAATTAAAACAATACAAGGAAATAGAAACAATATCTCAACCATTTCTCCAACAATTTCCAATACCAAACCAGGTAATTGGATTACAGCTTACAATACTTGATAGATGTGCCTATATACAACTTTACCTTAACAAGCCAGAAGTTGCACTTTCAATTTTGTTACAACATTTAAAAATTGATAAAAGTATTTTTTTAGAATGGCCAGATGAAATGTTAAAAATATATCAAGGTATAGGACTATGTTATTTAGTGCTTGGTAAATATAAACACGCAAAAACTAACTTCAAAAGAGCACAAAATTACCTAAACAAACTTATAGTTGAGTCAACAATAGTACAACATCAAATTTATGCCTTCTTATACCCATGCTATAAAGCATTGGGTAAACAAGATAAAGCTTTAAAGTATTACAAACTAGCTGTTGAAATTTCCGAACAATGCAGTGAAACTGATAAACTTAAATTTCAAAATACCTGTTTAATCTTCTAGTTTCCCTATCATCAAATTTTTAGTTTTTTGTTATCACCATAATGTTAACAATGTTATAATTTTTACTGTGATATGTTAATATTCAATACTTACTGAGCTCCACAGACTGCATTTTGAGTTGCTCATTGTATAATTGCCATAAATATTTACTCGTAATAATTTACATGAGAAAAACAAATGGAAATTTTTTAATAATTAAAGTGTTTTTGTTTTAATATGTTAAGAAGATTTCATTTTTAGCTTTAATAGAGCAATTATAAAACTTTGCAAATTGTTTGTTATTAAACTGCTTATAACATTTAGTTTTTATCTAAAAATAAAATCAATTCTCAGGCTTCTACAAACAATCAATTACGTTTAACCTTCACCATTTGACAAAGTAAGACTTGCTTATTAAGATGAGTATAGCTAAGCCTACCTTTAATCTCAACAAGCCTTTGCTTAAAAAGCTTATACATAAAAATATCAGGTCAGGGCAACTTGAGTTACTTTCTAGTTTGGCTTTAAAATGGATCTCTTAAAACATAAAACTAATTTCAATTAATGATTGTGTTTTTAACATTGCATGAGTTGGGTGAACAAAATTATTTAACAGTTTATTATATTTAAATGTGGTAACTGCTTGTATTAAACTTCTTTGTAAAATCATATTATAACAACTTAAGAATAATTATCTGTTAAACTATTTCTCTTATTTTTTTTTATTTAAATTGTTTTAACTAAAACTTTATATTGAGCTCCCCTTCTTGGCAATGTTATGTTGGTTGTCATGGTTACCAGGATTGTGATGTCATAAATCAGTGGTTAGGTATGTTAGACCTGGCAAAGTATAATAGTTATGGTGAAAAGGCATTGACCCCTCTATAACCCACTTTTTTATTATTAATATTAAGTGTATGAGAAATTCTTTTTTTAAATAAAAATTTTTTTTTAGTTATTATATTTACAATTTAAAAACATTTAAAATAAATTAAAATATTTGTTTACCAGTCTTTTAGTTTTATTAATAAGTTTAAATTTATATTAAATACATAATTTTTAAAATTAATCTACTACAAAATTAAATTTTAAACTATTTATTCGTATAAAGTAACATAAAATTATCCATTGTTTGTTAAGTTAATAATAGTTTGTTTGTTAAGTAAACAATAGGTCTTGTGACTACGTGATATAAATATTTGATATAGGCGTTAACTGGTTTTATGATATTAGGAATTGTAATTTACAACAAGTTTCGAACATTAAGGTTAAATTTGTAAGAACCTACATTTAAAAAAAGTGGACTATTTTAATATTTTCATTCTTTAAATAATTCCATTTTAGAAAGTTTGATTTAAATTTATTAGATTGTGTGAGACAATAAGTTTTTGCAATGAAGTTCGTAGAAAAGAAAAATAAACTTAATGCTGAGTTTGAACAATTCTGCAAAGAAACACAAGTTGTTGTTTTAAAAACCACTATGTCTGATCCAAGGTTACACAAACTTGCTGCTGAGTTAAAACAACTTTGTGTAGAAACACAAGATGGAAAGTGGAAGGAAAATAAACCACAAGAATCAGCAAAAATTCTTCACAAAATGGGGTTGCTTTACAAGGAGAAAAGTCCTGATAAATTGAGCTTGATAAGAAGTTGTGCACTTTTAAATTCAGCTATAGTGAGAAATCCTTCAAATGTTAAATCAATTAAGAAAGATCTTAATAATCTTTGCTTACATTTGCTTAAAATATCAAAAGCAGATCAATCTTTGGCAAATTTAAAAAATATTTCTGCAAAAGTTGCTGAAAAAGTTAAAAAACTGAGAGAAAATACTAAAAACAAATTGTCACAGCTAGAACATATTCCTTATGAAATAGCTGAAGCAAAATTAAAACAACTAGAATGTGCTAAAATACAAACAGTTTGTGCTATACAAAATGATATAGCAAGTCAGTACACTTCTATCATGCAATTTATAGCTGAAAAGTGTGTCAAAATCATGGGAAAACCTCCATGTAAATTTACCATAGCTGGAATGGGATCTCTTGCACGAAGAGAAATAACTCCTTACTCTGACTTTGAGCACATTATTTTGCTGGATGACAACAAAAAAGTGGATAACGACACTCTGGAATATTTTAGATGGTTTTCTGTCATTTTTCATTTTATTATCATAAATTTGGGAGAAACTATTATTCCATGTGTTGCCATTCCATCTTTAAATGATTTTACTACTAAAAATAATGGTGACTGGTTCTTTGACAGTTTTACAAAACGAGGAATTTCTTTCGATGGAATGATCCCACATGCTTGCAAGTTTCCACTAGGAAGACAAGAAGGTACCACAAACAAGCCATGGTCAACAGAACTAATTCAACCTGTCAGTGAAATGATCGAGTACCTTAACTCTGATGTGGATTTAAAGAATGGTTATCACTTAGCTGATGTGTTAAAACGAACATGTTTTGTTTATGGAGATGAAGAAATTCACAAGCAATATTGTAATCTGATTAAACAAAAACTTGAAACAAAAGATTTTTCTAAATCTAAATCTGCCTTGATTCAAGAGTTACATAAAACAAACTTTTTATCATTTTTTTATACATTAACTACTTACAATCAAAAATTTAACATAAAGCAAATTTTGTACAGAAATATATCACTATTTCTTACAATTATTTGTGATTTTCAACAAATTTTTATCAATGGATTTGAAGCAATAAATGAGTTAGAAAAACAAAAAATAATTGATTCAAGAACTTCCCATCATCTTAAGTATGCTCTGTCCGTTGCTTGTCAAGTTAGACTAAAACTTTATACAAAAAAACAAGGTCAAGATGATTATATTGATAAAGGAAAAATGTTTTGGAGTGCAGATTTTGATCCTGCGCAGGAACTAATTCAAGCTGTTGGAGCACCAAGTCTTGGAAGATTTTTTGAAATTTTGTATAACTTACACCTTTTTAACAGCATTTTAACTGAAAATATAACAGACATGAAAATGTTTCAAAAAAAAATCCACATTCCAGATCAACAGACTTCAAGAATAGAATATTGGTTTAGTTTAGATAACTTCTGTCAAAGAAAACAAATTATATCAGTATGGAATAAAAAAAAAGTTCAAAATTGGTTAAAAAATGACTTCTGTGGTTTAAGAATTAGGGAAATTGTTTGTAATGCTATTCTTGGTGAAGAAAACTTTGAGGCTGCATTACAGTTTATTGAACAAATAAGACCTTATATTCAACCTAGACAGAAGTTTTATCTTCGTTATTTTGTTTTAAATATAACATGTCTCAGTCAATTAAAAGATTATGAGCAAATAGAAACAATGTGTCAACCATTTCTTCAGCATTTTCCAATGCTAAATCAAGACATTAAACCACAGCTTAATATACTTAATGAATATGCACACTCTCAAATCGAATTAGGCAAGCCAAAAGTTGCACTTTCAACTTTATTACAACATTTAAAAATTGATAAAAGTGATTTATTAGAATGGCCAAATGACATGTTAAGTATATATCAACAAATCGGGAAATGCTATTCTGAACTTGGTAAATATAAACATGCCATAAACAATTTAAATAAAGCACAAAATTACCTAAACAAACTAACAGTTATGCTAACATCAACACAATATGGTATTTATGTTGATTTACATCGTTGCTACATAGCATTGGGTAAACACGATGAAGCTTTAAAGTATTTCCAACTTGCGAATAATATATACCAAGAATTAAGTGAAACTTGAAAACTTAAATTACTAAAATTTTACAATTAAATATCCAATTTTTTCAACATAAATTTTTGTTTTATTGTTGCCCTGAAGTTAACATTTTTATAATTGACACTGTGGGATGGTATATATTATAAACATTGACTGAGGTTCACATTCTGCATTTTAAGTTGCTCGTTGTGTTTTCCCTAAAATTTTTACTTGTAGTAATTTACTTGAGTAAAACAAAATAGCAATTTATTTTTAAAGGTTGTCGTTTAAATAAATTGAGAATAATTTAAATTTTTTACTTTAAATAAAGGAATTATAAAATTTTTCAATATTCTTTATAAACTGATTCAATCAGTTCTTATTTAAAATAAACTTATTTTAAAGCCTTAGAAGAAATCAAATAAATTCTAACTTCCAATGTCTGCATTGGGAGGTTGGGTATGACAGATCTGGTCAATTAGAATAGTAACTGTTTTATTTAAATCTAACAGGTTTTAAAAAATCAATGTTTTATAAACAAAATTTAATTAACACCGTAAAAATAAAATTTGTTAAGTTAAAAAAAAAACAATCTACAAAATATATAGAAAATAACATATTGGTATGCAAAAAAGTCTAAATGTAGTGTTAAAATGATATTTTGACAAATATTAACTAGTTTATTAAATAAACAATTGATAAATTTGTAACGTTTAATTTTTAGTTGGGGTTTATTGTTCGGTAAGTGTGACTATTGCAAAGATATTGCTTAATTTGCTGTTTAAAAAAAATTACAACTAGAGTTTTAACAAAGCGGCAGCGTGGTGTAGTGCTAAGAACACTTGCTACACCACCATGAGGTCGTGGGTTCAATCCCCATTGCTGTTATGCTGTATAGCGCCCTTTTTTTTTTTACTTTATTTTGGTTTTTCGCGCATTGATAAAAGTGAATAATAAATACCATATACAATGAATATTACAACAATGCGACGGGAAAAATGACAAAATCAATTCAATGATTTAAAACATGCCAAAAGTATTAATGTTTACATGAAGATTTTGATTATTTTATGGCATTACAATATACTTTTCTATAAGGATATCCGCTTTAGAAGTTTAATTGAATTTTAACTAATACAAAATAACGCATTTTAGGCAAGTTTTATTGAAACTTGTAGTGCCAAAATATGTTAAAAAATACAAAAGGAAAATAGGCAGGCTATCTAAGTTATTTCACAATACCCAACCTAAGAAAATTCAAAATGATTGTTACATTTTTTTAACCAATACAAAAATATTCAAAAGCTATTTTGTAATAAGCCAGTACCAATTAATCATTTAAGTATTTCGCGCATTATTAAAAGTGATAAAAACAAATAGGTTACTATAATACATTAATGCGACGGAAAAAATAAAAAAATCAATTTTATTATATTAATGTTCACATAAAGATTGTATATGAAGTATTTTATTGCATGGTCACCTAACCTAGAGTATCCGTGATAGATATATAACCCTCCATTATATGTGATATTAGCGTTATTGTAGGTTAAAAAAAACACATTAAGCTTATAATATAAATTAATAAGTATATTACGGTGTGTAATAAACGATTTAACATGTCCGAACAAAAAAGCTGACGTTGGTTTGGATGTTATTAACCAGGCAATAATTTACCCCGATAATTTATCTTCTAACTGTTTGTCTACCAGCAACAAGTTTGTATCTTTAATAATGTATTATTCAAATGAGTTTGTACATATATTTACAGTAAAAATCAAACCAAAAATCTTATGTAACTGGGCCTTAAAGGCCCGTTCACATGGCGTACGCAACGTAACGTAACTTAATGGTAACCATTTAAAATGTACAGAGCCGTTCACACGTACGAAAATTTGCATAAGTTACGTAAGATTTCGTAAAGTTTTGTGGCTGGAGAGAAATTTACCCAAGATTTCGTAAGCGGTATACTTTTATTTTAGATATTTTTTACTAAAAAAAAATAGAACTCGTAAAAGGAATCCCTAGAACTCGTAAAGTTACGTAACGCAACGCAACGTTACCTTGTCGTGTGAACGGGCCTTAAGACCAAAGCATCAAAAACTTAACCTCAACATAAAATAAAAAAATATACAAACTATCTAGTTAATGGTTTTTTTTTAATTTTAGTGGTTGTGTTTTTTTTAAATATATACTTGTATACTTTCAATTCATAATTTAAAATATTTGTTCAAGAATAAACAAAAAAAATCGAGGATAAACTAAAAACATTAAACATGTGCGTAACAAAATAAAACGAAAACGAAAAACAAATGATTTTTGCAAAACTTTTAGACTATGTTTTAAAGAAATAAAAACTAAAAATGGAGGATAATAGCAGTTCAGATGAAGAACATCCATGGGTTAAGTTTGGGAATCCGTTACAAGAAATTGAAGGTAACGTTTTTTTTATATATATATATATATATATCTTCATCCTCGATGTGCATGTGGGAAAGTCGAATGCGCGACTAAAACATAGAGTAACATCAGTTACCCCGACCCAGTTATAGATTATAATTGCCCTATAATTATACTGCTGATCAAGTGTTGGCTTAGCAGGAGTTCGTACCGTTTATAGCACCTTACTCAGGGCGCTACAGCATGAGAGCAGTGGGGATTGAACTCAATACCTCATGTGGTGTAGCAAGTGTTCTTACCACTACACCACGCTGCCATTGTGTGGCTGTTAGCTAAGAGTTTATAATACAATACTATCTAAATCTTGTGTATGTACGTGTCATAATTTGTTTGATAGTGTGTTGTTTTATTTAAAAAACTGCTTAAATCTGCAGTATTTGTATTTATTTATTCTCGATGTGGGAAAGTCGAATGCGCTACCTAAACATAGAGTAACATCAGTTACCCCGACCCAGTCTCGAGTTGACTTTGGCGGTTTGGAATATTATAGGTTGTAATTGCAGATTGTAAAGAAACAAATTATTAACATTACTCTAAATTATAGAAACCACCAAGAAACCGACCTCAACAAAAATTCATGAACAAATTGTAACCGATGAAGAAGGACGGAGAAGGTGAAACAATTGTGTTTAAAAAAAATTAACTTTATTATACAGACCACAATATTAATAACCCATGTCATAATTAACACAACCGGCAGCGTGGTGTAGTAGTAAGAACTCTTGCTACACCACACATGAGGTCGTGGGTTTAATCCCCACTGCTCTCATGCTGTAGCGCCCTTGAGTAAGGCGCTATAAACGTTATGAACTCCTGCTGAGCCAGCACTTAATCAGCAGCATAATTACCGGGCAATTATAATCAATAATATTCCAAACTGCCACAGGCAACTCGAGACTGGGTCGGGGTAACTGATGTTACTCTATGTTTAAGTCGCGCATTCGACCTTCCCCCATCGAAGATAAAAATATATACAAAAAAAAATAATAATTACGTTAAGCACTGGAAAGAACCTGTAACCAATCAGCAGCTTAATTATTGGGCAATTATAATCAATAATATCCCAAACGGCCAAAGTCAACTCAAGACTTGGTCTGGGTAACAAATGTTACTCCATGTTTAGATTATGAAGTTGACGTTCCCACTTTGAGGATAAATAAATTTAAAAAAGTTATTTTTTTGGTAAAAAATTGATTTTACATTCTAGACTTTATATTATGACTAAATAGAAATCATATAATGTAGGTTCCATGGGGCTTTTACGGGGGGATTTTCTGCGGGTTACTACAACACAGTTGGGTCAAAAGGTGGGTGGACCCCCTCAACGTTTAAATCTTCCAGAGACCAGAAATCCAAGAAGAACTTCTTTCAACCAGAAGATTTTATGGATGATGAGGTAATTGGTGTTCAAAGTAAATAATGTGGATTTTGTTGAATTTTTAAAATAGTTTTTTAATTTTGACTTTAAAACTTGCCCATTCTCTCAAGTTCTTGGTTTATTTATTGTTTTTATTTATTTATTTTTAATTTGGGAAGGTTGAATGCGCAACCTAAACACAGAGTAACATTTGTTACTCTGACCCAGTCCCGAGTTGTCTCTGGTAGTTTGGGATATTATTGATATTAATTGCCCAATAATTATGCTGCTGATTAAGCTGCTGGCTCAGCAGAAGTTTATACCATTTATAGCACCTTACTCAAGGTTACTACAACATGAGATCAGTGGGAATTAAACTCAGGACCTCATATAGTGCAGCAAGTGTTCTAATCACTACACCACGCTGCTGGTTTTTCTAATTTTAAAGCCTTTTTTTTAGTTTTAAATTATATTTTTAATTAAATTTAAAACAAAATTACATAGGACAAATCTGACCACGGTATAGCGCCACATAGTGTTCAAACCCACGATGATTTCAAGATTGGGCAGAAGAGGAGCCAGATGGAGCAAAAACAACTGAGCATCCGGGAAGAACGAATGACTTTAGGACTCGGAGCTGGATTGATTGATTCCTTGTTGGCTCCTGCTCGGTAAAGAGGCTTTGTATTTATTTATCTTATTGTAAAGTGCACTCAATGCGAGAAAAATAATCCCTACTGTTTAAAGCAAGAGTATGGGGTTTACTTATATATTGGTTGTATTGTTGGCAATCTTGTTCAAAGATTAACCTTACACCTTGTTGAACCCCTTTATCTTCATTTTACTTTAATTTTAGACGACACATATACAGATGAAGGGTTTTGGTTGATGGTATATATAGGTGTGTTTAATTTAAAGGCTTACAAAATAAAACTGCTGTTTGTGGTGTGATGGTCAATTATCATGAGCAAATATTAGTTGAGAATTTGAAACCTATTACGACAATTAAAATGCAGCAAAAATTGCCTGAGCTGTTGTGTAGTTTTGTTTAATGATATTATTGTTTTTTGTAAATTTCATTTTTAACTGAATTAAATCAAATATTTTAGAACAAATATCGGGGTGAAATTATTGAGGAAATTAGGATGGAAGGAGGGGCAAGGAGTAGGACCTCGTGTGGTGAAAGATTTGGAGAAAGTTTATGGATGCCAGCCTTCAGGATGGGGCCAACAAAATGAGGATAAAGAGGTGGGTCCATTGTAGATTTTTTTTTGAGTTTTTTATTTTTTAAATTTAAATTAAATTTTGAGTTTTAGGATTGAGTGAGGGTTACTGGTTTTATTTTTGCTTCACCATAAAAAGAGTGTCCTGTTGTTACATGTTTAACATATGTTTAACCACTAGGCTATAAGGGCCAAGGCATTGGTCTGACTTAAACACAAAACTTTTTGGCTCATAATCTGCTGTTATGTTTAGTATACTACACTACAAAACTTAATATTATTTGCTTGTAAACACAGAGCTTAAGGGTAAATAGTTTGGCATTGATGCAACCAAAACAACAAATATCTCAGGGATGAGGAAACATAATACATAACTTATTGTCCGACAGTGTGGTGAACCGGTCATGGCAGAGGACTACGAGCCAAAAGGTTTCGGATTTGAGTCGCGCCAATGCCACACTATTCGCCCTTGAGCCCGGCGTTTATACGTAGCTCAAACACATCACAACAGCATACCCTTACCCCCAAAAAATATTAAAAACTTATTCCTTTAAGATATGGAAAAAAATACTTAAATTATTCAAAAAAATATTTTCAAATACAGACGTCAGAACCCATTCACTTTGCCCCCAAAGACACTACCCCAATTTCACTGACCCCTAAAACTGACCTTCATGGGATAGGGTATAGTGGAATTATTCCGACCCATGCCCTTCATACCAAGGTCAAACAAACAAAAACTTTAAAGCTAAGAACCAAATCTGGAGGAAAACTCTCATTCCAAGGACAGGTAAATGCTTTTGATTAAATTATATAATTTGCTTAAGTAGATACAAAGTTAATAGTTGGAGTTTTTACTATTTTGTACAATTATAATTAATATTTATTTATACATTTGCCATAGTTTTTTTTTATTTATCTTTATCCTCGATGTGGGAAAGTCGAATGCGTGCCTTAAACATAGAGTAACATCAGTTACTCTGACCCAGTCTCAAGTTGCCTGTGGCAGTTTGGGATATTATTGATTATAATTGCCTGATAATTAATCTGCTGATTAAGTGTTAGCTTAGCAGGAGTTCATACTGTTTATAGCATTTTACCTATGGGTGCTACTGTATGAAAGCAAGGAGGATCAAGCTAAGGACCTTTTGTAGTGAAACCAAGTATTCTAATTATTACACTACGCTGCCGGTCAATATGATATTTGGTGGCAGTCAACTTAATCACAAATGCTGTTTCTTTTTTTAATTATTTTTTGAATTTCAGGCATTTGGAGTGGGAGCATATGAAGAGGAAGATGAAGATATTTACTCCCAGGAGACAATGAATAATTATGATGTCATAATGGGTGGTGAGAGTGTACAGGAGGAGAATTATGGGTGGACGAAACCATTGGCAATAACTGGTCAGTTAAGGTTTTCTTTATTTACTTATTTTTTAAATTTTAAGATATGGCAAGTTTGGTATACCTATATTTTAAACCAAATAAGGTTAACTTGTTACTGTGCCTTCTTTTAAATAGGGGGTTAACTTAATACTTTTAAAATGTGAAGGTTTTTATACTTAGAGTTTAAACTAATTGGGGGTCACATTTAAGATTCATGTTTTAAGAATTAGTTTTGAGGATAATTTTCACCTATTTTTATTGGACATGAGTTTTATCATATACTTTTTAGTTTAAACCAGGGGTGGAAAAAGTTCCTACAATTTTATGCCATGAGGCTCTTTTTTTGAGGATAAATTAAATAAGTTTTTGAAATATTTTTTGAGCAATTTTTTTTTTCGAATTCAAAAATTAATTTTTTAATATTTCTAGGAGCAAGTCACAAAGAATCGATTGAATACAAAACTGGGGCCTTATCTGGTTTCACCCCAGCCAAACTTACAAAATCTCGTCGTAAAACTTACCCAGCCCCTCTTCTGCCCCCTAATTTTGACCCCCTAAGAAGATTAAAGCTAAGAGAGGGAGTTGAGCGAATAAAAGAACTGGGTCTGGAGAAAAATGTAAAATATCAGCTTTTTATTTATTAATTTAATAAAATGTAAATTATTACCCCTATTTAACCCCTTATATTCACCCAGGGTGATAAAATACTCCCCAAAGGACCCCAATCCTCCAGATCCAGTATTGAAGAGAGGGGTAAAGTATTGGGTGAAAAGTTTTCAGTTTTTGATTTAATTTCGAACGAGGATAAACTGAGGTTAAAGGAAGCCAGAAATAAACCAAAAGAATTAGGTTTCAAACGGAGTGAAAATAAAGAAAAGGTGAGTTGGCAAAGTAGCAAATAATAAACCGGCAGCGTGGGGTAGTGGTAAGAACACTTGTTACACTACACCATGAGGTCGTGAGTTTAATCCCCAGTGATCTAATGATGTAGCGCCCTCGAGTAAGGCGCTATAAACGGTTGAACTTCTGCTGAGCCAGCACTTAATTAGCAGCATAATGACCGGGCAATTATAACATATAATATCCCAAACTGCAACAGGCAACTCGAGACTGGGTTGGGGTAACTTATGTTACTCTATGTTTAAGTCGCGCCTTCGACTTTCCCACATCGAGGATAAAGATATATACAAAAATGATAATAATAAAAATAAAATGTGACAAATTCAAGCTTAAATTTATTTTTGACCTTTTTTAAAACATGAAATTGATTTTGTTATTTTTTTCACATTAATTTTTTACTTATTGTAAATATATTTCTTAGTATAACTGATATAGAAAAAATCTAAATAAAACAACATTTTTTAAAGTTTGTTTTTAACACAAAATTGTTTAAAATTTGACTTTATTAAACTTGAAAACTTTTCAAAGACCCCCACACCACCAGCCCCGGTAACCAAACCAGTTGACCCCAAATCAATGCGACCTTTCGCTAACAACCCAAACAAGCAACAAAGGTTTGAACAATTTGAACAAGCTGTGAAGAAGGGCAACAAAGGTAAGTAATGTTTTAAAAATAATTAGAAGGATAATGCTTAAAAGGTATAAGTGTTAAGACTAGCACCCAAATTTAAGTTTTTTTTTTTTATTTTGTATATATCTTTATCCTCAATGTCGGAAAGTCAAATGCGCGACTTAAACATAGAGTAACATCAAATACTTCGATCCAGTCTCGAGTTACCTGTGGCAGTTTGGGATATTATAGATTATAATTGCCCGATAATTATACTGCTGATTAAGGGCTGGCTCAGCAGGAGTTTATTTCGTTTATTTCGCCTTACTTGAGGGTGCTACAGCATGAGATCAGTGGGGATTGAACCCACGATCTCAGTGTGGTGTAGCAAGTGTTCCTACCACTACACCACGCTGCCGGTGCCGGTTTTAAGTAATCAAATAGTATATCACGATCTTTTTTTGTATCAACTTAAAGTGTCAGGTTTTTGTATAATTATTGGAAAGGGTGCAACTGGGACGTGTTTTGATCTGTAAATGCAAGGCTTTAGGGCAAATAATGTGACTTTTGTGCTTCTGACCCCTACACCACTCATTAAAATGAGAGAAAAACTGGTGTAGGGGTCAGAACACTTGGTTTAGAAACTTAGTGCATGATATATTTATGTAGGTGTATTTATATGTATAAAAAAACCGTCTGTAGTGCAAGGGTAAATTACTGCTAACGTATATTGGTTGTAACCGTATTATTTTGTGAATTATCTATAAGGATAGTATTGAGCTACTATTGTATTAAATCAAACTTTGATTTCAGACCCATATTCAACAATTAAAAGTGATCTAACAGAATGGGAGAAAACTAAAGAAAGAGAAGAATTCAGAAAAGTTAATAAATTTTATCAACATTTTAGCGGAGATATCTCATCCAGGTTTACCAAGGCTCAAGATGATAATGAGGATAATAAGGTGGAAATTTGATTTTTTTATAATTTATTTTAATATTTCTTCAATTTTTAATTATTTTTTTAAAATATTTTTAATGAATTTAAAGTCTTATATTAGCGATATTTTTATACTCAAAATTTAATAAAGTTGGTGTCACTGAACACAAAAATGGTTTTAACTTTAAATAATTTCACCTACATTTTAAGTTATACAACTTAAAAAAAAATCAAAATTAATTAAAAAAAAAGAAAAGGGAAGCCCTGTTTGTGATGACGTAGAATGTACCAGCTTGTATACATTCACTACACTATTTAGTACTTTCTACATCACACGAAAAATATGGTAACCTGGTTTTTGATGTTCATTATTTTCCAGTATTTAAAAAAATTAAATTATAAGTACCACAGACATTTTTTAAAAGTTCTAAAGCAATTTTGTGATTCAGTGTCAACCATACTAACATGCTATATCACTTACAAAACCCTGTAACATAACACTTTAAGATTATTGCTTTACAATTTTAAAATGGGTAAAGTTATAGCAATTGCCCTTTAAAACGTTTTTTTTCGACTTTTATCAAATTTCTTTAATTTTGTTCAGATAAAACAAGAGACCACAAGTGGTAGTGTTTTTGGGACAATTACTCGGGATAAGTTGGAATGGCATCCTGATCCCTTGCTCTGTAAAAGATTTAATGTCCCAGATCCATATCCTAAGTAAGTTTAATGTCTGGTTATGTAGTATACTGGTCATGCCATTGAATTATGGCCCGTATGATATCAGGTTTGAGCCTCACCAATGCCACACTATTTGCCCTTGAGCCCGGCGTTTACGGATAGCTTAAACATACCAAAAGGTTAAGGGTTCGAGTCGCACCAATGCCACACTATTCGCCCTTGAGCTCGGCGTTTACAGATAGCTTAAACACACCAAAAGGTTTCGAGTTCGAGCCGCACCAATGTCACATTATTCGCCCGTGAGCCCGGCGTTTACAGATAGCTTAAACACACCAAAAGGTTAAGGGTTTGAGTCGCACCAATGCCACACTATTCGCCTTTGAGCCTGGCGTTTACAGATAGCTTGAACACACCAAAAGGTTTCAAGTTCAAGCCCTACCAATGCCATTATTCATCCTTAAGCATGGTGTTAACAGATAGATTAAAACACGTCACAATAACACACCCCTTTTTAATTAAATATTAAACTTATCAATTTTGAAGTGGTATGAAAAATATATTTAAAGTCTATGTGCAATTTTACACCAAGTTTTTTGCTTATAAGGTCTTCAGTTGTCTCTCTTATGCTTTATATTTAGTTTATGATTAGCAAGTATATGGCGACTTACTTATATGTGCTACCAACTTTTAATTATTTAAACTTATAATTAAGTCAATTTATTTTAGATCTGACATAGTTGGAATTATTAAATTCAATTCAACTAAAATGTCAATTTTCGACAACTTTCCAAAACTACAAACTCAGCCAACTGAACGGGTAAATTTTAATTTAATTTTAAAATAAATATTTACCTTAATTTTAAAATCAAATTTAGAACCCGGAAACCCCCTCAAATAAACCTCCATCTGTGACATCACAAGGAAAAGAAGATAAGCAAACAATTAAAACAGAAGTTGAACCATTGCCTATTATACATGTAAGGTTTTTTTACATTTTATTAATTTTTTTTTCCGTATTCCCTTAAGGAGATAGGTTTTAATATTTTTATCGGTAAGGGTTTGCTGTTATGACGTGTGTTTAAGCTATAGGTAAACGCAGGGCTCAAGGGCAAATAGTGTGGCATTGGTGCAGGTGGGACCCAAAACCTTTCAGCTTGTAGTCCGACGCCATGACCACTTCACCACATTACTAATTTGTTTTAATTTTTGTTTTCTTCGAAGACAAAAGCAGAGCGCCCTCCGCTGGAACTATTTAAATCAATTTTTGAAAGCGACGATAATTCAGATTCCGACGACGATAAAAATATTGAAAAAGAAGAATCAAATAAAGGTTTAAAATAAATTGATTAAATAAAGTCCTTTTTAATTATTAAATTATTGATCTTTAATTAATTTTTTCTGTTTTATATATAGAATTAGTTGTTAAAAACGCCGACACTATTCCACAAAGAACAAATGCGGCAGAAATTTTCAAGAATCCAATCTCAAATAATAAAAATATTCAACACATTTTCAACAAACCGAAGAAGAAAACTGATCCAGAAGATGGTTAGAAAATTTAATATAAGTTCGGCAGTGTGGTATAGTAGTAATAACACTTGCTACACCACACATGAGGTGGTGGGTTCAATCCCCACTAATCTTCTGCTGTAGCGCCCTTAAGTAAGGCGCTATAAATAGTATAAACTCCTGCTGAGCCAGCACTTAATCAGCAGCATAAAAATCGGGCAATTATAATCTATAATATCCCAAACTGCCACAGGTAACTCGAGACTCATGTTACTATGTTTAGGTCGTGCATTTGACTTTTCCACATCAAGGATAAAGATATACAAAGAAAATTAAACATTGAGCAACAAGTTTATTTTTTAATGACTTTACTTTTGAATATTTTGTGCAGAAAATAAAACTGTTAATGAAGAAACTGAAATAACAGAGATAAAACATGTTTTTAACAAACCTAGAAAGAAGGATGGAAGTCGGGAAAAAGGTAAATTTCTAAAATTTTAAACTGATTTATTAAATAATTTATTTTTCTATTTATGGTGAATCTATTAGTAACCATGCCAACTGAAGAGTCCTCGGTAACCATGGCAACTGGGGAGGATTCGGTAACCATGGCAACCCAAGATGATGAGGACTTCTTTGGACCTCTACCTCCTCCTAAGCTTCCCCAAGGTAACAATTACAGGGTTTCCATTTTATTTATTTATGTGATTTTACTTTTGTTCGTATTTTTAAATTAAATTTTTCTATTTTCCAGCGACAAATTCTGACACGATCAAATTACACAAATCTCATAAAAAACATAAAAAGGTAAAAATATCATGATTTATTCTCAATATTTCTGAGTTTCTAAATTTATTATTTTCTATATTTTTAGCATAAAAAGAAAGACAAAAAAAGGAAGAAGGAAAAATAAACTTAATACTTGTTAAGTAGGCTATTAAAATTGCAATAATCAAACTACTAATAAATGTGAGCAACTAGATGGGACAATATTTTCAAATTATTATTTTACTTGGCTCCGTCACATCATACAACGCTTAAAGTGTCATGAAATTTAAAACTCGGTATTAAGAAATATTAAAATTTTTATTTAAAAAATACTTTCTTACATTATTCAAGGGTACACACAATTGACTTTTAGGTGCTTTAAACTATTTGAACAATAACAAAAACGGCGGAATTACTAAACTTAAATTTTTTGGGGTAACAAAAATGATCTGTCTGTTAAAAAAATGATTTTTTTGTAAAATTAAAAACTTCACATTGCGTCACATTAAGTTACATTTGTGTTTTAGGCACAATTTGCACAAATTTTGTGTCAAAAAGCAATTAAACAAATTAAATGTGGTCCAACCATTCGCACCATTCTTAAAATTGGTTGTTTTTGTCTGGTTTTGGTTGTAGAAATGTCTACCACATTCCATGTTTAAAAATGTCTTTTATTTGATGCAAATATTTATTAAAAATTATTTTTTTAATACTTGGTTTTTATTCAGTTTCTCTGTTGTACTTAAATGGAGCCAATTCTTGAGTAGGTTCTTCGGGTACATCAAGGTACAATTTATGCTCGTTAATATACTCCACAACTTTATCAGGGGTCAAGTATTTAATACTTTTACCCATTCGTACCAATTCCCTTACTTTTGTAGAGCTTAAATCGTTGTCGATTACATCTTTAATTAGGATTATTTTTGAGGATAAACTTGTTAATAATTCAGAACTTTTGATGATTGATTGTGAGTCATAATCAGGTCTTGTGACAACAATTAACCCATTGTCTGAGATAATTGACTTTAAATCTTTCTCTTTCCATAAACCTTTTATTGAGAACGATTGCAAATAGTCAGAACCACAAAGCAACATAATTCTTGTGTTTTCAGCCTCTTTAAAATGTTCAATCACTTTTATTGTTGAAGTCCACTCCGTTTTTCTAGCCTCCCAGTCTTTGGTTTGAACCCAGCTTGAGTTTAAAAGTGACAAATTGCACATATTTAACCTATGTTCACAATTAACTAGACCTTTTTTAAGGTAGCCATCGGAAACAGGAGACATACAACCTTTAACAACCTTAATATTTGGGTGAAACTCTGTCAAATGATCTCTAGCTAGTTCAAACATTCTCAAATGCATGTTAGTGACTGGGTTAAACGAACCACAGGCGAGCAAAATCACATTTTCAGCCTTGATTTGGTTGAAATTCGACATTTTACGAATTAAGCTAAAAGTTGTTGCTTTATTTTGTAAAAGGAACCGAAATATTAACATAACAAAACATATATTTGCAATTTTATGTTAAATCTTTTTTTAGTTGCTTTTTAATTTGATTTTATAAATTTAAAATTAAAAAGTTTTTTGTTTACTTTTAGTAATCGTTCATTCGTAACGGAGCCGTACAATAATCACCCAACTGTATCAATATGAGGATAAACTATTTTTAAAGTTTTTAGCTAAACAAACTAGCTTTTTTTTATTTTAAAGGACCAAATTATAGTAACAGGTTAAAAAATATGGTTTTTATACTGTAAAAATTGGTACTTTCTAAATATACTTTATAGCCTAAAAATTTTTGTTTTGGCTAGATACACACCACACATAAAGTCGTCTCTTGGGTTCAACCTCCACTGATATCATGCTGTAGCGCCCTTAGGTAAGGCGCTATAAACGGTAACAACTTCTGCTGAGCCAGCACTTAATCAGCAGCATAATTATTGGGCAAATATAATCTATAATATCCCAAACTGCCACAGGCAACTCGAGACTGGGTCGGTGTAACTGATGTTACTTTATGTATAAGTTGCGCATTCGACTTTCCCACATCGAGGATAAAGATAAATACAAAAAAATAAAACTTTTTGTATTAATGTTTACAGTTTATTAGAAATTGTACAAAATTTAATTTCATTCACGATTACAAAATAAATACAACATTGAAACAACAAAATTAATTTCAGTTAGAAATAACTTAATTAAAAATTTGTTAATTAATTAATTAAAACTTAATAATTAAAATTGTTTAAACCAGTGGACAACGCTTTTTCTTCGTTTCGACCCAAAAAACGATTTTCGCTTCGAACGCCGAACCTTCTTCTCAAAACTCGGATGTCGGGTGTCGGAATTTGAGCTCGAAGCGATCGAATTCTGGCTCTGAATCGACGCGTGGGACTGCGTTCGTGAATATTTACTCGTTAACTTAGAAAACTGGTTGCAAATATCGTTCACTGTGACGTCATAGTTGGTATTATGATGATCGATTGTGATGCCAGCTGGGGAGGTTGATATAACTTGAATAAATTCACTCAGATTTACGAACCCGTCGCCGTCTAAGTCGGCTTCCTGCATCATCTCCTGTGAAAATAAAAGTTGTGAAATTATTGGAAAAGACCAATACCGAAAAATAATTTTACCGAGCATTCTTTTACCGAGAATTGTATGTCTGAAAACCCAGTGTTCTGCCAATTGGACTTTTTTATTTTTTTTAAGAAAATGTCCTTTTTTAAAATGTTGACATATATTAATGTAAAATGGCTTTTGATAGTAAATGTCTACTCGGTAACATGGGTAAAAATATTTGAGTTTTAGAAATCTAAAACAATTAAAATTTAAGGAAAATATTTTAAACTTGGATGTAGTTTTAAAACCTGTTGTTTGTTCATTTTCACGCACGATTTCTTGTTAATATTTCGCTAAATCGTGCGAAGAATTATTCGGATTTAAGTTAAATGTTACCTAGAACCTGTTTGCGCATTAAACTATGACGTCATAATCGCAATTATCGTGCTTAGAATTCCAGATTTTATTTTTACCTGAATTTCTTTCTCAGTGACGTCATCACCCAATCTGAGAAGCAAGGCTCTTAACTCGTGCGGCGAGATAAAACCGTCACCATCTTTGTCGAATTCTCGAAATATTCGTTTTATTTCGTCATCAGAAATACAATCCTAAAAAATAATAATATTAGTGACGTCATTATTAAAATATTTGTTTCAACCAAAAGATTTGTAAATTTTTTAATGACATCATATAGTTAGTATAGTGACGTCATTGATCACTTACCGTTATGGTCGCGGATAACGCGGATAGGAATTGTGAAAAGTCGATACACTTGACTGATTTTTGAAGGTTGTCGTTGAACCCCAAAACTCGGGCGACGATTTCGTAAATTTCGGACTCGTTTAAATTCACACCGATTGAGGTTAATAATGAGGATAAATCCTGGAGAAATTCAATTTTAAATATCTCGATAAATATCGATTTTTGAATTTAAATAATTTTAAATATTTTTTGTGTTATGACGTCATTTTTGTAACGCGATATTTGTTTTGTGACGTAATATAATGCAAGTATGACGTAACATGGTTTAAAAAATCAACTACGATTTAAAAAACAGTAAAAAAACAATGATTAAGTTTATTTAATTTTTGTATATTGGTCACCAAACCTTTTCAGTTTTTTAATTTAAATTTTATCGGGTTTTTAAATGAATTAAAAATTATAATTATTTGTGCAAACAACTTTTATACATTGTTTTGCCATGAGGTCGTGGGTTCAATGCTCACTGCTATTATGCTGTAGCACCCTTGAGTAAGGCGCTATAAACGGTGCGAACTCCTGCTGAGCCAGCACTTAATCAGCAGCATAATTATCGAGCAATTATAATTTATAATATCCCAAACTGCCACAGGCAACTTGAGACTGGGTCGGAGTAACTTATGTTACTCTATGTTTAAGTCGCGCATTTGACTTTCCCACATCGAGGATAAAGACATAGACAAAAAAAAATGTTTTAAGCAGTTAACGTTTACATCGCCGAAAATTTTTTGACCGAATGAACATTTGCCCGAGAAAAATTTTAAAAGCCACGTTTTACCGAAATTTAGGTCAGAATTTTTAAATGAAAATTAAGGGGGATTACCCTGGAAAGGATCGGGGTAAACTGGGGTTAATAGAAAATGGTACGTTTTTACTAAAATGGGGAATATTGAT
Source organism: Corella eumyota (assembly GCF_963082875.1). Classification (NCBI taxonomy): domain Eukaryota; kingdom Metazoa; phylum Chordata; class Ascidiacea; order Phlebobranchia; family Corellidae; genus Corella; species Corella eumyota. Next base: position 21,538,750 of record NC_137491.1, read on the forward strand.
TTCGTTTTTTTTTTCGGTCAAACGTAGATGGTTTTCGGTTAAATCTTCGCTCGGTAAAATTAACAGTTTTAAACCCAGCAAAGTTTTTTTACAAAAAACAAAAATTTTATGAACTCACCAACATTGAAATTCTTCCCAAATTTTCGGGATCCAACATCTCGAACGCTTTCCTGTATTCGAATATTAAATTGTTAGCCATTATTACGTCATAGTGATTTTACATCTGTCGTAACAATTGAATTAATTTGCATATTTTTAATTAACATTTTTTATACAAAATATTGCCCTGTTAGAGACACTGTTGCTTAATTTAATTTAAATACTTTCAAAATTTTTAAATTTTTCGTTTTTATATTTGTTAACGGACGATTTTTTACGAAATCAAACCTCATTGTGGTCACAAGTCACGTTTATGACGTCACTTAAACGATTATCGAAGCGGGAAAAACGTTTTAAATGTTTTTTTTGAAATTACTGAAAATATTTTAAGCGTTAAACCACCAAGTACGTGTTTGGAAATCAATATTTAGTTTTTTTTAGTTTTTTATTTGTTTTTAGTTAAATTTAAAATTGTTAAACGATGTTAATAATTAAACTCAAGTCCCCACTAATTATAAAATGTGAAAATTGTTGTTAATTATTTGTTAATTAGGTTTTTGGTTATTGCCCGTATTTTTCCTTTTATTTTCATACTTTTAGCTCGAAAACCTAAAACTTAAGTTAATAAGAATCGCTACCTAAGTAAAAATGTCTAAAATATTGTCAGGGTCTCTTTGTCATAACTTTATGCGATTAAATTTTATCAAAACCTGGTTAAAATTAATATTTTCTTACTGAACAAACTTTAATAACTGGTAACCTCACAACTTTGCTATAATCACATGTTTGTTTTGTGATTGTGTGTATATTGTGACGTCATTATTGCACTATACATACTAGTTACGCGCCATTGAATATTATGATTTTACGAAACTTTAAAATAAATTAAACTTTAAAATTAAGTCAACTTCTATTCTTGGTTTGTTTTAAATTTAAAATCAATTTAAACAATTACTCTTGTCGCAAGTAAATGACGTCACAATCCTTGTTTATTCTTAATTACTTTCTTGTTATTAGGAATCTACTAAAAGCTGTCCATTAAGTCGTCAAAGCATTAACTTAAGTTAAACTTACCTCTATTTAACCTAATACCACTAAAAACTTTCATTTATGACGTCACAATCACCCTATTGTCACGCGTTTGTTATATTTACAATAAAGGCGTTTATAACAATGCCATAAAAAGTTGAATGTTTGATTTTAATTTTCTTTGTCGCATTTTATTATGACGTCATAGTCGGTTGTTCGGTCACAATAACGTGCATATGAAAATTAATTTACATATTATTACGTCAAAATTGGGTAACTATGACGTCGTTATTTGTTTGTTATAAACATGTTGTTGTTTTGTTATTAATCTAATTAACATCTGCATTATCCTAACTGTCACGTCATAATACATAAATAATTCTAATTAATAATGATTGATTGTCCTGTTTATATTTTAATAAAATATTTTTAAAATAACAAAAAAAAGATTTTATTTCGGTTAAAAAATAAAATATTTGTTGAATTCTAATTTGGAAATAAAATATTTGTTGAATTTGGAGGACTCTTCAAATTTTAAAGTGGTTTCTACAAAAATGTGAACATTTTAAAAACAAAATAAAACAAAATATTTTTATTAAAACAATTAGTTTATTACAGAAATAACAGTAATTTTAAAAACATTATTAACTTTTAAGTAAATCACTTTTATATTCACAAGTCCTTAACCTCTATTTGGATTTTAATTGTCATAAAATAAACTTTTAACTAATATTTGCCCGCAATAATTTGCTCGCGCACCACAAATGGCAGTTTTAATTATTTATAGACTTATAAATTAGAACATACATATATATGTATTGTGTATCAATAATTCTAAATTTTTATCAAATGAAGTGCCCACTAGTTGGCGGTAGAGTAGTACGTTAGCGCCACTTGTTGGCGGTAGAGTGGTACGTTAACGGGGTTTACAAAATGTAATACGTTTTTTGGTAAATATTTATATTTGCTTGAAATTAATATTTTTTCCTTAATACGTAGGGAACACAGTAAGAATACCTAAATATTTAACCTGTTATTGAGTCGTTTTTTGTTATTGATTATTAACAAATATTTTATAGATTTTTTTTCTAAGAAAAACCATAAAAAAACGAAATTTTTGGTGAATATTTCGTTTTGCTGCGTAACAATGAATAAATAACGTCACATTTGATATTAATCACGTAACAGTCAACTAAATGACGTAACAATAAAAAATAAAAAAAAATTATTTTTGTAATATTTAAACTCCGGACGTTCTAGATTTTTATCTTTTGTTGTTTTTTCGTCTATTTTTACGCAGACAATAAATAATAAATAAGTTTAAATTTAAACATTTTCTAATACCGATTATGACGTCATTATCTTTTCCGTTTCAGTTTTGTGAAAAATTTTATTTCGTAATTTTAAATTTGGGAAAATTGAGTTTTTTTTTTATTTCTATTAATTGTTTTAATTATTTTGTTAATTAGTTTGAAGTCAGATTTTGTAATTTTTCCTTGTTCGTGAAATATAATATTTGAGTAAAAAAAATAGGAAAAAAATTTGAGTTGTTTTTGAGTTTTTTTTTAGTTTTTTTGAGTTTTTTTTTTGAATTTTTTGCTATCTTCAAACCCGGATGTAAAAACAACATTTGATCTTTTAATAGACTCACGTTCTGACGCATTGACGTCAGGGTCGTTCATTGTGACGTGGACCTTTAGACAAACGGAAATAAAATATTAATATTATCAGGATTTTAGGGAAATTGATCTTAAATAAATTCTAGAATTTGGCGACATTTTGAAATATTGATTTTGTTCGAATTGTTTATTTAACAATTTGGAATTTTGTAAATTTTAAAATATTTATTTTTGAGGATTAGGTTAACTCAGAGTATTTGGTTTAAAATTGTTTTTTTTTTAAATATTAATTTTTACAATTATTTTAACTTGATTTTATGAGAATTTATTTTTGGCAATTTCAGCTAAAATTCAAAACAATTTAATATTATCTTACATAACTGATATAAAAACTTAACAATTGTTTAATTTTCATCTTATTATGTAAATTTTATTTGTTGTTTAAACAATGAAATAACATTGGCCTTTCATGAACCAAACCTTAAAGTGACGTCATAAACCTCATTAAACAACAATGGTTTTTACCAGATGGAATGTTACATAACAAAAATTTTTGATCTTTATTTGTAACATTTGATGTATTGTTTAAAAATAAAGGTTTATTGTCAAAAACAAAAAAATTGTTAAGAATAAAATATTAAGATTGATGAACAGATTTCGATTTTTAATTTTTATTTTTCCTAATTAAGAATTTTTTAAAAGAAAAAATTAGATTTTTATTTTTATTGACTACGTAACCTAACTCAAGGGCGCTACAGCGTGAGATCAGTGGGGATTAAACCCACGACCTCATGTGTGGTGTAGCAAGTGTTCTTACCACTACACCACGCTGCCGGTATTGTTAATGTAAAAATTTGTAATTTAATTCCAACAGTTTTGTTTTTTAAGGTTATACCAAAGACTTAATTAAAATTAATTAATTTTAAGAAAATAATTAATTTTTTTCATTTTTTTGTTGCAACATCAAATTTAACAAAAATTGTTTTATTTTAAACAAATTTACAGTTGCGTCAGTTTCTCGAATATTTATCGAATTTTTATCACAAATTAAACAATGTCTAACACGCGAAGGTTGATTCACTACAGAGCTCGATCACGCGAGGACATAATCGTAGTTTGTGACGTCACAACTGGTTTGTTTTATTTTCCAAGGTCAACTTATTTATTTGCCATTAGTCTATTAATGTCATTGAAGTTTAATAAGTCATTGTCACGTGATTAGGTTTTATGACGTCATAATAATATGTTTGTTATAATACATTTAATATCGTTGCGTAATCATAATTGTAACTTTATTATATTTTTAATTAAATTTTTTTCGTTTTTTTTTGTTTTTTTTTGTTTAACTTTAAGTATTCAAATTTTAAGTTAATTAAGAACCAGGATCAAGGTTAAATTGAATAAAATACTAAAATCTGACGTCACTGGGTTGTTAAGTGCAAAACAAATAAAAAAAATATTAAAATTTCTTTCGACACGCGATCTCAATTGTTACGTCATATATACTTAATGTCGAAATTCTAGAATTATTAAAATTTAAAAAAGTTTAACATTTCGTTTAGAGAATATGTTGTGTATTAAATTTAAATTGTTTTAATTGTTAATTATTTTGAATAAAATGTAATCAACAAGATAATACATCAATGATAATTGTTAATTAACAATTAAAAAACATTTTAATGGAGACAAACATCGAATTAAAAATAAAATATTATGATTTATTATGAATTCAAATGAAGCAGATTTTTATTTTTTTAAATTTTGTTATTTTTTTAACGGCTTAGTTAAATATTAAAGAAATAACGATAATAATATTTACCCGGATTCTGTAAAAAAAATTTAAAATAAATCTATTTTTGGAATTATCTTTATTAGAATTGTTTTTGCCGTTTGCAAAAGTTTTTTTGTTATTTTAGAAGTTTTTTTGTGAAAAAAGTGAAAAATGAAAAATGTTTTTTGTAAAAAAAATTTTAGCCAAAAATCTAAAAAATTTTTTTTTTTTTTAAGGAAAAAATTTAAAATTTAATTTTGTTATTTGTCTTAAATTAAACAATTTCGGGTTAACTTGATATCTCTGTGACGTCATAAAACATATTCTTAAACGTCGATCTTTAATTATTTATTTTATTTTAGTCAAAATAAACAGAATTTTCAAAATTTTTATGAAAAAATAAAAAAAATAAATAATCTAAAATATTTTAACTGGATTTTTATTTTTCAAATGTTTATCAGTTGCTACGTGACCAATTTTTATTACATTACCAAACCGTTATTTTATTAATAGAATTTTTTTATAAAATTTGTCGGAATTTGTTAAAATCGATTTTTCGTATCCGGGATGTGGAAAATTTGAGAGAATCCAAACGAGAGAAGTAGATAGAAAAAAGAGATTCGAGAGAATTGTTAGAAGAGAAATAGAAAAAGGAAGTTTTTTCTTTAAGATTAAACCTTAAAATATATAAAGGCTGAGGATTAGGTTTTGTGACAATTGTTAAAAAACACAAAAAATGCAGGACAAGAAATATTACAAACAATCTCCTCAAGAAACGAATCATAGGAAGGAAAGTTTGCAGGTAAACATTAAACAACTGTTTTTAATAAAAATATTAACCTGGGTTTGGTGACCATGCCATAATATACTTAAAATCTTTATGTAAACATTAATACTTTTGGCATGTTTTAAATCATTAAATTGATTTTGTCATTTTTTCCCGTCGCATTGTTGTAATATTAATTGTATATCATATTTATTATTTACTTTTATTAATGTACGAAAAACCAAAATAAAAATAAAAAAAAAACATAAATTTGATATTTTTATTCCTTTATCTTTAATTATGCTAGTTTTAATTGTGTTTATTAACTTATTGTTACGTCATATTAACAGACAATGGAACAATATCTTCCAAGCGATTTATTGGTGGAATACAAACAAGCATTTCAGATGTTGGATCGGAAAAATGTTGGAAGAATTTCGTTAAGGGTAAAAACAATTAATAAAAATATCAATTAATTACTTAAAATTTAAAGTTAAATTGTTAATTAGTGAAAATATTAATTAATTAGCAAAAATTTATTTAAAATTTTTTTTTAGGATCTTTCAACTGTCGCTTGCTCGATCGGATTTCAATTAACCGAACGCGAGCTCTGTGACGTCACAAAACACGTGATCGACATGCCACAGAGCGCACTTACTCGGTGTTTGGACTTCTCGCAATTTCTCGCTGCCATGGCGGCAATTATAACGGTGAGTTTTGGCGCCAAATCGTCACGTGATTAGTAAACTGACATCAATAATTAAAATCCTAATTACTAAATTTTAATTAATTTTTTGTAGGATTGTATTTCTGATGACGAAATAAAACGAATATTTCGAGAATTCGACAAAGATGGTGACGGTTATATTACCTCACAAGAGTTAAGAGCCTTGCTTCTTAGGTTAGGTGATGACGTCACTGAGAAAGAAATTCAGGTAAAAAAATTAAGAATTAAAATCAGATAAATTAAGTAATTAGTAGGAAATCTAAAAATATTTTGTTTTAGTTATATTATGACGTAATAACATTTTTATTGTTACGTAGGAAATGATGAGAGAAGCCGACATCGATGGAGACGGTCGAGTGAGTTTAAGTGAATTTATCCAAGTGATGACGTGTGCACCACCATCAACCAATCACAAACAAACAGACGATGACGTCATAATCGAAGTATCTACAAACACTTTTTCATCCGTGCCATGTTCACAATCTGATGACGTCACGTATCATCAGTTCGATGACGTCAGTATGTTACAAACCCATGACGTCATAATGCCACCTCGCAGTCCAGGCGCGGTCTCGCTTCCGACCCCGAGCGAGTTGTCGTCAAACGGCGGGGAATTCGACTCAAAAGTTCCGCCAACAAAACGAAAAAGTTCCGTTCTCGGTTGGTTGAGAAAATCTTACAAGAACTCAAAACTCGAGCCCAAGAGGCGGAGTTGTGACGATAGTGTAATCAGTGTAAGTTGCCACAGTGTATATAGTGGCGTGGCACAGAAGCCACAAAAGCGAAGATGGAAAAGTTTGGGGATTATTCCTGGCTTCAATTTCCGAAGTCCTTCGACTTAAAATCTTCTTTTTCGAATAAATTTAATTCCGCCGAGACGTCGAAAATTTTTCCATCTTTATGACGTCATACAAAGGTGAGATTTTAAATAAAATCTTTTTTTTTTAGTTTATTTTTTAAACAATTAAATTTTTTTTTAATTTTTTCTTATTTTTAAATATCCCCTTTTTTTGTTTAGGTCGAAAAAGAAAAAGTTGTGAAGAAAAAGAAATTAGTTTGTGCAATTTATCGACGTGCCAAGTTTTATTTATTTTTCTATTTTTTACCGAAATAAAAGTGTTTGCCTTTTAAAATAAAAGTGTTTACCTTTTAAAATAAAAGTGTTTTCCTTTTAAAATAAAAGTGTTTCCCTTTTAAATTAAAAGTGTATCCCTTTTAGAATAAAAGTGTTTTCTTTTTTAAAATAAAAGTGTTTCCCTTTTAAAATAAAAGTGTTTCCCTTTTAAAATAAAAGTGTTTTCCTTTTGAAATAAAAGTGTTTCTCTTTTAAAATAAAAGTGTTTCCATTTACGATAAAACCTTCGTTTATTTCACCAACAAAACAAAATTATTTGGCAACATTGCTGAGAAACCATTTTCCGTCAAAACTTTATCAAAAATGATTAAAAGTGACGTCATCAAAAAGAAAAAGAAATGACGTAACGTAAAAAATTGTTGACAAGTTATGACGTCAAAAAATAAGTTTTATGCACTAGCTTGTTTGTTTTATGACATCACAAACATTTCTAAAATCATTTATCGACGTCATCAAATGACGCGTCATGGAGAGTTTAGCAATATTTTAATGACATCATTACCGGTTCTGGGCAATGGCGTCACTAAACTATACAATTTATGACGTCATGAAACAAAAGTGAATACACGAATAAATAAGTGCTGCATTATGACGTAATAAGTGATTAACAGATGAGGCGCTGTACCACCTTCTGGCGACAAAAACTTGAACAATTGTTTCAACAATGAAGATTGTTACGTCACTAAGATCTAAGTCGAAATAAGTCACAGAAATACAAATTAAATTGTGAAAAAATTTTTGTATGGAAAAAAAAAGCTAATTTCTGTTAATTAAATGTTAGTAATTAATGTTAATTAAAATCTTGGAGTAATTTATAAAACTATGATTGCAACAAAAAAAGAAAACTCTAAAAATCTAAAAATCCTAAGTTGTGATAGGATTTGTGTGCACGTGGTTAAAATCGAATCCGCTTTTGGCGGATCGGCTCCGTTTGCGGAGGTAGACGGATAACATGATGATCCCGAGAATCAAGATGAGGCAAGCAAGTGCAATTAAAACGTAGATTGTAACGGATGTTGACTCCGTTTCTTCCTCTTCTTCGGTTCCTTCCGTGGGGTTCATTAAAGTTGTAGCTGTTAATTAAGTTTGTAATTAGTAAAAAATAAATTAATTAGAGAAAATTTTTGCTTTATTAGCAATTAGAGACATGATTATCTTGATCACGTCACGTTATTATTTGATGACGTCGCCTTTTTATTTGATGACGTCGCTTTTATTTTATGACGTCGTCTTTTTATTTAATGACGTCACATTCGATTATGACGAATGATGACGTATACAGCGATGTTTCGAATCTAGTTATGTTATATACTACGTCACAATTTATAACAACAAATGACGTATATGTGACGTCATAACCAACCTGCGCATGTTCCGTCGTCGAGTTTCATCGCGTTGGGAGAACAGAAACAATCGGCGTTCGAAGTTAAGGGGTTTATGAGGCAGGCACCGATGCCGCAATTAATATCTCCGCATTTGTTACCTGTAAGAATACGAATTAATTAAAAAAAAAATCTTAATGACGTCATTTCAAAATTTTCAATGATGTCATTTCAAATATTTTCAATGACGTCATTTCAAATATTCTCAATGACGTCAAATTTAAAAATCTCAATGACGTCAATTTAAAAAAATCTTAATGACGTCATTTGAGATGACGTACCTGGAAGGACAATGAACTGGTACACGAACACTTCTCTTTTAACATCGGCGTCAGACTGCCTCTTGTGGCGAAGAGTAAAGATCGATCGCTTCTTCTTGGCTGGACACTAGAGGGGGTAAAAACAAGGTCATTTGAAGGTGATTATTTTAGGTATAGAAGGACGTTTAAAAGTCATTTTAGTTACTTGTGGATGGATTTAAAATAACCACGTTTAAAAATATGTTACATCTCAAACAGCTTTGTTTAATATTAATTAACAGATTAATTACAAACTAATAAAACTCACCGAAGCTGCGCAGCCAGTCAAGCAGGTGTTAACCTCGATCTCCAAACTCACAGTGTTGAGGTTCGAGTTGGTGTTGCCAGGTGGTCGTAGAGTGAACGCTGTAAACTCGGCTCGTACTGAGTTACTCACCCCGTTGTTGGTCAGTCTGGGGTTGATCGCGTCCACAGATTGTGGGCATCCACCGCTGTTGAAAAGTTAATTGTCGTTAATTAAATTTGTAAACCGACCTTACTTTATAAGTTGACGTCACAACATTCGACGTCACAACACTTACTTAGTTGACGTCACAACATTCGACGTCACAACACTTACTTCGTTGACGTCACAAAACTTGATGTCACAACACTTACTTCGTTGACGTCACAAAAATTAACGTCACAATACTTAGTTGACGTCACAACATTCGACGTCACAACACTTACTTAGTTGACGTCACAACATTCGACGTCACAACACTTACTTAGTTGACATAAAAAAACTTGACGTCACAATACTTAGTTGACGTCACAACATTTGACGTTACAAAACTTACTTAGTTGACGTCACAACATTTGACGTCACAACACTTACTTAGTTGACATCAAAAAACTTGACGTCACAATACTTAATTAGTTGACGTCACAGCATTTTACGTTACAACACTTATTTGGCGTCACACTATTTAGTGACGTCACAATATTTATTGACGTCACGATACCTAGTGACGTCACGATACTTTGTTACGTCACAATACCTAGTAACGTTACAATATTAAGTGATGTCACGATACTTTATTACGTCACAATACTTACTCGACTAACACGACGCTGACGCTCGGATCTGCGGGTGAGACTGCGACGATTCTGTTGACGAAGACGTTCACGTTGTTCGCGATGTCGGTGGAACCGATCTGGGGGATAAAACTTTGTTGAATATTATGTTTGGTTGCTTTAAACTTAAACCCAAGGTTTGGGGTTTGAATCCCACTGTGGGTATGTTGTGGCAAACTTTGTTGAAAGTTTGTATTATGTATGGTTGCTTTAAACTAAAACTTAAACCTAAGGTTTGGGGTTTGAATCCCACTGCGGGTATGTTGTGGCAATCTTTGTTGAAAGTTTGTATTATGTATGGTTGCTTTAAACTAAAACTTAAACCTAAGGTTTGGGGTTTGAATCCCACTGTGGGTATATTGTGGCATTTTTTGATTGTGTTTTAACAAAATTTTCTGTTAAATTACTTAAAACAGTTTGCTTGCAGAAATTTTAAAAAGTATTTGCCTAAAATTTGAAGCTTCTTTAAAACACAGGAAACTTTTTATTATTACCGTGAAGAAAAGGCGACTTCCAGTGGTGATTGAGTCAGTGGCACCTCCGTTGAAACTTGAATCCGTTCTTAGCAACCGGAAGAATCCGTCTCCGCTAAGGACTCCGGTGTTTATGGTGTCCACAGGAGCTTCAATGCTGTTACTGTGAAAGTAAATTAATAAAGTAAGCACAAGATCTTGCGTTGGGATGTTAGTTTAAAAAGTTTGTTAGCCCTGAGGTTAGACAAGTGTTTGAGTTCGCCAATATGTACTTGAGTCTATCTGCCCAAGCGTATTTATGCAATTAAGAACTCTTTCTTGAATTTAGGCGCATATGGGTGCCAAAACTCTTTCTTGAATTTAGGTGCATATGTGTGCCAAAACTCTTTCTTGAATTTAGGCTCACATGTGTGCCACACAGTAAATATGCTTCAAAACTCAGTAAAAAGCTTCACTTACTCATCTGAGCCCGCTGTGTAGTTGTTGTTGAGTGTAAAGTTGGTCGGGGTGACGCACGTGATTGGGAACTCGATTCTTCGTTCTGCTATCACAGTTATTCCATCGTGGTGGTTGGTCAGCGACCACGCGAAGTGTAAAGTGTTATTCACCTCCTAATAAGAAAATGTGATTGTTAATTACAGTAGCACTACTTGAACAATCGCCTTAAACTAGATCGTCCTTGTACGATGATGGTTTCATGGTAGCACAAGGGAAACAAAAAAATTACTCTTGTGTGACGTCATAATTGTGTTTTTGTGGACGATTTTAAATTTTTCGTCATAAATGTGTTTATTTCAACGATTGTAATTGTGACGTCATATAGGTGTTCATATTGACAATTGTTAATTTGACGTCATAATTGTGTTTATTTTAACGATTGTAATTCTGACGTCATAAAGGTGTCCATATTGACAATTGTGAATTTGACGTCATAATTGTGTTTTTATGAACGATTGTAATTCTGACGTCATAAAGGTGTCCATATTGACAATTGTTAATTTGACGTCATAATTGTGTTTTTATGAACGATTGTCCTACCGTGCTGTTGGCTCCACAAGACCCAAAGAAGTTCAAAGTTCGATTCGTGCTGTCCAGAGTTCCAACTGTGCAGTTCCCGAGTGCCATGTTTAAGTACGAAACCCCGACGATCTCCAAGTATTCGACCCTGATTGTGACGTTGGCGACCCCGATGCCGCAAGTTTGGGTGACTGGGTAGACTGGAAAATATTTGGGGTTTTGTTTAATTGTCCACAAATCTTTTATGCGTATGAGGTTAGTTTAAAAATTATGGAATTCTACGACCCTGTTAATGTCAGCATTTTTTTTGCCCTTGAGTAAGGCGCTATAAACTTCTGCTGAGCCAACACCTAATCCAGCTGCTTAAATATCAGGCAATTATAATCTATAATATCCCAAACTGCCCCAGGCAACTCGAGACTGGGTTGGAGTAACTTATGTTACTCTATGTTTAGGTCGCGCATTCGATCTTCCCACATCGAGAATAAAGATATATACTAAAAAATATGGATTTTATGAAATATTGAAAGTTGTCGTAAGCACTTACCGCAGTTTGTGCCGTCATTGTTAACAGAATCATCGAGATAGTATGACAAACACGCACAAGAGTGGGAACCGTTTAAGTTCGTGCAGATCGAGTTGTTGTCACATTCACCGACCATCCCAGCAGGCAAGTAGACACATTCATTAAAGTCTAAAAGAACAAAAATGAAGATTAAAAATAAACAAGTATAATAAATAGAAGTGTTAAAAATTAAAATTTTGCTTATATTTTTGTTTTGTGTACTAGTTTTCAAAAAAAAAGCTTAAACTTACCGCCGACAGTGGGCGTTACACCTCCAAGCATATCTGTTATTGTAGCCCCGCTAAGTTCTGCAGCAAATTCATTGACGGTTAACTGAGTGTTAACAAATGTATATCTCACCACGTATTGTACTCCACCCGACACAGATACGTTGTACAAGTAAGCAACAGAGAAGTTGTCATATGTGATGGTTAAGCTGTTGACGATGGCAGTAGCCTGGAAAACAAAAATTAAAATAGTTTTAAACCGGCAACATTGTGCCAGAACGTAAGAACAGTTGGTTAAATACATAAGGTCCTGGGTTTCACAGGCAACTCGAGACTGGGTCAAAGTAACTGATGCTACTTTATGTTTAAGTCGCGCATTTGACTTTTTAACATTGAGGATAAAGATATATACAGAAAAAAAGTTAACTTACAACTCTTTCGACTTCGGTTGAATTAGTTGTTCCGGTGTTAATTTGAAGGTAAGCCGTAAAAGTGTAATTCCGCATTCCAACCGCTTTTAAATGTTGAAAAAACATTACATGACATTATTAACACGCCAAATAAACTGATATGTCGGCTGATTTTATTCAGTATAAAACCACTTTATAAATCGATTTAACCGGCATCCTGATGTAATAAATTGAACACTTGGTTTCACTACACGAGGTCCTGGGTTTGATCCCCACTGCTTTTATGCTGTAGCGCCCTTAAGTAAGGCGCTATAAACGGTATAAACTCCTGCTGAGCCAGCACTTAATCAGCAGCATAATTATCGGGCAATTATAATCTATAATATCCCAAACTGCCACAGGCAACTCGAGACTGGGTCAGGGTAGTTCATGAAAATGTGAAAATAGCTAAAACTCACGTGTACAGGTCATCCCATTGCCCATAAAGTTGACATTACAAGTACAAGTAAAAGTTCCATTTGTATCTGAACACATTGCGTTTACGTCGCAGGTATGAGTGCTATCTGCGCATTCATCTATATCTAAAAAGGCACAAAAAAGTTAGAATTTTGAAAAAGTTTTAGGTTTATAAAAATTAAGTTTAAATTTTAAAACTTGGTGTTGTTGTTGAAAATATAAAAAAACTATTCTTACTTTTTGTTTCTTTTTTAATTTATGAAAAGTAAATTAAGAATAATAGTTAATAAACTAAACAATCCTAACATTTAAAAATAGTCTTTCAGTTCCCCAGACTTACTTGTGCAAGTAGTTCCGTTGCCGGTGTACCCAGGTAAACAGGAGCAAACAAAACTTTCAGGGATGTTGGTGCAGTTGCCACCTAGTGGGGCACAATTGTTAGAACCGCCCGGCGCGCATTCGTCCGTATCTAAAATTTAAAATATTGAATTTTACTTATTTTCGATACAGAAAGTCTGTCCTATCTTAAAGTTCGCTTGTTTGATGATTTTTTATTTTAAATATTGTTCCAATGTTAACTGATAACTGGGTGTCGGGATCAAGTAGTAAAGCCGCGCTTTATTAAATTTCTATTATGTCATTATGTCTATTGTTTACTCACCAACACACTCAATAGGGGTAAGTGTAAGATCTTCTTCGTACCCAGGATCGCACGAACAGTTGTAAAACCCGACGTGGTTCATACAGGTTCCGTTAGCTCCACAAGTATAATTAAGTACCATGCATTCGTTGAATTCTGAAAAGCAATTATCGTGACGTCATTTTTATTATCATTCTTATCGTGACGTCATTTCTATCATGAGGTCATCATTATCGTGACGTCATTTTTATTATCATTCTTATCGTGACGTCATTTCTATCATGAAGCCATCTTTATCGTGACGTCAATGATATTACAGCGTCTCCTTTGTGACGTTATTTTGCTGATGTCATGATGCAGTGACGTCATTATTAATTTGTGACGTCACTGGGACACAATAGTAAATTAATTTAAAGATCGTCGAAATTTATGTGACGTCATTATAAAGATGAGTAACGTAACAAGTAGTAACCTGCGCAGGTGATTCCATCTCCGGTGTATCCACTGAGGCAAGTACAAACGAAGCTTCCTGGTAAGTTCGTGCAGTTCGCGTCCCCACTGCAGTTGTTGAAGTGAGTCGTGTTCATACACTCGTTGTTGTCTGTAACAATATAAGTGACGTCATATTGCTGGCTATGACATCATATTAGAGTTAGTACATCGTCATTATTATCTTGTTTAATGACTTCATATGTCAAGTTGTTTTGTGACGTCATATGTCAAGTTGTTTTGTGACGTCATGTGATTAGTTGTGTTGTGACGTCATATGTCAAGTTGTTTTGTGACGTCATATGTTAAGTTGTTTTGTGACGTCATGTGCCAACTTGTTTTGTGACGTTATATGTTGGGTCGTTTTGTGACGTCATATACTTAGTTGTTTTGTGACGTCAGTTGTTAAGTTGTTTTGTGACGTCATATGTTGGGTCGTTTTGTGACGTCATGTGCCAACTTGTTTTGTGACGTCATATGTTGAGTCGTTTTGTGATGTTATATGTTAAGTATATATTGACGTTATGTGCCATGTTGTTTTGTGACGTCATAAACATTAACTTGGGAACAAATATAATAAATAAATATTTAATTCAGTTTCACGATATTGAAATTTAATTTTTAGAATGTTTTATTCTTAATTGAATCACGTCATGATGTTAACCTAGGTACAAAGGAGCACTTTAGAATAATTTATTTCCACACTCCATTCAGGTCCAGTCGCACCTTAAAACTAATGAGAACGTGACTCTAATGTGGCGTAAACAGCGTTAAAAGCCCGTGAACGACGTTTTTAAGTAATAATAACATGTTTGTGACGTCATAGTTATTGACGTTTTTTTAAGCGTAAAATCGAACGTTTTTTATTTCAATGAAAACAAGGTTTTTTGTTTCTTAATCTTTAGCCTAACCCAAGTTGTCTAAAATTTAATATTTTTTCTAATAAAAAGATGATTTTTAAATAGGGGTAAATAAGGGAGGGTCCTTTACAATTCCATTGGAAGTTATTAAATTTATTTTCTTTGAATAAAAAATTATTATTTTTTTTTTGCAACATAATATTTGTCCAAAAAATTATTTTTTTTATGTTTATTTGAAAACGAGGGTGGGGTATCAAGGTCAATGTTATTTTTAACTTGTTCTATTTGTGTTCAATATAAAATATTTTCTTTTATAAAAAAAGCGTGGGTTAGTTTTTAATTTTTTTTGCAAAACAAATTTTTAATTTAAAAAAAACAATTTTTACATTTTATTTTTAACTAAATTTGACGCCATCTTTTTAGAGTAATAATTTGCGATTAGTTATATTATTTAGATGTGAAGTTAATTTGGTATTACCATCATATAAATACAATTTTTTTTTAATCATTAAATTGATTTTGTCATTTTTCCCCGTCGCATTGTTGTAATATTAATTGTATATCGTATTTATTATTTACTTTTATAAATGCGCGAAAAACCAAAATAAAAATTAAAAAAAAATTAAAATTCAGGGTATTAGTAAAACTAAAAGAATATTTTTATGTTACCTATGCAGATGTTGGTAACGGTATCAAAAGTGAACCCAGTATTACAAGCACACACATAACTGCCCGGCATATTGGTACAAATTCCCGCTCCAGTTTCTCCGCAAACCGTCGCATTCTGGCATTCGTCGATATCTAAACGAAAATCAATAAAAATTTAAAAAAAAATTTTTTCGATTTTTTTTTAAAGTTGTTTTTTTGGACATTTTTAACTAATTATTTTTGTACCTTATACACTAACAACACTATCAGCATTTACCTGTACACTGTCCTCCAGCTGCAGTGATATTAAACTGGAAACCGCCAGCATCGAATAAAACGATCTCGGAACTTGTGTCATTATATCCGGCGTTGCAGGAGCAACTGTAGATGTAGGATTCTGTGGAGGAGCAGAGAGCGTTCGCGCTGCATCCGGCTTGATCTAAGCACGTTTGTGCTGGGGTCACTAAAATATTAATTAACAAGTTTTAATTAGTAAATTACCAACTAGAAAATTTAAAATGGGTGTGGAGTTTTAAAATCAGCTTTTAAGTAAATTTTAACAAATAGCTGAAAAAAAATAATATTAAAATACAAAATGTTAAAATCAAAAAACGATTTTAAATCTTTTTTATGAAATATTTCAAGTTATATTTTCTTACAATTGTCCAAGAAAAAAGTTGTTCCAGTTACGTTTTGTATTTCGTTGGTCGCCAATCGAGCAAAAGTCGCGTTTGGGGCGACGGTTGTTATATTAGAAGGGAAGGTTTGGGTTGTACCAGCTACGTTAACTTGTACAGTGAATGGGACGTACAAATATACTAAAAATAAGTTTTAATTGTCAATGTTTGCCGCACTTTGTAAATACGATTGCCATGTTTATCGAAATGTTTTAACAACTGTTGTAACTAATAATTTAAACTATTTTAATTAATATAAAAATAATTAACTTTAATAAAAAAATATTAAAAAAGGGTGACGAATGGAAAAAAAAACATTATAAACTTAAATACAAATGTAAAAATGGTAATAAAATTTTTAAACTTAAGAAAAAATTAAAAAATTTGAGATAAATATTTTAAGCTTTTAAAATAAATTAAATTTTTTATCAGATTTACTAAAAAAAGGACTTTTTTAATAAAATTGTGAAGTTACCTGCTCCAGGATCAATTGTTTGCGCGGAGGCAGAAAACAGGAAACAAACCAACAACAAAAAAGTTATCTTCATTTTTAAATTATTCTTTAATTTTTCGTTTTAATTTTACTTAAACTTTTTTTAAACTAAAATAAATAAACTAAAGTTAATATCAAGTTGAAATCAATTTAAAAATCTTTCTGACAATTTTAACTTTTTTTTCTAAACTGATTTTCTAGCAAAATCGCTCCGCCTTTTATACCGAGATTATGACGTCATAAACTTGAATGTGACGGAAATAAATGTCGGCATTCCAGAAAGGTCTTGCAACTCACCCAACCCGAAATAATTCTAAAGTTCCCGAGATTTCCTTTCTCGATTCTTTGTTGTTTATCTCAGCGTGGCAAGGGTTCCTAACGCTCCAGATTAAGCGATAAAAGCTTCCCGCAATTCACGCCCAAACCCCTATTTTGAAAGTTAATTTAAGCGGCGTTCTGTGACGTCATATTGCGAAATTTACACGCACGACGCACTTGACTACGTTTGTTGCTATGGTAACACAACACACGAGCGATTATCGCGTGGGAGCGACTGTTACGCAACAATTAACGTGAACATTAAATTTGACATTCGAGAATATTAATAACTTTTATGAAGTTATCGCCATTTTAAACCTCTTAAGAGATTGTTACGTCATAATAAACATCGGGGTTCTAATTTTTACTGTAAATATCATCTTGAATTAAATTGAGATCCGGGGTTGGATTTCTACTGATGATATATTAACCTTTAATATGGCTTTAAATTCTAGATTTTGTTACTACTTAGGCTATAGCATTTTGTAGCATTCTTTAGTAAGATGTGAGATCCTGGGTTTAATTTCCACTGCTGGCATGTTGTAGCAACCTTGAGTAAAACCTACGAGCCTGGGTTTGATTCCCACTGCTGGCATGTTGTAGCATCCCTGAGTAAGACCTGGGATCCTGGGTTTAATTCCCACTGCTGGCATGTTGTAGCATTTTTAAGTAAGACCTGGGATTCTGGGTTTAAGTTTCACTGCTGGCATGTTGTAGCATTTTTAAGTAAGACCTGAGATCCTGGGTTTTATTCCCACTGCTGGCATGTTGTAGCACTTTTAAGTAAGACTTGAGGTCTTGGGTTTAAGATCCTGGTGAATATATTGATTCGTGTGCGTGATGGATCTAAAATTCAGCTATAAGGCAAGAAAAATATTGGTGCAAAATAAAACATTTTTTAACTTAAATCAAGTTACCCGCTCCAGGGTAAACACTTTGCCTAAAACAAAAGTAAGTTATTTTGCAATGTTATTGGTTTGTGTTGTGTAGGCTTTCAGATAAGTTTATTTAAAATATTAATAAAAAATTGGATTCAAAATTTTGTGGGAAGATATTAGCCCATTTGCTGGAAAGTTTGACGTCATTCGTGACGTCACTGTTGGCTTAAAATCGCTGATAATAGTTCGGTTAAAAGAACTTGCAAAACTATTTTTGTTAACTCCGAAACTTAAATTGTTAAGAGGTAGAATATATATAAAACTAAATTAAAGCATTTTTAACATCTTTAAACTATTTACTAATTAAGAATTTAATTTATATTTTAATTACAGTTTTATGAGGATAAAGTTAAAAAAGTTAATTTTCGCTGTAACGAATATATTTTACACGCTGGTTGGAAATAAAATTCATGAAATCTTAGAACTGGATTTAATTTGTTTTTTAAAGGTTTTAATTAAACTTAAAAATGACGACTTCAAAAAGTAAAGGACGGGAATTTATTGCTCTTGATCAACTTAAACAGAAACAACATTTGAATAAAATTAAAAAGATTAAAAAAAAAGTAAAAACTATACTATATATACTGATATATTACTAATTAACTGGCAGCGTTTGAGCGTGGTGTAGTGGTAAGAACACTTGCTACACCACACATGAGGTCGTGGGTTCAATCCCCGCTGATCTCATGCTGTAGTGCCTTTGAGTAAGGTGCTATAAACGGTATGAACTCCTGCTAAGTCAGCACTTAATCAGCAGTTTAATTAATGGGCAATTATAATCTATAATATCCCAAACTGCCACAGGCAACTCGAGACTGGGTCAGAGTAACTAATGTTACTCTATGTTTAAGTTGTGCATTCGACTTTCCCACATCGAGGATAAAGATATATACAAAAAAAATTACTAATTATACTTTTAATTTTATTTCAAAATATGTTTGGTTTATTTAAAATGTACAGAAAAAATATCTCAGTTATTTGATTGTTAAGTTAAGTGGTTAGTGTTTTTTACAAAAAACAATTTAATTAAACCAATAAATTATTGTATATAATTGTAATAAAAAAATTTTTTGCATTATCTGATCGTTTAACTTTTTCATGTTTTATATTTATTTTCCTCGATTTGGGAAGGTCAACTTTACAACCTAAACATAAAGTAACATCAGTTACTCCGACCCAGTCTCAAGTTGCCTGTGGCAGTTTGGGATATTATAGATTTTAATTGCCCGATAATTATGCTGCTGATTAAGTGTTGGCTTAGCAGGAGTTTATACCGTTTATAGCACCTTACTCAAGGGCGCTACAGCATGAGAGCAATGAAGATTGAACCCATGACCGCATGTGTGGTGTAGCAAATGTTCTTACCACTACACCACGCTGGTCGTGCAAATAAAAAAAGGGTTTAATATTAAATTTATTTTGTACTTTTCAGGATGTCGCCGAAGTGGAACTAAATGAGGATAAACCAGGGGTTATTTACTTGAGTCACATCCCGCATGGGTTCTTTGAGCCCCAGATGAAATCTTATTTCGAGCAATTTGGAGATGTCAACAAACTAAGACTTTCTAGAAGTAAAAAGGTAAAAATTAAATTAATTAGTTTTCTGTAATTAACATAATTAATTTAATTTTAACATTTAGACAGGACTTTAACATTTGTTAAGGCCATTATTTTAATCTATATATATATATATTTTATTTTTTTATATTAATTGACTTCATTTATATCATTTATATATTCCCGTGAATTTTTAGAAAAAGTTTTGTATATTGCAGTACTGCCTAATTACTGTTGTACTTTACGGTCCTCGTTAATTACTGTTATACTTTACAGTCTGCGCTAATTCTCTCTAGTACTTTACAGTCTTCGCTAATTCTTTCTTGTACTTTACAGTCCTCACTAATTCTCTCTTGTACTTTACAGTCTGCGCTAATTCTTCTTGTTTTTTACAGTCCTCGCTAATTCTCTCTTGTACTTTACGGTCCTCGCTAATTCTCTCTCATACTTTACAGTCCTCGCTAATTCTCTCTCGTACTTTGCAGTCCTCGCTAATTCTTCTTGTACTTTACAGTCCTCGCTAATTCTCTCTTGTACTTTACAGTCCTCGCTAATTCTTCTTGTACTTTACAGTCCTCGCTAATTCTCTCTTGTACTTTACAGTCCTCGCTAATTCTTCTTGTACTTTACAGTCCTCGCTAATTCTCTCTTGTACTTTACAATCCTCGCTAATTCTTCTTGTACTTTACGGTCCTCGCTAATTCTCTCTTGTACTTTACAGTCCTTGCTAATTCTCTCTTGTACTTTACAGTCCTTGCTAATTCTCTCTTGTACTTTACGGTCTTCGCTAATTCTCTCTTGTACTTTACGGTCCTCGCTAATTCTCTCTCATACTTTACAGTCCTCGCTAATTCTCTCTCGTACTTTGCAGTCCTCGCTAATTCTCTCTTGTACTTTACAGTCCTCGCTAATTCTCTCTCGTACTTTACAGTCCTCGCTAATTCTCTCTTGTACTTTACAGTCCTTGCTAATTCTTTCTTGTACTTTACGGTCTTCGCTAATTCTCTCTTTTACTTTACGGTCCTCGCTAATTCTCTCTTGTACTTTACGGTCTTCGCTAATTCTCTCTTGTACTTTACAGTCCTAGCTAATTCTCTCTTGCCATTCATGGTTCCAAGTTTTTTCCGAGAACCGTAAAGTGCAAGTGATACATTACTTCTTTTTGCTTTGTATTTTTTTTATTTAATTTGTGATCTAATAATGTATTTTTATCCCTATTATTAAACTAACAAATTATGAACAGAGTGGAAGGTCAAAAGGTTACGCTTTTATTGAGTTTGCGAGCTCCGAAGTTGCGAAAGTTGTCGCAGAAACGATGAACAATTATCTTATGTATGAGAAGTCTTTGAAATGTAAGTGAAAGGTTCTGGGTTTTATATTTTTTTTTGTTATTGTATTCACTATTTTTTTTTGAATAAACTTTATCCTCGATGTGGGAAAGTCGAATGCGTAACTTAAACGTAAAGTAACACCAGTTACCACGACCCAGTCTCGAGTTGCCTGTGGCAGTTTGGGATATTATAGATTATAATTGCCCCATAATTATGCTGCTGATTAAGTGCTGGCTCAGCAGGAGTTTATACCATTTATAATGCCTTACTCAATGTTGGTACAGCATGAGAGCAGTGGGAATCAAACCCAGGACCTTGTGTATGGTAGGAGTGTGTTTTGACCACTACACCTCGCTGCCGGTTAAAAGTCAATATGCTACAACAGTTCTTCCAAGAACATATAAATTGTAATTAACCCCTCTTTTTGTAATTAACCCTCGACTTTATTCTTTCCAGGTAAAGTGATGACGAAAGACCAGATTCATCCTCTCTTGTTTAAAGGACATGATGAGAAGTTTAAACCAAACTCAAGGAAGAGAGCGATGTTTAGATATAATCGAAGAAGTGAGGACCTAGAAAAGGTGAGTTCAACTTTATGGTAGCTCGATGGTCTAAGGTGCTTGGCATCAGCTTAGACCTTAAGTTTAACGATAGTGGGAAGTGGTAAGAACACTTGCTACACCACATGAGGTCACGGGTTCGATCCCCACTGCTCTCATGCTGTAGCGCCCTTGAGTAAGGTGCTATAACGATATAAACTCCTGCTGAGCCAGCACTTAATCAGCAGTTTAATTTTCAGGCAATTATAATTTATAATATCTCAAACTTCTAAAGTCAACTCAAGACTGATTCGGTGTAACTAATGTTACTCTGTAAATATTATTAGTATTATATATAATAAACAAAAACTATATTTTTTAATGGTCTTTTTTTTTGATATATGCAAAGATTATAAAATTTTCTTCTTAAAAATAATTAAACTTAAGTAATTAAACTAAACTTTTTTTTCTAGGTTAAGAAAAGGAGCAAGAAGGCAAAACAACGTCAAAATAAAACCAAGAAAGCGCTGGAGGAATTGGGAATTGAGTTTGATTTTACAAAGGTGGGATATCAACTTTTAACAAGTGACAATATTTCTTCAAGATTTTTGTGCTCTAAGTAAGCCAAACATAGAGTAACATCAGTTACTCCAACCCAGTCCCGAGTTGACCTTGTCAGTTTGGGATATTATAGATTATAATTGCCCGGTAATTATACTGCTGATTTAGTGCTGGCTCAGCAAGAGTTTATACCGTTTATAGCGCCTTACTTAAGGGCACTACAGCATGAGAGCAGTAGGGATTAAACCAACGACCTTATGTAGTGAAGCTGAGTGTTCGAACCACTATATCACTTTGCTGCTTGATGAAATACTAAACATATCTCGAAAATAAGTTGATTAGAATCCCTTTGTAGAATATTTTATTTTAATTTTTACGCCAGGGTTTGAAATTTAAAATAAAATGATTTAAATAATTTTCAGGTTTCCACCAAACCAGACTGGAAACCTCCTCCAAGAAATATCGCCAAAGTGGAACCAAAAGTAAAAAGAAGGAAGGTCGTTCAACCGGATATCTGGGAACCCGATCAACCAGAACAACCACTAGATGTCACTGCTGAGATGTTGGTCGACGATGCAGATCAAGAAATCAATTTCAAAACTCCTCCAAAAATGTCGAAAATTCAGAAAAAATCTCTTGATGAGGATAAATCTGAAAAGGAGGAACCGGCGGAATTAAACGAGGAAAAGACGGAGTCTGAGGAGAAAAAGGCGGATTTGGAAAAGGTTAAAGAAGTTGAATCAAAAAGTAATTCGGAAAAAGAGGAAATTGTGGAAAAGGCGGATTTCGAGGAAACGGCGGAATTTGAGGAGGAAACCGGAATCGAGGATAACTTAAAACCTCGAAAAGTAAAACAATTAACTCGTAGGAAAGGAATAAAAACGCCGAAAAGTTGCAAGAAAACGAGTTTAAGTCGAAAACGAAAACTTTTAAATTTAACAATGTAAAAATATTTCGTTCAAATAAAAAATGTAAATATTCTTCCGCGTTTTTTTACTGATATTTCGATTATGACTCTGGCCAAATCGTCGTTAAATAATTAAAAAAAGAATTAATTAAGATTTTTTTTTTGTATAAGTTTATCCTCGATGTGGAAAGGTCGAATGCGCGACTTAAACATGAAGTAACAACAGTTTACCCCGACCCAGTCTTAAGTTATCTTTGGCAGTTTGAGATATTATAGATTATAATTTCCCAATAATTATACTGCTTATTAAGTGATGGCTCAGCAGAAGTTCATACCGTTTATAACGCCTTACTTTAGAATGTTACAGCATGAGAGCAGTGGGGATTGAACCCACGAACTCATGGTAGTGTAACAAGTGTTATTACCACCACTTGAGGTCCAAGGTACAAACAACTGAATAACTGAATAACATTTAAACTGCTTAACATATTATTTTAAACATTGATCGTTCAAATTAAGGTACTCGTATAAATAATTAAACAAAAAGTCAACTTTTGCAAGGTTCTTACAGTCTTTACATTTGCGTAAACATACACTGTGACGTCATAAAATAAATTTAACAATTCAAGTTATGCAATTGTTATAACAATTGAACAAACGTGAAGTTATATATAACAATCAATCATTGTTTAAAAAAACAATCGTTTTAAAATATAACAATAAGTTAAACAAAAGTTTTTTTTTTTCAATAATCTTGTCAAATTTAGCGGGGTTTTTAAATAAAAACTTTAATTTAAATTCACAATTTAATTTTTAACAAATTCTAATTCCAAAATAAATGTTTAATTAATTAATTAATGGACTTCGTATTTCAGCAAATTTTAGCGGAACAACTTAATTAATTCTCACTCTTTGCCCCGATTTCCGTCCTTTATTCGCAAACAAACCGCATTATCTACGTAACAGACGCTCTCATTCAACTATTTCCTGAATCAAAGCGTTCACTCGTACTGATGCTGTTATTAATTATTAAAATACAGGCTTGATTGAATCAGTGTGAGTTTAAGAGCATACGTTCTAACGCCGCCCGTTTATTTTTTACTAGAAATTAGATTTGTTAAAAACTCGGTTTAGAAATCGAGGAATATTTACAGGTTTAGATTAATTTTAAACAAGATATCAGAAATTCATTTATTATATACATTTATTAATTAGAAATCACCAATTAAGAAAAACATAGTTTAGTAGTTCTAATTAAAATGTGATTACTTAAGCATAAAGGTGGTTGCAGAGTTAATATAATTCAGTAGAGAATAAAATATAAATTCAACTCTAGTTATAAGTGTTGAATAAAAGCTGATATTAATGTATATTAAGCTTCATATTATGTTGGGTAGTTTGATACTTCAAGGTTTTAATACAAGGAAGCAGTTAAAAGCTGTCATAAGGAAACTCGAAATATTAGACTTAATTAAAATTTGCCTAAAATTTTTAATTAGAAAACAATTTACGGAATTTGTTGTATAACCTGTGGCATGATTCACTATGACGTCACTATCGTGATTATTTAAAGATAAGCGAAATAATAATCGATGGTTTGTTAAATTATTGATTGGAAAACGAATATTTTGTCTATTGAGAAAGATTATAAATTCTTAAAACTTTAATTTTATTTTTAAAAAAAACATTCAAAAACTAATAAAGCACAGAAATAAGTTAAAGTTTCAGTCTTTTATGAACTTAAACCAGTATTTTATTAAAGTTTAAATTATATTTTTTTAAATTAAAGCATTGCTTAAATTTAATCAACAAAAATTTGTCATTTCGTTGTTTTTAATCAGTTTTAATTAATTATATTAAACCATATTAAACTTTAGATATATTTTATTAATTACGATTATATAAAAACAATCAATAAATAGTGACAAGGTCACTCAAGGTTATAATCTATATGATTTTAAAATCAATATTGGTTTTAATTTTTAATGTTTTGGTTAAAATGTTGCGCGTTATTTTGAAAAATGTTTGCTCTAATGTTTACATAAAGTGACCGAAATTTAATTAATTAAAAATAAGTTTCCGGTGAAAAATATTTTTTGCTTTTTTTGCGAAAAATTTAAGTTTAGAAAAATTAATTTTAGAACATTGAACAATTGTTGGAATTTTCTTAATGCGCTAACTAAACTATGACGTCATAATTATTTTTTTTCGATTTTAAAACAATGGGTCAACAAGGAAGTCAGTTTGTCTAACATAATCAAATTGTTTTAAATATTCTAGTTTTAATATTTATACTAGATTAGTAGAAACAATGTTCACGTTTAAAAATTACTATTTATTGATAATCGTTAATTAATTTAATTAATTAAATTTTAATTTTTCATAGACACGATGGTGGTAACGTAAGGTCCAGATTAAGAGAATGTTGTCTGGAGGGGCGATCGCGGGCATCGCCATTGTTAGCATAATATCGTTTGTCCTTATTTGTTTCGGGGTTTATTACGTCATAAGAAAGCGACAAAGAGACGCCGAATACTTGGATAGATGTTCTAGATTATGGACGAAGAACCGAAGTAGTTCGTACATGGCAAAATTCCCCTACGCTGATACTTCGTATGTGCGGACCCCGGTTCCGGGCCAGCAGTTTACCGCCCGGGAGCTGAAGGGGAGCCCGGATTTTGTTCTTCCACAAAGAAGCAAATACGAGCAAGGAAATGAGGATTGTAAGTCGAATATTTTACCTATTTGTGACGTCATAATTTAAATCTTTGGCTGGTTTCGAACCCGGGACCCTAGAATTGAACATAAATTATTTAAATATATTTTGGCATGGGCAGGTTTCAAACCTAAGACCTCGCGAATCTTTATTTAAAAGTAAATTTCACACAAATTATTTAAATTGCTTTCTATTTTTTGTGACGTCATAGTGGCTGAGATGGAGGGGAAGTCCCTGATATCGATGTACACCCCAATTGATCCTGGGTCGATAAACCCCAACTTGTACAACTCAGATGCCGATGATAAGGTAAGATTATGACGTCATAATAAAATGTATCATTTGGTAATGTCAAATATATGAGTTGACGTCACAATACATTGGCGCAAAAAACCTTAGAGCCTTGTGACGTCATAAAAAAAATTGATTTTATGTCACAAAATGTCAGTTTTAAACTTTTTAAATAAATTGCGATCGAAATTAATTATAACTCATTAAATGACGTCATAATTAATTTAGTTGTCAAAAAAACTAGAGCAAAAAATGAAATTTTATTGGGTTTGATCGATTTAGGGGATTTCCGGTAACAATTAAACTAGAATTGGATTTTTGGAAATTAATTAATTAATTAACATTAATTACAAAAACAGTTAACACAGATGTTTCATAGTGATTATCAAGTGTTAAACTAAAATTTAATTTTTAATCTTTTTGGACAACTTTTAATCAAGTTTGTGGTTAAAATAAATTATTTATATTTTTTTCAGGAAATGACGTCATCAAATAGTGACGTCAAACAACCACCTCAAGTATTTTTCTCGCTGGAGTTCGACGAGAAGTTTGATATTTTGAAAGTTTACATCGACCAAGCTCGCTTCCTTAAACCTAAACTCTGCGCAAGTTCGTGACCTTTTGACATTTTATCTATTTATCCTCGTTGTGGGCAGGTCGACATTTTGACCTTAACATGAAGTAACATAAGGTACCCCGACTCAGTCTCGAGTTGCCTGTGGCAGTTTGGGATATTATAGATTATAATTGGCCGATAATTATGCTGCTGATTAAGTGCTGGCTTAGCAGGAGTTTATATTGTTTATAGTACCTTACTAAAGGGAGCTACGGCATGAGAGCGGTGGGAATCGAACCCAGAACCTCATGTGGTAAAGCCAAGAGTTGTAACTAAGTGTTATGGCTCTCCTGAGGTGGCGACAAAATAACAGTAGCGGGAATCAACCCAAAAAAATACAAAACTAAAAGTTTGTTTAAGGATGCTACAGCCTTGAAGCAGTGGGGATCGAACTAAAGACCCTACGTTTAAAATCTCCGTCTGTGATGCTTAAATAAATTATCATGGCAAGAAAATATTAGTTGAGAGTTGCGAGTATATTACAACAACTAAAATACCAACAGCAGAGCAGACAATTAACCAGGAACACCCCAAAATATTCAAGCCATTTACAACAACTTCTATCCCAGGTACTTGTGATCCTTACTGCTCCCTCACTCTTCTGCCTGGAAAGGTTGAAAAGAAAACAATGATCGTTCGTAGGACGGTCGATCCAATATTTCAAGAATATTTCTCATTCGAAGTTCCTAAACAAGATCTAGAACATAAATCAATACAGGTTTGTGACGTCATAATGGTAATTCATGCTTTATGATGTCATAAAGTATTAGTTACCGGTGTCAAGGTAGCTTCAGTTACTTAACGGTTTTAATTGTCGAAAGTTTATATATGACGTCATAACCTGAACTGAAATATAAGTTGTGACGTCAACTATTGTCATTGTGACAATGTTTTTATGACGTCACTATATAAGTTCCTTATAGAAGAAAAACCTTCAGTAAAATAAAAGTTAATTGTTTTTACAAATTATTTTAACCCGATATTGATTCGATTAATAATTAATGATTGTGACGTCATGGAGCAGATAAAATGACAGTAATTCGATGCACTTGAGTAAAGTTTTCGGGTCAAAATCATTTAAACTTTTGTGTATTAGAAGACCACTGTTTTAATTTCGTTGTTTGTTTAAAATTTGGAATTTTTGAAGTTTTTTAAAACAATTAAAATATTTTTTGGGTCACTTTTATATAAAACCGAACAGATAAAATGTTTTTGCTATTTTTGATTTTTTTTCAGATTAAATTTTTTAACTACGATCAATACTCACGTGACGAATGTACCGGGGTCGTAGTTCAAAGGTTAAACGAGGTCAATCTCGAGTCCAAAGTCGATTTGTGGAAGAAAATTCAACCGATCTCGGTTCCAAACAAAAAAGTAAACCAATTTAAAAACTTAATTTTCGATTAAAATAAAATAGCTCAAAATTTTAATTTAATTTTAAAATACATTTAAAAACGTCACAAAACGTCACAATCTTTAATTATGACGTATTAAGTGCGGTTAGTTATTAAAATATTTTTTCAGGGCAGTGGAGTAAGTGCTGGTGATATTTTGATCAGGTTAGGGTATTTACCCAGTGCCGAGAAACTCACAGTTGTTCTGCTTAAAGCGAGGGGATTACCCGAAGTGGGGAGTGAGGAGGATAAGAAACCGCCAGGTGGGGTTGTATTTTGTTAATAATCAATTTTTAATACAGTTTGTAAAGTCGTTCGGTAGTGTGGTATAGGGGTCATGGTGTCGCACTACGAGCCAATTTGTTTCAGGTTCGAGCCGCACCAATGCCACACTAATCACCCTTAAGCCCGGCGCTTACTGATAGCTTAAGCACGTCACAACAGCACACTCTTACTCTAAAAAACAATCAAAAACATATCCCATTATGGAACAAAAAAATTATGAATATGGCGCCTGACTACCAGTTCAAAAGTTTGGGTTTGAGCCGCACCAATGCCACATTATTTGTGTTTGAGCCCGGCGTTTACAGATAGCTTAAACACACCAAAAGGTTTCGGGTTCGAGCCGCACCAATGCCACACTAATCACCCTTAAGCCCGGCGTTTACAGATAGCTTAAACAAGTAACAACAGCAAACCCTTACCCGATAAAAAAATATCAAAACCTAAACCCTTAGCAGGATATGGAATAAAAATAAAAAAAAAATTTATGAGTGTAGGTGTTAACAGATAGCTTAAATTATACAAAATCTTACTCTAAAGTGATACGAAAAAAGGGATTAAATTAATTAAATCTTTGTTTTTTACGCTTTTTTTAAAATTTAAATTATATGTTTTAAAAGAAAATTTTAATCCGAAATTTAAGTTGATTTTAATTTTAGAAATCGATTTATTGATTCTAGTTTTAATTGATTGTTACGTAACACAATATTACATAACAATTCGTTATTTTCACATTCCTATAACGCGACTTAACTTTTATATAACCTGCAAGTCAACCACTTAACAGGCTCTATATTATTTGCCGTAATAACAAACATTTAAGCGTAGTTATTAACCCACGCACACACCAGTCTTTTTATATATAAATAAAGATAGTTATGCATATAATCGTTTATAGCATCAGAAATAACTTTGGATCACAAGCCTATAGGTTCCAAGTTCGAGCCGCACCAATGCCTTTTTATTCGCCCTTGAGCCTGGTGTTTCTGATGAAACATGCCACATTCTTTTAGGGTTCGAAAGGTTTTAGGTTCGAGCCGCACCAACGCCTTTTTATTTGCCCTTGAACTTACATATCACAACAGCTCCTCAATAAATACTGCTTTTTTTAGATCCTTACATTCGGGTCGCAGTTTACCACGAGGGAAATTTGTTGAAGAAAAAGAAAACCTCGACCAAGAAGCGAACCTGCCACCCCACCTACAACCAAGCGATCAATTTTCCCGTGCCGCTAGATGTCCTACCTCAGCTCGAAATTCACTTTCACGTGGTGCACGATCTCGGGTAAGTGACGTCATCGTGCTATGACGTATATAATCAAGAACTGTGACGTATATTTATAGAGATTGACAAAGTTGTGACGCCATAGTTTTAATTGTCATTTTAATTTTTAATGACGTCACTTAGGGTAAAGATCAACCGAGCGGAACGAAAGGAGTCGATTGGTTGTTTGGAGATTGGCCCGACATCTAGCGGCGAAGAGTTCGACCACTGGAGGGACCTCATGAGCAACAAACCACAAGCAAGGTGGCATCAACTTTCCGTTCCCGTCAGCTCTGAACAATGACGTCACTAACTTTGTGACGTCACCATAGGGTTTCGTGTAAACGTTATGACGTCATCAAATTGTTGTGTGGGGTTTGGATGACAAAAATTATTTAAGTTCAGATTGCTGACGTCATTAATTAACTACAGCGATGTTTAAAACTTTCTTATTTGTGACGTCATAAAAGTGCAAAACTGACGTAAAAAAAGTTGAGTTGCAAAACTTTCTCGCGGAAGAATTTTTATTTGAACTAAACTCACTTTTTAACAATTTGTGACGTCAAAATTAAAATTAGCCTTTTCTGATTCTAGAATTTTTTTGCCAAATTAAGATTCTGTGTGCTTTGTAACATGTCAATGTTTATTATTACGTCATCAAAAGTTATATTATTGCGTCATAAATAAATTTTATTTCTCCGTCTGGGTACCACGTGCAATATCTGTATATAGTTTTCATTATGACGTCATTGTCTTGTTTTGTTTTGTTATTGTGACGTCATAAGTATTTAAATTTATTTATTTTATATTGTCAGGGATTTATTTGAACTACTTTTGTTATTGTGACGTCATTTTTATTGTTTATGACGTCATATTAGTAACTTTTTTGTAAATATTCGTGTTAAATAGAAATAGTTCGACAAAAATTTTTTTTTTCCTCTGAAACTTTGAACTTCAGGGTTTGACCTTCAGGATTTGACCTTCAGGGTTAACCTTCAACCCACGTGGACGGATATTCTAGTGATCCTGTTTTATTGATTTACGAGATCTCGTAAAAGTTGACGTCATCCGCGGATGTTTTAGTTTTGTTAAAAGTATCGAAACTTTAACTAAAATGTAAAAATAAATGACTTTAAATAATATTTTTAATTTCACTAATTAGCTTAATTTTTAAGTGTTTTCTCATTAAGTTTGTTTGGATTCAGGTTTTGCGAAAAGGCGAGGTTTCGGTCCAATCCTCGCTTTAAGCTAAAAGTTAAAAACACAGAAACGAGTTTCGCCTAATTTCAATAAATTCAGCGCTCCGTGCAATTCTAGTTTTACCTTTAATTAAGGCTTAATTATAGAGAGCAACTACATAATATAGAAGTTAAAAATACAAAGTTTAAAAAAGGTTTTAAGTTGTCAGTAGGTTTGAAATATTTTAGCGCATTTTTACTTTAACTTTGGCATAAAAATAGATAATATTTAAACATTTTGGTTTACATAAAAGATCTATATTGTTAAAAGTTAGAATTTAATGGTTTTTAAGAGTTATAACTACTAATAAGTTAATTGTATTTTGATAAAAAAAGCGAAAAATTTTATAAGTATTTTTTAAGTTTTTGTATTGTTAGTGGTGTTGTTAATATAAAATTACTAAAAAGTAAAAAGTTTTAAATTTTTATTCTTGTTGTTGATGTATTAAAAATCAGTTAAAATCCTTAAATGAGAATAATGTAAGTTTTAAAGTAAGTGTGGTTAAGACATTGGTTCAAGGTTTGCAAATTACGTTTTAGCCTCGAGTTATTGCTGAAATGCCGAAACTTGCTGAAATGCCGAAACTTTTTGCTGCATTTTTTCGGTAAATTCCGGTTTTTTAGGTTAAAAAAAGTTCAGATATTTTAGCAAATTTAAAAAAAAAAATTTTTTAAGTGTTATAATGATATGCGAAGATTTAAAAAAATATGTTAATTTGAAATAACTTTAATAGAATTCGTAATATTAATAAATTAAACTAAAGTAATTGTTGTTTGTTAATATTTTTTAAAGTTTTTTTTTGCAAAAATGCCAAAAATGTTGAAATTCTAAGAAAAAATTTAAAAAACTTTTTTTATTTTAAAAATTTGAACCACTTTTAAATTTTCGTTTAACCACACACTACTTTGTCACAATGAAGTAACAATAACTCAAATATGACGTCACAATTACTTAATTATACGTTTGAGGGTTGTAAAGTTGTGTTTTAAAGTTTTTAATTAGTTTCAAATTACTTTAAAGTTAATTAAAAAACAAAATTTTAAAGTTAAGGACGTAATTTGCAATCATAAACAAAATTATTTCCTACATTTAAAAAAATGTTTTAAAACTCGGTATTAGGTCAAGTTTATGTTTTTTTAATTGCTAATTACTAATTAATTAAATTGTTTTGATGTTAAGCGATTTTTTTTCGTAGAAATTTAACGAAGATTTACCGAAAATTAATTAGGAGAATATATCTCAATAATGTTAAAAAATTATTTTTAAATTTTAAAACTTTGAAAAATAAATTTGGAAAAATTTTGGTTTATTTAAACTTTCAAGAAATCACGATTCGGGCAATTAATTCTCGCTCGACCTGTTTTCTAAATTCTCAAATTTTTATCTTTTTTAAAATCATAAAACTCGGTGATTGTTGCTTACTGTTACCTGTTTAAATTTAAATAGCAATTTTTCTCCTTTATTACGTAATAATCGCGATTAATGATGTCATAGTTGAAACAATGGCCATGACTAACACGATAATTTGTTTAATCTTTTTGGACAAAAATTTAAATTTTTATTTTTTTGCCAACTTTTATTTGAGTGATGAAACAGTCATAGGTGCTTGGTAAAGGTGGGCAAAATGGATTTGTGTGTATTTGATGATTTATTACGATAATAAATTTAATTAATTTAATTTTAACAACATTTTAATTAAATGTTAATTATTTTAAATCTTTAAAAGTTAATTAAAGTCAAGAGATAAAAAATGAACAAAAAATTTCAAAACCAAAAAATTTCAAAAATTGTAAATTTTAATTTTTCGTCGCCGCTGATTGTGACAAAAGGTCACGTGTCTGTTCCCCAGTCTTTTGTCTCCTTGTTACGTAATAATAGATCGTGTCAAAAGTTCGCGCATGCGCCGTTTCCGGGTCAGACAGGTGTGTATTGTGACGTCATAAATGTATGATTGTTACTCGTGACAAAAGTAAGAATTTTAAATTGAGTTGAAATTATTTTAAATTTTTGATTTTGATGTGGGGGGGAAATAATTTCGTGAAATTTTGGCTAAAATTGGTTTAAAAGCGAAACAAAATTAAATTTACAAAAACCCTTAAACCGGCAAGACTAGAAAATCCATCAATTTTAAGAATAAAACACTTTTCGTTAAAGTTTTACGAAAAATATTGCCAAGTTATAATTATTGTTTAACTTATTGCTTAACAACTTGAATTTAAAATGAAAAAAAATTTGTTTAAAAATTTTAATTCCGATAATTACCTTTCATGCGAGAGAAAAAAAGAAAAAAGGGGTCAAGTTCTCTCGTTTCTTGCGGTTTAAAATTTCTTAAAACTTAAATTTTTAACGAAAATTTTAAGCGAAGTTCAAAGCCTTAGTTGTTTAAAAATTATTAAAATAAAGAAAAGTTTAAATTTATTTTCAGTTGGGTTAGTGTGTAAGAGAGAATATTAACAATTTTTACCCAGAATAATTGTAATATTCTGCAAATAATTCGTAGAATTCTTAAATTATTCGTGTTTTTAAAATAGGTTAAAAATCTTCATTCACAAAAAAATTAAAAAATGAGAAAAAATACGTGTTAAAAAAAAGTGAAAAAAAGTAAAAAATTGGCAGCGCAGAAAGTTTAAAAGTCGAAGATATTGATGCCAAAAATTTAAGATTTAATAAATTAGTTTTAAATGTTAACTTTCCGCAATTAATGAATTAAAATTAGGATATTTTTAACTTAAAAATGCAATTAGAATGCGATTAAAGTATATTTTAAAAATATAAAAACATTTTAAGTTAATCTTTTCAAAAAGTTTGTTTAAAATTTAAATTCAGCCTAGAGGTACAATTAAGTTTTAATATTTTCAGGTTTTTTATTGAATACTGATGAATAAATTAAATTAGGAAAACATGGAGATTCGGAATATTTTGTATTTGTTAATTTTATATTTAACTTCATCCAATGCACAAGTACCAAAAGGTAATTTTTAATTATTTTTTTAATTAAAAAAAATAATTTTTTAATTTTTTTTGACATTTTTGCACTGCGTTTTATGACGTCATAATAAGGTGAGCTACACGACGTGTGTTATTTACGACGTAACAATTTGCAACCACGATTCAATAATTAATTATAGGTAAACTATAATTAACCTTTAGGTGTTCAAAAACATTTTTTTTCAGTAAAAACTGAATGCCAACTTTTTTAAAATTGTTTATTTTTTTCTTGTAAATTTTTTATTAATTTTTTTGAAGTGTGTTATTTTATATAAACAAAAGTTGTAAGAAATTGTAAATATTTTCTTAATTACCAAAACATAACAAGTTGTCGTAAATATTTAATTTTGAAACGCCCTGTAAATATTTAGATTTATTTTGATTTTAATCTTTCTCAATTAATTTTAGTTTATCTGATTCCAACAAAATCTTTTTATTAAATCTTTAAAGTATTTTTAATATTAACTCTGTAGTGTTTATTTATATTCAACCTTAAATAAAGTTTTAAAAATATTTTTTTTAATTTAAATTTTTTTTTTTTTTTTAAAAACTTTATTTTTTAAGTAACAATAACCTTACGACGTCATAATAGCGGCCTTTGTCTAAGTCGATTGCATCTTAAAAAGCAAAATTTAAAATTAAATTTTCTAACACGATAATACAAGTAACTGAAACATTTGATAAGGTTTAGAATACGCAAAAAACGCGTTTTAAAAAATTTATATAATCTTTAAGCAGGGCTTAAGGGAACAGAAAAAACCTCAAGTTTTGAGAACGAATTTAAGGTTTTTAATGGTGGATTAAACTTTTAAAATTCCTCGAAAGAAAATTAATCCCAAATTAATTTGTGTTTATTCTAAACCTTACCTGAAATTATTGCAACACCGAATAAGGATTCAAAGTCTTAATCTTACTTTAATTTATCTTTAAACTACGTTTGGTTCATGTCTGATTAACCCTTTGATAATATCTAAATTATTCTGATATTGTAAAGTCAGCTTTTCAAGCCAGATGTCTTTAAAGTTTATATTACCACCGTTGACAGTAAAACTGCTCTGCTAAAGACGCTAAAGACGCTATTAACGTTATTAACACTTTTTGGCTACAATAATTAAAAAAAACTTACTTTGAGCGAAGAATAGTTTAACCTAATTTTATAAATACTAATTAATCAATTATTTTAAATTTCTAATTAAAAATTATAATTAATATTCCAGATTGTGTGAACACCAGAGTTGATCTATTTTTCTTGATCGAAACGACCCCGAACATTGGTTCCCGGAACGTCGGTCTCATCCGGACCTACCTCTCTGATGTAGTAAACAGGTTGAGGGTGAGCCCCACCCGGACCCGGATCTCTGTTACAAGGTGCGTCACGTGTTTTGTAGGTGGTTCCCCTTACAAGTTATTTCAAAACTACTGCTGGTTAAATTGGTTTACGGCAAATCAACTGTAAATTAACTAACCCTAACTTACTGCTAACTAATTTACCGCTTTTGCTTGCCAGTAGTTTATATCGTGACCTAACTTAGAATGTTACAACATGAAAGCAGTGGGGATTGAACCCAGAACCGGTAAATCGAACCAACCTATCGTATCTACCGTTTTGGCTTGCCAGAACTTATTACTATTTTTATGTTTTCTATTTGATTTTAACCGCTAATTAATTTAACGCTAATTAATTTAATGCTGATTAATTCACCTTTTTGACTTCTCAGTAGTTTATATCTTAAGCTAACCCAAGAAAAAAAAATAGTGGGAATCGAACCGAGGACTTACCTTGATGAATATTAGTAATTAAATCTTATATATTATGACGTCATAGTTACGGAAGTGGAATCGCGAACTTCGGAACATTGAAAGAGTTGGAATCGCGGGAGTTGGCGATAGACGCGATCAGTCAACTGAGGATCACTGGAAGAGGAACAAACGTCGCTCAAGCCATGAACCACTTGATCGACGAAGGATTCTTCACCGAAGAACACGGTTTGTGACGTCATATTAGGTTGTAGTGAGATCATAAATGGTGTAGGGATAGGTTTGGTGACCGTGTTTTTGATTTTATGCGTTGTGACGTCATATTAAGTATTCGTGAAGTCATTAATCTTAGATAACTTTAAGGTTGGTTTTGGTATAGCTCTGTTGTAGTTTATGGTGTTGTGACGTCACTTTTGTATTAACTGTGACGTCACACTTAATAAATGTGAATTCATTATTGCGTAATTGAAGAAATATTTAAGTTATTTTGCTTGTAGATGTTTTTGGTTTTGATATTTCGATGTTTAACTTAAAGCCGGGTTTGTTTAAATAAATTCTAACTTGAGGTTGAGTTTGTTTATTGGAGTGACTCAGTTGTTAAAAGTCGTGGCATTAAAGGGAGAATCGTTATTGTTTATTGCATCAACTGTGCGATTTTATATTAATATGGGTGAATTCGCAAAAATTTTTTGTTAACGTAAAACTCGTTTCTTTTTTATTTATTTTTTCTCTATATCTCCAAAGAAATATATTGTTTTTTAAATATCTTTGTTGGGCAAGAATGTGTAGTGTATAAGCTACCCTTAAACGTCCGGTTTAAGGGTGTTTGGTGTGGCGTTGGTGCGGCTCGAACCCGAAACCTTTCGGCTCGTAGTCCAACGCCATAACCGCTTAACCACATCACCGAAACTAACGTGAAACTCTGTTTATTAATATAGATTGGATCTTAAAATACAATATATATGTATGCCCAATTTATAAGCCTCCAAAATAAATAAAAACTGCCGTTTGTGGTGCGCAGGTAAATTATCGAGGGCAAATATTATTTAAAAGTTGTAACCATATTACAACAATTAAAATGCCGACTATAGAGCATAAACTAAACACTAACTTACAAGATATAAAATATTTTGTCTTGATATTCCACTCAGGTCGACGTGAGGACATCCCCGCGATTTGTTTCCTCATGATTGGGACCTTCACCCCGGGGGTCAACGTCACCCAAACCGCTATCAACCTCAGGAGGCACTGTCGCGTTGTCGTCATCGGAGGAACAGGTTTGTTACGTCATCACTACGTCACATTTATTTAAAAGTCATATATAGGTTACGTTGTAGCTCACTATTTCGTCATAATGGGTTTGGTGTTATATTTTAGATAATTACGTAATAATTAACTTCGATTCACTAACATTGTTACGTAATAACCACTTTTTATGACGTGAAATTAAGACAAAATTTAATATTTTTAAACGTAATTAGTAGTTATATAAGTTATATCTAATTACAATGTTTTGCGTTAATTACAATTTAAAAAATGTTGATTACAACGTTCGAGTTTATTTCCGCAACAACATTCATGTTCTTGTGACGTCATAGACACTCCTTAAACAATTCTGGAATAAATTTTTGGAAAATGAATTTAAAAATATTCTTTGATGGCGGAAAGTTGCAAAATTAACGCAAAACAAACAACTTTGATATTCTTCCGCGTAATATTTATGCGATAACAAACAAACTCACCGTAGCAATCAATTATCGACGTCACAATCATTTTGATTGTCAGCATACTATGACGTCACACAATGATGCTTGTGTAAACAACTCGAGCTAAAGAAAAATTAGAACGACCTTGTAATTATGTAATATTGTGACGTCACTCACTAACACATTGATGACGTCACTCACTAACATATTGATAACGTCACTTACTAACACATTAATATCGTCACTTACTAACACATTGATGACGTCACTAACTAATACATTGATGACACACTAACATATTGATGACGTTACAAACTAGCTTATTATTTAACTTGTTACGTCACAGGAGCGGATCGAACCGAGGTGAGAGCGATCGCATCCCAACCATCCAACCGACAAAGTTTGATCAATCGACGATATAGCGACCTCGCGCGGAGGGTTTCCATCACGATGAGGATCATCTGCAAACCACGTGAGTTTTCGTTTATCCTCAATGTGGGAATTTTAATTTTTTAATCTCAACATAGAGTAACATCAGTTACTCCGACCCAGTCCCAAGTTGCCTGTGGCAGTTTGGGATATTATAGATTATCATTGTCTGATAATTAAGCTGCTGATTAAGTGCTGGCTCAGCAGGAGTTTATACTGTTTATAGCGCCTTACTCAAGGGCGCTACAGCATAAGAGCAGTGGGAATTGAACTCATGACCTGAAGTAATGAAGCTAAGTGAGTTGACCACTGGGGCATGCTGCCGGTTGTTGTCAATAAATTATAATTACTTGAGTAGAGGAGGGAAAACTTTTAATTGTTAAAAATAAAATTACACAAAAATTATTTTAAAAAATAAAAATTTTCCAATTTATCAATTTTCTAAGTAAGAATTTTAAGCATAGTTGTGTTTTAAGATAGTTTTTAAAATAATTTATATTTGCTGATTTAAAAAAACTAAAAAATTGCTGAATTTTTATTTTTTTACCAAAACAATCGATTTACTATAATATTTTACGGGACTTTCAAAGATTAAAAAAGCTTAACTCTTACAAATCCTTTTAACATATTGCCTGGGTAATTTAAACAGATTATCCTGTTTTTGGTTCTGAAAGGTTTATGCTCGTTTTGTTTACATTTTTTCGTTGTTTCGGACGACAATTTCTCATCAAATCTTTCCACAAATTTATTTACATTTTCAAATTAATTATTCAGCTTTATTTCGGATTATTTTCGTCCTTTTTATCGAGTTTATTTTGATTTTAATTAATCGGAATTTTGAGCTTTTTTAAATTTTGAACCTGAATTCTGCGAAAATTTAAAACAAAATTGTTAACGAAGGCGATACAATTTTTAAATATAATTTTTGAAAGTTAATTAAATAATTATCAACAAACTTTGTTAAAAAAATAAGTTCGTAATAAACTAAAATGTAAAAATTATTTACTTTTGTTAACTCAACGTGCGTGGTTGGAACACTCAGCTTTACTACATGAGGCCATGGGTTCGATCCCCACTGCTCTCATGCTGTAGCGCCCTTGAGTGAGGCGCTATAAACATTATTAATTTCTACTGAGCCAACACTTAATCAGCAGCATAATTATCGGGCAATTATAATCTATTAATATCCCAAACTAGCACAGGCAACTCCAGACTGGGTCGGAGTAACTTATGTTACTCAATGTTTAGGTCGCGCATTCGATCTTCCCACATCGAGGATAAATAAATATGATAAAAAAAAAACTTGCTTCATCTTTATCTTTTATGTTTTTAGCTTTATCCTCGCCTCGAAGCCGAATATTCGATATTGAACCAACCTCAGTGAGTATAAGATGGGAGGAACAACCGTTCGCCAGTTACTACATGGCCATCGTGAGTTGTAACTAAGTTGTGATTCAATAAAGTGGAGTTGTGACCAAGTTGTGATCTAATAAAGTAGAGTTGTGACTAAGTTGCGACTAAGTAAAGTCGTGGCTGAGATATGGCTTAGTAAAATAAGAAATTTCTTAATTTAACTTTATCCTCCATATTTTCAGCTTCGACTCCTAGGATCTGACGATCTTATTACGTCACTCCGCGTCACTCGACCTCAAGTGACCTTCACGGGTCTCACCCAAGCGACCGCCTACGTAGCTAATGTTTGGGCGGTCGACGAAAAAGGAACCCGGGGTCCGCGAGGATCGCTCTTCGTCACAACAGGTTGGTTATGACGTCATAATACATTTGATCGCTTCCCAGTATATCGGAAATAATGTAGGATTTGTAAGATTATGACGTCATGATAAGTTTATTTGTTTGATATATAAGTTTTGTTACGTCATAATTTTTGTAGGACTTAGCACTCCCGAGCCGATGCTTGACCAGTCATCCGTTACAACATCTTCTGCCTTCTTCTCATGGGAGAGAACGGAAGGAACGAAAAGTAATTTCTACATGAGAGTTGAAGCAATCCATAATGCTACGGTGAGTCCTCATTTTAATCTCAGATGATTAAAAAACGAGTTTTAACATCACTTTAATGTGGTGTAGGTTATATCATTTTGAAAAGGATGGTGCTGTTGTGACGTGTTTAAGCTATCTGTAAACCCGGGCTTAAGGCAGAATAGTGTGGCATTGCCGCGGTTCGAACCCGAAACCTTTCAGCCTCTTTAGGTCTGCTGCTATGACGTATTTAAGCCATCTGTAAACACCCCGAATCAAGGGCAGATGGTGTGGCAATAGTGCGGCTTGAACCCAAAACCTTTTGGACCAAAATTATTAAAACATGCCAAAAGTATTTTAATTATTTAGTAAAAAGGGGCAAATTCCAACATTTTTTAAAACGTTTTCTCACAACCTTTAAAACAACGAACAACAACTTTACCATAAAACCCAACATATTGAGTCATGGACCAAAATAATAAGTTTCGCGACGTGGTTGTGTGTTTGATGATTAATAAAGTTGGCGTAATAACGTAAGATCAGCGAATTTAATTAAGAAATATCGAAATGACTAATTAAAATTTACGTATTTTAGGTTAATATTTTGCGTAATAAACAACAATAAAGGTAAAAATAATTAAAATTTAATTAAAAAATAATAATTCATCATCGGAGATTATAAATTTGTAATAAAATTAGAATTTTTTGTACAACCTTTGTTTAATTTTAACAAACAAAGGAATTATTTTATTTTCGTCTTTACCACTATCTACGTCATACTTCGCTTTAAAAACAAACACTTCAACGATAATTAATCCAAGAATACTGGAATAAGATTTAACTTTTTATAACACTTCCTATGTACGTCAATATATAAATGTTAAACTATAAATAAATGCTTGGAATGGTAATTATAATGGTATAATAACCATATTTCAAGATTACTTAAAAGTATCATTAGTGGAACAACTTTAACTTTAAAGATTTGTTCTTGTAAAGTTTTTTTATTTTGTTTTTTTGCACATTGATAAAAGTGAATAATAAATACGATATACAATTAATATTACAACAATGCGACGGGAAAAAATGTCAAAATCAATTTAATGATTTAAAACATGCCAAAAATATTAATGTTTACATAAAGATTTTAAGTATGTTATGGCATGGTCACCAAACCCAGTATAAATTATATTAATAATAAATGCGATAAAATAAAATACATTTTACAGAATTTTATAAAAAAATTTTAATTACTATTTATCACAATCGTTTAATTAATTAATATATTTTTAGTTTTTTTGTCTTATCTTTTGATTCAATAGCATTCAAAGTTTATTTTTTTAGTTCTGTTTATCTTATCTGTTATCAATAAATGTTGTTGATACTAATTTATAACTTTTTAACATGGATC
Organism: Corella eumyota; assembly: GCF_963082875.1. Taxonomy (NCBI): domain Eukaryota; kingdom Metazoa; phylum Chordata; class Ascidiacea; order Phlebobranchia; family Corellidae; genus Corella; species Corella eumyota. The sequence continues at coordinate 21,579,833 of NC_137491.1, forward strand.
TCAAGATCTAAATTATTTAAATTCATAATTTTTAAAGTAACTTTTAGATTTTAGCGTTTTATCAAATTATGTATAGTTATCAAACAATGCTTGTTAAAAATAGAAATTGTGACGTCATAAACAGGTAGCGACAGTGGCCTAAGGGACCAGCTTATCAAATATTTTGTGTTTTCAAGTCAGGTGTAACATTGTTGTTGATTAAACAAATATTAAAAGCTTTAACTTTGCTCAATATTTAAGTAAGGTTGTCTATAATTTATATTTTTTGTTTAACTAATTAATTTACACAACTCTCAACTTATATTTTCCTGCAATAATTTACTTGCGCACCACAAACAAAAGTTTTATTTATTTTCTTGGACTATAAATTGGACATAGGTTTAAATTTTGTTCAGCTTCTTTATAAATACACAGTTGTGTTTTAAATTTCAACATTGTTATAACCCTTATTTAAATGATGGCTTTTTTGCATTAGTTGTGTTGTTTTACTTTTAAAATTAAAATTATTTAAAGTTTTTGCTGAAGTTTGAATCAAACTTTTTTTAATAAATTTAAATTGTTTCAGGACTTGATCAGCTTTCCGACTTCTGAAACTGAAACGAGAGTGACGGGTTTGAGTGCAGGAACGAGATATAGCGCCACCTTGTCGTCGTTGTCACTTGGAATCAGGAGCAAACCGAGTGACCCAATTTTGTTTACAACTGGTAAGATTCCTTTAAAACTTGTTTATGTAGATTAAATTTAAATTAACACAACAGGTTAGAATTACTTAATATTTGTCTTTAAACCTTTTTAATATCTTATCATAACCCAAACTATATTTTAAACCAAAAAAACAACATCTAATGTTACAAAATAAAAATTAAAATCACTATAATTAACATAGTTCCAATCAACTTGTTAAAAAAGGACCGGCAGCGTGGTGTAGTGGTAAGAACACTTGCTACACCACACACGAGGTCGTGGGTTTAATCCCCACAGCTCTCATGCGCTATAAACGGTACGAACTCCTGCTGAGCCAACACTTAAAGCAGCATAAATATTGGGCAATTGTAATCTATAATATCCCAAACTGCCACAGGCAACTCGAGACTGGGTCGGTGGCAAAGTGGTAAAGTCGACCTTTCCACATCAAGGATAAAGGTATATACAAAAAAAGGGAACTGTTAACAGGGAAGTTAAAAGATACAAAACAAAAACAAAAATCGTAATGGTTTGACATTAAATCAAAACATTAAAACACTTTATACGCAATGAAAATAATAGTAGTCGGTTATTCTGAATATTTATATTTTGTACGCGCTTCGGTATGCAAAGTTATTATTTTTAAATTCTTATCAACACAATATTTGGTGACCTTGAATTAAACAAATCTGGCCTAAAAACAACTTAACCTGATAAGTTCATTTATGAGGTTAAGGTTTAACTTAAAAGCGGTTTAATTTTAAACAAATATTTATGTTTAAAGTCAAAAATATTGACAAAAAAATATTTGTAAATGGATCAATTTATTTAAAATACAACTTAATAAAATAAACATTTTAAAAATAATCGGGTTTAGATTTTTAAATAATTTAAAATATCAAAAACCGAATGATTTACATTTTTCTTGATGCTAATTAAACAAAAATTAAGTATTATTTAAATTTATAATTTAAAAATTTATTAAAAATAGACAAATTATACAATTTCTTACTACTTATTAAATTACTTAAAGTGCTGATTTTTGTATTAAAGGTTCAATTTAAAAAAGATTTAAGTAATTTACATAAAAATAAAGTTAAAAAAATAAATTTAAATTCTTTTGTTCTGTTAAATGATCAATTAAAATCCATCTTTAGTAAACGAAAAAAAAAACTTAATTGCTCTGTAAAACATTAAAAATAAAATATAAGTTTAACATTTGACATGGTTAAGTTGTATTTAAATAAAATGTGCGTAGGTTTAAGATCTGATATAACCCTAAATTAAGAACTTTACGTGACGCGCCCACTACCTCATTAAACACCTACGTAAACTATTTTACTATTCCTGTACTTGTATGATGCCATTAACGTCAATTATATTTAAAAGCTACTTTAAATTTTTGTAAAATTATTTAAGTATTACGTGCTTCAAAAGTAGCATGTCTTTTTTTAATAATTAATAAACACTTTACCAGTGGCAAGGTGTAGTGGTTAAACATTGGTCTTACTACATGAGGCCTTGGGTTTGATTCCCACCACTGTTATGCTGTAGAGACTTTAAGAGTGGTATTTTAAACGGTACAAACTCCTGCCGAGTCAAAACTTAATCAGCAGATCGATTAATGGACAATTATTTTTAGTAATATCTTGAACTGCTTAATTCAACTTGAGACTGAGTTGGGCTAACAGTTGTAACTTTATAAAAGGTCGTGATATCGACCTTCTCACATCGAGGATAAATAAAAACTATTTAAAATCTCGCAAAGGGGATAATTCCCTCGTTTCAAATTTAAAGTAAATTTTTTGCCACGTGGCCGCAGTTTTCAAACAACTTTTGAATTTCTTTTTAGTTCCCAACCCCCCAGATTTAATAATCAGCAGAGTTCGTCATAATTCGATCAGACTCACGTGGAATCGCATCGTTGGTGAGTTTGATTATGTAACAAATAAGCTTACTGTTTTAAGACAATTGTATATTGTTGTGAGGACAATTGTTAAATAAAAACACTTGGCTTTACTTTATAAGATTATGGGTTAAATCCCCAGTGCTCTCATGCTGTTGCGTTTTTTGTGTAAAGCATTATAAACGGTGTAAACTCCTGCTAAGCCAATATTTAATCAGCAGCTTAATTATTGAGTAATTACAATTAGTAATAGCTAAAACTGCTCTATTCAACTTAAGACTGGGTCGGAGTAACAGTTGTTACTCTATGTTTAAGTTGTAAAGCTGAAATTACGAATCGAGGATGAATAAATATAAAAAAATAAAGTTTTTTATTGTTTTACTTTTAAATAACAAACCTTCTACGACATAACAGGAGCTGCAAGATACACAGTCACAGTTTATGATGTCACAAACAATGACACAAGAGTGTTTCCCAACAGGATCGAAAATTCTTTTTTTGCGGGGAATCTTGAACCATCACAGCGATATGAGTTTGTTGCCTTGACAACCGGCCACTCGGGGCTAGTCAGTGCCGAGAGCAAATTGGTTTCTGCTTTTACGGGTATTACATTTTGTGATTTTTAAACATTAAAAACTTTGTAAATTTAATTGTTTAATATTTACACCCTCAACCTGACAGCAAATAAAAACTTTTAATAAACCCAATTTATAGCCAAGCTCACCCTAATTTTCTTCCTTAAGTTGTAGTTTAATTATTGAGATTTTAAATTTAACTTACTTGCAGCTCCATCCAATCCTGATGATGTAACCTTGGTAACTGCTGAAAGAAATTATATTTCTGTAAGGTGGTCTCCGCAGCCTGGTGAGTTTAATCAGGTTCCAGTATTAAATTTTACACTTTACATAAACTTAAACTTTTTTTAAATTTAATTGGCATATAAATACAATTTACCAGCAGTGTGGTGTAGTGGTAAAAACACTTGCTACACCACACGAGGTCTTGGGTTTAAACCCCACTGATCTTATGCTGTAGAGCCCTTGAGTAAGGCGCTATTAATGGTATGAACTCCTGCTGAGCCAGCACTTAATCAGCAGATTAATTACCGGGCAATTATAATCTATAATATCCCAAACTGCCACAGGCAACTCGAGACTGGGTCGGAGTAACTGTTGTTACTCTATGTTTAAGTCGCGCATTCAACTTTCCCACATCGAGGATAAAGATATATACGAAAAGAAATTTAAAACTTTCTAAAGTGTTAAAAATTAAAAAAATGATTTTTCCAGCTGCTCAGGGTTATATCGCACTTGTGACCTCCAACCAGGATAAACAATATCGAGTTGAGCAGAATGTGAGCGGGACTTTCTTCAGAGCAGGAAACATGAAAACTGGAACTTTTTACAAGTTTACGATTTACTCGGTCGGACTGAACAATATTTTTGATGTAAACGTTGTCTCTCCTTTGTTTGTACAAACTAGTAAGTGATAGAAATAATATTTGTTACTTATTTTGATTTTTATAAATCTAAAACTTGAAGTCTGGTGTAGTGGTAAGAACACTTCACCACACATGAGGTTGTGGGTTCAATCCCCACTGATCTCATGCTGTAGCACCCTTAAGTAAGGCGCTATAATCGGTATAAGCTCCTGCTAAGCCAGCATTTAGTCAGCAGCATAATTATCGGACAATTATGATCTTTAATATCCCAAACTGTCACAGAACAATTGAGACTGGGTCGGGATAACAAATGTTAATCTATGTTCAAGTTGTAAAGTCAACTTTTTTTTATTTTAAGAATAAATATAAAAGAATATCAATAAATTAAATCAAATATTAATTTTTATTTTAGTACCCAGTCCACCAACCAACTTAACAGTTCTTGATGTTACTGCAACCAGCATTGAAGTTATGTGGAATCTTGCACCAGGTCAGGTTTCAAGTTATTTTTATGCTACTGGCTTCTAAACTTTACTTTATTAAATTAGTTAACTCAATTTAAGTTATACCTTTAGTTTGAATTGAACTTATGCAAATTTTTAATTTGATTTTAAGTTGTATTTTCGTGCAAGTAGCTTATATAAAGTCAAAGTAAAAAACAAAGGCTGAACTAGACCGTTCTAAAGGGGTCTAGTTTAAACAAAAAACCAACTAATAATAAGAACCTTTGCCTAAAATTTATTTAAAGAATGTTATAACTTGCCATGCTTTTCTCACTTAGGTGTACTATAGTTAAAAAAACAAAAATAAATTTTTGCTGCTTAAATTAAACCAAAAGTCTTTAAATTTAAAATTCTGATTTAAACCTTTGACAGGAGCACGAATGTATTATCTTACCGCTCAACAATCTGAGAATCGTCGTCCGTTTGGTGAAGAATTTAGGGTAGGAAACACAAGTCACAGTTCAGCGGTCATAGGGGGGTTAATCCCAGGGGAGGAATATCAATTCAGGGTGGAATCAATCGGGTTGTACGGGGGGTCAAGTGACCTCAGTCCCAGCATCATTGACTCCACTTGTAAGTTCGTTTTAGATTATTAAATTTATTTGAAATATAGAATGTAGTTTTCACTACTATTCATGTTGCAGATGCTGCCATTCCTGAACCACCTGCTTTAATCAGTGTGAACGTAACCTTGATTCAGCTCCAACTTGATGATGCACAAGGTAAGTTAAAACTCATATAACCCAAGTATCTTAACTAAGATAATTACATGCTTAAATCATTGCTTTACAGACTATTTTTAAATCAGACATTTATTTTTTAAATGTTTATTTAATTAAGTTTTATTAGATTTTTCACCTATATAAAATAGGAGCTTGGTGGACAATATATATCTGTATATATCACTAGCATATATTGGTTGAGCGTTGTGACCATATTACAATAATTAAAATGCTGACCATAGGGCAGGTTATTCATTGATTTTCTCTGAAAAGTGTTTATTATCAATACAGTAAAAAGTTTAGGAGCAAGTCTGATATAAATATTATAATCACAAATTTGTTAATTTTTAAGGTGCTGTAAGTTACATTGTGGAATGGGAGCCTCGAACATCTGATGATGAGGAACCTTCATTTAGACGTGACCTTACGACCTCTGACCCCAAACAAGTGAACCTTAACTTTTTACAGGCCGGTACAGAGTACGTTGTCACGGTAAAGTCGATGAACCGTCACGGAAAGATCAACCCCGTTTCGAGTCAGCCTCTTATCCAACAAACAGGTTGAAAAAGTTGTTAAAACTTTATTTTAAGTTTGAAATATTAGCTATTTATAATAGAGTTTAGTGGACGATATATATATAAGTATGTCCAATTTATAGACCTGCAAAATAAATAAAACTGATGTTTGTGGTGTGTGGGCAAATTATCACAGACAAAGTTAGGAGTTGTGACCATATTATGACAATTTAAAGTGTTAACTAAGAGTGAGCTGCTGACTAGTGTTCCCAAATAAAAGACAAATAGCTGTACTAATATTTTAAAATAAAAAAAATATAATTCGTGTGGGGAAAATTTTTTTGTTTTATCATAATATGACAATCTGGCCTAATAGATAAAATGGCAGCCTATGAAATTAAACAAGCAATAATATTGTATTCTACCACTAAGCCTCTTTAAAGGTTGAGTGAATTAAACATCACAGTTTATGTAACTCAAATATTTTGTTTCTATAGTGCCTGCACCTCCAGCTCCAGGTTTTTTCTCTAAAGTAACTTCAACTGCTTTTGCTTACAAATGGCCTCCTGCTAAAGGTAAGTTTTCATTGAATAAAATACATCATTGTTATTAATTTATACACTATATTCTATTTTTTTTGTCTTAATTTAATTGTAATTGTGGAGACTTTATGACTTTTACATAATTATAAAGTTACATCAGTTACTTTGACCCAGTCTCGAGTTGTCTTTGCCAGTTTGGGATATTATATAAAAACAACAGAAGTTATTAACCGAATTTTAGTGAATTTTATATAAAAGTTGAACAAAAATTATAAATCATTTGTTTATAGTAACGATTTTACAAACTGATATCATTAAACTTTAACTAAATGGAATAAAAATGTTTTAGGGGCAAACAGTTACAACCTCTATGTATTAAGCGATGATTTTGATTCAACTTTCACTGAGGTTTACTTTAAAATAATCAACACCAATCTTACAACTATTGAGGTACAAAAGTTTTAACCATTTTTATTGTATTTATAGTTAGGCAAAAACTGGTAATATTTGATTTTTTAACTTAAAAAATAATTATTAAAAGTACGATGTAGTGGTAAAAACGCTTGCTACACCACATAAAGTTTTGAGTTCGATCTCCACTGCTCTCATGCTGTAGCGCCCTTGAGTAAGACGCTATAAACGGCATGAACTCCTGCTAAGCCAACACCTAATCAGCAGCATAATTATTGGGCAATTATAATCAATAATATCCCAAATTGCCACAGGCAACTTGAGACTGGGTCGGGTTAACTGTTGTTATTCTATGTTCAAGTGAAGTTGACCTTTCCACATTAAGGATAAATAAATAAAAAATTATAAATACCTTCTGTTTGTGAACTAAATTATATTTTTATGACTATATTATGTTGCTTAGCTATATGGATTGCTCTCTGGTACAAATTATGAGCTGAGGATTCAAAGTATCGGGAATGAAGGAAGAGTTGGACCAATAGGAAGACGAGTCCAGAACAGAACCTGTTTGTTTTATTTGTTTTAAACCAATATTGTGATATAACTAACTAGTTCTGATGTCTAAATTCTAGTTTTAGGCATTTGTTAATCTTTAAAAAAACTGTTTTAATGTTTTGTTATTTTTTGTTTTATTTTTTCAGTGCCTTCTCCCGCCCAAAATGTGAGAGTAGTTAGGGTAACTCCCTCAATTGTTACTCTAGAGTGGGACCCAGTTAAAGGTGAGTTTATTAAAATTAAGATCTTTTTATTTAAAATATTTGAATTAAATTTTAATTTTTTTTTAATATTAAGCCAAGAGTAATTTTTTAACGTATGTTTATTAAATTTAAATCTTACTCAAAGTTTATTTTTAATAAACTAGGAATTTATTTTTAAAGCTTTATTGTACAACAGAATAGTTCAAAATCTAAATATTTAAAAAATTTAACTTAACATTATACCGTACCTATTTTTTACTAAAACTTATTTTTTATGAATTATTTTTATCTAATTTTTGTATAACCAAAAAAAAAAACAAGAAATCATTTTTATATGAATTCAAATTTTCTCAGGAGCTCGTAGGTTCGTTATAATCTCCTTCACTCATGTTGACGGGCATTCTATTGTGTTCGAGACATTCCAGAACAGAGTAATTATGACAGAGTTTCAAGCCGGCACATTCTACAACTTCACAATTTATTCTTATGACAGAATAGGGAGGATGAATGAGAATGGAAGCACTACAATTGATGTACAAACTGGTGAGTTTGTAGGGACTGAGGTCAAGAAAAATCTAATCATAAAAAGTATCGACTCCTAAGGGTGCTCTTATCCAAATAACATGGCAATAACGTATAAAGTATAAGTCTCTAATGTCTAAAACAGGGTTTAAGACCCGTTAGAAATGGTCAAAAATAGCAAACCGAATCTACAGACAACATCTATTTATTAATCAAGCACGTTCATCAAATAATTATCCCGAAAGTTACATTACACATATACAAAACGTACACACTACAAAAATCTGGTTTCTAGGTTACATATATAGCGATAAACATAATTACGAGTACATTACACACAAAAAAACGTCTTTCGTATATCGACTACATCCTTTATATTGGCATTTAACTGTTAACTAATTCTAAATTAAAACTTGGCAAAGTAAAAATAGGTGTGTGTTTTAGGAACCAAAAAAATATACTAACTGTCAGAAAATAAAATCGCGCAGGAAAAACACAAAAACGGACAACTGTCAATCCACATTTTTACATCAAAAGGGTTACACTATTAACCCTTATTCTATGAAATCTATAGAATAATACAGTACGACTGAACAGGAAATTAGGCACAGCTTCCACTGGCTCTACATAACAAATAGCGACAATGTTTTACAAGGGCACGCGAAAAATATACAATTGGACCATGTTCAATATAATAACGATGAATTTAGAGCGTCTAACTGCCTTATGGGCGTTAGACTTGTCCTTGAATAAAGGGGTTAATTTGTTTGTCCCCTTTATAACCTGTATATATTTAAATATACATAAATACAGTCTCTATGAGTTTTTTCATATCATTAAGTCTTTTGTACGGTTTTAAACCGCACGGGATGGTAGCGAGTTTGCACTGTTTCGGTTCGCCGAACGAAAGTTATTATTGCGCCTGTGAAAATGGGTTTCTTACGTATTTCTTTTGTTTGTTGAATCAATATCAGTTGATTCTGGTTAATAATGTTCTGTTTTTGGTACCCCAGTGGCCAACGCTGTATTTTATTGTCCAAGGCCACCAACAGGTCATACGGTTTTCTCGTCGTTCGGTGTGAACCGGCATCAAGTCTGGTTTGAGGCTAGGAAAGCCTTGGCATTGGAATTGATGGAGATGCTAAGCGCTTTCCTACAAGTTTATTGGTTTCAATTTGTTTTCAATACAAAAAGTTAAAAGTTAACGCTTTCATGAACTTAAATTGATACTAATGCTAAAAAAACATGATTATATATCAAAAATACTTATTTTTATATCAAATAAACATGATTTAATACCAAATATACCTAGATAATATGCTAAAAACCATGATTATATACCAAATATACTTACATTTTATAATGTGTACCTTTTACAACTTCTTTTAACTAAACTTTTGTTACTCTTTGTTTTAAAGCAATATTAACTTTTGATTTTTTGTGTAACTGAAACATTGCAGCAATAATAAAAAGAAAGCAATTATTTGACAACCTAAGACTTTGTACTTTCTAACTTTTGTTTTTCAGTTCCTCTTCCACCAATAAACATTGGTGTAAGAAGACCAAGAGTTCATTCACTTGTCCTAGTGTGGGACCAACAATGGGGTGAGTACTTAACTCTATATAGAATAAAAACAATTAAAAAAAATAAATCACATAAGGACATTTTTTAGACAATAATGAACTTAAATTTAAACCAAACAGTTTATAAAAACCCAGTAAACTAGTGTATATTGTTATAATATATATAATCAAACTTAATGGATGACAAATATATATGTTTAATTTATAGACATGCAAAATAAATACAAACTTATATTTTCGGTGTGTGGGTAAATTATCGAGGGCAAACATCAGAGTTGTGATATTATTACAACAATTAAAATGCTGACTATAGAACGGGTTACAAACTGGTAATACTTACGCAAAACAAATCAGTTTCTTTATCCTCACTTATTTAACATCCAGGTGCAATCTCGTATATTGTCCAAATCTTCACGGAGGACAACGACGTCAACTTCCAAGGATTAACGAAGAGAGTAAACAACAGCGAGACGACGATGTTCACTGGCCTCGACTCCGGAACAAGATACTTCTTCGTTCTCCAATCCATCGGGTTCCAGGAGCAAAGAAGTATTGAGACCAGAAGGGTGTCTGACTTTACTTGTAAGTTTTTATCAGAAGTATTTTTAAAAGTATTTTTATTTGTAAACTTTTTTGGAAGATCTTCTTGGTTTGAAAAATTTGTTTTATTTTGTCATTTTTTAGTAGTCAATCTATTACATAAGAGAGCTTGGTGATTATTATATATATATATACTGTATGTCTAAAGGCCTAATAAATAAATAAAAGGCATATAAAAGGCATAATAACTAAAAAACTGCTACTTGTGGTGCGTGGATAATTTATAGTAAAGAAATAGTAGATAAAAAATAGTGACCATATTGCAACAATTAAAATGCCAACTCTATGACGGGACAAGTTTTATTAAATGTTGGAGTTTTAACATGTATGCAGTTTTAATTATATGTAGGTTCTTGGTTTTAATTAATTTTTAATTTACTTTTACTTTTAGTGCCAGCTACTCCCAGCAAACCAGAGTTGAGTTCTGTCAGCACTGATCTAATATCAGCTTTCTGGGATCCTGTTAAAGGTGAAATTTTATGTTTTTTTTGTATATATCTTTATCCTCGATGTGGGAAAGTCGAATGCGCAACTTAAACATAGAGTAACATCAGTTATCTCGATAGATTATAATTGCTCGATAATTAAGCTGCTAATTAAGTGCTAGCTTAACAGGACCTTACTTAAGGGAGCTACAGCATAAGATCAGTGGTGATTGAACCCACGACTTCATGTGTGGTGTAGCAAGTGTTTTTACCACTACACCACGCTGCCATGTTTTAGTCGGTTTGTGTTTAAATAAGGGTTGTAACAGATGTTTTGTTTAGCTTTGGTTAAATTATAAATTAAATAACTGTTGGATTATTTTTGAAGTGTTTTAAATATTATTAATTCATAATAAAAGACTTGGAATATTTTTAAATTTTTAATTCCAGGAGCTGAAAAATACCGGGTCCAAATAATCCAACTTGCCCCTCAAAACAACTCAGAATGGGAGCAAAACACGACCGTACCCTCTATCGAAATAGAGGGCTTACTACCGGGGGGGTTTTATGATATTCGGGTCTTCAGTGTGGGTAGGAGGGATCGTTTAAATGGGAAAGGAAGTGAACTCACAACAACTCAAACAAGTGGGTTCTGTAGTTTTATTTTTTAAACGTCAATTACCCAAAAACTATAAAAATGTTATTAATAAATCTATATATAATGGAGCTTGGTAGACTATATTTATATTTATTATTTTTTTGGATATATCTTTATCCTCGATGTGGAAAAGTCGAATACGCGACTTAAACATAGAGTAACATTAGTTACCCCAACCCAGTCTCAAGTTGACTTTAGCTGTTTGAAATATTATAGATTATAATTACCCAATAATTATGCTGCTGATTAAGTGCTGGCTCAGCAGGAGTTTATAGTGCCTTACTCAAGGGCGCTACAGCATGAGTTTGGTAGGGATTTAACTCACGATCTCATGTGTGGTGTAGCAAGTGTTCTTACCACTACACCACGCTGCCGGCATATCCAGTTTAAAAGTTTACAAAATATATTAAAACTGTTGTTTGTGGTGCCTGAGTAAATGATCGCAGGCAAACATAAGTTGCATCCATATTACAACATTAAATACTAACTTTAGGACAGGCTTTCGACTTGTGTTAGTAATGGTATTAAAGTTTGGTGTTTATTTTTCAAAGCCAAAAAAATAGTTTTTTGTATTTAAATTCCTACGCTTATAATTTATTTTTTTTAAATTTTCTCAATGTGGTTTTGATGCTGGTTCCTTATGTTAATAATTAAAGTTTCAATTTTAACTTTAAAGCTGCTTATGTATATCTTTTGAGTTATTTACTATCTAGTTTAAAACTCGTTCAATCTTTTTGTTTAGTTCCCCTTGCACCAATTAACATTGTGTTTGGTAATGTGACAACTGATCAGATCAACGTTTCTTGGAACGATGTTTTAGGTAAGTTTGGGTTTTATTTGAAAATATAGTCTGTATATGGCAGCATTGTGTTGTGGTTAAAACAATTGGCTTTCCTACATTCTGGGTTTTATCTCCACTGCTCTGAAGCTGTAGCACCCTTGAGTAAGGCAATATAAACAAAACTCCTGCTAAGCCAACACAAAAGCAGCAGCTTATAGTTAACTGGCAATTATAATCTATAATATCCCAAACTGCTGAAGGCAACTCGAGACTGGGTCGGGGTAACTGGTGTTACTCTATGTTAAGGTCAAAAGGTCGACCTTCCCACATCAAGGATAAAGATATATAAAATATTAACATTAACTTTTTCTACAAGGTGCCAGTTCTTATGTGTTATCCACCAGAGAAGGTGCCACAATTTTGGACAACATTGTGACACGTGGCACCAGTGTCATCGTTGGCACATTACTACCTGGCACTCAATATGAGTTCAATGTGGCGAGTGTGGGCCAAGTCAGGGACAGAAAAAGTGTCACCAGTTCACCTGCCTTTGAGGAGACAAGTAAGCACTTTTAAGTAGACACTTTATGTTAAGGTTTTAATTTTAATTTTATTTTTTAATCGCAAAAAATATTTCTTTCCAATTTTTTTTTTTTAATTTTGTTCAGAAGGGTTTAGGATATTAATTATTATTTATTAATTAACAATAAAAATGTTTTTTTTAAATTATTTGTGGTCTTTATCTAATGCACAACTAAGATTATTTTAGCACAGTAAAACCTTTTTTTTTTAGATCCTCTACCTCCAAACCAACCAAGTATTGTTGATATTACTTCAAATTCTATTTCATTATCTTGGAATAATGTCAAAGGTAAAACAACAATTTCTGATTTTGTAGTATTACCAAACTTTAAAAGTAATTAAGTAATTAGTTTAATTGCAATTGCTTTTTAAATTGTTAATATTTTTAAAATTTGAATTTTTATTTTCACTAGGAGCTCGTAGTTATGTTGTAAGCGTAACCAGCCCAACACTAGATGGTGTAAGAGAGGTTGAATTTAGCGACAATCGAGGAACAATTGATAAATTGGAATCAGGATCCGAGTAAATATTTGTTAAACAATTTTTAATCTGAATATTCGTGTTTGAAAAGTGGTTGTTCATAAATATTTTATTTTTTACAGATTCAGTTTTGTTGTTTTCTCGATTGGAACCAGGAGAAGAAGGACACCTAGTGGTAGTGAACCTATTTCAACTTATACAGGTAAAAGCAGAAAAATATTAATATATAATGCAGCTGGGTTGTATATATGTATGTTAAATTTATAGACCTACAAAATAAATAAAACTGCCATTTGTGGTAAACTATCACTGGCTAATATTAATTAAGAGTTGTGACCATATTACAACAATTTAAATGCCAGCTTGTTTTTATTAAAAATTATGTTCTGATATTTACTTTACATTTTACTAAGTTACGAAATGATTGTAAATTCATTTTTAAAACTTTCAGCTCCAGCGATAGTCACTGGTTTAAGAACTGTTGAAATAACAAACTCATCGATTCAGATCGAATGGGATGCTGTGCAAGGTTTGTTTATTTAGTTTAAAAATCAATATAAGTGAAGTATCATTATTTGCAATTAATTACTAATTTCCAATTATTAAATTGTAAAATTTTGCAATTAATAAATATTTTCTAATTAATCATAATTTGCAATGAATAAATATTTTCTAATTATTATTTTTAATTTAAGTTGTGAATTTTGGCCGTATTTTAGGTGCTCTTTCGTACACTATAACAACACTGCCTCCTGGTGTTGAAACAAGCGTTTCCTCGGAGTACACGACTCATTTATCCTCAAACCTGGAACCAGGGATGTTGTATGAGTTTCAGGTTATTGCAGTAGGGGAGGAAAACTTAAGAAGTTTGAGCCATGAAGTTTATATGGAAGCAACTCGTAAGTTTAATCAGCTTTAAAGTTTTATTTTCTGAACATTATCTTTATTGAATAAAACTAATTTTATAAGTAACAAAATACTTTAAATTTGATCAAAATTGTTGTCTTTTAACTTATTAGTTAATTATTGTGCTGTTACAAATGGACTTATCCTTTTTTTTGTATATTTTTTTATCCTCGATGTGGAAAGGTCGAATGTTCGACCTAAACATAGAGTAACATCAGTTACTCCGACCCAGTCTCGAGTTGACTTTGACAGTTTAAGATATTATAAATTATAATTGCCCGATAATTATGCTGCTGATTAACTGCTGGCTCAGCAGAAGTTTATACCGTTTATAGCGCCTTACTTAAGGGTGCCACAGCATTAGAGCAGTAGGAATTAAACCTACGACTTCATGTGGTGTAGCAAGTGTTTGTTACCACTACACCTTGCTTCCATTATTGATTATTAATACGTTGATATTAAGATGGTTTTAAAATTTGAAATATAAGGTTTACCAATAACTTCTTTTATTTTAGTACCTTCAACCCCAGACCAAGCAAATATTGTTGATCTTACCACAACTTCCATTACCTTGGATTGGCCAGACGCTCCAGGTTTGTTTCTATGATAGAAACTGATTTTTTTAACAACTTTGTGTAAATCTTTTTTCAACTTCGAAAATGCGCTTTAAATATTTGCTAGCCAAATGACTAAAGCATATCATATTTTTGTTTTATTTAATTTTTCTTTTTGTTGGAGGGTCGACTTCACAGTCTTAACACAGAGTAACAATCGTTAGTACAACCCAGTATCAAGTTAATTTTGCCAGTTTTGGAATACTATCATAATTGCCCGATAATTAAGCTGCTGATTTAGAGTTGGCTCAACAGAAGTTTATATTGTTTATAGCACCTTACTTAAGGGCGTTACAGCAGTGGGATTTGAACCCAGGAGTTCGTGTGGTAATGTCAAGTGTTGTTTACACTGCATCATGTGCCAGTTAAACTTTGTAACAATTTTTAAATTACTTTTTACTGAACCTTCTTTTATTTTGAAGGAGCTGAGAGCTACATCATAACTTACAGTTCTGAAGACATAAGTAGCACAAACGAGGTGACCACTGCCATTAAACCATATATATTCACAAACCTTGTTCCTGGGACACACTACAGTTACTCACTTCGTTCTGTTGGAGTAAAGGATTACTTAAGTTCTGGTGTTTCTCCTATTGTGACACAACAAACTGTCATTGAGCAACCTCCAAACTTTGAAGTAACTTTTGTAAGTCCGGATCAGATCAACCTAAGATGGGATGAAGTCAAAGGTAAAATTTGTTTTTGATTACTTTTAAATTTAATATTGTGATTAAACAGATTTAAACTTTTAAATAGATCAAATTTGCTTTAATTAAACTTTATTTGTACCAACTTTTATTAAAACATCTTTAAAGGAAAGTAAATCATTATGTGTTTTTTTTTTTAATTTTTTTTATAAAAAAGTTTTTTTTTTCACTTTCTAAACTAGAGTACTGAAAGCAGTAAGCTATTAGTATTGGTGTTATCAATAAATAAGCTTTAAAATACAACAAAAACTTTTTTTAATTTTATATGTTTAATTATATTCAAATTTGAAACTTGATTTTCATTAGGAGCAACTTCCTATAACATAAGATGGAGATCAGACACAGATGTCACCAATTCTACGACCCAAACCTCCACGACCTTGAAAATCGGTTCTCTGTTGTCTGGTACCTTGTATCAGTTTGAGGTGCGAGGACAAAGTGAAGATATAAGGACATCGAGTGTTCCCGCTGTGCTGGATGAAACGACTCGTTAGTTTTGTTTCTTAGTTTCACCTAAATTGCTGGTTTTATTAAAATTTCAGTTTAAATAGTTTTTTAAAATTTAAGTTATTAATATAACACTTTATATTCTCTTTAAACAACTTTTTTTAATGATTACATTAATCTATTTAAACAAACTTTTTATTTTTAGTGCCAAGTTCACCAACTGGCCTCACTGATAATAATGTTGGGTTCAATACAATTGATTTGGAGTGGGAACCTGTGAAAGGTTGGTTTAAAATAGGAACTTGTATATATTTTTACTTTTAGTATATTTAGAAACTTTTATTGAAAAATAGTTATATATTTTAAGGATTAAATGTGTTTTGTAGAATGGTAATTTTTTTATTTATCATCGAAAATTTGATAATTGTTTTAACCAATTCATACACTAGGTGGTGAGCTTTACGAGGTTGTTGTTGAAACAACGGAGCGCACAAAACCGAGGATAAATCTTCAATCTTCTTCGTTTGTTCAAGTCGGAAGTTTAAGATCCGGAGGATTTTATTCTTTTGAAGTTTTTGCGATCGGAGTCGGGGATCGAAGAAATGATGTTCCAAGCAATCAGATCACCGTGCAAACAGGTTTTTTAGTTATTTAATTATAAAAACTTAATTATAAATATTTAATTATTGTTGATTTTAAGGAATATTTTCTAAAAAAATTTCAAGTAACTTCTTATTTTAGAAATTTAAAAATAAAATCTTTAATTTATTTTAAATTTTATGTATATTAAATGTAATTTATTTAACATTTTTATATTGGTTACTTTTATTTTTTACCAAACTTTTTATTCCAGTACCAAGACCACCAAGAAGGTTTCAATTTGATAATATTACAACAGATTCAATTGGATTTTCATTCTCAAGAGCTTATGGCAAGTTTTAACAATCTTTCTTTTATATATCATTTTTTATATTTTTATCCTTGATTTGGGAAGGTCTTAAAAACATAGAGTAACATTTGTAACCCAACCCAGTCTCAAGTTGCTTGTGGCAGTTTGGAATGTTATAGGTTATAATTGCCCAATAATTTATGCTGCTGTTTAACTGCTAGCTTAGCAAGAGTTTGTAGCACCTTACTTAAGGGAGCTACAGTATAAAAGCAGAGGGGATCGAACCCTGGACCTCATGGTGGTGTAGCAAGTGTTCTGACTACTACATGACACTGTTGGTGATACAGCTTAATTCATAGTTTACTTAAATGTATCCAATTAATAGGCCTACAAAATAAACTGCTGTTTGTGGTGCTTGGGTAAATTATTGCAGGCAGATATTAGTTGAAAAGTTGCAACCATAGAAAATAATGTTTTAATATTATTTTTGTGTTTACAGGAACCAGATTAAATGTAATTATTGTGACATCATCAGACCCATTGTTTGAGTTTAGCTCACAATATGACTCACAAACTAACTCGACAGGTTCACTCAGAATTGAGACGAGAATTACTTCACATATTGTCACTCAACTTCAGTCTGGAACAAGGTAAATACCTAACCTCACCTTTTAGTGTAGGTTCGAATTTTTGTTTTTTAAGGAATTATTTTTGGGCAAAAATTTTTAACTTTAAATTGGGATATCTTGAAAACTATTTAACCAATTTAAAAAAAGTTATTTTTAAATCATTGATAAAAATAAAGGTAGTATAAAAGTAACTGATGTCCAAAAATAAGGATTGTCTAAAAATAATAGTAGCCATAATATTATGGTTAAAATAATAGTAGCCTAAAAATAATCGAGAGAGCTATCTCATAAATATTACGTAACTCCTAAATTCACTGGTTTTGAGAACGTAACTTTTTTTTGTTGAGTGACGGACAGTTAACGTGAACCAAAATGTCAAAACATTTCAAAAATAAACTCTGCAGTTGCTATCCCTTATTAATTTTATGATAGTATAGTTATTTGGTTGACTTTTTTAGTGCTACTATAAGACTATACTTAAGTTTGATTCCTCTTGTATCATAATATTATAAGTTTATTGTTAACCTAAAACCTAATTTTTTTGTAGGTATTTATTTGAATTAATGTCAATAGGAGAACAAGAAGGAAGAGATAGTGGGTTGTCAAGACCAAGGATAATTGAAACTTGTAAGTTGTTTGTTGTATATATTTTTATCCTCGATGTGGGAAGGTTGAATGCACGACCTGAACATAAAGTAACAACATTTACACTGACCAAGTCTCAAGTTGCCTGTGGCAGTTTTGGATATTATAGATTATAATTGCCCGATAATTATGCTGCTGATTAAGTATTGGCTTAGCAGGAGTTCATACCGTTTATAGCACCTCACTCAAAGGTGCTACAGCATAAGATCAGTGGGGATTAAACCCACGACCTCATGGTAGTTTAGGAACTGTTCTTACCACTACAGCTCACTGCTGGTCTACTGTCATTAAACTTAAGTTTATAAAATAAAAATTAGTAAAATTACTTTATTACAGTACCCGACACCCCATCTAACCCAACTATTACTGAAGTTACAACAAATTCTATTTCTCTAACTTGGAACAACGTTAGAGGTAATCACCTTAATAAGAATTGTTTTAGATTTGTGATAAAATAAAGGTTTTGGATAAAATTATTAGCATTATTTAGTTACTAATTATGTTTGTAATGTACTTATAAATTTATAACATAATCTAATTATAATGGAGCTTAGTAGACAATACATATATTGTTCAAGTGGACGATATATATGTTGTTTAATTTAAAGGACTGCAAATAAATAAAAATATCATATGTGGTGGTGCGTGGGTAAATTATCAGGGGCAAATATTAGTTAAAAATTGTGCTATGACAACTAAAAAATCTTGACTAGAAGACAAGTTGTTAACTAGTACTTACTAATGGTCCAAATACATTTGATTTAAAGGCCCATAAATAAAAAAAACTGTAGTTTGTGGTGTACTAGTAAACATGGGCAAATTTTTGTTGTGATAAAACATCAAATAATACAATGGTAAAAAATAACGATAATTAACAAAGTTTTTAATTAACCACAACCACAAGTTTATTAATATCATTTTAATTTACATTTTATTATGTGCCAAGAAATATTAAAACAATTACTTTTGTCTTGTAGGAGCTGATCTTTATGAGGTTACAGTAACTGGAGAAGGAATAGAAGAAACCACTCAACTTCGGACCGAGGAAAATATGATAAATATCGAGGAGTTGAGACCAGGGGGCATCTATGAGTTCCAAGTGTTTAGTGTGGGGGTGAACGAGGCTTTTAACTTTGTTGGGACCGAGCCACTGACCATACAGACCAGTAAGTTAGAAAAAAGTTAAAATTTTCTTTTAAAAGTTTATTAGCTTTGTTATTGGTA
Organism: Corella eumyota; assembly: GCF_963082875.1. Classification (NCBI taxonomy): domain Eukaryota; kingdom Metazoa; phylum Chordata; class Ascidiacea; order Phlebobranchia; family Corellidae; genus Corella; species Corella eumyota. Next base: position 21,599,008 of record NC_137491.1, read on the forward strand.
TGAATGTAAATTAATATTTTTGTTATTTTATGTTTTTAGTTCCATTGCGACCGAGCAACTTTAGAATCACCGACATTTCAACAAATTCCATTTCACTTGCTTGGGATGAAGTGTTTGGTAAGTTAAATATTTTATTTAATAAATTTATCTTTAAGTAAAATTTAACCGGCGGACAGATTATAACACATAGTTTTACTACATAAGGTCATGGGTTTGAGCCCCACTAGTTTCATGCTGTAGCGTACTTGAGTAAGGTGCTATAAATGGTGTGAACTCCTGCTGAGCCAACACTTGATCAGCAGCTTAATTATCGAGCAAATATAATCCATAATATTTCAAACTGCTACAGGCAACTCGAGGCTGGGTCTGAATAACTTATATTACTTTATGTTTAAGTCGCGCATTCGACTTTTCCACATCGAGGATAAATACGAAAATAAAATATTCAAATTTGTGTTTAACTTTAGGGGCTGACAACTTTATAGTGACAGCGACATCCAGTGACACCTCTAGTGGTGACTTTATATCTTCAATCACTTTATCCTCGATGAACACGACCTTTAACGACCTTGAACCTGGAACAATATATATCTTCAAGGTCAAAAGTGTTGGAGTTCAAGGTCAGGAAAGTCAATCAACTTTGGAAATCACTGAAGCTACTTGTGAGTAAATTTTTGCGTTTTTTTTGTCTTATGATTTTATTTATTTAAAATCGATTAGTCATTAAGTTAAACTACTGGAAGAATAGTGTAATAGTTAGAAGTACTTAAGGTTGTGGGTTCAATCCCTGCTCTCATGCTGTAGCGCCCTTGAGTAAAGCGCTATAAACGGTATGAACTCCTGCTGAGCCAACACTTAATAAGCAGCATAATTATTGGGCAATTATAATCTATAATATCACAAACTACCACAGGCAACTCGAGACTGGGTTAGGTTAACTTTTTTTATTTATTTTTTTTGGTTTTTCGCACATTGATAAAAGTAAATAATAAATACGATATACAATTAATATTACAACAATGCGGCGCGAAAAAATGACAAAATCAATTTAACGATTTTAAACATGCCAAAAGTAATAATGTTTACACAAAGATTTTATTGTACATTATGGCATAACTCTTTATAAAGTTTATATTTTTCGCACTAAGGTTGTATAAAAAAAAGGAAAAAGATTTTAGATTAGTTTAGGCTTTATTTAAAATAAAAACTGTATTTGCTTTCTTGATCCAGTTTCCTAGTTTTAGATTCTCATAAGATAACATTTATATTTTTACTTTTAAAACTTATTATTTGTAGTATTTCAGTAGCAAGTTTATTAACTTAAGTACCACCAACAAGCTACCAACAAACCTAATCCAACTAAGTATAAACTAGTTGTATATTTATGTAGTGCCTGATTCATCAAGTGCTGTAAGGTTGGAGGATTCAACAACAACAACAGCTTCTCTATCTTGGGAACCTGTTAAAGGTAATGCATTGTTGTAGAAACCAATTATAAAACACTTATTAGCCCACCTTATGCTAATATTTCAGTTGTTACAATATGGTGGCAACTGATATTTTGCCTTGATAATTTAACCCCACACCACAAACTGCAGTTTTATTTATTTGTAGGCCTATAAATTGGACAAATTTTGTTTACTAAGCTTCATATTCAATGTTCTTTTCAATAACACTAAATTATAAAATGATGAATTTTTGACAAAATTATTTCTTTAACTTAAAATCTTGATTTTAAAATTTTTTTAGGAGCTATTTCGTACGAAGTCTTTCTTAGAGTAAGTGGTAACCTTGATGGCAGGGTTCTAACTACAAATGTGCCACAGGTCACTGCTACTGATTTAGTGGCAGGTGAAAGGTACAATGCTCTGGTGTTTTCAGTTGGTTTAAAAGAGAGGAGAAATGAGGATGGTAGCAACATGATCACTTTTCAAACCGGTAACTACTTTGTATTATTATTTAAAGTATCTAATATGCTTAATTTTTTTTTGTATATATCTTTATCCTCGATGTGGAAAAGTCAAATGCACGACTTAAACATAGAGTAACAACAGTTACCTCAACCCAGTCTCAAGTTGCCTGTGACAGTTTGGGATATTATAGATTATAATTGGCCCGATAATTATACTGCTGATCAAGTGCTGGCTCAGCAGGAGTTCATACCATTTATAGCGCCTTACTTTATGACTTAAAGTATGGAAACATTGGGACTCAAACCTAGAACTCCAAGGGTTCAATCTTATTGGGCAACTTTTGAATGCTTTTAATTAAAAAAACAATAGAATTTAATCTTGTTTAATATATTTCTTTTTTTAGTTCTGTCTGCACCTGAAAACTTGGTGACAAATGAAGTCACAACTTCAACAATTAGTGTTGGTTGGGAACCAGTTTATGGTAAGTGGTTACTTAGTATTTAATGGCTAGTTCTTTAATTGTTTGATATTGGTTATTAAATGGTGTGTTTTTTAATGGTTGGTTATTGGTTAATGTTAATTAAATAGTTGCTTTTTTGTTATTAATTAGTTGGTTTCTTAATGGTTGGGTATTGGTTTTTGAATGGTTGTTTATTGGTTGTTAATAGGTGTGGTTAATGGTTATATAATATTTGGTTCTTAAATGTTTTTCCTTTAACAAATGCAAATAAATTTAGTCAATCAAAAATAAATTAAGCCAAGATTCGCAAAAGGAATAATATAACTATCATATAAAACTTTCTAGGTGCAACATTCTACACTTTGAACTTGCAACGAATTGAGAATGATGTCATCGACTCGGTTGAGGACTTTGTTACCATGGAAACTAGTTTTGAGTTTGAGGACCTGGAGCCTGGAACCCGGTACTCATTCATGGTGCGGGGAACCGGGGATGGTGCAATTACAACAAGTGTGAACAGTGTTAGAGTGTTCGCAACTACTTGTAAGTTTTTAAGTCTAATAATCACATATTATTGTACCGAGGGGTTATTAAAACACTGCCTTGGAACACTCGGCTTACTACATGAGGTCCTGGGTTCAATCCCCACTCCTATACTGTAGCGCCCTTGAGTAAGGTGCTATAAACGGTATGAACTCCTGTTGAGCCATTACCTTATCAGCAAAAAAATTATCGGGCAATTATAATCTATAATATCCCAAACTACAACAGGCAACTCGAGACTGGGTCTGAGTAACTGATGTTACTCTATGTTTATCGTTGACCTTTCTACATTTGGAATAAATAAATAAAAACGATTAGATAGTTAAATAATTTGATTTTTTGGTATTTATTAATAGTTAGTTTTATATATTGAATTGTTTACATCAATAAAATTACTTTTTAATTTAGTTCCTGAGACTGTAAGAGAGATCAGAATTGTTGAAATTGACCACGATTTTATAACTATTGAGTGGGACCAAGCATCAGGTATTACATTAAACTTTTTATGTATAAGTTAATGACAATTTTATGTTTATGTAGGTTTTATAATTTTAATAAAAAATAAATATGCTGATAGTTAAATTGGTATGAAGCACTCTAATGGAAAAGACATTTTTATTTGAAATTTAATTCATAAATAAAACACAAGTCAAATTAACAACAAAAACTAAAAAAATTTTTACTAGGTGCTCGCTTCTACTCTGTGCAAATACAAGGTCCAGAGGGCACCGAGGTCATCACAGAGGTCACGAACTTGACCATGTTTACAGCTGACTTATCACCAGGGTTGACTTATGGTTTTACTGTTGACTCGATCGGTATACTATCAATATTGAACAGCAACAAAACAGTTCAAGTTGCTGCACAAACAAGTGAGTTAAAAGAATTTATTCATAAACTACCGGCAGTGTGGTGTATTAGTCACAACATTTGTGTTTACTACATGAGGTCCTGGGTGCGATCCCCATTGCTCGAATGCTGTAGCGCTATTGAGTAAGGCGCAATAAACGGTGTAAACTCTTGCTGAGCCAGCACTTAATCAGCAGCATAATTATCGGGCAATTATAATCTATAATATCCCAAACTGCCAACTCGAGACTGGGTCAGGGTAACAAATGTTACTCTATGTTTAAGGTCTTGAAGTCATCCTTCCCACATCGAGGATAAATATAAATTTATTTAAAATAAATATTTATATCTATTTGTTTTTTTGCCAAATATTGACTGTAAGTTATATGTGGCTTAAAATTCAGTAAAATTAAATAAGTCAAAAATTTAATTAGGTTAAAATTTTATCAAAATATTTTTTTAGTTCCATTGCCACCTGACAATCTAAACATTAATGACATCACAACCACAACTATGATGGTTGAATGGTCAGAAAGCACTGGTGCATCAACCTATGTTGTTGAATACATTGATGATGTTGATCAACATTTGTTTGTTGAAACTGTCGCATTAAATGTCGCACTTGTTGATTTGATCTCTGGGACTCAATATCGAGTGCTCGTGTCAAGTGTGAGTGAGAGTGGAGCCACTAAGGGAAATATTGAGTTGTCTGAAGTTACTGGTGAGTTTTTTTAGTATTTTTGGTTTTACTTAAAAACTTTTTTTTTGATTTTATAAAAAATTTTCTTTTTCCAGTTCCAAGCACACCAACAGATGTGATAATAACCGAGGTTACCACGGAAACAGTTATATTGTCATGGCAACCACAAAAAGGTGCCGTAACTTACAGGGTTTCCGTGCTTAATTTGGATAATAACGAAACTCAAGAAATTGAAAGTGAAAACAGTGTTTCCGTGATAAATGACTTAGAAGGGGGAACTTGGTTCGAATTTGTTGTTTTCTCTGTCGGAATTAAATCGAGGATAAACTTAATTGGAAGTCAACCAATCAGAACACAGACTGGTAAGGATTTTTTATATTTTTTACTTTAGTTCTTTTATAATAATTTGAAGATATATTTTATTGTTTATCTGAATTTCTTTTTTAATATACCAGGATAACAAATTTTATCCTGGGCACCTTACTCATTTTTACTAAAGTTACAATATACTTGGTATATTTACTGGGACCAAAACTTTAAATTTTTAAACTGTTTTAGTTCCTTCTTTCCCCGAAAATGTTGAAACTAGTGAGGTCACGGTTAATTCGTTCCTGGTAACCTGGCAAGCTGTGATGGGTCAGTTTAAAATTTTTTATTTAAAAGTAATGTTTACTCCAATATTATTTTAATGAATTTTTTGACACATTGCAAAAATATATATAAATTTTAGAACAACTTTTAAAATTTAAATAATAGATATAATTACAATGTTGCAGCTAATTAACAAATTATCTTTTTCTTATGTTAATTGTGCTTTTTAAACTAAGATTAAATTTTGCATTAATTTGACAACATTTAGTGTTCTAAAATTTTAAATGAATTTTATGTTTTAAGGAGCTGCTAACTATGAGGTGATTGTGACATCATCAGATGAAGATGTTTTTATTCCTGATGTAATTATGACATCACAAACCAATTTTGTTGTCACAAGTTTAAACTCTGGCACAAAATATATGATTTCTATTGTTGCTATCGGCGATGAAAACCAAAGAAGTGAAGCAAGTCAAACTATTGAAGAAACTACGAGTAAGAATTAAATTTTGTTTGAACCTTTTTTGGTTTTATTTGAAAGTTTTCAACCATCTTTATTTAATGAAGCTAAGTGGATGATATGTTAAGTTTATAAGCCTTTAAAATAAATAAAACTGTTTGTGGTGAATGGGTAAATTATTACTGACAAATATTAGTTGAGAGTTGTGACAATTTTATGACATTTAAAATCCTAATTGTAGGGCTTGCTATTGACTAGTTTAGTAAAGGTCTTTTTAAAACATTCAATCCCAGCTTGCAATTATTTTAATTTTATTTTAAAAATCCATCCTAAATAACTTAGTTTAAAATACTTTTTATTACCAACCAAGTTTTTTACAGATTTAAAATATTGTGATTATATTAAGCTACCTTTAACTTTTGGTTTGCAATTCTTTTAACCTTACTTAAAGAATACAATAGTACAGTCCTATAAATTAACCTTTAAACTTTACGATTTATGTTTTTTTAACTGCTTACAAGATTAACTGACTTTTTTTTTCAGTTCCAAGCACACCAACCGATGTGATAATAACCGAGGTTACCACGGAAACTGTTATATTGTCATGGCAACCACAAAAAGGAGCTGTATCTTATAGAGTTTCCGTGCTTAATTTGGATAATAACGAAACTCAAGGAATTGAAAGTGAAAACAGTGTTTCCGTGATAAATGACTTAGAAGCGGGAACTTGGTTTAAATTTGTTGTTTTCTCTGTCGGAATTAAATTGAGGATAAACTTAATTGGAAGTCAACCAATCAGATCACAGACTGGTAAAAATTTTAAACCTAGAACAAGGATTAAATTTATTTATTTTCCATAAAACTGGAACATAAAGGAACGTAAATTATTTATCTTTTTAGTTCCATCTGCTCCAATTGGATTGCTCACATCAAATGTTGAAACAATTTCTTTCACAATTTCATGGCAGCCCCAAATGGGTTTGTTTTACATTTAGTTGCGTTAAGTAGAAGAAAAAAATTTTAAATTAAACTTGCAAAGTGTTTTATTTTTTTCCGAATCGATCTAAAGTTTTAGAGATCTATAAATTATTATCAACTATTTAAAAATATTATTTTACAATAAAGTTTAAATAGTTTTTAATACAAATTTGGTGTTTTTTTAACAAGCTTGTAGCTTTGTTCTAAAATTTTATTTCAAATCATTCAAGGTGCTGAAAGTTATCAGGTCACAGTTACTTCACCTGATCAAGATGTAAATGTTCCTGACCTGATTATGACATCACAAACTACATTGTTGGTGGACAATCTAAGCACAGGAACTCAGTATGACATCACAGTTGTCGCTGTGGGTGAAGAAGGTCAACTAAGTGCGCCAAGTCAAGTTGCCATGGAAACTACTCGTAAGTTTGCTTAAAATTTTAAACACAGTAGCGTGGTATAGTGGTCAGAACACTTGCTACACTACACTAGGTCCTTGGTTCGATCCCCACTGATCTCATGCTGTAGTGCCCTTGAGTAAGGCACTATAAACGGTACAAATTTCTGCTGAGCCAGCACTTAATCAGCAGCATTATTATCAGACAATTATAATCAATAATATCCCAAACTGCCACAGGCAACTCGAGACTGGGTCGGGTAACTGATGTTAATCTATGTTAAGGTCATTAAGTCAACCATTTCACATTGAGGATGAATAAACAAAAATAAAATGTTTTAATTGTCTTACAAAAAGACTTTAAATGAAACTAACAGTTAAAATTTAAGTTTTAATATTTCAGTGCCTTCCACACCAGAAGAAGTGATCATAACTGAAGTAACCACAATGCAAGTTTCGTTGGCATGGCAACCTGTTAAAGGTGTGATCCTTTAAAGTTAAATTATTAATTACTTTTTAATAATAAATAAAAGTATTTCTAGCCACGAACAAATACTACTTTTTTTAAGTTTCAAAATCATCTTTTTTGTTTTTAGTTTTTTTGCTAATAAAGTAACTTTGTTGTAGGTGCCGTAACTTACAGGGTTTCCGTGTTTAATTTGGATAATAACGAAACTCGAGAAGTTGAAAGTGAAAGCAGTGTTTTCGTGATAAATAACTTAGAAGCGGGAACTTGGTTTAAATTTGTTGTTTTCTCCATCGGAATTGAATCGAGAATAAACTTAATTGGAAGCCAACCAATCAGAACACAGACTGGTAAATTTTAATTTCACCTCTAAACTTATATTTTTAATTTTATTCGCTTTAAGTAGTTTAAAAAACTTAAAATTTAATTATTAAGTTCCTGACGCTCCATTAAATGTGGCCACTGCCAATGTCACAACTACTTCAATCACCCTGCTTTGGGACCAAGTCATTGGAGCGGAAAGCTACGTGGTTCGGTTCACCGATGACATCACTGGTGATGATGTCATAATTCCAACCACAGAGACCTCTTTGGTGATTGGAGAATTGAATCCCGGGACGTCATATGATTTCTATGTGATCGCAGTTGGGCAAGAGAATCAATCAAGCGTGAAGAGTGTGGCTAGGAGAGAAATTACTCGTGAGTTAGAAGAAGGCTGATTTTAATTAATCATTATTTTATTAATTACCTTTTAAATTATAATAACTGATTACCATTTGATTAGGCATTTAATTACTTTTTATTTATTTTAAATTAAAAAAACTTTTTTCCAAATAAAACTTACTAATTTATTAATTACTTTAAATTAATTACACTGAAAATAAATAACTTAATAGCTGCATGCATTTATATAACTGCACAGTTTTACTAACAACCAAGTTTATTAATAAATCTATGTGTGATTATTTTACACGTTTGTTTGTGTTCTACTAACATCAATTTTTAGCAGTTGCATGTTTTGTAGCAGTAGTTTATAACTTGCTTGTATAACCGTTTTGTTTAACTAAAACTAGTGTAGAAAGATTTATGTTTAAATGTTTTTATTAACAAGATAAAATGTTTGTATTAGCTAGCTCGCATGTTTTGTAGATTTGTTCTTACTAACAGCATGTTTGTATAAGTAGTTGTGCACAATTATTAATTGTAAACACATTTTCTATTTAATTTTATTTACTTGCATGATTTGTTACATGATTTATTCTTAATTTAAACTTTATCTATATCAACATATAATTTATTAAAAGATTGTAAAATTATGTATATATGTAATACATAATAATTAAATTAAAAAAAACATCACAAAGGATTACATTAATTTATTTTACTTATGTTTGTAAAAAAAATTGAGTTAACTAAACATTAAAGGCCTAAATATAATACTAACACACAGTTATATTTCATATTACAAAATATGGTTGATCTACTGCATTTAAAAAATTTGTAAAAATAAAATATGGTTTAAAATATTTTCTAATTAAGCTTGGGATGCGATTGATTAAACTTGTTTTAATCAAATGGTTAATTCTGTAAAGGTGAAATAATAAGATTCTTATAAAAGCGGTGAAGTTTTAACAAATTGCATGTTTGGAATATTACCAACAACCAAGTAAGTTTCTTAAGGATGTTACCAATACATTTATAGAAAAACTTTTGATACTAATAAAGTTAAGTTTTATATTACTTTATAAATTAGTTTGTTTAAAAATATTGCTTAAACTTCTTTATAAATGTTGTAACGTCATCTTATATGCTTTATTACGTTTTATTAGAAGTGTTTTAATTATATTTTCTCTATCATTAAGATTTTGTTAAATAATTCAACATTATGTCAGGTCCTGATGAGATCTCTAACTTGGATGTAACTGAAGTTGAAACAACGACCACAAATATTCAGTGGCAACCTGTTAAAGGTAAACTTAGGCAGTAACTATATAATCACACGTTGTTATGTTTCTAACAAGACTTTAAGGCACAAATATAAATGGCCGTATTTTTGTATGTTGTTTTCTATATAAAAAAAAATTCCAACTTTCATGCTGTAGTGCCCTTGAGTAAACAGCTTTTAACAATATAAACTCTTACTGAGCCAGCATTTAATCAGCAGATTAATTATTGGACAATTATAATCAATAACTGACTAAGTTAACTCAATACTGGGATAGCTAACTGTTGTTATTCTATGTTTGAGTTGACCTTATTTATTGTCAAGTCACTCAGGAATTTCTAACTTGTTTCATAGATTTAAAACAGTTGTGATTGTTAAAAATACTTTAAGTTAATATCAATCATTTAAAGTTATATATGTTACTGTTTTTAAAACACCAACTGCAATTTAGGTGCAAGTTCTTACCGACTGTTCTACAAACTTCGTGACATTGACAACTCCCCCTCCAGCATGGTTGAAACTTCTTTTACGAACTTGACATTGGTGGGGCTTGAACCGGGGACCTGGTATGTTGTGGTTGTGTTCTCAGTGGGCAGGAAAGGGAGGTTAAATGATGAGGAGGGAAGTGAAGAGATTCAGTTTCAAACTGGTGAGAAAAGTTATTTTTTTATTTGTGATCTAGTTGCTGAGATTTTTTATGTGTTTTATTCTAAAATGTATTGTAATTAAGTTTGAAATTAGTTTGTTAAAGCATTTTTAACAACAAAAATTGCAACTAAAAAGTAGTTTAATTAAGTTAAAACTATTTTGTTTTATTATTTTGCAATTTTAATTTTAAATCAAGATATCAAAAATTTATATAACTGTTGGATTGAGGTACATATTAATAATATAAAAGAATGTTTCTATTTTTTACAATGTAAAGTACAATTAAACTTTTCTTTTAGTTCCACTTGCTCCAGAAGGCTTAAGAATAACGGAAGTTACCACGACAATAATCAATCTTACTTGGTCTGAGGTTGTAGGTTAGTTAACTTTGATATTCTGACGCTACTTTGTAAACCAAAACTGATATAAACAACATTAAGTTAAAATTATAAAGTCAATTTACGTTTTTCTTATTACCTATGACTTTTCATATCTTTTAATTTTCTTAAACTTTAATTTTTATTATATTTTTAATCTTATTTTAAAAAAGGAAATACTTTATAAAATTTATTTATTAGTTTTGTAAAAAAGATTTGCTAATTATGGTTCGAAATCTTAGATTTCGAAACATATTGTTATTGTCATTATATTTATTATTATTATTATTATTGTTTTTATTCTTATTTGACGAATTTTGAAAGACGATAACTTTTGTTCTTTAAAAGTAAAAGTTCTAAATTTTTAGTATGTTTGTTATTATCCTAACGAATCGCAAACCTCCTATTTACGACATTTAAATGTCACTAATTACTAATTAATATATTTTATTATTAAAATTTAAAGATTAAATTTTCTGAAATTTTAATATGTTGTAGGTATTATTATTTTGTATGTTGCTGTTTAAAATGAAGATTTAACTCTAGCTAAATATCGTTTAATCATTATTTTAGTTTTTTTATAAAATAACGAATCAGTGTGAGTTTAACGCTTGAATAATTTAATAGCGTTCTGGTCGCCGTCAAAAATCGTCCTTTTCGCTGTCAATTGAAGTAAAAAATATTGGTTGAAAATTTAAGTAAAATGTTAAAGGATAAGTCAAAAATGTGTAAAATTTTTTTTTTAATTGTTTTGTTATTATTATATTTTAATACTCGTTTAATTACTAAAAAATTAAGATCGGTATTTTGCTTTTAAATTTAGTTTACTTTTCTATTACAATATCAATGAATGCGTGTTCGTTTGTTAAAATTAGGTTTAAATAAAAAAAAGGTCATATTTAAATCTATAATTTAATTAATAAACCTACTAAATAAATTATATTCATAAAAAAGAATCAAACGATTTCGAACCATATTTTATTTATCAAATAAATCTAGTTATTATTATTATTATGGTTCGAAATCTTAGATTTCGAAACATATTGTTATTGTCAGTGTATTTATTATTATTATTGTTTTTATTCTTTCTAGTCAGAATTTTGAAAGACGATAACTTTTGTTCTTTAAAACTAAAAGTTCTAAATTTTTAGTATGTTTGTTATTATCCCAACGAATCGCAAACCTTCTACTTACGACATTTAATTATCACTAATTACTAATTAATAGGTGTTTGTTTATTAAAATTTAAAGGTTGTTATTAATTTTTTTAAATTTTTGTCAATTGTATATCATGATATTAGTAACTCAAAAACGAATTTAATTTTTGTCACTAATCACTAATTAATAGGTGTTTGTTTATTTAAATTTAAAGTTTGTTATTAGGTTTTTAAATTTTGGTCGGTTTTATCTTATAATATTTATAATTCGAAAATAAATTAAAAAAGAATTCTTGTTTATTTTTTATATTTAAATGCTGGTTTGTTCATTAAAAATTAAAGTTCGACATTAAGCATTAAAAATTTGGTATGATGTATTTTATAATATAAGTAATTTAAAACATATTAGAAAAATAATTTTCGTTTATTTATTATATTTAAATGCTTGTTTATTTAATAAAAATCAATTTTAAGAATTTAAAATTTACTATAATTTATATCCTAATATCACCAACTTAAAACTGGGTTAAATATTAGTTTTTGTTTGTATTATATATATAAATGCTTGTTTGTTTATTAAAAATTAAAAGTTTGTAATATTCTTAGTTAATGTTTATGCATATCTTTTTTTATTTATAAAAATTTATGTTAAAAATAATCAAATATTTTCGAACCATATTTTATTTATCAAATAAATCTAGTTAAAAATCTTTTTTGCTTCAGGTGCTGCATTCTACCGCCTTAGTTACAATCCAACTGAAAACTCAACACAAATTAAGAACCTTGAAACTAGTTTATCCTCGATTCAAGTGGTACGACTTCAGCCTGGGAGTGAATATTTGTTCAAGGTTATATCTGAGGGGGATCAAGGTCAAATTAGTGTCAATAGTGAAGCTGTAATAGATACAACTGGTAATTTAATTCTTGTATTTTCAAGTTTTGAACAAATATTTATAAAATATAAAAAAAATATTAATTGGTTAAATTTAAATGCTAAATCAAAGGTAAAATTACATGACTAGGCTTAAATTAATATTTAACACTTTACCCAACTTATTTTTACATTTTTAAATATATTTTTAATGCTTTTTTGTTAATATTTTTTAATGCTTTTTTGTTCTTTAAGTAATTTTAAACTTTTTTATCTTCGATATTTTTATTACATCTGTCAAATAAATTTTTACTTTAAATTAATTTTAACTCTTAACATTTTAGTTCCTGATGTTCCATATATTAGCAACTTCACAGATATTACAACAACATCAATGGTGCTTAGTTGGGAACATGTTAAAGGTAATTATTTTTAAAATTTACATCTTGTTATAATTTTGTTGCTGATAAATCTTTTTCTTAAAATAGTTTTTATTTTAATGGATTTAATTTTGGCATTGACACATTTTCTTTATTTGTTTTTACAATGTATTTATTTACTGATGATTATTTAACCGGCAGCGTGGTGTAGCGTGGTGTAGTGGTAAGAACTCTTGCTACACCACACATGAGGTCGTGGGTTCAATTCTCACTGATCTCATGCTGTAGCGCCCTTGAGTAAGGCGCTATAAACAGTATGACTCCTGCTGAGCCAGCACTTAATCAGCAGTATAATTTATCGGGCAATAATCTCTATAATATCCCAAACTGCCACAGGCAACTCGAGACTGGGTTGGAGTAACTTATGTTACTCTATGTTTAAGTCGTGCATTCGACTTTCCCACATCAAGGATAAATTTATGTACAAAAAAAAATTTAAACAATAATTCAAATTTTAAACATAATTTTGCTCTACATAAATAACTAACTTTTATTCTAAAGTATGGCATTTTTTAAACTTGTTAAATTATTCTAGGTGCAACTAGCTACAAGTTAACCGTTAATGAACAAAACTCCACTCAAAGTTTTGAGGATATTTTTGTGAGTGCGAGTGGAGTAGAAGTGGTTGGTTTAAGTGCTGGATTATTTTATGAGTTTGAGTTGTTTTCGATTGGTGTTTCTGACAGAATTAATGAGATGAGTGGAGGGGTTAAAACACAACAAACTGGTGAGTTAAAAAACAAAAAAAAATTTGATATTAAAAGTAAAAAATGCTTAATTTTGTCAATAATTTAGTTTAAGAATATAATAACTTTAATTTTAAGTAAAATTTTTGGCATTTTAGGATGATTGTTTTATTGTTTTAAGTTGATTAAATTTTAAAAACATTTCGAAAGTTCAAATAAATTTTAAATTTTATTTTAGTTCCAAATGTTCCAACCAATGTTATAGCAAATAACACAACCACTTCAACAATTACTTTATCTTGGGATAAGGTACAAGGTAAGCAAATATAAGCTTTACCTGGTTATATTTAAAAATAAATTAATTTTATGATTAAAAATTGGTACTTTTTTTAAATATATTTAATTAATATTAATTATAACAAACCCTTGTATTTTTGTTGTTATGTTCTTTCTACAAACTTTTACATTAAAAACATTATTTGTTTTGTTTACAGGAGCTCTTTTATATATTATTGACCTCAACTCTGATGACACTAATATTGAGATCACAAACAACACATTTATGACATCACAAACCAGTATTGTTATAAGCAACTTAGTAAGTGGAACGGAATATAACTTTCAAGTTAGCGCAAAAGGAACCCAAAACTTGATTGGGGAATCTACTGTGCCAGTTTATAAAACAACAAGTAAGCATTCTGTTTAAGTAAAAGTATTTTTAATAATATAACTTAATGACTTAGTTTTTTTTATAGTTTATGTTATTAAGAGGTAAATGCAGTTTAAATTTTTAAATTAATATATCTAATTTTCCAGTACCAAGCACACCAACAGATGTGATAATAACTGATGTTACCACGGAAACTGTTTCATTGTCATGGCAACCACAGAAAGGTGCCATAACTTACAGGGTTTCCGTGCTTAATTTGAATAATAATGAAACTCGAGAAATTGAAAATGAAAACAGTGTTTCCGTGATAAATAACTTAGAAGCGGGAACTTGGTTTCAATTTGTTGTTTTCTCTGTCGGAATTGAATCGAGGATAAACTTAATTGGAAGTCAACCAATCAGAACACAGACTGGTAAGCTAAAGATTGTTTAAAAGTTGTTATCTCAAAAGTAATCCTTTTAATCAATTTTTTTTAAATATATTAACCTACTTCTAACAGTTCCCTTAGCAACGAATGAAGTTAACTCTTTTAATGTTACGACCTCAAGTTTTATAGTTCAATGGATTCCAGTGTTTGGTAAGTAATTTAATTGGTAAACAAGAGATGTTAATACTTCATGTTAAATATATTTCTTTTTAATTTTGAAATACAGGAAATCAATTTTCTTGTTTTTTATTTCAATAGGAGCTGCAAGTTATGAGGTTATTGTGACATCACAAGACTCTGAAGTATTGGTTCCTGATCTAATTATGACATCACAAACACAAGTGCTTGTGAGTTCACTAAGTTCTGGAACTAAATATGACATCACAATCGTTTCTGTTGGTGATGAAAACCAAAAAAGCGAAGAAAGTGAAATTGTTGAAGAAATTACAAGTACAGAAACATTTAGATTGGTTTAACTTGAATTTAAGTTAATGAAATTTTTTATTATTTAAATTTGCATACTTTTTATTGTAGTTCCATCCTCAGTTAGTGGATTAAATGTTGATTCAATTACAAATTCTTCTATTACTTTATCCTGGGAGGCTTCAAAAGGTAAATTGTTAAAAATTATATTTTTAATTTTTTTTAAATACAAGTCAATATGATTATAATAACATGTGATTCAATAACAACTTTTGGTATACATATTTTTAGTTTGTATCACATCATAAATTTGTTTGCATTATTTTTTAAATTTTTTCTTTAATTTTAGGGGCTCAGCTTTATCAGGTATTAGTTACTGGAATAAACTCAAGAACTCTAAACACAAGTGAAACTGAGCTAACTGTCAACAACTTGGAACCCGGGTTGAAATATAACTTTACTGTGTTGGTTGTGGATGTTAAGGGCAGAGTTAATATGGAGGGAACCGGGATAAATAATGTACAAACCAGTAAGTTGGTGTTTGTCTAATATTGTTTTTATTTTATTCACTAACTTGTTAAGATATTCAGAAATTTATATCTAATTTAGATAGGAGAATTTGATTTAGTAATAAGTAAATTAATTTAATGTTATATAAATGCAATCATTTTTGCTATGCAAAGTTTTTAAGGTTTTCTTGCCAAATATTATTTATTTTTAGTTTATAAAAATTTACAACATTTAAATATAAAACTTAATATTAATGCTTTATGGTATGTTAATGTACTGGTAATACTTTTTAATTGAAATGTTAATTTAAACTTAAACTAAAAATTAAAAACCTTTTTATTTTAGTTCCTTTGATACCAACTGGGTTTAAGATAACTTCAGTTAAAACAACTTCTGTTGGGGTGGAGTGGTCAGCTGTTCAAGGTAAAAAGTCATTAAAAATAAAGTTTTACTTTTTTAAAATAATAATTAAAATTCCATAACTGATGTTAAAACTGAACCATTTTTTTATGTTCGGAAATTTATGATTTTAAGGGGCCTTATATTACAATCTACTTGTGACATCAACTAACAATGATGTTGTAATGGATTTGACTGTTTACAACACAAGCACCCTTGTGACATCATTGTCACCTGGTGTAGAACATAGATTTACTGTTAAATCAGTTGGTGAGGATAAAACTTTAATAAGTGAAGAAAGTCAACAACTTATACAGGCAACTTGTAAGTTAATTAAATTTTTATCTATATAATAAAATAATAAAGTTTGAAGATATCTAGATTTTGGCTTAGATTAGTAAAAACTAGATTCTAATTTATTAAACTTTTCCAAAATAGTTTTTTTTAATAAGTAAATATAAGTTTAAATGTACAGCTTCGTATATTCTTGTAGCAAATAAATCTAAAATAATTTTTGTTTATTTTTTAGTACCAGAAGTTGTGACAAATATATCGGTTGTAAATATTTTAACCAACCAAGTTAACCTGGAATGGAATCAACCAGATGGTAAAATAAAATAAGTCTTATTTTTATAATTCACATATTTTAAAAATGTTGCTATTTACATTTAAATGTCATGTTAGCGAATAAAATAAAATTTTGTAAAATAAAATAAAATCCAATAAAATAAAATAAAATTAAAATAAAATAAAATCCAATTTTTGTATTTACTCATTGGCAGTAATAACTTGTTAGTTATTTAAGCCAATAAAATTAATAAATTTTATTCAAAGAATTAATATTATGTTAAGTCTTCTTTAAATAAAATTTATTTTTTCTTTCTTAGGTGCTAGTAGTTTCACCTTACAAGTTAGTAATCTTGACAATGGGATCACATTTGAGATTCAAACAATTGAACCAAGTGCCAATGTGACTGGGTTGTCTGCTGGTACTTGGTACAGGTTTAATGTTGTTTCTATTGGAGATTTGGATGTGACTAACTTTGAACCTGATGTGTTTGTTGCCAAACAAACTGGTAAGTTGAAGATTTTTGTTATATAATACATACTACGAATTTAAAAAAGAACACGAAAATTTTTTTGCGCATATTGGTGTAATTAATTTTGAAATGCCTAAAACTTGATATCATGCACAGTTATGTTTTAAATTTCAGAAGTTATGTCAGATTTTTATTTTAAAATGTTTTGTTTTTAGTTCCCCACCCTCCCAGTTTGATTGAATTTACCCAAATTACAACTGAAGCTTTACATCTAACTTGGAACACCGTGACAGGTTAAATAGCATTATATTACATCATTATTGTTAGGGTTTTACATACTCTTCTAAATTATTTAACTGAGTTCTATTAACAATTTTTTGTATAAGACATTAGTGTAAGCATTTATTAATTGATTAAATAAACATAACTTGTAGTTTTTACTGATATGGTTTGTTTATTCATTATACAAACTAAAAAATTTATAAAATTTTAGGAGCTTCATCTTATGTTATTTCCATCGAGTGGTCAGTTGATAACATTGTTGAAAGTAGGAGTTTATCCTCAAACTTAACCACTTATGACATCACAAACCTCCTTCCAGGAACTGAGTATTTGTTAACAATCAAAAGTATTGGAGCTGAAGGTCAAATGAGCAGAGAAAGTGAAGTTGTAACAGAAACTACTCGTAAGTTGTAACTGTTTTGTGTGCTTACATTAATGTGGTAAAAACTGTATTTGTTAACCTTTAAGTTTAGCTTTAAATTTATTTAATTTATTTAAAGATGTTTCTAAAACATACACTATAGTTATTTCTTAGCTCGTATTTATTTTAAACTGCAAAAGAAAATGTTAAAGATGGCTATTATGCAAAGATATAACAAAAACATTACAATTTCTTTATTTTTTTCAGGCCCAGAATCAATCTCAGGAATTGACATTGCTGATGTGACTGAAACTACAGCAACTCTTAGATGGAAACCGGTTAAAGGTAACAACTACACATACATAGTGTTTGTGTGTTTGCAAATATTTTAAAAAAAGTTCTCTTTAAACATTTTTAATTTAACTTTTTAGGAGCAAGAAGATATCAACTATACTACCATGAAAGTGACTCCATTGTTGATGACTCAAAAGTGATTATGACATCATCAGTTGAAACAATGGTAACTGAGTTGAAACCAGGAACTTTTTATAATTTTAATGTTTTCTCGATTGGAGCAAAAGATCGAAGAAATGAGGAAGGAAGTGTCCAAGTTCAACTGCAAACTGGTGAGCTTAATAATAGATGTTTTTTTAAATTAAGTTACTGTGTTTAAGTTGTAACAAAATTTGTCAATTGCTGTCTCTAGTTTTTTTAAATTTAAAATAATAAATAAAATAATAAAAAAATGCATTCGAAGTGGCCAATTCTTGAAAAAATAGTTTATTACCTATTTTATATTAAATGAATGTATTTTTAACAATAACTTGAAACAATTTTTTTAGTTCCTTCCGCACCAGATATGTTCCAAATCACGGAAGTTACAACAACTTCAATTAATCTAAGTTGGGAAAACGCAACTGGAGCTTCAAGTTATCAGGTTCATGTAATTTCTTATTTCTTCAAATATCTTAATTATAAATCAATCGAAAACTAATTATTTTTTAAGATTATAATTATTATTTTTTTTAACTACTCATTTAATTTTTATTTTGCATCTTTCAATTATTTTTGTAAATTTTAACCAGGTTTTGTACACTCAACCTCCCAATGATGACATCACAATCCTGGTAACCACAGCAACCAACATTCAAGTTGACAACCTAGAAAGAGGAACCAAATATAAGTTCTTGGTTAAAACAGTTGGAATAGAGGAGGGAAGAATAAGTGAAGAAAGTCTACCAGTTTCAGATGTCACCGGTAAAAATGGATTTATTTAAACATTTAAATGTAAACGCTGTATAATTATACTTTTTAAAGATAATTAGCTTTGTTGAAGACATGTTAAAAACTTCACATTCATATTTTAATATTTCTTTTACCTTTTAGTGATATTTGAATAAATATTTTTTTTAAACTAAGATTGAATATAATATTTTAATTTTTTTTTTTTGATTCTCACAAAAAAGGTATCTTTCATAATTATTATAATTGTAATGTTTTCAATTACTATTTTAGTACCTGGAAGTCCATCTGGTCTTACTGTCAACCCAGTGACAACAACTTCAATTGAAATTGGATGGGAGCTAACACAAGGTAGGAATAGTGGTTACACATTTCTTATATATAACTTTATTCTCTTTGTGGGAAGGTCAACTTCGCGACCTTAACATAAAGTGACATCAGTTACTCTGACCCAGTCTTGGGTTTACTTCAGTTTAAGATATTAAAGGGCCTACCTCAAGGGTTCTACAGTGTGAGAGCTGGGGATTGAACTCAGGACTTCATGTGGTGTAGCATATGTTCTGACTACTATACCACGCTGCCAGACATGATAAGATTGTAAAAATTGTTGGTATTGTAATTGTACAATGTAGGCAAAGAAAACGGTTAAAATCTATAGAATTAAAATACAAGAAGTAATTTGTTTGGCATTCAAGAAAACTTTTTTTTTGTTGCTTATGATTTTATGTTACAAAACTTACTTTTTCAAATGAATTGTCAAAAATGATTTATTAGATTTAATTTTTATTTTAGGAGCAATAAGTTACAAATTGGTAATATCCCAAAACAACCAAACTATTGAAGAACTTGCCACAAATCAAACAAATATAAATATAATTGGACTTGGACCTGGGTTGGTGTATCAAGTCAACTTGTTTGCTGTTGGAACTTTTGGAAGAATTAATTTGGATGAATTTGCTGTTCTAACACAAAGGACTTGTAAGTTAAAAAAAAAAATTTAGTGGGGTTTTGTTGGTTGGGTTTTAAACCGGCAGCGTGGTGTAGTGGTAAGAACACTTGCTACACTACACCACCATGACGTTGTAGGTTTAATCCCCACTGAACTTATGCTGTAGTGCCCTTAAGTAAGGCGCTATATGCGGTACAAACTCCTGCTGAGCCAGCACTTATTCAGCAGCATAATTATCAGACATTTATAATCAATAATATCCCAAATTGCCACAGGCAAGTTGCGCATTCAACATTACTGCATCGAGGATAAAGATTTAAGTTGCGCATTCAACATTCCCACATCGAGGATAAAGATATATATATACAAAATTGTTTTGTTATAAAACAATTTTTTTTTTTTAAAGAATTTGCTATTGTCTATTTTTACGTAAAGTTAAAGTTATTTAACTAAACACGATAGCTTTTATAAAATATTAAAATAAATCCAACTTATTTTTAGTGCCAGGAATTCCGACTAATTTTGACGTTAGTGACGTTTCAACAAATTCTATTTCACTGGAATGGGATTCAGTTCAAGGTAACCTCATTTGTAATAACTAACATCGTATTTACTACGTACTAAACTTTAAGCTTTTTTGTTGTTTGGTTGGTAATATTTATTTTAGTTTTAATTTTGTGTCACAATATCACAAAAAAGCAATTTTTTGTAAAATAAATTTTCATAAAAAATTTTTGTATATATTTTATATAATAAATATGTTATAATTAATTTATTTAAGGTGCCGTGTCTTATGTTATAAGTTATGGGACTGACAACATACAACTTGAGTTAAACACGACAAATAATTTTATTAAAATTGATGGTTTGGAAAGTGGAACGGAATATTGGTTTACCATCGCTTCCATTACAAGCGAGATGTTTACAAGTAGATCAACTGACAGAATTACTGAAATAACAGGTAAACATATTTTTTGCTATTTTTGTGCTTTTTAAACAATAATCAATATGATATCTATATATAATAAAGCTTAGTAGACTGTTATATATGTATATTATGTCTATTTTATAACCCTGCAAAATAAAAACAACTGTTATTTGTGGTGCACTGGTAAATGATAATTGAGAGTTGTGACTAAATTATAACAAAATTTTCGCCTTAGAGTGGGTAGGTAATTATTTATAATAATATACCTAACAATTAATTATTAAGTTAGCAGTGTATTTTATATTTAATAACACAAACTAAGGCTTTTATTTTGCTTTTTAACCAAACTTGCATTTAACAAAAACAAATTTTTTGTTTTTTTTATAACATTTGATATTTTCAGTTCCTTCTGCCCCTACTAATGTCCAAACTTCAAATATAACAACCACAACAATCCAGCTAGAATGGAACCCTGTTCATGGGGCTCAGTTCTACAACATTCGTATAACTTCAATGGACAACTTTCATTCTAACATAACTTCTGTTGAGCCTAATATTTTGTTGGATATTTTTGCTCCTGGAACAACTTATGATTTCTATGTTAGTGCAGTGGGAGAGGATTTAAAAATAAGTGAAGAAAGTGAAGTTGTGACTGACACAACTCGTAAGTTTATAAATTAAATGTTTAAAAACAATCCCTTAAGGGGAGAGGGCTTACCTTTAAGTTTTAAATATTTTTTTGTGTGTGTTTAAAAATTGACATTGTAGGCGTTATGCTTTTTATGCCTATTTAACCCCAACCTGTGAAAAAAATCATTTGTTTTTATTTGATAACAAGGTGTTCATTTTGTTAAAGTTTTTTTCATTATTAGAAGAGGAAAATCCAATCAGTATAAAACACATATGAAGCATTTACCTAAATGATGTATTAAAATGTGTAGCTTGTTTTTGGGCTCTAAAACACAATATTTTTGTATTTTTACCACTCTTTTTGTATATATCTTTATCCTCGATGTGGAAAAGTCAAATGCGCGACTTAAACATAGAGTAACATCAGTTACCTCGACCCAGTCTCAAGTTGCCTGTGGCAGTTTGTTTTATTATAAATTATAATTGCCTGATAACTACGCTGCGCCTTACTCGAGGGCACTACAGCATGAGATCAGCGGGGATTAAATCTACGACCTTATGTGTGGTGTAGCAAGTGTTCTTACCACTACACCACGCTGCCAGTTAAAATTTGTCAAAGAGCTTTTTTGTTCAAATTTTTTATTTTTTAAGTATTACTTTGCACTGCAGATAACCTAATTTTTTTATTTAGGTCCAGCTATACCAGATGACTTGAGAGTTGCTGACTTAGGAACAGATACAACAAATTTAACTTGGTCAATTGTAAAAGGTAAGATTTCGTTAAGTTCTATAGAGCTCAGTTTTTTGGGTAAAAGTAGTTTTTAACTCATGCAAATTTTTTATTTAATTAAAAATATAATCTTCAAGTAAGTGAAATCTTGCAGGATTAAATTTATATTTTAAGAAAATAAAGCTGTTGTTAGATATTAGCTTGAGGCAACTTATAATATAATAAACAACATAAACTTATGATTTAAAAACGAGAATATACTAAACAACATTTACAGTAATAAATACAAACCCCTAAATTAATATGTGTGTATGTGAAAAACTTGTTAGTGAACAACTATTAAAATTTAAGTTTGTCGGTTTTACTGCATAGTTGGTATATTTCATCAGCTAGTTTGCCATATTTCAAAGCTTTATCTTGTTCACCCAATGCTTTGTAGCAATCGTGTAAACCAGCATAAATATCATATTGTAGTTTTGTTGGCCTAACTGTTAGTTTGTTTAGTAAATGTTGTGCTTTATTTAAATTGTTTATTGCATGTTTATATTTACCAAGATCAAAGTAGCAATCCCCTATGCCTCGATATATACTTGACATTTCTTTTGGCCATTCCAATAAAGCACTTTTCTCAATTTTTAAATGTTGTAAATAAATTGTAAGTGCAACTTTTGGTTTGTCGAGTTGAAGTTGCGAATTGGCGCATTTATCAAGTATTGAAAGCTGTAATTCAATTTTCAGGTTTGGTATGGGAAATCGTTGAAGAAATGGTTGAGATATTGTTTCTATTTGCTCATATTCTTTTAATTGAAAAAGATATTGCATTGTTAAATAAAAACAACCAAGATATAACATATGTCCAGGTTGAATATGAGGTTTTATTTGTTCAAGCAACTCTAATGCAACTTTAAAGTTCCGTTCACTATAATAAGCTATAGAAGCAAAAAATATAATTTCAAGCCCGTAGTGGTCATTTTTTAACCAGTTTGAAGATTTTCGGTTTTCCCATTCTAATATAATTTTTTTGTGTTGTCGTATGTGACTCAAACTCGCCCAATATTCTAAACTAGAAGTCTTTTGATCTGGAATGTGTATTTTACCTATTTGTGTTTTGAATTCTACAGAATATTTAGTTGTATAAATTTGTTTAAGGTTGGTCCAGTTTTGAAGAAACTGTAAAATTTCAAAAAACCTAACAAGACTTGCTGCTCCAACAGCTTGAATTAATTCTTGAGCAGGATTAAAATCAAAACCTCGAAAAGTTTTTCCTTTATCAATATAATCATCTTGGCCTTGTTTTTTTGTATATAGTTTTAGTCTAACTTCACAAGCAACAGACAGGGCATACTTAAGATGATGGGAAGTCCTTGAATCAGCTATTTGTTGTTTTTCTAACTCATTTATTGCTTTAAATCCATTTGTAAAAACTTTATGAAAATCACAAATAATTGTAAGAAATAGTGATATAGTTCTGTACAAAATTTGTTTCATGTTAAATTGCTGATTGTACATATTTAATGTATGAACAAATGGCAAAAACTCTGTTTTATTTACCTCTTGGTTTAAGGCTGACTTAAATTTGGAAAAATCTTTTGTTTCAAGTTTTTGTTTAACCAGATTACAATATTGTTTGTGAATTTTTATATCTCCATAAACAAAACATGTTCGTTTTAACACATCAGCTAAGTGATAACCATTCTTTAAATCCACATCAGAGTCAAGATACTTGATCATTTCACTGACAGATTGAATTAGTTCTGTTGACCATGGCTTGTTGGTGGTACCTTCTTGTCTTCCTAGTGGAAACTTGCAAGCATATGGAATCATTCCATCAAAAGAAATTCCTCGTTTTGTAAAACTGTCAAAGAACCAGTCACCATTATTTTCAGTAGTAGAATCATTTAAAGAAGGAATAACAACACATGGAATAATAGTTTCCCCCAAATTCATGATAATAAAATGATGAATGATAGAAAACCATCTAAAATATTCCAGAGTGTTGTTATCCACTTTCTTGTTTTCATCCAGCAAAATAATATGCTCAAAATCAGAGTAAGGAGTTATTTCTTTTCGTGCAAGAGACCCCATTCCAGCTATGGCAAATTTACATGGAGATTTTCCCATGATTTTGACACACTTTTCAGCTATAAATTGCATGATAGAAGTGTATTGACTGGCTATATCATCTTGTATGGCACAAACTGTTTGTATTTTAGCACATTCTAGTTGTTCTAATTTTGCTTCAGCTATTTTATAAGGAATATGTTCTAACTGCAACAATTTATTTTCAGTATTTTCTCTCAGTTTTTTAACTTTTTTGGCAACTTTTGCAGAAATATTTTTTAAATTTGCCAAAGATTGATCTGCTTTTGATATTTTAAGCAAATGTAAGCAAAGATTATTAAGATCTTTCTTAATTGATTTAACATTTGAAGGATTTCTCACTATAGCTGAATTTAAAAGTGCACAACTTCTTATCAAGCTCAATTTATTAGGACTTTTCTCCTTATAAAGCAATCCCATTTTGTGAAGAATTTTTGCTGATTCTTGTGGTTTATTTTCCTTCCACTTTCCATCTTGTGTTTCTACACAAAGCTGTTTTAACTCAGCAGCAAGTTTATTTTCCTTTTCTTTAAACTTCATTGCTAAAACTAGGTTTTCTTACACAAAAGAATTAATTTAAATCAAATGTATTTGTTCTAACAGAAACTTAAGAAATGTTGAAAATCGGAATATTAAAACAGCTCTCTTTTTAAGTTTTTAATAACTCAAACTGACCAAAATATTTAAACCTGATAACTAAACACAATTTTCAATAATATAAAATCTAGCAGTCAACGCCCATGATAAATATTGATGTCACATAGTCACAAGATCCATTGTTTACTTAACAAACAAGTTATTCATTACCCAATATGATGTAAAAATAAAATGTTTTTATTACGAATTTTTATTTAAAATGTCGTTAAAATATTGAATTAATTTATGATGGTCTAATTTTAAATAAAAAAAACAGTTTTTAAATTACAAATATTGTTTTTACAATATTTGCTAAAATATAAAAAGTTATGTTTATAGTTGTTGTTGTTTATTTATAATTATAACTTTTTTTATTTTAATTTTTTTAGGAGCTGAAAAATATATTTTGTTCATAAAAAGCACTGATTTGCTTGAACCACTGAGGTTAGAATCAAACAATTACCATTATCTCCTAACAAACCTAAGACCTGGTGCCTACTATGACATCACAATGACCTCTGTTGGGTTCAATGGACAAGTTAATGATGAAATAAGTGAAACTTTAAGGTTTCAAACAGGTAGATATTTTTTTTATTTAAGTTTGTCCTCAATACACTTTTTTTTATTTTTAGTTTTAAAAAAAATAACTTTAAGAATATTTAGTACTTTGTAAAGAAATAATTTATATTATGTTTTTATCTTAAATATTTATTTTATTTAGTTTCCAGTGCTCCAGATAATATTGCAACAAATGACATCAAACCAACAAGCTTTCAACTGAACTGGGACCCGGTTTATGGTAAGATTTTAATTATTTAATTTATACTAGATGTTAAAAGTTCAATATTACAGCTTTATCCATTACTCTCGATCTTTAAACGGTATAAACTTCTGCTGAGCCAGCACTTAATCTGCAACTTAATTATTGGGCAATTATAATCTATAATATCCCAAACTGTCAAAGTTAACTCGATACTGGGTTGGGGTATCTGATGTTACTCTATGTTTGAGTTGCGCATTTGACCTTCCCAAATTGGGGATAAATAAATATAAAAAAATAATCTTTGGATTTGTTCAAGGTGCTGAAAGTTATCAAGTAACAGTTACTTCACCTGATGAAGATGTAAACATTCCTGACCTAACTATGACATCACAAACCACATTGTTGGTGGACAATTTAAGCACAGGAACTCAGTATGATATCACAGTTGTCTCAGTCGGTGAAGAAGGCCAACAAAGTGTTAATAGTGATGTCATAAGTGAAACAACAATACCACAAACTACTTCTAATATTGACATCACAGATGTAGAGAGTGGCTCAGTGACAATAACTTGGGATCCAGTTAAAGGTAAATCTTTAGTTTTGTTGAAACTAAACAAATATTAACTGAACAACATAATCTTCTAAAGTCTTTTTTTATTTTGTTTTAAGTTCTTACTAAGAAAATATTTACAATTAATATGTAGTCTCTTATTAACAAAGTTTATGATATGAACACATGACAAAAATATCTAAATCTTTTTATCTTAAACGTTTATAGTGGAACTAAAATAGCTTCTAGTTTAAGTTATAACACTTGTATTAATACAAAATTAGACACATCATTAAACATGGATAGTCAAAATGTTAAATCTTTTTCAGGTGCTGTCACTTACAGGGTTTCTGTGCTTAATTTGGATAATAACGAAACTCAAGAAATTGAAAGTGAGAACAGTGTTTCCGTGATAAATGACTTAGAAGCGGGAACTTGGTTCGAATTTGTTGTTTTTTCTGTTGGAATTGATTCGAGGATAAACTTAATTGGAAGTCAACCAATCAAAACACAGACTGGTATAGTTTATTTTAATTTTTTAAATTTGTGATTTTAAAATTTGTTTTAAAAAGTTGACACTTGAATTAAAAATTTAATAACATAAAATATTTTTAGTACCAAGCCAGCCAACCAATCTACAAGTAACTGAAACCATGACAACCACGATTGAAGTAACATGGAACCCAGTAAAAGGAGCTCAATATTACACAATCACATCTCTTGATGAAAACTCAGCTGAAAGTTCGTTCAACTCAACTTTAACAACTTATGTTATTAGTGGACTTGAACCAGGCTCTGTGTACGGTGTTAAAGTTGTGGCAGTTGGTGATGAGAATAGAACGAGTGAAGAAAGTGAAATTGTCCAAGGAGTTACAAGTAAAAATATTTCTAACTTTTTTAGTTTTAAAATTTTATTTGTTATTCTTTAACAAGGTTGACTTTACAGCCTGACTATCGGGTACCTAACTATAAACTTAATAAAAAAACATTTGTGTTGGGAAATTTTTTAAACCTTAATTAAATGTCAACTTTTAGGGCCAGATTATCCAAGTGATGTTGAGCTGAGTTTGGTTACCACGACAACATTTAACTTATCCTGGACTTCAATCAAAGGTTAGTCATTAAATGTTCACCTAATATTTAACAATATTGCCAGGTTATTTAATTCTATGTATATAGTTTAAAAGTTTTTATGTTCACATGTTTTTTAAAACATTAAATATTTTTTTCAGGTGCTGAAAAATATTTAATCTTTGTTGAAAGTTCTGATTTACTTGAAACTTTGACCTTGGAATCTTTAACCAATCAGATCCAAGTAAGCAACCTAAGGTCAGGTGGTTATTATGACATCACCATGACCTCTGTTGGGGTCAACAATCAAGTAAACGCTGGCAGAAGTGAAGTTTTAAGAATTCAAACAGGTTCTTTAAGTTTTGGTTAATTTCAGTTAATAGATAAATTAAGAAAATAAATTTTTATATCAATTTATTCTTTTGTAAGTAGGCACATTTAACATTTTGGTTATTATATAACATTTTTCTTCCATAGTTTAGTATTATATAAAGTTTAGTATATTATTGGCCTGCTTAAATTTCTAACCAATAGGCTGTTGTTTAATTTGTGGTTTAACAATGGGATCAGTATAAAAAGTTGAACCTAAAACCTTATGTAATAACTGTGTCACTTCTTGATATATTTCTTAAGATTCTTGACATAAACCAAATTAATCTTTTTAGTTCCTCTTCCCCCAACAAACTTATTATTTTCTGAGGTTACTACAGATACAATGATTATTTCTTGGGATGTTGCTTATGGTGAGTCAATGTGAAACTTTTAATTTTGGTTATAATTAAAAAATTGTTGGCTTAGATTGCTTGGAAGTCTTACCCTTTTTTAGCATTTTGTGTAAGGTTAGCTTGAATGTGATTAGTTTTATTAATTTTAGTTGTTACATCACAATGGTTAAATTTTAAACTTAAAGAATAATTTTAACTCTTGGTGTGTATATGAATATAATTTTGTTTTAATAAATGTCTAGGTGCTGACCATTATGATGTCACATACCAATCTGCTCAATCAACAACAAGCCCACTAGTGGCCACAACAAACCTTTTAACGTTGACCTTGTCTGAGTTGACCCCTGGTACATGGTATGAGGTCAAGGTTAGATCGGTTGGAGGTCAAGGTCAAGTTGGAGAGTTTAGCATCCCAGTACATGATTCTACAAGTAAATTTTAATTTGTTTTTTAGTTTTCTAATTAATTTTTTTATTGTTTTTTTAAATGCAATTTAATTGTTAAAAAAATTTACTATTACTTTAAACAAGGAGTATACTTATCAGATTGTTATTTTTTTCAATATTTTTTATATTACTTTAGGTTATAGATTTTATACTTTTTTTGGGAAAGGTTGTGCATTTGTTTTTAAGGTATTTGTAAACGTCGGTCTCAAAGGCGAATAATAAATAGATTGTTAAAATTTACTTTTATTTTTTTTGTAGTTCCACTACCTCCATCTAGTGTTGAAGTTGTTGATATTACAATAAATGAAATATCGCTGAGTTGGACATCAGCATTTGGTAATTAGATTTTTTTTTAATTTTTGTAACCACTCTTAATTTTAAAGTCATTTATTTTCTACAAGTTCCACTACAACTTTTACTTAACTATTGTGCTTTAACTTTAAAGTAATCCTATTCTGATTAATAATAAATTAATTTTAAAACTAAACTTGAAATGTTTAAGCTAATATTAAACATTGTGTTTTACTAAAACAATTGTTAATTCAGGTGCAATAAGTTACAACATAATCACCAATAATGACATCACAAACCCACTTGTAACTGAATCAACTGAGATTCAAATCTCAAATCTCACGCCAGGTGAAACTTACGAGTTCCAAGTATTTGCGGTTGGTTTAAATATGAGGGAAAGTGAGGGCAGTGAAATTATTGAAACACAAACAGGTTTGTAGTATATATATATAAGTAAACTAAGTAAAAAAATGTTAAGTGATTGAATTGGATTTTTTTCTTACTATTTACATTAACTATTTAAAATTAAAATAAACTGGATATTTAACACAACCAATATAAAGACATAATTGGTTATATATATATAAATTTTTTTTTTGTATATATTTTTATCCTCGATGTGGGAAGTCGAATGCGCGACCTAAACATAGCAGAATATTAGTTACTCCGACCCAGTCTCGAGTTGATTTTAGCAGTTTGGGATATTATTGATTATAATTCCCCGATAATTATGCTGCTGATTAAGTGCTGGCTCAGCAGGAGTTCATACTGTTTATAGCGCCTTACTTAAGGGCGCTACAGCATGAGATCAGTGGGGATTGAACCCACGACCTCATGTGTGGTGTAGCAAGTATTATTACAACTATATCACTATTAGGGTAATCAAAAGATGACATACTTGATTCATTTTAAACATGTTATGTTTTGCCTTGGCATTAAAATCTTTATATTAATCTTTAATTTTTACTTTTAAATATTTCAGTAACTCTTCCACCTTCCAATGTTGAAGTTATTGAGATAGAACTGACAAGCATCAGCTTGGAGTGGGATCAAGTATTTGGTAAGTTGGTGTAAAAGTTAAAATGTTTCAGATTCCCAGTTAAATAAAAATAAAATTCAAGTAGTGCGTGATTTAAGCTAAATTTCAGAGCAATAATTTTAGCTAAACTTTAAATTAGAGTTGTTGTTTGTTTTTATTCACAACTTGTAACAAATTGTCTAAACAAAAATGTTATTATTAATAAAAGGCAAAACTAAGGTTTAGCCGGTTATTATATAAATAAAATTATAAAACTTTTCAAAATTCTATAAAACTATTCAAAATTTAGGTTATTATAAAACTATTTAAAATTCATTTTCTTAACACATGAAATAAATCAATAATTTAATTTCTAAGGTGCTTTAACTTATATTGTCAACTTTATCGATGTTTCAACAAACACTGAGGTTTCGAGAACAATCGACCAAAACTCAATCATTCTGGAATTCTTAACTCCTGGAATCAATTATTCAATCACAGTGGCATCTCAGAGTGGAGGTCGTGTCAGTGAGAATAGTGTGGCACTGACTGTGCTCACAAGTAAGTTACAACTTTAATTTTGTTTATTACGCTACATGAAGACCATTTGCTATAACCAAACTTATACTATGCAATTGTAAACTTTAATGTTATTTATTATTTAAAATTTCAAAAAATTTTAAGTAATATTTCAATTTATTTTTGTATAAACAAATATTAAGTTTAAGACTTGATTTAAACTTTTAAAATAAATTGTTTTTACACATAAATAATAAAAATAAGAATTTTTTATATGTGCTAGTTACAGAATCACACACCAATTTACTACATTATTAAAGTATAACACATTAAATAATAATCAGTCTTTTAATTCATTTAACAAAATATTGTGTCAAACAGGGATAGGCCCACCACCAACTATAGAGCTAAGCGGGGAAACCATTCAAAGTGTTCAGATCAACTGGAAAGCTGTGCCTGGTAAATTTTTTTTGTATATATCTTTATCCTCGATGTGGGAAAGTCAAATGCGCAACTTAAACATAGAGTAACATCAATTACTCAGACCCAGTCTCGAGTTGCCTGTGGCAGTTTGGGATATTATTGATTATAATTGCCCGGTAATTAAGCTGCTGATCAAGTGTTAGTTCAACAGGAGTTTATACCGTTTATAGTGCCTTACTTAAGGGCGCTACAGCATGATCTCATGGTGGTGTAGCAAATGTTTTACCACTACTCCACGCTGCTGGCCTTATACATGAAATATATATTTTTTTTTGGTGCTGAATTTGTTGAAAATTAATTTTTAAATTTATATCCAGGTGCTTCCCACTATGTGGTGGAGGTGCGACCAGATGTTCTGGGAAGTTCTTTTGAGTTCCAAACCTCCGAGATCCAATCCATGGCCAGAAACCTTAAATCTGGCTCGGAGTACAGTTTCAGGGTTGCTAGTGTTGACACTAAAGGGCGACAGAGTGAAGAATGGAGCGAAGTTGCTCAAACTGTAACTGGTAAAAAAATTAGGAAAAACAAAAACTAGTTTAGTGAATTTTTTTCAATTAAGTAAGTATTAAAACTAAAAAACAACCAATTATAATACAACAATATTTTAGATCCCCTCCCACCAAACAACTTGGCTGTAAATGAAATTTCAACAAACTCATTTGTTCTATCCTGGGATGGTGTAATTGGTGAGTTCATTAAATTCATATAATCCTATTATGTTATGGAATTTAAGCTTTAAAAACATACTTTGTGCTATAACAAAACAGAAAATTTTCTGTTTAATGATAGCATTATTAGCCTAAACTGTTTCACAAAATTATAATTCATTCCTTATGTGACTTGGCAAGTTTTGTTGATATATTAAATTATTAATATAAGTAACATAAAATAGCAATAAAGCTTCCAATCTTTTTAGTTGAGTACTCATTTATAACATGTTTATGTTTTCTTAAAGAAAGAAGAAGTATAGCAAATGCCAAGCGCTAAGATTAATTTAAATATTTTTTTGTAAAACGTGGCTTACCTTAACGTTGTTTTAAACATAATTTTAAAATTAAAATATTTTTGTTTTAGGAGCTGTCCAATATGAGGTCAAAATCTACCAAGACCTCAATTTAATCTCCACACGAAACCTTGAACAAATGAACTTGCAGTTGCAGGGGTTCGAACCTGGGACCTTGTACTCAGTGGAAGTGAGGGGAGTTAATGTAAATGAAGGGAAGAGTGATGCAGCACAAATTGAACAAAGAACGAGTAATATAATAAAATAAATTAAAGTTATTAAGGGACTTACAATTAAAGTTATTAAGAGACTTACAGAATGTCAGAAGGATTATGGAGAATCTATTAAACATTCACATTGCTTTTTGTGCTAACCTTTTTGATTTAAAATTATTTTTAATTCAGTTGTCAGTATGCATTGTAACTTTATTATTATTCGTTTCAAGTTTAATCGCGATATAAAGTTTTGATATTTTCTTTTAGTTCCCCTTCCACCTTCTAACATTGATGTCTTGGAAGTTGGTGAAAATTTTATCAACTTATCGTGGAACCAAGTTAACGGTAAAAATAATCTGTTATAAAATAACTCAAACTTAAGCAATATTGGTGTTTTTGAGCATTTATAAAATAATATGACATTATAAACCTACAACTATATTAATATATACAGGGGCAAACACTTATGATGTCATAGTAAGCATATCTGATGAGGATATAGTGACATTAAACTTTAGTCCCAACACAGCCTTGATCAGCAATCTTGAGCCTGGGACGGTTTACAATTTCAATTTTGTTTCGGTTTCAGCTGAAAATTTAAGAAGCGATAAAAGTCAAATAGTAACTCAGCAAACAAGTATTTGCATTTTACTTTTGTTGTATTTAAATTTCCAAGCTGATTGTTTTTGTAATTCTTTCCTTAGTCTATAAAAATAGGATGTTCATTATGTAATTTACATATAGCAGAATATTTAAAAAAATCTATATTATTTTAAGACTTTTTTTTTATAAACAATATGAACTTCTACTGGGTCCAAAGTTAATAAGTAAATTAGGGTTTAACAAAATGTTTTATAATATTATAAAATTGCTTAATTAAACTTGAGACCAGGTCAGGTAACAGCTTTCCCTAATGTCAAATAGAAAAATTATGTTATAAAATATATAAAGATTTAGTTTTTACTCAGT
The DNA here is from genome assembly GCF_963082875.1 of Corella eumyota. Lineage (NCBI taxonomy): Eukaryota > Metazoa > Chordata > Ascidiacea > Phlebobranchia > Corellidae > Corella > Corella eumyota. The sequence continues at coordinate 21,631,870 of NC_137491.1, forward strand.
TTAACTAATACTTGTACTTACCAAGAAATTACTTTGTTGTTTTAAGGAACGCTTGCCCCAACCAACCTCCAAGTTTCGCCAATAAATGAAACAAGCGTTCAACTAACTTGGAATCCTGTGTTTGGTAAGTTTAAAACTTTAATTTAATATAAATATATAACAAGGGGCTTACAAATAGGATGAGTTCCATCTCTACACACTGATAGCTAAATTAATAACAAATAATCAACCTAAAAAAAAAAAACCACTGAATGGAGTGTTTTGTGGCCAAGAAAATAAGATTTTTTTAAATACATATTTAAAAAAAAAGTTTGTTTTTAATTTTGACCTGCAGCATGATGTAGTTGTAAAAACACATGTTACGCCACACATGAGGTCGTGGGTTCAATCCCCACTGATCTCATGCTGTAGCGCCCTTGAGTAAGACGCTATAAACAGTATGAACTCCTGCTGAGCCAGCACTTAATCAGCAGCATAATTATCGAGCAATTATAATCTATAATATTCCAAACTACCACAGGCAACTCGAGAGTGGGTCGAAGTAACTGAAGTTACTCTATGTTTAAGTCGCGCATTTGACTTTCCCACATCGAGGATAAAGATATATACAAATAAAAATCATAAAATTCAAATTTTAAACAACTCAGGTGCTGATTCTTACACGTTGTATATTACTGGCAAACCTGACCTAACTCGCAAACAAATCATCGTTGAAACAACTGAAACAATCAACAACATAAGATCAACAAATGTTGTTGTCAACGACCTTCAAACCAGCGTAGTTTACATGTTTGAGGTCACTGCTGTAACACTAGATGGACTAGAGAGCAGAAAGAGCGAGTCAGTCGTTGGAGAAACTCGTAAGTTTTTAATTAATTTAAAGAATTAATTAATTTAATTAGGTATTCAGATAAAATTTTTCGATAATTTTAACAATTTTTTTTCAGACTCTGAATTCCCAGTGTTGCCAGAAAGTTCTGAACCTCTTGTGAGAATTTTAAATGTTCTTCAAACTGGATTTGTGGCCACTTGGGGTGCTATAAACAATGCTGTTGCGTACAAGGTGGTGGTTAGGGATGGCGCTGGAGAGGTCAAAGAATTTACTGCAAAGTAAAATTGCTTTTTATTAAATTCATAATATTTATTTTTAATTTAAGTAAATGTTAAATTTAATTTTTTGTTTTTTTTATTTTGGTTTTTCGCGCATTGATAAAAATAAATAATAAATACGATATACAATTAATATTACAACAATGCGACGGGAAAAAATGACAAAATTAATTTAATGATTTAAAACATGCCAAAAGTAATAATGTTTACATGAAGATTTTAAGTACATTATGGCATGGTCACCAAACCCAGGGAGGGTAATTTTGTGTGTACCCCAAAGTACTCTGCTAATAATTTTTAATTTTTATAGAATTTAAAGAAATTAGTTTTGTTTTTCTAAATAAACCTTCTTATTTAAAATACCTGATTTATTTTTTACAATTTCATTAAATTTTAGCGGTTTTAACACAACTCAAGTGACAGCTTTTGGACTTATACCCGACACAAAATATAATGTAACTTTGAAAGCTGTTGGATCAAATAGAGAAGACACAGAAGAGAGTTTGGTTCCCACTTTTATTACTACAAGTTAGTTTTCTATATTATGTATTAACTAACTTGTCGATCGTGCCTTATAGCGCTGAATTAATATTAGTTAAAATAACGTAATGCTTCTGTTTTTTTTTAGTGTACATCTTTTCAACTTTTTTAGTGTCAAAATTTTATAAATTTTGTAAAATAAATTTTAGAAATAAAAACATGAGGCTTTATTTTTTTTCACTTACCATCTTTTTAAATAAACTTGATTTAATTTCAGGACCTGTTCCTCCGATTGCTCCTCGAATTGTTGTGGCCACCGAGGTCAGTGCAGAGTTTATTGTCATCCAATGGCGGCCCTCCGAGCGAGCTCTTAGTTATGACATCACAATCACAGAGGAAGAAAATGGAAACACAAACATCTTGAGGTTGGTTTTAGCTTTGGGATTTTAACTTTAAAATTAAAAACCATATTTACTTAAATTATTATTTATTTATAAACAGGAATGTAACCTCAACTAGCTACAACATCACAGGATTAGAGGATAAACTTTTTTATATTATTTCTGTGTCATCCAATGGAAAGTTTGAGAATTCTGGACCCAGTATTTCAGTCAGGGTGCAAGCTAGTAAGTTGTGAAGTAAATTTCAAATCTTGTGGGGGTTAAATTCTTTTTGAGGGTATACTCATTTTAACTTAATTGTTTATTAGTTGTCAATAAAATATTTATGCGAATCTTGTATACCTAGTGTTTAGGATTTTATCAGCATTTTTTGTTTATTTTTATGTATATTTACTTCTAAAATTTTAACATTGCTAATAATAATTAATTTAAGCGTTTTCACATTTTTTTTTTTTGTCAGTCATTTAAATCACATACCAATAGTTTAAACACTTCGTTTATTTTCTAACTTTTCAGGTTACCCCGTCCCGGTAATTCCCTTGAACCTTGTGAGACCCCTAGTGTCAATAAATGACGTAACAGCAACCTCGTTTAACGTGAGAGTTGAACCTATAGAACATGCAGTCTCTTATTCCATCCTGGTTAGAAGCAGGGGAAGATTGGTTAGAACCATGAGGTTGGTTGCTTAAGCAAGTTATGGTTTTAATAAATTAATAAAAAATTTAATGAATTTAATAAAAACGATTTTATTAAAATCTATTTTTTTTTATTTCTGATTAAATAAATTCAATTTTAATTGTTAACTTGTGGTGAAAAAAAATTCAGAGATGTAGAGGCTGGAATCCAAAGCCAAATAAGTGGATTGGAACAAAACACTCTTTATGATGTCACATACCTAGCAGTGGGGAAGGGTGGTGACCGGAGTAGGGAAAGTAACCCAGCCAAGACCAGAACTCGTAAGTTATAACTTTTAATATTTTATTTATCCTCCCTCTCAGAAAAAAATTTTATTATTTTAGCTTATATTTTATCCATGCCAGTTAAGTTTATTGATTGTATATTTGTCAAAAAATTATATTTTACGTAGGAATTTTATGTAGAAAAAGATTTAATAAAAGTATAAGAAACATATTCTGAATATGTTGTAATAATTGTCCCATTATGACCTCATAATTTACAGGAAAAATTGAACAGACTATAAGAGGTAGACTTTAATTTGGGTGAACACATTTTATTACTCTTAACAGATGATAAAAAATTAAACAATTCTGATAAAATTCAATTTTCATCAGACCTGGAAAATTTATAAAAATAATTTTCCAATAAAATCTAAACAATTTGTAATTGTTTTAGTTGAAGGTGCCTAAAACTATTTACTTTAAACAAGTTTAAAGTTGAAATACTTACAAAATTAGGACATCGAATTGCGATTACCATTTTTAAATTAAATATTTAATTTAAAAAGGAGAAATTATTTAAATCTAAAAGGGGTTAAGTTTTTTTTGTTTAATTTATTTTAATTTTAAACGATAATATTTGTTCGCTAACTTCTACAGACATGTATGCTAATTTCTTCTTATTTTAGGTCGCCTGATCCCTAATGTGCCGGGTGATTTCCAGGTTGTTCATGTAAGTTCGGGGTCCGTTCTGGTCACCTGGGACCCTGCATTCAGGGCAACCGGATATCGGGTCAGTGCACAGAATGTAAGGACTGGACTCACAAGGTTTTATGAGTAAGTTTTAAGAGTTATTGATTTTCAGTATTTCAGTGCAAAGCTGATATATTTTCTTTTCCTTTATTTGAATAACTTTTATTTATTGTTTTATATATCTTTATCCTCAATGTGGAAAGGTCGTTTCATGACCTAAACATAGAGTAACATCATACCCCGATACAGTCTTGAGCTAACTTTGCCAGTTTGGGATATTATTGGTTATGGATGCCCGATAATTAAGTATTGGCTCAGTAGGAGTTCATACCATTTATTAAGCCTTGCTTAACCATCCTACAGCATGAGAGCAGTTGGCCCAGCACCTTATGTAGCGAAACCAAGTGTTTTGACCAATATACAATGCCGCCAGTTGTTTATTGTATTATTTTAGTTCATTTATCTTTAGTGTTTTAATAGATTATTATTATATTGCAAATTCCTTATTTTGTTTAAATAAAACTTTGTTAATATTTAATTTGTTTTTATATTTCACAGCGATGCAGTGTCCCCATACAACGTAACAGGTTTAGACTTTAGGGAAACTTATAACATCTCAGTGATTTCCATTGGAAGGTATTTCAACTCTGAGCCAACTCCTACCATTTCTGTCACAATTCGTAAGTTAATGAAATAAGTTTTTACTAGTTTTTAATTATTAACGTTACTCTTGTTTTTTGTAACAATTTGTTTGTGATTAATTTTTTTTTTTAATATTTTTAAATAAATTTTGTTTTAAATAAATTTGTTTTTGGTAAATTTTGATTTTTTTCTACTTTATTTTTATTTTTAAATTTTATTTTATTATTTATCCTCGATATTATATTTATCCTCACAGCCTACCCAGGAGCAAGCAAGGTGACAGGAATCAGGTTTAGTCGAATCTCAGCGACCACTTTTTTCGTTGAGTGGACTCCAACCCCATTTGCAGTGAGGTACAGCATCATCGTGGCTCGTGGAGTTGTTATTTTGCAGGATATCAAGTCCATTGCTACTAACAATGTAAGTTAAATTTACTTTGTGTGCAGCTTTTCTGTACCCTAAGGTAAAGTGTTTAATTACTTTAATTGAATCAAAAATTGGACTTAAACTACAGTAACCTTTTAACATAATTGAATTTATTGTTTTGCCTGCCAACCTGTTTGTATCTAACTTTTGCCAATAAACTACATGCTACATGTAAAGTAGTTTCACGAAATCTTCATAAGCAAATATTTATTTTATTTTAGTACCGTGTTGTGAACCTCGTACCAAGAACAACTTACAATGTGACAGTTGTTGCTGTGAGCAGTGATGGAACTGTTGTGTCTGCTGGAGACTGGACTCTAGTTACTACAGGTTAGTTGTATATCGATAAAACACAAACATTCATGGTGGAGTAGTCAGAATAATTGGCTTCACTACATGAGGTCTTTGGTTTGATTCCCACCACTGCTGAAACCTAATCAGCAGCCTAATTATGAAGCAATTTTAATTAATTATATACTAACATTAGGAAAAAATAAATAAATAGTTGTATGTTCAAGTTTCATCCATGTTAGCTATTAAACATGTTGTTATCATTTTATTTACTTCGCAGCCCAGCAAAACAGGTTTGGAGCTTCAATTAGTCCAACTGTGAATCCTGGAGCAGGTTTATTGGACACCGTGGTCGGATCTTTTATTGCCATACTGGAGGAAGTACCTGAGTAAGTTTATTCTTAAATTAATAAAACTTTTATTTTAAAATTAAGCCCTTTTTTTAAATATATTAAATTTTAAAGTACATTTGATATTTTACTTTAACATTTCAAATTTGTGTTTTCCAGCCTTCCAGATAGCTCAGATGAAAGACTAAACAGAGCTGGTAATAGTGATTTGGAGTTCAGACTTAAACTTAGAGATCTGATTGAACAAATGAAAATTGCAATCAATGTTGAAACCACTACTGATCCAGGTGAGTTAAAATAAAACTCTTGTTAAAAAACATCTTATAAGAAATAGTTTGAACCAGTAGCTTGGTGTAGTGGTTAGAACACTTGGCTTTACTACATAAGGTCCTAAGTTCGATCCCCACTGCTCTCATGCTGTAGCTCCCTTGAGTAAGGCGCTATAAACGGTAAGATCTTCTGCTGAGCCAGCACTTAATCAGCAGCTTAATTATCGGACAATTATAATCTAAAATATTCTAAACTGACAACTTGACGCTGGGTCGAGGTAACAATCTACAAAAAGAACTTAACGTAAAGTTTTTGTTTAGAGTATATTTTGTTTAGATTATTTATGATAAAGGATTTGATATAATTACTTAAAAAAAATTAAACAAATTATTTTAGGTCCGATTGAAAAATCGTCAAGGAAACGGCGCCAAACTTTTGACGAGAATTCGTTGTACGAAAACTTATTTGTCCTCGCTCGTGAAATTAAACTATTGAAGGCCTCACGAGCTGCATCAGAAGATATGATTGAGGATGTTGTTGAAAGATTAAGCGAAACTTTAACTGATTTAATTTCAAACGATCCGTCTGTGGTTCAAGTCATTTCAAGACAAGAAATGAAGCAAAGGCTCAAGGTAACTATTTCATTTTTAATTAATTTCAAATTTGACATTAATTATTATAATTTTTTTTGTTTATATTTTTATCCTCGATGTAGGAAGGTCGAATGCGCGACCTAAACGTATAGTAACATTAGTTACCCCGACCCAGTCTCGAGTTGGCTGTGGCAGTTTGGAATATTATAGATTATAATTGCCTGATAATTATGCTGCTGATTAAGTGCTGGCACAGAAGGAGTTCATACTGTTTATAGCACCTTACTCAAGGGCGCTACAGCATAAGAGCTGAGAGATTGAACCTACGACCTCATGTGGTGTAGCAAGTGGTTTGATTTTTATTTAACTAATTTAATAGTTTTTGATTTACATTAAAGTTGAACTTATAAAAATTCCTAGGTTCTACTCACAAAACATCTTCGAATGTTTATCCTCGGCGAGGAAGGAGTTTCCCCCGTTGTAATTCTGGCCGGTCCAACTTTCACGGATGAGCAAGTTTTGTCGACATTCATAACCAAGTCAAGCGTGACCTCCACTGGGTTCAAGGTCGCCTGGGCTTCATATAGAAATGTTCACAGGTTTGTACCCATTACGTATTTTTTCGGTAAAAAAAAGTATTTTATTGTTTATTTTTTTTATATTTATTTATCCTCGATGTGGGAAGGTCGAATGCACGACCTAAACATAGAGTAACATTAGTTACACTTATCCAGTCTTGAGTTGCCTTTGACAGTTTGGAATATTATAGATTATAATTGCCCGATAATTATACTGCTAATTAAATGTTGGCTCAGCAGGAGTTTATACTGTTTATAGCGTCTTACTCGAGGGCGCTACAGCATGATAGCAGTGGGGGTCGAACTCCGGACCTTATTTAGTGAAGCCAAGTGTTCTGACTTTTACACAAAACCGAAATTTTTTTAAAATTTTATCTAATACAAAAATTAACAGATACAAGATCACAGTTGAGCGACAATTCCGAGGCCGGAACGTTCTAGTTTTCGAAGGAATTCGACCGGGAAGATCAGTGACCTTGGATAACCTTTCACCTTCGACAACCTACATGGTAACCGTGCGACCTTCGTCACTAGGTGGCGATGTTATCACTGGAATTGTGGGAAGGACAAGTGCAACTACTTGTAAGTTATCAAAATTAAAATATTTTTAAATGTTAGTTGGTTTTTATGATAAAACTAAAGGCCTGTTCACACGACAAAGTAACGTTGCGTTGCGCTGTGTTGTGTTACGTAACGGATTCTAGGGATTAACAAATACAAAATATCTAATAAAAGTATACCACTTACGAAATCTTACGTAACTTACGCAAACTTTCGTAAGTGTAAACGACTCTGTTCATTTTAAATGGTTGCGAAATCTTACCTTACGTTGCGTACGCTGCGTACGCTGTGTGAACGGGCCTTAAGGGTTGTAACTGTAGATTGTTGTAAATGGAACCACGTGAGCTTATTCAATTAATACTCGGTATTATTTACATATTTTTCAAGAGTTATTTCCGCTTTATATTATTTAAAAATATTGGCTTTAAAAACAGTCTAGGTAATTTTGTTCTACTGAACGGACGCCACTCAATAAACATAGATTTAAAGAATTCTTTTTTCCAATCTTCCCCTGCTTCTAAGCATTTAATTTTTAAAAGAAATTAGCCAAAATTTTATATTCTTGTACAAAAAAAAAACCATTCCAACTAAGTTAAATTCACCACAGGATTACAGCATGGTAGTAGTTAAAATCTAACTTAAGTCCTCAAGTAGTGAAGACCAATCATTTTTCAAAGAGTTTTGCATCAATTTTTTTATTGTAATTTTACATTTTTTTTAGTGGACGCAGCAGCCACGACTTTGATCGGCGACCTTAACTCGGTATCCCATAACTCGGCCACGTTGTCGTGGCAACACTTTCCCAGGGGAATCCCCACGCTTGTTTTTGCGATCCGTACACTAGATGGCCGCACGGTTCAGCAATTCGAAGCAACAAGTGTTCACTCGAGCGTGACGTTTAGTTCGTTGGATCCGGAGACAGAATACGTCATCACAGTAACGACCCCTAGTGGTGATTTACTGTTTGAAACAAGATTGACCACCTTAAGTGTAAGGAAAGGAAAAGCACTGTCAAAGAAAGGTGAGAAAAATATTGTTTTTAGAACAATTTGTAAACGCCAAGCTCATGGGCGAATGGTGCGGCATTAGTGCCTCTAAAACCAAAAATTGCCGGCTCTTGGCCCGACCACTTTACCACCATAAAACACTTACAATAACATTTTACCTCAAAAAAAATTTAGCGCCGCTGGAAACAATAGCGCCTCCACGCGGCATCCGAATCACGTCCGCCACAACACAAGGTGTCACTTTAGAGTGGGACAAGGTTGAGATTGAAGACACCCCGGACTTTTTTGTTCGATATAATGTCAGGATGTTCAGAGCTGGGAGGAAGGCACTCAGCAAGTTCAGCCGATTTGTTAGAAATACGGAACTGTAAGTTTTGACTTTTTTTGTTTCCGTATCACCTAAGGTGTTAGGTTTTTATATTTTTTATTGGGGAAGGGTGTGCTGTTATGACGTGATTAAGCTATCCGTAAACGCCGGGCTCAAGGGCGAATAGTGTGACGTTGGTGCGGCTCGAACCCGAAACTTTTTGACTGGTAGTCCGACGCCATGACTGGTTCGCCACACTACTTGACTGGTTTAAATGTTAACAATCAGCATTCCGCTTACGACTGACAGCGTGGTGTAGTGGTTAGAACACTTGGCTTTGCAACATCAGATCTTGGTTTGATCCCCACTGCTTTTATGCTGTAACGCTGTTAAGTAAGGCGCTATAAACGGTATAAACTCCTACTGAGCCAGCACCTAATCAGCAACATGATTATCAGGCAATTATAATCTATAATATCCCAAACTGCCACAGACAACTCGAGACTGGGTCGGGGTAACTCATGTTACTCTATGTTTACGTCTCGAGGTCGGCCTTGCACATCGAGGATAAATAAAAAAAAAACTAAATTAATTTTTCAATTTTATTTTAAATCTTAGATCCATTTCTCGATTACCATTTCGTGAATATGACGTTACAGTCTCCACTTATGATGCAAAAACGCGCAAAGAATCGATTCAAAGTCCGAAGCTAAGAGTCGTTCTTCGAAGATAATGCAATATGACGTCACAAGTAAAATGACGTCAGTCTTTATGACGTCATGATAGAAAGAAGGTCATTGTAATATTTATTTATATTTTAGTTTTGTTGAATTTGTATATTTTTGCACTTTTTTTACCGTTCCAATTAAATATTTGTGCTCTCTAGTAAATTTTAATTTCTTAAAAAAATGTTTTGTAAACTTTAGTGCTGTACATTCTTATTAATAAATATTTCCTAATTTATAACATGTTTAGTATATTCTGGTTTAATGTAAATCTGGTAAAGCCATGTCTCTAGTTAGCGTCTACAAAATGGACGATTATTGACTTAATGTCCACTACTGGCATACTTAGAAAACTGGGTAATTTTTTTTATTCAAGGGCTTTTTTAAATCTGTTAATATTAAAACAAAATCATGATCGTTGTTTTAGTTGAATTGTACTCCCTACTTCTAAAAAAGTTTATTTTTTCAGAACATGTAAAAGGCGTTGTGGTTATGAGAACATGTTTCTGTTTGTGTTAGTTACTCGTTTCTTACTTAAGCGGTAAATTAAAACAAACTTTTGTAAATTGGTAGTATGTGTAAGATAGAAAATGTGTTGTAAAAATAAAAATGCAACCTATAATTATTTAGCTAATCTGAGTTATTTAAAGTTGGTATGTTAAAAGACAGTGTTAAAAAATAATACTTGCTAACAAATATTACAAGACTTTTTTTAATCGAGGATAAATCGAAATAAAAAATAAAATGTTTAAGAAAGAATGTCCCGGTTGGAGACCGAACTATTTTAGGGCTCCCAGAAAAAAAGTTTTGACTGAATAAAAAAAACGTTTTTTGTTTTAAGATTTCAGTTAACGTTCTGACATTAGTTGATTTTATTCAGAATGTATTAACTTAAGCATGGCTAGAGGAATTGTTTTAGTTTTTTGGTGGCTGCAAATTCTTTATCTAAAACAAGGTAATAATAATTAAGGTTTTGTAAATAATTTATGTTTGTTTAAAACTTATTCATCGGAGTAATTTGTGAAATTATAACATAAAAAATATTAGTTAGAATTTTGGTCGAATGTTTAAAAAAGCATTTTAATAGTTATAAAAATATTTAGAAAAATATTAATTTTATTTTTAGTTTTAAGTCAAAATCTGACAAATTCGTCGGATGTTTCATTGGATTTAGTTTCAACAACGTCTTCAGTTGATTTTGAGCTCACTGCTTCGGTAAGTTGGAGCATTGAGTAAAATTTAAATTAGTTTGAAACTAAATAATGAAATTTAAACTTGCAAACAAACTTGGCTTTAATATAATTCAGGGTTTGGTCAACAAGACTTTTCTGCCGTACATCCTTTAAATAAAGCGTTATAAAATATATAAACTCCTGCTAAGCCAACATTTAATCAGCAGCTTAATTATTGAACCATTATAATCTATATTATTCCAAACTACCAAAGTTAACTCGAGACTTGGTCGGGGTAACTAATGTTACTCTATGTTTAGGTCGTGAAGTCGACCTTCCCATATTAAGGATAAATTAATTCAAAATTGGTACTAAAAATTTTACATCCAAGTAAAAACTTTCAACCAGACTAAATTACTTTACAGGCCAACGCAGACAGTGTCGAGGTATTCCAGTGTGCATGTGAGCATCCCCCTTACCACCCTCAATTTAAATCTCAATGTTCACACGGAACTTGTAACACGACTGTGGCTTGCTATTCCTTTAGTAATGAACAGAATATTTTGTAAGTTGATTAAATACTTATGTGCACTTTGTTGTAATTATTTTTAATTATTATATATATATATATATATACAATTTTTTTAATGATTTAATTGTTTAATAATTTCTTAAATTAAAATTTTTTTTTTTTTGTTAGAATAAAAGGTTGCAACATCGACAAAGATTCATCCCGGTTGCTATGCACGGTTAACTCCCAGGTTGCTATGGCTTGTTGCTATGACAACATGTGTAACCAGTTTCTGCAAGCAACGTTGCCTCCAATTAAAGGTTGGTTGAATATCTGAAAAATCATTTCCAAAATGATTTTGGGCCTAAATTTTACTGAATGTGAGTTCACTAAATTAAGAAACTTTTCAGATTCTCCACAAAATCCTCAGAATGAAAACTACAAACTCGTGATTATTTTAGTTTTTGTGTTTATTGGTTTTTCTATTGTAGCAGGAATTATCATTTACTTTAGAAGAAGACTTCACAAGAAAAGAATGAAGGTTCAAGTTTAAGACATAACTTCATGTTTTGTGATTTGTTTTTAATTTCATGGAATGACTGTTTAAAATTTGTCAATAATTTGTGGATCTTACTGAAATAAATTTTAGGAATTTGAGGGGGGGAGAGATGCTGGCAGAATTGAGGGTGGATTGAGGACAACCCAAGTTGGGGATAGTACTTTAGCGGTAGGTACTTTTATTTAAGCAGTAGGCACTTTTATCTAGGTTGTTTATAGGCCTAGTTGTTTTTGAGAACTATTCAATGTTTCAACATTAAAGTCTGTTTTGTTTCAAATTTTTATTAAATTGTTTTCTGAAATAATGTTTTATGTCAAAATTTTTTTAATTTAAACTGACAAGTCTGCTGTTTTTTAATTTTTATGTGGGCTCCATTCTAATTAAGTTTTGTTGAATATGTTTTTTGGTAAAAAAAGAATTTTATTTTTTAATCGTGTTTTATGTCAAAATTTTTTTAATTTAAACTGACGAGGTCTGCTGTTTTTCAGTTTTCATGTTTTTGTGGGCTCCACTCTAATTAAGTCTTATTGAAAAATTTTTTTGGTAAAAAAAGAATTTTATTTCTCAATCGTGTTTTATGTAAAGCAAATTTAAATTGACAACAAATTGGTTTTTATTTAAACACTGAACTTTGTAAATTTTTAATTTATTGTTTGTGATTTCTCAAATTTTAATATTTCAAAACCTGTTTACAATTTCCCACTAATTTTTATTTTATCTTTAATGTTAGGATTGGATGGTTTCTGCCACATCAGGAAGTGGTTCTGGTCTCCCTGTCTTAACTCAAGCAACGATGGCTCGACAGATTAACCTGATCAACTGTATCGGTGAGCCCTTAATGTAAAACTTTATTAACCCATGCAACATTTGTCCCAGTTTTGTAATAACATGATCATTTATTGTAAGACAAGATTAATTCTATTTTTAGTCAACACAAAAAGCACTAAAATCAAATGTTTTAAACCAGTGTACAATGTAAGAAGTTACAAGCGATATTTAACGAGGATTTTTTAACACAGGGATGGGCCTTAGTAATTATATGAGTTAAATAAAAAACTTAATCAAGACTGTTGGCAAGCAGAATTACAAAAGTTTTGTTTACATATTGGCCACCACTACAACTGGTGAACAATTTAAACAAATATTTAAATTCTTTGATTATTTCAACTTTATTTAACTCCCCCCAGGTAAAGGGAAATATGGTGAAGTATGGAAAGGGTCGTTTCAAGGAGAGATGGTGGCGGTGAAGATCTTTGCATCCAGGGATCAGGACTCATGGTTGAGGGAGACGGATATTTACAACACCGTCCTCCTCCGACATCCGAATATCCTCGGATTCATCGCTTCCGATATGACCTGCATTAAATCTGAACCTCAGGTTGGTGAAGTTATTATCATAGAAGGTTTAAGTGTTTTAAACATAAAGTAGATTACATTGACATATAGTTGTTTGTCATAGGGTATCAAGGTGTAGTGTTGTAAGGATAGCTTATAGTTGTTTGTCATAGGGTAGCAAGGTGTAGTGTTGTAAGGATAGCTTATAGTTGTTTGTCATAGGGTAGCAAGGTGTAGTGTTGTAAGCATAGATTATAGTTGTTAGATTTAAAATGGTAAAGCTTTAGTTTAATCTTATCATTACTGTCATGCTTTTGCATTAAGATTGTCGGCAAATTTGGTGGTTTTGTCTGTTTTTTTCTGCTTGGTTAAAGGTCTTGTTAAAAGCAATAATATAACAGGAATTAGTCAACATGTTAGCAGTGGGATTTAACTTAAGTTTAAATTTTTATAACTTTATAGTAGGACGAGTGAAAGAGGGGACAAAAAGTTTGTAAACTTTAAATTTTATGTCCAAGTTGAACTTTGTTTTTAGTTGTGGTTGGTTTGTTACTACCATCCTCATGGTAGTTTGTACGAGTTTCTGCAGAGCAGGGTTGTTGATGACAAATTGATGTTACAACTGTGCCTCACTGCTGCACATGGGTTATCACACCTGCACAGAATCATCGTCGGCGTTTGCGTAAGTTTAAAATTATTCTTCCTTTTAATTATCTAAATTTACCTAATTGTTTTTAAAATATAATTAATATTTAAGTTTTTATATGCTGTAAAAACTTATTTTTTTGGGTGAACTTTTTAAACTTTATAACCTCCAGAATGTCTACAAACTTGAAAGTTTGACAGACAATAAGTCTGAAATAAAATATTAAATATTTCCTAAATAAAAGTTTAATAATTTCCTGCAGGGGAAACCTGCAATCGCTCATCGAGATATTAAAAGCAAAAACATTTTGGTGAAGGAGGATTTAACTTGCTGTATTGCCGACTTGGGTGGGTTGAACATTGATATTTAAACTTGTTATGATGTCATAACCACCCTTCTGTTACCATTTTGTTAAACATATCTTAAATAAGAAACCCAACAAAATATTTTTTTACTAAAGTAAAACTGTGTTTAAAATTTTTTGTCAATAATTTACAACATACCCATTGTTTAGTAACAACATTGTTTGTTTACAGGGCTTGCAGTAACCCAGAAAGTTGAAGACGGAAGCATTTTGATTCCCAAGAACAACAACAGGGTTGGAACCAAAAGATATATGGCCCCTGAGGTAAGGGGTTTGATTCCTGGTGTAGTACTTTTATGTTGTTTAACTTTACAGCTTTTAAGGTTAGACTTTTTAAAGGGAAAAATTGCCTAATTTTTAAGGATTAACTTTTCTTAGTTAGGTTTGTTAATTTTATTGCCAAATTCATTAACTAATTAGACTTTCAATTTGACATTAAACTATATATTTTAGGTTGAATTTATTTAATGTTCGGTTTAGTTATAATATTTTATAATTATTAAATCTTAATTAGTTCTACATATTTTGTCATAATTAGCATTTATTGATCTAAAATTTTACATTTTTGCCCAAAGGTTTTGGATGAAAGTCTGAATACGAACAGTTTTGAATGTTTTAAACAAGCGGACGTTTACGCTTTTGGACTCGTTCTTTGGGAGGTTGCAAGAAGATGTGTTTCAGGAGGTCACACTTTTAATGTTTTACTTAAATTGTCTTCGATTTAAAGTTGATTTTTTGCTGATAATTAAACTTTTTTTTTAATTGTTTGCTTATGAAGCTTTAATTTAAAGTTCTTATGCTTGGGTCTAGTAGAACTATTAACTTGAGCTAATATTAATTGTTGTTGCAGGCTTAGTTGATGAATATCGTCCTCCATTCTTCGATGCAGTGAACAGCGACCCAAGTTTCGAAGATATGAAGAAAGTGGTTTGCAGCGACCAATATCGACCAATCATACCCAACAGATGGACCTCTGATCCGGTGGGTCCTGGGTTCGAATCCCAGTGTTGGAAGTGTTTATTAAACCAGTTTTAGAGAAATAATTAACTTTAGAAATTATATATTTTAAGTGCTTTGCTGAAGTAAAGTTATTTTAAATTTTTAACCCCCAAAAATTGTTAATTTTAATAAATTAAATTACCCAAAAATTGGTGTAAAAATGTACAAACTAATAAGTGTAAAAACCAACCAAGTTTTATCTTGTATATTAAGAGCTTGAATGTGATGTCAAAGATCATGAAGGAGACGTGGTACAAGAATCCATCGTCGAGATTAACAATATTGAGGATAAAGAAAACTTTGGTTAAAGCGATCGAGCAGGTTAAACATAATTTGTTGTTAAAATGTTTTGTTGTAAAAAGTTAAATGTTTGTTTTCCATTGTTTTTTTATTTATTTATCCTTGATGTGGGAAGGTCGAATGCACGACCTAAACATAGAGTAACATTAGTTACTCCGACCCAGTCTCAAGTTGCCTGTGGCAGTTTGGGATATTAAAGAGACTATAATTGCCCAATAATTATGCTGCTGATTAAGTGCTGGCTCAGCAGGAGTTCATATCGTTTATAGCGCCTTACTCAAGGGCGCTACAGTATAAGAGCAGTGGGGATTAAACCCTAGACCTCATGTGTGGTGTAGCAAGTGTTCTTACCACTTCACCATGCTGCTGGTATCACACCAATTAACCAAATTTTAAAACAATTTGACCTTCAGATTTCACCTTCGACCCCAGAGGTCAAAACAAAAGGTTTCTACGATGACCTTGATCCTTTGTTGACCTCTAAAACCAAGGACATTACATATGCCAACAATCTTCTTTAATTGTTCACTCAAGTGGAACAATGTCGATAATTGTGATGTCATCGCAGTGTTGTTATGATGTCATTATTATTTCTCAGTATTTTATTATGACATCACAAGTTATCATTACCTTTACTTATTGTGTTTTTATGACGGTATCATTATTTTTATGACGTTATATTAGTATTTAACTGAAAATATTTTTTTGTTTTTGTGACAATTACTTAATTAAATATAAATTTCATAATTTTTTTTGTATCTACTTTTTTTATCAATTTTTTCTGATTTTTTATATTATGACGTCATTGTTCTTTTCTGTTACGTTTTTTTTTTTTTTTATTGTGATGTCATATTTTTACCAAAAACACAAGATTGTTATAATAAAAAGCAGCAATTGTAAATATTAAAACACTATTTTTACCAAATAATTACGAAGAAGGTGCTCTTTGTGACGTCATATATTGTCTTTGTATGCTTTACATTCATTTGTCACGTGGCTTCTAATAAACTCACAATTTTGTAAGTTATGCTTGTTTCCCCACATTGTGGGTAACCCAACCCTTCAGATCTTAGACCATCTGTTTCTTACATTAATATATCGATAGTTTTCCATTAGACGGAATATCGTGATCACTCTTTGGTCTCTGATGACATTGCTTGGTCTTGGAGTTATTGGATATGGAGTTAGATTGATGTGCTGGTTTAAAACAGAGCGAGTTACAATAGTGGGGTTCCATAAAATAAGCAAGTAAAGGGTTTGGCCATAAAAAGAAGGCTGGGTTGTCTTATATTTGGGGTAAAGGGCTGATCTTGTATTGATAAATAACACAACTGTAAAATTAATAAATGTAATTAAAATTGTTTATTTAAACTTTTTAAGGCATAATTTTGGCGTTTTATTTTAAAAATAAAAGTCGAATAAATAAATTTATTTTGAAAATGTTTTAATTATTGACAACCCTGTTGCTTAGCAACCGTTATTTTTCATTCGCGAGTCTTTATCTTTAATGGTTCCTAATAACAAGTTTAAATATTATAAAACAACAACAATTTGTTTGTAGTTTGTATGTTAAAACTGTTGTAAATAAAACAAGAATAATGGAAGATCAATCTCAGAACGAAAATGAAAATCGTTTGGTAAATTTTCTAGTTTTATAAAATTTGTTATTTTTTGTTAACTCTAAATTGTAAACAGATAAAAGGTTTGGTTTTTATTTAAAAATATTATGTACTTAAACACAAATAAACAGTCAGTGCATTTTTGGCATTTCTATTTCTTTGTGTCCCCTAATTACTTGCTATAGTTCCCAGACACTTCGGCCCCCGGACACTTCGGCCAAGACACTTCGGCCAAATTTTTTTTTCAAAACAGCGGGTTTTTTGCATTTTAATTACCGCGAGAAATTTTATTTTCGCGTAGTTATATACAGTTTTTTAGACAGTATTTGAAACAAAATAAGCAGTTAATTAATATTTTTTTTTAATAATAATGTGCAAGAACATGTTATCTTTCTTTTGGCGTGTCAATTTTTTAATTTTACGAACTAAAACCTATAAAAAACTAATTTTGAAAGCGTGCGATTTTAGGTAACGGAGGACAATGCATAATGATATCTCGTATTTTGCCAAATAGTGCCGCCTTTCCAAACAATATTTAAAGAAAATAGAGCGTTAATTTTTCATTTTTTACACGGAGGATTATGCATAAATATGTTATCTTTCTTTTCCCGTGTCAATTTTTTAATTTTACAAATTAAAACCTATAAAAAACTAATTTTGAAAGCGCACGCTTTTAGGTGACACAAGACGATGCATTATGATATCACGTATTTTGCGAAATGGTCTTTCTAAACGATATTTGAAAAAAATAGATCAATTATTAATCATTTTTTACACTGAGGAATGTGCATAAATATGTTATTAGTTATTGCCTGTGTTAATGTATATAATTTATATACTAAAACACAAAGAATAAAACGTTTAAAAAGTTGCCAGAAGATTTGTCCTGCAAAAAAACGGCGGGGAGTCGGTGATGAAATTCCCGTGTATAAAGTCAACGTAAGACCATATTTTACCGATATTCAAAATAAAATTTTGCATAAAGTACAGTATATATAAAAGTTTTTATTAGTTGTTACCTTAATGACATATGTTAGTTTTTAGAATTTTTTTTTAAAATTTTTGTTTCTTTTACCAAATTTCATTTAAAATATCGGTAAAATATGGTCTTACGCTGACTTTATCCACGGGAATTTCATCGCCGACTCCCCGCCGTTTTTTTGCAGGACAAACCTTCTGGCAACTCTTTAAACGTTTTATTCTTTGAGTTTTAGTATATAAATTTTTATACATTAACACGGGCAATAACTAATAACATATTTATGCACATTCCTCAGTGTAAAAAATGATTAATTAATGATCTATTTTCTTTAAATATCGTTTAGAAAGACGGCCACCATTTCGCAAAATACGTGATATCGTAATGTATCGTCTTGTGTCACCTAAAAGCGCGCGCTTTCAAAATTAGTTTTTTATAGATTTTAGTTTGTGAAATTAAAAATTTGACACAGGAAAAGAAAGATAACATATTTATGCATAATCCTCAGTGTAAAAAATAAAAAATAAACGCTCTATTTTCTTCAAATATTGTTTGAAAAGGCGGCACTATTTGGCAAAATACGAGATAACAATTATGCATTGTCCTCCGTCACCTAAAAGCGCGCGCTTTCAAAATTAGTTTTTTATAGGTTTTAGTTCGTAAAATTAAAAAATTGACACGGCAAAAGAAAGATAACATGTTCTTGCACATTATCATTTAAAAAAAATATATATTAATCGCTTATTTTGTTTCAAATACTGTCTAAAAAACTGTATATAACTACGCGAAAATAAAATTTCTCGCGGTAATTAAAATGCTAAATCCCCGCTGTTTTGAAAAAAAAATTTTGGCCGAAGTGTCCGGGGGCCGAAGTGTCTGGTTACCGTTATGCACAATATGGTCGGTATGGGCATAATATGCAAAATGAACCATATGCACAATATGGTTATTTTTTGTATGCACCGAAACAACAAGGTAGAATGTAAGGGTATAGCCAAAAAAATATATGTTATATTCATAGACATTTTCCAAATACCAGTAAATAAAATATAACTTTTTAATGAACAAAATAAAAATGAAATTTGAATATTTAAGAAACTGTCAACTTTGCAACTCGGAATAAGTTGTTGGGGTTTATTAGATTTAAATATAGAATGTTAAAATGTAAACAATGTTAATTTTTATTTTCAGGTAGGAGTGCCAGATTTAAACTCTCCAGAATTACTTGCTGGGTTAAAAGAGATTGTAGCTGGTGCTCAAGGTAGAATTTGTTTTAATGTTAGGTTGTGATTAAATAAAATCAAAAACATTGATTACAAAACTTTAATTTATATAAAATGTTTTTTTTAATATTTGGTGGAAAATAAAGTTTTAAACTTATATTTATGTTCTGTTACTTTGCAAGTCCAATTTAATGATCAACGACAAATTCAACAAACCCACAATGTTCAACATCATGTGGGACAAATGATAGCAAGGCAGACCAATGTACAGGAGCAAACTGATGTTGAACAACAAACTAACGTTGAACAGCTGACCGAAATACAACACCAAGATAAGACTGAGGTCCAGCATCAACACAACATTACTGGTGCAAATATACAACATCTTGGAGACAAATATGGAAATGCTGCTGGTAAAATTATTCTAAATTATTTGCTTGATATATACAACAATTGTAACGTAAATTATAAAAAAATTAGTTTACGTTTTTTCTTTTAGAAAGTGCATCCCAACCAAATCCTAAACCCCAAATAAACACCAGCCCTCAACCAAGTACCAGCCCCCAAAAAAATACCCTTACCCCAAAAAATACCAGCCCTCAAAAAAATACCAGCCCCCCAAAAAATAACAGCCCCCCAAAAAATACCAGCCCCCCAAAAAATACCAGCCCCCCAAAAAATACCAGCTCTCAAAAAAATACCAGCCCCCCAAAAAATAACAGCCCCCAAACCAATACTAGCCCACAAAAGGTTCAAGCTCTGATTCTAGCTTGGAACCACATATTAGCCGGTTCTAGCTCTGAACCACATATTAGCCACCGATCAAGTACCAGACTGCAACCAAGTACTACCCCTCAACCAGGTACTAGCTCGCAACCAATTGTGAACAGCCAACAAGACCAAGAACCAAATAAACCTGCAGCTACACCCAAGCTTGAGGTAAATTCTAGAAATAAGACGATTTTACGACTTTTGATTTGTTAAATTAAAATATCTTTTTAGTTTTTTGTTAGTGTGGTTGTTATTAGCGCCTAACTTTAAACTTAGTCAATGTTTTGTTATTTGCTATTTTTTTTTACTTCTTATGGTACTGATCGCCTTTACGACACGTAAACAATAAGACTGATTTGAGACTAACACAGAAGTTTGTACTCGATGAATTTTAATTTTGTGGGACTTGACTAGTGTCATATTGGGGAATTTTTTATTACTTTCTAAATTGCAGAATTGAATACACACTTATCCATAAAAACATAAATCAAAATTAAATACGAATTCTAATTTGTGGTTAGTTTTGATCTTTTAATACTTAATATTATTTAAAGAGATGGTTCGGTCGCAGAGTTTCTTTTTTAAATATGTTGGAATTTTTCCAACTTGCACGAGGATATCATTATTTTAAAAATTGGTCAAGTAGTTTTTGAGATATCAACATTTTTTTTCAACATTTTTTTTTTATTTTTTTTAAACATTTTTTTTTTCAACATTTAAATTCCAACATTTTTTTTTTTAATTTGTATATATTTGTTAATTATAATTTTTTATTTTATAGATAAATGAAAAGAAAATAGGTAAGTGCCAAAATTGTATTGTTGATATTTAATATGTTTGTTAATTATTAAATGTGTTTTGTTAAATTATTTTAACTCAAGAATTAATTTGTTTAGTTCCAACAAAGTTACTTATAATGGGAAGGGATTACCCCAATGAAAAAAATGTTATTTTGTTTGACTCTGTTACACAACAATGGACTCAAATGCCAGTAAGTTTTTTATAGTTTATAGAAAAGCAAAGGTGGGCAGAGTTAACTTAAATAAATGTTCTGTTGGTTGTTATTGTAACTATATTTAATGGTTAAAAAATGTTATAAAAAATGGGTTTATTTATGTTAATGTATTATTAGCAGGGAACGAAATAACGGGTCGCTATTCGCTAAAAGCGAATCGTTTTTTAAAATTAGCGAATCGTTTTTTACAAATATATTAGAAATAGCGAATCAACAAAAAAAGGTTCGGGCAGTGATAAAACTCTCGTGTATATTTTTACGATCTATTTTACACTGGTTTCACACTAATTGATTACATCATCATAATCCTGCGTAAATGTAGGTTACTATAGGGCATTTAATAACAAAAACTTTCCATGTTTTGGCAATGCGTAAATTTCGCTTCCGAGATCGTTCACTTGTTGCGCAATTTTTTTAAATGCATAACACAGCCTTAAAAGTATTAAAAATGTCTCGTTTTTCGTGCAAAATATTCTTAACAATTGTTTAACAATAAGTTACTTTTTAAAAATGCCACGCAACGCGTCAAGTGTTACAAAAAAACGAAGATTATGACTTGAACCTAATAATTACTATAAAAATGCGACCTCATTTTTAGCGAATCGTTTTTTAAACGTTAATTCGTACCCTGATTAGATACAGTTTTTTAATCTATTTAATGTTAACTTAAACAAAATATATTTGTAGAAATTAAATAAAGAAAGAGATATGGCTTCATCTGCTGTTGTCAACAAACAAGTTTTCATCATGGGAGGGTGGTATAAATCCTCTGTTGAGAGTTTAAAGTTAGATGAAGTAGATCCACAATGGAAAGTTGAAAGTCCAATGAGACAAGATCGGCGGTGTGCATCATCAGCTACTTTAAATGGTATTAACTTTAAGTTGGTTAAAACTATTTGTTTATTGTATTCAAAACTGTGTTGTTTTATAAAGATATGATATAAACTCTGGATGTTATATACATATATATAAAATTTCTTTTATGACACTAATTTAGAGCAATTTAGTTTTCGCCAGAGTTTCCAAAGCTAATTTTTAAATTTTGGTTTATTTTTGTTTTTACATTATTACATCACAAACCTAAACCTTTGTGACTTGCCCTAAAATATAAAACCTGAAACTTTAAATATCAGAAATATTTTTTTTTAATTTTTGTATAAGAATCTGTCAATTAAATAAATGATTTATGTGTTTTAAATGCTATTTTTACACAATATGCTCAAACAATGCCCCATTGTGACCTTTTAATTTTTATTGTTTTTAGTTTAAGATATTAAAAAATTTGTAAAATTAATTTAAAGAAATTAAAATTAAATTTGTTGTAGATTGTATTTACACAACTGGAGGTGAGGGCAAGAAAGGTATTTTAATGTTTAAAAAAAAGGATGAAATTTTATCAAGTGGGGAATTCTTGGATGTGAGGACAAATAAAAGAGGAAATATTCCTGACATGATTGTTCCACGTAGAGACCATGCATTGCTTGCTGCAAGAGGTTGAGTTTTAATGTTAAAACTGTTTATAATAAAATTATTTTTAATTATTGAAAGGAAATATCGTTTAATAAATTGTTTTAAAATCATTTTTCGAAAAATGTCAATGTAATTAATATATTAGATAAGTTGTGTTATTAAATTAATTAAAATTAATTAAATATCGGCTTGGTGGCAATAAAGGGTTTTAAAGTTAATAAACAATATAAATTAAATAACTGAACATTATTATTAAAACTAAACAAATTGTTTAAAAATAAATATTTATGTTCAGGTAAATTATTTGCAATCGGGGGATATAGTGAGAATGATAAAAGTTTAAGTTCATCAGAATGTTTTGATTTTGATGAACAAAAGTGGTCTCTTATTTCTCCAATGAAATATGGTGTAAGTGGTCATGCAGCTGTAGTTTTGGATGATCACATATTTGTTACTGGTCAGTATTATTAGTTAATTTTAATATTGTGCAATGTTTGTTTATTTTAATGTAATCTGTATTTAGTTAGAAACTAATTAAATCGTAATAATAAAAAAATAAAAAATCATTGTTTAGTTTAAATATGCATAATTTATTTTAAATTGATTTTAATTTGTCTTAAAAATGGTTTGTATTTTCCTAAATTATGTAAATTAAAAACTTTTATGATATATCAAATTTTTTTTTTTGCATTGGAAATTAATATAATTTAATCTAGGTGGATTGAAAGATGGCATTGATGAAGTTTCATCAGTGATCAAATACAACATTATTACTGATACATGGTCAGAAGTCGCACCATTGAACAACGTTCGACGTGGTCACTGTGCCTCAGTTGTAGATGGCAAGATTTATGTGCTGGGAGGCTGGGATACGTAAGTTAAACTAAATATTTGGTTTGTAATAATTTATTAAACTTTGGTTTAATGTTTTATTATTTAGGTGGTGTGGTTTTAATCCAGTTTATTCTATTGAAGTTTTTGATCCCACGAACAACAAGTGGACAATCATTGCTGGAACAAAAAGGAGAATATATTATGCATCAATGGTGGTTGTGTGACTTCATTATTGTTGTACAGCAGACGATTATGATGTTATAAGAACGTTTTATTTACTGTTTTACATAATTTTTATTAATTTATTTTTTTTAATTAGCGCTTGATTTTTATTATAATAAAACTTGATTATGCAATTAAATGCCAATTAGTGAGTTTAAAACGTGGATATTTATGAATATTGCGCCGAGTAATTTTGTGTTGATTGTTATGCAATAAAATCATGGATATTTTAGAGTGGAATAGGGTTTACATATTACAGTTAAACTTCGTTACTTTGAAGCTAGGTAAAACGTCGAAAAATACAACTCACACACTGGAAAGTCACAAATGTTAAAAAAACGCACCGTTGAAAAAATAATCCGTGTCGGCATTCCGCTATCCGCTTATGCACTCCGATATCCGCATATGCATTCCGCCTTTCTTAAAAAAGTGATCCGCATATTGTTGCCGGTGTTCCCTGCGAAGAATAAGAGAAGGTCACATGACTCAAAGTTTAAACTATTTGGTTGTCAGGTTCAAGTTGTTTGTTTATATACAGAAGTTCGTTAAATATTTGTATTATGTCAGTGTACGTTTGGTTAGTGCAAGTGCACGTAGTGTAACACTTTACTATTCATCTCCTTTTCTTATGTTTTTTGTATATATCTTCAATCTTTATCCTCGATGTGGGAAGGTCGGATGCGCGACCTTAACATAGAGTAACATCAGTTACACCGACCCAGATAATTACGCTGGTGATTAGATACTGTTTTTAGTGCCTAACTCAAGGGTGGGTGCTACACCATGAGATCACTGGCAGACTGGGATTGAACCCACGACCTCATGTGGCGTAGTAAGTGTTCTTACCATTACACCATGCTTCCAGTGGTTGTATAAGGTAGTGCAACACTTACCTTTACTACTTGTACACATGAGTTTGATCCTCACTGCTTCTGTACTGAAGCGTCTTAAAATAATAAAACTTATTTGTGCTGAGCCAAAAACCAATCCGCTGGTCAGCTAGTTGAATTTTTGATCGGGAGAAAAATCTCGATTCTGTTACTGCACTAAAGACTGGATTCATAATATTACAAACTACCAAAGTCAACTTAAAACTAGGTCAGAATAACGAATGCAAATTTATGTTTTAAATACCTTAAAATTAAGATTACATAATTTAAATTAAAATAATTTTGAATCAGATCTTTATCTAGAGCAAGTTAACATGGAGCAGTAACCTTGTCTGCTTGTAATATTCTTGTAATATTTAAATCAAAACTTTAAACAGAAACCTTTGTAAAA
This sequence comes from Corella eumyota, assembly GCF_963082875.1. Taxonomy (NCBI): domain Eukaryota; kingdom Metazoa; phylum Chordata; class Ascidiacea; order Phlebobranchia; family Corellidae; genus Corella; species Corella eumyota. The sequence continues at coordinate 21,656,560 of NC_137491.1, forward strand.
ATTGTTAGGAAATGTGAAAATGTCGCAAATAATTGCGGATAACGTCGATATTAATTGTTATTACACAACCAAACATTCATGGAGAGGAAAGTAAGTTTAAATCTCGCATACAAGCACAAAATAGGGGTTGTAACTAAATATGACCAATGTATAAAGGAATAACTTATACTAAATGTTGTTAATTAAACTTTATCCTCACTTTCTAGTAAGAGGGTTGGGGTATGGATTAAACTGTTCAAATAACAGTTGTATTTTTATTGTCGTACGTTTCTACATAAGATTATGTTGGTCATATTTAGTTACAACCCTTATTTTGTGTCATATTCTTCTACAAAAGATTGTTCCAACTTTTTTGATTCTTGTATTATTATGCAGTGATCAAATACAACATTATTAGTGATACATGGTCAGAAGTTGCACCAATGAACAAGGCTCGAGGTGGTCACTGTGCCTCAGTTGTAGATGGCAAGATTTATGTTGTTGGGGGCGAGGATGAATGGTAAGTTAAACTAAATATTTAGTTTGTAATAATTTATTAAACTCCGGTTTATTGTTTTATTATTTAGGTGTTATGTTAATTCCATTGAAGTATTTGATCCCACGAACAACAAGTGGACAATCATTGCTGACACAGAAAAGGAAATAAATGGTGCAACAATGGTTGTCATGTGACGTCATAATTATTATATTCCAAGTGATTATAATGTTATAATAACGTTTTATTTACTGTTTTACATAATTTTTATTAATTTATTTTTTTTTAATTAGCGCTTAATTTTTATTATAATATAACTTGATTATGCAATTAAATGCCAATTAGTGAGTTTAAAACGTGGATATTTATGAATATCGCGCCGAGTAATTTTGTGTTGATTGTGTAGCTTATTGTGCATAAGCTAACCTTTTATTCACATTAAAAACAATTAAATTTAACTATTTCACATTTGGTGGGAATTATTTTTGTTATCGTTTCTTGATTTCATCAAAACCTTATATTAACCCCCATTTTGATATGTCTTTTAATCTTAAACTTGTTTTTAAAATCTGAGGTTTGCTTTTGACATGGGATTCGATTCTTTGTTTTTCCTTTTAATTAGTTATCTTATGCCTTTCTACAAAGCAGTTGTATTTTTGTATTTTAATTTTTTGCTTTACCGTTAATGAAATTTGAATTTGATTTTAAGAAATTGCCGTATAATATAATTATACAGTGAATTCACCTGCGTGGTTAATTTAAGAATTCCTAACCAGCAGACGAGCAATTAGCTAGTTAAGAAAAACAATTAACTGTCAGTATCTTAAAAATAAAACCTTCCGATTGGGTCGACCGAGACCGCTACAAATTGGTGACTGCCCTCTATGATTAAAGTGTGAGAATTCTAACAATCAGGACTTGTAGCACCTGACTCACGCTGTGAACATCGCAAAAATGTTGGACGCAATACTGTTGGAATTTATTGTCTTCAGTCAGCAAGCCCGTGTTGACCATACCAACAAGAAGATCTTCGTCAACGAACAATAAGTACCCTTTTTATCTTTGTATATTATAAGTATATATTTTTGGTGTTTTTATTAAGATACATTTTGGTGTTTTATTTAGTGTATAATTATATTGTATTTAACGATTATGTTATCCTCGTTATTTTCTAAACGTAATCGGTCTGATAAGAGGGTTGTATCTTTTCGTGATAATGTTGATTTTAACTTTCTGGTAATGATGTTGACTTAGGTTGTAATGGCACTAAAAATGTTAGGTGGGGCAACGCGATATCGTAGGGTAATGTATTTTAACCGGTGACCAGGTTCTTAACCAAACCATGGCATCTACCTTTACCTTATCTAACTTACACCCTACCCATGCTGTTAACTCTGTTTTTGCTAACTATTTATTCTGTTTACCCCATACACCTGGAACTTTAAGTTATTCTTTTTTCCCAGTTTTATTTTTTTTTTATTATGAACTATGCCTGATGATCAAACTCAACAACCTCGAGGCAAATTTCTGTAGCTGCGGGAAACCCACCGCACAATCGTTTTTATTTACCGAAGTTTTCGAAACGTTTATGATGATGAAGTTTATTTCTACTTAACCCAGTGAATTGTGGACATTCTCAAATAACCCTTTAATTGTATTACTTTCTACATGTTTTATATATTCGATTATCGCTCACGCAATTTTTTTCTTATTACCACGGGATCTGTAAATAGGATTTGGCTCGTAAATAAACTTAAACTTATCTACTAATTTTGCTAGAAACCTGCTGTGTCACAAACCTACAAATAAGTGTGCAAAATTTGTAAACGTTTCATTAACTGATTCCTGTTTTATTTCGTTTCATTAACTGATTCCTGTCGTATGTCGAGAAAAATAAGACCTTTTAAAAACTTGGGCAAACACTGTCAGGACTGTACACCCCATTACATTGATTTACCTTTGTCCAACATCTCGACATCAAATAATCCATCATGTTCTGATCATTCTGGATGCAAACAGATGATCAATGCTCCCAATGATGAAGAAAAACTTACCGAGAGGGGCGTGAAAAATTTAAGCACCGGAAAAGTACCGAGAATGCAACAATTAAGTGAGGAGAAAATAACTATTAAACCGGCAAAGGCCGAAGTTACATTAATAAGCGGCAAAGTACCAAGAATGCAAAAGAAAAATAAAGAAGAAATAAATAACATACCGGCATAGACCGAAGATGAATTACGAAGCACCGGCAAAGTACCGAGGATGCAAATAACAAAATATCCTAATAAAGAAATTATGTCATTGGCGAATGACAATACATAAGAAATTACTAGATCTAGTCAGGTTAAGAGTCTTACCTCTCCTAAGGAAGAGAGCTCTAATGAAGCCCCTTTCACAAAGAACACAAATCCTGATTTGTCCACAAATGCAATTTATATAAATTGCCCATCTGACGTGTCTAACAGCGAAGAGAAATCACCCGTTAACGGCGATAACAATGTTCAAGCTATGTCGACTACAAACATGAACCAACCCTCTATCGACGACGGATCGTCCCATCGTCGACTGTCAGTGCCTTTCAATGAGTCTAATCATTATAAAAAGATAACAAAAGAATTTCCTGGGCTACTGGACCCAAATTTTCGGAAAGGACATCTAATACACGGCATTAAACATTGAATTAATACTGGCAAGAACAGCCCCGTTTATTCCAAGGCTCGGCGACTATCACCCGAAAATACAATATTGGTACAGAAAGTGTTGAAAAAATGCTCGAACAAGGAATAATAAGGCTAAGTACATCTGAATGGAGTTCAGCGTTGCATATTGTCCCACGTAAACCTGCTGGAATTAGGTTAGTTTGCGATTACCGTGCATTGAACAACATTACAAAAAAAGACACTTACACCATGCCAAATATGAACGATTTTGCCAACGAACTTTCGGGGATGAAAATTTTTACGAACCTCGACCTAAAGAATGCTTTCTACAATGTATCGATAAATGAAGAAGATATACCAAAAACATGTGTAAGAACGCCGATCATGACTTATGAATATCTAGTTTCGCCGTTTGGTCTTAGTAACGCTTGTGCCAGTTTTGTTAAATTCCTGTATAGAGTATTATATCAAGTCCGCAATATTTTTGTTTACATGGACGACATTATCGTTTACTCAAAAACTGCAGAAGAACACGAGCGAACATTAAGGGAAGTATTTCAAAGACTTGATGATTACGGATGTACATTGAATATTGACAAGTGCAAATTTGGAGTAAACAAATTGGTGTTTTTTGGTCACCTAATAACTTGTAATGGACTACAGCCTAATCCCGAACTTGTTAAGGCTATCATCGACTGCCCGCAACCTCAAAATCAGCGAGCCATGCGACGTTTTCTGGAAATGATTCAATACTACAGTCGTTTTGTACCAAATATTGCCATTGAACTACAACCACTTTACAGCCTTCAAAAAGTGGAAAGCTAGCTTTAATATTGTGGGATGACGCTGCAACGACTGCGTTTGAAAAATCGAAGAGATTTCTTGGAAATAAATGTTTATTGCAATTTCCTTGTCATAATGCTAAAACAAAATTAGTAGTTGACGCCAGCAAAACAGGCCTGGGTTCAGTTTTATTGCAAGAAATAAACAAAGAATGGAAACCCCTTGCTTTTTATAGTAAAGCTTTTCATGATGAGTTAAAGCATGGATCAGCGTTTGACCTCGAGGTTACTGGTTTATATTTGGCAGTTAAGCATTTCTCTTATTTTCTAGAAGGCCGTGAATTTCATGTTGAATGCGATCATAAAAGCCTAGTAACAGCAATAAAATCTACAAATAGTTCGAATAACTCAAAACACGCTCGATACTTGGCTTATGTATCACAATTTACCAGTGATATACGACATATTTCCGGCATATCAAACGTTACCTGTGACGCGTTATCCCGTATTGAAGAAATAAATATGATTACTGGAGAATTTCCAAACATTGACTTTGAACGATTATCTGAATTGCAAAAGTCTGACCAATCTTTGCAAAATTTAAAGAATGAAATTAATAGTTTAGATATTGTACTACATTTTTACGGGGTTAGTTTACTTTGTGACATTTCGACCGGAACGTTTAGACCCTTGGTGCCAAGCAATATGAGTAAACGAATATTTGATGCCTACCATAACCTAGCCCACCCTGGAGTAGCAATTACAAAAGGATTAATTAAACAAAGGTTTGTATGGAAGGATATGAATAAAGAAATTCGAACATTTTGCAAAACATGTCTAGCTTGCCAACGTTCGAAGGTCACGCGACACAACGTAACTCCTTTACATTCCTTTTATCCGGTGAACGATTTATGGACCTTTCTATAGACATTATAGGCCCTATGGTTAAGTCAAATGATTTTTCTTATTGTTTAACAATGATCGATAGATTCACTCGATGGATTGGGGTCTTGCCTATGAAAGATGTAACTGCTAAAACAGTCATTGAAACTCTTACACATGGTTGGATAGCGAGATTTGGTTGTCCACAGCAAATGTTATCGGACCGAGGATCTGTTTTTATGAGCCAAGCTTTTAAAGACTTTACCACTTACCTGAATATTAAACACCGTGTAAGTTATGCTTACATGCCTCAAGTTAATGGACATTGTGAAAGAATACATAGAACAGTGAAAGCATTGCGAGCACAATCTAACCCTGCAGACTGGTACCACAACCTACTCTTTGTTTTACTTGGAATTCGTTCTGCCCTTAAGGAAGATCTTCATTGTTCCAGCGCCCAAATTGTTTATGGGACAAGCTTAAGATTACCAGGAGATTTAATATCCTGTTCTGAATACAATGAAAACACTAACCAATCTGAATATGCAAGAAAATTAATTGAATTTATGTCCAAGCTTAAAGAATCTTATATTGATTCCTGTCTTAAAACACGTCCTGTCTTAAAAAAACACGACACAGTTAGGCTCACCTTGAATCCTGTATATAAAGGGCCTTTTAAAGTTATTTCACGTAACGATAAAGGTTTTACTGTTCAATTTAACAATAAAATTGATGAAGTTGCTATTGACAGAATTAAAGCTGCCCATTTATTTTTACCAGATGCTCTTTTAAGAAATGTTACATTAAATAACTGGTTTTATGATAATAAAGAAGCAAGAACTTGGACTACTAATAAAGAAAAAGAACACCCTTTTTCTAGTAAAACCGCTGAAGAAAACAACGAACGCCGAAACCAACAACTCAGACCGAAGATTTATTACGTTTTTCGCCTGAACCTGAAGCATCTGCTGCACCGGTGTCTAGAACGCGAACAGGACGTGTTGTGAAGAAAATTTAATGACTGTGATTTAGAATGAAGATTTGTCAAGTGTTAATAATTTTTTGCTATGACACTTTTTGTCCTAGCTTTTGAAGAATTGCAGTTCAAATTATGTCACCGGAATTTGCATCATTAAGTAGTATGTTACATCGAAGTGTTGCTGCTGTTTCGCAAGGTGATGTCATTTACGAAGTACATTGTCAGAATATAACAGGATTTATTTTGCATTCGCTTGCTTTTAACAACTTGTTTTCTACACGACCATTGATCTCTTACAAATTGCCTGGCAAAAATCAAGATTTTATTGGACAATTACACCACGGAGACATTGTTTTTGCTCACGTTTCGTTACTAGAAACATTTAAATTTGGTCGTACATTTACGTTGAAGATATTGGACAGATTTATGATATTTGAAAATTACTCAAAGAAAATTACTTAAAATCGAAGGTGAATATCCGGATACTGAAATGAACTTGGAAGACGTACAAAGTATGCTTTCACAGATCACTCAATCCACCATCGCTAATGAAAAATTACTCGTCTTATTAAAGGAACGGATACCTATGTACATGATGCAGATTTGGATTACCTTTCTAGCGAATTTACCTCGGTTTTAACTTCTGGCCTTCTTAGGGCAATTTCGTTCATTACCAACCCAATCTTAACCGTTTTACTTTTCATTATTTTCGTTCTTTCCCAGCTTTTGACTATTTTTCTAACCCTATACTATATAAAAGCCATTTTTATCCTATTCCGAACTAAGATTAATGAAAAATTAAACCCAAATTTAAAACCTAAAACCTCTATTGAAACCCCAAATCGCACACACCAGAGGCGTAAGCGGTCAGAAAGGGGGGCAAAACATGTTAGGGATCAGGTAATTCGCTCAAAATTATCTGAGAGTATGTAAGGAACATTATATTTTTTGCCATTACCGCTTAAGCTTTACTTCGTATTATATTGTGTCGCTCGCATTTGTATGTGTTATTGCTATTGTAATGTTTTCTACTACCAAAAAATTAAATAAAAATGTTAAAAATCAAATAAAAAATATGACACCGTATATTTTTTTTCACTTTTAAAAAATAATTGGCAGATTGTATTTATTTTATGTTTATATCGTGTGTATTTTTTTTTCATTTTTGTTACCCCGGGCTTTTCTTTAGCTGGGATGATGTAGCTTATTGTGCATAAGCTAACCTTTAATTCACATTAAAAACAATTAAATTTAACTATTTCACATTTGGTGGGAATTATTTTTGTTATCGTTTCTTGATTTCGTCAAAACCTTATATTAACTCCTATTTTGATATGTCTTTTAATCTTAAACTTGTTTTTAAAATCTGAGGTTTGCTTTTGACATGGGATTCGATTCTTTGTTTTTCCTTTTAATTAGTTATCTTATGCTTTTTTTTTACGGAGACCGCTACAACATATTACAATTAAACTTAATTACTTTAAAGATAAAAAAACGTCACACAAAATGACGTCATCGAAAAATACAACTTACAAACCTATAAGTCGCAAATGTTAAAAAAATCGCAACGTCGAAAAAATATTCCGTGTTGGCACTCCGCTATCCGCTTGTGCACTCCGCCTTTCTTAACAAAAATGATCCGCATATTGTTGCCGGTGTTCCCTGCGAAGAATAAGAGAAGGTCACATGACTCAAAGTTTGAACTATTTGGTTGTCAGGTTCAAGTTGTTTGTTTATATACAGAAGTTCGTTAAATATTTGTATTATGTCAGTGTACGTTTGGTTAGTGCAAGTGCACGTAGTGTAACACTTTACTATTCATCTCCTTTTCTTATGTTTTTTGTATATATCTTCGGATCTCTATTACTTTCGCACGCCTGAATTTAACAAGGCGTTATAACCTAAGTATGGCAATTGTTCAACCAGACATTAAAAATTACTTAAAATATGTTTTAATGAGTATAACTTAGTCCGCTTTACGAGGCAGATGTGTTAATGGGTAAACTGAATAGGTGAGGGTTAGGGTAAGGGTTTAATTTATGCAACCTCTTTGTTTAATTACATGTGCCGCATTTTGGTTACACGCCCTGTTTATGTAGGGCGTGCGTAACTAATAGAGATCCATATCTTCAATCTTTATCCTCGATGTGGGAAGGTCGGATGCGCGACCTTAACATAGAGTAACATCAGTTACACCGACCCAGACTGCCAGATAAATACGCTGCTGATTAGATACTGTTTTAGTGCCTAACTCAACGGTGGGCCTTAAGTAGTGTAGTAAGTGTTCTTACCATTACACCAAGCTTTCAGCAGTTCAGTGGTTGTATAGGGTAAGGGTAGTGCAACACTTACCTTTAGTACTTGTACACATGAGTTTGATCCTCACTGCTTCTGTACTGAAGCGTCTTAAAATAATAAAACTTATTTCTGCTGAGCCAAAAACCAATCCCCTGGTCAGCTGGTTAAATTTTTGATCAGGAGAAAAAGCTCGATTCTGAAAATTTATGTTTTAAATACCTTAAAATTAAGATTACATAATTTAAATTAAAATAATTTTGAATCAGATTTTTATCTAGAGCAAGTTAACATGGAGCAGTAACCTTGTCTGCTTGTAATATTCTTGTAATATTTAAATCAAAATTTTAAACAGAAACCTTTGTAAAAATTGTTAGGAAATGTGAAAATGTCGCAAATAATTGCGGATAACGTCGATATTAATTGTTATTACACAACCAAACATTCATGGAGAGGAAAGTAAGTTTAAATCTTGCATAGAAGCACAAAATAGGGGTTGTAACTAAATATGACCAATGTATAAAGGAATAACTTATACTAAATGTTGTTAATTAAACTTTATCCTCACTTTCTAGTAAGAGGGTTGGGGTATGGATTGAACTGTTCAAATAACAGTTGTATTTTTATTGTCGTACGTTTCTACATGAGACTATGTTGGTCATATTTAGTTACAACCCTTATTTTGTGTCATATTCTTCTACAAAAGATTGTTCCAACTTTTTTGATTCTTGTATTATTATGAACTTAATTTAATTAACCTGTAATCTTATTAGTTTAAGTTTATTGTTTCCTGCTGGAATAAACTTAATAAATAAAACTTAAACTGTTAATAATACAATCTTAATTTTAGTTAATTAAACTTGTTAGATTTAATATTTTACTTATGAATAAATTATTAATTATGTTGATCTTATTAGTGTTAAATTAATGTAAAACTATTTTTTGTTGTTTATTAAAACTGGTTCCAACTTATTTGAACTAAAAACTTTTGAACTTTGAGGTACAAGAGAATATTTTCAGTTGGAAGTAAAGGAATCACAACTTACAACCCAACAACACTGGAGATCACCAATCAGGTGATTTGTGGAAGCTTTTACTAAGGCTCTGTTGTTTACATTTTAAAATTGTTTTTTTTCAACGTTGTGTGACAATAATAGAACGGCAGTTTGGTGTAGTGGTCAGAACACTTGGCTTTACTACATAAGGTCATGGGTTTGATCCCCACTGCTTTCATGCTGTAGTGTCCTTCAGTGAAACACTAGAAACAGTATAAACTCCTGCTGAGCCAGCAGCTTAATTATCGGGCAAATATAATCTATAATATCCCAAACTGTCACAAGCAACTCGAGATTGGGTCAGGGTAGCAGATGTCACTCTATGTTTAGGTCGTGCAGTTCCTTCCTCATAAAATCAACAAAAAGCTTTTATTTAATATTTTTATGTTGCCATAACAAGTATAATTGTACTTTGATTGTTGTTGCGATCTAATAATATTTAATTATGACATCACACAGTGGTCCTACAATGACTTAGCTGGAATATTGGTCGATAAAAAGTCGAAGGGAAACGAGTTTATTCTCAGTTTGAGGAAGATGGGAAAGAAAAACGAAACGATGAAGTTTTCAAGCGAGCATCGAGAATTTATAATCACCGAAACTTTTGTGAGTTTTTTTGGAATATTTAAAATTCTAGTTTGTTTTTATTTGTAATTTTAATTTGATTTTCTAGAAGCAATGCAGTTTTGGAGACAACTTCCATAAAACTTTGAATTTTAATGCACAGAAGTTGTCATGGAATGATGAAAGACTTTATGTTTTATTAAGGGTATTTGTAACATTTAATTTATTGTTGGGTAAACATTAACTACAACTAATTATTAAAGGTTGGAGCTGCTTCCTTGCACCAAGTTAATGCCGACAACCAAATATTAGCTTCCTACCACTACAAGGATATCGAAGAATTTACAGAGGTTATATTTTGTGTTGGTTTTAAAATTGGGGTCTTGGGTTTGATCCCCACTGCTCTTATGTTGTAGCGCCCTTGAGTAAGGTGTTATAAACAGTATGAACTCCTGCTGAGCCAGCACTTAATCAGCAGTATGATTATCGGGCAGTTATAATCAATAATATCCAAAACTGCCAAAGTCAACTTGAGACTGGTTCGGAGTAACTGATGTTACTCTATGTTAAGGTCGTACAGATGACCTTCCTAGATCGAGGATAAATATAAAAAAAATCTGTAAAAGTTTTAAAGAATTTTGTGCCAACTTTAATTTAAAAATATTGTTTGTATGAAGTGTAATGGCAACCCTGTTTTTAAATAGATATCTGGCAACCCTGGTAGTTTATTGGTCATCTACAAGTTTGGAAGAATGGTAAATTTATTTTATATTAAAAAGTGTTCAAAGTTTTCACAAAAATTGACTTTTAACATCTCATCAAAATTTAAATTAATATTTTTAGCATTTGTTCTTCAGTCAGAATGCAAGTGACATCACAAAGGCTTGCATTGAAGCCTCAATCCGGAATGTTGGCGTACAAATTAAGGTGAAAATGTTTGCTATCATAAATAACTTAATTATATGGTAGTTTCTAGAATGCTTATTACCACCAACATCACTAGAACCACCAACATCACTAGAACCACTATTAACTTAAACTATGACCTTGCTTGACCTTCAAACTTAGTTTATCCTCATTATTACACAGACTCGCAAGCAGTCGATCACGATGGAACAATTTGCAAATTATCGGTTTGGAAAGTTCAGCGACGACGATCACATCACTTCATTGGCCGAGTTTCAAGTTCAAAAACTCACTCACAGGAAGACTGTGAGTAAAACTCTAAGTTAATTTCAAATTAAAACTCACTCAGAATTTGTAAATTCAAATTTATTTATCTGTTGGTCATATTTAGTTACAACTCTTATATTGTTTTATATTGAATGTTTTTATATGAGCTTCTATTAGTGTATTTCCTTTTATGACCTCATGCTATATTATGACATCATAACGCTAATATTATGACATCACAGGAGCCGGTGCGACGAACCTTATGTCTTAGTGAGACTTGTATATTGGAGAGAGATCCAGCAACTTATATTATTGTGACCTTGAAACCACTTTCAGAGGTCAGTAACAATGTTAACAATTAGTTTCCCTCGTTTATTGTTTTAATTTCTCCCCAGATTTTCTCGCTTGTTCGGCATCCCAAAAACCCGCAGCATTTCATGGTTGAGTACTCGGACGGGACAAGAAGGGAATATTTGTCGACAGATCGAGATTCTTTGTTGGCAACCCTGCTCGACGGGGTCAGGGCTTCCGGGAACAGAGATATTTGCGTCAAGGTTCAACGAGTTTTTTTAAAATTTTTTTTACATTTTTAAATTTGTTTTAATTTATGTTTCCAGATGACCCAAACGAACTTGGGTCAAAGGTTGGGCCCTCTGCTGCACCCAGTGGACGAAGAGGTCGAGAGTTTGTGTTTAAGATTTCTTGCTCAGCCTCCAACTGGAAACTTCTTCGACGCGATCTCAAGATTTAATAATTGCGTCCAATATAGGTGCGGTTTATAGGGGTAATTGCTAAAAGGGGTTATTTTTTGGGGTGGTTGTAGTAGAAGAGGTGTTTTTAGGGAGTTATTTTGCTAAAAGTTGTGTTTCTTTTTGGAAAAGACGTCCTAGTGGACAATTTCTGTAATTTTTTCAGAGGCTAGTTGGGGGGGGGGGGGGGGTTTATTAAGTGCAAGGGTCTTGTTTGAGAAAGGGGAACTTTTAGTGATTAGTGATTAAATTATTTTTGTTGACAGTGGTTTACAGTGGGCAGTTAAACAAGATGGTTTCTTCTCAGAGAATAAAGAAAAATTAATCATCGGAGCCATTCAATCCTTGCTTGAGAAAGAAGGTAAACGCTCGTTAATCTTATTTTTAATTTATTGTGAGAAACTAAAAATCAAAACTTTAATTAGACATCGACCAAAGTGGGGTGAGCGAACAACACCTCGAGTGGCAGTTCCATGCATTCCGAAGACTAATCGCTTCCAAAGCTGGGTTTGTTTCATTCACGAACATTCCTCGATTTCGTGAAATTCTTGGAGTAAAAGTTTTGAAGGGATTGAAGAGGGATAGTGACTCTGTGACACATGCCGCAACCGATATGTTGGTTGCTTTGTTGGCTGTAAGTCACAAATAAGTCATGTTTGCTGTTGTAATACTTAAGCGATATTTAACCAAATATTCCTCGTGTTTTAGCCAATGCACGACAACTATGATCTTAGGCAGGAACAACTCAATAAATCCTCGCTTTTATCCTCAAAAACTTTCCTTGAGACTCTACTCAAGAAGTTCGAAGACAGAGTGGTTAGTCATGAGTAATAAGCGATCAAAGTTTCAATTTTTAACCCTAATTCTTGAATTTACATAATCGTTAACCTTGTTAAATCAACCTCTTTATCTTAACTCCTGTGTCCCAGCTGCGAGGATGTGGAGCTCTGGTGATCTCCTCCATGTTGGACTTCCTCTCCTTCTCGTTATGTTCCCCGTACAGTGAGACAACCGATGGGAAGTGCTTTGACCAACTTCTTCAACTTGTTGCTGATAAGGGAAGATGTTTGTTCCGGCTCTTCCAGGTAACATGGTCGCTTATAGGTGACTTTTCCTCATTAAAACTTTGTTGTAAATGTATAACAATGTTATTTTTCAATGTTTTTTTATATTGTTTATGGTCCCTCTAAAGTTGACATTTTAATTGCTATAATACAGCCCTAACTTTTACCTAATATTTGCCTGTGATGTTTACCTGCACAACACAAATGGCAGTTTTTTTTATTTTGTAGGTTTATAAGTTAGACATATTTATATTGTCTTTCACTAAACTCCATTATATGTAAATGTATTTATGACATAGTTGTTCAGTGTTGTTTACATTGTTACTCATTGTTACTAACCTTTGTTTTACATGGGATACATTGTAAGTAACAATGCCCTCATTGTTGCAGCATCCCTCGATGGCCATAGTTAAAGGAGCAGGATTGGTGATGAAGGCGGTAATTGAGGAGGGGGATTCGGACACAGCTGCAAGGATGCAGGAGCTCGCACTCGGGGAGGTAAAACTTCACAATAACAACTGGCACAGTGATGAAGGATGTTAAAACACTTGCTACACCACACATGAGGTTGTGGGTTTAATCCCCACTAATTTCATGCTGAAGCGCCTTTAAGTAAGGTGCTATAAACGATATGAACTTCTGCTGAGCCAGCACTTAATCAGCAGCGTAATTATCGAGCAATTATAATTTATAATATCCCAAACTACCACAGGCAACTCGAGACTGGGTCGGAGTAAATTATGTTACTCTATGTTTAAGTCGTGGCAACCTTCCCACATCGAGGATAAATAAATATTTTGTTTATCACTTAACATTATTGCACAGGGAGCACTTCCACGCCACCTCCATACCTCGATGTTCATATCATCTGCTGACGTCCGATTGCTGACAAACAGACAACTGAGCCGCCATCTTGTCGGACTTTGGGTCACCGGGCATCCTCCCGCCATGGCTCTGCTTAAAAGAATTTTAGTAAGAACAATTAACTTGTTATTATTTATATTATGATGTAACAAATGTTATTTACAGCCGGCCGGACTTTTGACTTTCTTGGACTCGGAGGAGAAGGTTCCGGAGAATGAGGAAGATCTTCTTCACATCAGGGACAACCTCAAAAGTGCAATCGTGAGTTCGACCTTGAACTTTTAATAACTTTCTTTTATTCAGTTTGGGTCACCTTGATTATTGCTTAGATATTGTTAATAAAAAGCAGGCAACAGTGGGAATTAAACTTGAGACCTTTTTTATGAACTTGTTTTTAAATCTGTAAACCAAAAGTTGAATTAATTATTTAAAATATTTTGTTAATTTTAGGCTCAAACCAAGAAACAATCGCAATGGAGACAACTTGACAGACAGCTTAAACAAGTTGGTTTCACATTTTATTATATTTGTATTTAAATTAGTTGGAGTAAATTAATATTATTTTCATCCACAGATTGATCAATTGTTACGCAAACAAGCAACAAACCTGAAAACTACGTGGAGGGACAAGATGGGGATCCAGGTCCAACAGAATCCACAGAAACCGATCACTTTAAGAAAGCGGAGGCAAAGAATCAAAAGTGAGGCCAACTGGGCTTTGTTTTACTACAAGTGAGTTCTTCTAATGTTTTAATGTCATGATTAGTTGTTTATTTATAAGTAGGTTGTTTAGTAATAATTAACATATTATTTATGTTTTTAGTTTTACAAAGGATCATGCAAAACCAAACCTAATATGGAATCATAAGGTAAATTTGCCCTCATTATAACCCATGTTATTTGCATTGACTTAATACACCCTCCTTTATTAAGAATATATTGTTAGGAATATATTAATTCATTGTTATTTCTGTGTTTGTTCACATTGTAATAGATTCATCTTTGATGTGAGAAGGTCGAATGCACGACTTAAACATAGAGTAACATTAGTTACCTCAACCCAGTCTCAAGTTGTTTTTGTCAGTTTAGAATATTATAGATAATAATTAGCCCAATAACTATGCTGCTGATTATCTGTTCAACAGAAGTTCATAACGTTTATCTCACCTTATCATTACAATATAAGAGCAGTGGGGATCGAACCCAGGACCTCATGTAGTAAGTGTCCTAACCACTACACCATGCTGACAGTTAAATTTATAACCAACATTTATTTAGACTCGTGAGGCTCTGAGAGATGCTTTAGAGAACGAGATGCGAGCGTTTCAGGTTGACAAAGATCTCGGCAATAACTCAACAATTGCTTGGAACCACTCTGAGTTTGAGGTAAGTTTGAGTTGAGTTAAACATTTAAGTTTGGGACCTTAAGTTAATGTTTTGTTTAGGTTCAGTATGAATGCTTGAGTGAAGAGGTTAAGATTGGAGATTATTACTTGAGGCTTTTACTTGAGGAGGAGTTTGAGGAAGCTTTATCAATCAAAAGATCGTGAGTTTTACTCAAATTTATTTAACTCAACACTCATTGGTTTGCTTTAAGTATGGATTGAAGAAACTTTTTTTTTAGATTATTGTTTTTGTGGCCAATAATTAACTTTTTTTGCCAAGACAATTTACAAAAAATTTTACACCTTTTCAATCTTATTAAATTGTTACTCAACAATGCGTTATATTGTTTCACATAGATATGAGTTCTACAATGACTTGTACCACCGCTTCCTCCTAACCCCGAAGGCCCACATGAAGTGCATGTGCTTGCAGGCAATGACGATCGTGTATGGGAAGTACTGGGAGGACATCGGAGCTTTCAACGACACGAAGTATATCGTTGGGATGCTGGAGAGGGTGGGTTACACATAAGATATGCTATGGTCACTTGCTATAAATAATTAAGAACACTTGGCTTTACTACATGAGGTCCTGGGTTCGATCCCTACTGCTCTCATGTTGTAGCACTTTTGAGTAAGGCGCTATAAACGTTGTGAGCTTCTGCTGAGCCATCACTTAATCAGCAGCGTAATTATGGGGCATTTATAATCAATATAATATCCCCAAACTGCAAAAGGCAACTGGAGACTAGGTCGGAGTAACTGATGTTACTCTATGTTACGGTTGTAACGTCAGCCTTCCCACATCAAGGATAAAAATATCAAGAAAAAGTTTTTAAATTATTTTAAAAGGCAAACATTATTTATTTAGTGTTCGGATCGGATGGAAAGAGATCGATTGATTTTGTTCATTGAGAAACTCATCAAACATAAGGTTAATATAAAGTTAATTAAAATCTTTATTAATTACAAAGTTAATTATGATGTAAGAAATCAAAATTTTATAACAATAACTGGTTAACCTAACTTATTGTTCTTTTATGACATCACAACGCTCTTGTTATTACCTCAGTCGAACATGAAAGATGTGATTGATGCGAATGGAGTCAACATCCTGGTGGACTTCCTCAGCTTGGCTCATCTCCACACCTCCAGAGCTCATGTTCCCACCCAGAGGAATGTGATCGAGGCCTCCCCCGACATGTTGAGGGACGGGGGGGAGAAGGAGTGGTACTTTGGCAACAAGGAGAGGGAAAGGTTGGGTCCGTACAGTTTTCAGGAGGTGGGCACATTTATTAACAATTTAGTAAATTTTTTATTGATTATCTTTTTTAATTAATTTTAATTAATAATAATTAAACAGATGAAAGACTTTTGGGAGGATGGGACTTTGACCCCAAAATCTCGATGCTGGGCTCAAGGAATGGACGGGTGGCGCCCTCTACATGCCATAACCCAGCTTAAATGGTTTATCCTCACCTCGGGGCAGTCTGTAATGAACGAGACAGACTTGGCGACGACGATTCTCAATATTTTGTTGAGAATTTGTGAGAGTTACAGTTCACGAGATTCAAATAACTCGATTATTCGACCGATTCCAAGGGTCAAAAGGTTGCTCAGTGAGAGCTCTTGTCTGCCACATTGTGTTCAGGTATATTATTTTTATTTAGGTTTATCCTCGATGTGGGAAAGTCGACTTTACGACCTTAACATAGAGTAACATTTGTGTCTTGGGTTGACTTTGGTAGTTTGTGATATTATGGATTGCAATTGTTTAACAATATTGTTGATAATTCCTTCATGCTAATTATATTTCGTTTAATTACTAATTATTTGTTGTCAACTCAAAATGTTTTCAGTTATTGCTGACCTTTGACCCAATCCTGGTGGAAAAAGTTTCTGTTTTGTTGCTGGCAATTATGGAGGACAACCCAGATATTTCAAAGATTTATTTAACAGGTTAGTTAAGGTTTCTAGTAAATCTAAAATATCACCAATTTGTAGGTCAGTTTGAACAAGTAAATGTTTTTTTGTAGGAACCTTTTTCTTTATATTGATGTACACGGGATCAAATGTTCGGCCAATCGGGAAATTTCTTCAATATTCCCATCTTAAACAAGCTTTTAGATCGGAACAAGTAAGTTCATTGGTTTTGTAGAAATATCACTTTTTTGTGTAATTCTAAGATGATGGGATTTATATTGTATTAAAAAAATGGCGTGGCTTATATGAGCTATCAGTAAACACTGGGCTCAAGGGTAATGTGGCATTGTTGTGGCTCAAACCTGAACCTTTTGGTTTTTTTGTAATCTTTTTATTAAATCAAGAAAAATATGAAATGTTTAAAGTAATAAAAATGCTCAGTTTAAGTAGTGTGGCGTTAGTTTAAAACTTTTGGTTTATAATTCTTTGCCATGACCAATTTTAACTTTACGTGACCATGCATAAAAAGTAAAATTAAAATTTTTTAATTACTTAAATTTTTTATTTTTTGGAATTTACTTTTCAACAGCAAGCCACAGAGATGTTGACACGGAGCATCCTCGGACACATCTTCCCGGAAGCGATGATCCACTATCTGGTGAACTACGGTCCTGACAAGTTCTCCGAGATCTTCCTCGGTGAATTTGATACACCGGAGGCAATATGGAGCGGGGAAATGCGGAGATATATGATCGAGAAGTTGGCACTTCATATTTCTGATTTTTCGCCCAGACTTTTAAGTAATGTGAAGGTAAGTTGTTAAAATAAAACCAACTTTTTTTCAATATTTTTTCGATCTCAAAAAGTCAACAAAAAACTTTAATTTTTGTAAATATTTAATTTTAGATTCTACCCTATGTTTGTTTTTTTGTATATATTTTTATCCTCGATGTGGAAAAGTCGAATGCGCGACTTAAACATAGAGTAACATCATTTACTCCGACCCTGTCTCAAGTTCCTGTGGCAGTTTGGGATGTTATAGTTTTTTTGGATGTTATTGGTTTTGATTTTTTTTAGTTTAGTTTGGATATTATTGGGATGTTATAGATAATTATGCTGCTGATTAAGTGCTGGCTCAGCAGGAGTTTATAACGTTTATAGCACCTTACTTAAGGGCGCTACAGCATAGGTACAGTGGGGCTTGAACTCACGACCTCATGTGTGGTGTAGCAAGTGTTCTTACCGCTACAACACGCTGCCTGTTTACACCACGCTGCCGGTTATATGTTCAAATTTATTTTTAGGCCTTGTACCAGTACGTACCCATCCCAGCAATAAGTTACCCCCAACTAGAGGAAGAGTTGTTTTGTAATATTTATTATTTAAGGAATCTTTGCGATGAAACAAGATTCCCTGATTGGCCAATTAAGAAACCGGTCAGTATTCAATTTTATAATTTGTTATTTTGGTTTTTAGGAATGCATTTTTTGTAAATTTTACATTTTTAGACGTCTTTATAAGCTTAAAAAAATAAAAACCAAGATGTGTTAATAATGGTCTTTTGTTCAATTTAGATATTTTTTTTTGTTTTTGTGACTGCAGTTTAAGTGGTTATTAGATAAAAAAAAATGTTGGTTTTATAAAGCTTTTTATGTGCCCCCCCCAAAAGTAGTTAACATCTTATGTTGTGCTGGTGACTGTTGATGTTTTGTATTGGACAGGTCGCCTTCCTTAAAGATTGTTTGCTGGCTTGGAGGAAGGAAGTGGAGAAGACTTCATCTGAGTTGAGTTACGCCGACGCTTACAAAGTACTCAACTTACCTAAGGAAAGAGCCCCGTAAGTGTCTAAGTTTTGTTTGCTTGGTGTCTTTTGTAATATTTAAGGTTTGATTATGACTGCTTACAAACCAGTAGAAGTCAAAACTTGTAGTGGCAAGAACACTTCCTACACTACATGAGGTTGTGGGTTCAATTCACTGATCTCATGCTGTAGCACCTTGAGTACGGTGCTATAAACGGTATAAACTCCTGCTGAGTCAGCACTTAATCAGCAGCATAATTATTAGGCAATTAAAATCTATAATATTCCAAACTGGCACAAGCAACTCGAGTCTGGGTCGGGGTAACATATGTTACTCTATGTTTAAGTCGCGCATTCGACTCTTCCATATTAACGATAAATAATATAAAACAAAAATTGAAGATATGATTGCTTTTGTTCAAATATATTAAACTAGTGGACCTGCCACACTTCGTGTGGCACTTATGTTGTACAGTTATCTATTAAGACCAGTCCAATTTTACCATGGCCTATATAAAATATTCTTTTTGAAAAATTGTTCTTATCGGTTCCTCTTATTTACTAATAATATTTTTATTATAAAATTTGATTAAAAATGAATTTGCCCTTATTTACATTTAACGCACACGCCGTCACTTATCGAATGTTTATCGCACATTTAAAGCACAATTTACCCTTATTTACATTTAAATTTGTTTTACATTTGCCCTTATTTACATTTGAATTTGCCCTTACTTATATATTTAACGCACACGTCGTCACTTATCGCCTTTACCTGTTAAAAGTCTGCAATAAATGAGTTTAAATATTTAAAAAATGCGGTTTTTGCTATCTTTATTTAAGGAACTATTTAAACCCGAAAGTACTAAAAAAAGATTTTGTTTTAAAAAAGCACGGTTATAACCGATCACAATTTAAATGAGATACAGTTAAAACGAAACAAAAGGGGCAATTTTTTATAAAGAAAAATAATTTAAATGGACACTACTTATTATAAATAAAAGTATTACAATCAGGCATCCGAAATTTCTGGGGTTAGATCCCCTAAAAGTTCTTCCGACATTGAATTTGCTAATTCTTGAGAAAGTACCAGCAAGTTTTCATCTTTGTCTTTAATATCTATTTCCATTTTCTTTTTATTTTCATTTAAATTGTTTAATTCTTTATTTAATTTAGTAATCATGGCTTGATTTTGATTATGCTGAGATGCTATAAATCTTTTAATTGTTCCAAATTCTTCCATAACGGTATGCATAATTTCGTTTGAAATTTGTACGCCTGTTTCGTTTTTATTTGTTAAAAACGCGACCATGGCTCTGTTTATATCCAGTTCTAACTTATTCTTTGTTTGATTAATCCTTTGAAGCATTTCTTCCATATTCAACAATATTTTAAATGTAAATTATCTGGTAATTGATTACTTACTAAAAAAAGGAAGAAAAAAATATTATTATTATTATTTGCAAAAAATAAATAACAAATTTTTACAATAATTCGTGTGCACTATTTACAATAATTCGTGTCAAATCAAACAGCCCAATTAAGTCAAACAGTCCAAGGTTTATTTATTTAAATATTTTCAGCAAAATTGTTTTAAAATTCATTAATCTACAAAATTTCTTGATATACAATGTTTCGTGTTGCTGTTGGGGGAAACCCAGATTTGCTTTTAATAGAAAATTTTATTTTATTTGGGTTGCCTACCCTTGAGGCAGCAACAAATAACTGCCCATGCGTAAAAAAAGGTTCCTCTAACCAGATACCTAGGCCCCAAATAAATTTGAGTTAAATAAATTTGGCACAAGCAACTCGAGTCTGGGTCGGGGTAACATATGTTACTCTATGTTTAAGTCGCGCATTCGACTCTTCCATATTAACGATAAATAATATAAAACAAAAATTGAAGATGTAATTGCTTTTGTTCAAATATATTAAATGACTCCATTTTTTTTCCAGGTACCAAGAAGGTGACGTGAGGAAAGCTTATTTCAAGATGGCGCAGAAATATCATCCAGATAAAAACCCAGAAGGAAGGGTGAGATTTATGTTCAGATTAGTATTCGGACAAAATTACTGCCCATTATGCCCACTCTATTTGGATTGTAACAAATGTTGGGGCCTAGTGTGACACTTGGTTAAACTGTCGGTTGTTGGGGCCTAGTGTGACACTTGGATAAACTGTCGGTTGTTGGGGCCTAGTGTGACACTTGGATAAACTGTCGGTTGTTGGGGCCTAGTGTGACACTTGGTTAAACTGTCGGTTGTTGGCGCCTAGTGTGACACTTGGTTAAACTGTCGGTTGTTGCGGCCTAGTGTGACACTTGGTTAAACTGTCGGTTGTTGGGGCCTAGTGTGACACTTGGTTAAACTGTCGGTTGTTGGGGCCTAGTGTGACACTTGGTTAAACTGTCGGTTGTTGGTGCCTAGTGTGACACTTGGTTAAACTGTCGGTTGTTGGGGCCTAGTGTGACACTTGGTTAAACTGTCGGTTGTTGGGGCCTAGTGTGACACTTGGTTAAACTGTCGGTTGTTGGGGCCTAGTGTGACACTTGGTTAAACTGTCGGTTGTTGGGGCCTAGTGTGACACTTGGTTAAACTGTCGGTTAAATGTTGGGGCCTAGTGTGACACTTGGTTAAACTGTCGGTTGTTGGGGCCTAGTGTGACACTTGGTTAAACTGTCGGTTGTTGGGGCCTAGTGTGACACTTGGTTAAACTGTCGGTTGTTGGGGCCTAGTGTGACACTTGGTTAAACTGTCGGTTGTTGGGGCCTAGTGTGACACTTGGTTAAACTGTCGGTTGTTGGGGCCTAGTGTGACACTTGGTTAAACTGTCGGTTGTTGGGGCCTAGTGTGACACTTGGTTAAACTGTCGGTTGTTGGGGCCTAGTGTGACACTTGGTTAAACTGTCGGTTGTTGGGGCCTAGTGTGACACTTGGTTAAACTGTCGGTTGTTGGGGCCTAGTGTGACACTTGGTTAAACTGTCGGTTGTTGGGGCCTAGTGTGACACTTGGTTAAACTGTCGGTTGTTGGGGCCTAGTGTGACACTTGGTTAAACTGTCGGTTGTTGGGGCCTAGTGTGACACTTGGTTAAACTGTCGGTTGTTGGGGCCTAGTGTGACACTTGGTTAAACTGTCGGTTGTTGGGGCCTAGTGTGACACTTGGTTAAACTGTCGGTTGTTGGGGCCTAGTGTGACACTTGGTTAAACTGTCGGTTGTTGGGGCCTAGTGTGACACTTGGATAAACTGTCGGTTGTTGGGGCCTAGTGTGACACTTGGTTAAACTGTCGGTTGTTGGGGCCTAGTGTGACACTTAGATAAACTGTCGGTTGTTGGGGCCTAGTGTGACACTTGGTTAAACTGTCGGTTGTTGGGGCCTAGTGTGACACTTGGTTAAACTGTCGGTTGTTGAGGCCTAGTGTGACACTTGGTTAAACTGTCGGTTGTTGGGGCCTAGTGTGACACTTGGTTAAACTGTCGGTTGTTGGGGCCTAGTGTGACACTTGGATAAACTGTCGGTTGTTGGGGCCTAGTGTGACACTTGGTTAAACTGTCGGTTGTTGGGGCCTAGTGTGACACTTGGATAAACTGTCGGTTGTTGGGGCCTAGTGTGACACTTGGTTAAACTGTCGGTTGTTGGGGCCTAGTGTGACACTTGGATAAACTGTCGGTTGTTGGGGCCTAGTGTGACACTTGGTTAAACTGTCGGTTGTTGGGGCCTAGTGTGACACTTGGTTAAACTGTCGGTTGTTGAGGCCTAGTGTGACACTTGGTTAAACTGTCGGTTGTTGGGGCCTAGTGTGACACTTGGTTAAACTGTCGGTTGTTGGGGCCTAGTGTGACACTTGGATAAACTGTCGGTTGTTGGGGCCTAGTGTGACACTTGGTTAAACTGTCGGTTGTTGGGGCCTAGTGTGACACTTGGTTAAACTGTCGGTTGTTGGGGCCTAGTGTGACACTTGGTTAAACTGTCGGTTGTTGGGGCCTAGTGTGACACTTGGTTAAACTGTCGGTTGTTGGGGCCTAGTGTGACACTTGGTTAAACTGTCGGTTGTTGGGGCCTAGTGTGACACTTGGTTAAACTGTCGGTTGTTGGGGCCTAGTGTGACACTTGGTTAAACTGTCGGTTGTTGGGGCCTAGTGTGACACTTGGTTAAACTGTCGGTTGTTGGGGCCTAGTGTGACACTTGGTTAAACTGTCGGTTGTTGGGGCCTAGTGTGACACTTGGTTAAACTGTCGGTTGTTGGGGCCTAGTGTGACACTTGGATAAACTGTCGGTTGTTGGGGCCTAGTGTGACACTTGGATAAACTGTCGGTTGTTGGGGCCTAGTGTGACACTTGGTTAAACTGTCGGTTGTTGGGGCCTAGTGTGACACTTGGATAAACTGTCGGTTGTTGGGGCCTAGTGTGACACTTGGTTAAACTGTCGGTTGTTGGGGCCTAGTGTGACACTTGGTTAAACTGTCGGTTGTTGAGGCCTAGTGTGACACTTGGTTAAACTGTCGGTTGTTGGGGCCTAGTGTGACACTTGGTTAAACTGTCGGTTGTTGGGGCCTAGTGTGACACTTGGATAAACTGTCGGTTGTTGGGGCCTAGTGTGACACTTGGTTAAACTGTCGGTTGTTGGGGCCTAGTGTGACACTTGGTTAAACTGTCGGTTGTTGGGGCCTAGTGTGACACTTGGTTAAACTGTCGGTTGTTGGGGCCTAGTGTGACACTTGGTTAAACTGTCGATTGTTGGGGCCTAGTGTGACACTTGGTTAAACTGTCGGTTGTTGGGGCCTAGTGTGACACTTGGTTAAACTGTCGGTTGTTGGGGCCTAGTGTGACACTTGGTTAAACTGTTGGTTGTTGGGGCCTAGTGTGACACTTGGTTAAACTGTCGGTTGTTGGGGCCTAGTGTGACACTTGGTTAAACTGTCGGTTGTTGGGGCCTAGTGTGACACTTGGTTAAACTGTCGGTTGTTGGGGCCTAGTGTGACACTTGGTTAAACTGTCGGTTGTTGGGGCCTAGTGTGACACTTGGATAAACTGTCGGTTGTTGGGGCCTAGTGTGACACTTGGTTAAACTGTCGGTTGTTGGGGCCTAGTGTGACACTTGGATAAACTGTCGGTTGTTGGGGCCTAGTGTGACACTTGGTTAAACTGTCGGTTGTTGGGGCCTAGTGTGACACTTGGTTAAACTGTCGGTTGTTGGGGCCTAGTGTGACACTTGGTTAAACTGTCGGTTGTTGGGGCCTAGTGTGACACTTGGTTAAACTGTCGGTTGTTGGGGCCTAGTGTGACACTTGGATAAACTGTCGGTTGTTGGGGCCTAGTGTGACACTTGGTTAAACTGTCGGTTGTTGGGGCCTAGTGTGACACTTGGTTAAACTGTCGGTTGTTGGGGCCTAGTGTGACACTTGGTTAAACTGTCGGTTGTTGGGGCCTAGTGTGACACTTGGTTAAACTGTCGGTTGTTGGGGCCTAGTGTGACACTTGGTTAAACTGTCGGTTGTTGGGGCCTAGTGTGACACTTGGTTAAACTGTCGGTTGTTGGGGCCTAGTGTGACACTTGGTTAAACTGTCGGTTGTTGGGGCCTAGTGTGACACTTGGTTAAACTGTCGGTTGTTGGGGCCTAGTGTGACACTTGGTTAAACTGTCGGTTGTTGGGGCCTAGTGTGACACTTGGTTAAACTGTCGGTTGTTGGGGCCTAGTGTGACACTTGGTTAAACTGTCGGTTGTTGGGGCCTAGTGTGACACTTGGTTAAACTGTCGGTTGTTGAGGCCTAGTGTGACACTTGGTTAAACTGTCGGTTGTTGGGGCCTAGTGTGACACTTGGTTAAACTGTCGGTTGTTGGGGCCTAGTGTGACACTTGGTTAAACTGTCGGTTGTTGGGGCCTAGTGTGACACTTGGTTAAACTGTCGGTTGTTGGGGCCTAGTGTGACACTTGGTTAAACTGTCGGTTGTTGGGGCCTAGTGTGACACTTGGTTAAACTGTCGGTTGTTGGGGCCTAGTGTGACACTCGGATAAACTGTCGGTTTATGTTTCAGGAAATATTTGAAGCGGTGAACAAGGCGTACGAGTTCCTTTGTTCCAAGAAGAAGAGAGTGAATGGACCGGATCCTCAGAATATTTTGTTGATTATTAAAACTCAGAGCATCTTGTTTAAAAGGCACAAAGATGGTGAGAAGGTTTTTGGTTATTTTAGTAAATTCTCTAATAATTTGCTTGGTGTTGGGAGCAGTTTAAAAATATAAATTTGTTGTTATGTGGTTTTAAAAAATTTAGATAACAAAAGTTTTTTTTAACAACTGAAATTGTTGCATTTTTGTTTTTTTTTAATCTTTAATTTAATGCTTATTTCTTATTGTACAGAAAGTTGTTTAACTATTTTAGTTTTGTTAACTTTTTTGCTACCCTTTTTTATATTTGTCCAAACAAGTGATTTAAAAATAACACAAAAAATTATCATAAAGTCAATTAACAATTTTAACTTTCCTTTAGAACTGGAGCCGTACAAATATGCCGGCTACCCGGCCTTAATCAAAACAATCGTCATGGAAACCGACGATGACCAGTTGTTCAGTAAACCCCAACCAATGTTGGCCGAAGCTACAGAGTTGGCGTACCACACCATCAACTGCTCCGCTCTTAATGCTGAGGAACTTAGAAGGGAGAATGGAATTCAGGTTTTTTATTTTGTGTTCAATATTGCTACAAGTCGATAACCTGGCCTATAGTCAGGATTTTAATTGTTATAATATGGTTGCAACTCTTAACTAATATTTACCCTGTAGTAATTTACCTGCGCACCACAACAACAGTTTATTTATTTTGGAGGCCTATGTCTTATTATATATCATCTATTAATTTACATATTGCTTTATCACATATTGCTACTGCCTATTTAGTTTGAATTTACCAGTTTTAAATATATGGTTTCATTTCTATTATGACATCATCTTAACCTTATTTATGACATCACAGATTCTTCAAAAGTCGTTTGGTCGATGTGTTTCAATGTTATCAACCTCATCCAAGCTGGAGGATATGGCGGTGAAAGTTTGTACTCATGTTTGTTTGTGTTATTGTGTTTCTGCCCAGTTTGATGAGTGCCGGGAGTTGTTCCTCCAGGACCATAATATTATCAGGGATATCTGCCGTATTCTTTATTATAAGGTTTTTATTTTATATTTGTATGTTGGCTAAGTTATTAAAATTGTTCTGGGAAGGTCCAATGTGCTACCTAAACATAGAGTAACATCAGTTAGACCCAGTCTCGAGTTGTCTGTGGCAGTTTGAGATATTATAGATGATAATTGCCCGATAATTATACTGCTGATTAAGTGCTGGCTCAGCAGGAGTTTATACCGTTTATAGCGCCTTACTCAAGGGCGCTACAGCATATTACTCCAGGGTAAATGGGTGGCTTTAAACCCAGGACCTTATGCAATAAAATCAATTGTTTTAAGCACTATACCATGTTGCCAATATAACTGGTTCAAAATTCCACAGAACCTCATGCCACTGTGTTGTATTGTAACCCAATGTGTGAGTGCTTTTGCCATCGACGTCACTCTGCAGACTCAGTTGTTCAAAAGTGGGGTGTTGTGCCATTTGTTGTTGTTCTTGTTCAATTATGACTTCACACTGGAGGAAAGTGGGGTGGAGAAATCTGAAAACACAAATCAGCAGGTTTGAAAAAAGTTTTAAATTTGGGTTTTAAATTAACTTCAATATTTAATTATCAAGTTTACAAAGTGTTTTAAACCTAAATTAATTTAAATTGAAATTTGAAGTCTTTTTTGAAATCTTTAAATCTTGCCAAAAATTAAAATTTATTTTTAGGAAGTTTTGAACAAATTGGCTCGTTTGAGCATCCACGCTCTTGCATGCTTGGCTGGTTATTCGATCGGGGAGACAAACCCGCTCATCCATAAAACTTTATCCTCACTTCTAACCCCGTACCTCGCAACTCAACTTAAAGGTGGAAAGTACGACGAGGTAAAATAATTTGGTTGAAAATTATTTTTAATTGTTTTTACTGTTAATTGTTAAGTTATTTTTATTTAAGTTTGCTGCATTAATGTAGAAAAAAAAATATAGTTAGGAAAAAAATGACAAATCAATTTAATGATTCAAAACTTCACACAAGATTTTGTAATACGGTCACTAAACCAATTAACTTTTAGGTTCTTAAAACTTTAAACTGCAACACCCGGAATCCTTACTTGTTGTGGGACAACGAAACCAGAGCTGAACTCAATGACTATCTTGTCAACGAGCAAACCAGCGTTATAAGAACGGTAAAACTTACCTAAAACCTGATTTTCTTAGCTTTTTTACTTCTATTTATTGGGAATTTTTGACTGATTTTGGTTATTTTAAATTGAAGGGAGTTTGTGACATGGATTTTGGAGCAAATTTCCAGTTTTCCTCCCACAGCAAAGAATTGATTATCGGCGAAATATTTGTGCGAGTCTACAACGAACAACCCACTTTCACCATAGAGGTCAGTGTTTAGGTGTATTGTTGGTTTGTTAGGGGGAATATTTTGTTTACAAATATTTTGTGTTTAGAAAGCTGAATCGTTTGGTCAACAATTAATCGATTATTTGGGATCGCAAGCGGAGGTAAATTGTTGATTAATTAATTAAAAGTTTTGCAATTAAAAATACTGAGAAACCAGTTTGTTATAGCTGACATTAAAACTTGATTTTAATAGATTTTAATTAATAGTTTCGTTAATAAAATTAATAATTAACTAATTAGAATTACTAAATTAGCGTTTACAAATTTTGATGATTTGTTTTGAAAATCTTAAACTATTTTAACCTGATTTACCTAATAACAAATTAATAAATTAAATATTAATTAGTTGTTTTTTGATTTTTCATGTGAATTTTGATGTTTTTTCAACAACTTGATATTAATAATTAATTGACAACGCTGCAAATTAATAATTGTTTGGCAACTCTTCACTTTGCCCTAATTGTTGGAAACGGTTTGGAAAAATAAAAAACTGATTTTTTGTGGATTTAAAATTTAACTTTTATTGTTAACATTACTAATTAAAATCTTTTGCAAAATAATTTAAATTTCTTCATATCTTCAACATTTTAAACTAAAACTAAAATTTAATTTAAATAAATTTAAAATTAAAATATTTATAAATGTCAATTCTGTGAAAAATGTTGTTTTACATGTTTAGTATTTGTACAGTTATATAACACTGTGTAATCAGAATAATTCAACTTTTAAGAAAGGGATTTCCGACCAGCGACTTTTAAATTGTCTCTACTCCTTGCAAGCTCTCTCAAATGTCATCAAAAACAACCCAGGTTTGGTTTGTAAATATTTTGGATTTTTTATTTATCTTAATCTTTGTTGTGGCAAGTCGAATGCACGACCTAAACATTGAGTAACATCAGTTATCCTGACCCAGTCTCAATTTTTCTGTGGCAGTTTAGAATATTATTGATCATAATTGTCCGGTAATTATGCTGCTGATTAAATGCTGGCTCAGCAGAAGTTTATAGCGTTTATAGCGCCTTACTCAAGGGTGTTTACAGCATAAAACCAGTGGGGATTAAACCCACCTTATGCAGTGAAACCAAGCGTCAATTTGATTATAGTTTTTGGATCATATTTCTTCTAATTAAGTTTTTTGTTAAATTTTCGAATAAAATTTATTCTCCAGGAACTGAAATTGTTTGCATCGGACATTTTAAACTTTTGTTCTCGCTGCTTCAAGTTCAAAACGCTTCAGAAATGCAACTTATGACAATCGAGGTTTGAATCTTAATTTGTTTTAATATTTAACAAGAAATTTAATAAATTCTAAATTTTTAACTTTTTTTTTAGCTTTTATCACAAGTCACAGGAAACCAGGCTTGTGTCGCAAACATCGCTGACTCCAAAGTCATGACCCTTCTTCTAACCACACTTGAGGCACTGCCCGAGGGTCGCAATTGTGTCACTACCATCACTCATGACCTTGCTTCCAGCACCAAGGTCGTCAAAGAAATGCTCAGTCAAGGTCAAAAAGTTTTTTTTATTTTTTTTAATTTTCTAAAAATAAGAAGTTTTAATAAAAATGTTTTCTGCAGGTGGTTTGTTGTATTTATTGAACCAGTTTTGCAATTCTAATGACAATGAACTTAGGGAAAATATTTCTGGGTTGTTTGTTAAATTGGCCGGGGATAAATTAAATGGACCCAAGGTAAAAACCCTTAAATTCCAAACTTAAAGTTTTATACAAATTTTGTTATACTAACTTTGGTTAATATGTTACTTAATTTAATTCAAAATATTGCTTTTAATTTTATTTATCCGTGTAAATAAAAACCAACTTTTTTACTTTTATAATTAAAATTGATTTCTTCTCCAGGTTCGAATCTTCCTGAACAAATTCCTTCCTTCGATCTTCATGGATGCGATGCGGGACAACCCCAAGGTGGCAGTGCACATGTTTGATGGAACCCACGAGAACCCGGAGCTGATCTGGAACGAGAAGTCAAGGAAGAAGGTCGCGAACACCGTCGTCAACATGACTTCAAGGTCGGTGGTTTAAGGTTGATTTTCGTGCTAATTGCTAATTCTAACACAATTTTAGTTGTTGGTTTACTTTTGCTACTCCAGCTAGCTGTTACTTTGTTTTAAATTGATTTCCCTTTTGGTTTCTACTGTTGGGAGCTTCTATGTTAATTGTTTTTCATTTCTTCTATAAAAAGAAGCATTCTGTTAAACTAACATATTCTCGGTTGTTAATTCACTTTTGTTACTACTTCTAGCGGGTCTTACTAATTACTACACAGGGCCGCACTTAACCACATAGGACCGCACAGGACCACACAGTAAGTGTGTGGCTTTGTATTGCCCTGTGTGGTGATAAGTAAGACTGCTGTTAGCTCCGAAAACAAACCATGAACTGATGTCAGTCACAGATTACTGACATGTTTTTAAATAGGTCTTTCATTGAAAATCATATGTCTAGAAACAGTATTTACTGGTAGTAAGACATTTTATATTGCCCCCTTCCACCCCACTATGGAAAATGTCCTTTACAAAAACATTTTGAGTTAAATTAAATTTTGTTTAGGTTGTATCGAGAACAAAGCAAAAACCCAGATGTCGGATGGAATCTCCCGAACGATTTCAAAACTGTTTTCACTGATAATGACATCGATGAAATGATGGTTTGTGATGTCATAATTGCTTTATTGTCGATCTGTAAAACATTTAACCTTTAATATTGTTTCAAGGTCGGAGGAGTTTACATCAGATTATTCATCGCACAACCAGGTTGGGTTTTCCGGAATTCTCGGCAATTCACGATCGATATTTTCGACAAATTCGTTAAACTCATCAACGACAAAGTTATTCAGGTTTGTTAAAAGTTTTGGTTCTTAATAACAAACAGCAGTGGTAAAAATTTTAATCATTGTTGTATTGGGTTTACCCTTGAAATAAGGTTAAAAACATGTGATTAAGCATAAAAATATCGATATTTTTTCTACTGGTTTGAACATTCAATATCAGGCCATATTTTTTGTAAAAAAACTTAAAAACTGTGATGTTTTTATGTTAACAAATTCTCCCAGGGTGAAGCATTGGAAATGGTGACCCAAGCTATTTGTTCCCTGCTTGGAATGCAACCGACGTTATGTGAGATCGTGGCCTCCACCGGTCACATCTCAGCTTTGTTTAAGGCCATGCTGGGCAAAGAGGATGCTGTGCATAAATCTTGTATCTGTGTTGTGTATGCTCTCAGTGATAACGAGGTAGGTCGCTTGCTTTTGCTCAGCTACATTTATTTATTGCTATTTTTAAAGTTAGTAAAATACCCTAGGTGTGGTAGTTAAAACAAATACTGTCTAAAAAACTGTATATAACTACGCGAAAATAAAATTTATCGCGGTAATTAAAATGCAAAATCCCCGCTGTTTTGAAAAAAAAATTTTGGCCGAAGTGTCCGGGGGCCGAAGTGTCTGGTTACCAGTTAAAACAGTTAGTTTTGTACAGAAGATTGGTTTAATTTCCACAGCTTTAATGCTTTGGTGTCCTTGCATAAGGCACTTTAACTGATATGAACTCCTGCTGAGCCAGCACTTAATCAGCAGTATAATTACCAAACAATTATAATCTATAATATCCCAAACTGCTAAAGTCAACTCGAGACTTAGTTGGGGTAACTGATGTTACTCTACGTTAAGGTCGTGAAGTCGACCTTCCCAAATTAAGGATAAAAATAGTTGTAAGAAAATATAACGGTGTTGTAATGTTATTTTTGTACTTAACAGAGCTGTGTTAACGACTTCTCCACCACACCAAGCATAAAACCACTCATGCATGCGATGAAGTCACGCATTGACATGGTCGGTCAAGCGTGTGAAGCCCTCCATCGCATGTTCGATCGCAACCAATCACCACCCTTGATGAAGCAAGTCATTGAAGCAGCATTGGTGGGTTATTTGTTGAGGTTATTGGAAGGTTATGGGTTGGAGGGAGTCGAGAATGTGGCCGGGACAAAAGCTCAGATCGTGAAATGTTTGAAAGCGATGCTGAAGAGTTTGGAATACGGGGAGGAAGTAAGATTGTTGTTTAGTTTTGTGAAATACAGTAGACATATGTACTTTTATTTATTTTGGTAGAAGGCTGACTTCACTACCTGAACATAGGGTTTATTTCCCCGACCCAGTCTCAAGTTGACTTTGTCAGTTTTGGGATATTATAGATTATAATTGCCTGATAATTATACTGCTGACTCAGCAGGAGTTTATACCGTTTATAGCGCCTTACTCAAGGCGCTACAACATTGAAGCAGTGGGAATCAAACTAAGATCTTCCTGTAGTAAAGCCATGTGTTCTTACCACTAACCTTAACATTAGATTTTAAATGAAATTTAATAAATTTTCTGGTTTTGAATTTTAATTTTTTATTCTGACGTGTTTCAGATTAACGAAGAGTTGTCAAAATCCCGGGTTTGGGCGACCTTCAAAGATCAGATGCATGACCTTTTCATACAGGATAGAAATGTGGCAGGTTATCTAACAGGTGAATATCTTGTTTTGTTGTTTTTTTAGTTGTTTTATTAATTGAAGGGGACCTAATTTTTAATTAGTTTTTAACCATTTTTTAATTAAAGACCCAATCAAAATTTTTTTAATCAATGAGAACCTGATTCAAATTTATTTACTTACCCTTTAGTTTTACCTTTATTTTATATTTTGTTGTTTATTTTCTACTTATACTGATTCAAAGATTGCTTAAATCTTAATATTTTGTTCCAGGGGGGCCAACTGTTGCCGGGTATCTCACAGCAGCACCCAAGAAACCGATGCCAGAAGCTCCTCCAGAGTAAACATCCCGATATTAGGATCATCAGCTTGAAGCTCTTCCTAGTAATCTATTTCATTGTATCTAGTATTTAAAATATTCTTGATTGAAGGTTTAATTATGACTTTTACAGATTTTATTATTATGATATTAGCTGAATAAGAAATCATTCTAATTAGTTAATTGATTGCTGCTGTGATTAAAATTCATCTTGTAAGATATTAACAGTTGTATTAACTTTATTTATCATTGAAAACATTAGATTCCTATTAAAACTTTACACTGGTTGCTTGATAACAATTCCAATTATGTGCAATCTAATGAAGCAGTCTTTAAATTTTAAGATTTTTAAAATGTTCCTTTTTCTGATTAAAAATTTGATTTTTAGTCTTGTGTGCCTGGCTGTTATTATTACACTGATATTTTATACATTTTGTGCCAATTTGGGGTCAAGTGATTTTTGTTTTGATTTTGTAAACTTAAGGGTTGATTTTTGAAGTTTATTATTTAAGAAAATTCTAAATTATTATTTTATCATTTTTTCATGCAATATTTTAGTCGAGTGTGATAACTTATATAACGTTAATAAATCATTATTCTAATGACAAACAACGGTCGTTAAAGACTCGGGTGATATTATAAAAATTCCTAAAATTAAGTTAATTAAAACAAAAATATAAATTATTACTGATATATGCCCGTTGATATTGTATTTAGTGGCCAAGTTATATTTAGCATTTTTAGACTTATTAAATTATTAATTATATATCGTGAAAGTGGGTTGATCATTTTCCATTATATTTAAATTCTTTTACGATTTATTTTTAAAAGTTTAAGATTTTATTATAGGTTTTCTTATCTTTTAAAGTTGCTTATTTCTTTGATAATAAGTATAATATATTTATTAATTTTAAACAAAGGAAATTTATGCAATAAATAAAAACCGTAACTTTTGTTTCAACGTAAACCGGTCACAAAAAGTGAAATCCCTGTTTAGTGAAATAAAGAAAAGTCACAGGACCAATTTTGCCAACTTGCAATAAATTCTCTTAAGTTTAACTTCGATATTTTAAGCGTTTTTCTTAGATTTACTTTAACTTAATTGTTTTATGGACAATATATTTATTATTGAATATATTTTGTGTTTTATAAAGTCTTTTTTGAGGGGGGTAATTTAGTTGGTTCGATGGGTTTTAGTTTTAAATTTTAACGGCAATATAAAATTATCGAATTACTTTTGTGCTTTTCAGGCTTTTAGAATTTTATAACAAATATTTAAATTATCTTGTCTTTGATTTTTTTAATATATTTAATTTGGTATTAATTGCATTTTAAGTCTATATATAAAGTTAGTCACAATCTAAAAATTGCCAGATTGTACATTTTATGCAGTCTGACATAACCTGCTGACTTGTCCGACTGTCTGATTGTTAAAGCAGAACAACAACCAATTTTTTCGGTTGTATTCAAATATTGTAATGTATATACACGAAAAATAATTTATAGGATTCTAACAAAATATATATGCTCCGGCAGCGTGGTGTAGTGGTAAGAACACTTGCTACACTACACATGAGGTCGTGGGTTCAATCCCCACTGATCTCATGCTGTAGCGCCCTTGAGTAAGGTGCTATAAACGGTATTAACTCCTGAGGAGCCAGCACTTAATTAGCAGCATAATTATCGGGTAATTATAATCTATATTATCCCAAACTGCCACAGGCAACTCGAGACTGGGTCGGAGTAACTGATGTTACTCTATGTTTAAGTCGCGCATTCGACTTTCCCACATCGAGGATAAAGATATATACAAAAAAAAAAAAATGCTTGTTTGCTTTTTTTAAACTGGCTGACTGGTATGTTTTCAACATTTTTTAGATTTAGTAGTTTTTCATTTTAACTTCTATAAACTTGTTTTATGTTTCAGGAACTGTTTGCAACTTTATAATTCAGTAATTTTATTTTTGTTAAAAAATGGCTGCACGTAACACACAACGACAAGCACCTCCTGGTGCTCAGGGCAAAATCTGTCAATTTAAGTTAGTTTTGTTGGGTGAATCTGCTGTAGGTAAAAGTAGTTTGGTGTTGAGGTTCGTAAAAGGGCAATTTCATGAATATCAGGAATCCACAATTGGAGGTAAACGCTTTTTAGTTCATTTTTTGTAAGATGTTTTTGTTTTTATTGGTTTGAATGTAAAAGTATTCTTAACCTTTTTTACAAGAAACCATTTATTTATTAATGATGTCTCATTGCTTGAATGCGTAAGTATTTGTTAACAACATTTGTCAGATTTCTATTTTAAACTTATCTTTTATTAAACGTTTCCACACAATTATGTTAACCTGCACACTGTGTATGTAAATATTGTAGTAAACAATAAATTGTTATTAAGTTTTAGTGAATCTTTTGTATAGAGTCATTTCTAACTTCCTTGTTGTCTGCATATAAAGTTAAAAAAAGTTTAAAACTTTAAAAAACGACCAAGGGCCAATATTCAAAACTCTGTTATTTCTGTGAATTAAAATTCATGTGCTTACTCAAAGTTATTATATAAATTAGCCACAACTTATAAGTATATCTGCTTGTAATATATAGTTTTTCTTGTTAAGCAACCCATCTATTATTTATTTAAATCTTTTTGGCAAACTAGAATGCTTAACAATTGGAAGCAATAATTATACAAGTGTGTTTTCTAACGTCTTGTTTTGAGCTATTAAACTGTGGAGAACACTGTTATTGGCAGTGTACTCAGGTTACAATATATGGAAGTTATTTTGTGGCCATTGAGCATTTTTATTACAACTCTTTATTATATTTAATTCATTATCATCATTTTATAAGCAAGAACTTGCACTAAGAGTTTAATGGCTGTTGTTGGTATTTAAAAGTTTGCGTTTTGTTAACTTTAATTCAATTTTAAAGCAAATTAACTTATTGTTTGTTGTTTTAGCTGCCTTTCTGACCCAAACTGTTTGCCTGCAAGATACAACCGTCAAGTTTGAGATATGGGACACTGCAGGACAAGAACGTTATCACAGCTTGGCTCCTATGTACTATAGAGGGGCTCAAGCAGCTATTGTGGTCTATGACATCACAAACCAGGCATGAAATACTTAAACTCAACCACCAACTTTTGTTGTTTTAACATTCTAGAATTCTATTTATTGTTTTTACTTTCTCTTAGTGAAGCTAAAACTATTAATTGTCTGTATTTTCTTTTTGTTAAATTTTTAACTGGATTACAATGTGCCAGTAGTGAGAATTAAACGCAGAACGCCAGGTTTTGGATAGCTGTAATTATAATTTATTTTGAGTACTTTAACCGGCATATTATTACATCATAGGACACTTTTGCGAGAGCTAAAACGTGGGTAAAGGAACTGCAGAGACAAGCAAGTCCGAGTATCGTGATCGCCCTCGCGGGAAACAAAGCTGATCTTTCAAACAAACGAATGGTTGACCATGAAGTAAGTTTAGGGGTTCTAACATTAGTGGTAGTTTGTTGTGAATAAATGAGAGTCTGTTATGAGTTTGCAAGGTTCAATGAAGGTCCATGGAGACTAAAAAAGCGGGTTATTTGAGGCTGGTAACTTTATTGGCATATTGTTTTGTATTATTACACAACAATGGACTTTCCAACAAGGCTAATCAGTGAATGTCTGCAGAAATCAATTAATTTGTGTCCAGCCCTTCACTAGAGCAGTTTTTGAGTTGTTTAGTTTATTAACAAATTTGTTATATTGGATAAGTTAATTAAAAGCAAAGGATTCGTAAAATAATTTTAAGTTGTCATTGAAGAATTTGGATTTTCTTTTAGTTGATATTTTATTGTAGAAACCGGTTTATTATCAGTTTTTTGGTTTGAATTTTTTTTAAATGGTTAAATTTTCTGTTTTTAAAAACAATTTCCATCTTAGTTTTACCTAAAGCAGTTTCATTGTTGTTTTGATGGTGGTATTATGATGTCATCACACAACAATAGTGTCTTATTACATCACACTAAACTTAAAGTGCTGTCATGTTCAATTATTTGATTTGTTTTCATTAAGTTGTACTAGAAACAGGTTTAATTAAAGTTTTTCCATTTTTTAAAGTAAAAATTGGTCAAAAATATAAAATTTGGGCCTAGTTTTTGTCATTTTTTTCGTGGAATCATCTGATAAACCTGATTAAAATAAACAAAAATAAAAGGGCCATTAATTTTAAATTATTTAATAAACTAAACAGGAGGAAAGTGAAGTGGAAGAATGTGTTTACTTTCGAATAGAAATTAACCAACTGAATGTTTGATATTAAGCAGATATACTTATTTTTAGGAAGCTGCAGCATACGCTGAAGAGAACGGGTTGTTGTTCATGGAAACCTCGGCCAAAACTGCGATGCATGTCAACGATATATTTTTAGCAATTGGTAAGTTTTATAAAATAACCGAAACACTAAAGGTCAGATTGTTTATTGTATGTTTTAAAGTATGAAACTAGCGTAACTTTATTAGTGTGGTAGACCGGTTATGACATTGGACTACGAGCCGAAAAGTTCCAAGTTCGGGTCTCATCAATGCCACACTATTTGCTCATTAGCTTGGCATTTATGGGTAGCTTAAACAAGTCACAACAGCATACTCTTGATAAACCCATCACCCCACTAAATTATAAAACCTATTACCTTAAGTAATATTAAAGGGTAAAAAGGAAAGTTTGTGAAGCAAGAGCGATGTTTAAGCTTTGAGAACAAACTTCCTTACATCTTTGATATAAAAACCTAACTAAAAAAGTTTGTTTAAACCTAAATGTGAAATTTAAATTCTTTTTAACCCCAACTTAACTTTTCAACAGCTGAGAAATTACCAAAGAACGACAACGGACCAACCTCGAATCGAGCACGACCTGGGGGAGTTGATATCACATCGGGGGGTTCCCCAGACACCCAATCATCGGGTTGTTGCTCAAAGTAAAAACACTTATGCAATAGAGGAAGAATCATTACTCATTTAAGACTTGATCGAGGATAAATTTAATCTTTTGATTGAAGATAAATTATTTTAAACCTAATCCTTAATTGAGATCTCCTATAATAAGGTTCCAATTCATATTTGGGTTGTCAAAATTATATTTTTGTTTGGCATCCCTGTTTTTGCATGTTTATCATTCCAAACGTCTGATGATTTCCAGTGTTTCCCATTTGTTTATCGGAGGACACACAATAATGTGCACTTAGATGTGCAAATTTTAATATTTTTATCGTCACAGCTTTTGTAATAATTGTAGTTTCTGCATGTTTTGCTGTGTGCAATTTTTCAATTTAATTCTCTAAAATTTGTAAATTTTTTTGATTTTGCTTATCCCCAATGTTGTTGTGACGTCATTTGTGTAATGACGTCATATTATGTGCGACATCATCAGTTTGATGGTGCAGAAGGATTTCTTTAACTATAAATATATATATATCGCCACCCCATTATTGCCTTATAATATGTGTGCCTATGACGTCACAAATAGGCAAACATGATCGTGTGTGACGTCACAAAGTTACATCGCCACCAGTACCGATGCCTTGGTATGTCGCGGACATATTTTGAATTTGTTTTCGTTTAATATTTAACTCCCTTAAACTAATAAGCGAGCTTTGTTCATTTGTCATTTGATACAACCGAACAATCGAGCGTATTGTCGAACGCCCTTGCGCGAAAAAGGCTTTATTGTTACGTCATAATAGCTGCAGACTGTTTAAGAGTGCTCACAGACCGACAAGTTCTTATTCTCGTCGAGTAGACGCGGAAGAATATTTATCGCATGTTTAAAAGTGGTTTTAGTTCAGTTTAAGATATTTGTAAACTTTTTATTAACTTGGTTTTTAAATTTGGCGGAGTAATACATAAATATGGCGGAAATGCATTGGGAAGCGAGGCGAAAACAGCTTGTCGTCGACAGGACTTCGTTTTCTAGAACGCAGCAACGTTTTTACCAAACCCCAGCAGCAGAAGGTATTCAACTGGTTTGACTGTTTGTTTTATACAACCGATCAAGTTCAAAACCTTACTTTACAGAAAGCCCTTCTCCCACTGCGCCTAGAATGAAGTCAAGACGTCAAATGACTGATGACGACATGAGGAAAAACGTCAGAAATCAGCATTTACAAAGTTATTCGGCCAAACTTCCAAACCGATATAATGTAAAACTTTGTATTATTAGGCTAAGATCATATTTACTTAACACCTGTACGATTAATAAACCCATTATTTGTCGATGAATAGGTTTTGTATTGGCTTTGTGACGTTGGTAGGTTGTATGGTATAAAGGTTGCTTTAAAGTAAATTTGCGCAATAAATTTAAAAAAAAAAAACTGTTTTAATTAATATTTATTTTTTAGTCTTTGAATTATGGACAACAATGGTGAATCAAGTCAGAGGATTAAGCTGTTGTTAAACAAAATAACTTTTAACACATAACCTTTAACACATCATCACCTTTGTTTTATATTTATTTTGTTTATGTGCTTCAATTTTGTGCCTTTGTATGGCTTAATTTTAATAGTTGTTGAAGGATTTTTATTAAAAAAGCGCACCAACAAAATTTTGCCTGCGTCGTAAATCTCTGCCTACGTCCTAGAACTTAGCCTACGCTTTCTTAGAACGCATCACGTTTTATTAAGCAGAGTTTGTTTGGTATGTAGTTGTTTTACAGTCTTATAGCTTAGCACACTATAAATAATTCAGGTCGTTTAATATTAAATGTGTTAATGCATAGCCTAAGCGGTGTTAAGAATATATTATTTTTGTAATTAGTATAACAAGTAATTCAAAAGTGGAAAAAGTTAGTTGAAGGTAATATATTTTTTTGTTTTTAACATATATTTTTTATAAAATTCTATTTAAATGTTTAAAAACGCAATGGAAATAAAATTAATGCATATTTAAAAAAAATTAATATTTTTTAATCGTATTTATTTGGCAACATAATATAATTGCGTAACAATGGATGACGTTTTTTAAAATAACCAATGAAATTAACTTCATTGTTATTCCGTGCAATCAGAATTCGTTCTAGAATACAATTACAAATTTTCTTGTTTTTTAGTGAGAAATTTTCTCCGTGTTGATTTTGTGAGATCGTTGAAACGTTGAAATATTTTTAACTTTGTTTTTGTTAATTAATTAATTAAAAATATGCGCGAAATCGTTCATTTACAAGCGGGCCAATGCGGTAATCAAATCGGAGCCAAGGTAAGTTTATTTTAGACGAGTTTTAGGACTCATTTAAGTTAAACAGCTGTAGAAATGTTTAAAGACAGGTTTAGTTTTTGAAAACAGAAATAATATTGTCAGTTAAGTTGAACGTCAAGTCTATGTATTACAGACCGTAATCAATATTTTAATTATAAGCGTAGACAAGTATCATCAGGCCTACTTCAATAACTCGCAGTCGATTAGATCATGTAGCTAGCTAACTTGAGTATAATTTTTAATTAGTTTTGGGAGGTAATCAGTGACGAGCACGGCATTGACCCAACCGGAACCTACCACGGCGACAGCGATTTGCAATTGGAGCGAATCAATGTTTATTACAACGAAGCGACCGGGGGTAAATATGTCCCGAGAGCGATCTTGGTCGATTTGGAACCCGGAACCATGGATTCTGTCAGATCCGGACCTTTTGGGCAAATCTTCAGACCAGACAACTTTGTTTTCGGTAAGATTACAACAGCTTCATTTTAAAGTAGTTTTATTAGTTTTTATTATAAATTGTTATTTTAGGACAAAGTGGGGCAGGTAACAACTGGGCTAAGGGACATTACACTGAAGGGGCCGAGTTGGTCGACTCAGTCCTCGACGTCGTCCGCAAAGAAGCCGAAAGTTGCGATTGTCTCCAAGGATTCCAACTCACTCACTCCCTTGGAGGAGGAACCGGCTCCGGGATGGGAACTCTTCTCATCAGCAAGATCCGGGAAGAATACCCAGACAGGTTTGTTGTTGATTTTAAATAATTTTAAACGCTCGACGTTAAATCTTTTTGTTTCAGGATCATGAACACATTCAGCGTCGTTCCCTCCCCCAAAGTATCCGACACCGTGGTCGAACCTTACAACGCGACCTTGTCCGTTCACCAACTTGTCGAAAACACCGACGAAACTTACTGCATCGACAACGAGGCCCTCTACGACATCTGTTTCCGTACTTTGAAGCTCACCACGCCCACTTACGGCGACCTTAACCATCTCGTGTCGGCCACTATGAGCGGTGTCACCACCTGTCTGCGATTTCCTGGTGCGTTCAAACTTAAACCTTGATTTAATTAAGTTTTTACATTTGATTAAATCTTGTTTTTCTGCAGGTCAGCTGAACGCCGATCTCCGCAAGTTGGCGGTCAACATGGTCCCGTTCCCCCGCCTCCACTTCTTCATGCCGGGGTTCGCCCCACTTACTAGCAGGGGGAGCCAACAATACCGAGCTTTGACCGTCCCCGAACTCACCCAGCAGATGTTCGATGCCAAGAACATGATGGCCGCGTGCGACCCCCGCCATGGCCGATACTTGACCGTGGCCACCATGTTCCGAGGTCGTATGTCCATGAAGGAAGTCGACGAACAAATGTTGAACGTCCAGAACAAGAACAGCTCCTACTTTGTTGAGTGGATACCCAACAACGTCAAGACCGCCGTCTGTGACATCCCACCACGTGGTCTTAAGATGGCCGCGACCTTCATCGGGAACAGCACCGCGATCCAGGTCAATATCGACCCCGCCTTTGTATAAGCTTGAGGCCGAGTTGTTAACATTTTGTTATTTTGTTTTGTTTCTGCAGGAGTTGTTCAAGCGAATCTCCGAGCAATTCACGGCCATGTTCCGACGCAAGGCTTTCTTGCATTGGTACACAGGCGAGGGAATGGACGAGATGGAATTCACTGAGGCCGAGAGCAACATGAACGACTTAGTGAGCGAGTACCAGCAATACCAGGACGCGACCGCCGAGGAGGAAGGGGAGTTCGATGAGGAGGAAGGAGACGATGAAGAAGCTTAAAAAATAAATTCTTTGTGTCAATAAAAATTAAGTTAGAATGCGATCGATGTTGTTTTAAGTCCAGCTGCAGCGTTTTAATGAGGAAATGCGCGACAAGCTGTACTTAGAAGTCGCTTCGTAGTCGG
Organism: Corella eumyota; assembly: GCF_963082875.1. Lineage (NCBI taxonomy): Eukaryota > Metazoa > Chordata > Ascidiacea > Phlebobranchia > Corellidae > Corella > Corella eumyota. The sequence goes on from NC_137491.1 coordinate 21,697,682, forward strand.
GCTTTAATTAAAAACATTCCATCAAGTTGTAACTGTTAACACATGTTCCCAGCCCGTAATTAAACTCCATTAATAAGCGGCTTGCGACGCCAAAACGGATAACTGTTCGCGTTCACACACCATCATTGTCGAATTATCACCAGTAAATGGTGTCAAGTAAATGTTTTTGCGGTCATCAATTGTTGCAAATAGACACTGCTGACGTAGTAGTGTTGGTTGCCATGGTAGTGCATTGAACCCGGATGTCGGAAACCGTGTTATTAACATGAACCGGAAAACATTTTGTTTTTCCAACAAATTCAAGCGGGCTTAACATTCCAACTTGATGGAAATAATGGCCATAATAGAACCCCACATAATGGGTAATTTGCAACAATAGCTCAAATAAGCGGGTTTAACGTCGATTCCGGGCCTAAAGGAAGCGACTTGTATATTGTCTCTTCGTTGGTGTTCTGTGACGTCACAAGCATATTACTCTTTGGGGCGAAAATAAGTTGACTTGCAAATAACTATGAGAACGTGGTGACGTCATATCGAAATAGTTTCACTATCGGTTAATGTTCGAGCCTTGCGCGCAATAATATCGTGGCCCCATTGTGACGCAACAATGAAAGATAATCCGCGAGTGGTCCGATAGCGATTATGGGATCTTGGGACGACACCTGCTTCGTTCACGAGCGACTAACTCGGCTGATCCTTGCTTTTGTTCCCAACGAACACGCCGGCATCCTACGTCACAATGCCATATTTTCTCGTATTTTTTAAATTGGGGCAATTTAGGCAATTATGAAGTTAACCTCGCAACGATTTTCGGGGTCCCAAAAAAGTGAAAAAATTCGAGATTTTTATTTTTTTTTCGATATTAAATTTTGAGGTTTTTGACCGGAAAGATTTTGTGTAACGAGCCATGATCCAGCTGTACAAGTTTTTATTGTTGAGTAAAATACTGGGTTGAGTTTAAGCCGTGATTTGAGTGTAATTGGCTGAGAACTCGGTGGTGGTAATTACATCTTTCATTGATTGGTTCTTGCCTCAAAATTGCGACAATTTTTAATTTAATAAAAAGTGTGAAAACATTAATTAAATAAACAAATAAATTGGTTTAAAAATTTTAAACTTTCGGCATTTAAAAAACGTTTTGCAAAAAAATAAAGTTGAATTTAACAAAATGTTTAAAATAATTTTTATCTTGTTTTAAAGCCGATAATCGCGTCTTCAGTTCGCTGACAATAACGGACAATGGACGCGAAAGTTTTATCTTGTTTCCCGTAAAGTCGAAACATTCGCGATCGAATTTTATCGGAGATTATCCGAAGAGAAAAAGGCAGCGAAGTTGTTTTTATTAAACGAGAGAAGATTTAAAACATCATTCGACGTCGAGACTTCGAATAAAGCATAGCTTTGTGACGTAACAGTTAAACATTATGTAGAACAGTCAGTTAAGAATGTTTACAAGTTAGAAAGAGTTAATTTTAGTTTTTTAAACTTAAGTTGTATTTAAAATTTAACCAAATCCTATTTTTTTAATCAGAAATTAGAAATTTAAATATTATGAGCGCCCCGATCGCACCCCTACTTCAATCCGCTTCACTTTCAATTGCAGGACCTGGTGAGTTCATAATTATTTATTTGTTACGTCATAACCGGACTTTATTTAACCCCGGCTTATTTTTTCAGGTGTGGGAAACCCTCTTTTGCATCGAGCGACCGCTTTCGTCGGAAATCTGCCATCAGTTCATTCAATTTGTGAGTTTTTTGGTTTATTTCCTAATATTTGAAACCTTTTTAATTTTAAATATGAGATTGGGACTTTAAATAATTTAATTCATTTTTAAAGTTTTCGCTTAAGTTTTATTTTAAATATGTCGTAAAAGCTTGTCAATAACAAAGTAATTAAATACTTGAAATTATTCAGCCTCGGATCCACTCTCCTCTCCAGTTGAAGTTCTCAATAATACAGGTTCGTAAGTTTAACTGAAACTAAATTTAAACTTTTTATGTTTTTGGATTTATTTTTTTTTAATTAATTTTTGAAAATTGAAATTAAATTTATTTTTAACTTTTGTAACTTTCTTCTCACGTTTAATCAAGTTAATTCGACGTTCCAATTATGACGAAATAATTAAAATATTTTAACTCAATTAATTCTGGAAACCAATTTAGGTTCACCCGTCGACAGTGCTACTTCATCACCGTATCACGTGACACCACCTCCTACGTCATCACCGATGATGTACTCCCACGTAACGTCACCTATTAGCATGACGTCATCAGACTCATTACGTCAGAGCATGAAAAACAGGTGTGTTTTAAGAAAAACTTAACAAAATTATTTTAATTTTTGCTTAATTTTTTAACCAAAAATATTAAACAGCGCTTTCACCACGAGCGGGACCGGATATCCCCGAGCGTACGAAACCTGGCCCGGAAAGCCGTACCCGGAATTAGGGACCCAGAACCCGACCCTGGGTTACCACCCCTCACCGTGGGAGGCCGCCCTTCAGAGCACGAACACTTGGTTGGAGATGCAAGGTCTCCAACATCATCATCAGATCTACTCTCCGGATTATCATTTTCCTCCTCCTACTCTTGCTCCTCTCTCAACAACAACTCCTCTGCTCACCTCATCAGGTTCGTGTGACGTCATTTGTACGTCATACTCTATATTAGCTTTGTTACAAAGAACAAAATTTAAATTTCTTATTTTGCTTTAGGTCAAACTCAGTACGACTCATTTAAACCAGTTTTACCTACGTCACCTTATACGTCAGACTCTACGTCATCAATCAACCCTATGTTGTCTTCAGCGCCTCTACCGGCAACTCAACGAAGCTCAAGACGATATTCTGGAAGGTAAAAATATTGGTTCAAACAAAAAACTTAATTAATCTTCAAAAGTTGAAAATATTAAATTCTGAATTTATTCCAGGTCAAATTGTAGTTGCCCGAACTGCCAGGAAGCGGAAAGGATCGGTCCAGCTGCAGCAGCTTTTAAACCTAAGGTTCATAGTTGCCACATTCCTGGCTGTGGAAAGGTTTATAACAAAACTTCACATCTTAAAGCTCATCTCAGGTGGCATACAGGTACTATGACGTCATTATTATGTATTTATTGCGTGACAATTTTCTGTTTTAGATTTCAGTTTTACTTCGTCGGCCATTTTAATTATTTCACTTTGAAACTTTTTTATTAATTTTTAACTTCAATTTAAAGGTGAAAAACGTTTCGCTTGCCCGGTCTGCAACAAGAGATTCCAACGAAGCGACCACTTAAGTAAACATGTAAAAGCTCATACCGAGAACGGAGATACACCTGCGGGAAACTCGGGCAGAAATTCCGGCAACAACAAAGACGAATCGTCCGAGCTCAACATCAAACCAAAGATCATGGTCAAATAAGAAACATTTAAAAATGCTGAAAAACGAAGCGCTATATATTCTAAGTTTATGCTTTTATTCGAAGCGCATTATACTCTTTAATGTAAGGGTATTGTAGGGGAATCCCTCAGCCAGAGAATCACAATCATACCGGCCTTAATTGTCGCCTTGCAAAGTGGCCTTAATTGTTAGTTGATATTTATTGTAAATTGCTTTAATAAAATATTTTAAAACTACGATTGTTTTTTAATTACTGACCCCAGCTTTAATTGCATATTTACGTGCATTCTATTGAGCACGTGACCCATCTACGAACTGTGTATTAAGTCACGTGGCCTGTATTTATTGACGTGGAACGAAATAGTTTTGTGGATTTAAAGATTTGTTTTTTTTTGCACAAAATATTCGCAAGTAACTATGTCCGAAATACGAACATGTAATTACGCAATTATTCCATTTAAACCCGTTCATTAAATACTAGTATTCATCCGCCTTATACCGGATAATTGTAGCTCTCCGCGACCCTGCTAATACCGAAGCGCGATGCCTTCTTTCATGACGTTATAGCAGGCATTATGACGTCACATTATCGCGTTGTAATCCCGCGTTTTACATTGTGACAAGTTTTAAATCTGCGCTTAGTTTAATTATCTCAAAAAGTTTAAATTTTTGTTGTAATTCTTTTAAAATTTGCTGAGAATTTTGGGCCGAAATTTTAATTTGATCGACATCGGCTTAAGAGTTTAATTCCTTTTAATTGCTTACTCAAATTAAAACCACTTAACTCTTTCACCACAGGAACTTAACTTTGTGGTTGTGTTTAAACTAACACAACTTGTTGTTCGAAGGCAAAGGGTTTTAACATTAAAATTGGAGAGAAAATTGAAATTATGATCAGATTGTTGTCTATTCTGCTGTAGGGTTGAATTATTCTTATCATAATAAAGCGCAGAACTTAATTACGAACTTCTGCGCGAAAATCAACAAGTTTCGACCAAATTAATTTACTTTAAACATAAGTAACAAAATACATTCGTTAAAACTTTGTTAATTTTGTTAAAAAACACGAATTTTGTCATAAAATCCGAAGTTAATTGGGTTTAGAAGGTGAGATAATCGTTTCTAGTTTAACCGCAGTTCCAGGTGCATTTACTTAAATGTTTTTCCATCGAAATTGTTGGTTTAATGGCCCAACTACACAAATAAATATCATAAACTCGCTCAGTGTATTAAAATATGGCACGCGACTTCGCACTTAAGATAAATATCGTCTTTAAACTATTTAAATTTTGTTTTCATTGACGTCACGGTGACGTAAAAGTTATTTAAGAATATTTTAGATTTTGAATTGTTTTAATTAATTAACTGATTAAAGTTAAAAATTATAATTTGTAAATTTAAAACCATTTCAGTAGAAGCAAATTAAATCTCTATCTCTACCTTGCGACAACATTTTGTAAACATTTGGTAACACTTGGAAATTCTGGTTTGCATCTATGACGTCATGTTATTTGTTTGAAATGTAAACAACGATGGTTTGCAATATTTGCAAAATCGCTCGCGTGGTCACGAGGTGTGTTTCTCTTAAAAGGAACTCGGTAAGTCGTGTATTGTAGATGTAAAAGTGGTTAATTTGTAAATAATGTTTGAATTAATTACGTATTTGATATGCAAATTAAATATTTATTTTTATTTTGGTTTTTCGTGCATTAATGAAATAAAATTATTTGGTGCAGTTTGGTTAGAACTTTGTATTTTGAGTTCGATTCCCGCTGCTTCCTTGTTGTGGTATTTTTAAACAAAGTCTCATAGTTAAACAGTGTTTGCTTGTGGCAAAAAAGTAATTCCCACTGCAACTCGAGACTGGGTCAGAGTAACTGATGTTACTCTATGTTTAAGTCGCGCATTCGACTTTCCCACATCAAGGATAAAGATATAAACAAAAAATATATATATATATATATATACTGATATAACTTGCACAATTTGGGGCATCAGAAAAATAAGTTTTATAGGCCTATATAAAATCCTGTTATTAGACATTTGAGTTCAGCCTTTTTACACTCGCAATGTAAACATGAATCTTGCTTTAAAGGTTTTAACAAATGTAACAAGAATGTCGTCAACTAGAATAAAACCTTCCGAGCGGTATTTTGGGGTGGACAAAAATGTTTGGTAAATATTAAAACAAAATAAATTTTAAAATAATTTTCCTTATGGCTATCTGTCACTTGTTATCATTCATTTGCACATTATGACCTTGATTTTAGGATAGAGTTCACGACCTTGGCAGCAGAACACAAAGCTGTCAACTTGGGCCAGGGTTTTCCTGATTTTTCTCCTCCCAGTCACGTTAAAGAAGCGTTGAAGAAAGTGGTGACAGAAGAACCTGACATGGTGCACCAATATACAAGAGGATTTGTAAGTTTTATTTAATTCAGTTTTAATCTTTTAGATTTAAACCTGAAATTATTTTGTAAACATAATTAACAAGTAATACATATTTATAGTATAAAGAATAATTTAAAATTTAATACAAAATAAAATATTTGACTTATAGGGTCACCCTCAGTTGGTGGGTAATATTGCGAAGTTGTTTGGGGGGTTGGTGGGTCACGAAATTGACCCTCTTAAAGAGGTTATGATAACCATCGGGGCTTATGGGTCGCTTTACTCGTCGATCTCAGCTTTTGTGGACAGAGGAGATGAGGTAAACTTAACTTAAACTTGTACATCTAAGTTGAAGCATCTTAGTACCCTCTGTGACATTTTAAGATGACATTGCTAGTTTATATTAGTGTTAAACTATAACACTGTAAGTTGGAAGCAGTGGGGATCGAACCATGATCTCCAGGTTGTAACATTAATCACTTGCTATTTGTGTCATTTTGGAAGAAGTTTAAATTTGTACCATAGCTAAATCTAAAAAAACATAAGCTAATTAATTTTAAAATGCTTGTGACATCATAGGTGATAATAATCGAACCGTTCTTTGATTGTTACGAACCGATGGTTAAAGTAGCGGGGGGAATCCCTAAGTTTATACCACTACGACCGAAAGTAAGTTTTAAATTTGTTTTGTAAAACTGTCCTTAAAATGTAACTTTACTAACGAGTAGAATCTTAATTATATAATTTAACGGGTTGTTGGTTGTTTTACCTAAATATATATTGTCACAGAAAACCTCGTCAGAGGTAACAAGCAGTTCTGATTGGTCGTTGGACCCGGAAGAGCTGGCTTCAATGTTTAATGACAAAACAAAGGCCATTATTATAAACACACCAAACAATCCACTTGGAAAGGTGAAATAAATATTGAAATTAAAAGCTTGTGGTTGTTTTTAATGTTGAATGACAAATTGTAAATAAATTTAAACAAAGCATGTTTTAAACAAATTAAAATGTGATCAGTATGTTTATTATATCCTAACAAATTTTCATGTGCTTTTTATTTTCGATGTGGAAAGGCTGGCTTTTTGGCCTAAACATAAACATAACTTTTCTTAAGTTGCCTTTGTCAGTTTTGGATATTATAGATTATAATTGCCTGATAATTTAGCTGATTATGTATTGGCTCAGCAGAAGTTTGTACTAGATATGGCACCTTACTCAAGGGTACTACACATGCATATAGTGGGGATCAAACGCATAACCTAATGTTGTAAAGCCAAGTGTTTTTATCACCACGCTGCCAGACAAAATGTTGCACAACTAATCTCTCAGCAAACTTTAGGTTTTCAACCGAGCTGAGTTGCAAGAGATTGCAGATTTGTGCATCAAACACGATGTCCTCTGCATCTCTGATGAAGTTTATGAGTGGTTGACGTATGATGGGAAGGAGCATGTCAGAATCGGTAATTTTATTGTCAGAGTAATTTGTAGTTTTGGTTTAAACAACGATCGACCCACCTAAGTTGGTTTTAAATGTAGTTTTAACCAGGACCTTATGTGGTGGTTTTAACCAGGACCTTATGTGGTGGTTTTAACCAGAACCTTATGTGGTGGTTTTAACCAGAACCTTATGTGGTGGTTTTAACCAGGACCTTATGTGGTGGTTTTAACCATAAATGTCCACTTTAACTTGTATTAAAATTATGTTTGTTTTACTTTAAATTTAGTTTGTAATGATTTGTTACGTTTGCTTTGCAAAATTTGCGTGGTCATATCTATTTATGTTTGGTGACTGTGTCATGTTATACCAGAAATCCATGTGTAAATATTTATCTTTTAATATTATTAAATTATTTATTTTATGTTTTTTTTCATTACCATTATCCATAAAAATCTTATTAAAAATAAACTTTTTTTAGCTTCTCTGCCAGAAATGTGGGACAGGACGCTGACAATTGGTTCTGCCGGAAAAACATTTAGTGTAACTGGATGGAAGGTAACTAAAATATTTAAATTTAAGGATGTTTTGTCATTCAGATTATTAACGTATAATAAAAAGGATATTTTGTATTTTGATAACTTGTTGTAGATTGGTTGGACTTATGGCCCCCAACATTTGATGAAACATCTGATGACAGTTTGGCAAAACACGGTTTATAATTGCCCAACTCCAGTCCAGGTAGGGTTTGTTGAAAGTTCGTTGATAGAGGTCACTAAAGATCTTGTTAACTTTCACTGCTTAGTGCAGCTAAGCAAAACCTTTAAGTCACTACTTTGTTCTCATTTAACTTTTAAATTTGAAGCTAGCTGCAGCAAAAGCGTTTGAAGTTGAGATTGAAAGACTTGAAACGGATCAAAGTTATTTTAAACAACTTCCTCGAGAGCTCGCAGCAAAACGAGATTTTCTGGAGAAAGTCTTGATTGAGGTCGGGATGAAGCCAATTATTCCGCAAGGAGGATATTTCATGATTGCTGATGCTTCAGATATGAGTAAGTTTTATGCTTAAGTTGGTTTTGCTATTTAATTAATTGGTGTGGTGTAGTGGTTAGAGCCCCGGACTTTACCAGAGAAAGCTTGAGTTTAATGTTCCCCTTTCTTACTGTAAATTGTATGAACTCCTGTTAAGTCAATAACTTCTGCTCACCGGCTGGTTTGTTGTATTCTATTTACTTATATTCTTAAATGCTAAGGTCAATTAAAGACTAGTTTAAAGTAAAAAATGTTACTCTATGTACTGGCTGTGATGCTAACCTCTAAACATTAAGGGTAAAAGTGCATGGAAAAAAATTGTCGTTCTCAGATTAGTTGGGGATGCATATATATGTGTTTGGTTTCCTACCTTAGCATTAAATGTCTTTTATTTAAATTTACTAGAAGTAAAACTGGATGAGAATGCTGACGTGGGAGAGTCGTGGGATTACAGGTTGGTGAAGTGGTTGACGCGGCACAAGAAAGTTGCCACAATTCCGACAACAGCCTTCTATTCAAACGAGCACAAACATCTGGCAGATAAATATGTTAGATTTTGTTTCTGCAAGGTTATAAAATTTAATTTCTGATCTAATAAAACGGGTCTTTCTATGATTCTATGAATAGGGGTTACACTAAGACTGAATAACAGAGAACTTTTTTTGGGAATATTTTTAGTTTTTATTAAAAAATTTACTTTAATTATTAAATGGTTTTGTGTTAAAATTTTTATTATTTATTCTCCAACCAATCAAAACTTTTTCTGAATTAAAATTTATGTTTTTAGGAAGATGAAACAATTAACAAAATGGCGGCCATTTTTAAAGAGTGGTCAAAATCACTCAAATGAAAAGTACCAGCGTGTTGGTCCCTTGTACTACGTGATATGATTTTAACATTTATTATTATGTTTAATATTCCATGACATAACCTTTAAAGATTTTAATTTCTGTTCTGATAACTTTAAAGTTAGCCTGTGTTGGTAATAATTACTGTAAGTTAGTGAATTTATTTAAATCTAATTATTATTTAAGTTTACCTTTTTTTTATGCAAATTTTATTTCAAGTAATTTTTTTTATTATGTTTTGATTTTTTATGTATTTGAGGTGTTATAACAACTGTTTTTTAATAATTTTTCATAGAAGTTTGATTTGTATTTCAAAAATTCATATTTTAATATTTTTATCGCCAAAATATGAGCAATTTAGATCAATATAAGGTAACCATTATAATATATTTAAATTAGTAAAAACGATATTTTATTCAGAATATGTAAAAAAATTAACAGTTGCCAATTTCTACGGGTTAAAGTTTAAGATTGCTTTGGCTAGGGAAATCCCCGATATTTTGAAGTTACGTCATTCATTCTAGAAAATACTTATTTTGTTGACATCTGTTCATGAAGTGCGACAACTGGAAAATGATCGATTTCTTTTGAGCGCTTTTAGTTTTTGTTTTATGTTAGTTTTGAGTTAGGATTGCAATTGAATAATGTTGTTTATATATTTAAGAGACATTTAAATAGAATTAAAATCATTTTATTTTTGGTTAAATTAGTTAAAATTTGTACATTTTAATTCAAGTTTTCAATACGAGTGAAGTTTATTACAAAATTAGGGGATTTTTTAACCGATAGTAAAAATTAGGTTGCGAATATTCGCGAATTTTAAGTTTTAAGTTCCCAAATGTGTAAAACAGTTGTTATTAGTTTGTTAAACATATGTCTAGGAAGGAAAGAAGGCGTTTAAATGAAGGTTTTAAGTTACTTTTGTGTGAATCGTAGTCGTTAGTTTGCATCGTGGAGATGATTTAAACACGAATGTTGAATTGCTTTTCAATCAAATTTTTCTTTTTTAGTGTTCTTAAAGTGATTTTATAGTTAAATACTTGATGGCCTGTGCAGTAATGAGTGAAGGCGCGAATATTATGTCGCCCAAAACTGAACAAATGGAAGTGGATCAAGAAGAAGAATTAACCAAAGAAATGAAAGAGTGAATATCTTGTTTCGTTTTATAATATTTTGTTAACACTTTGCAATTGTTCAGTTTAATAGTGTACATCTGTATTCTGTAATGCTTGGTTTTATAATCAAATAATATAAAAATGTTGTTGTGTGTTTGATATTTTTATTCTTATTTTTTAGTGGTGCTGAGCAACAAAAAACTAAAGGAAATGAATTTTACAAAGCTAAAGATTACGAACAAGCTGTTACCCACTACACACAAGCAATCAGTAAGATCTTTCGAAACTTGTAAATGTTAATAATTGGTAGAACTGTAGGAGTAACAAGATTAATATATATTTGTTATTGGTATTATAAAATAATTTATCATTTGATACAACTGGTTGATTTTTTGCTCTATCAGTGGCAGTTTAATTGTTGTAATATGGCCATAACTCGCAACTAATATATTTACTAAGTTTCATTGTATATGGATATATAGTGGCTACTGGGTGAGGGTATATATAGTATGTATTTATTTTAAAAAACCCTTAAGGTGACGAATTATTTGATGTTTTTCAGATATTTGGCCGGAGAATCCAAGTTATTATAATAACCGAAGTGCAGCACAAATAATGTTGGGAAAATATCGCAAAGCTTTGGAAGATGCTCAAACTGCAATTAAAAAGGACAATGCCTTCGCTAAAGTAAGTTTGTGTGGAAACAGTTTATTTAAAAAGTGTGAAATTATTTTAAGGAACAAAAACTTGCAAGGAACTTATTAAAATAAAACCAAAACTAAAACTGTTATTTTGTTCCTGTTTGTTCTTTAAAGTCATTGAAAGGGTATTCTAGGTTAAGTCAACATTGAATTTTTGTCACTTATTTATTCTTTTTATTACAGGCTTACTTGAGGGAGGCAAAATGTCATATCGCCATGGGTAACGCACAGGCAGCTTTACTTTCCTTACAAACTGTGAAGGAACTGGACTCAAGCAACGACCAGGCTGTAATGACTGAGGTTAGTTTCGAATGTTTTTTGTTGAACTTTTATTCAGTCTTGTTGTTTGTGATGTCATAAGACATTGTCAAATCTGTATTCTCTGTTTGTGCCCCCCTCTTATTTATTGAATTAATTTTTGTATGTTGTTAATCAACTTCACATCTTGGGTTATCTTTTAATTTCACAAAATGTACGTTTTATGTACTTATCTTCCTTATAACTTTATGGTTTTAAAAAAATTTGAACAATTTTTTTCTGAATTCTTATTTGCATATTGGGTTCTTTACCTAAGTAGATACTAGAATGGGAAAGCTCTATACTTCCTCCTAGTGCTGAAACTTTAAGCGACGTTAAGGAATTAGTTTATGATGGCCTTGCAAAAATTATGTCAGCAATTGGACCTCAAATCCAACAAGATTTTGAGGAAAGAAAGAGAAGAGAAGAAGAAGGCAAATTGCCAAAAGAGAAACTTACAACAAAGGAAGGAAAAAAGAAAAAATGGATTCGATGTAAAGATGGAAAATATCGAAACACAACTCTATGATGTCATAATTGTGTTTATATGTGTTTACAACCGTGTCTTTATTGTTATTATAAATATCAAAAACACAATTTTGCATTTAGTTTAAACTTTTTTACTTTCTTGTATTTTCCTCAATATTTTAATGTTTTGTTTTAAAAAATGTTTTTTTTAAGGAATGTTTTGTTGAAATTAATAAAATCAATTCTGTAGTTTTTGTGTCAAAAATATCAAGTTTAAATTTTTAACAGTTGTAACTCTATGTTCAACCATTGTTTCGTTATTGTAACAATGTTGTTACCCCATTGTTTTCTCATAATAATAGTGGTTTGCACCATTGTTTTCTTATTGTAACAATGTTAAATGTTGCAGGTTCATCACGCTCAAGCGATCAACGAGTTTCAACAACAAGCCGACTCAGCTTTCACCAGGAAAGATTACAGACAGGTAACTATGGTAACAAAATGGTAGATTTTAAGAAAACAATGAATTGTTACAATGCAAGTGTGAATATTGTACAAACAACTTTAATAACATTGTTCTATTTTCTGCTGGGTATAAATTATGTTTAGGTCGTGTATAACAAAAACCAGCAGCGTGGTGTAGTGGTAAAAACACTTGCAACACCACCCTGAGGTCATGGGTTCAATACCCACTGATCTCATGCTGTAGCACCCTTCAGCAAGGCGCTATAAATGGTATAAGCCCCTGCTGAATTAGAACTTAATCAGCAGCTTAATTATTGAGCAATTATGATCTATATAATATCAACTTGAAGGCAACTTGAGACTGGGTCGGAGTAGCTGATGTTACTCTATATTTGGCTCGCGCATTCGACCTTCTCACATTGAGAATAAAGATATATACAAAATAATTTCTGTTTATGTTTAGGTCGTGTACTGCATGCGAAGATTGTTGGAACTAGCTCCTGCCTGTGTAAAATACAAACTCACCAAAGCTGAGTGTTTGGCTCTGATGGGAAAATATGTGGAAGCTCAGGATATTGCAATGTAATTAGTTAAATGATTGTTCGTTTTTCAATTATATTAAAATAATCATTTTATAGTAAGTTAAGGAGGTTGTAATGTTAATTAATTAAATAAATTTTTTTCGTTGGTATTTTGCTTAAATAATTATTGTGACATCACAGAGGAATTCTCCAGAAAGATAGTTTGAACACGGATGCAATATACATTCGAGGAATTTGTTTATATTATGATGACATAATAGATAAAGCTGTCAACTTCTTTATACAAACTTTAAAACTTTCCCCCGATCACACAAACGCGAGATTAACTTTAAAGGTTGGTTGAATTATTGGCATTCATTGGACTTGCTGATCATCCAAGAGCGGAATTATATTTGTTGTAACATGGTCGCAACTTTTACTGAATTTTAGCCTGCAATAATTTACCTGTACACCACAAACTGCAGTTGTTTTTTTGTAGGCCTATAAATTGGACATAATATATATATAAATATGTATTCTGTCCACCAAGCTCCGTTGTAAATAAATGTTGTTCCTAAAAAATCTTGCCTAATTACTGAACTGTTAAAATTCTAAAAATTTTATTTTATTTATAGAAAGCAAAATTACTTTCCCGGAAGAAACAAGAAGGCAACGAAGCATTCAAGTTGAACCAAACTCGACACGCTTATGATTTATATTCAGAAGCTCTCCTTATCGACCCCAACAACAGGAAAACAAACGCTAAACTTTATTGCAATCGGGCCTTGGTTGGAAGCAAGGTAAGTTTTAAAAAGAAGGTTTAACAAAAAAATTGGGTTTAATCCTCATTGTTTACTGGGCACCCTTAATTAAGATGCTTTACTTTTTACAAACCAATCAACTGTTTAATTAATCGCCAGTAATGCTTAATATTGTTTTGTGCTGACAATAGTAACTTAAGACTGGGACAGGGTAACAAATGTTACTCTATGTAGTGAAGTCAACTGTCCCGCATCGAGGATAAATAAAGATAAAAATTGAAACTAAAATATATTGATTATGACATCATAGTTGGGAAAGTACACTGAAGCTGCAGAGGATTGCACGAAGGCTCTGGAACTTGATGAAAATTACATCAAAGCTCTCCAGCGAAGAGCGAAATGTTTCACTGAGATGGAGAAGTTCGAGGAAGCGGTTTACGATTATCAGAAAGTTTTTCAACTCGAGAAAACAAGAGGTTGTTGTTAGTTGTTGGCTTGAAATAAATTTCAAATAATAGTTTTGATATTTACCTTGTATGGACTAATACCAATCATATTTTATAATTCTATTTTTCCAGAACACAAAGAACATCTTAGACAAGCTGAAGCTGCTTTAAAGAAAAGTAAAAGAAAAGATTTTTACAAAATATTAAATGTTTCTCGAGATGCAACTGAAGATCAAATAAAAAAAGCTTACAGAAAACAAGCATTGTTACATCATCCAGGTATGACATCACAACACAAAACAATAGCACAAATATGAGGTCACACTAGTTTTTACCCTAACCTTTATTGTTAAATCAATGAGCATCCCCAGTACTTAAATTAAGATTGTTTCAAAGATCGTCACTCAAATGCGACTGCCGAACAAAAGAAAGTAACGGAGCAAAAGTTTAAGGAAGTTGGGGAGGCCTACGCCGTTCTTTCGAACCCAGAGAAGAGGTTCGTTTTTAACTTAAACCCCGTTGTCATATAATTACTGAGCTCTTGCATTTAAATAACTTAGGACCCCCATTATTAGGTTAACTTAGGACCCCCATTATTAGGTTAACTTAGGACCCCCATTATTAGGTTAACTTAGAACCCCCATTATTAGGTTAACTAAGAACCCCCATTATTAGGTTAACTTAGAACCCCCATTATTAGGTTAACTTAGTACCCCCATTATTAGGTTAACTTAGAACCCCCATTATTAGGTTAACTTAGAACCCCCATTATTAGGTTAACTTAGGACCCCCATTATTAGGTTAAATAAGAACCTCATTAACTAGAACTCCTCAATATTTTTCTCATCTATTTACAGAAGTCGTTTCGACCGGGGTGAAGACCTTGATGGACCTGGTGGGATGCAGGACTTTGATGCCAACAACATCTTCCAGATGTTCTTTGGAGGAGGAGGAGGAGGAGGTATGGGAGGAATGGGAGGCGGTTTCCAGCGTAAGTTCAACTTCTTTTCACTTTAATTTTTGGAATTCGTAACTTTAATTTTAAATTAATATTTTGTAGAACAACAAGGAGGTGGTTTCCCCGGGGGATTTACTTTTCAATTCGGTTGAAAAACTATCAACAATGGAGGTGTGTGGTACAACCAAGGGACTTTATGACGTCATAAGCCACTGTAATTGGCCCGAGTGTTTATTTATTTCTCTGTCAATTCAGACGCATAAATCAACGATTATGCAATTCTTTAAATAATATTTCAGCAAATTTCATCTCTTTAATAAATTGTAGAAACTTTATTGTACCTAGTTTTATGTTAAGCTGTTAAAAAAGGATTTTTCCGAATTAACGAAAAACACAAAACCGACTTTTCACTTGAAACTAAGTTTAACACAAATTCACGTCCAAATTTTCGAGAAATTAAAAATAATTCTTTCAAATAAGGAGTTATGTAAAATGGGGTTAATTGAAACTAATTTATTGCGGGTAAAATTGGGTAATCATAAAAGAGTTAGTATTCTGTTTAATAATATAAAAATGGCGAGGGTTAGTTGACGTATACAAATATTTATTTATTGAGGACAATTAATGAATTTGCGGTTTAGTACACATCTCAGTTACAATTTCTACTCTGTAGTTGTAAATAAAAATATTTTAACGCGTGAGTTGCAGAATGCAGATTTTTGATAATTCTCTATTAGGGATGTTTTAGATATTTTTACTTCTAGTTTTTTATTGTCACTACATAGTTTAAGATTTTCTTGTTTTCTGTAAAATAAAGAAAGGGTAACGTATGTTGTCCGGTTCAACACAAAACATAATTACACTAAATTCTCTACTACGGTCAGACGGTATACAGATTGTTTTTTTTTTGGTATATATCTTTATCCTCGATGTGGGAAAGTCGAATGCGCGACCTTAAACATAGAGTAACATCAGTTACTCCGACCCAGTCTTGAGTTGCCTGTGGCAGTTTGGGATATTATAGATTATAATTGCCCGATAATTATGCTGCTGATTAAGTGCTGGCTCATCAGGAGTTTATACCGTTTATAGCGCCTTACTTGAGGGCGTTACTGCATGAGATTGTTGTTTTGTTTAGAGCTGGACAACATACATGGTCCAAAAAAAACTTTTGTAATTAGTAGAATACTGCAGTCAGTACTTTTTGCTTTTTAATTTTTTTTTTTTTTGTTTAGAAATGAAAAAGCATCAGATTTTGACCGGGTCCGCAAACCCTGGTAACCACTGCTACAGTGTCGGACAAATTCAAACTTTTACTTTCTGGGCTTATGGCTCAGGTTGTGACCTTGTTATATCGACCTCTAGTGTCCAACCTTTACAAGTTATATCTGGCAACTCTGATGTTTTAATCACTGCAATCGATTGTGCAGAAATTAATGGAAACATTGCAGTTGCCTACGGCAACCAAATTAAGATTTATTCCCCAACACTTAACGATGACTCATCATATAAATGGAATGCTGAGTCATGTTTTATTCTTGATAATGGTTCTGCATCAGTTGTTTCATGGAATTTAGAAGGGTCTCAATTACTGGTTGGGAGTTCGGGTATCTCGTTGTGGGAGTTCGAGGATAAATGGGTGAACAAATGGAATAGTAACTTGGACGAGAATCCGACACAACTCTCGTTCTCCCCCTCCAGAACTCAATTGTTTGCATCAGTTGCAGCAGGAGAGTCGATGATTAAAGTTTGGTACAAACGACCTTCATTTGTCCTTAACCTTGATTTCACCTTCACCTACTTGCAACACCCCCAGCAAGTGACAGGATTTGAATGGAGGAGAAACCTCAACGTTGAGGAGAGATTTCCAAATGTTTTAATAAGTTCGTGCCAAGATCAAATCTGCAGGGTTTGGTGCGAAACCAAACAACCGGTTTCGAGGTTGGTTTTAGTTTTTAAAATAACTTTTCTAGTTAATTGCTAATCAGCTGTATCCAATGGGCTGCATTATTACTTCTTTAAAGGCTTATATTATTAATTGTTGTAATGTTGTTGAATTTTTATCCATGCTAATTTGCCTGTGCATCTAAAGAGGCAGTTTTTTATTTTAAAGATTAATTAGACATATATATATATTTTTTATTGAAAACTTTACGTTTAATTGTTTGGTGATTATTTGTATTTATTCAGTTATTTAATTCATTATTGATATATTTAGTATATATTGAGTAAAATTATTTATTTCATGATGTTAAATGATTTCTAGAATTTTGAGATTTGAGAGTTCCAAGTTCAACAAAATGGAGCGCAAGCAAGACATTCGACATTTTCACATTGCTGCGTCGATCGATCCGTTGAACGACATTCCGTTGTCGCAGACAGCATTTAATTCATTTGCTATACATTGGTTGAACAACAAATTTTATCAGAATCAACATCTAGAATCACAATATCGACAACAACTTCTTAAACAAACCACATTGGGTAGGTGTTCAAATATTTTGGTCCATAAACCCTTGAAAACTTTAGTGAGTTAGTTAACTTAGTTTTGGTATAATAAACAGTTTTTATGTTGTTTAACTTAAATTTAATTTTAAAGTTTTTTTTTAATTACAGTAATTTTAGATGATTTTATTTTGCTGTGTTAATTAATCCTTTTTAGGTGAAAGTTATACTCTGATTGAAGACTCACATTTTGACTCCGATGAAGCCCCACCTGACTCCATGTCACCCCCTAAGAAGTTGACCCCTCAGATGAGGGAGACTTTAATGACCACTTGGAGGGACTCAAGGGACGGTTTGTTCTCCATCCATCCCAGTGATGGGTCGTTGTTGGTTTGGCATATCGACTTCCTGGATGAAGACAGAGCAGGTGGGTTTAAAATGTTTAGATTTGGGTTAAAATTTTTACACAAAAAGTTTTACACAAAGTTTTTTATTTAGGAATGATTCGACAGTCTCAAGTTTGTTTCTCATCCCGCATCCCGATGGCATTCTCTAGTGGTGATGCTGCCACCTTGTGTTCAAGAATTGTTCTATTTGTAAATTACTCACTCAAGCAGAATCTTCTTCACTCAGCGAGCCAAGTGAGTTTCCTATCCACCAGCAACCACAAGTTGATCTCCAACGACGCCCCACTTTACTCTGATGTTCAACTTTTAAGCAAGCACAACGACGGAAGCTTAAATTTGTGGCAACTTTCCTTCAATGATCTTCAGGACTTCTCCTCAATTTCGAGCATTTCTCACCACTCGAGGTTCTGTGGTCACTGCTTCCACTTGTCCGCCATCCAATCCCACCCAATCCTCCCCCTTCTTCTCACCTCTGCATCTCACAACAAGTTATCAGAGTTGATCTTATGGAGAGTCGATCCTGTGGGTCCTCTCAGTTACTCCGGAGGTTTATCAGAGCTAGCAAGAGTAAGTTCCAAACCTAAACACCTGTTCACCAAAATCTCCTGGATTCCAGTAATTTTCCCCACCTGGTGTTTGGGTTTTGACAACAAATCACCGAGCACAGCTCTGCTTGCCCTGAATGACAACAACTTACAAATCTATCAAGCTGTGGTCAATGCCGGACAAATATTGGTGGATATTTCAAACGAGGATAAATTCTGTGCAGATTTAATCTCAGAGCAGTCGTCTGACCACCCAGGCTGCCTTCTTCACCTTCAAACTGTCACAGATAGCAACCACAAGTGGGGGGAAATCTTGTTTCTTGAAGTTTTTCCCGAATCAGTGATGTCATCGCATAAGAATGCCAGCAATAAA
Source organism: Corella eumyota (assembly GCF_963082875.1). Lineage (NCBI taxonomy): Eukaryota > Metazoa > Chordata > Ascidiacea > Phlebobranchia > Corellidae > Corella > Corella eumyota. Next base: position 21,716,271 of record NC_137491.1, read on the forward strand.
AGTTCACATTTTCAGCAAACTTTCTACATTGTAATGTTGGAACGAAGAGATTCCGATGTAACTTGCCACACTTGGAAGGTTGACTTTTCATCCCATTTAAACAACATTAAAGGAACAAGAACAAGAAGAACAACTGTTCAGATGAGTGACTCCTCCGAGGATGACTCTGATCTTGAAGATGATCCTCAGCCGGAGAACATTTCCTACATTGCTGTGTCCTTGAACAAAATGTGCTCACAACATCTCACTATGACATCACAAATCACTTCTGTGTGCTCGGGAGCAGGAAGATTGGGACTCTTCTTTACCTCTGAAGAGGAAGAAAGCTTTCAATGTTCCCCATATCATCTTTGTGTTGCTATGGACAACGGGAGGATTTGTTTTTACAAATGTTTGTTAAACGAAAATTTCTCATGCAGTTGGGAACTCAATAACGACCTTGATATTCATGTTAAAGGTCGCCCTCTAGTGATTAAAACGGCAAACCAAACTTTGCTGGCTTGTCTGTTTATTGTTGGCAACACTGCCATGGTCTCGATCTATGAATGTGCCTCTAGTGGTGGAAATATTTGGAACGAGCAAGACTCGATTGAGTATGGTTCATTGATTTTGAACTTTGACCCAGTGAACTTTCATCTTGATTGGTTGTCTAGAGAGGAGGGGTCGTTCTTTTTAGTGGTCGGATATTCTGACAATATTCAAGTTTACTCCCTTGCCCCGACCGACATGATTAGCTTAAAAGATGTGAAACCTAAAGACAAGCGAACTTTGATGAAACAGAGTTCGTTGGACGTCCACACACGACAGAAGTTGCTTATTTCAACCAAGTTTATGAAATTAGAGGAAAACTTGAACCAGTTTAATAAAGTTTCCCACCAATCCACCGACCACCAAATTGAATGGAGATTACTTAAATGGATGCAACTTGCAGATTTTAGCATCCCAAAGAGCTCCAATGTTATCGTGTCGTGGGCGAGGGACGGACTTTTGATTGTTGCCACGGCAACAGAAATGCATGTTTTCTGCCAATGGTTAAACCCCAAAAATATTCCAAGTTCAATTCAGGCAATAATGGGAGACGACCCCAAACTTGGATTATCTGAAATTTCTGACACAATTTACCCAACTTTGCAGCAATATCACCCACTAGTGTTGTCGGAGTTGTTAAACAGCGGTCACCTTGAAGCTGTGAGAGAGATTTTAATCCACTTGGCAGTTTGCATGAACGGGGACTACTACGACACCACATGTCAGCTTGAGTATATCCAACTGGAGAAATATCAGTTCTCAAATCACTTGGCTAACCTGAGTCAGTTATGTGCAAGTGGAAATTATATTACTCCACTTAGCTTGTGCGAACTTTTAACTGAAGACGGTCGGATAAAGAAGAATTTTGGAGTTTCGGAGAAACATTATCCTACAATTACTGAGGAAGATGAACCATTGTTCTCAGCCCCATCCAGTGGTGAGAGTTCAGATCCAGAGTTGGACGAGATTTTGGGAATTTCAAGGAAAAAAGAAGATTTAAAAAATGAGCATTTTGATTTAAGGAAATTAGAACCTCATTATTTTGGTAAAGAACATTGCAAAGTCATCCACGAATATTTAGTTCGTAATTTGCTGCCAGGTTTAACAAACCTCGATCAAATGGAGTTGATGGCTTTGGTTGACACATTGGAACTTGCAAACAGATCGAATACTGAAAACACTGAGAACCAGAAACAAGGTTTGGGGCTTAGTGCTTGTGAAAGGGGTTACACTGAAACAGGGGGAGGGATTCAAGCCTTGGACAACTGTGGTTTAAGATATGTTATGGCCATGCACAACCACTTGTGTTTATTAAACTCACTACCAGCTTCAAATCGAGATGTGTTGTTGAAACAGGGACTCAATACTTGTCATTTTGCGTGGGCATTCCAATCCGAGGCTGAAGGGGAGATATTGTCGTTACTTCCAAGTGTGCAGAGAGGATCACCAAAGTGGAAGGAAGTTCGATCTTTGGGCGTGGGATGGTGGATCAGATCAAATACTTTAATGAGGAGGTTGGTTGAACAAATTGCAAGGTCGGCGTTTTTGGAAAAGAACGATCCTCTGGACAGTGCTTTGTTCTACCTTGCTTTGGATAAAAAGAGTTTGTTGTGTGGTTTGTTTAAGTCGGTGAAGGACAAGAGGATGCACACTTTCTTCCAGAACAACTTCAGTGAGGAGAGATGGAGGAAAGCTGCTTTAAAGAACGCTTTTGCACTGATGGGCAAGCAAAGATTTGAGCAAGCTGCAGCCTTCTTCCTATTGGCTGGCTCTGTACAGGATGCAGTTGAAGTTTGCATTGAAAAACTTAAAGATTTGCAACTAGCTTTAGTGATTGCTCGACTTAGGGAAAACCCAGATATAACCCACACTGAGTTATTGGAAACTCATGTTTTTAACGCAAATGGTTCAAATTCTGACGCCTTCTTTCGTAGCATGGCGCACTGGACGATGGGTTCTTATGATAAAGCTTTGGATACTTTGTTGGATGACATTCAAACTAAGGACATCACCGATATATTCAACTTCTACATCCACCTCAGATCACATCCCTTAGTGATGCGCAAGAAGAACCAGAACATGCAGGATCAAAAAGGGATCACGGAGAAGGAGAGGAAACTCATCTTTCAAACCTCAGTTGTTCATCTGGAGGCGGGATGCCCGATCCTTGCTCTTGATTCACTTTCAAGACTCCCTCGCACCCTCGTTCCACCCCAGAATGATGTCACAAATAAACCCACAAATAATGACATCACAGTAGAGGAGGATTGGAGCCAACCGGTTGTGTTCCAGGAGGAAGAGCTGGAGCTTGATTGGAGCGAAGAAGAGGAAGAAGAAGAAGGGGAAACCCCCACTATTTTAAAAACAATCCCAACCATTGTTGAAACAACAAACAAAAACAATGAAGCCCAGACAATAACAAACAATGAAACAACAATGCAAGAGAATCCATCTACCGACACTTTTTCTCAACACCTTCAGATGACCGCCTCGTTGAAGGTTTTCGTTCAAGAAATGACCGCGATCGCTCGAGCGTATAACACTGATGGGGGTCAACTCAGGTTCAAACTTTACGCTTGGCTGGAGAATGCTTCACTTACTTTTCATAATATTTTCGAAATTAAAAAAGTTGAGGACAAACCTAAGGTAGAACAAGTCGAGGTTGAAAGTTCAACAAGTGAGACGGAAGAAGCGACCTCTGTGGGGAGTCTGGGGAATTTGGGGCTCGGTCGAACCCCGTCACTTCATGAGATCATCATTGCCGATAGCAACGATTGGAAACAAAGAAGAAACGCTCATGCGAGACGTCGTAAATGGCTGCAAACTCACCACAACTTTCTAAGGACTTTATTATCTTACTGCAACCTCCATGACTCAGCTTATGGTTACCTAGGAACAATGAGAATGGAATTGTTGTTGCTCCTGCAGGAGTCATTACAGGATCGAAACACGACGAGACCCTTGTCAGCCCCATTACCCCAACCAGGGTCAACAATTCCTCTTATTACATCAACAATTGCATCTTGCAAGACTGTGGTCACTGACCCATTAACTTATCTTTACCAAATGACGCAGGATCTGCTAAGATCTTCGCTCAGTTTCTCGTCACCACCTCAAAACAACAAGGGTTGTAACCAGGATATAACTGTGATGTGCAGCCAGGCCGCAGCATTATCATCATGTATTTACCAGAGTCTCTGTGACACAAACACAACAAGTTACAAGTCTCGTTTATTGAAAGCTGACTCAATCTCTCTCCATTCTGATGTTATCGAGTTTGGGACTTCCCCTACAACCCAAGCTTTATCCTCACTACCAATTAAAACTAAAAGCGAGATGTATGTAGCGCCCACTACTGGCCCAGCACAGTGGCCCGGTGTTTCCCTTCTACAAGCCAAATTGAATGCAGAAGTTGGCAACTCTGAAAGTCGCTCGAAAATTGTTCGACTTTTTTGTGAAGCAACTTCAGCGATTTACGTGACTTTGATGCTCCATGCCCTGAATGAAAACAACACAATGTTGCTGTTCAGATTAACCAATCATAACCTGGGCAACAAGATGTGGAACGCAGTATTTGGGGGTGGTGTTAAAGTTTACAGCAAGTACTCAAGACCAGATTTGAGTTCCCCGAATCAAACCAAGAAGTTTCGAGATCGACTTACTCACAAATTACTTAACCCTCAAGATCGAAAGTTAAGTGTAAGCTCTAGTGGAAGTCATGAGACTGGGACTTACACTGAGAAGTTTGTTCCACCTGAGATTTGTTTGTGGGATTGGTTTCTAACTAAACCATTTGTAGCTCCCTCTGGTGATGAAATATTTGACTCAGACAACGAGGATGGAGATGATGACTCAATTGAGTCAGAGGAGTCAAGTTTTGGCTCGTTTGAGTCCAAGCCAGAGCCACAACACTCCGATTATGACTCGTATGCATGGAAACTAATGAGGTTTGGAGTCGTAGATTGTGTTGCTCAGAATATTCAATCTTTCCTTCCCTTGGCTGGATTTGAACTTGGAGAGTTGAGTTCAAACTCCCCTCTACTTGGTGCGTTACTTCGTGTACTACAGGAGTGGAAAACTCAACTTATTGCAAAGATAGAAGAATGTGGGGGCCCACCTGAAGGGTTTCTCCCTTATGTGGGGGGTTATTATGCTGGTGATTCCCCAAATTTAAGACCGGCCACACTGAGATACCAGGCAATGTTGGAAGAATCGAATTCACCTTTTGTTGGATCGGGGAAAATCGTTCAGGTAAGTTAATAGTTTAAGGGTTGGTTAAACAGGTTAAGCTTGAAAGGTTAAGCTTAAACTTGTGTTTATATTTTAGGCTTGTAAGAGGTTGTGGCGAGGTTTGGTTCGGAAAGAAAAACTTCAGGAAGCTTTTATCAAATATATCTTCAAAAAGAAACAACCTGGGATCAATCTAATGGAAGCAGTCGACGAGGATGAGGGTTACCAGGGTAACACTCGCTTCAGAGTCCTCCACAAGGACGCTGACCTTATCGCGACCTTTTGCATCAACCAGGTCAACCCCAACTACATTGCCATGGCAACAAACAAGGATGTTCAAGAACTTGACGTTACGACGATGTTAAGTGAGCAGAGTTGGGCTTGGGTTGATCCTCCTGTTCGTACATCATCGGTTTCCCGTGACGACGACTTCCTATTCGTCAGTGTCCCACAACCGCTCAAGCATGTCCGCTCGAGTCCAAGTAACTTGCAGACGACGTGGTCGGGTCAGACTGGTCAAGGGGCAAATGTTCTGATGCGACGACCTTTCACTGGGGTCAGGAGAATGGAGTCCCACCCAACATTACCTTATTACTTAACAGGGGGGAGAGATGGGGGGTTGTTTATGTGGGAATGGGGCCACCAACAACCCATTTCACAATATAAAACAACAGGAGAAACGTCAAAGATATCAAACGTTCATTTTAGTTCACTCGGCAACAAGTTTGCATCAGTTGACAGCAATGGTTACCTTTCCATGTGGCAGGTTTGTGCCAGTGAAAAGCCTTATTTGCGACACTTGTGCCACGACAGAGGTGTCGCTGATTGTTGTTATGTTTCATCCACAAGTGTTCTTGCCACCGCTGGACTTTCAGCAAACAACAAAAACTTGGCAATTTGGGACACTTTGATGCCCAAACGAAGTTTTCTTGTTAAAGGTTTGTTGTCTCTATGTTTTATTAAATTATGAGTGCATTAAATGTATGTCAAAGTTACAATTAATCATTTTCAGAGTATACCTTTAACCCTAAAAGAAAAAGTTTATTTAAAAATTTAATTTTAACAGAATTTGCTGCCCACGACCAAGTAGGAGTTTCAGCTTTGGTTTATATTGCTCGACATCGCTCCCTCATTGTTGCCGGTAACAACGGGCAAATCGAGACCTATGATGATCGGTGTTTGCGGGAACCTTTGACACGGTTTACTGCACATGATGCACCAATCAAATGTCTTGCTGTGGATCCGCATGAGCGATTCTATGTGACCGGTTCACCAATCGGAGATGTTCGCATGTGGGATTCACTCAACCATGAACTTTTGCATGCAAGCCATAATGAACACACGAGGTCCTCGTTGTTTAAAAACTTTGGGTCAGGTACGAGCCAGGTCCTTGCCACGGATGACCGATTATTTACTTGTGGAGCAGATGGGTCCCTTAAAATGAAATTGTTGAAGGAATGGAATTAAATGTGGGTTAGGTTTTGTGGAAAACACAATTTATGACTTTTTCTATTGAAATAAGAAAGTTTTATTTATAAAGGGTCCAACATTATTATAATATTGTGATGTTATCGGGTATATTTATAATTTGGTAAATATCTAAGTCTTTGGGACTATTTTGTCATATTTATTCTATTTCAGTGCTAACAAGTTATAATGTTTAGTTGTTGTTTTGTTGTTATTGTGCAATTATTAAGGTTATAAAAATGTTATATTATTGCTTCAAAAGTTAAAAAAGCTAACTATGTAGTTCCATGTCTAAACTATTTCTTGGTTTATTGTTTACTTGTAAAGTAACCAAATTTTGTGCAATTATAATTTATTTGTTGTTAAGGAAAATATTAAAATATTTAAAATTGTTTTGTTCGAATTTAAGAAGATTTGTGTAAAAGAGTAATTTTCCTTATGCAATAAATATAAATAAACTAATAAGCAGCTTAAATATAGGGCAAATTTGATCAGTTTTAAACTGGCTAAATAAAAGAGGATAAAGTGTAAACTCACCATGTGAGAACTCATGCGCAACATGAAATTATTCACGTGACTTTTGAGGATAACTTTGAATTAGAATTAATTACGTTTATTTTTTGATTAATTTTAACAATAATACTATTTATTATAATTAAAATTTTAAGTTTGTTGCAATACAAAATAAGAAAAAAAGTTAAAAACAAGAGTTTTAAAAATTCGTGCCAGCAACAGAAGTTGTGACTGTTGAAAAAGTAAACAGAACTGTTTGTTGTTGTTTTAGTTTAAGGACACGTCTGCACGTGATATTTTTAGTTTTATTTATAAACTAGTGATCCAAAAAAGTAAATAAGGTAAGAAATTAAAATTGTTTTTATATATTCACCCAAAGATTTAGGAAATTGTTTAAAAGTGACTAGCGAACTAGGTACAAGAATGGATTGGAAATTCAAGGTTATTGCTGCATATTTGGTTTTAATCTGCTGTGCGAAGGGTAAAAAATGTTTTTTGTTTGTCATCACTAAATTTAATTTAAACTATTTAAACAAATTAACTGATTCTGCGTTATTACATGAAACTAATAAAGGACTGCGTCCACAATTTAGTTAAGTTTAAATAAAACTTGTATTTTGCTATAACACTAATTTAGGGGGGACCAAAAGGTTCCGCCTGCAGAAAGCAGAGGGAATTTAGAAACAAAAAACCTGCATATAATGTTAGCGTAATACCATATTTTATTAATGGTTCAAAAGCTGTTTGTTGTAAAATTTTAAAGGCCATAAGCACCCCTCTTCAATTCATTTTAAAATTAGTTTTTAAGACATAAATCCTAAAAAATATATATTTTAAAAACTAACATATTCCTTCATTATAACAACCAATAAAAACTTGTTAATTTATTGTATTTTTTGTAAAATTTTATTTGGGCTATTGGTAAAATATAGTCTTACGCTGACATCATTTTCAACAATATTTAAAACTTTTAATTTTCCTGGACTAAATAGACTTAAAAGTTAGCAATTTATTGATTTTGTTTTACAACTTAATTTATACCAGGTCAGATCCAACAAGAACTCAACATTGAGGTTAAAAAAGAGAACAGCGAAAATAAAAACAGGGAAACTCTGCCTGAAGATAACGACAAAACGGGGAAAACACCATCAGGGAAACCACCACTCGAAAATGTGGAAGCAATGACGGAGCATATTAACAAAATGTTGACAGAAGCCCTGGGCAATAGTTTGCACGACGACAAACCCGAGATGAAAGTTTTGAAGGATTTAAATCAAATTATTAAAAAAGAACGACTGAACAAGATTTTGTCCCAACCTTCTGATGGTGAGTTGCATCCCCATTTGGTTTTTATGATTAACAGGATCCTAAACTAATTGTTGTTTAAATTTAGATTCAGATCAATCAGAAATTGAGGAACTTCTTCAAGAAGTTAAAATGTTAAAAAGTTTAAATAGTTTTAAGGTAATTAAATTGAAAAGCAACATTTTCGACCTTGTGTATTTAAAGTTTTTAAACTGTTATTATTTTTATGGGTTTTATTTTTTGTTTAGGATGTTTTTAAGGATGAAATTAAAAACGAAGAAAACCAACCCGTTCTATCGGAAAAATCTGATTTCAACCCACCAAGATCTGAACAGGATCAACCAAAAACATCTGGTTTTAAACCTGAACAACCAGCTAACACCATTCCTCACAAATCTGAACCAAATCATCTAGATAATCCCGATCCAAATAAACCAAAGTCTGAAACAGATCGAACGGAAAAATCTGGTTTAAAACAAGAACAACAAAATATAAATGACCTGGAAAATAACAAAATTGACCAACCAATAAAGCAACCACTAAAATCAAATGACAAAAATTGGAAAGAACCAAATAGACAAGCCAAAACACCAGAAAATGGCATTAAAACACCAAATAATGATGCAAAAACACCAGATGTTATTAATCAAAAAGTTAATAAACCAATTAAACAGACTACGTTTGAACCAGTTCATGAACCAAATGTTAATTCAATTAAAGAAGCAGGAGATACACCAGTTAAAGAACCAGCATTCGAACCAGTAAAAGAAATTAAAGTTGATCCAATAAAACAACCAGATGAAGTACCAATTGAAGAACTAGATGAAGTACCAGTCGAAGAACCATATACTGAACCAGTCGTTGAATTAACGGAAGAACAAAAGTTAGAAATGCAGAAGAAAGTTGAAATAGAGAAGATTTATAAAGAAGGAATGTCTCAAATTAATTCAACAAACAAAGATATTATTAAAAAGTGAATTTTATTTAAATTAATTTTGTTAAATTTTTCAAATAAAAAACCATAATTAATTTTTATTTTAGAGGTTATGTCCGATTGTCAGAAGCAGCAGACTTGGGACATACTGATGCCAAAGTAGAATTTGCTTTTGGACAATTATTTGGGTTTCTTTCGGACGAGCCTGATATTAAAAATGCAAAATTAATTTTTGAGGAGCAATCTGCGTTGGGTCACACTAAAGCTCAGGCGGTAAATTGTTAAAAGTTATTTTTCTTTAAATATTTTTTTGTGTTTTTATTTTTAAAACAGAATTAACATTAGGTTATTTTATAACTGATCAGGTAATGTTTTTATAAAATAAAAAAATTAGCAAAATTTGTTTGTTCAGGGTTTGGCTTTTATGTACTCGACTGGTTTGGAGACAAACTCAAGTCAAGCCAAATCTCTCGTTTATCTAACATTCTCGGCACTAGGAGGCGATGTTTTGGGCTCGATGATGCTCGGTTATCGATATTTTGCCGGGAACGGAGTTTCACAAAGTTGTGAGATGGCTTTAAACTACTACAAGGTCATTGCAGAGAAAGGTACAAGATATTATTTGTTGTGATGAAAGGGCTTTTGTCATCGGGCTTCACCACTTGGGGTTGTTAGTTCAATCCCCACTGCTGGGTTGTAATGAGCTTGAATATAGAACTAAAATTCTTTTTGTCATAGTATTAGTTAAATATTACTAAATAATTGAGTTTAAACTAATGTAAATTTTTTCGAATTTTACGCAGTTGCGGAGGGAGTGAAGTTGAGTGGAGGGAATGTCATAACTCGAATTCGATTGGTTGAAGACGAGGAGAACTCGGGGTCAAAGGTTGATGAGGACTTGGTTCAATATTATCAATTTCTGGCTGATAAAGGAGACGTTAACGCTCAGGTGATTAAACTTCTTTTAGATATATTTTTTGAATTTAAGATATCTTAGGGTAAATTTTGTTGACTTTGCTGACTTGTAATCAGATCATTTACTCCCCGGCATACTGTAGTAGTTAAAACACTTGCTTTCACCCCTGAGATCTTGGGTTCTATTCCAACTCTTAAATTATTCAATTATCAGGTCATAAGACTTTATTTGTTTCAGTTGACACTGGGCAAACTCAGCTATCAAGGGGGTAGAGGGTTTGAGCAGAATCCGTTAAAAGCTTTTGAATATTTCAATAAAGCCGCTGAAAGTGGGGATCCGAATGCTCAAGGATATCTGGGAAAGATTTTTGCGGAAGGTTCTAATGCTGTTCAACCAAATAATGAAGCTGCACTCAGATATTTCAAACTTTCGGCCAATCAGGTTCTATATTTGTTTGTAATGTTTAGGACAATGTTTTTTGAAACTCATGTTACTTTTATTTAAAACATTTAGGGCAATGCAATCGGTCAGTCTGGCCTGGGGTTGATGTATTTGTATGGGAAAGGTGTTGACGTTGATTACAATTTGGCGTTCAAATATTTCCAAGCTTCTGCTGATCAAGGTTACCCAGAAGGTCAACTTCACCTCGGGAACATGTATTTCAATGGTCACAGTGTAGCTAGGTGAGTTTCAAGCTGTTTCAGGTTTTGACTTAAATTAAACTTTAATGTTACATATTTAGGGACTTTAAACAAGCTCTGAGGTTCTTTAATTTGGCGGCACAAAACGGTCACCTTCTCGCCCTTTATTACCTCGCTAAAATGCATTCAAGTGGAACAGGGGTCGTGAGGTCATGCCGGACTGCAGTTGAGGTTTCAACTTACAAGTTTCACATTGAGTTGCAGAATTTTAATTCAGTGTTGAATGATTTTAAAATGTTTTTAGTTATACAAAAATGTTTGTGAACGGGGGAAATGGTCGAATCTATTTGATGCTGGTTACAACCAATTTAAATCTGGCAATTTTAAGTCATCATTGTCTATTTACATGTTACTTTCTGAGCTTGGTTATGAAGTTGCCCAGAGCAATGTGGCCTATATGATCGATAAATGTAAGTTTTATTTTGTTGTTGGGCTTCTTTTTACATCTTATAATTAAATTTCTCGCTTGCACTAACCATAATAATAAACTTGCTTGTTTTGGTAGTTAGAGTTGTCGATAGTGGTAACAGTGCACATTATTTATGTCCACTATGGGCACATTGTCCACTAGGGGGACATTGCCACCTTTGGCACATTGCCCCCTTTGGCACAGTACCATCTTGGGCACAGTATACTGTGGGCGCAGTGCTAATCTGGTCTGCTTAGAAAAAACCATAGCACAACAGCATACACTTTGTTTTAATAAAACTTTCTACGTATGTTTAGTTGAGCGGGATTTGGTTAAAACTCAAACTTTTGAGCGAGCTTTATTAAACTGGAACAGGGCGGCTTCTCAAGGTTACACAGTGGCCAGGATCAAGGTCGGGGATTATCATTATTATGGGAAAGGAACCGAGGTCGATTATGAGGTCGCTGCAAGTCACTACAAGTAAGACTTTTGATAATTTTTTTTTAAGTCCTTATTTAAATATCTCTTCCATGTTTTTAGAACAGCAAGTGAGATAGGGGGAAGTCCCCAAGCCTTATTTAACCTTGGTTATATGCATGAGCAAGGCTTGGGAATGGAACGTGACATTCATCTTGCCAAACGTCAGTACGACCTGGCAGCTGAGACAAGTCCTGAAGCAGTCACTCCGGTGTATTTTGCCCTCGCTAAACTTTATTTACTTTTTGCAGTTGACTTTATCCAAAATCAGGTATTCTTACCCAACTGTTCTTTTTAATTATCACCGTGACAGGTTTTATATTTTATTGGAAAATTGTCGTGTTTAAGCCATCTGTAAACGCTGAGCTGAAGAGTAAACAGTGTAGCATTGGCACAGCTTAAACACTAAACCTTTTGGTCAAAATCTCGATGCCATGTCAAGTATACCGCACTACCAGACTGTTATTAACTGTTAGCATATTAATGGTAACAGGATAAATATAAAATGTAACTAAATATCATTTAACGTTTTTTGTTAATTTTTAGAAATTTGCTTTCAACTTTCAAGTTCCAACAATCTCAACTTACGTCGGTGAAAATTGGGATTTATATTTAATGACAATTCTTGCTCTTATGCTCGGTTTCGTTGTCGCCTTTCGACGTCAAAGAAGATAATGACGTTACTGCGGTGACGTCATCAGTGCGATTATTATTTTACTACAGAATGCAATATTTAAAAGTTTTTAAAATTAAAGGTGAAAAATTGTTTTTCGTCGATTTTTTGCGATGTCGCATTGGTCGCTTAGTCGAGGCACTTACAAGGCAATTATTTCTATTCCTCTCCTTGATGGTACCAGGAAAAAAAACAAAAGTTTAAACTTAACAACTAGTTTATATTTTATAACGCGTCAAATGTTAAATTCGTTTGCTGTCTTGCTATTTTAAATTTGATTGTTGTATATCAGTGATCGATTTCGAGGATAAAAAAATTAAGTATAATTATTTGGAAACACTGGTGTTGTTGTCATGGATTAGCAAAGCTTAAAGTCAACTTTACATCTGTGCGCAAAACTTAAAACGTTCGTTAATTGTAAGCCTAAAACTAAACTGTTAAGGTCGGAAGATTTAGCTGAGATGTCGATTAAATCCCCGGCAATTAGTTTTGAAAGTTGTGGACTTCAGGTTTGCTCGCATCCCCAGTGCTGGCAAGCTGCGAGAAACTTCGCTAAATTTAAACGGACAAAACCAAGAAGGTAATATGCTGGCTTTTTGTGTACGGGTAAAACAACGTGAAATATTTTCCCCAAAATGAAATAAAAAGCTGATAGGGGGTTTTTGGCATACAATAGGTTATTCTAAAATAACAACCCGTTACACTCTTAGACTTTTAAATTTGTTTTTCTTTAAAATAATAATTAATTTTTTTAGACAATCAGTTAACAAAGCTAAATCAAGTCAAAATAAGGAAATATTTGGTGAGTTTAAATCCAGGTAACTTCTGTGAAGTTGGAAGTTTATTTGAGTTGCTTTAACTTATATTAACAGATGATCTGCCAATGATGACAATCATAAATTTGTCGGACGATTATGGGGAAAATGAGGATAAAACTTCTGATGAGGTTGTCGTCAAAAAAATTAAAAATTTAGAAAGGTGAAATATTCCTAAAACTTTTTATTTTTCAAAAAAAACTAGTTATTTACAAAGTTTTTATTAGTTTTTTTTTTCAGATGTTTTGAGGTTGATTTTACCCCAGCTCCAGCAAATACTCCACTGCAGAGCGCTCATCGATTTAACGAGGATAAACTAATTGAGGATAAACAAAAAGTTTTAACATTTTTAAAACGAAAACCTGAAAAACCTCAATGCAGAAAACTTGACATTCAATGCCCAATCCTTAACCAAGAAAGGAAAATATTTATGTGGTTTAATGCCCCCAGGTATGATGTCATAATGTTGTGCCATAAGGTATGATGTCATAACAATGCCTCTAAGTATGACATCATAATGTTATTTTTTAGCGTCACAATTAGTTTATGCTGACATACCTATAGATTAAGAAGTAAAGTATTCTGTGTGCTTTACAATTTTTTGTTACTTGTTATATTTTAACAGGGAAAAGAATAAAGAACTAGAAAAGAATGATTCCAAAGCAAAAAGGTTTTTCACATTTTTCTAAAAATGTTTTTAAGGTGCTTAAAATATCACACTTTTTGTATTTCAGCAAGCCATCGTTTTATTTTCTTCCTGTTTTAAATGAGCTGAAACGCCGTGAACCGAACAGTCTTCTTCCCCAGACACCAAGGGTCAACTATCTGACCAAAAACTCGTATTTCAGGTCAGGTTATTCTTGTTATGAAATAGATCTCCACAGCATACATTTTACTTTTGAGATTTTATGATTAAGGCTGTTAGTGTCTTATGGTGTAGTTTAAGCAATTGGCTTTGCTACATGAGCTTATTAGTTTGATTCCCCTTTGCTCTTATGCTGTAGCACCCTTAAGTAAGATGCTGTAAGTATAAACTCCTGCCAAGCCAAAAACCAATTAGCAGTTTAATTACCGGGCAATTATAAAACAATAATATCCTAAACTGTCAAAGTCAACTCAAGACTAGGTTGGGTAACAAATGTTACTCTTTGTTTAAGTTGTTAAGACAGCCTGCTTAAAAAAATTAACTTAACCACTCCATAATGTTACAATAACATTTTAAAAAACTAATTTATTTTGTATTAAAAGAAACTTTATTAAAAAAAATTTTTCAGACCTTCGATTAATGACAGTCAAGCAAATACAAGAATCAATAAAATACAAAAAAAATACCAAGAAACTTGTAAGTTTATTTTGAATATAATTGTTTGCAAGTTGGTAATAATTTCTTTAACTTTCAGTGCAGCATGTGAAACTATCTACTAATAATGGAACCACAAAACTAAATAAAGTCAACATCTTGCACCAGGTATAAATAATGTTTAAGAAGCTTAATTAAGGTTTTAATTGTTTAAATCTTGTTTTGTAGTTGGGAGGTAATGAAATGGATGAAACTAAACAAACAACAGAAGCAGAGGTTTGTCGGATCTTTTTAATTTTATTATTTTTCAGAAAAGTTTATATTTAATAAACATAATTTAATGCTTTTGTTGTTTAGATTCCAACTGAAGCGATGTTACTGACCATGTCCAAACTTAAACTCAATGAAAAAACTGAATCAAATAAGTAAAAGTTTTTATTTTTATTCCACTAGTTTAAAACTTTTTTTAACTTTTTATCCCCTTTGTCACAGGACCATCCAAGCGTTTAAACCTCGTAAATATCGACCAATCACATGTGTTTCTACAACTTCTGACCAACCAGGTTGTGTTTCACCGCCAGCGAAACCGTTTCGATATTTCAGGGGATCTCAAGACATTAGGCTGGGTTTGTTGTTGGTTTTTGACTTGCATCAAATGTTGATAGTTTGTGATAAAAGTTAAATGTTTAGAACCTCTTCCCACACCACCTCCCCCTTCTCCATCCACGGAACGAGACTCGAAATATGATTCCAAACTCGGGGGCTCAACTGTCATGGCACAAGCTTCAAGTAGGGGCTCATCTCTGCATGGGGACTTCACCTTACGGGAATTTCCCCTTAGTTCTGATGAAAATAAAACAGATCAGTCGAACTACGATAGTGAGAAACAAACTTGGCCGAAACAGGTTTTGTTGCAATTATTATTTGAGTATTGCTTGTAAATTACAATAAAAATATTTTAAATGTTTCAGGAAATTGTTGAGAAAATTGATCTAGTCTCTGAAAAAGAAGTTTTAAGCGAAACTGGTCAAGCACCAAGCTTACCAAGAACCAACCAGACATCAGTAACAAAAACTAACCAGACACCAGTAACAAGAACCAACCAGACACCAGTATCAAGAACCAACCAGACACCAGTAACAAGAACCAACCAGACACCAGTATTAAGAACCAATCAATCACCAATTTCAAGAACCAACCAATCACCAATTTCAAGAACCAACCAGACACCAACACAGACCCCTGGAATTTTAAGAAACTCCCCAGCCCCACCACCCCCAAGCCCAGAGCCCCCAACTCCCCCTCCAGGTTGGTTACCATGGTAATTTAATTGGTTGTATTAAATTTTAAGCTTGTGATTATTTTTAGATTTGGTCGGCAAGAACCATTTCAACATCGAGAAAAAAGAAATAAATTAACAAATAAAATTTATGATGTCACAAAAATGATTCTGTGCATTTAGCAAGGGAGTTTTAACTAAAAGTTAAGTCACCTTAGTTGAGAAAGTTGGCTGCATGCTGTTGTGGCTGAAAAGCATTAGTACACAGGGTCGAAGGTTTAGTGTGGTAAGAACAATACTAGGCAATGGTAACAAAAAATGTTTGGCAATGTTAAGCAAGATAGGTTTGTAAAGTGGTCCTGTCTGCATTGGAAATAAGTAAGTATGACAAATTAGACTTGAGTATTTATTTGATTCTGGGGATAAAGTTTGTTATTCTTTTTTTTTGGCAACCTCGAAATTAAAGGTTATTTCCCATTTTAAGTTTTGAATTGAGAAAAGCCTTGAAAAAAATCGAAAATCTTTATAAAAATGACAATTGGGTATTCTACCTCGTTTCTGTTGTGGAAACGTAGTTTTTTCAGTGTTTCAAAAATGAATTTGCTCGTTATGGCCTAGGCCAATATGCCTGATATGTGCGTTATGGCCAATATGCCCGATATGCGCGTTAATGATATGTGATATAGGCGATACGGGCATAACGATCATATCGCTTTTGCATAAGGATCACAGAGATACCATTAGCAGACCAGTGATCTAGAAAAGACTGTATGACTGTGGTATCTTTTTTCCATATTTTATGTTTTTATTAAAAGTGGTTATAGGGCATGTAAAGTAAATAAACAACATGAATATTAATTACTATAAACCGGCAGCGTAGAACACTTGACTTACTACATACAGACATAAGGTCCTGGGTTCGATCCCCATTGCTCTCATGCTCTAGCACCTTTAAGTAAGGCGCTATAAACATTATAAACTCATGCTGAGTCAGCACTTGATCAGCAGTATAATTACTGGGCAATTATAATCTATAATATCCCAAACTGCTAAAGGTAACTCGAAATTGGGGCGGAGTAACTGTTGTTACTCTATGTTTAGGTTGTGAAGTTGATATTCCCACATCGAGGGAATATCAACTTCAAATATCATAAATGAAATATATACAAAAAAATTGTATTTATTACAGTATTTTTATTTTTGAATTTAACTTAACTTGAAGGTTTATTAAAATTGTTTAAAAATGCCGACTTTAAGTTATCCCACCCCAAGGAAAGATGGAACTAATATTGAGGACTATCATGGAACCAAGGTGGAATTATTTGTTATTAATTAGCTTAAATTCTCTTAATTAAGTTTTTTGTGCATTAGTTATAAAGGTAGATACAATATTGATGCAGTAAATAAATCCATGACCTAAAATATGTGATAACTAAGTATGGAATGTGGGGCCGTCTGTATGCAAACGTTAACATAAGTTAATGGAATGTGGGACGAACTGGCATATTTGTACCAAACTGCAGGGTAAATGCAAAGGTGGGCACCAAACTGTTAATGCATTAATCGTTGAATAACAAAGTTAAATTTTTCGTTAAAATTTAACTTTTAAGTTAACTTTAAAAATTGTTAACCGGCGAGGTAACTTTTGTTAAATTGTGCTTCCATTAAATTAAGTCCGTTGATTTAATATTTCTACAAGTAGATTGTGATATTATTGGGATATATTTGTTTAATTTTGCCGTTTATTAGGTTTAATCGTTTTAATTTGAAACAATGTATGTAACTACTATCTAACCCCTGTTATTTGGGCATTATTTCAGTTTTGAAAACGTCTTTTAAACTTACGTTCGTGTAGTTAAAATATCAACTAAGATAAAAACTGCTGTTTTTTTTTAATAGGGTCGTTTCTTTGTTTGTTTTATTAAAGTTTTAACAGTAACGGTTATCGATAACCACCGTTACATTTTGTTTAATTTAACTTATTAACGTTAACGAAGTTAATATACTATGTAACGAATTACCACTTAACGAAGTTACTTTCTCGGTTAACTGTACCCACCTGTCAGTGAATGCTAGATTACTGGAGGGGCTGAGGGATGTTGCGGGATTAACTTTAAAGGTCAAGGGGTGATGCGAAATCAACTACTAAGTGCAAGGAAAGTTTAGGAAGAGTTATAAAATTCCTGTTTAAAAATTTTAGATTCCAAATTATTACTCATGGATGGAAAATCCTGATTGTGATGAAACAAAGAAATTTGTTGATGACCAAAACTCGATTTCAGTTCCTTACCTCCAATCTTGTCCTGTAAGACAACAATACTTGGAGAGGTCAGTTTTTTTAGTTATTTTTAATGTTAAATCTTTTAATATTATTACTTGGGTTTGTTGTGGGTAAGTTGACTTTTTAACTTTAACATAGAGTAATGTTCGTTACCCTGACTCTCGGGTTGAATTAGCTAGCATATTAGTCAATATGACGTAGAACTGTAAGGATTAGAGCTAGGTCTTCATGTAGTCAACTGTTCTAACCTCTATACATACAAATCTAAGGGCAGTTTTATCAAGCAGCTGCTTTAAACCTTGTGCAAGCTTAACTCACGAAAGCAATAACTGCAACGGGGATCAAACCTAAGACTTTTTGTCGAAATTGTTTATTCTTAAGTCCAATGGCGTGATGTTGTTGGTGTACTTAAACAATTAGAAAAAATTTTGATTATATTTAATCTGTTTTAATTCATTATTAAAAATGTTTTAATTTAGAATGACGGAGTTGTTTAATTACCCGAAATATTCATGTCCATTTAAAAGGGGGTCAAGATATTTTTATTTCTTAAACACAGGGCTTCAAAACCAAAGGTAACTTTATAATTAGTAAATGTTTATTTTTGTTTGTGAAAAAACTGTAAACTCAAACTATTCATATTATTCTTTTGGATGCAGTGTGATGTATGTCCAAGAGAGCTTGGAAGATGAAGCAAAAGTCTTCCTGGACCCAAACGAGTTATCCAAGGATGGAACAACATCCCTAAGTGGGACTTCATTCACAGAGGATGGGGAATATTTTGCTTATGGGTTAAGTGAAAGTGGGTCAGATTGGGTTACCATTAAGGTGGGGTTTCTAGTTTTGGGATAATAATTATAGTTTTTGTACTTTACATAATATTAATAAATCTACCTAAGTAAAAAATATTTTATTTTTTTTTAAGTTTAAAAAAGTTTCCAGTGGAGAAGATTTGGCCGATGTTTTAAAGAGAGTTAAGTTTACTTGCATGTCTTGGACCCATGACAATAAAGGAATATTTTACAATGTAAGTACATGTGATACTTAAGTAAAATGGGTTTCTCTGACTTACTGTATTTGGTTAAAAAGTTCATTTTATGGTAAAGTGTAAAAATATCATGTTAACCATACACCATGTTAACCATACGCCATGTTAACCATACATCATGTTAACCATACACCATGTTAACCATACACCATGTTAACCATACACCATGTTAACCATACACCATGTTAACCATACACCATGTTAATCATACATCATGTTAACCATACACCATGTTAACCATACACCATGTTAACCATACACCATGTTAACCATACGCTATGTTAACCATACACCATGTTAACCATACACCATGTTAACCATATGCCATGTTAACCATATGCCATGTTAACCATACACCATGTTAACCATACACCATGTTAACCATACACCATGTTAACCATACACCATGTTAATCATACATCATGTTAACCATACACCATGTTAACCATACACCATGTTAACCATACACCATGTTAACCATACACCATGTTAACCATACACCATGTTAACCATACACCATGTTAACCATACACCATGTTAACCATACACCATGTTAATCATACACCATGTTAATCATACATCATGTTAACCATACACCATGTTAACCATACACCATGTTAACCATACACCATGTTAACCATACACCATGTTAACCATACACCATGTTAACCATACACCATGTTAACCATACACCATGTTAACCATACACCATGTTAATCATACATCATGTTAACCATACACCATGTTAACCATACACCATGTTAACCATACACCATGTTAACCATACACCATGTTAACCATACACCATGTTAACCATACACCATGTTAACCATACACCATGTTAACCATACACCATGTTAATCATACACCATGTTAATCATACATCATGTTAACCATACACCATGTTAACCATACACCATGTTAACCATACACCATGTTAACCATACACCATGTTAACCATACACCATGTTAACCATACACCATGTTAACCATACACCATGTTAACCATACACCATGTTAATCATACATCATGTTAACCATACACCATGTTAACCATACACCATGTTAACCATACACCATGTTAACCATACACCATGTTAACCATACACCATGTTAACCATACACCATGTTAACCATACACCATGTTAACCATACACCATGTTAATCATACATCATGTTAACCATACGCCATGTTAACCATACACCATGTTAACCATACACCATGTTAACCATACACCATGTTAACCATACACCATGTTAACCATACACCATGTTAACCATACACCATGTTAACCATACACCATGTTAACCATATGCCATGTTAACCATACACCATGTTAACCATACACCATGTTAACCATACACCATGTTAATCATACATCATGTTAACCATACATTATGTTATCCATACACCATGTTAACCATACACCATGTTAATTATACACCATGTTAACCATACACCATGTTAACCATATACCAAACTCGTGCCAATCTGGCTAATGTAATATTAACTAAGAATTTTTTTCTAGTCTTATTTGGAGCAAGAAGGGAAAACAGATGGGACCGAAACAACTTCAAATGTTCATCAGAAGGTAGGAATATTTATTAACCTCTGAGGTTCAGTTCCAGTTGTTTATTAATTTATTATTCTAGTTGTTTTACCACAAACTTGGTGAGGATCAGTCCGAAGATGTTTTGTTCGCTGAGTTCCCTAGCAATCCCAAGTGGATGAGGTAAGTTTAATGAATTGTTTCAATATTATTACAATAAATATGTATAAACTTAACAGTGGGGTGGGGATATCTGATGATGGGTTTTATGCTTTGCTGAGCATAAGCAGGGGTTGTGACCCAGTTAATAAATTGTGGTATCTCGATCTGCGGACTTTTAACAAAACCCCAAACTGGGTGAAGTTGATCGACAATTTTGATGCTGAATACGATGTAAGTAAAAACTTGATTAAATTTTAAATTTTTAAGCGGTTTTTAAATTTTTGTTTAAACTTAGAGGAAATGTATTTATATTTAATTTTACATTTATTTCCACAGTACATCACGAATGAGGGCTCGAAGTTTACTTTTAAGACTAATCTGGATGCTCCTAAATATAAAATTATCAACATTGACTTCAACGAGCCAAAAAAGGTGAACTTAATAAACAAAATCTTTAATTAAACTTAAACCTGTTGTAAACTTGGCAGGAAAACTGGCAAACATTGATTGCAGAGCACAATGCTGATGTGTTAGAGTGGGCAGCCTGTGTAAACGATGATAAACTTGTTGTATCTTATCTTAGGGATGTAAAGGTATTTTGTATCAATATTTTCTGAAATTTTTTTTTTTTTTTTTTTTATACTTTTTTGTTTTGTTTTACATCATTATAGGGTGAATGGTTTATAATTTATTGGGAAGGGTGTGTAAGTGTGACGTGTTTAAACTATTTGTAAACGCTGGCTAAAAAGTAAATAATGTAGCATTGGTGGGGCTCGAACCTGAAACCTCTTGTCAACTGATTCCATGACCTCTACACGAATCCATGATCACTATACCACACTACTGGACTAATATACTTAAATTTTAGAGCATATTGGAAATACGTCTACTAGCTGATGGTTCACTTGTGCAAGAGCTACCACTAGATGTCGGGTCGGTGGTTGGTTATTCAGGAAAGAGGAAACAAAGTGAAATATTCTACAAGTTCACTTCATTTCTTACACCGGGGATAATTTATAGATTTGATTTTAAACAAGAAAACTCGAAACCTGTTGTAAATATTTTTATAATTGTTAGATTTGAACAATTTGACCCAAAAGTGTCAGAAATTCAATTTCAACCCAGGACATTTAGATCTATAATAAGAACAACAAATGTTTAGATATTTCGCAACATTGAAGTGAAAGGCTTCGATCAAAGTTTGTTTGAAACTCGGCAAGTGTTTTATTCCAGCAAAGATGGAACCAAAATTCCAATGTTTATTGTTCATAAAAAAGTAAGAGAACATTTAGTTGTAAAACTAAGATTTGTTTAAAACTAGTTTGATTTACAATCAAATTCAACTTAAGTTTATGAGCTTAATTCAAACTATTGTGTACGGCTGTTGTTTAAATAATTCTAATAAATATTTTTCAGGGCTTGGCGTTGGACGGCACTCACCCAACTTTATTGTACGGCTACGGGGGTTTTAATATTTCGATTACCCCGGGATACAGCGTCTCTAGAATCATATTTTTACAAAATTTGGGAGGAATTTTGGCTGTGGCAAATATTAGGGGTGGAGGGTGAGTTTATCCTCAATGAATTTAATCCCTGCTTTATTGAAACTTTTTATTACAGGGAGTACGGGGAGACGTGGCATAAATCTGGAATTATTCTGAACAAACAAAATGGTTTTGACGACTTTCAACTTGCTGCTGAATATTTGGTCGCCAACAAATATACTTCACCCAAAAAGTAATGTTGAAAAAATTCTTATTTAAACCCAGAACCCTGAGATTGCTCTAATGAATTCCACTACTCTTGGAGGAATCTATATATTATGTTTCTTGTAAAAATCAAACCCAGAACCTTGGATCTTATTTATGGATGCTACAACATGACAGAAGGGAAATTAAACCCAGTACCTCAGATCTTATTTAAGGACAGCATTACAGTAGTAAAATTCACCCCAAAATTTTTATGAATTGATAATTGTTTGTGCAGGATAGTGATCAATGGCGGTTCAAATGGGGGCTTATTGGTGGCTGCCTCAATCAACCAAAGACCAGAGTTATTTGGATGTGCAGTAGCCCAAGTAGGGTAAGTTTTTTGAAAGTTTAAATCTTGTTGTGCTATGGTCATAATAATTAAGTGTCATAATTATTTATTTATTATTATTGTAGAGTTATGGATATGTTAAAATTCCACAAGTATACTATTGGACATGCTTGGACCTCTGACTATGGGTGCTCAGATGAAAAAACACATTTTGAAACTTTATACAAGTAGGAAATATGTTGTTTTTATTTTGATATATTATCATAGCTGATAAAATGTGCAACCCTCCTCTCTGTAATGATAGCTGAAGAATGTAACGATAGCAAATCCTAGGTTGGTAATCCCAAGTGTTTAATATTTCAGATATTCTCCAATCCATAACGTGAAATCCCCAACTTGCAAGGAACAACAATACCCATGCTTGCTTCTACTTACAGGTATGTAAAGTAACCCAAATTAACCCCTAGCTTTTACCATGTTATTACCCCACCCCTATAAACCAGGTGACCATGACGACAGAGTTGTACCCCACCATTCATTAAAATACATCGCCGAGGTACAACAAGTAGCTGGGGCATCGGAGCACCAGGAAAACCCCCTTTTAATCAGGGTTGATACAAAATCTGGGCATGGAGCTGGCAAACCCACTTCTAAAGTTGTAAGTTTCAGTTCGATTTTAAGCAGGCTTTAGTTTTTTTAAGCTTTACATTTTTAACGATTAAATATGTTTAGATCGAGGAAGTGGCAGACATGTACGGGTTTATTGCCCAGAGTCTTAACATTAACTGGAGCGAACAATGATTTATTTTAATTAATGTTAGAGAAGGATAATCAATTTAGAGAAATGTTTAATTATTTAATAAACGAACTTTATGATCAATCATGAAAAGCGTATTTCGAAGTAGTTAAGATTTGAGTTTTATTCGGTTTTGATGGGGCAGCAGTAGGAATCAAACCAAGTACCTCAGGGGTCAGTATAGCATTACCTTGCTTTTATGTTATCTTACAAATCTATTAGGTTAAGTCTTAACGAGTGTTTTAGGTTAGTAAGTTAAAATATTTAATTTTATGTAAAAGGTCATTATAAATCTGGTTGAATGTGGTTTAAAAAACACCATTAAAATTTGAGGACTGCTCCTGTTTTAGATGGTGAAGTTGAACGTGTGCTCGTGGGGATTAATTTATAAATAGCAAAAGGTGTTTAACTATCCTTTTGTTTAATATAGTCTACAAAAAAAACATAAAAAGTTAGTTTTTTTATATTGACATAAGTTTAGAGCAAAAGTTAAAATTTTTTAGTAACTTAAATAAATTATTTATTAAATATTGCGTCACCTATGTCGCACGATTAGTCGATCATGTGAATGTTACGAGTTTCATTTTTGCAATTTTTGTTTACGTTTGTGTTTATTTTAGTGTAGTAACTTTTCCGAGTAAAAAATTAATGTTACATTAATTTTTGATAAGATTATTTTAATTTAGCGAATTTTATAATTAACATTTTTTAAGAGTGAAAGATAAAGCAATCTTAAATAGGAGATGCGTTTACTTTTAATATTTTGTTATTTGTTTCTTCAAATTTTGGCAAATGATGAAAATATTTCGGATAAAACTTTAGCTCCAGCTCAACAACTTTACAACAATGGGTAAAGAAACTTGGTTAACCTTGTTAAAGCGGTTTATACTAATTTTATTTCGACCTAGATCAAACATGACTGTGAACCCAACAACGACCGAAAGTCCAAAATCAGTGGAAATTAAGAAAGTCGATGAGACGAACGTGATTGAAACAATTCAGACCGGGCATAAAGCCGAAGCTCAGCAACAAAGTGACAGCATGAAGATATTTTTTATCCTCATTGTGCTCGGTAATCTGTGTGTAATTTATTGAGTTTTTTAAATGCAAAACTTTGCTTAAGTTTTTAAAAGAATAATTTTGTTTTAAACATAACATTATACTAAGGACAACTGGTTTAAACCTAAATTTTAAATTTTTGATTAACAGCTTTATGTATTCTGCTTACACATGGTGTTCTGCGTCTTAAAATTCATTTTCTGCCAGAAAGTATAGCTGTCGTGTTTTTAGGTAAATTGGGACTTAAATAAAAGATAATTTTGTACATGCACTGGCAACATAGTGCAGTAGTTGATCTGCCTGACTTAACACTATCTCCTTAATTTTTGATTTTAAATTGTTATTTACACAATGAGGTAATTCAAATAAACTATTATTTTAGGAACAGCAATCGGGGGTATAGTAAAGATTATGCAAACAGCTGGATTGGGAAATTGGTTGGTAAGTTATAGTTTTAGTTTTTAACATGATATAAATCTTTATGGTCTATAACTTTATCTGGATGTAACAAATAAGTAGTAAACAACTCCTGGTATTTTATTATTTCATTGAGTAAGATGTTTTAGCAAAAACATTTTTCATACTTTAAAAAAAATCAACAGATTTTTTAAATGCGTTAAACTGCTACAAGTTGAGACCAGATTGGATGGTTTTAATATTGAAATTTTTTTTACCAGGCTGAAGAGATGCTCTCTCCTAACACATTTTTTCTCATGCTTCTGCCTCCAATCATATTTGAAGCCGGATACTCTCTGCATAAGGTATTTAACATTGTTGTCAGATGGTTTTTAACATTGTTGTTACATGGTATTCGTTGTAACATTGTTTTTGTTGTATTATTTTGACCTAGTTGTTTGCAGTAATAACAAGTTAAAACTTTTTTTTATAACAGGGCAATTTCTTCCAGAACTTTGGGTCGATTTTAATCTTTGCGGTGTTTGGGACGTTGATCTCAGCCATGGTTGTTGGGGGTGGGGTTTATTTAATGGGTGTTGCTGGGATTGCTTACAACCTCACTTTGACTGACAGGTCAGAAAGTAATTTAAAAAAAATTGTAATTTAAATTTTGGTTTTGATTCTGCAATTTAATAAATAAATCCAAAACTAAAAAAAAATTTAATTTAACAAAATTATTATTTAAATCCTTAAAATACTCACAGAATGTGTCACATACTTAATCAATGTGGTGTTTTCAAATGTTTAAGTGTTCTTACACAAAATCCCTTACATTGAAACAATAACATCTCAACATTCTAGAATCACTATTTTTTTTCAACTTTACGTTATTAAGATAAAATGTTTGGTTGAACAACGCAAGAATTAAAATTAAATTTTTGTTTTTTAGTTTTGCGTTTGGGTCTTTAGTATCAGCTGTAGATCCAGTTGCAACAATTGCAATTTTTAAAGCTTTAAATGTTGACCCAACTCTTAACATGTTGGTGTTTGGGGAAAGTATTTTAAACGATGCCGTTTCCATTGTGCTTACCAAGTAAAATTATTTGTTTTAACCAGTTGTAAATAATTCAATGTTTTTCTCACAGGAAACAGGAAATGACCTGGTTTGTTTTATACAACACTGTAGTTAATGTTGTTTTTGTAGCACATTCCAGGAGTTGGACAACATTGACAAAACCTCGACCAACACCCAAGTATTTCTTATCGCGGTCGGAGATTTTCTTCGAATGATGTTCGGCTCTGCTGTGCTGGGCGTTCTTATTGCGCTCATTAGTGCTCTGATATCCTTTTTACTTTTAGGCCATTTAATGGCTTTGTGGGTTTAATATACTCATCTTATTGTAGCATTATTATTGCTGAAAGTTTAACTATTAGTGGGTCCAAATAAATGTTAATAGCTGTAAACTAATAATAATGTTCCTTAACAAGAAGCACGTTATGAAGCATGTTGACCTGAGGAAAACGCCGTCCTTGGAGCTTGGTATGATGTTTATCTTTGCTTATATTCCTTATGGACTGGCGGAGAGTCTCAAGTTATCAGGTTTTCATTAAATTGCTTTAAATTACTACGTGTATAAACAACAGTAACAATCCAATTTTTTTTAGCTGGGTTCTCAGGTATCAAAGTCTTGCAGTGTTTTAGTTTCAAAACTGATTTTTATTTCTCCAAAAATAACATTTTAAATCAAATTCAATAATTTTAATTAACTTGTTTGTTTTATAAGATTTTTGTTTTATTTTTTCGTATTAATACTTGTGGTAGAAAAATACACAATAATATACTTAAAATTTAAAAAAAAAAAAACAATTCCAAATTTTATTAAATTTTTTTTTGATTTTTTAAGAATTATTATTTCAGGTATAATGGCGATATTATTGGCAGCTATTGTGATGTCACACTACACTCACACCAACCTTTCTTTGGTCACACAGATCAATATGCAGCAAACTTTGCGAGCCTTAGCCTTTATGGCTGGTGAGTTAAAACCTTTAATTCAGTTTTGATGTTCCAGTTTAGAATGAATTTAAATGGTTTATTTTTAGGCTTTACTTGGATTGTTTTTGTGTAATCAATAATTAGTTTTTTATTTAAATATTTTTATACTTTAGCTTATCTAAAATAGTAATTTCATTTTTTACAGAAACCAGTGTATTTGCGTATCTGGGTCTTGCTATTTTCAGTTTTGAACATAATTTTCAACCAGCATTCGTTATTTGGAGTATTGTAAGTCGGAATATTATTTAATAATTATTGCAACTTGTTGTTGTGGCAAAAATGGTTTTATATAAATGTTCTTCTAATGCCAACATGAAATTTACAATTTTTAACAGATATTGTTACTTGTTGGGCGAGGTCTTAATATTTACCCTTTATCCTGGATGTTAAACCACTTCAGAGAGACTAAAATCACCAAAAGAATGCAATTTATCATGTGGTTCAGTGGTGAGTATCGAAAACAAACTAGGAAAGGTTCTTGTAGGGATAAAGTTGTTTTTTGTTCAGGTTTGCGGGGAGCAATCTGTTATGTGTTAAGCCTCCATCTTGAAGTAGATAGCTCGGAAAAGCGACGAGTCATTGTGACAACTTCTCTTATTATTGTTTTGTTCACCATTCTAATACTAGGAGGGGCCACTCTTCCTGTGGTTAAGGTTTGTTTCAGTTCTTATCAGGCATTTTTGTTTGTTGACTTTCTGATTATGGACTAAGATGATTACTTCAAAACTGAACCAAACTCAAAATACCTGGTTTAACTTCTGCTTTTGTCATTAGTTGTTTTGTAAAATACCTGGTTTAACTTCTGCTTTTGTCATTAGTTGTTTTGTAAAATACCTGGTTTAACTTCTGCTTTTGTCATTAGTTGTTTTGTAAAATTGAGAATTTTTTAGTGGTTTGAGGGAAAAGCTAATTCCTATCGCTTCAACACAAATGAAAGCCATGAAGATGTTTATGTAAAATGTAGTTCATAGTTGGTTAGGGATTAGTTTTGTGCTAATTAATATTTAATTCGGTAAAAACTTCATCGAGTAGTAGTTTGGTATAAAATTTTTGTCATCTAGTAGTGGGGGGAAGAGTGTGAATATTGTAGTGTTATACACACAATAACAACTTGGTTATTGTCCCATCAGTAACCCAATACCTAAGTTTTAACATTATTTTAGTTCCTCCAAATTGACGACAATCGGTCCTACCATCGAGGACTGACCCTGAGCAAAACCGAGGAGATGGGTCAAGCAATCGAGAGCGACCACATCTCAGAGTTGACGGAGGAGGAATACGATGAAAAGTACCTGCGCGAGGATTTGCACTTAAAAGGGTTTGCATACATTGATGCCAAGTACCTTGTCCCCTTCTTCACAAGGAGGATTACAAAGAGGGTAAGTTGAACCTAACATTTTAATTGTTTTAAGTTTTTAAAAGTTGTTGTTTAGGAGTTGATCCAGAACCGAAGTGAGATGCAGAGGTTGACAAACAAATGGTACGAGGAGGTAAGGACACGACCTTCTCCCTCCGATGATGAGGAGACTGAAATCTGATCGTTGCTATGTCATCTGTTGCTATGGTGTGGCGGTAAACTGTTGCTATGTTTGGGTCAACATTGTGGTGATGTCACTTTCTTTACTGGGGTGTCTGTGATGTCATAAATACAGACATTATAATAGAATTATTTTAATTTTTAACTTAGTGCCATGTTTACTTATTTATAATATTCACAAAAAAGAAATAATACTTATTAAACTTATTAAATTTGTTGAATTGTAAAAACAAAATTGATCTTATAATCCAACCAAAATTCTTTTTGTCTAGTTTTTTGTTTTGTTTTTGTTTACTTTTTTGGTGCAATGTTGTTAATGGTGTTTGATTAATTAATGTTCGTCTGTATTTTAATTAGGTTGTTTATTACTTCCCTTATTTATGTTATTGTTTATACTATTTATTTTAGTTATATAATGTTTAATGTAAGCCATTTTGCCTTAACGTTGGTTTACCTTTTTAATATTGCACAAACATTTCTCAAATTATTTATTTTTTTTTATTCGTTTTATGTAAATTATATAAAATGTTATTTTGCATTTTTAAATAAATGTTGCTTTAGTTATTGTGTTATATATTATTTAATTTAACATCTTTACATTGGACTAAAAACTAATACCAAATCAAAAAAAAATAAAGAAAATTAATTAATGTCGAGGATAAATTAAAAGAATTGTAAAAGTTTGTTTTATAATCTTAGTTGGTATACGTTTGTTTACGTTTTTGTGGTCGTAGCTTAAGTTTGTTACGTAACAGAAGAACAGTCTGACAGTTAAATTGCATTTATTTTTTGTCGTTCAAAGAAATTGTTTATTTAAGTGGGTTTAAGCGTAACAAATGTCTGCTTTAAACAAAACTTGCTGGTAGAAACTATTGGAAATTCATGTTAAAGTAAATTAACTTTATAATAATAAGACCAACAACTTTTAAATCTTCTTTTACAGATTTAATATTAGCTTTTAATTTGTTTTTAATAGTGATAAAATTGTTCCCAGTATGACTGTTAATATTCAGTCTGTTATAAACTTCTGGAAATCGTTTGATTTGTCTCAATTTCAACGCAATTTGGACCAAACTGCCGCAGATATTGCCACTAAACAAGATGAAAGTGAAGCATCACGAAAAAAGTTGGTTGAACAAATGAAACTCTTTAAACGAACATCAACCGAAGATGTCAGGAAGGCTGTTGCACCGCTGTTGAAAAGTTTTCAATCTGAGATCGATTCACTCACAAAACGGAGTAAATTTGGTGAAACTGGGTTCTTGACTGTTTACAAGAAACTTATCGAGCTACCAGAACCATTGTCCGCATTGGAACAAGCTGAGAGCTACCAGAGAAAAAATCAGCGCTTGAACGACATCGAAACAGAGAATCAGAAACTTCGTGACACTTTGTTAGAGTATAACAAGGAGTTTGCTGAGGTGAAAAACCAGGAAG
Organism: Corella eumyota; assembly: GCF_963082875.1. Taxonomy (NCBI): domain Eukaryota; kingdom Metazoa; phylum Chordata; class Ascidiacea; order Phlebobranchia; family Corellidae; genus Corella; species Corella eumyota. Next base: position 21,746,180 of record NC_137491.1, read on the forward strand.
TTACCATCAAAAGTCTTAGAGATAAAGTCAAGGAACTAGAAAAGGAAAGTTCATCGAAAACTCAGCAAACAATCGAAGAGAAAGTTGAAATATTAAAACAAGAGTTTGAAAATAAAGAGAAAAAACTTGTTGAGTCCCAAGTTTTAGCCAACAATAAACTGACGGAATCCGATCAAAAAGCTATGATGCTACGCTCAGCACTGGACGCATCTCAGTCAGAATTATTTAATTTAAAAGCAAAATATGATGAGGAATTTGCTGCCAAACATGCAGAGCTGGAAATTATTGTTTCAGACCTCGACCGAGCTCAACAAAGCAATGAAATGTTGTCAAAAGAGGTCGAAACATTAAAAGAAAAACCCGAACAAGTGTCGAACGTTGCCCAATCAATTGAGCAACTTTCAAAAGCAAGTTTGGAATCAGAGTTGGCTTTAAAGGATCGCGAAATATCCCAACTTGTGGAAGACATTCAACATCTTCAATCTTCCTTAATGAAACTAAGAGAATCATCTGCAAACAATGTTGTTGGTTTAGAGCAAGACATTGCTGTGAAGGAGCTAAAAATAACAAAATTGGAGGCAAAATTGGTGCAACACTCCGACTATGATGAATTAAAGCGTGAACTTGCAATTTTAAAATCAACTGAGTTTGGAAATTTAAATCAAGAACCAAGATCAATTGAGATGTTGTTAATGGAAAAAAATCGAGCATTACAAAATGAAAGCACTTCGTTAAGAGCTGCAAATTCTCAACTTACAGATTTCTCTAGTGTTTTAGAGAACAAATTACAGAATAGTGAGAAAACAAATCAGGAACAAATCGAATTAATTCAGAAACTTGAAGTTGATTTGTTGATGATTCAGTCCCCTGCATCTGTCATTCGCTCCGCTGCAGATGGCTCGCCAGCACCACAGAAATCTCATGAAATAGTCGCAAATGCGATTAAAGACACAACAGATTCAAGTAACAATTCACTTTTATTGATTGTTTCGAGTCAACGTGAGCGCTTTCGTGTCCGTAATAATGAGCTAGAAGCTGAGAATTACACACACCAACAAACTGTGCTGCGTTTGCAAGCAGAGGTGGATAGCATGAGGGCAGATAATGTTAAGTTGTACGAGAAGATAAAATATTTACAAAGTTATCCAACTTCTACTAAAGTTTCTGTTGAGGATTTAACATCAAATCGGTATTCTACTCAATATGAGGAAACTATCGACCCCTTTGCATCTTTTAATAAGAAAGAAAAACAACGAAAATATTTGAACTTAAGTCCACCCGAGAAAGTGACACTAGGAATAAGCAGAATGATTTTGTCGAGTAAGGTTGCCAGAATGATTTTCTTTTTTTACATGTTGTTCATGCATTGTTTGTTGTATGTTGTGTTGTATAAATATGCTTATGCTGATGATTGTAGACATCATTTGTCTGAACTGGGAAAATTGGGTCAGATATCCAACAAAAAACTTTAATTTATTTATCTTATAGTCGGTGAATAGTTATATAAAGTCTTGTAGTAAAACATAACTAAAGGTTAACAATAATAATGCTACAAATGTAATGCTTATGTTTTTGTAATTAAAACTGTAAATATGTTTTGATAAACTTTTTTAATTGTTGTCAATTACACTTTAAACCTTTTAATTACATTTTTAATATCTTAAATTAGTTTATATTGTAAATACTTAACTATTATGTTTAAGGTGTAGGAAAAAAATGTTAACCAAAGTTAAACCACTTGTTCTTATGCTTCCTTGGTTAGGGGCAACCCCTAAAGCGGTGTCAAAATATGTTTCCCTCTACCAAGGTATGGGATGTGATGTGTTAGTCAATCAATCCCATATTGCTGACTTTTTGTGGCCCAAAAAGGGACTTAAAAGCAGTGAAAAATTTCTGCATGATGTTTCAAAGCAGTTGGATAGAAAGAAACAACCAGTTATCATTCATTCGATGTCAATTGGATGTTATTTCTACTCATTGATGTTGTTACACTTAGAACAAGAACCTGAAATGTTTAAAATTATCTCGGAAAATATCAAAGGTCAAGTTTTGGACAGCCCTGTGGTGGGAACCTTAAGGGAAATGGCAATTGGGGTTTCAAAAATGACAACTTCAACTCAAATAACAAACTATTTGTCATATTTTTTTATTATTGCATATTTTGCACTAAGCAAACCATTCACAGTAAAATACTACGACACATGTATTGAAGTGATAAAAAAAAGACCTCCTATTGTGACATCATTAATGATCACTTCCAACAATGATCCAATGGCATTGGAGGAAAGTTTTGATGAGTTCGTGAAATCGTGGGAGGGCCGAGGCCTTGAAGTTGAAGCCAAAGTTTGGGGGGATTCAAAGCATATCGAACATTATCGCATCCACCCACAAGAATATAAAAAAAAGATTCAGAGATTAGTTGACAAGGTGTGCAAATATAATTCACAGTTTTATAGCAAGTTATAAATTAACCTCAATTTGTTTTTTCTAATTTTGTGTTATAAGTGTCTTAAACAAAATGTATTCTTCATTCAGTAACACCATGCCTTAAAGAACATTTTTTTTTGTTGTAACACCTTGCCTTAAATATGATTAATTTTTTATGTTGTAACACTATGTCGTTAGTATAATATATAGCCTATATACTTTAGTAATGTAACATTGTGCCTTGTAACTTTTGTAACACCATATCTTAAATAAGATGTATCTTTTGTGCTGTGAAGGTAGCAAAATTTCTAATTTTGTTTTAAAATTTGTTTAGCCGTAAAATAATTTAAAAAAATTCCTGCAATTTTAAATCAATTTTAGATTATTAACATTGGGTTTAATATTTTATCGAACAGAATTTTGTTTAGTTAAGTTTTTATCATGACAGAATTGACCAACCAGGCGAAAGGAACAATTGCTTTACTCCAGCAGGTTTTCTACATTTTCTCTTGTTTTTTTGTTTATTTTAATTTTGTCAACGTAGTTTAATACAATTTTACTATTTAGTTGTAACTTATAGAATATCTTGTTTGATCACAAATTCAACTTTATTTAGGCGATTAACGGAATTCATCAACTGCGCTCAACCGTGACAAATGTGTTTGACCTTTTATGTGAAGGAGTTCAACCTGATGACGAATCAAGCATGAAAGGCGATGAACCTGAACAAAATGTGATTAAAGAGGGGAAAAAGTTTCTTGCTAAATTTCAAGAGCATCTTCAATCTGTCAACAAAGACTACAAGTAAAGTTTTGTTAAGTTTTTTAATTATCTAGTTTTGGTGGCTCTGATATTTTTTGATATTTAAACAGTGATAACCAAACCTTAAGTCTTGCTTAAGTATTAGTTAACAATAGTAAAAGTCAAATCTTAGACCTAATGTGACTGTATTTAATAGTGAGGTGGAAAAGTTGTGCAACAGTATGTCAACCACATCTCAACTATCCCAGCTTGGTCCCTCAACTTCCCTTAGTTTGGATTCCATCAGCGATAAAACTTCGATTTATCCCGACGCTATTCGCACATACCAGGTACATCATTAAAATATAACTCCGTATAACACATAACTAAAACAAATTACACCACCAGTGGCACAACAAGATTCATGAATATGCTCAAATAGCTTACAGTGTTATGATGTCAAACCAAATAAGAAAATCGCAAGCTCAAGGTCAAAATGTTCACTCAAAAAGAAGGAGGGCAATCGCACCCAAGTTTCACAGCACAAGCAATCAGTAAGTTCTGTTCACAACTGTATGCATCGTGAAAAAATTTATGTTTATTTGTAGATATTTTGAGTTAGCTTTAAAGCATCTTGCACGACAAGTGATTGAGCTCTCGATAAAGTTTATTTCTTCGATGTCATCGGGTGATACCAGGGTGTTACAGATCAGTGTTGGTCGGGTTTTCATTGCTGTTGTGGTTCTTAGAAGCTTTGTCATTGAAAAAATAATGGTAGTTTAAATATAAAAACTTTTCTTGTTGTTTAAAGTTAGATTTTCACTGCTGGCATGTTAACACTTTAAAAGGGTTTAAAAATTAATAGTTGGATTGTAATAAATTAAGTTTTTGAATAAATAAACTTTTTTTTAAAGATTTTAGGTAATGATGAAAATTTTATGGATGAAAATGGAAAAGTGGATTTGTTTTTAAAATCTGAATATAAATGCTTTCAAATAATAAATGACCATGCAATGTCAGCAGTTCTACATTACCATACGTTTCACACAACTCCTGTTGAACTTCCTCTTAAATATATTTTGGTAAGATTAACTTACTGCTGGTGACTATTTAGTAAACCTAAAATTGAGTTGGGGTTTAAAGACATAAAGTTGTTCTTTAATTTAAATTAATAATTTTAAAGAATGAATAAAATATTGTTTAGTTCTGGCTGCATAGTTACAGAGGATTGTTCTCAGATCCCTGCAATATTTGTGGAAAACACTTAGACCAGGGGCTTCCCCCATTGTGGAGAGATTACAGGAACCCAGTACCATGTCATGATGGTTGTAAAGTTTAACCATTTGAAATGGTTGTTGAACCATTTCAAAATGGTTGTTGGACCATGTAGTATTGGCTGTTGTTTGGTTTAAAGTGGTTATGTAACAACTGTTTAACCAGCGCTGAGTTTGCCTTTTAATAAAATATTTATGAAATCGAGTAAATGTCACTAATATAGCAAGAAGGCGATTAAAATGTTTTAATAACTAAACCGAACTGGTAAGTCAAATTAAGTAATTTTTCTTAGAGTTGAGTATGTTAGGTTGTTAAAAGAGTGTTATTTGTGATAACTTGTCGATAGCTCTTTACTCAGTCTAAGTTTTAGTTGTCGAATTTGGGCTCAACTAGCTATCAATATTTGCAGATACCGAATTACCTGCTTACCACAAGCGGTAGTTTTATATATTTTACAGGCCTATAAATTGGACGTACATGCACAAATAAATAGGCCTATGTATGTATCATCCACCTGGTTGTTTTTGAAAATTGTGTTTAATTTGTTTAAAGGAAGATGTAGCGGTTGGCACAGCAGATTATTTTCTTACTGTTTACTCTGCTAAAAGAAAAACCTCATTTTCACCCTGATTCTAATGCTATATGGTCAAAATATTACAGAGAGCATATCAATCTACGTGATTATTTGTACTGGGTTTGGTGAGCAAAAGTGGGGTCTAAATGCTCTTGTAAAATGAACAAATTAGTTAAATTAAACTTTTTTTTTAATGTTTTGTATGACGATAATTTAAAGCATCTAATAATGTAATTTTGTTTGTCAGTGTCGTATTTATTTATATTTTGTGTGGTTAAATCAATTAAAATTTTTGCTTATATTTATTGTTACAATTTTTATCATGACTTTTGATTCTTCGATACAGATTTTTTGATTTTATTTACTTGCATTTTAAACCGCAAAGGTGAATTAGTGTAAGGTCTTACTGAAATACAGTCGGTGTAGTTGCAAAAGGTTTGTTACAAGCATTAGACTCCAGCAAGTTGGTTGGCTTAGAAATAAAAGATCAGGGGTGCTTCAAAAGGTCCGGATTATTTTTAAAAAAATTGGGTTTTATTAAAGCTGTTCGTTATGTATATATTAGCCTTGGGTGTTTATGAGAGGCCGGGTTGTTTAAAGTAAGTATGCTATGTTTGTACTAGGTGTATGGTTTACATAAAAATAATTGAGTTATTTATAACAGGTATAAAATGTTAATCAATGGGTTATTTATTAGTAACCCCTGGTTTTTAAAAAAAAACTGGGTGTTTGAGAAAACCATGAGGTGTGTAGGCCGAAGGTATTTATCAAGGGCCATAGCATTAATAATGGGCGTATGGTGGTGACAGGAGGACCTTAGTGCTTATAAATTACTAAAACAATCGAGGATAAATTAATATTGATCTAAATGCGCTGCCCTTATTCTTCATAGCATGTTTTCAACTGTGATTTTGGCTAAAATAAGAGCAAATAATTAGCCAATCAAAATTCGCGTAGCGTTGATAAGTCGGAAATAGGCAGAGCTTATATTTAACATTTTTAAAGCTCTTTATTATGGTTATATTGCTTGTTTTAACATAAGTAAAATATTTATTTATAGATAAGGTAAAGTAGTTTGAATTAATGCTATATTTCTAAATATATATTAACTGAGGATAAACTAAAACAGACCGTAAATTCGAAAATAGTTTGAAGGTGAACACTTTTTCGGTGTTGAAATAGAAAAAAGTGATTACTGCTAGTAGTAACATTATTAAAGCTCTTTATTATGGTTATATTGTTTGTTTTAAAATGAGTAAAATATTTATTTATAGATAAGGTAAAGTAGTTTAAATTAGTGATATATTTCTAAATGTTTATTAAATGAGGATAAACAAAAACAGACCGTAAACTCGAATATAGTTTGAAGGTGAACACTTTTTCGGTGTCGGATTAGAAAAAAGTGTTTACTGCATGTGGTCCGTAATTTGAATTGTTTTAATTAAGAGCCCCTGTTTATTTTTAACTAAAAAAGGTTTAAAAAAACATTTAATCCTAATTTTATTCTTATTTCTTGTAGCTTCGTTGTTTTAGAATTGATTGACTTTTTTTCGATTGTCTAAAGAAGCATTTATTGTAAGAAATAATCGAACTTTAGCAATGAAAAAGAGGTTTTTGTTAGACTTTGTTTTATCTATTGTTTGTTTGTGGTTGGTATTCAAACAGTTAAATTGAAAGGACAATACTAAAGTATGGAATGCGGGATAGTGCGAGACCGTATGTAAACGTTAACAAAAATTTGCGAAATGCAGGAAGGGACGGCATTTTTGTACTTTTCTGCCAGATAAATTTATCTAATAAGTGGGTATGGAATGATGCGGGATTGACTTTAAAAGTCGAAAGATGATGCGGAATGGACTATAAACCGCAGGGGAAGATTAGGCTAAGGGTATAAAAATCTCGTTCATTTCGCATTCAGCGACTGTTTGTTAACGTTTATATTCAGCATCAGTATTTCCTGCTGCCCGCAACTTCCCTCATCCTGTATTTTAGTACTACCCAATTGAAATTAAATTTTTTGAGCTCTATTAGGTCAACGGGTAGTACTAAAATAAATGCAAAAAGGGCAGAATGTACAAAAGAAAATTACGGTAGGTTTATAAAATTTTTGCCTATTCCGCATTTTATAAACTTGGCAAACGACGCTAAAAGAGCTCCCAGGATTACATTCCAAATTAATGATTGTAAAATTTTAGTTAGCTGGCTATGCCTATTGTGCTTTTTGCAGATTGTGCTTTTTCGTGTTTAAACAACAGTTAGTTGGACTGACAGCAGTTTAAACTATTTGTTTTATTTTGTTTGTTATTTCTTTTAGAAACAAAAATATTTTGTCAGCTGGTATTATTAGAAAAGCTGTCATTTGTTTCATCCGAGGATTATTTTTTAAACAGTAAGGTTTTCACATTTTAATCGCTGCAGAAAAAGTTTTTATGTATTTATGTACATCTTAAAAAAAAGGTGATTTCATCAAATAATTAAATTCATTTACAACTTTAATTTTTTAATTGTTACTTCAGCAAGAATTATTGAAATCAATGTTTAAGATTAAAACTTGTTTTTACTAAAATTCAAAAAATCCTAAATGAACCCAGAGGGAAAATCAGCATTTTCAGATGGTAATAATTTGTTTTATAGAATTGGAACGATAGAAAGACTAACTGTAATTATTTGAAATAACAATTGTATAAAGTTGTCTGTAAATCTTTGGGATAATTATTGTATATAGTTCGGAATAAAACAACTATAAATGTACTTCGGCACTGTGTGGGACAAGTAGCTTACACAATTTTGTATGTTGAGGTAACTTGATCATCATCTTGTTTTCTTTTTCTTATTACAGGTTTGCCATTGCTTAGAACATCATTTAACTTTGGAGTTTTTAGACACTTACCCCTATGAGGTGATAACAGTCAAGTTTTCAACCCCATGTTTTCACACCAATGTTGATGCCCAGGAAAATATTCGTCATGTAATCCTTAAAGAAAAGTGGCGGCATTGTACGAGGTTCGAACAAAACTCATTACAATCCATCCGTTCTACCCGGTGAGTTGTGTTTTTCTTAAACCATTTTTATTCATGTTTAAGGCCCAATAATGACAATCTCTTAAACATACAAGCTACTAATGCATGTTAGGCATTTCTACTTTATGTTAAAACTATTTTATTTGGAGTTAAGAACCCCATAGTGACAACTCCTTTAATATACAATCTACTTATTTGTGTGAAACATTTTTACTTTATCTTAAAACCATTATATTTCATCTTTTGAACCCAATAACGACAACCAGCTTAAACAAGCTTTTGTAGCGTGTTAAACATCACTACTTTATGTTTTCAGAATATAATTTTGTGAATGATATCAACAACAGCAACAATTCAGCTCGTCACTTAGTACCGCTGATTCACCTTAACCGGACGAGTCATGACTTTGTTTAAAATTCATTAATTTCTGATTTGCTTGAGCGAAACCTGGCTCGAAAAAATTACTTAAAAACTTTAGTGTTTACCTTACAATATGCTGCACCCGAAGTTGTCAAGTCTACATATTTTTACGGAAACACTGAAAGTGTAGTCAAAAGATATCGTGAGCCTTGTGACGTTTGGAGTTTTAAGGGTGATATTGGTAAGTTAAAAATATATATTTTTATGTGTGAGTTAGTTTATAATTAAACTTAAATAATGAAAGGTTAAAAACGTTTTAAATCTACACACTGGTTTAATATTCTACTTGATTCTTGTTTATATTTGTTATATAAAAGCATTACTCTTTTAAGAACACTTTTCAATTATCTTCGGTGACAAATGTATGCACCTTGTAGAAGCAGGAATAGAACTCGAAAACATGCTTTTTGACACTGAAAAGCTAAACAAGACTAATTAAGTTATTTTTTGTTAGGTTTATGCAACAATTTTTAACTAACCCTTGAAATGTATAAGGCACCACAAATGGCATGATAATTATACACGGGCTGTAAGTAAGAAAATTGGAATAGTTGTGGGAAAGGTCCACCATTGATTATCATAACTGGTGTGATGTAATAAGACCTTAAAACTTGGCTTCTTTGCCTCAGCCTTATGTCTGGCCCGGGTTGACTTTATTACTATAGTCTCTAAAACCCAGTCTGTTTTACAAAGTAATTAATTTACCCACTTTTGTTAAACATTCCTTACTTCAGTTAAAATCATTTTAATTTATGTTTAGAGTCACCTTCTTCATTTATCTTCGACTTTAACTTTGGTTTTGTGTTATTTTGTGGCTAAAGTATTGTAATTGTTTAATCTTGTTGTTACAGAGCCCTGATGATCGCTTAACTGTGACTGAACACACCAATAGAATTTGACCATTTCAAAATACGGAGTCTATTATTGCAGTATGGCTTAACAACTCCGGTTGTAAGTTAAGGCCAAACGATGATCTGTGATGTCAAGATGAGGCGACGACTTAGCCTAATATCAACTCTGGGGCATGTCAACTATGACAAGGTTTAAGTCTGCCAACCAACTAGGGGTTCTAATGTTGATTCTTAAGAAGGGTGGCACTGAGCCAAGAATTATGTATCCTTCGACATCCTCTACCACTCAGCTTACCTGTTTGTTTAATGGTATGTCTTTTTGTTATATTGTAGGTTTAATGCATGTTGTTTATAATAAAGTTTTTAATAAGACTTTAAGGATATTTTGTACTAGCACAAAACCTGTTTACATGAACGCTTAAACTGTGCTTCAAAGCAGGTTTGGATTCGGTTCTCTTTTTTTTATTATAAAAAAAAAAGGGTATTCATGTGGAAAATAAGTATCGAAAAAGCTTTTTTAGAAAATTTAAGAATTTGGGGTTATAACTTTGATGTGTTTTCATCATACCTAGTAAGCAACTAATTAAATTAAATGATAAATTTTATAACAAGTTAAGTATGTAAGGTTGTATAAAGAGTGTCATCTGTAGTAAATAGTCGATAGTTGTCCCAACAGTTGGTTTTTTAATTGTTGAATTTGGGCTCGAACAGCAATCAATATTTTCCAATACCTTTTTAACTGCTTACCACAAGCGGTAGTTATATTAACTTAACAAACCTATAAATAGACTTAAATACACAAATATATAAGCTTATATTTGTATCATCCACCAAGCTCCATAATTTGTAGTAATTTACCAACTATAGAAAGATCAATACGGTTAAATATTTGTTCTTTGATATCACTTTACTGATTATTAATCAACTTGTCTGATTGTTTTTAAAATTGTGTTTAATTTGTTTAAAGGAATATGTAGCGGTTGGCACAACAGATTAATTTCTTACTGTCTACTCTGCTAAAAGAAAAACCTAATTTTCACCCTGGTTTTAATGTTATATGGTCAAAATATTACAGAAAGCATATCAATCTAGGTAAAGATTATTTGAACTGGGTTTGGTAAGCAAAAGTGGGGTCTAAATGCTCTTGTAAAATGAACAAATTAGTTAAATTAAACTTTTTTTTTAATGTTTTGTATGACGATAATTTAAAGCATCTAATAATGTAAATTTGTTTGTCAGTGTTGTATTTATTTATATTTTGTGTGGTTGAATCTATTGAAATCATTGCTTATATTTATTGTTACAATTTTTATCATGACTTTTGATTCTTCGATACAGATTTTTTAAATTTATTTACTTGCATTTTAAACTGCAAAGGTGACTTAGTGTAAGGTTTTACTGAAATACAGTCGGTGTAGTTGCAAAAGGTTGGTTACAAGCATAAGACTCTAACAAGTTGGTTGGCTTAGAAATAAAAGACCAGGGGTGCTTCAAAAGGTCCGGGTTATTTAAAAGAGATTGGGTTTTATTAAAGCTGTTCATTATGTATATATAAGCATTAGGTGTTTATGAGGGACCGGGATGTTTAAAGTTTGTACTGGCTGTATGGTTTACATAAAAATAATGGAGTTGTTAATAACAGATGTAAAATTCTAATCAAATGGTTATTTATTAGTAACTCCTGCTTTTCAAAAAAAGACTGGGTATTTGAGAAAACCATGAAGTGTGTAGGCCGAAGGTATTTATCAAGGGCCATAGCATTATTAATGGGCGTATGGTGGTGACAGGGGCCTTTAGTGCTTATAAACTACTAAAACAATCTCTGATCTTGGCTAAAATAAGAGCAAATAATTAGCCAATCAAAATTCGCGTAGCGGTGATAAGTCGGAAATAGGCGGAGCTTATATTTAACATTATTAAAGGTCTTTATTATGGCTATATTGCTTGTTTTAACATGAGTAAAATATTTATTCATAGATCAGGTAAAGTAGTTTAATTAATGCTATATTTCTAAATATATATTAACTGAGGATAAACTAAAACAGACCATAAATTTGAAAATAGTTTGAAGGTGAACACTTTCGGTGTTGAACTAGAAAAAAGTGTTTACTGCTAGTAGTAACATTATTAAAGCTCTTCATTATGTTTTTTTTTATTTTTTTTATTTTGGTTTTTCGCGGATTGATAAAAGTAAATAATAAATACGATATACAATTAATATTACAACAATGCGACGGGAAAAAATGCCAAAATCAATTTAATGATTTAAAACATGCCAAAAGTATTAATGTTTACATGAAGATTTTAATTACTTTATGGCATGGTAACCAAACCCATGGTTATATTGTTTGTTTTATTAAAAGTAAAATCTTGATTTATAGATTAGGTAAAGTAGTTTAAATTAGTGATATATTTCTAAGAATTTATTAACTGAGGATAAACGAAACATACCGTAAATTCAAAAATAGTTTGAAGGTGAACACTTTTTCTGTGTTGAACTAGAAAAAAGTGTTTACTGCTTGTAGTAACATTATTAAAGCTCTTTATTATGGTTATATTGTTTGTTTTATTATAAGTAAAATATTGATTTATAGATTAGGTAAAGTAGTTTAAATTAGTGATATATTTCTAAGAATTTATTAACTGAGGATAAACAAAACATACCGTAAATTTGAAATAGTTTAAAGGTGAACACTTTTTCTGTGTTGGAATAGAAAAAGTGTTTACTGCATCTGGTTCGTAATTTGAATTGTTTTGATTAAGAGGCCATGTTTTTTTAACTAAAAAAGTTTAAAAAACTGTTTAATCCTATTTTTAACCTTATTTTTTGTAGCATCGTTGTTTTAGAATTAATTTACTTCTTTTCAATTGTTTAAAGAAGCATTTATTGTAAGATATAATCGAACTTAAGCAATGAAAAGAAGGTTTTGTTAGACTTTGTTATATTTATTGACATTGTTTGTTTGTGGTTGGTATTCGAACAGTTGAATTAAAATTTTGAAGCTTTATTAGCGTCGTCCGCCTGTTTAACGAGTAGTACTAAGATAAATGCAAAAAGGGCGAAATATACAAAAGAAGATTAGGGTGAGGTTATAAAAATTTTGCCTATTTTGCATTTTATAAACTTGGCGAACAACGCTTATAGAGCTCCCAGGATTACATTCTCAAATTAACGATTGTAAAATTTTAGTTAGCTGGTTATGCCTATTAATTAGCAGATTGTGCTTTTTTGTGTTTAAACGACAGTTAGTTGGACTGACAGCGGCTTAAAATATTTGCTTTATTTTGTTTGTTAATTCCTTTAGCAACAAAAATATTTTGTCAGATGGTATTATTAGAAAAGCTGTCATTTGTTTCGGCCGAGGGTTATTTTTTAAACACTAAGGTTTTCATATTTTAATCACTGCAGAAAAAGTTTCCTTTATTTACATATAATTTAAATAAAAGGTAAATTTATCGACTTATTTAAATTTAATTAAAACTTTGATTTTTCAGTTGTTTTTTTATTTTAACGTACTTTAGCAAGAATTAATAAAGTTAATGTTAAGATTTAATTATAATGAACTAAAATCTCAAAAATCAGATCAGATAAACCAAGAGGAAGGGAAATTGGCATTTTCAGGCGGTAATAATTTGCTTTATAGAATTGGAACGATAAAAAGACTAAAAGTTATATACTGTAAATATTTGGGATAATTATTGTATATAGTAAGGAATAATGCACAAACAACTATAAATGTACTTCGGCACTGTGTGGGACAAGTAGCTTACACAATTTTGTATGTTGAGGTAACTTGATCATCATCTTGTTTTTCTTATTACAGGTTTGCCATTGCTTAGAACATCATTTAACTTTAGAGTTTTCAGACACTTACCCCTATGAGGCGATAACAGTCAAGTTTTCAACCCCATGTTTTCACACTAAAGTTGATGCCCAGGAAAATATTCGTCATGTAATTCTTAAAGAAAAGTGGCGGCATTGTACAAGGTTCAAACAAAACTCATTACAATCCATCCTTTCTACCCGGCGAGTTGTGTTGTTCTTAAACCGTTTTTATTCATGTTTATTGCTCATTAGTGACAACCTCTTAAATGTACAAGCTACTAATGCATGTTAGGCATTTCTACTTTATGTTAAAACCATTTTACCAATAATGACAATTCCTTAAAGAACCCAATAATGACAATTCCTTAAACTAGCTACTAATGCATGTTAAGCATTTCTTCCTTATCTTAAACTATTTTATTTGGGGTTAAAAACCCAATAGTGACAACGCCCTTAATATACAATCTACTTATTTATGTTAAAATTTTTACTTTATCTTAAAACTATTATATTTCATCTTTAGAACCCAATATTGACAACCAGCTTAAACAAGCTATTCTAGCGTGTTAAACATCACTACTTTATGTTTTCAGAATATAATTTTTGTGAATGATATCAACAACAGCAAAATTCAGCTTGTCACTTAGTACCACTGACTCACCAAACTAGACAAGTTGTGACTTTGTTTAAAATTCATTAATTTTTGATTTGCTTGAGTGAACCCGAAGTTGTCAAGTCTATATATTTTTATGAAAACACTGAAGGTGTAGTCAAAAGATATCGTGAGCCTTGTGACGTTTGGAGTTTTAAGAGTGATATTGGTAAGTTTGTAAAAATATATATTTTTATGTGTAAGTTAGTTTATAATTAAACTTAAATTAATTGAAGGTGTTTTAAATCTACACACTGGTTTAAAATTCTACTTAATTCTTGTTTATATTTGTTATATAAAAGCTTTCCATTTTAAAAACAGTTTCCAATTATTTTTGGTGACGAATGTATGCTCCTTGTAGAAGCAGGAATAGAACTCGAAAACACGCTTTCTGACACTGAAAAGCTAATCAAGACTAGGTAATTAAGTTATTTTTTGTTAGGTTTTTGCAACAATTTTAACTACTTCTTGAAATGTATTAGGCACCACAAATGGCATGGTAATTATACACAGGCTGTAAGGAAAAAATTGGAATAGTTGTTGGAAAGGTCCACCATTGATCATCATAACTTGTGTGATGTTATGTGACCTTCAAACTTCAGCCTTATGTCTGGCCTATGTTGACTTTTTTACTATAGTCTCTAAAATCTAGTCTGTTTTACAGAGTGATTAATTTACTGACTTGTGTTAAACATTCCTTATTTCAGTTAAAATCATTTTAATTTATGTTTAGAGTTGCCTTATTCATTTATCTTTGGTGACAAATGTTTTCCTTGCACCACACAGAAACAGTAACAAAAAGAATAGCTCATTGTCCAACACCAGATGCAGTAGTGGGTCAAGTCAGATTATGACATCATCAGCTGAAATGACCCCATGCCATTTGGTCGAATTTGTTGCTAAGCAACCCAGTGACATGGCCATCATGTTAACCAATAAACTTGTGACTCCATCGGGTTTCCCTAAATTAAGGGAGTCTAATGATGGTCAACCTTCTTCCTTTACTGAGTCAGAGTGCGGGATTGACAGGGTCATGGCTTTGATTTAGAGAAAATTATGGAAATTGATTATCTCAGGTAATTTTTCAAATATTTTTTAATTTTCAATTTTGGTATATACAGTTATCATGATGTATGTTATATTGATGGGCCTGTAATTGTTTTTATGATTGAAATCGGTTGTAATCTTTTATTCTTAATCAGATCACAACCTGATTGCATAATCAAAAAAATAACTGTGCAGCACTATCTCACATCTCTTGAGAAATTTTATTAAAATAAGTCCTAAATTAACCAAGTTTCTAAATTACTTTTTGCTAGGTATCTTAACCAATTGTTAAACTAGTCCTTTAAATGTATTAGGCACCACAAATGGCATGATAATTATACACAGCCTTTAAGGAAAAAATTGGAATTGTTGTGGGAAAGGTCCATTATTGATTATCATAACTTGTGTGATGTAATAAGACCTTAAAACTTGGCTTCTTTGCCTCAGCCTTATGTCTGGCCTGTGTTGACTTTATTACTGTAGTCTCTATAACCCAGTTCGTTTTACAGAGTAATTAATTTACCCACTTGTGTTAAACATTCCTTACTTCAGTTAAAATCATTTTAATTTATGTTTAGAGTCGCCTTATTAATTTTTCTTCGGTGACAAATGTTATCCTTGTACCACAAAAAAACAAGAACAGAGCTAAAAAGCATAGCTCATTGTCTAACACCAGAAGCAGCAATGGGTCAAGTAAAATTGTGACATCAGGTGAAATGATTCAATCCCATGTTGTTAAATCTGTTGCTAAGCAACCCAGTGACATGGCCATCATGTTAAACAATAAACTTGTGACTCCATTGGGTTTTCTACATTAAGGGAGTCTAATGATTGTTAATCTTTCTACTCCATTGGGTCAGAGTGTGAGTTTTTAAGGATCAAGGAAAAGTGTGGAAATTAATAATCTTGGGTAATATTTTTAATAATGCCATAATTTATTAATTTTGTCATTTTTTTGTAAAAAAAATTAAAATCATTACAAGAACAAAGGATTTTGGGTTTCACATTATGTTAAATATAATAATTTAGTCAAATTGTTTGTTTGTCACATGGAACAATTTTCAATTTAATCTATTACTAAGGTCTTGTGTTTTTTAACCTTATCCTCGGCGTGAAAAAGTCGAAGCCACTATGTAAACATAGAGTAACAACTGTTAGCCCTATCCGGTCTTGAGGTGCCTTGGGCATTTCAAGATATTATATTTGCCCCATAATAATGATGCTGATTAAGTGTTGACTTAGCAGAAGTTTATTACGCCCTACTCAAGGGCACTACAGCATTGGGGCATGAGGACAACCCAGGACCTCATGTAGTTTAGCTTGTGTTCTGACCCCTGCACCATGCTGGCAATTTAATTACTAATATTGTTTATTAATTTAGGTTCAAAAAACACATTTTGATGCTTAATGTGCTGATGTAGCAGTTATCTTGAACGTGATGATGCACAAAGTATTCTGTAGAAGTGATCCTAGCTTCTTACATACTACAAAAGACACAACTACACCCTATTACTTTATTTCATCTGGGCAATAATAAAGGTAACAGAAACTAGATTACTAATTTGTTTAAATTACATCTTTTGTCATTATTTTAAGAAATAATATTTCACATGGTTTATTTTTCTGTAGTCTTCTAAATTATATAGTTATTCTAAAAACTAATACTATAAATGCTTTAGTTGTTGCCATTTTAACTTTAGTTATTCAGTAGATATTTTTTTTTGCTGGTTAGTTACAGTTTACTAATTTGGATTAATTTTTGCAATAAAGTGCTAATTTAATTGGCTTAAAATTCATTAAATGCATTACAAAAGTATGGCCATGTCGTATTTGCTGAGTCATCACAGTTTAGTAAATAAATGCGACTACGTTAAACAGGCAACGGTAAAAGTTTTGGTTATTAAAATTTGCGACGTAGAATAACAAATGAATACCAAGATCGCGGTATTTCATGGCGCATTATTTATTAGGTTTGTTTATAGTTTTTGTCTGCTTATTGTAGCTCTAATAAGGGCGGCTTTTTTGTTTTGTTTTTCTACTTAATTTTTTTTATAAAAAGCGACCCATCCTAATATTAAAGCTTACTTTAATTTCTTTGTGGCGAATATGTTTATGTTTACAAACTTAAATTTGCTAAACGTTTTTAATTTCGGTTAAAATTGCTAAATTCAATGAGCCCCCACATTTTAACTTAATGACCACCCATTATACGTTTTAATAAACAATTTGGATAACTGCAGATCGCTACTTAAAAATTAAATTACAACAACGTATAAATAAGTAATAATTTTAGGACATTATTGTTTTTTGTTAGTTTTAGTGCTAATTTGAATATAAAATCGGGTTAATTTTCGTAAAAAAATGCAAATTAAGTTAATTTAAAGTAAGTATAGCCATGTCGTATTTGCTGAGTCATCACAGTTTGGTAAATAAATACGACTACGTTAAACAGGCAACGGTAAAAGTTTTGGTTATTAAAATTTGCGACGTAGAATAACAAATGAATACCAAGATCGCGGTATTTCATGGCGCTTTATTCATTAGGTTGGTTTATAGTTTTTGTCTGCTTATTGTAGCTCTAATAAGGGCGGCTTTTTTGTTTTGTTTTTCTACTTAATTTTTTTTATAAAAAGCGACCTATCCTAATATTAAAGCTTACTTTAATTTCTTTGTGGCGAATATGTTTACGTTTACAAACTTAAATTTGGTAAACGTATTTTTTTTTTTTTTGATTTAAATTATCTCATTTATTCTAAATTCCTACTCACAGGTTCTCTGACGATTGCCTTTTAGAAAAAGGCTAAAGCTTGACTACTCATTTTATTCTGGTAAAAATTGGGAGGATGTCCACATGTTTCTTCCTTTAGTCCCCAGGACCCAGGTTACTTAACCTTATTTAATGTGACCCTGACAGACTTATAGCTTGAAACTAAGGTAAGCTTCTTGCATTTTTTGTGTTTATCTTTGATTTCTACATTGTGTTGCTAAGTTGTTTCATACAACTTAATATATCGGTTATTTATAAAATTTGTTATATACAAGCTTTTTATTTCAAGGACGGTTTCAAATTATCTTCGGTGACAATTGTATGTACCTTGTAAAAGCAGGAATAGGACTCGAAAACATGGTTTCTGACGCTGAAAAGCCAAACAAGACTAGGTAATTAAGTTATTTTTTGTTAGGTTCTTTACCTCAGTCTTTTATCTGACCCGTGTTGACTTTTTTACTATAGTCTCTAAAACCCAGTCAGTTTAACAGAATAATTAATTTACTGACTTGTGTTAAACATTCCTTATTTCAGTTAAAATCATTTTAATTTATGTTTAGAGTCGCCTTATTTATTTATCTTTGGTGACAAATGTTTTCCTTGCACCACAAAGAAACAAGAACAGAGCTAAAAAGCATAGCTCATTGTCTAACACCAGAAGCAGTAGTGGGTCAAGAAAAATTGTGGTGAAATGACCCCATGCATTTTGTCGAATCTGTTGCTAAGCAACCCAGTGACATGGCCATCATGTTAAACAATAAACTTGTGACTCCATCGGGTTTCCCTACATTAAGGAAGTCTAATGATTGTCAATCTTCCTACTCCATTGAGTCAGAGAGTGCGGGATTGACAGGGTCATGGCTTTGATTTAGAGAAAAGTATGGAAATTGATAATCTTGGGTAATTTTTCAAATACTTTTTAATTTTGAATATTGGTATATACAGTTATCATGATGTATGTTATATTGATGTGCCTGTAATTTTTTATATAATTGAGATCAGTTGTGATCTTTTATTCTTAATCAGATCACAACCTGATTGCATAATCAGAAAAATAACCGTACAGCATTATCTCACATCTCTTAAGAAATTTTAATAAAATAAGTTATAAATTAAGCTAAACAAGACCAAGTTTCTAAGTTATTTTTTGTTAGGTATCTTAATCATTTTTGAAACTAGCTCTTTAAATGTATTAGGCACCACAAATGGCATGATAATTATATACAGGCTTTAAGAAAAAAATTGGATTAGTTGTGGGGAAGGTCCACCCATTGATCATCATCACTTGTGTGATGTAATAAGACCTTAAAACTGGGCTTCTTTGCCTCAGCTTTATGTCTGGCCCGGGTTGACTTTATTACTATAGTCTCTAAAACCCAGTTCGTTTTACAGAGTAATTAATTTACCCACTTTTGTTAAACATTCCTTACTTCAGTTAAAATCATTTTACTTTATGTTCAGAGTCGCCTTATTCATTTTTCTTCGGTGACAAATGTTTTCCTGGCACCACAAAGAAACAAGAACAGAGCTAAAAAGCATAGCTCATTGTCTAACACCAGAAGCAGCAGTGGGTCAAGTGAGATTGTGATATCAGGTGAAATGACCCAATCCCATTTTGTTGAATCTGTTGCTAAGCAACCCAGTGACATGGCCATCATGTTAAACAATAAACTTGTGACTCCATTGGGTTTTCTACATTAAGGGAGTCTAATGATTGTTTATCTTTCTACTTCATTGGGTTAGGTCTACTCCATTGGGTTAGGGATAAAACTCCTTAATCATGTAAGCTACTAATTTTTGTGTCTGACTTTTTCTTTTAGTACGCTATGTTGAATGGGCAATCCTCGGACATTGGGTCAGGGTATGAGGTTGACAAGAGTCATGGCTTTGATTTAGAAGGACTTAAACTAGTTGCCTGCATAGGTCAGTGGTCTTTAGATTAGTTAAAGGACAAAGTTAAAGACAGGATTTATTCACTAGATATAAGTAAGTTTTACTTCTAATATCACTTTAGAAACCTGTTTATAATAGTTTAACTTTAAAACAGGAATTGCTATATAAACTTGTTTGGTTTGCATCAGGCTTTCTGTACCCACTTTTAAAAGTTATAGGTGCTCACTGGGGGTACATTGGCTCCCCTGGGTGTATGTTAGTATAATTTGTGGTTATTTAATACAGAATTATTACTTTACATTAGAATAAACACTTTATGGAAATCCCCAAGGTTAATCCCCTTATATTATTGTCTAACCAAAAATTCTTTCATTCAATATTTGATTAAAATATATTTTTGTTTTGGTATTCTTGTTTGTTGGTTTTTATGTTGTTTTTACAATGAGGTGAATTATTTAGTGGGAACTTTTTTGAATACTGAGCTTGTTATTATTAAAACATGTTTAACTTTTATTTTATATTAGAAATGGTGTTATCAAATTTACAAAAAATTTTGTCATTAAATAACAGTTGATTTGTATTTTTTCAGGACAAATTGTTGTTTATGTTTTAGTTTGTACTTAGCTTTGCCATTTTTATCTAAATGGATCTTATTTTTGTTCTACTTTAACCTTAGTTTTGTGTTATTTTGTGGCTAAAGTGTTGTAATTGTTTAATCTTGTTGTTACAGAGGCCTGGTGATCGCTTAACTGTGACTGAACACACCAATAGAATTTGTAGAACTATTTGCAAAAGAAGACTGAAAAATAAACATTTTACAATAAGGTATGTTCTGGTATATGGTTTTTTAACATGGAAATGCCATAATTTATTAATTTTGTCATTTTTTTGTACAAAAAAATTAAAATCATTACAAAAACAATGGATTTTGGGTTTCACATTATGTTGAATATAATAATTTAGTCAAATTGTTTGTTTGTCACATGGAACACTTTACAGTTTAATCTATTACCAAAGGTCTTGTGTTTTTTATCTTTATCCTTGGCGTGGAAAAGTCGATGACATTACGTAAACATAGAGTAACAACTGTTAGCCCTATCCGGTCTTGAGGTACCTTGGGCATTTCGAGATATTATATTTGCCCCATAATAATTATGCTGATTAATTGTTGACTCAGCAGAAGTTTATTACGCCCTACTCAAGAGCACTACAGCATGGGGGCATGAGGACAACCCAGTACCTTATGTAATGTAGCATGTGTTTTGACCCCTGCACCATGCTGGCGTTTTAATTAGTCGTTGCCATTTTAACTTTTGTTATTCAGTAGTTATTTTTTTTTGCTGGCTAGTTACAGTTTACTAATTTGGATTAATATTTGCAATAAAGTGCGAATTTAATTGGTTTAAAATTCATTAAATGCATTACAAAAGTATGGCCATGTCGTATTTGCTGAGTCATAACAGTTTAGTAAATAAATACGTTTACGTTAATCGGGCAAACGGTAAAAGTTTGGTTATTAAAATTTGCGACGTAGAATAACAAATGAATACCAAGATCGCGGTATTTCATGGCGCATTATTCATTAGGTTGGTTTATAGTTTTTGTCTGCTTATACTAGCTCTAATAAGGGCGGCTTTTTTGTTTTGTTTATCTACTTAATTTTTTTTAAAGCTTCCGTTAATTTCTTTGTGGCGAATATGTTATTAAAGCTTACGTTAATTTCTTTGTGGCAAATATGTTAACGTTTACAAACTTAAATTTGGTAAACGTTTTTAAGTTTGGTTAATATTACTTTATTGGATGAGTGCCCACATTTTAATTTAATGACCACCCCTTATACGTTTTAATAAACGTTTTGGATAACTGCAGATCGCTATTTAATAATTAAATTACCACGACCTGATTTGTGGCCAAAAGACAAACAAACGGTGGTGGTAACCCTGGAACGAAATTACACAGTGTTCGATTACAAAGCCCTGTTCGACACGATCGGCTGTGATTGGTGTTACGAGTTGTGGAGGGATAATGGGATGGCGTTGGGGGACTTAAAAGCCCCTTCAGTTCCAGTTCACTGCATTTATTCTAGCCAAGTCCCAACTGCTGAGGTGAGATTTTGTTGGTGGTTGTTAAATGTTTGTCATTGTGACGACTTCCTATACCAAGAAACGTAATTTCCTCTCTTTACATTAGAGCTTTAATGCTTAGAACGCTATCATGTAAACATTTTAACCTACAACGACCAAACTCATAATCAAGCATGCTTCACTCATTTTCTCTTAATTATAAAACTCACAAACAGGGCAGAATAATATTGTAGGGGGCGGCCTGCATGTAACAATAATAAAACAAATAATTAATTAAATGTAGAGTTATATTTTTTAAAATTAAAGTTTTTGTATTAACAAGAATTTCATTTTCTATAAAATAATTATTGCATGTTTTTCTTTGCTTGTCATAGTCTTGGTTTTGTGCTTGTCATAGTCTTGGTTTTGTGCTTGTCATAGTCTTGGTTTTGTGCTTGTCATAGTCTTGGTTTTGTGCTTGTCATAGTCTTGGTTTTGTGCTTGTCATAGTCTTGGTTTTGTGCTTGTCATAGTCTTGGTTTTGTGCCTGTCATAGTCTTGGTTTTGTGCTTGTCATAGTCTTGGTTTTGTGCTTGTCATAGTCTTTGTTTTGTGCTAGTCTTGGTTTTGTGCTTGTCATAGTCTTTGTTTTGTGCTAGTTATTATCTTGGTTTTGTGCTTGTCATAGTCTTGGTTTTGTGCTTGTCATAGTCTTGGTTTTGTGCTTGTCATGGTCTTGGTTTTGTGCTTGTCATAGTCTTGGTTTTGTGCTTGTCATAGTCTTGGTTTTGTGCTTGTCATAGTCTTGGTTTTGTGCTTGTCATGGTCTTGGTTTTGTGCTTGTCATAGTCTTGGTTTTGTGCTTGTCATAGTCTTGGTTTTGTGCTTGTCATAGTCTTGGTTTTGTGCTTGTCATAGTCTTTGTTTTGTGCTAGTCATAGTCTTGGTTTTGTGCTTGTCATAGTCTTGGTTTTGTGCTTGTCATAGTCTTGGTTTTGTGCTTGTCATAGTCTTGGTTTTGTGCTTGTCATAGTCTTGGTTTTGTGCTTGTCATAGTCTTGGTTTTGTGCTTGTCATAGTCTTGGTTTTGTGCTTGTCATAGTCTTGGTTTTGTGCTTGTCATAGTCTTGGTTTTGTGCTTGTCATAGTCTTGGTTTTGTGCCTGTCATAGTCTTTGTTTTTGCCTGTCATAGTCTTGGTTTTGTGCCTGTCATAGTCTTGGTTTTGTTACCGTTATCATTTTGGTTTTGTGCTTGTCATAGTCTTGGTTTTGTGCTTGTCATAGCCTTGGTTTTGTGCTTGTCATAGTCTTTGTTTTGTGCTAGTTATTATCTTGGTTTTGTGCTTGTCATAGTCTTTGTTTTGTGCTTGTTTGTTATTGGAGAAAAATTAATTTTGTCTTTTTTAAACTTTAATAATTTTTGTCTTTTCAATTCTCTGCATTTTCATTCTTCAGCATGACAACAAATTAATAATTCATGACAACACAATCATAACAAACACTATTATCTTTCCCTGAAGATAAACATCCCACAAACTTTTTAACTTTTTATCTTACCTCCAGACTCTGATCTACGACAAAGATCTCTTTCCTGATTCTTCCCCCAGTTTGGTGGATGGAAGCGGGGATGGAACCGTTCCAGTGTGGAGTGCTTCCTACTGCCTCCAGTGGCAGGCTCAACAACAACAGCCTGTTCACCGGGTGGAGCTGCCGGGCAACACCCATGTTGCAATATTGGGCAACGAAACATTACATTATTATTTCGATGGAGTTTTAATAAGGTAGCAAAGATTTTTTTTCGCGACACTTTTGCACTTTTCTTCCTTCGGATATTTTTCTCATGGATTTTATTTTTTTCTAACTTAAAACTCCCAGCAAGTTGTTTTTACTTAAAGTTTAACTTTAAATTGTCGTAGGTTTATTATTGTATTAGGACGGTGGACTGTTTGTGTCTTGGTTTTTTTTTTATTTTTATTTCAACTTTTTCTTTGCTGAAAGTTAAAAGTTTTTGTAGGAACTAATGTTTTGTTTGAAACCTTACCTCATTTGTTTGCATCTTTAAAGTGTTGTTAAGATCCATAACCATTTGGACATTCCCAAGATAATTATAACAATTTATTGAAAACAATTTTAAACGTGTAGAAAAACAAATTTTGTCATTTTTTAGAAAAACTGAAATTCTTGTGACTCTCAGTGTTTCAGTGTTTTTAATAGTTTTAAACTTTTTATTTTTAACAAGATATTGGTTGTGTATATGCTTGCTAATTTACTTATTTTAATAATTGTTGAATAAATTATTGTCATTTAATTTTTTGGGAGGATTTTTACATTTAAATATTTTATTAAAATCTGTTTAATTGAGATGTTAATTTTAAAACCACAATTTTCCATTTTAACCCTTTTTTCAACCTCTTCTCTTATGACATCATAACATCTTCTCTTATGACATCATAACCGCTTCTCTTATGACATCTTCTTTTTGTGTACTTTGTCCCGACCTGATGTCTTTAATGAAAAAAAGTTTTCTCACCACAGAATTTTTCCATTTATTTGAGAGAGCCTTCTTCTTTTTCTTGCTGCTCGACGATGCAGAACCTCTTTTTTTGTTTTGTTGAACACGAAATTTTCTCTCACATTCCTCCAACCAATCTTTGATCTCTCCTAAAATTTAAATATTTTTACTTCAGTTTAAAAATAAGATCGAATGTGGGTAAACCTGTCGTTCTCTGTGGTTCCGTAACCTTGTCGTAATGATTGACCATCGGTTGAATCATCCCAGTCATTTCGTCCATTAGTTCGTTAAACAAACCAATATCATCCGGATGTTCTTCCTCGTTATACAAGATCGTACAGGTCATTACGTCCCCCAATAAGGATTCGTATTGGTTTAAAAACTCGTAAAAGTTGGAGGTTTTTAGGAGCGCGTAGCAATAAACAGCTTTCTCTATGATACCTTTGCCTGCTTTTAGACTCCACTACAACAATAAAATATTTTTGACCAACTCTAAACTTTTGCTAATGTTTTGTGATCCTTACATGTTTACAAGTCGCACTCATCAACTCCGCCTCCTCCCACATCTTCTGCGCTAAATTTAAATCCGTCTCCTTCCGCGCTAAACTAAAATCCGCGTCCAGGATTTCGTTCAGGTCGCCCGGAGAGCCCGTTTCGAACCCGACGACTTGTTTGAAATCGGCGCCAGAATTGTCCCAAGTTGACGGGATGACGTGCTCCGAGCTCGGATCTGTAACCAAGTTTTGTACGTGATGTCATGTTGTCATGGCAACAAGTTAAACTAGCGCATCTTACCAGCGTTGATGTAGGCACAATGGGTTGGAAATTTTATTAAAAAACTTAAATTGATTTTCTTGGCCAGTTCTCCTAAACTTTCCTCGCCCGAGGTTTTAAAAAAGTGAATCTAAACGATGTAAATATAAAGTTAAACAACTTTCAAACTTATCTGAACGATGTAAATTTAAAGTTAAACAACTTTCAAACTTATCTGAACGATGTAAATATAAAGTTAAACAACTTTCAAACTTATCTGAACGATGTAAATTTAAAGTTAAACAACTTTCAAACTTATCTGAACGATGTAAATTTAAAGTTAAACAACTTTCAAACTTACCTGAACGATGTAAATTTAAAGTTAAACAACTTTCAATCTTATCTGAACGATGTAAATTTAAAGTTAAACAACTTTCAAACTTATCTGAACGATGTAAATTTAAAGTTAAACAACTTTCAAACTTATTTCTAACTTGTTTACTTTTATGTTCGGATGTTGCAGCTGAGTTTGCACGAAAACCATCCTCCAGTAAGAATAAATCGAGTCCAGGAGGAGTTGGCTGAAGAAATTGCTCCCACATCCGTGAAGTTGACTGAAAACTGTCAAGCTCCGGAGTGTGGAGGAGTATTGGAGGAGTCGACGGGAGGCGATGGATCTCCAAAGATGAGCGTGAGGAGAGGTCGGAAGGTTAATCAATGACCTTGAATAATTAAAATAATTAATTATTTAGAAACTAAGTTTTTTAACTGAAGATCTTACACTAACCTGTTCGCGTATTTCAAAGCTAAATCGGGTTTGCCAGCCAGAAGATAAATGAACGAGATTCGCTCGCTGATTCTTCCCAGTATTGATGACGTCACAATGACTGGATGGTCGGGCTCTTCGAATGTGGTCGTCTAGAGTTCGCGGGATTAAAAGAATTGTGGGTAAAACTAGAATTATCGACATTTTGTGAAAACTTTAATTAAGATGTGGCTTACGTTTAAGAAGTCCAAATAATGTTTGCAGACGGAGATCGCGGTGGAGAATTGTTTTTGTTGGATGCTGAGTTGAACATTTTGGTAAAATAGAAAACACCGTTGACAGGAATCGAGTTGTTGGGGGTAGGGATCTGCAGAGGAACAACTTTTAAACATATTGTTGGGGTTAGGGATCTGCAGAGGAACAACTTTTAAACATATTGTTGGGGTTAGGGATCTGCAGAGAAACAACTTTTAAACATATTGTTGTGGGTAGGGATCTGCAGAGGAACAACTTTTAAACATATTGTTGGGGATAGGGATCTGCAGAGGAACAACTTTTAAACATATTGTTGTGGGTAGGGATCTGCAGAGGAACAACTTTTAAACATATTGTTGTGGGTAGGGATCTGCAGAGGAACAACTTTTAAACATATTGTTGGGGATAGGGATCTGCAGAGGAACAACTTTTAAACATATTGTTGGGGATAGGGATCTGCAGAGGAACAACTTTTAAACATATTGTTGTGGGTAGGGATCTGCAGAGGAACAACTTTTAAACATATTGTTGGGGATAGGGATCTGCAGAGGAACAACTTTTAAACATATTGTTGGGGATAGGGATCTGCAGAGGAACAACTTTTAAACATATTGTTGGGGATAGGGATCTGCAGAGGAACAACTTTTAAACATATTGTTGTGGGTAGGGATCTGCAGAGGAACAACTTTTAAACATATTGTTGGGGATAGGGATCTGCAGAGGAACAACTTTTAAACATATTGTTGGGGATAGGGATCTGCAGAGGAACAACTTTTAAACATATTGTTGTGGGTAGGGATCTGCAGAGGAACAACTTTTAAACATATTGTTGGGGATAGGGATCTGCAGAGGAACAACTTTTAAACATATTGTTGGGGATAGGGATCTGCAGAGGAACAACTTTTAAACATATTGTTGGGGATAGGGATCTGCAGAGGAACAACTTTTAAACATATTGTTGGGGATAGGGATCTGCAGAGGAACAACTTTTAAACATATTGTTGGGGGTGGGATCTGCAGAGATACAACTAGGTTTACATCACAGGGTCCTGAGTTTAATCCCCACTGCTTACAAGTCTGAAAATATATTAAACTTAAAACTTACTCGCCACAGACGACAATATCGCACTTTCGAGTTGGAGGAATTCCTCAACCTTAACTTGAGCTGAGTTTGTTTGGAATTTGCAAGCTGAACATTTTTCACCCAATTCGCATTCCTCCATTTTTGAAATTAGAAAAAGGTAAATTTT
This sequence comes from Corella eumyota, assembly GCF_963082875.1. NCBI lineage: Eukaryota > Metazoa > Chordata > Ascidiacea > Phlebobranchia > Corellidae > Corella > Corella eumyota. The sequence goes on from NC_137491.1 coordinate 21,773,274, forward strand.
GTTTTTGTTTTGTAATTGGTAATTATGACGTCATATAAATGGGTAGTTTATTTTAATTTTAACAAAGTCACGTGATCCAAGCTTAAGACATTTTATTTATGACGTCATTGTGTGTAAATAACGTAACAATAAACTAATCAAAATCTAGATTTGAAAATTGCAAAAAAATAATTAAATATCGGTAATTAGTAAATTCTTTAATTGGAATTCTTATTCGCATAAGTCAGCGATTCTAAAATTTTACGCAATTCTGAATCATAATCATGTCTTGTGACGTCATAATAATTCTGAATCATAATAATGCACTGTGACGTCATAATAATTCTGAATCATAATAGTGTCTTGTGACGTCATAACCAAACATGCGCAGTTATCATTTTTGGAAATGTTTTCATATTTGGAACCTAATTTATTGACTAATTGTTGTTAAAAACCTTAAAAGAAAATATTAAATTATTTTGCTGCATTGTGAACAACCGGACAATAACCAGATTACAGCTGAATGACCGGAAGGAGTGGATTAAAATGAACAGGTCAGCGCCTGTTTGCTTCATTTCAAAAATATTGAAGGATGGTTTGCGTGCTTAACGGAACAAATTTGCAGAATATGATAAGTTTTAGATGTTTTTTTGTGTAGCCTAGTAAAAATTTAGAAGTTTTTTTTGTGTAGCCTAGTAAAAATTTAGAAAACTCTTTAATTTTAACAATTTTTTTAGCACGTTACAAGCGCTGTTTGTTCTTTCAAACCGAAAGTCTTCGCGATTTTGCGAGAATTCCGCGATCATGAAACTTTTTTCATCGATTCAAATACCGGAAATGACGCGTGGTCCGGGACGAGTTCAATTGACAACGGCTCAGGTAATGGACCTTTCAAGACATTCACTAAAGCCATGGTCAACATCAGACAACATCGGTCTTTGTCAAAAGTTGTTCTCTACGTAAGAAGCGGAGTTTATGAAATTTCCGACGAAGTAAAACTGGGGTCAAAGGTAGGTTGACGTGGTTAGGGTCAAAGGTATGTTGACGTATTTGGGGTCAAAGGTAGGTTGACGTGGTTAGGGTCAAAGGTAGGTTGACGTAGTTAGGGTCAAAGGTAGGTTGAAGTATTTGGGGTCAAAGGTGGGTTGACGTAGTTAGGGTCAAAGTTATGTTGACGTAGTTGGGGTCAAAGGTAGGTTGACGTGGTTAGGGTCAAAGGTAGGTTGACGTAGTTAGGGTCAAAGGTATGTTGACGTAGTTAGGGTCAAAGGTGGGTTGACGTAGTTGGGGTCAAAGGTAGGTTGACGTAGTTGGGGTCAAAGGTAGGTTGACGTAGTTGGGGTCAAAGGTAGGTTGACGTAGTTAAGGCCAAAGGTAGGTTGACGTGGTTAGGGTCAAAGGTGGGTTGACGTAGTTGGGGTCAAAGGTAGGTTGACGTAGTTGGGGTCAAAGGTAGGTTAACGTAGTTGGGGTCAAAGGTAGGTTGAAGAAGTTGGGGTCAAAGGTAAGTTGACGTAGTTGGGGCCAAAGGTAGGTTGACGTAGTTAGGGTCAAAGGTGGGTTGACGTAGTTGGGGTCAAAGGTAGGTTGACGTAGTTGGGGTCAAAGGTATGTTGACGTAGTTGGGGTCAAAGGTGGGTTGACGTAGTTGGAGTCAAAGGTAGGTTGACGTAGTTGGGGTCAAAGGTGGGTTGACGTAGTTGGGGTCAACAACCGGATTGACGTAGTTGGGGTCAAAGGTAGGTTGACGTAGTTAGGGTCAAAGGTAGGTTGACGTAGTTGGGGTCAAAGGTAGGTTGACGTGGTTAGGGTCAAAGGTGGGTTGACGTAGTTGGGGTCAAAGGTAGGTTGACGTAGTTGGGGTCAAAGGTAGGTTGACGTAGGTCAAAGGTGGGTTGACGTAGTTGGGGTCAAAGGTAGGTTGACGTAGTTGGGGTCAAAGGTAGGTTGACGTGGTTAGGGTCAAAGGTAGGTTGACGTGGTTGGGGTCAAAGGTAGGTTGACGTAGTTGGGGTCAAAGGTGGGTTGACGTGGTTACGGTCAAAGGTAGGTTGACGTAGTTGGGGTCAAAGGTGGGTTGACGTAGTTAGGGTCAAAGGTAGGTTGACGTAGTTGGGCTCAAAGGTAGGCTGACGTAGTTAGGGTCAAAGGTAGGTTGACGTAGTTGGGGTCAACAACCGGATTGACGTAGTTGGGGTCAAAGGTAGGTTGACGTGGTTAGGGTCAAAGGTAGGTTGACGTGGTTAGGGTCAAAAGTAGAATGACGTATTTGGGGTCAAAGTTATGTTGACGTAGTTGGGGTCAAAGGTAGGTTGACGTGGTTAGGGTCAAAGGTGGGTTGACGTAGTTGGGGTCAAAGGTAGGTTGACGTAGTTGGGGTCAAAGGCAGGTTGACGTAGGTCAAAGGTGGGTTGACGTAGTTGGGGTCAAAGGTTGGTTGACGTGGTTAGGGTCAAAGGTAGGTTGACGTGGTTGGGGTCAAAGGTAGGTTGACGTAGTTGGGGTCAAAGGTGGGTTGACGTAGTTAGGGTCAAAGGTAGGTTGACGTAGTTGGGCTCAAAGGTAGGCTGACGTAGTTAGGGTCAAAGGTAGGTTGACGTAGTTGGGGTCAACAACCGGATTGACGTAGTTGGGGTCAAAGGTAGGTTGACGTGGTTAGGGTCAAAGGTAGGTTGACGTGGTTAGGGTCAAAAGTAGAATGACGTATTTGGGGTCAAAGTTATGTTGACGTAGTTGGGGTCAAAGGTAGGTTGACGTGGTTAGGGTCAAAGGTGGGTTGACGTAGTTGGGGTCAAAGGTAGGTTGACGTAGTTAGGGTCAAAGGTGGGTTGACGTAGTTGGGGTCAAAGGTAGGTTGAAGTATTTGGGGTCAAAGGTGGGTTGACGTAGTTAGGGTCAAAGTTATGTTGACGTAGTTGGGGTCAAAGGTAGGTTGACGTGGTTAGGGTCAAAGGTAGGTTGACGTAGTTAGGGTCAAAGGTATGTTGACGTAGTTAGGGTCAAAGGTGGGTTGACGTAGTTGGGGTCAAAGGTAGGTTGACGTAGTTGGGGTCAAAGGTAGGTTGACGTAGTTGGGGTCAAAGGTAGGTTGACGTAGTTAAGGCCAAAGGTAGGTTGACGTGGTTAGGGTCAAAGGTGGGTTGACGTAGTTGGGGTCAAAGGTAGGTTGACGTAGTTGGGGTCAAAGGTAGGTTAACGTAGTTGGGGTCAAAGGTAGGTTGAAGAAGTTGGGGTCAAAGGTAAGTTGACGTAGTTGGGGCCAAAGGTAGGTTGACGTAGTTAGGGTCAAAGGTGGGTTGACGTAGTTGGGGTCAAAGGTAGGTTGACGTAGTTGGGGTCAAAGGTATGTTGACGTAGTTGGGGTCAAAGGTGGGTTGACGTAGTTGGAGTCAAAGGTAGGTTGACGTAGTTGGGGTCAAAGGTGGGTTGACGTAGTTGGGGTCAACAACCGGATTGACGTAGTTGGGGTCAAAGGTAGGTTGACGTAGTTAGGGTCAAAGGTAGGTTGACGTAGTTGGGGTCAAAGGTAGGTTGACGTGGTTAGGGTCAAAGGTGGGTTGACGTAGTTGGGGTCAAAGGTAGGTTGACGTAGTTGGGGTCAAAGGTAGGTTGACGTAGGTCAAAGGTGGGTTGACGTAGTTGGGGTCAAAGGTAGGTTGACGTAGTTGGGGTCAAAGGTAGGTTGACGTGGTTAGGGTCAAAGGTAGGTTGACGTGGTTGGGGTCAAAGGTAGGTTGACGTAGTTGGGGTCAAAGGTGGGTTGACGTGGTTACGGTCAAAGGTAGGTTGACGTAGTTGGGGTCAAAGGTGGGTTGACGTAGTTAGGGTCAAAGGTAGGTTGACGTAGTTGGGCTCAAAGGTAGGCTGACGTAGTTAGGGTCAAAGGTAGGTTGACGTAGTTGGGGTCAACAACCGGATTGACGTAGTTGGGGTCAAAGGTAGGTTGACGTGGTTAGGGTCAAAGGTAGGTTGACGTGGTTAGGGTCAAAAGTAGAATGACGTATTTGGGGTCAAAGTTATGTTGACGTAGTTGGGGTCAAAGGTAGGTTGACGTGGTTAGGGTCAAAGGTGGGTTGACGTAGTTGGGGTCAAAGGTAGGTTGACGTAGTTGGGGTCAAAGGCGGGTTGACGTAGGTCAAAGGTGGGTTGACGTAGTTGGGGTCAAAGGTTGGTTGACGTGGTTAGGGTCAAAGGTAGGTTGACGTGGTTGGGGTCAAAGGTAGGTTGACGTAGTTGGGGTCAAAGGTGGGTTGACGTAGTTAGGGTCAAAGGTAGGTTGACGTAGTTGGGCTCAAAGGTAGGCTGACGTAGTTAGGGTCAAAGGTAGGTTGACGTAGTTGGGGTCAACAACCGGATTGACGTAGTTGGGGTCAAAGGTAGGTTGACGTGGTTAGGGTCAAAGGTAGGTTGACGTGGTTAGGGTCAAAAGTAGAATGACGTATTTGGGGTCAAAGTTATGTTGACGTAGTTGGGGTCAAAGGTAGGTTGACGTGGTTAGGGTCAAAGGTGGGTTGACGTAGTTGGGGTCAAAGGTAGGTTGACGTAGTTGGGGTCAAAGGCAGGTTGACGTAGGTCAAAGGTGGGTTGACGTAGTTGGGGTCAAAGGTAGGTTGACGTGGTTAGGGTCAAAGGTAGGTTGACGTGGTTGGGGTCAAAGGTAGGTTGACGTAGTTGGGGTCAAAGGTAGGTTGACGTAGTTGGGGTCAAAGGTGGGTTGACGTGGTTACGGTCAAAGGTAGGTTGACGTAGTTGGGGTCAAAGGTGGGTTGACGTAGTTAGGGTCAAAGGTAGGTTGACGTAGTTGGGCTCAAAGGTAGGCTGACGTAGTTGGAGTCAAAGGTAGGTTGACGTAGTTGGGGTCAAAGGTGGGTTGACGTAGTTGGGGTCAAAGGTAGGTTGACGTAGTTAGGGTCAAAGGTATGTTGACGTGGTTAGGGTCAAAGGTAGGTTGACGTGGTTAGGGTCAAAGGTAGGTTGACGTAGTTGGGGTCAAAGGTAGGTTGACGTAGTTAGGGTCAAAGGTGGGTTGACGTAGTTGGGGTCAAAGGTAGGTTGACGTGGTTAGGGTCAAAGGTAGGTTGACGTAGTTAAGGTCAACAACCGGATTGACGTAGTTGGGGTCAAAGGTAGGTTGACGTGGTTAGGGTCAAAGGTGAGTTGACGTAGTTGGGGTCAAAGGTAGGTTGACGTAGTTGGGGTCAAAGGTAGGTTGACGTAGGTCAAAGGTGGTTTGACGTAGTTGGGGTCAAAGGTAGGTTGACGTAGTTGGAGTCAAAGGTAGGTTGACGTGGTTAGGGTCAAAGGTAGGTTGACGTGGTTGGGGTCAAAGGTAGGTTGACGTAGTTGGGGTCAAAGGTAGGTTAACGTGGTTAGGGTCAAAGGTAGGTTAACGTGGTTAGGGTCAAAGGTGGGTTGACGTAGGTCAAATGTGGGTTGACGTAGTTGGGGTCAAAGGTATGTTGACGTAGTTGGGGTACAGCGGGCATTGGGGTTTGCATTTTTAACCAATTTTTATTTATTTGCCAGCACTCAGGAATCTCAATTGTGGGTTACCCTAAAGACCCAACCCGACCCATCATTAGTGGGGGTAAAAAAATTACACGGGCTAACTTTTCACCCTACCATCAAGTTGGGGAAAACACCATTTATGCAACTAACTACGACGGGACCTGCACTCAACATGCTTATCTGGGGACAAGTCGTTTGTTCAGGGCAAGGTAGTTTATCCTCATTTGGGGAGAATTAATTTTCACCCTTACTAATGTTACCCCTTCCTTAAATAGAAAACCAAACCTAAAGAAATGGACAGGTCGGAACTTGAGCGGAGAAGGAGGATATCTGACAATGGAGGATCTCTTGCTTCCGACTCCACAGTGTGATATACTCGGAAGTGGAGGATTTAAGCAGGTGAGAGGTTCCAACTGTTGCCAATCTGTTTCGTCACACCTTAACTCTTACACGAACTTTTTTATTGCTATTTGTAAAAGTATTGGGTTACAACTTCTATTAAGTCACAAAATAGTTACAACTGTACCCTTACAGCGACATTGTCCTGAGCAGAACAAGAACGGGTTCCGGTACAAGAGTGGTGACGTCAACCCATTCTGGCACCGACTTCGTGAGGTCGACATTTTAGTGTTCCAGGCCTGGGTGGCTGAACGGGGGCCTGTGGGTGAAGTCATTGAAGCGAATAACACTGTTTTGTTTCAATCCCCTCGTAGATACCCAATTGGTCGACACCCCCGACCTTCAGGCTGGAGATATATTGTCGAGAATGTGTTTGAAGGTCATCACAAATTAAACATTTTGCGCTAATTTTTAATCTTGAATTTTAAATTTTAAATCGTATTAGAACTGGATGCTGTTGGTGAGTTTTATTGCGATGCGGACAACAAGATCTTCCTCTTTATTCCACCTTCGGACTCCCAGCTGAACGACGATGTTATCCTCGGCAAAACCGAAACTCTATTTTCATGTAAGTTGTTTTAAATGTGGTTTTGTACAAATTGTTAAGAAGTTGTTGTTGCAGTGCACAAAGCCAGAGATGTTCAATTCATTAACCTGGAGTTCAGACACACCCACGACTCCTACTTCTCAGGCTACAACAACAAACCAGCAGCAATCAACATTGAGTTGTGCGACGGAGTAAACATCAATAACTGTGCTTTTACTAATCTTGGTTACACTGGAATCTATGTCCAATCTTCGGTTCATTTAAACGTAAGTTTCTTTTACTAAATAAGCTAATTAACTAATTATTAAAATTTAAAATTTCTTTTGTATGAAAATTTAAACTTAATACATTTTCTAGTTTGAATACAACGCGTTTACTGACATTGGTAATATTGCAATCGCAGTCGATTATGACAATAAACAGAAGCACCTTTGATGGCTGTGGAGTAATTCACATGCTTCAGGTAAGTTCAATGTTTTATTTTACATTCTCGGGTTTATTATTTCTTGATTTATTGTTGCAGCCTTGCTGTGTCCATGTTAAAGGCATGAGGAACATTGTGGTGCAGAACAACGATGTATCCAACACTCCCTACGCTGGAATAAGGGTAAGAAATTATTATTAGGAGAAAAATAATGCTACAGCATCCCATCTGTAAGAATCGAACACAGGACCTTAGGTCTTACTCAAGGATGCTACAGCATGCCATCTGTGAGAATCAAACCTAGAACCTTAGGTCTAACATGCTTGTAATGGAAATCTGGGATTTTAAGTTTTAGCTACAAGCCAGCAGTAAGAATCGAACACAAACCCTTATTTTTTAGTAAAACTAAACAAATTTGTTTAGGTTGGTTGGCAGCCAGTATTTACAGCCGACTACATGCCGGAAGGGGAATATGTTTTCAAAATCACCCAAAACAACATCCATGATTACGGGAGGGGAATCCTCAATGATTTTGCCGGAGTTTACCTTTCATCGAGCATCCGAGATTGTGGGAAGACAAAGGTAGTAATTATAAAACCTACATTAAAACAGGGTTGGCAATATTGTGACATAGTCAGGTTCTGTGGTTACCTTATAACAACCTTATTCAACTTATTCAAGTAGAATAAAAAAACACAAAGATTATTGAATATACATTTAACATACAAGGAATTTAGTCCAAAAAATCCCCGCATAAAAATTAACACAACTCGTACACAATAAAGATCACAGTAAGTGAAAACGAGTTTCCAAAATTCTCATTATTATTACAGTAAGTGAAAACAAGTTTCCAATATTCTCATTATTATTATTATAACACATCACAAGATTCGGTTGCATCGTTTACATTTGTCCTCTTCAATGCTATAGTACCACAGTCGGTTACGATTTACAATCATTGGCTTGTAGTGTGGCGATAAGAGAATGCGACATACTACGTCATTTAGGCGGTTTATGACGATATAAGGACCACGCCATGGCGAAGATAACTTCGGAGAAATGCCCTTTTTACGGTGAGGGCAATGTAATACTTTATCGCCTTCCTTTAAGGGGTTACTTAACGTTGTTCTGTCGTAATAACGTTTTATTCTTACTCCAGAAAAGTTTTTTTTTGCAGGCATGTAACCAGTTCTCTTATGTACCGCCGTTTCGTACGTCATTAAAATAAAGGGCAAAACCCAATAGCGTTGGTGCAGCTACATGACCGATTGGGCTTTTTAGTGCGATCCAAACGTTCTACAACACCAGCGGCCGGTGGCCTACAAACTTTAAGCCTTGGTTGGTTAAAATTTCTGATAAGACCGCAAAGGACCGATGATACGGTCTCTGCTTTTGGTTTGCGACCGGATAGGCTTCGGACCTTTAAGTAATCCATAATAATGATAATGTATTTATCTATAGTTTCATTGGAGACTTTGTTTTTTTATCATCTTCAAGTATCATCGAATCCAGGTCTTAATGACGAAATATCTTTGCCAATTTAGGCATTCGGTGTGTTCTGCTTTGCAAGTTAAAACTTGTTCCTAAATCAACATCGTTGACTTGTTCCTCGAATCCAACGCAGAAAGCAGTGACTTTTATTTCACAAACATAAAAATGTTTTAGTGCTCTTACAATGACGAGAAGTTTCTTTCTGGTTGTGCAATAATTTAATTCTGCTTTAGTAAATGTCTTGACAAAATATTCGATTACGGCTTTTGTCCTGTCTTCCATGATTCGGCTTTAAAGAGCTCTTATGCCATTGTTACTCGCATCAGCATCGATTATAAAATCGCCATTTTTGAAGGCAAACTGCATCTAATTTATACAATGAAGCCGCATCTGATTTATACAATGAAGCCGAGATTTCTTTTGAGATAAAATGCCCTAAGTACTCCACCTTGCGGTAAAACAATTTGCATTTTTCGAGTTTAAAAGTAAATTTGCTGAAGACGATTACAAACTTGTATAAGGTTTTTAGACAGATGTTAAAACGATGATTCATGGACCATCTTTATCCAGGTGAACCAAACATGTACAAGTAGGCAAACCACCTAGAACATGGTCCATAAGTCGTTCAAACGCGCGAGAGCTACCACATAGCATCACATTAAATTTAAATAAACGTTTGCCGATTGAAAACGCAGTTTTTCCCTGTCTTTTGGATTTACTAAAACTTGCCAATATTCAGCTTTTACGTTCAGAGTAGCAAACAAAGATGAGCCACTCACAGAATCCAAGATTGTGTCTCTTTTGTTACGTAATTCAATTTTCGGTAGTCGACGCAAAATCGTGTAGTTTCGTCTTTCTAACTTTAACCACAGCAGAACACCATGCACTATGGCGTATAACATTTTCTTTAGTAATTTACCTCTTTTGCTTTCATGGCAATCTACCCGTATTAATATTATGGTCCTGTTACTTCGTTACTTGATTTTGAGCTATAATATATTTCTTTACCAGATTTTTCATTTTTTGAGCGTTTTTTTAATAGCCTAGTTTTTATGTAAATTATTATTTTTTGCCAATCTATCATTATCTCAAAATATGCCTTCATTTTTACTGCGATTAAATTTGAACCAGCACAATTACTTGAAACCTAATTTAGTTTTATTCCCTTAATATTGTTGTTCTAGTTCAACTTTCCAAGCAAGTTGTAATGCGTCATCCGCAGTTGTTGGGTTCTGTCAATTTCCCAGTTAATCTTAACTAAACATTTGGTCAATGATTCAATTTTTCTGGGTCCATGTAAACTCTACATTTGCATCCCCAGCCACAAAAATTAACTTTCATTTTCTTGTCACACTCTTGTATGCAGGAAGAAGTCGGTCAGTATCTTTTCAAATTTTTGTTTAATAGCTGGAAACGACACTTTTAAGCCGCAGGTAGATTTGTCACAACACTTAAAGCTCGCTCGTTTAGCTGCTAACACCTGGTATTGTTTGACCATCTTATACTTAGCAGCAAGCTTAAACTTTGTGATGTAATCTTCCCATGTAGAACAACATTTTCTGTGAAACACCATTGAGACTGGGTGAAAATTTGGCGTAGTATAACCCATGTAAAAAATAACCTTTACTTACAATTTCTAGGACCTTTCAAGATGCCATATTCATGCCCTAATAGAAAGAAACACAATCCACAACTCGCTGGCTTACCAATACGGCGCTCTGGGTGTTTACGGGGATACTGCTGTTTTTTCTTTAACAGGTTTGTTCTTTACTTTTTGCCATATAGCTGTTAGACCTATGCTATTTTGCTATAACCCTTAAGGTTCCGGGTTCTAACCTGTCTTTTGTGTTGCAGTGCGAGACAACTGGTTGTTCAACTTGACCGATTGCGCGGTGAACTTTCACTGTGGATTAAACAACAGGGCTTGTAACAACATGATTGACCACATCAACCCACACCGAGTGTTTGGGACTTGTAACTCGGGTGTGGGGGGGAAGCGGGGGAACCCCCACTCAGGTAATAGTTTTGTTTGATTTACTCTCATCGGTAAAGCTTTTTGTTGTAAGATTCCGGATGTTTAACTTGTATTTTGTTCATGGTTAGAGTGCAAACTTTTCGAACAACGTCATTTATGTCGAGAATCCGAGCGCTCATTTGTTTAGAAAAGGGGATATCTGGGTCGACAACATTCCGACGGTGGATTACAACATTTACTACTTTGAGCCAAACATTGGCCTTCAATTGGACGACTTTTGGCCCAAGTATTTATCGTTGGAGAACTGGAGAAAGGCGACCGGAAATGACGTAAACTCCTTGATTTCAAACCCGAGGTTTGCAAGTTTAAAGAACTCAGTATACCGACTTAACAGCAAGAACTCTCCGGCGTTCGCGCTCGGAATTAAAAGTGTCGACCTTACTGACGTTCTGCGCAAAAGTGGATCGTGTTAAAACTTTCTTCACAGACGATTCGTAGCCTCAACTATTTACTCAACGCGATTAAACTTTTATATCCATGTTTAGTGTTTCCTTACTGGAAAATTTAAAGCATTTTGTTTCATAAGTTTTGTGCAAATATTGTAATTATCGTCAGATTGTTCCAACCATTTTTCAAGTTTGTGCTGTAACTGTAGTGCCTTTCAGTATATTTAACTGTAAAAAACAATAAGGAAACTTGAATTATAATTAATTTTTAACTTTCTCCACACTTAAACTTTTAATAAATGTCAAACACTTTGGGTCCATTTTTACAGTTTATTGTTTTAGCAACCTTAAAGTTGGGATGTTTTAAACAAAAAGAAGTTAGAATAAAAAGAAACTTGGTTGAAAATTACATTTCTAAACTTAATAGACGATTCCACTAGTGAGTTCACCGAACTTTTGGGCAGCTTTATTAATCCTTACACGTCAGCAAAATTAATAATTTATTTACAAACGAAATAAAAGTACAACCTTCTTTTAAATACCATTTATAATTGAAATAACTTCGTCCTGACAGATGACAGCAAAACCTTACAGCGACCAACTCTAAACCCCAACCCACCCATTCTAATGCTCCACCCCACAAGTTACCCCCACTAACATACATCGACCCATGTGGTATTTTGTACCCACTCTTTCCTGGCTTTATCAAATTTCGAAGAATGTTGTCACATTTTCGATTTATATAGCTTCCAATAAAAAACAAAGACACCGCCAACAAAGTTTCACTCCAGCAAATACTCGATGTCGTAGTTTGAAAATTTCATCAAAAAGATTGCCTGAAATAATAAAGTTGTGTTGAAATCTTATAATATTTGTATTAACAATTGTTAATGTTGGCCTCCTGCATATATCGTCTTAACGAGTTGCAAGAACAGAGAGTGAATCATAATTAGTAAGTAACATATGAGTTGGGATCATAAAAGACGGCAAAGAAATAACTTAAAGTTTATTATATATGTAAATACAATTGTTTTAAGGACAATCTTTTTACGTAAATCACTTTCACTAAATAACAGTTTCACTAAACTTTCACTATTAAATTTTTTATATTTTGCGTACGATTTGTAGAAAAAATATAAGTTATTAGAATATTTAAAAAAAATTGTAACGTTCTCTTAGTCCGTTTTTTCGACACAAAACATAATTAAATTACGGTCCTCCTAAATTCTTTCCTACGGTAAACGGAATGTTGTTTTGTTTAGAGCCGGACAACATACGTGATCCAATTTTTAGTTAGTTCATTCCCGCCAAGCCCTTACGTCCTTATCAGAGGGTACAAACAAATAATTAAATAATCGGGTACAGTAAAAAGTGCCAAATACTTACAAGATTTAGGCTATTTGTCTCGGTTTCGACCAACTTTTCTTTGTTAATTAAATTTCAGTAATTTTGTTTGCAGCATCAATTATAAGAAGCAAGAATTGTGCGCGTGATTACAGAGCGCTGATTAAAATTTCTCCCCAAACAACGAGCTTTAAATTAAAAAGCCTTTCTGCAGCGTGGCAATAGTTCAGTCAGAACAGCAAACGCCACGTTGAGATTTCTTGTTCATTTTGTAAGTTTGCAATAAATTTAATAAATACGATTTATTCTAGAAACTCGAAGTTTAGTTAAATTTTAATTAAGATAACCTATTTTAATTAGCACAGAGAACAGCATTTTGTTTTATCATGCAGGACTGGATTGAGTTAACTTTGTAAACAAATTAGTATTTACTTTAAAATAACTCTTTGCCTTCATAACTAAAACCCAGTAGGCCAGTCTGAAAACTAAAATTTTAAAGTGATATTTTACTAAAATTAAAGTCATTGTTATTTCAAAATAACCAGAGCGTCCTTAAAGAATATTTAGGGTAGGCGTCGGTTATTAGAAAATGTCTTAGAGTCGGTTAATTGGCATGTGAACTGTTAAAAGATATTTAAAGTAATACAAATGCTAGAAGTTTAATAAACAAGAGAATAAATCGAGGACCATAATGTACAAGTGATAGAAATTATTTTAAGCAAAATAACTTATTCTTGTTTTCAATAACAATTATTTTTCCTTGTGTAGTATATATATTAGATAAAAAATACTTTAAAAAAAATATGGATATGCGCGATTTTTTTAAAGAAATTTAAAAAAATCAAAATGAAATAAAAGAAAAGCTTGATTTGGTCATCCAAAATCTGCCTGCCCCCAGTCCGGCACCCAAGCTTGCACAGTGCTCCACCACCAGTCCTGCACTCCAGCTTGCACAGTGCTCCACCACCAGTCCGGCACCCCAGCTTGCACAGTGCTCCGCCACCAGTCTCACACCCCAGCTTGCACAGTGCTCCACCACCAGTCCCATACCCCAGCTTGCACAGTGCTCCACCACCAGTCCCACACCCCAGCAAGCACAGTGCTCCACCACCAGTCCGGCACCCCAGCTTGCACAGTGCTTCACCACCAGTCCGGCACTCCAGCTTGCACGGTGCTCCACCACCAGTCCGGCACCCCAGCTTGCACAGTGCACCGACCCCAGTCCGGCACCCCAGCTTGCACAGTGCTCCACCACCAGTCCGGCACCCCAGCTTGCACAGTGCTCCACCCCCAGTCCCACACCCCAGCTTGCACAGTGCTCCACCACCAGTCCGGCACCCCAGCTTGCACAGTGCTCCGCCACTAGTCCTGCACCCCAGCTTGCACAGTGCTCCACCACCAGTCCCACACCCCAGCTTGCACAGTGCTCCACCACCAGTCGCTGATTAAGTGTTGACTCAGCAGAAGTTTATTACGCCCTACTCAAGGGCACTACAGCATGGGGGCATGAGGACAACCCAGTACCTCATGTAGTGTAGCATGTGTTTTGACCCCTGCACCATGCTGGCGTTTTAACTAGTCGTTGCCATTTTAACTTTTGTTATTCAGTAGTAATATTTTTTTTGCTGGCTAGTTACAGTTTACTAATTTGGAATAATATTTGCAATAAAGTGCGAATTTAATTGGCTTAAAATTCATTAAATGCATTAGAAAAGTATGGCCATGTCGTATTTGCTGAGTCATCACAGTTTAGTAAATAAATACATTTACGTTAATCGGGCAAACGGTAAAAGTTTGGTTATTAAAATTTGCGACGTAGAATAACAAATGAATACCAAGATCGCGGTATTTCATGGCGCATTATTCATTAGGTTGGTTTATAGTTTTTGTCTGCTTATAGTAGCTTTAATACGGGCGGCTTTTTTGTTTTGTTTATCTACTTAATTTTTTTATAAAAAGCGACCCATCTTAATATTAAAGCTTACGTAAATTTCTTTGTGGCGAATATGTTTACGTTTACAAACTTAAATTTGGTAAACGTTTTTAATTTTGGTTAATATTACTTTATTCGATAAGTGCCCACATTTTAATTTAATGACCACCCCTTATACGTTTTAATAAACGTTTTGGATAACTGCAGATCGCTATTTAATAATTAAATTACAACAACGTATAAATAAACAATAATTTTAGGACATTATTGTTCTTTAGCGGTCGAAAATAATGAGAGCCCACATTTTAATTTAATGACCATCCCTTATACGTTTTAATAAACGTTTTGGATAACTGCAGATCGCTATTTAAAAATTAAATTACAACAACGTATAAATAAGTAATAATTTTAGGACATTATTGTTCTTTAGCGGTCGAAAATAATGAAGAATTTATGTTTCAGTCAAGTGCACGTCGTAATTTAATGATTAAATTAATACAACTTATAAACAAGCAATGGTTTTATGACATTATCATATTTTGGTTTGTGTTTGCGCTAATTTGAATAAAAATTCGGGTTAATTTTTGCTTAAAATTGCGAATTTAGTTGATTAAAAGTCTATATAATTAAGAAGCGCCGTTTTGGATTTGCCCTCGTTACGCACAAGTTGTTTTCACTCTCTCGTTTTATAGTTCTCTCATAATAAGCGGTCGAAAAATTGACCTTTGTAATAGACCTCTCTTTCTTTCTCTTTTCGCATGCGTTATAGGCGGGAGTGAGGTGGCGTGATCGCTCACTTTGTGTTTCTTTTATTCTCTTTTACGGCACGAACTTTAGAAGGTTTTTATCCAATTAAATTAGGCAGAAAGCTCACGTGAGCTGTTTAATGGCGGATTTGATCATTTTTTGGACAAGTCCGACAAGAAAGCAGCTTTTTTAAGATGAGTTGATTTTTTGGCTTTATTTCAAGTTATTTTACTTATATTTAGTAATTTTAAGCTAATTTTAAGCAGTGATCTCAGTGTTAAATAAATGTAGTGGTTAACTAAAGTATTTTAGTATATTAAATGTTTAAATATAGTGTAAAGTTTGTTTGTTAGTTTTCTAAACGTTATTTTGTTAAATTTATCGATTTTTAACTTAAAACTAATGCTTTAATGTTAGCTTTAGCCAATTAATTAGTGTTGTTTTTATTAAGAGTTTACGAGGGAATATTGTGGAAGAAATTACGAAAAGCCGTAGAAAATATGAAGGTACGTTAAATTCGATTAATATGTATTCGGATAAAGATTATACTGTTCATGGTAACAGTTTGTATAAATAAAATGGTTTAAAAATTAAGAAAATATATAGCTATATTGATTCGTAGTTGTTACATTTGTATTTTTGGATTTATGGCTCGACAGTTGATGTTAAAAGTGTTAAAAAATAAAATTTAATATTCTTACGCCTTTTTTATGTTTACGAGGTGTTTATCTGTTGGGAAAGAGGTAAACGGAAGCAGTGATTTGCGGATGAATACTACAATTGAGACGTTGGCGTGCGGGTGATGGTCGAGAACGGGTGCGCAGCAAAAATAAACGATTGGACGAATTGGGCCTTTTTCCGCTAAAGCTGTGCGGGAATACTTTCCTGCGAAACCGAAGTTGGTCATTTTGCCGCCGGCGCTTGGCTTCCGTGTTTTGTCTACGTGCAACTGGTGCCGTTGCGCCCACGTGCGGGCGCAAAAAAATGCGGAATGCCGCGAAGCAAATTTATACTGGTTATTTATTTATTTTTTTGTGTTGTGTCGCATATAATATAACATTGTTGTCGGTGGGTAGGTGGACTACCCACCATTGCGTGTTAAGTGAATCAAACTCAAAGGGACCATTGGCATTTGTCTTCAAAGTAACCTGGCCTTAAACTGTCAATCAACGGGTTAGTTGTCTTTAAAGTGGCCTGGCCTTAAGCCGTCAATCAGTGGGTAAATTGCCTTTAAAAGGGCCTGGCCTTAAGCTGTCAATTAATGGGTTAGTTATCTTCAAAGTGGCCTGGCCTTAAGCCGTCAATCAGTGCGTAACTTACCTTTAAAAGAGCCTGACTTTAAGGCGTCAATTAATGGGTTAGTTGTCTTTAAAGAGGTCTGGACTTAAGCCGTCAATTAGGAAAAACTTGTCTTTAAAATGGCATGGTCTTTAAGCCGTTTAATGGGTTAGTTATTTTTAAAGTGGCCTGGCTTTAAGCCGTCAATTAACAGGTTAGTTTTTTTAAATTGGCCAGGATTGAAGCTGTCAATACTGAGGAACTTGTCTTTAAAGTTGCCTTAAGTCATCCATCAGTGAGGTAATTTGTTCTTAAAGGAGCTGTGCCTTAACCCGTTTATCAGTAAAAAACTTGTTTTTGAAGTCGGGTGGCCTTAAGCCGTCTATAAAAAGTTAACTTGTTTTTGAAAGAGCGTGGCTACAATGGGTTAGGGTTAGGGTTAGGGTTAGGGTTAGGGTTAGGGTTAGGGTTAGGGTTAGGGTTAGGGTTAGGGTTAGGGTTAGGGTTAGGGTTAGGGTTAGGGTTAGGGTTAGGGTTAGGGTTAGGGTTAGGGTTAGGGTTAGGGTTAGGGTTAGGGTTAGGGTTAGGGTTAGGGTTAGGGTTAGGGTTAGGGTTAGGGTTAGGGTTAGGGTTAGGGTTAGGGTTAGGGTTAGGGTTAGGGTTAGGGTTAGGGTTAGGGTTAGGGTTAGGGTTAGGGTTAGGGTTAGGGTTAGGGTTAGGGTTAGGGTTAGGGTTAGGGTTAGGGTTAGGGTTAGGGTTAGGGTTAGGGTTAGGGTTAGGGTTAGGGTTAGGGTTAGGGTTAGGGTTAGGGTTAGGGTTAGGGTTAGGGTTAGGGTTAGGGTTAGGGTTAGGGTTAGGGTTAGGGTTAGGGTTAGGGTTAGGGTTAGGGTTAGGGTTAGGGTTAGGGTTAGGGTTAGGGTTAGGGTTAGGGTTAGGGTTAGGGTTAGGGTTAGGGTTAGGGTTAGGGTTAGGGTTAGGGTTAGGGTTAGGGTTAGGGTTAGGGTTAGGGTTAGGGTTAGGGTTAGGGTTAGGGTTAGGGTTAGGGTTAGGGTTAGGGTTAGGGTTAGGGTTAGGGTTAGGGTTAGGGTTAGGGTTAGGGTTAGGGTTAGGGTTAGGGTTAGGGTTAGGGTTAGGGTTAGGGTTAGGGTTAGGGTTAGGGTTAGGGTTAGGGTTAGGGTTAGGGTTAGGGTTAGGGTTAGGGTTAGGGTTAGGGTTAGGGTTAGGGTTAGGGTTAGGGTTAGGGTTAGGGTTAGGGTTAGGGTTAGGGTTAGGGTTAGGGTTAGGGTTAGGGTTAGGGTTAGGGTTAGGGTTAGGGTTAGGGTTAGGGTTAGGGTTAGGGTTAGGGTTAGGGTTAGGGTTAGGGTTAGGGTTAGGGTTAGGGTTAGGGTTAGGGTTAGGGTTAGGGTTAGGGTTAGGGTTAGGGTTAGGGTTAGGGTTAGGGTTAGGGTTAGGGTTAGGGTTAGGGTTAGGGTTAGGGTTAGGGTTAGGGTTAGGGTTAGGGTTAGGGTTAGGGTTAGGGTTAGGGTTAGGGTTAGGGTTAGGGTTAGGGTTAGGGTTAGGGTTAGGGTTAGGGTTAGGGTTAGGGTTAGGGTTAGGGTTAGGGTTAGGGTTAGGGTTAGGGTTAGGGTTAGGGTTAGGGTTAGGGTTAGGGTTAGGGTTAGGGTTAGGGTTAGGGTTAGGGTTAGGGTTAGGGTTAGGGTTAGGGTTAGGGTTAGGGTTAGGGTTAGGGTTAGGGTTAGGGTTAGGGTTAGGGTTAGGGTTAGGGTTAGGGTTAGGGTTAGGGTTAGGGTTAGGGTTAGGGTTAGGGTTAGGGTTAGGGTTAGGGTTAGGGTTAGGGTTAGGGTTAGGGTTAGGGTTAGGGTTAGGGTTAGGGTTAGGGTTAGGGTTAGGGTTAGGGTTAGGGTTAGGGTTAGGGTTAGGGTTAGGGTTAGGGTTAGGGTTAGGGTTAGGGTTAGGGTTAGGGTTAGGGTTAGGGTTAGGGTTAGGGTTAGGGTTAGGGTTAGGGTTAGGGTTAGGGTTAGGGTTAGGGTTAGGGTTAGGGTTAGGGTTAGGGTTAGGGTTAGGGTTAGGGTTAGGGTTAGGGTTAGGGTTAGGGTTAGGGTTAGGGTTAGGGTTAGGGTTAGGGTTAGGGTTAGGGTTAGGGTTAGGGTTAGGGTTAGGGTTAGGGTTAGGGTTAGGGTTAGGGTTAGGGTTAGGGTTAGGGTTAGGGTTAGGGTTAGGGTTAGGGTTAGGGTTAGGGTTAGGGTTAGGGTTAGGGTTAGGGTTAGGGTTAGGGTTAGGGTTAGGGTTAGGGTTAGGGTTAGGGTTAGGGTTAGGGTTAGGGTTAGGGTTAGGGTTAGGGTTAGGGTTAGGGTTAGGGTTAGGGTTAGGGTTAGGGTTAGGGTTAGGGTTAGGGTTAGGGTTAGGGTTAGGGTTAGGGTTAGGGTTAGGGTTAGGGTTAGGGTTAGGGTTAGGGTTAGGGTTAGGGTTAGGGTTAGGGTTAGGGTTAGGGTTAGGGTTAGGGTTAGGGTTAGGGTTAGGGTTAGGGTTAGGGTTAGGGTTAGGGTTAGGGTTAGGGTTAGGGTTAGGGTTAGGGTTAGGGTTAGGGTTAGGGTTAGGGTTAGGGTTAGGGTTAGGGTTAGGGTTAGGGTTAGGGTTAGGGTTAGGGTTAGGGTTAGGGTTAGGGTTAGGGTTAGGGTTAGGGTTAGGGTTAGGGTTAGGGTTAGGGTTAGGGTTAGGGTTAGGGTTAGGGTTAGGGTTAGGGTTAGGGTTAGGGTTAGGGTTAGGGTTAGGGTTAGGGTTAGGGTTAGGGTTAGGGTTAGGGTTAGGGTTAGGGTTAGGGTTAGGGTTAGGGTTAGGGTTAGGGTTAGGGTTAGGGTTAGGGTTAGGGTTAGGGTTAGGGTTAGGGTTAGGGTTAGGGTTAGGGTTAGGGTTAGGGTTAGGGTTAGGGTTAGGGTTAGGGTTAGGGTTAGGGTTAGGGTTAGGGTTAGGGTTAGGGTTAGGGTTAGGGTTAGGGTTAGGGTTAGGGTTAGGGTTAGGGTTAGGGTTAGGGTTAGGGTTAGGGTTAGGGTTAGGGTTAGGGTTAGGGTTAGGGTTAGGGTTAGGGTTAGGGTTAGGGTTAGGGTTAGGGTTAGGGTTAGGGTTAGGGTTAGGGTTAGGGTTAGGGTTAGGGTTAGGGTTAGGGTTAGGGTTAGGGTTAGGGTTAGGGTTAGGGTTAGGGTTAGGGTTAGGGTTAGGGTTAGGGTTAGGGTTAGGGTTAGGGTTAGGGTTAGGGTTAGGGTTAGGGTTAGGGTTAGGGTTAGGGTTAGGGTTAGGGTTAGGGTTAGGGTTAGGGTTAGGGTTAGGGTTAGGGTTAGGGTTAGGGTTAGGGTTAGGGTTAGGGTTAGGGTTAGGGTTAGGGTTAGGGTTAGGGTTAGGGTTAGGGTTAGGGTTAGGGTTAGGGTTAGGGTTAGGGTTAGGGTTAGGGTTAGGGTTAGGGTTAGGGTTAGGGTTAGGGTTAGGGTTAGGGTTAGGGTTAGGGTTAGGGTTAGGGTTAGGGTTAGGGTTAGGGTTAGGGTTAGGGTTAGGGTTAGGGTTAGGGTTAGGGTTAGGGTTAGGGTTAGGGTTAGGGTTAGGGTTAGGGTTAGGGTTAGGGTTAGGGTTAGGGTTAGGGTTAGGGTTAGGGTTAGGGTTAGGGTTAGGGTTAGGGTTAGGGTTAGGGTTAGGGTTAGGGTTAGGGTTAGGGTTAGGGTTAGGGTTAGGGTTAGGGTTAGGGTTAGGGTTAGGGTTAGGGTTAGGGTTAGGGTTAGGGTTAGGGTTAGGGTTAGGGTTAGGGTTAGGGTTAGGGTTAGGGTTAGGGTTAGGGTTAGGGTTAGGGTTAGGGTTAGGGTTAGGGTTAGGGTTAGGGTTAGGGTTAGGGTTAGGGTTAGGGTTAGGGTTAGGGTTAGGGTTAGGGTTAGGGTTAGGGTTAGGGTTAGGGTTAGGGTTAGGGTTAGGGTTAGGGTTAGGGTTAGGGTTAGGGTTAGGGTTAGGGTTAGGGTTAGGGTTAGGGTTAGGGTTAGGGTTAGGGTTAGGGTTA